>NC_090440.1:460986395-462232265 GCF_031143425.1 Pleurodeles waltl | reverse complement strand
TACATAATTGCAGAGATTACACTATTATGGCATGCTGTGTAATGAACATAGGGGCATATTTATATTCTGTTTTTGCCGAATGTGCGTCAAAAATTTTGATGCACATTCGGCACAAACTGTGCACCATATTTAAACTTTGACGCCCCAGCCCGTGGACTTCAAAATTCCTCAGTGTGAGACATTTTTTGTATGCGGGAAACTGCCTTGTGTTAATGACATGCACGGTAGGCGTTCACGCCCACAAAATGACTTTAAGGCCTGTGCGTCTTATTTATACTCCTGCGTCATTTTGACACACAGGAGAGGACGGGCCTTAAAAAACGGCGCACAGCCTGATGTGCGCCGTTTTTTAACGCCTGGGTCAGGGCAGGCGATAAGGGACCTGTGGGCTCACTTCCATTGTCTCTGACCATGGGAGGAGTCCAGAGGTGCCCTTCCCTGCCCCCAGGGACACCCCCTGCCACCCTCGCCCACCCCTGGAGGACACCCATGGATGGGGGGACCCATCCCAGGTAAGTACAGGTAAGTTGAGGTAAGTATTTTTTTTATTTTTTTTAAAGTGGCATGGGGGGCCTAATTTGGGCCCCCCTACATGCCACTGTGCCCAATGACCCTGCCAAGCGGACAGAAGTCCCCTGGGCATGGCCATTGGGCAAGGGGGCATGACTCCTGTCTTTGCTAAGACAGGAGTCATTTCAATGGGGGTTATGTGTCAAAAAATGGTGCAAGTGCGGTTTGAGGCATGATTTTTGCCTCAAACCTGACTTGCACCATTTTATAACGCAAAACCCCCATTTTCCCCTACGCCTGCGCTGCCTGGTTTGAGTCATTTTTTTTTCTACTCTGACCAGTCCGCAGTGCTGGCTAACTTAATTCCTTAAATAAGGCACCCGCATGGCGCGTAGCAATGGCATTAGCCGGCGGTAAAATTTTTACGCAAACCAGCGCCGGTGCTGGTTTGCGTCAAAAAGTATAAATATGGACCCTACTGTTTGGGGAGAACTTATAAAGTGAGATACACAGAAACAACATGATCAGCATGAATGCAAGTGTTCAACAAACAATTCATATTTTTTTTATACATCTTTTTATTAGTATTTGCAATATACAACATACAACTGCCTCACCTTCACCCAGTCCAAACTTGGACATACAGGCAGCCTCGGAATAAGGATAATGTGGTAGTTAAGGTTAGCATTTTAGCATTAACTGAATGGCTCTTACTTCTTCAATGGATTCCAGAGCCTCCCAAATTTCCGAGGGCAGCCACGGGCTTTGTATTGCAGCTCTTCTGCCCTCATTCACCAGTCCAAGTTCATTGCAAATTCCTGCACTGTGGGAGCTGCCCCATTGTTAAACTATGTCTCACCAGGCAACCACCAGGGCAATGTTGCAGAAGGGCAATATGCGCTGTTTCAGTGCTTGCTCACTTCAAATGACTAATGTGGCCAGCTGGTGTGTGAGGAGTGACTCCACCTCCAGCATCCCAGATTTTCTCTCCCTGACTCTTTCCCAGTACCTCCTCATCAGCAGGCACTCCAGAGGGTAGCTGCAGGCCTCACTCCATACATCATCCTCAATCTACATAGGTCTTGTTCCCACCTGTGTCTGAGTGATTCTAGTGGGGAGAGACTATGAGCTAGGACTTTCATGTAATCATTGTATTCATTGAGATGGTGTGACTGTGCATGGGAGAGGCCAGTATCTTGTACTCAAGGGGTGGATCCCTCAGATGGGTCCGTTAAATGAAGGACATTTTTCTTAAGGATGTGTTGTATCTGCAGGTATCCAAAGCACTGACTGGTCATCAAATCATACTCTTACTGCAGGTCTGCAAAGGGAATCAGCTGACCTTCCATCCTGACATCCCCCAAAACTGAGATACCAAGGCCCATATTTATACTTTTTGACGCTAAACTGCGCTAACGCAGTTTAGCGTCAAAAAATTTAGCGCCGTCTAACGCCATTCTGAAGCGCCATGCGGGCACCGTATTTATGGAATGGCGTTAGCCGGCGCAAGCAGACCGGCGCTGCCTGGTTTGCGTGGAAAAAAACCACGTACACCAGACAGCGCCGGCGTAGGGGGAAAATGGCGTATGGGCGTCTTAAAATGGGGCAAGTCAGGTTACGTCGAAAAAATCGTCGTAACCCGACTTGCGCCATTTTTTTTCGACGCCCATCCCCCATCAACATGACTCCTATCATTGTAAAGATAGGAGTCATGCCCCCTTGCCCAATGGCCATGCCCAGGGGACTTCTGTCCCCTGGGCATGGTCATTGGGCATAGTGGCATGTAGGGGGGCACAAATCAGGCCCCCCTATGCCACAAAAAAAAAAAAAAAATACTTACCTGAACTTACCTTAATGTCCATGGGATGGGTCCCTCCGTCCTTGGGTGTCCTCCTGGGGTGGGCAAGGGTGGCAGGGGGGGTCCCTGGGGGCAGGAGAGGGCACTCTGGGCTCATTTTGAGCCCACTTGTCCCTTAACGCCATCCCTGACCCAGGCGTTAAAAAGCGGCGCAAATGCGCCGTTTTTGGCCACGCCCACTCCCGGGTGTCTCTTTTGCCCGGGAGTATAAATACCACGTAAAGGCCTGGGAGTCATTTTTTAAGACGGGAACGCCTCCCTTGCATATCATTAACGCAAGGAAGGGGTTCACGCTAAAAAATGACGCACACTCCGGGCACTTTGGCGCCCGAAGCGTCTAACGCCAGAGTATAAATATGGCGTTAGTTGGCGTTAGTTCTGCGTCGAATTTGCGTCGAAAAAAACGACGCAAATTCGGCGCAACCAGAGTATAAATATGGCCCCAAGTATGTCCCATTTTTGTTGCCCTCAATCCCTTGAAGGTCCCTCATTGCTTCTGATTCCCATAGAGGCGTAATCAATATTGTCTTCCCTTGCCAGCCTGATGCTCTCACTGCCCTTTTCCACGTGTCCATCACAATCGCTGTCTGTGCACCCAATTTTCTCTCCCCTCCGACACAGATGGTGGTGATAGCTCTCTGGGTGTAGGGCCCTTCTGACTGCCAGGAAGGATGACTCACACTGGTCTGAAAAACCCAATCATTTACCACTACAAATTGTGCTAGCCAGTAGAACAGCCTCAAGTTCAGCAGTGCTATTCCCCCATCCCAGGTTTTCCTTTTCCGGCAATATGTGAGATCCCCCCATCTCAGAGCAAAGACCTGATGACCTGTCGGAAAACCCTTTTTGGTATGGCATAGAGTGTATTTTGGATGAAATAGAGGAACTTGAGAAGGTATATCATTTTGTTCAGTGCCACGTTGCCCATCAACAATATTGGAAGGCTCCTCCAATGACCCATGTATTGCCTATATGCCTCTAAGAGTCTACCTAAGTTCTCCTGGAAGACCCACTCCTGATCAGTCATGATATAAATACCTAGATACTTAAAGTTGGCAGCCCCCAGTTGATTGGGAGGTGTCCACAATATAGGACACACTGCTCCAAAAGGGGATAGGTGACTAATTTGCCTCATTTGAACTGGAACCTGGTATACATCCCAAAGACCCGCAATATCTCA
Organism: Pleurodeles waltl; assembly: GCF_031143425.1. Taxonomy (NCBI): domain Eukaryota; kingdom Metazoa; phylum Chordata; class Amphibia; order Caudata; family Salamandridae; genus Pleurodeles; species Pleurodeles waltl. The sequence goes on along the minus strand of NC_090440.1, from coordinate 462,228,717 downwards.
CGGATATGTGGAAGGGATTGACCCAGGTCTGAAACTTAGAGAAGAATGTCATCCTCATAAAGAGAGATTAGACCCTCCCAATTGGGGTCCCATCACAGGCCTCGAACTTGGGTATCACTGCGGATCCAGATCACAAGGGCTCGAAGGCCATCGCAAACAACAGGGGGGACAGTGGACATCCCTGCAATGTCCACCTTTCAAGTAGTATTTCGTCTAAAAGCATGACATTCACTTACATCCTGGCCAAGGGATCCCAGTATAGCAATCTGACCCCCCCTAGAAAATTCTGGCCAAATTCCATGGGTACTGCCTGTGGAATCAAATGATTATTCAGCATCTAATGATAAGATCACTGTCATTTCCATGATTTTCTTTCTGTGGGCCAGACAACCAAAAAGGTGCCTAAGGTTGTGCTGCATCTTCCTGTGTGGCATGGAGTCTGACTGGCCAGCCACCACCAGTGATTCCACTACTTGCAACACGCAGCTTATGAGGACCGAGCTAGGACGTTCACTTCCATGTTGAGCAGCAAGAGAGGACGTTAGGATGTGCAGTCCTCTTGTGGATTCCCCACCTTGCATATGGGCACAATCAGGGCTCAGTGAAGGTCATCAGGCTATTTCCCCACCTGCCTAGCACTCAACAATTCCCCCAAGTAAGGAGCTATATGCATAAAGATTCCAGCAGGAAGCCATTAGGACCCGGTGCCTTCCCTCTCTTTAGGTGGGACATGGCCTCCCCTATCTCTAAATTTGATATCTCAGTTTGTAGTGCATCCAGAGCCTCTTATCCTAGGGTGGGGGCGGGGAGTTCAGCAACTCATCCTCATGATTTGTGCAACCATATAACTTTTGCAGGTGTGTCACCATGTCCCGAGCTATGCTCGCCGGAGTCTCCACCATTACTCCGTCCCAGTCTATGTATCCATTTCTGCCCTTCCTATCTCCTTATCAGCCAGGCTAGGAGTTTTCTGGCCTTGTTACCATTCCTATAGAGCCTCATTTATTTCACCCGATAGCTGGCCTTAGCTTTATGCTGCACTGTGGGTTCAATAGTCTTCTCTATCCTTTTCAATCCTAATGGCCTATTGGCAATGTGATGTATTCCATCCCCCCCTCCACTAGTTTTGTCTCCAAGTCCAGACACTCTTCCTCCCTCTTCTTTTTCTTTCCCACCATATGGAATATCAGTTGCCCATGGACCCAATGTTGTAGGCCTCCCATAAAACCGTTTTGGACTCCACTGATCCCTTGAGGTCTTTGAAATAGCTTTTTGATTGTTCCGTCAGGTATTTCCGGGTGTCCCAGTCAACTAATTCCCAGGGTTCCATCCTCCATCCCATCCTCAACCCCCCCCCATTGCATTTAGGATGTCATGAGCATGGGAGAGTGATCTGAGATACCTCTGGGCAGATATTGAGTGTGACCATGCCAGCTGGTTTGTTGCTGGCAGACTAGGAGATTGTTCAGTCTTGCTAGTGATCGCATGGCATTGGCTGGGTACGAGTATTATGTTTGGTCTTGGTGCTGTACCTGCCACAGGTTTGCCAGCTCTACTGGGCTCAAGAAGTCTACCAAATGTGTGTCGGTGTTGGAGGCAGAATTAGTCCATGTCAATCTGTCAGTATCTCCCTGTGCTGTCAAGTTGAGGTCTTCCCCTATTATTGTAAAAGCAACCTGCATGGTCAATATCCAATGATGCAAATTCCCAGCCCAGTCATATGAAGGCCAGGCTTAAGGCACCAGGATACCAAGTTCAGGGGGAACCCATTTCACGTCTCTGTTACTGCGGCCCCACAGCCATCCGATGTCACCCATGTGCGTGTAACCTGTAAGGGAATATTTTTACATATCAAGATACCCAGCGCCCTTGAGCCTGATGAGTACCCTTCGAGTGCCATCATTATGTATCTACACTTGGTGAGGAATCCACATTTGTGGACCACTAGATGTTTTTCTTGCAGCAGGATTACATCCAGGTCATGTTGGGATACAGATTTTGTCATGATTCCCCACTTAATACTCTTTGTTAGGCCGTTGACATTCCCCAACAAACATTTCAGACCTTTCAGGTAATTTTTTAATACAAAGCTACATTTCTAAACTTGAGCAGCTGTTTCTTTAATTCAAGCAACTAGAAAATCAACTTGAAATTACATTTTTATTTTGAGTTTTTACCCCAGTGAACCGTTTGAATTTTGTTTTGAGCATACAATGCATATTTTTTATTTTTTACTTTAGTGGGAATAAATACTGCTTTAGAGAACTTTCTCTTACTGTCCTGAAGGCTCATCCTTCTGCTCATCCTTTGGCCATTTTGGATTTCTGTTTTGGAGAAAAAGTATGATTTTCATTTTGTCTGCAAATTGTGCTGCATCCATATTAATTGAAAGTTACATTTCTGGGAATAATCAAAATAAGCTGAATGCAATACTTTGCGAAATGGTTGTTGTTTGAGGTATAGCAGTCGCCACTAATTTCTATCTGTTTTTTTTCTTTTTTGTTTGTTGTATGGCCTGGGGTTAGGAGTAGAGGCCCTTGTTGGATTAAGTTGTTTTAAGTGACAATATAAAAGGTTTTTTTCGGGGGAAGTGGTGCTTCAGGCACGATAGGTTCAAATATGCTTTCTGGGTGTAGCAGGTGTGTGTGTGTTTGTCATAGACAAACTTGTTTTCTTTGTTTTGTATACCTCTGTTTTTCATGGACATATGTTGACCACAGGAGTGTGTGTGTGAGTGTGTGAGGTGTGCACGTGTGTTGTGTGTGTGTGTATTTGTATGTGTGTTTGGTGTGTGTGTGCGTGTGATTATTTTGACTCTTTTTTTCAAGTCTCCTCCTTCACTGCCATGTGATAGATGGGCTCACCACCATCATTATGTGCAACCAGTCCTTTTCTTCCATTTTGTTTTGTTTTTTAAACATTTTCTAGGAGCACTGACATTTCTGTTTTTTTTCTCCATTTTTCTGTATATATTTATTTGTGGGTGATTGTAATACAGTATTGTTTCTGATTCATGGCTGCCCCCTTCCTCCCATAGAGTGACTATAGGCCCTGGAATACATTAATAAACAAAGTAATTTCAAAGATCCTTTTCCTCAACAATTTGATTAATTAGGACATCTCCTAAAAGCTCTTAAGAAGATGAGTTCCACAACATCAAGCCATGAATTCATGAAGCAAGGGCAGCTCAACTCAATTGCTAGCAAGAGGAAACATACACCCTTCACTCCAAAATTGTCCCTGTCATTTGTATTTCTGGAATTCTGATATCTGTTCTCAAGCAGGAATCATATTCTCCACAACTGCAAGCCTCCTGCCAGGTCCCTTACCTGCAGCAAGTCGACCATAGCCAGATTTTGAACATCACCCAACTGTGCCTGTGAGATTATAAACAGTGTGTCCTGCTGCTGATCTGCCTTCTGACATTTATATATTTAGCTCCCATACTGTCATACCAGTTTGAGAAGTCCTATATGAAACTGCAACTGAATTGAAATTTAAGTAGAAGACATACAGCACTTTAAACTCAACTACATTTTTGTACATTGGTTTGGGTTGCTGTTCCTCCAACCACATAGAGTTAATCAGTCACACAATTTTATTTATTTTGGTCAGGGCCTATAAATGGAACCAGATGTATAGATCATATATTGATGAATATTTTAACCAGATAGATATGTTTCTGCCCTGTCAAGCCAACAGTTCAAGTTCCAAACCTGACAGGAAATGTCATCATTTTATTATGTACTGTACATACATTTTAAATTCTCAGTACAAACACAGCCATCATGCATTAACACACATTCTTCACAATGATATTTTATTTGTTAATGGAACTCCTTTGGGTTTTGTCAAAAAACGAATTTTAGTCATAACATTAAAGAATTTTAGAAAGTAAAGGGAGGGCTTCTGACACACAACAATATGGTGGTCATTCTGACCTCGGCGGTCTTTTTTGTAGACCGCCGAGGGACCGCCGTACGGAAGGCCGCCAGTGCTGGCGGTCTTCCGCACGGGCCATTACGACCGTTGGCAGCAGTCCGCCCGTTTCCGGACGAAGAACCGCCAACAGCCATACTGGCGGCAGGCGGGGAAGTGGAGGTAGCTCCACCTCCACCGCCACGCCAACAGAACACCGCCCAGCGAATCACGACTTGTGATTCGCTGTGGCGGTGTTCTGTTGGCGTGGCTGTGTCAGCGGAGCTGCCCCCATGGGTCCCGTTCCCTCCCGGAGGATCACCGGAACAGGTAAGGTGATCGTCCGTTAGGAAAGTTGTGTGCGTGCGGGTGTGTGTGTATGTTGAGAGTGCGTGCATGAATGCGGGGGGGTGTGTGTGTATGTTGAGAGTGCGTGCATGAATGCGGGGGGGGTGTGTGTATGTGCATGAATGCGTGCATGTATGCGTGCGTGTATGTGTGTATGTCTGTGTACATGTTGGGGATCGGGGTGGGGAGGGGGGTCCTGCAACCTTTTGGGGGTGGCAGGGGTGGTGGGGGGGTAGGGGAGGGAGTTGGGGTGGGGGTGGGGGTGGGGGAGACACCTATTCCCTGGCACTGATAGTGCTTACCGCCATGGATTTCATGGTGGTCCCAAACCGCATGAAATCCATGGCGGTAAGCCGGGGTCAGGCGGGTCGGAATGCCGCCGGCGGTATGTGACGACCGCCGGGATGGAGACCCAGCTCTCCAGCCCGGCGGTCGTTACCGCCGTGGCGGTCGGAACGGTGAAGCGGCGGCGGGCCATGGCGGTAACCGCCATGGTCAGAATGTCAGAAAAAAGACCACCAGCCTGTAGGCGGTCTTACCGTCGCTTCACCGCCGACCGCCACGGTCGGAATGACCACCTTTGTGTCTAATTCTCACTGAGAGTGGAACAATGATGTACATTGTTTAGAGTGTTTATTTCTATTATACAAAGGTTGATAAAGTCTGCACATTTTTAGTAGTCCTGCTCATTGTCCTTTACACTGACTACCTGTGAGTACGAAAAGTAAAGAAAAAACCTTGTTCCCATCCTCAAGATCATTCAGAATGCTCATGTCCCTCAAATCTGTACATTCTTTGTACCCAACACAGAACAGCCTGAAAGACGGCTTAGCTAGTAAACTTTCGTGAACTGGGAGCACAGTTCCACCATAGACCGGGGGCAGATTTAAGAGCCCCTAGCGCCAACGTAGCCCCACTTTTCGTGACGCTCCGGTGACACTAACCACTGCTCCATATCTACAAGGAGGTGTGGTGTTACACCTCCTTGGAAATATGGGCCCCTCCGACTCAGTTTCTTGCATCAGAGGGGCGTGCAAAGGGTGTTGCAGTGGACGTTCCATTCAAACACCCATTGCTTTTGTTGCTACCCCAAATTTATGAGTAATTGTAAACCTGTGGAAGCAACAAAAACTAACGGCACGTCAGAGATGGCATTAGCATGGCAATGATTTCATTCTAAAATGATGCTTCGGTACTTTTATGTGTGCTGCATTTTGCAGCACACACAGAAGTGCCAAATCGCCATAATATGTTGTTTATGTGCAGGAAGGAAAACCTTCCTGCACATAAACAATCTATTCTCTCAATGCAGACACCCTAGCACTATGGTGCAAGGATGCCTGTATTGGAGCAGGCAGCTTAGTTCAGCGCCAGCGTGGGGTAACGCAGGTGTGTGCCGTATTCCTGTAAATACGATGCATCCCGGTGTTTCAAAAGTGGCACAGCTCGATGCTGCTATATTTTGCGCAGCACCGTGCTGTGCCTCTTTTGAATAAATCAGGGCCTAACAGTCATGGTCTAACTATCGCTTACGGTCTTGGTCAGCTGGAACTGAAGGATGACCTTGATTCTTGTAGGTCCATGCTCTGCCCAAGGTAAGGGCAGCCCTTTCTGGTAGCCACAGTGCTGCGGACAATGGTACGTCAAAAGGCAGTCCGTGCCCTGCAGAAGGAGTCCCATTGGAAAAACCCCAAAGGGAAAAAACCTCCATGACAGCAACTCCCTGGAACAGAAGAAAAAAACAAGAAAAATTTCAATTAATCAAGAAAAATAACTTGAAGGAAGCTGAAACAAGTAGGGAAAAAAGGCTGAAATCAGAATAAAACAACCGGAGTGTGATCACCACCAAAGGAAGTGTTGCAGCGCAAGGAGAGCAAGAATCCACCTCCTTAAATACCCCTGAACAGGAAGTGACATACAGGAAAAGCAAGGACCCCATCTTAAATTGGGATAAGACCTTAGAATGAGATAGATGAGGACGCCATTTTAGTAAGGGAACCAGATGCATGCAGGGAAGAAGATAAGAAGAAAGGCCTTCTGGGAGAAAGAAGAATAGAACCCCTACTTAGAAGAAAGGAGAGAAGAAAGAAAGTAGGAAGAGAAAAGAAGCCCAAAAGAAAGGACAGTCACCAGGTAAGTGAGGGTGTGCCCACTCCTAATCCCAAGGGTGAGCCTCTTCCGAACTCACCGAGGCCCGATGCCTAATCCAAGGTCTCGGGCAACACGAGCCAGAAAAAGGGCTCTCCCGCCCGTGCCACGGAAGCATGCTGCATAACAGTAGGCCCCTCACTGGAGCCCTGGGTTTGTCTGGATAAAGGCGGAAAAAATGACGGACTAGAAGAGGAGTGTGAACAAAGAGGCATTTTCCCAAAAACATTCACTAAGAGGACAACCCTTCAAATGAATGAGATATTGGAGACGGTTTTTGGAATATGCAAAAATCACATATTTCCTGAACCTCATATTCGGGTACATCACCCACCAACAGAGGAAGATGATAGATGAATTGTCTATGAAAAGGATCAGGCCTATAGGGCTTCAGTTGCGATATGTGAAATGCAATATGTATCTTCCAAGCTCGAGGTAAAGGAAGACAAAATGATACCGGATTGATCTTTTGAAGAATCAAGAAGGGTCCGTAATAGTGGGGTTTGAACTTGAACAGAATTTGTCTGTGGATGATAACCAGATGATAAGGCCACCTCCATGTGTAGGGTTTCACAAAAATATTTCCAAAAGCGTGAAATGTAGGGAGGGCCACGGTCTGAAATTATGATTTGAGGGACACCATGAAGGCGAAAGATCTCCTGTATAAAAATTTGACTTAATTCTTTTGCAGTGGGTAGTTTCTTTGGTACAGTAAAATGAGCCATCATAGTAAATGAATCAGTGGTCACCATTATAACTCGATTTCCTGCTAAGGGGGTAAGGAACACATGAAATTGGTTGATACTGTATGCCTAGGTGGAACGAGGTTGGGGCAGTCCTGCTGGATTGGTATGGGGTATTTTAGTTTGAGCACAGATGGGACAAGAAGCAACATAACACTTGGTGTCTTTCTTTAGTGTAGGCCACCAAAAGGAACAAAGGGGTAGTCCCTGTGGTCCTTTGCCGATAAAATTATAAGAGGAGGATAATAAAACATAGCAACGCCGATTGAGCGAATTGAGGCTAGAACCGGATGGACAATAAATAGTTCAGGTTCACTATATTGTAATATATGTAGATTCCATGAAATATATCTTTCTATAATATATTTCCAAGAGATTGCGGAATTCTAGGTAAATATCTATGCTTATAATTGGATCGGTGTGGATATTTTGATTTGGCATTAATGGAGGCTTGGTTGAATACGTTCGGTGAGTATAGTATCTAGTCCTGAAGAAGGTGGTGAAAAGGTCTGGAAGTCCACCGAAATGCGTCAATGCAATATTTTTACTGGACCCACAGGAGGAGGCTGTTATCGAACACGGATTGATGACAGCAATCAATAGGCCTATGCTTACCAGAATTGGGACAGTTTAATTTTAATAGACTATTGTATACGTCTTTTCTATTGTCTCCCTTTTATTGAATTTTACTTGGTTTTATTGATGGTTTTGATTGATGGTTTAGCTTTGTGTATATTATGATTTTGGGTGCTTATTTGGGATTATATTAAATATATACCTTAGATTCCTTTGTTTTTAGATTGATCATTAGAGAGATTCATTGATTGGGAGTGTGTGGGGTGATTGTTTTGGTTTCCCCCTGGGGGAATTTGATTATTTCACCGTGTTACGGTGCCCTGTCCCCCTTGGGATAATGGAGATAGGAGGGTCCCCTCTCTATTTTTCTTTGCTTGATCCCACAATGACCTGCCACAGGGGAGTCATGACACATTTGTAGTGCTTTCATTTGAACTGTCTTAGAAGGGAGGAACTACGCATTTTTATGATAGTAATACGCCTTAACTTTGTGTAAATTTGGACGTAGGTCTTTCATTTCAAGTTCAGAGAGGGTTGAATACTTCCCTCTATCAAGAAAAGACTGTACTAGTCCAATAATTTTAACTAGTTAAATTAGGTGTTGTGAAGGAGGATCGATACTTTCAGGATACCGTTGTGACAAGGCATCTGACAGAATATTTTGAGAACCCGGTATATAGGTTATATAGAAGTCAAATTGACTAAAGAAGAAAGCCCAATGGGCTTGGCGACTGTTCCAACATTGAACGTTTCATAGACACTGTAAATTTTGATAGTCTGTTCTTACTTCAAATGGTTCCCTTGATCCCATAAGGAATTGTCTCCACTCATTACAAGCTGTTTTTAGAGCAAGAATTTCTCGTGCCAAAACTGAGTAATTGCACTCTGAGTCATGTAATACATGGGACAGATAGAAAATTGGATGTTCTAATCCATCATCGTTTTGCCTTTGTAACAATGCGGCTCCTTTGACCCTTTTTAAAGCATCAGTGACTACTATAAATTGCTTGATGGTATCAGGATGCCATAATATAGGAGCTTGTGTGAAGGCACTTTTTAGGTTTTGAAATGTGGTATCAGCAACTTCTGTCCAGACAAAACCGTTCCGTAAATTCTCTTTTTTAAGAGTTTGTGTGATTTGGCTGGTTTGTTGAGCAAAATCTGCGATAAATTGGCGATAGAAATTGGCCAGTCCTAAAAAAACACTGGGGTTCTTTGATAGAAAAGGGGGACGGCCTGTCTAGGATGGCTTGAACGTTATCTGGGTCCATAGAGATACCAACTTGACTAATATGATACCCTAAATATTTTACCTCATTTTTGTTGAATTCACATTTTATGGGTTTACAGAAGAGTTGGTGTTGCCGGAGTCTGTGTAGAACTTGAAGTACATGCATTGTGTGATGTTCTAGATGTCTAGAATATATTAGGATGTCATTAAGGTATATAATTACGGTTTGATTTAAAAGGTTGGAAAACACTGAATCCATGAATCTCTTGAAAACAGATGGGGCATTGGTTAGACCAAAGGGCATTACCCGATATTCGAAATGACCAAAGGGTGTGTGAAACACGGTTTTCCATTCATTACCTTCCTTTATTCTTAGGAGATAGTAGGCTCCCCTCAGATCTAACTTAATAAATATCTGTGCCCATCTTACTGCTTCCAAAATATATTTTATAAGAGGTAGCGGATAGTGGTCCTTTCTGGTATTCTTATTTAGTCCAGGACAGGGGTGTAGATCCATCATCTTTTTAGGCACAAAAAAGAGAGGAGCCCCAGCGGGTGAAGAAGAAGGTGCAATCAGGCCACTCTGTAAATTTTCTTGTAGACATTCTTTGAATATCCTCTTTTCAGGTTCAGTAAGAGAGTACATTCTACCAAAGGGTACAACGGCATCACGTTCCAAGGGAATGGCACAGTCATAATCTCTATGTGGAGGTTGTACTGGTTTTGTGGGTTTTTGAAAGACGTCTGCATATTCAAAATAATGACTGGGTACCCCTTGGATGAAGTTTATGGAACAACCTACTTCTTGTGATGTTGATAACATTTTCTTTGATGACAAGTATGTCCCTGATGAATAGCAATGGTCTTGACAAAATTGGGAAGAGAGAGAAATAGTTCTGGTTTCCCAATTGATATAAGGATTATGCCTTGTAAACCAGGGTATCCCTGGGATAATTGTATGACTAGGTGAGGAGATCAAATCAAAAGAGACATGTTCCTGATGTTGTCCAAAGCGTAAACATAAGGCAGGAGTAGTGTTGATGACAGGGCCGGAAGCTAAAAGAGATCCATCAACTGTATGAACATGTTCTGGAATGTCCTTAGATATTTGAGGAATTGTTCCATAGCCCATTTCTCATCCAGATATATTCCACTGGCTTCACAGTCTAATAATGCCAACGCCCTTTCTTCCTGACTATCTGGTAACTGCAGTGTAATGGGTAAAAGAAATAGGGAAGTTGCATCTTCTTTGGAAGAACAAATAGAAGGTATCTCAGAGAATCCCGTCCCCTCCCTTCTCACAGAGGATGGGAATTGGCGTTTCCCAGAGACTTCGCAGGATGAACTGGACATGTACAAAGCAAATGACTAGAAGCACCACAATAAAGACACAATCCTTTTCTTCGTCTATTTTCACACTCACTAGCAGTTAAGAGACCACAAGCTGTGTCTATTTGCATAGGTTCCTCCCCAGCAGCTCTTCTCAACTCAGGCTGAGTTTCTTTAGACTGATGAATGATGGTACATGGGTTCCCTGAATTATATGGTCCATGATTCTTTCTCTTCTCCAACCTGCGTTCATTTAGACGATACTCTAAGGAGAGTGCTAAGTCCATTAAACCCTTTAAATCTTCCACTGTAGTGGAATGTAAAAGTTTGTCCTTTATTTCCTCTCTAAGACCTCTACGAAAGAGGGTTACAAGAGTACGGTCTACCCAAATAGTTTCTGCTGCCAGTTTTCTGAAATGTGTAATATATTGTAGGAAGTCCTGGGTACCCTGCTGAATGTCACATAAAGCTTCTTCTGCAGAAGACTCAAGTCCAGGAAGTTCAAACATTTTCTTAAAGGCAGCAACAAAAGCTGAATAGTCAGATAACTTGGAATCATTTGTGGCTACCAAAGGAGTCACCCAGGCTAAAGCAGGACCAGACAGGGCACTAATTAAGTATCCTACTTTGGTTTTATCTTGCACAAACTGTGAAGGTCGAAATGCAAAATAGGATGTCAGGGCATCAAGGAATTCACGCAATTTGTTGGGATCCCCTGAAAAGCGTGGTAGCAGAAATGGTGGGAACATGTGTTGTTTAGGAAATGAAGGCTTGTTGTAAAGCCGCATTTTCAGTTCATAATTGTTGCAGGTCCTGGGCTTGTTGTTGGATAGATGGGAGTAGTGACTGGTTTGTTTCTGCAGCAGCCGTTGAAGTATTATCCATAATGCTTGACAAAAACTGGTTCTCTGGGTGCTGCAATCTGTCACGGTCTAACCCTCTTGTACGGTCTTGGTCAGCTGGAGCTGAAGGATGACCTTGATTCTTGTAGGGCTTGCTCTGGCCAAGGTAAGGGCGGCCCTTTCTGGTTGCCACGGTGCTGCTGACAATGGTATGTCAAAAGGCAGTCCGTGCCCTCCAGGAGGAGTCCCAGAGGAGAAACACCAAAGGGAAAAAACCTCTATGACAGGAACTGTCTGGAACAGAAGAAAAAACACAAGAAAAATTTCAGACTTCCAATCAAGAAAAATAACTGGAAGGAAGCCGAAAAAAGGCTGAAATCAGAAGAAAGCAACTGGAGTGTGATCACCACCGAAGGAAGTGTTGCAGCGCAAGGAGAGCAAGAGTTCAACTCCTTAAATACCCCTGAACAGGAAGTGACATACAGGAAAAGCTAGGACGCCATGTTGGATTGGGATAAGACTATAGAATGAGATATATGAGGACACCATTTTAGTAAGGGAACCAGATGCATGCAGGGAAGAAGATAAGAAGAAGGGCATGCTGGGAGAAAAAAGAATATAGCCCCTACTTAGAAGAAAGGAAAGAAGAAAGAAAGAGAAAAGAAGTCCAAAAGAAAGGCCAGTCACCAGGTAAGTGAGGGGGTGTGGAGGTGCCCACTCCTAAACCCGGGGGTGTGCCACACCCTGAACTCGCTGGATGCCTAATCCAGGGCCCCGGTGACATGAGGCCAGAAAAAGGGGACGCGGTGAGCCCCGCTGGTGGGAAAATGGACCACAGCCCCAATTGAGGCCCGTGCCAGCTCTCCCACCTGGGCCGCGGCGACCCGTGGTGTAACACTAAAATATTTTGAAGCCTAACTTGATTGTAGACTCTCCACAAAACATCTTATCCACCATCATCAATGTCAGCCTCCTCTTATTCAAATAATAATTTCTCCTTAAGACAAGTTCTACAATTGCATTCTCTCTTTATAATCAGAGAGATGGGCAAATTGGATTAAATACCCACCTCAAGGGACAGTACCTCCACCTCAATCTAAGGAATCTGTTTTTAGAGAAGGTCCATGACTCCTAAGACAGGGATATCAGACTCGTATCTCATAAGTCATAACTGAATACTTTAGCTTCATAATCCTGTTTTAGCAGTGTTGAGTAATATCCTTTCTATTTCCTACCTAATGTGATAAATCCCCCACTGAAAGTTGTAATAGATATTTAATTGAATCATATTGGGGTCCTCTAGACTTCTACATAATGATATACCAAAGTATCAGTGTTCATTAGCTTCAAATCATCTGCAGTAGTCTAATCAAGGCTAACCACTTGTGCCTTTAAATACATTCTGTACATCCCCTCTCTTCTGAGCCTCATAAAAGTCCCTTCCCCACCATCTCTTAGTGCCTTACAGTGAAGAGTCCATCATGAATTAAATATATTTTTTAAAATATTTGCCCCTTGCTGACATTTTTGTACTAAGAATGTTCAGGACTGTGTTCTCATCTTAATTTCTTCATGGATATTTGGCCTCTCAAATATTTAAAGAAATATGGGATTGGAATGTATTTCCCTTTTCTGTGATCTACCACAAAGTTGGTAATTGGTCAAATATTGATACCTTAAACACTATCACTTGGAAAGCAGGGTTTGGAATAAGTGACAGATATTGCCCTTGCAAGTAACAAAAAATGTCCTGTGGTGGTAGAAGAGAGTGGATGTGGACAAAAAAAGTTAATTTACCTAGGGTAGTTGCAAATATTATTTTGAATTCCTACTTTCACCAACTTAATCCCTCTCTTACTGTTGTATAAGTGATCCAGAATATGAGGTAGGCAGCATGTGTACAGTAATTGGCAGTAAAGAAAAATCACACGTACAAACATAAGTTACAGAACAAAGAAAATTGCAAAGTAACCTTACATTTGCCTAAAGCAGACTTCAACTTCAGTTTTACCTTGGTCTTGTCGCACTTGAGAATTTAAAAGCATCAGTTATATTGCAGCAATTCTTCAAAATGCCCCCTTTGTTAGCTTTATTTATAGTTTAACAACTTACAGGAGTCACAACCAAATACAAGAAATCCTATTGTTTCCTTGCCCTGCCAACAAATGTTTTGGCCCTGGTAAGGGTTTTACTCATAGTCTAATGGTCCTAATTTCAACAACAAACAAACACTGGCAAATGCAGCAGGTCTGGCATTGGCCACCAGTGTTTTGGATTTGCCAATTCTTGTTTTGTATGATCATGGTCTTTGAACACCTTATTGCTGGGAAAGATACCAGGCCCTCATCAATCTAAAAACAAAACATTGGCTAAAGCCAAGAATATTTTTGGTCTAAAAAAACATGTTATTCTATAGCAGTCCCTCTGTACTGAGGGAAACTAGTATGTGAGAGGACACACTTCTTGAGAAAGGGCAGCATGCTATAACTCACAGTGGAGCCAGCCAATGGGTGAAATAGGATCACCCATAGCCCCATGATAAATGCTGGAATGGGTGGAAGAAAAATGTGAACAAAACAACGGCAGACTAATGGATGAATTGTGGGTTAAAACCCTTGTGTTGCATAGATAGATAGATAGATAGATAGATAGATAGATAGATAGATAGATAGATAGATAGATAGATAGATAGATAGATAGATAGATAGACAGACAGATAGGCATAAACAGCACAGTTTTCATTAGTAATATAATAAATGTGTATATAAGCACTGAAAGCAAACTACAAAGTCACACAAGTCAGACATACAGACTAAAGTATTTTAAAAACATAATTGTGGCCCTCAAGTTAACTACATACCAGCGTAACATACAGGAGTGCAGTTATAAATGCACTTGTGTGCATACTCAAAAGAGGATAATTTTAAAGAGAACAGTTTCAAAGGGACTCAAGCTTGTATGATGTGAAATAGCAGCAGTCAAATAAACACAGGTCATTCCAAAAGGAATGTAAACCAGCATTAGGAGGAGATGGGGATTGCTAAAGCTGTATTGTGTACTGTGCTCACACTAAAAGCATCCCTCAATCAAATCCAGCTCTAAACACAAAGGCAACACTAAAGTAATCGAGTAATAATAAGCAAAAGCAAAAACACTGGCATTGAAAGGAACTGCACTCTCTCTCTCTCTCTCTCTATATATATATATATAGATATATAGATATATACACACACACTGAAAAACAAAGGTGACTGGGTGGGAGTTATAGTTAGGAATTAGAATAAAAAAACAATAGAAAATCATTTAAAGAACAAAAGTTACAGGGACGTTATAGTTAGCTACACATTTTTTTTAAAGGTACAAACCTTAGAAATTCACCTGTTATAGTTAGCGTTATCTCAAGTAACTATAACTCTTGCCCTAAGGCAACTATATCTCGGGCCCCCGACATGCAGTTTTTTCATCAAAAATGTATTAAGAATATTATATTGATATTACCAATGATGTAATCAAAGATGTCATGAGTGCTGTAATTTGTGGGGTAATTAGCAGTGCATGAAGCAAACACATATATATTCTCACTTCCTCCTCATAATATATCCAAGGAAGGCAGCACATGAGGAAGACGTTCAGTGCCAAAATACATTCCTGTGATTTTGTTCATTAAATAAATAGTTTTATTCTGCATCCAGAGTGCTGTCCTCCTTGGATAGTGCATGAGGAGGAAGTGAAAATTGATGTTGCAGTGGTGAAGCGACATGACACCACCACTGGTGCTTAGGTGCTACAATGCATTGCCATTAGTAAGGATATATATATATTTATTTATATATATATATATATATACGTATATTTTCTCACACTTATATGGTGGTCCGAGGAGGCTTCTGGTTCTATATATACAAACACACCTGGGTGTGTAGCCGGCACTCTTCCATATCATTATGTGCTGGTGCAAGTCTATAGCAGGGAAGCCTTTAAACCTCCAAAAACCTCCAATCCCAATATTCATGGAAGGAAAGGACTGCACTCAAAGCAGGCTGCAGGCTGCTCATTCGTATTTAATTTCCAAAAAAGAAAAAGTCAGTAAACAATACAATGTCTGTATACACATACTTACATATAAGTAGGTAGTCATAGTTAGGACCTAGTTCCATTGGCTATATTTTTGGTGCTGTTTGACAAATCTTCACAACATTTTCCAAACAAAAGTGTCAACTTGTTGCTTGTTGCTCATGGAATGTTTCGGGGTGATCCATCAAGCGGGTGGCGAGAAAAAGGAGGGTCAAAAAAGTGTGTTTCCCTTGTTTATTCCCATAGACTCTTTAGACATGACTGAAGTCCAAACCACTGTATGGCATTACACAAAATTTGGCAGAAAGGAGGCTTTTGTGCACTGACTACCTCCTTTCTTATTTGGTGTAAATCCGTTCAGTAGTTTTCGAGATATAAAAGGAAATCCAGATTTGTATATCTGGAAGTGTGAATACTTCACCACCTCCCTGGGGGAAGAAATACACTGTGAATAGGGGGGCGCCCAGCAGACTCCTGTCCCCCAGGGACCACCAACTCCTCAGGGCTACAATTCTGTAATATGTTGGGGGGGGCTGCATGGACCTTCTGCACCCTGGGGACCACCACCTTACAGGGCATTAAAGAGGAAGATCAATGAAAGGGACCCCACATGCCTTCCCCCTCAACCCCTGGGGACCACCACCTCCCCAGGGCTACAATAATGCAGTATGTGGGGGTGCCACACACAACCCCTTGGTCCTCACGGACCACCACCTCCAAGGGGCCACATTTTAAAAATGTGTTGGGGGGGCTGTGCAGACTCCTCCAAGCACCAGGGACGCCACCTCCTGGGTCTACAATATCAAATGAGGAGGGAGTCCGACAGACACCAGGCCCCAGGGAACACCACCTCCTCAGGGCCAAATGCAAATAAAACTAGAAGGAGGGGGCCTGCATGGACCCCATCTTCAAGTCATATATGGCCCTGGAGCCAGCTCCAGCTACCTCCGGATGTGCCCACCCTTGGGATGCAGCTGTTTGCTTATGCTTGGTGGGAGCTGTGACAGCTCCAGCCAAGCAAAAGCAAAGACTCCGCTTTCAGCAAGTGGGAGCTGTACAAATGCTCCCACTTCCTGAAAGCGGAAAATTAATGTCTTTCCCTACTCGCAGACATTTAGTCAGGGAAAGAGATGAAATTATTGCTACCGCACACAGGGAGCTGCATTTACAGCAGCTGCCTATGCGACGGAGCAATGCTGGCTTCCAGTAGAGGTGGGGAGCCGGCTTGGACCGCAGGAGCCTTGAGACTCCCCTGCAATCCTATCACTTTCTCTCTCTCTCTCTCTTCCCTCCTATGATGGGATGGAAGAGAGAGAGAGATTGTTATTACAATGGTCTCTCCATACAATTACTTCAAAGCGTCACACTAGCATAATGTTATAGTTATTGTTAGAAATGGGGTCTTTGGTTGGCAGTCAGGTTACCCTTTGTCCAAGCAAGGACCCTCACTCTAGTCAGGGTAAAAGAGAATCACCCTCAGCTAGCACCTGCTTACCCCCTTGGTAGCTTGGCACGAGCAGTAGGCTTAACTTCAGAGTGCTTGGTGTAAAGTATTTGTACCAACACACACAGTCACTTAATGAAAACATTACAAAATGACACAACACAGGTTTAGAAAAATAGAGAATATTTATCTAATCTAAACAAAACAAGACCAAAACAACAAAAATCCACAATACACAAGTCAAGTTATCAATTAAAAAGCAAAAAGAGTCTTCATGTAGTTTTAAACACACACTAACAGGCCATGCGTTGTTTTTACACGCCCAGCGGTACTTGTGTCGGAAATCCAGCCACACGATGAACCAAAAACCATGCAGCGCGGATTGTGATCTCACCAGCCTCCATCAATGATGCTGTGCATCGTTTCTCCAGCCCCAGGCATCGATCTTTGGGTTGCGTTGCAGGCGAGCGTTGATTTTCAGCTGCGAAGCTGACGGTGCGTCGATTTTCCAACCGCAGATAGGAGTTGCGTCAATCTTTTCTCCGCTCGGAGTTCTGTGCATGGATTTCTTCCTCTTAGGCTGCCAGCTTCTCCTTTCAGGGTCCCAGGAACTGGATGGGCACCACTTGACAGAGTAGGAGTCTCTCCAGAGACTCCAGGTGCTGGCAGAGAGAAGTCGTTGCTGTCCCTGAGACTTCAAACAACAGGAGGAAGCCCTTGGAGATCTTCACAAGATGGAAGGCACACAAAGTCCAGTCTTTGCCCTCTTACTCTGGCAGAAGCAGCAACTGCAGGATAGCGCCACAAAGCACAGTCACAGGCAGGGCAGCTCTTCCTCTTCAGCTCTTCAGCTCTTCTCCAGGCAGAGGTTCCTCTTATTTCCAGAAGTGTTCTAAAGCATGTGGTTTTGGGTGTCCTTCTCATACGCAATTTCTCCTTTGAAGTAGGCCTACTTTAAAGCAAAGTCTCTCCTGAATGTGAAATCCTGCCTTGCCCAGGCCAGGCCCCAGACACTCACCAGGGGGTTGGAGACTGCATTGTGTGAGTATAGGCACAGCCCATTTAGGTGTGAGTGACCACTCCTCCCCTCCTTCCTAGCACAGATGGCTCATGAGGAAATGCAGACTACACCCCAGCTCCTTTTGTGTCACTGTCTAGTGTGAGGTGCAACCAGCCCAACTGTCAAACTGACCCAGACAGTGAATCCACAAACAGGCAGAGTCACAGAAATGGTATAAGCAAGAAAATGCTCACTTTCTAAAAGTGGCATTTTCAAACACACAATCTTAAAATCAACTTTACTAAAAGATGTATTTTTACATTGTGAGTTCAGAGACCCCAAACTCCACATGTCCATCCGCTCCCAAAGGGAATCTACACTTTAATCAGATTTAAAGTTAGCCCCCATGTTAACCTATGAAAGGGACAGGCCTTGCAATAGTAAAAAACAAATTTAGCAATATTTCACTGCCAGCACATATAAAACACATTGCAATGGCCCTCATTACAACATTGGCGGTAAATCCCGCTTACCGCAGTGCAGAAGACCGCCAACACACCGCTGCGTCAGCGGAATTCCGCTACAGCTATTACGACCCACAGCTCGAAATCTGCCAAAATCCAGACACCCACACAAGTCCGCCACACCAAAGGTCAATGATAAACTGGCGATAACAAAACCTCCACCGTCACGCCAACAGGAATATGCCCACACTATCACGACCCACGCAGCAGTCTTTCAACCGCGGTATTCCATTGGCGGTACACACCGCCGAACTCAAAATACACACACATTTACAAAACACAACCACATTGGACAATTCAAAATACACACACCTGATACACATACACACACCACTCCCACACATCCAATCCAATATAAAACACACACCCACATCACCCACAAACCCTTACTACCAAAATTGCGAAAGAAGGCCAGAGAGAGGCACCACCAGAAACAACACTAGCATCCACAGACACACAACATCATCACTCACACAACATCCACGTACCTCAGACAACACACACAAACACATCCCCTCACACATCACGACACACACCACCCCACACATCACCCACACCACATCATGGCACCACAATGACACCCCAGGTTCTCAGAGGAGGAGCTCAGGGTCATGGTGGAGGAAATCGTTCGGGTAGAGCCACAGCTATTCGGATCACAGGTGCAGCACACCTCCATTGCTAGGAAGATGGAGCTATGGCGCAGAATCGTCGACAGGGTCAATGCAGTGGGACAGCATCCAAGAACATCGGATGACATCAGGAAGAGGTGGAACGACCTACGGGGGAAGGTGCGTTCCGTTCTCTCAAGACACCAGATTGCAGTACAGAGGACTGGCGGTGGACCCCACCTCCTCCCCCACAACTAACAACATGGGAGGAGCAAGTCTTGGCAATACTGCATTCTGAGGGCCTCGCAGGAGTAGCAGGAGGAATGGACTCTGGTAAGCCAACTCTTAACTACTATATCCCCCACTCTACCTGCATGCCATCACATACCCCCACCCTCACCCTTACCCCCATCACTCCAACACCTCACATATGTCCCACTATCAAAAACCACCCATCCCAACACCAAGCCCTGCATGCAACACCAAAGCATGGACACCCATCACCAAAGTATGTCCACTACAGATACCCACACAGACCCCAAACCAAATATCACATAAGGACCTAGACATGAATGCAAGCACTGGAGTACAGGATCACTCACCCATTGCACACGATAGCACACACAGATGCAATATTCATGCCTTTACACCCCTACAGGACCCCTACCCAACGTCACCGGACAGGAGGTTCCAGACATATCCACTCCCCCCAGAGAAGAGGCCCACAGTGATGACAGCAGCTCTGTACAACTGGATCAAGATGACCAGCCCGGCCCATCTGGGACATCGGGACAGTCGGTTCCCCTGACACTGGCACAAGCCACCACAGAGCCTCCCCCCTCTGGAAACACCAGCACAGCACCCACCCAGCGGGCCCATCCCTCTGTCCCGGGACTTGTCAAGCAGCAGTGTGTCCACCACTACAGGGAACCCAGGCAAACCCACCACCCCAAGAAAATCAGGGACCTGGGGGCAGTGGGCACACAGTTCAGGGGACAGAGGCACAGGAAAACAGGGGAACTGGGAGGACTGTTGTGCGACAGGGGGAGGACAGGCCCAGGGAACCCACTCTCCACGAGGCCCTCTCCAACATCATGAGAGCGTACCATCATTCCAGGAGACGATGGCAACGGTACTGGCCAACTTTCAGGAGACCCAGCGGCTGCAGAAGGAACACTATCTGGGGATCAGGGAGGAACTCAAGTCCATCAACACTACCCTGGTCACCATTGTAGGGGTGCTGCAGGACTTTGTCAACACCAGGAGGGACACTGTGGCACAACAAGGTGCCCCTGACACTAGCCTGGATGATGAACAGCCCAACATTTCCGCCTGCACTAGTGGACAGGAGGCACCGCCACAGGACCACGACACCAGCACCCCACTCCCTGCAGATGGAGAGCCACCCGGCAAACGGTCCCTGAGATCCAGGAACAAGACAGAGAGCATTGCCAAGACCCCCGCCAGGAAATGAGACCCCCCTGAATGTCATGCTTCTGTCCCACTTTGTCACCCTGTCCATCCTTAAACTGCCCTAGCTCCACTTCCTATGCCCCTTTGGACAATGCACCTGTTAGACAAATAGACTGGACTCTGCCATGGACATTCCTCCACCATCACCCCTGACCATTTTACAACCCCCTCCACTTATTTGCACAAAAATAAACACACATCAATCACAAAACAATCTGGAGTCAGTCTGTGCTTTCACAAATGTGTATTTATAATAACTATGGAATATAGCAATGCCAATTTGTTTGTCAACATACCGATGTAACACAGCTCTAGTCCATGAGGAAATATAGCAGAGGTCACACAGTGGGACCCACATCTGTGAAATGGAAAGGCAAAGTGACAAGTCAGGGTCCATACACTGGGTGAAAGTGACAGACTTATGATAGTTCAAACAATTGTATGAGATGTGTGAGGCAGTGATATCTTCTTGCCTGTGTCTCACTGGAAGTATTGCTGGATAACATTGTTTCTGTTGTCGATATCCTCTTCTTCTGCCTCCTCTTCTTCACTGTCCACAGGCTCCACAGCTGCCACAAGACCTCCAGCTGGACCATCTTCCTGCAGAAAAGGCACCTGGCGTTGCAAAGCCAGGATGTGCAGCATACAGCAGGCCACAATGATCTGGCACACCTTCTTTGGTGAGTAGTAGAGAGAACCACCTGTCATATGGAGGCACCAGAACCTGGCCTTCAGGAGGCCGAAGGTTCTTTCTATAATCCTCCTAGTACACCCATGTGCCTCATTCTAGCGTTCCTCTGCCCTTGTACTGGGATTTCTCACTGGGGTCAGTAGCCATGACATGTTGGGGTACCCAGAGTCACCTGCAAATGTCGAGGGACAACTGTTATACACACACTAACTCGTAGGGACAACCCCAGACCCAGACAACTATTCTCAGGGTATAGGGTCCTTGTCCTCACCTATTAGCCACACATGGTGCCTCTGGAGTTGCCCCATCTCATAAGGGATGCTGCTATTCCCTCAGAATGTAAGCGTCATGCACTGAGCCAGGAAACTTGGCATTCACATGGGAGATGTACTGGTCGGCCAAACACACCATCTGCACATTCATTGAATGGTAGCCCTTCCTGTTTCTGTACACCTGTTCACTCCTGCGGGGGGTACCAAGGCCACATGTGTCCCATCAATGGCACCTATGATGTTGGGGATATGTCCCAGGGCATACAAGTCACCTTTCACTGTAGGCAAATCCTCAACCTGAGGTAAAACTGTGTAGCTGCGCATGTGTTTCAGCAGGGCAGACAACACACTAGACCACACGTTAGAGAACATTGTCTGGGACATCCTTGATGCAATGGCCACTGTTGTTTGAAAAGACCCACTTGCCAGGAAATGGAGTACTGACAGGAACTGCACTAGAGGGGCGATCCCTGTGGGATGGCGGGTAGCTGACATCAGGTCTGGCTCCAACTGGGCACACAGTTCATGGATTGTTGCACGTCTGTAGGTGACTATTATGTGTCTCTCTTCCATTGTCGACAGGTCCACCAGCAGTCTGTACACTGGAGGATGCCACCATCTCATCACCTGCCCCAGCGGACGTGCCCTATGGACGAGAACAGCGAGCAGAGAGTGTCATTATCACACATTTATTAATCCGCAATGTGCCTGTTACTGTGTGTATACAAGGCCTACATAGGTGTGACGCAGTTATTATTCTTGCCATGTGGCCCCCTGAAATGGCCGCTGCCTGACCTGTAAGGTGGGACAAGGGGGTATGAGGTAACTGCGCTGGCGTTCTACACCATCGCAGTAGGCGGTCAAAGACTGCGGCGCAATCCTGCATTGGTTAACATTGGACCCTATGGGTCTGAAGAGCCAATGACGATGTACGCCGGCGGTGACGGTACCCACGGCCGCGGACGTGACCGCCATTTTCTCTTTGTTCACTCACTTGATACCTGACCTTCAACAGGAGAGGACCTACACTGCAAGTGCGGCTGTGACCTCAGTCTGGAATCCACGATGGCTCATGTGTCTGGCGAAAGGGCCCCTGCCTTCACTGCGGAGGAGTTGGAGAAGTTAGTGGATGGGGTCCTCAGTACACGCTACTCTACGGTCCTCCAGACAAACAGGTGAGTACACTGTGAACATGCTGCATGGGCAATGGCTGTTTGGAGTGGTGTGGATGGAAGATACATGGGGGGGACTGGGCCCTGCATGAGCGGACAGTGAGTGTCTGTGCATCAGGGCAAGGGTGGGAACGTGGGCCAATGACTATGACGGTCTGGACGGTGAAAGATTTACCTTTTCCCCTGTACTATTCCTGTAGGTCAGCGCCCACCAGAAGAAGGATATTTGGCGTGCCATCGCCAAGGAAGTCCGGACCCTGGGGGTCCACCACAGTCGGAGCACACACTGCCGGAAAAGATGGGAGAACATTCGCCTCTGGAGCAAGAAGATGGCGGAGGCCCAGCTGGGGATGGCCTCCCAACGTGGGAGGGGTGCCCGTCGCACCATGACCCCCCTTATGTTCCTGATACTGGCGGTGGCGTATCCGGAGTTGGATGGGCACTTGAGGGGATCACAGAAGCCACAAGGGGGTGAGTACAGACACATTCATCTGACCCTGCACACATTACGAGGTGTCTGGGTGGGGGAGGTGGGCAGTGGGTTCCCCTAGGCCAGGGCGAAGTTTGTAGGCAAGGTCCATTGTGAGTCAGGCTATGTGGTACCCCAGTGGTAATAGACATCTACACCTAGTCAGGCTCCTGTGACTTCCATGTGTGCAGAAATCTGGCATAGGCCTTGTACCCCATGGCCTTGTGAATAATCTAGGAACTGTTAGTGCATCGCGTACTGCTGAGTTCTGCTGTGTCTGTAGTGTCTGCCAACGGTAGTGGTATTGCATGCACTGAGCATGTCTTTCTTCTGTCTTTCCCCCCCCTTTTTGTGGTCTCCCTGTTCTTGTGCGCAATAGCATCATCTGGCAGAGGAGCAGTGGCACCAGAGCAGGAGGGAGCTGCATCCCACTTGGCCCTGGAGGGTGAAACAACGGAGTCTGAAGCCACCAGTGGGACGGAGGGTGAGGGGAGCTCCACAGCGGGGACAGGAGGTGACAGCAACAACAGCGACTCCTCCACTTATGGGAGCTCCCTTGCGGTGGTGGGCTTCCTCTGTGCCCCCCGCATCCACTGGTACAGCCACAACCCCCCCCACCAGCACTGCCCTCCCAGCAGCCCATCAGCGTGTGTCCTGTGCCCGCTCACCCAGGAGGGTGGGCATCTCCTTTGCTCCAGGCACCTCAGGCCCTGCCCCAGTCAGCCCTGTTGCCCTCAGTGAGGAGGCTATTGACCTCCTGAAATTCCTCACAGTCTACCATTCTGAATGCCATCCAGGGTGTTGAGAGGCATTTGCAACAAACAAACGCATACCTGGAGGGCATTCATTTTGGCCAGGCGGCCCAACAGAGAGCATTTCATGCTCTGGCTTCAGCACTGATGGCAGCCATTATCCCTGTGTCCAGCCTCCCCCCTCCAACTTCCTCCACCCAGACCCAATCCCCTGTACCTCAGCCTATCCCAAGCACACCATCAGACCAGCATGCACACACCTCAACACACAAAAGTGGCTCAGGCAAACATAAGCACCACACATCCCACAGGCACTCACACAAGCATCATACCCATGCAGACATACCAACATCCACTGCCTGCACTGTCCCCCTCCTCCACGTCTCCCTCCACCCTCCCTCCCAGTCTCGTCTCCGCTCACACCTGCATGCACTACATCTTCAGCCACTTCCTCCATCACCAGCACGCCCATCACCACACACCACTCACGTACACTCACCACCCCACTACCATTCACACATCCCCTGTGTCCTCTACCAGTGTGT
Organism: Pleurodeles waltl; assembly: GCF_031143425.1. Classification (NCBI taxonomy): domain Eukaryota; kingdom Metazoa; phylum Chordata; class Amphibia; order Caudata; family Salamandridae; genus Pleurodeles; species Pleurodeles waltl. Next base: position 462,204,558 of record NC_090440.1, on the reverse strand, counting down.
CTGTGAGCCCTCCTCCCAAACTACACAAACGCAGGCACACACCCACCCAACAGCCATCCACCTTACAACAGCCTCCAGCCCATGCACCCTCACCCAAATTCAGCAGACGTGCACCTCCTACAACCACTACCTCTTCCTCCACTCCCAAACCCCCTCCATCTACCCGTCTCAGTGTGTCTAAAAAACTTTTCCTGGCTAATATTGACCTCTTCCCTACACCTCCCCCCCGCCCGTTCCCTAGGGCCAGGCTTTCCAGGTCCCAACCCAGCACCTCAGCCACCACATCACCAGGCACAGTGGGGCCAGCAACTGCGGGCTATTGGAGTGTGACAACCATCAGGGCTGACAGTGTGCTTCGGAGCGAAGGCAAGGACATTCCGCCACTTGCAAAACTTTAAACGTTGCCCACATCCTGGAGGGAGAAGCTGAAAACACCTGCCACCAAGGGCTCAGGGAAACCGAAGGGGGATAGTGGCAAGACAGCAGCGCCACCATCCAAGGTGGGGAAGGGCCAGAAACTGAAGGGCAGGTCAGGAGAGGGCATGGTGGCACCGACTGAGGGACTAGTGTGACACCTTCTGTCCATGTCAATGCCAACCTGCACCGCCATCTGCACCGCCACAGAGCCCGCCACCAGCACAGCTGTCATTGAGCCCGCCACCAGCACCGCAGTCACTGAGCCTGCCGCCAGCACCGCCGCCACAGAGCCCGCCGCCAGCACCGCTCCCACAGAGCACGCCGCAAACACCGCTGCCACAGAGCCCGCCGCCAGCACCGCTCACAAAGAGCCCGCAGCAAGCCCCACTCCCACAGAGCCCGCCGCCAGCACCACTCCCACAGAGCCCGCCCCAGCACCGCTGCCACAGAGCATGCCGCAAGCACTGGCGCGACTGACACCGCCGCAAGCACCGCCAGCGGCCCCGTGACATCCTGAGCCAGTGGCACCACCGCAGACATGGCTGCCATCCCCAGTGGTCAGTCGCCCGAGGCTGGTGGTGAGTTCCAGGAGCCTGGGCAGCTTCAATGATGCATCACTTTAGGTGGAGAGATACAGCCATTACCTCTGTCCTTGGCAGGATGAAGCACTCTGGGCACAAAGCCCCCTCCAGAACCAGTGGAGAGATACATCCACTACCTCTGGCCTTGGCAGGATGAAGCACTCTGGGCACAAAGCCCCCTCCAGAACCAGTGGAGAAAGACATCCACTACCTCTGTTCTTGGCAGGATGAAGCACTCTGGGCACAAAGCCCCCTCCAGAACCAGTGGAACGATACATCCACTACCTCTGTCCTTGGCAGGATGAAGCACTCTGGGCACAAAGCCCCCTCCAGAACCAGTGGAGAGATACATTCACTACCTCTGTCCTTGGCAGGATGAAGCACTCTGGGCACAAAGCCCCCTACAGAACCAGTAGAGAGATACATCCATTTGAGAGACTGTGGCTTTGCACTCCCCAGGATAAAGCAGTGGGCAACCCACCCACTGAAAAGACTTAAGAGACTGTCGCTTTGCACTCCCCAGGATAAAGCAGTGGGCAAACCACCCACTGGAAAGACTTGAGAGACTGTGGCTTTGCACTCCCCAAGATAAAGCAGTGGGAAAACCACCCACTGGAGAGACTTGATAGACTGTAGCTTTGCACTCCCCAGGATAAAGCAGTGGGCAAACCACCCACTGGAGAGACTTGAGAGACTGTGGCTTTGCACTCCCCAGGATAAAGCAGTGGGCAAACCACCCACTGGAAAGACTTGAGAGACTGTGGCCAGGAGATCCTTCTATTAAATAAAAGTCAAATTAAAGTGAACAAGGCTGTTTCCAACATTGCAAAAAGTGTTTGCCTGGCCCAGGTCAGGCTGGAATTTGGCCTAAAAAACTCAGGTCTTCCAGTGTAAGGGAGCCTTTATTAAAACATACTAGAGGCTACGGTCCACAGAGACTACCTCCATTAATTATTCCTGCTGGCAAGAAGTGCAGGATCAACAAACCAGCAATAGAAAAGGAACATGGGGAAGCTACCTAAATCAAGTCATTCAAGGCTTGGTCATGGAAGAAGCATGGAAGTGTAGCATAGAGAAGTCTGCATTTAACAGATTAGTTAACATATCTGTTCACTCCTTATTGCTCATCACAGACAAGGTCTCTTTGGCTAACAGATGGCACGCGTAGGCAGTTCTGGGGTCGTATTTGACTCTGTACCCACAAGGATATCTCACAGAAAATGCTATCTATGTAAGACATCAGTTCTTGTTATATTGAATGGGGTTCTTCAATGCCAAAGACGCAGGATCCTCTTGGACAAAAGCAGTATCCCGGCCAATGTTTCCATTTATGTGGCCATAACAGAGAAACTTTGTTGCATGCCCTCTGTACCTTCCCGTCTCTGGGCCTGGAAAATGAAAATCTGTTTAAACAGCATTTTTTACTTCATAATGTCCGTTCTTGCAGACTGGCTGTAATAAGTTGGCTCATTGGCGAGTCAATTCCATACTGTTGTAGGGAAGTGAAGAGTTTAAGGCTGTTTCATAAGAAGCTGGCTATGGCTGACTCAGTGTAATTGTCTGAGTAGCAGTAACCAGAATGCAGAGTGCCCTGGTCAAAGATTTGTCCTTAGTTCTTACTTTTGCATTATGAAAATGACAGGCTGTGTTTTAGGCATTATCACCCTCTCATGAAATCAAACTTTTAAAACGTATTTATGATCTTGCATATGATTGTTTTTTATCTGAGTATGAATATGAAGATGTATCATCAGCTGTACTAGACTTGGGTCCTTAATTAGTCTTTGACATAATTTCTGCCCCCACTGTATTCATGTATTTTTAGGTCTTAACTTTTTAGAGTTGAGTGCACAAGCACTATATCCCTGTTGTAATCTTTCTTTGCGCTTTTAACCACACCAATGTCACGCCTGTCACTTTCACTGGTTTGTGGGCTTGCCATTTTAAAATACGCTTGATTTCATTAGTGAAAGGCATGCATACGTCATGCCTTTTTTGGCGTTTAGCCCTCCTAGAGTGTACCGGCCAACTACTGAAAACATACGAGACTCCAAGTTTTCAGTATGGTTACCGGACTACTTTATCTTTTTATTTTCCAAGCAGCAAAATCATGCTGCGTTTTACATAACACTATTGTGCAAATTTTTTTTCTTTCAATTTGTATGGAAAAAAAAGTCCAGTTAGGAGTTTACAATGCTAATAGTACTAACTCGATCAAATGCGAGACCCTTTGCATTGCAAATGCTTGTAGACTTTTGTAGTGGGTTCATCCGTCCACTATTGCTGTTTTAGTATGCCCTATATTGCAATGGTTTCTATTAATCAAGCAATGAAGATTATCTATATATCTTTGTGCCCCCATATTCTAGCACACTGTTAGGGCACCTGTAGAGGGAGCTTTGTAGGGGAGGGCCAGGTTGGTCAAAGGTAATCCCTATTTTGTGGGACTGATAGTCACAAAAAAAGGTATGGTGTTGTCTGTCATACCCAAAAGAAAGGCAAAGTTGCCCTTGCAGAGATGCTGATAGAGCTGTAGATGTTATTCTGCCAGTGCAGCAGGCCAACTAGTAGAATTCTAAAAGGCTCCTTGAGGGTAGTTGCAAACGTGTGATGGACTGCAGGATACACTATAGGGCCCAGGCTCACCTACAGAGAAATACAAAGCAACTAGTGAAGAGGCAAGGTTGAAACTGGTGCTGGTGCATCAAGAGAGGGCACTTGCTGTTGCAATCTGTCACTGTATACCCGATTGCTAATCTGCTTCCTCGTATCTTCTTATCACTTTTCATTCATTCCAGTGTCTCCTATGCACTAATAGCCCAGTCTTTGGGCCTCATTCTGACCCTGGCGAGGCCGGCTGAAGCACCGCCAACAGGCTGGCGGTGCTTCAGTTAGTATTCCGACCGCGGCGTCGCCCAGCCGGGTCCGGCGGTTTCCCGCCGGATTTCCCCCGGCTGGGGGAATCCTCCATGGCGGCACTGCTTGCAGAGCCGCCATGGGGATTCCGACCCCCTTCCCGCCAGCCTGTTTCTGGCGGTTTTCACCGCCAGAAACAGGATGGCGGGAACGGGTGTCATGGGGCCCCCTAACAGGGCCCCATACAGATTTTCACTGTCTGCTTAGCAGACAGTGAAAATCGCGACGGGTGCAACTGCACCCCTGCAACTCCGCTGGCTCCATTCGGAGCCGGCTTCCTCGTTGCAGGGCCTTTCCCGCTGGGCCGGCGGGCGCTCTTTTGGCGGTTGCCCGCCGGCACAGCGGGAAAGCCAGAATGGCATCCGCGGTCACCTGACCGCGGAGCGGCCATTTGGCGGTTCCCGTTTGGCTGGCGGCGCCCGCCGCCAGCCAAACTTGGAATGAGGCCCTTTATCTCTCCACAGATGCCTACGGCATTTTGAAGCATCGTCTTTTATTCTGCATATGAAGTGTTGGACTTGGCCCTTCCTGCAGGCAATCCCCAAACTTTTATGCTTTACCCTCCTTTCGGAACCCATTTTTGTTGGCTTTTAGGGCTCTGCACATTTTATTTCTGTTAGTGCTGAAGTCCTTAAAACATGATAACATTGGAGTGCACCCAACTGGCACATTTAATTTACTTGTAAGTGCGTAGTAAAGTGACTTTTCTGAATCTTAAAATGTGGTTAGATATTATAACCAATTTTGTATTTGAAAGGGGTATGTTTTTCGGCATCCTTTCTGAATACTATTTCGGTATTGTATAAACAATTGTATGGACATGAATTCACGTCACAAACCACTGAAAATGTACTGACTGCCAAGTTGAAGTAGTAACTCATTTACAATAGGGAAGGGGTTCCATAGGGACCTTTACTCTTTGCATATTGGGTGACAGCTTCAGGGACAGTAGCCAACGCTCACTGAAGTTTTCCAAAATTGAAAATATTTTTTATGAAAAGAAACTTCTTTTTAAGGAAGGAAATCACTCTGCTTTAAAAATGTCTGTTTTGAAATGGGAAGAGAGGAATTGTGGGCTGCTGTCCCTTGCAGGCAGCCATCCATGTCTGCATCCAATTCGAAGTATTCTGAATTTGCAACCTACCCAGATAATATTCATTTTAGCAGGTCCACCTGTTACCCCCACCGAATTGCTATTTATGAACTAACCTCTTAGTCCATAGGTGTGCTTCTCAAATAGTTTGTAGTCGCAAAAGATACAAATTGTGACAACTTTTTGCAGCCACGCTGCTGGTACTCATGGCCTAAAGATCTTATAGTTGCTTGCTATCAGAGCAGTACCTCTTTTCTTTGCCATTCCAATGCATTATTTACGCATTTACGTTTTCTAAGCACTTTTACTAAAACTTTAAAACTATTAAGCACTTGTATGTCTTTGAAGCATACTTAAACTTAATACATTTCTCATGGATCGTGCTGAGTTTTGAAGAACCTCTAATTGCACTTGTCAAATACTTTTCACCTTCTTTCCCTCTTGGGCACACAATGGCTTGTAGAATTATGTTCAAAGAACATCTGATTGAAACCCTGAACCATTTTGAAAGACTGTTAGAATATTGCCCCCGGCGTTATGGTTTTGGAGATGGGTCCAGTGCTTCAAATCAGAACAAATATTTGCAAGAAATGGATTAAACGCATATTCTCACTGAATTCCTGTTGCACTGTCAGTCTATGCTACACTGCTTGTTACAGTGCCATTTCAATGCTTTTTTTCTATAAACCTAAATAAACTGGTATTGTGACCAAATTGAAGTTCTTTCTGTGTCTACATTTATATCTGTTAACATAGACTTTAACTTCGCATGCACTGTCACTGATGAGTCTCGATGTTGAAAGAAATTGTAAATATGCTAGAATATATGCACATTGAGAGAGGAGTGAAATGGAATAAACTTTTATTCAAGTTGTGAGACATCTTGAACCAGATGGACATATTGTCTGTGATATTTCACATTTAACCTTCGAATAACCCTTTCTCTTCTTCCAGAGACAAATTGCTTGGGGACATAAAGCGCTTTCTGCAGCCAGGTGATCTTCTCAACAAAGTGGTGTTTGACATAGATAGTCCAAGGTATGTCTAAAAAATTAAAACATTTGTTGTCTTTTCAATTAGAGAATAAGCCATGGTGTATCGTACCTTTAACTATTTTCTGTTGCAATAATGGATTTTGAAATGAATACTTTGCTAGAAAGTAGATTTTGAAATCTGAAGATATAAAGGATATGTTTGACATTTGGATTGCAATAGATTTATCTGGTTAATTATGACTGTAAAATAAATAAAACATGATTAGAAGAGTTGGGTTTGGAAATGGCCCTTTATGCAGGGTCACCCCCAGAAGTTTTGCATTCCTTCTTCTCTTTTTCTGAACCTGTTTTTGTTGGCTTTAAGACTCTGAGCACATTTCACTGATGACCAGTACTAAAGTGCATGTGCTCTGTGTTTAAAACATGGTAACATTGACTTCTTCATGATTGGCATATTTGATTTACTAGTAAGTCCCTTGTAAAGAGCAATATGTGTGCCCAGGGACTGTAAGTCAAATGCTACTAGTGGGCCTGCAGCACTGGTTGCGCCACCCAGTATGGAAGCCTTTCAACCACGTTTCAGGCCTTCCAGTACAGAGCCTGGTTGTGCAGTTTCAACTGCCATTTCGACCTGGCAAGTGTGCCCACTTGCCAGGCCCAGATCTGCCTTTTTATAACATGTAACTCACCCATAAGTAGGCCCTGGTTAGCGCCAAGGGCAGTGTATTTTTAAAAGGTTGGACATGTACTTTTGAATTTCACATGTCCAGGTAGTTACAAAACTCTCCAATTTAGTTTTCACTATTGCAAGAACTATCTCTCCCATAGGCTGATAGGGTGATTGCCTTAAACATCTTCTATGTGTAATTTCCATTTCGGAAAAGATAGATACATGGAGTTTGGTGTCTCTGAGCTCATAATTTAAAAATTCATATTTTGTTAATGTTAATTTTTAAATTGTAGGTCTTGAAATGCTACTTTTAGAAAACTGGCATTTTCTTACTTTACCCAACCTATGCCTTAGCCTGCCTCCAATCTATGTGTGGTCTGTGTAATGTTAGGTGACAGCTACCTTTGTGCATTCCATCCAGACAGCCATAAATATAGAACACTCAACTGCCCCTTCATACCATCTGCATACTGATGGGTCTTCCTGGGCAGGAAGGGTGGAGGGGCTCTCACTTACACTTAAAAGGTTAGTGGTCTGACCACATACACAGGACTGATGACCCGCCCACAGACCCTCTGACAGACTGGATTGGGCTGAAAGGTAACTAGGGCACTTCAAAACCACTCTTTGAAGTCTAGTCTCTGCCATTTTAAAGGCACATTTGGGTATTTGTACTGGGCCTCTGACATCATATACTTGGAACACTTCTAGACTGAAGACATTCTACCAGGAAGAAGGATCACGGACTGTCAGGAGGAGCTGCCACTTTGCTGTTTACTCTGCTGTGTTGGCCTTCTGCCTGCTACTTCTTGCTTCTTGAGAGTACTGTATCTCTCTCCACATCCTGCAATCTAAAATTTGTCCATGGGCCTGACTGAGCTTGCCTCCTGTTTTCGAAATCTCAGGGACATCAAAGACTTCACCTGCATCTTGCTACCAGCACTTAGGCTCCTCTGCTGTGAGTTCTGCTCTGCCAAGTGGTGCTAAATCCAATCCTGAGCTCCTGGAGGTGAGTTGATTCTGCAACACAAGAACTGAAGGAACAACACCAGCGCATCACTTGGAACCGATGCATCCCGCTGCAGAAACACTGCTTTGCTGCTGCCTCTACCAAAGTCACGGACACCGCTCGCTGACTGCATGCCACAACTACCCCATCTTACAACACAGCCCTGGCTTGCCCGGCACAGCACCAACACATTGAAACCAGTAAGTCCTCTTTGCTTCTAGACATCAACAACATTGCCCGATCAGGAAACAACACATCGCCAGGAATCGCAACGCTTCCCTTCCTCTGGATCAACACATCGTCACCGAGCATTGACACAATAAAGGTACTGTCAGCGTGTCTGCGTACCCCTGTGCTCAGCTTCCATTGCGGTGGGACTGCACTTTGAATTTGCCCCGGGCCAGCAGGACCAGATAGTTTGTGTTGGAGCTATGATCTTCATCTGCATTGTGAGTGAATCTTTAAAAAACCATAACTTGAATTATGCATGTTGTACCTTTGTCATTTAGGTCTAGTTTGACTCCAATAAATAGTGGCTATTTTCCTAAACTGGTATGGAGTCCTTTTGTGGTGTACTCACTGTGTTACTATGTGTGTCCACACATACTTTACACATTGCCTCTTTAGTTTAGCCTAACTGCTCTGTGCCAAGCTGCAAGAGAGTGAGCACAGGTAAACTTTTAGTGTTTATCTTACTTGTCCTGTTAGCTTTGTGGTCCCTACTCGGACAGAGTGCAAAGCTCTACCAACTAGAGTCCCAACCTCTAACATTAGGCAGTGGATAAAAATACATTTTTACATATTGGGCAACCTAAATAACCCCAAAAGTGTGCTGTGTAAGCCCAGAGGGCTGGCTGCTTTACTTTAGCATTGTGGCATGCTACATAACGAGAACAGTATGCTATCAATGTGAAAAATGATCTAAAAGCTGTATTCACTTATTAGATAAAGCTTCCTTTTGAATGAACATGCCTAGCTACAAATGAAAGCATAATTTTATATAATTCCCAGAGAGAATACTAGAACAATAATAGAAAGTTATTTTTCACATAGTTTCAAAAATCTAATTGAATGGTGAAAGATTTTGATCAGTTCTCCTTTTACTTGTACATGCTAAGTTTGCCTGGCCTTCAGAGATTCTCTGGCTCTGACCACAGCAGAAGAGAGAACCCATTTTGGCCCTGACAGAGGGAGCAAAACCTCATTTTTATATGGGAATGGTTAAAGCAAGGAGCCAGAGTGCCCTGACATGGAGGATGAAGGGAATCATTTTTTTCAAGGGAAATTAGGAAGGTTTACAGAATCCAAGAAGTGCATCAAAAGTAGGTGAGGAATCTGTGAGTAAATATGATTGAGTTGTTAGAATTCTCCAGTAACTGACGTGTACAAACAATAAGACCAACACATCACCACCAACTCCACAGAATAATCCTGGACCTTGGAAGAAAACTTGCTGAATAAAGCAGACTTTGATTGATGGTTGGTAAAAGATCTAAGGATTTCTAACTTCTAATAACAACAGGGGACTAGAATTGCTAACTAACTGTAAACCAGTTGACCTCCTTCTTGCCTGGTCCACAGACCCAAAAAGCAGAAGGACTCCCGAATCCAAACAGGTTTAGCTGACCACTGCAGAATCCATGGATTGAAAGAGATCTTGTGCTTAGAGGACTGATCTAAGGTCTGCATAGCTGGAGTGATCAAAAGAACCTTACCCTGCAGTTGGAGAAAAGTAGGAAATTTTCTACACTCTGAAAGAATGATATAAGGTACTGAGGACCCCTCGGGTGGCGGTAACCTTGATGGGCAATGAAGCCAAGTTAATACTGCTCAAAGCTATTGCCCACTTTAAAAACCTATTCAGCAGGACCTCATGGTACAGGTACCTTTGGTAAAGATATATCTCCTCATGAAGCCTTGTCTCGCTACAGCTTCCAGATTGCCATTTTAAAAACCAAATGAGTTACAAGGATGAGGCAGCAAACCTATCCCAGAAGTGGGGTGACCTCAGCAGCTATGAATTGCAGCTTTCTTTAGCTTTTACTTTTTCGGTGCCAAACCTCATATGTTCATTGGAAGCTCAACTATGATATATTCACCATTCAGGGTCCCTCAGTGATTTCATCTTTGGACATTACCACACTGGGAGGTTTTGAGCTTTTAAAATCAGACGAGTTTGGGGATGAGGTTAATCTGTCACAAACGTGATGTACATTCCATCCACTGTACTACAATTCCATAATATCCTTTTGGAAGACGTAATATGGTGAACGGGATATCTGTCACATTAATGAAGGCGTAACCCGTCCACCAAACTCTAAATTAGGCCCTAAGTTTTACTGTAAAACTTTGATCGGTTGAACCCGCTTGGAATATGCAAACTCTGCTTCATTTTCAGTTGGCTGAAATTGTGCGTAGTTCCGAGTCAAATACAAACTAATACCTTATATTGGTGTGCCACAGTTTCTAGGCACATTTGGCCTTATACCTTTCAAAAAATGTATATCTTTTGTTCCCTTAATCCAATGTTGACTGTTTTAGTGTTTTGCTGATTACATCTTTGTTAATGTGTCTAAATAGGTTTGTTCATTTTATTGTGATGTGTTCCTAACTTTAAAATCGTTGGTGCTGTTTGAACTTAACATATATTTCTCTGGGAAAGCCATGCTGCTAGTGCTACAGCTTTAGAGTTTAAGCAGATGCTCTGGAAAAATATCCAGGGTACTAGGAACTGTGTTTTAGCCTAAAGAGATTGTGTTTATAATGTTGACTAGGATACCCTCTTCACCAAGTAATAAACCAATTTCAGACACAGCTTAAATACTAACTAAACCACAAGAAATATTGAGGGAATGTGTTTCTAAAAATCAGTGTATATTTTTCTTCCTTTTCTGTAGAACAATATTGTAGGTTAAAACATGACAAGTAAGAAACAGGTGAATAGTTTTTTGTTAAAATTTTTAAAATTATGCACACATTCTATTGAGCAAATATTTTATTACCCCAAGACTTATATGATGAGGACAACTATAGATGAAACAACATGCTACACACTAATTTACAAAATAAAGTCAGACCTCTGCCACTGCACGTTACAGCCTCACATGGGTGCAAAGTTCTGATAATAAAATTTGTTAAGGATTTCCAGGTGATTGCTTCAAACCTGCTGCAGGAAACGTTTGTGCAATCCATTATCGTGAGACATTATACATACATTTATTTGGAATGATAACTCTGAAAACATCCGTGCAAATTCATTTGCTAGCATTTTTTCTCCACAGGCAAAACATTTTGCCCCCATGGAGAAACCTCTTCCCCTACTCATTAGAGATGATCATCCCTCCTTAACATCTTGGACGGTGTTTAACCCCTACCTCTACCATGAATAAAACCCTGGTCTTTTCAGGGATGACCATCTGTTAGAGACAAGATTATCAATCCTCATCAACATGTCACTATCTGGATGGTCTCACTCTTTTAATCCCACTCCTCTCCCACTCTTCACCTCTGTTTATAGATTTAGGGCCATATTTATACTCCGTTTGCGCCGAATTTGCGTCGTTTTTTTCTACGCAAATTAGACGCAAAACTAACTCCATATTTATACTTTGGCGTTAGACGCGTCTAGCGCCAAAGTTCATGGAGTTAGCGTCATTTTTTGGCGTGAACACCTTCCTTGCGTTAATGATATGCAAGTTAGGCGTTCCCGTCTTAAAAAATGACTCTGATGCATATGTGTCGTATTTATACTCCCGGGCAAAAATAACGCCCAGGAGTGGGCGGGTCTAAAAAACCCGCATTAGCGCCGGATTTTAGCGCCTGGGTAAGGGCTGGGTCAGGGCAGGCGTTAAGGGACCTGTGGGCGTTAGCGCAGTTTTGCGTCAAAAAGTATAAATATGGGCCTTAGTGACACAATTATCACATCAGTACATTCTCTTACAAGTGTAAAACTATCGGTTCACAGGTTTTGAAATAAATAAGAAAGAAAACTAACAGGTTGTGTCTGAAACTTGAAAAGTTGAGAAACAAAGCAAAATCAGTTTACAAGATGTTTTACCTTTCAAATTATTGAATGAATAATTGTATTAAGTGCTCAGATCATCAAAACCTTTACACTGAAATTTAAATGGAGACACACATTACCCGTTAAAAATAGCGCCGCTAAAAGAGCCTCCAGTTCCTAGAATGCAGAGAGTTCCTGCCCTGGGGCTGAGAGGCCATCGCTGCAATACTAATTAAAAAGTGAAATCACCGTCGGTCCTAAAATGCATATATGCCAAAAAAGTGCAAGTCCCATTCAGTTCTGTGGTGTTGTTGTTATAGCACCCTGGCAGGAAGGAGAATCCTATATCTTTGATCTTGAGTGGGTGTATCAGCCAGTGCACACTCCACTCCCTCCAGATATATCACCATTTGGGCGATCAGTTTTTGAATGACAGAGTAGAGGCAACTTAGGGGTGCATGTCTGCATGTGCGGACCCCCAGATGTACCCATAGCAGATGCAGAAGCCTACAGCTATTCCTCAGGGTCCTGATGCATAGGCAGAACATGAGGGGCACAGTTTTGGGTGCTAACCCACAGAGTTGGCAGGCCTCATCTTTTGTGGACCAAGCGTCATGGGCGCTCATATCTGCCCATTGGAAGGACTCACAGACATTAAAGTAAGTATTTCCTCTTGATGCTGTATATTAGGACGTCTCCTAGGTATAGCTGGGGGGCTAGGTTCTTATAGCTGTTTAGAACTAGCCAGACATGGTGCCTTTTCTCAAACTTGGTCTTATCTTCAATTAGAAACAGATGTTTTGTTGCTTTTTTGGTTAAGAATTTAAATAGCTTGTGGTTGCACTCCGATGACTATAAACTCTCAATGTTAAATTGCTTTATTGAGGTGTCAAGATATTTTCATGGCGGCGAACAGGGCTTCATTGTTATTTCCTCACATATGTTGTAGTTTATAGTGTTCCTGGTTGCACTTCTCATTTTGTAGAAATGGTTGATATAAGCTGTGCGACTTGCTAGAGGCTGTTTGGGTAAGCCAAGCTCCAGCCATATCTGTGCCGGCGATGTGTAACTTCGAAGCTTGAACATTTGCCTGTATGTACTCGCTATGGTGTCATCCGGAACCTTGGAGTCTCTGTCACAAAGTGCAGAGCTTCCAAAGGCTACCATAGGAACCAGCTTAGCTCTGGCTACGTCTAACAATGGACTGAGCGTATCCTTATTGAATTTGGTTGACAATGTCCTGAGCCCCATAGAAAGAGTGGTCACTTTCTGTCTTATTTCTTCTTTGTGTTTGAGAAAGGAGACCTGACAGTCAAACAAAAGACCCAGGTATTTATAAGTAGCTGTTTCTTCAAGTTTGCTCCCACTTAATCCCCAGGTTGCACCCCCCTCAGGGACCCCTGACCTAGGATCATGATTGTGGTTCTTTTAGGGTTAATTTGCAGCTCTTTCTTAAGGAAGTAATCTTCCATGGTTTTCAAGAGACATTGCATGCCTACCCTTTTTCTGCTGAGTAGTACGACGTCATCCGCATATAGGAGGTTCGACAGTTGCTTAATCCCCAGTTGTGGACCGTGGGTGTTGATGGAAGGGACTGCTGTTGAGAAATCGGCCATGAAGAGGTTGGGTAAAGTGGGGGACAAGATGCAGCCTGTTTTAGGCCTCTGGTCATTGAGCACTTCCTGGATAGGTTTAATCTATTGCTCAGCTTGATCCTGACCCACGTACTGGTGTACAGGTTCTCAATGGCTTTCAAAAGTTACGGTGGATTTTGCAGAGGCACAGTGTCAGATTTGCAGCCATTGAAGAATGAAGTGTGAGAGCTAGAGCCATGATGTTGGTATCTGTACCTGAGTTACTGGTGAACCTAGTTTGGTTTGGGAGAATTATTAATTTTTGACCAGACCAGTCGATCAGATGTTCGAGGAGAACCCCAGCAAAATATTTCACTTCATTGTCAATAAGCATGATCAGTCGATAGTTTCTAGGGTCCGATTTGTCCCTGCCTTTGTGTATTGGAGAGGTTATGGATCCCCTGCAGGATTCCGGGATTAGCTCACCAGCCAGGGCCTGATTGAGGAGAGGGGCCATAACTACAGCTCACCTGTGCAGGTCTAATTTAAAGATAGCATGAGGGAGCCTGTCTGGATATTAGTCATTGGTTTCCTGTCCGGGTGATGTTGAATTTGCTGCCTGCACTGCTGGCATTGTGGGAATCTGGGTCATCAGTCGGGTGGGTCGACCTGGAACTCTTTGGGGAACATGGATCCTCTTCACATCTGTTTTGGTGAAAGTGAACTTTCAAGAAGGGTGCCCAATCTGCCTCTGAGATGTTTAAATCCAATTCTGGGTCTCCTGGGTTATTTAGGATGTTTACCGTGTTCCAGAATTTGCTAGCATTTTTATGTTTAATGCCCCAGATTATTTTGGCCCAGAATTTTTCGATATGGTGCCTCCTGATTCCCAATACAGCCTGTTTCAGCTTTTATTTTGCTTGTCTCAGGTTGGTGAGATGACGTTCTTGTTCAGGAAACCAACGGACCAGCCGAAGTGCTTGACTGACTTTTCTCATTAGCTGTTTTAGGCTATCTGAGGTATTCAACTTCTTTATAGCTGGTGGGATTTATCTCCTAGTAGATTCAACATTTCTGGAAAATTGCTGGGTGTATGAGTGAATGAAAGCCTCCCATTTATCTTTGGCTGACCCTACTGCTCTCAGGGAAGCTTTTAGATGCTTGTCCGCTTCCTGGGCCAAGGAGCCTAAAGAGGTGGATGTCCATTTGATTGTTTTTAGCTTGCACAGATGTTCAGAGCCAGCAGATTCTGCATTGCCCTTATATACTGCTGGAGTAAGGGTGAAGTCCACTTCACTTTCGGACCTTAGGCCCAATTGAAAGGAGAGTACCATTTGCATAAGTGATAGGGAGACCCAAGTAAAATGAATTACTGAGTTAGTGGCATGAAACAATAAGGAAAGATGGGGTATCTTCACTGAATTGACCGTTTAGAGTTCTGAGTCCTAGATGCTCTAGGGAACCCAGTTAAGCTGTTCCTATTTTGCTTCTTTTTGCTGTCTTGATCAGTGATTGTTCACGGATAGACCATTGATATTCCTGAGCTTCAGTGGACTCATTGGTTATAGATCCTTCTAATAGGTTCATATTGACTCCTCTGTTACTATTAGTGGGATGAGCGGGAAAGAGCAGACCAGTTGAGTGATATGATCCACAAGTAGTTTGGACATCGCCTCATGATTATTCCATCTCGGGGGCATATAGATGTTAACTAAAATTAACCTCTGCTCTTTCTTTCTATGTAAAAATGTCAGGAGTGCTCTGCCGTTTAGGGTGGTTGAAAGGTCACTTTTACCATGGTCAAATTTGCCTTCCTTAATAGTAGGTAGGAGGGCATGGAAGTAGCCTGAGATGGAGATTGGTTACAAGGCCAAGGTTTCTTGTAGAGCAATAACCGGAAAGCCCTAAAGGTAGTTGAGTGTTTTGGGGTCTTCCAGTTTGTCTTTTAAGGCTGTGGATATTCCAAGTCAGAGCCTTAAATAATGACACTTGCGTGCCTCTTCGCCCCCTGGGTGGAGTTTCAATTGCTTGCTTTGGGTTGAAGATTCGGGCTACCCATCGCCACTATTGGTGGCCTTAGGAGGGGTGGATATCCGGGGTTTGGTACCCCTTCCAAGTTGATTCCCCACTTCTTAAAATGTTTACTTTCCCTAAGAAGTGCCCCAGCCAGAGTAGCAGACTGCCATATGACTTTGGTCATTTTGCTAACTTTCCCTGGCTCCCACTCTATGATTTCCATTGATTCAATAATTTCTGAGGTGATCTTAGTTAGGCCTGGAATATGCCCTAGGAGTATTAGTATGTTTTTTCGATTGAGGATGTCCGTATTTCCAAGTGATCGATATACTGGATAGAATAGGATTGTGCAGCACTGTCCCTCCCCTAGGATGTACTTAGTGGGACTCTCTTTTGTACAGGAATTTTCCTCCTCCCCAGTAGGAGACAACAGAGTTTAGCGATTGTCTGAGAGGTGGTTTAGAGTGGTTGCACTGGAGCCAGATCTAGTCATCCTCATGACCAAGAGTGGAGATTCTGATGAAGAATGACAGGGAAATCCACCTCACAGTTTGCTTCGGAGACAGCTATTCAGGCTTCTGAATGTGTGGCACCCCATCCATTTGAAGGGTAAACAATTGTGCTACTCCCTGGAGAGGGTTACCTTATGTTTCTATCAGCTCTTGAAAGTCACCGGATGCCCTCAGCCGAGGAGGGCAGTTTATCTTGGCCTAGATGTCCTGCCACTTACCTTCGGGGGATGAGCCTCCAAGGCTGATGTTGAGGATGAACGTTCCTTATCTCAGTAGTCCCCTCAGAACTGCGTTTCTCCCCCTTTAGTTGTTTGGTTTCAATGAAATTGACTAGAGGTGGCTTCGGTTTGTGCTTTATAGAATCTGGGGCTGCCTCATCGCAGGTTGATGAGACATTGCCCCCGGTATTACATCCGTGGTCTATCTGATTGGATGTCAGGTAGGTTTGTAACCATGCTGTTTTCGGGTAACTTTTATGGTGTGATTTTGTCTTCTGAGTCCTTTTGGACTTAACTTTTTTCCTATTTGTGCTGAGTGGTGTGTGATATTGCCCTAGCACTTTTAGCCTGTGCTTGGTGCCATGCTCGAGTTGCATGGTGATGCACCGCACCCCTCTCCGGCAGTGTTGAGGATTTCTCTCTGGGGGTTCCTGGCCATTTATGGCCACTTCTCCAGGTGAGATGCCCCTTATTTCAGACTTGTTGTCTTGCTTATCACCATGTACACCATTGCAGCTTCCTTATGATTGCATGGGGATTATGAGTGCGCCCTTCCTGTCTTTTAGCTCTTCTATTACACCCCCTAATACACTTGGTAGCAGTCATGGTTTGTCTAGAGTTGCAGAGCAACATCATTTTGGGACAAGGTCATTCGTTTCTTCTTGAGCTCTCCTAATGAGGTTATTTATCTCTATGATGAGGTTGTCTATACCAGCCACACAGCCAGCCACTGAACTCAAGATCTCCACTTGTACATCCGTCTCAGCTGAGTGATAGGTGAGTGCACCAGCCACTGTCTGGATGGTCCTGAGCATTGCTGGCCAGGCGCTTTCTCCCGCCCGGCTTGGGGTTCCGCTACTATTGTCGAGAGAGAGACTGCTGAGATTATGGTGGGGGACCAGGGTGCCAGGAGTGCAGGGTTACTGATGTGCAGTCAGACACTCATTTCCCTTCTCTGATGTATATGAGGCGAGGAGATCATTCCATTCTTCCTGTGTTAAGTCGCTGAGGTCAACCCCTGTTTTAGGATGGACTTCGGTCTGGCAGTTCACCATCTTGTCTGGCTCGGTTACACATTTGGTTGCGATTAAGATTGGCTATGCTCCAATTTGCTCGTTCTTTTGGTGCAATAAGAGCTTTCACAAGGTTGGCTGGTTCTGCTCAATTTCCAGCCTTCCTGGGCTGGTGTGTTGTCTGCCTGGAATTGGTCTCTGTGGGATCTTGCCTCCTCCTGGGGGAATGAGTTAGACTGGGTGGCACCATCCCAGTCGTTTTGCACTCCTAGTGAACCAGTTCTTTCATGTACCCCGCTGGTTGAAGGCCCTCCTTTTATTGCCACCCTTGCTTCATTATCCTCATCTGCAACTTTTTTATCTTGAATTTGAATTTGAAGGTTTCTTAAATTGGTCCCCCCAGGGATGACTTTGCAGCAACTTTCATGCAGGGAGAGCCGGTTGTAGGGGCAGTTGCTGTGACGCTGGGTGTTGTCTCTGTTCCATCAAATGCCCTGGGAGCCAAACGCTGCTGTATATTAGTGTTGCTGTTTGGAAGCGAAGATGAGGATTGTGGCTTGGGTTTGATTATCACCAGGGGTGTTAGCAGAACTGGGAGACCAAAGCTCGGGGCGTTAGCCGAGTAAATTATGGTTCCTCTGTCTTTCAAAAACTGAAATTTTGTTGTTATTTTAGGTTGACCGGTGATCCCTGCTGTAACTGCTCCAGGACCCATTTGACCCATTGGAGCACTGGTTGGATTGTATCCACCAAATAACGATCACTGTGGAGTGACTACTTTTTTCTGTTAGATTGCACTGGGACTTCCTTGGCCTCCCTGACCTCATTTCCACCTGTATCTAATCATCTGATGTGAAGTTTAGGATGTTGTCACAGCTTTAATTTAGTTAAGTAGAAATGTTGTTGTGCCCAGGCGAGTGGGGCTCACCAAGTTCACTGCGAGCAGCAACCCCGTGCCACCCAAGCTGCTTTCTCTGGGTGCTGTGGCACGCAGTCGCAGCAGCTTGCTAAAGCCACCGCACTTGTCGGAGCCAATCCAGGTTACTTCTAGAATGGCAATTTATTTTGCTCTTACTGGGTTCCAGCTATTGGATGCTGGCTGTGATTCTGCCTTCCAGTTGCGCTGCTGTGTTGCTGTGTTTGTTAAAGTACCGGAGCACCATGATTCATCAGGAACAGAAATGCAGAAAATACAGCAGAATTACAGCAGTGGAGAGTTAGAAGAAGCGTTTTGGCTGCAGTTAGTAACAGTGGTGTGTGGTGAATGAGCAGGTGAGTGAGGTGAACCCTCCACGAAGACTTTTTACAGCCCGGCTGCCAGCTCAACGCAGACCAGCCCAGCCCCTGCTGCCCCCATCGCTTATTCTCCTGATGCTGGGGAGCAGACCAGAGCCATTCCTTACAGTCTGGAGCACTTGACCACGCCTCTGCAAGCCCCTGCATCATCCAATGCCGGGCTAAACCACAGGACCAGGCAGCCAGCAGGGTGGGGCGGGTGCACAAGGGAGGTGAGGCAGAGGCAGGGGCTGGAGCGCTCTAACTCAGCAGACGCCAGTTTGTCGGGGACCAGGGGATGGGGCCTTGAGCCTCTGAGCCTGCTGGAGTAGTCTGACTGGTGGCAGGCAGACTGGCGAGTGACGGCCGGTGATTGGCAGGCCGGCCAGCAGGATGGTCGGCTCCGCTCCTCTCCTCTGCCGCTTGCCTGCTACACAGCATCTCCGCTCCTGCTTCCACTCAGTGGCTCGCTTCTGCTTCCCCCATGGCTAGCCTTTCCACAGTAGATTAATTTGGAATAAATCTTGTTTTAGTAAGTATTATATTAAAAGGCAGAAAATTGTGCCGGTGCTTGTATTACGTGACCTAAGCCACTGTGAGGTCGTATAGAAAGAAGCGGCAGGATTCAGGCCATTCAATGCGGTAAAATATATCTTTATGCATTATACATTTTGCTCTTTCACACACCTCTAGCCGGTTATAGTGAATGGACATAATACTGCCCAACGTGCAGCTCGGGAGAGGAGTCAGAATCCAAAAGCGGTGAAGCTAGCCTGAGGTCTATTCGCTGAACATCGACGAATAAACCATATAAGAATGATGACGGTTGTTTTGCTAGTAATCAATCTATGAGATTAATTATCACCAAATTGTAAATGAACAAGTGTTGTTTTTATGGATAAATAAAGAAATTTGAGTGAAATAAGAGAACATATCGCATACAGAATTGGGAAATTGAACCAATTATACATTATTTAAACAATAGCGATACTACTTTCCTCTACATATCAAAACTACACTGTATATGAAAATATTATTCAAAATTTCAGGTACACATTTTATCATAACAGAAGAAAATCAGATCAGTAGATATTCACTCCAAATGAGTATTAATAAGCATTTTTTTTCAAATACCATAGCCCAATGGAGTATTTGTAGAATGCATTTTTGCTGTTGTGAATAGAGTGCATATGAATCTACCTTGAAGTCAACATTTGATCAGTGGAGATAAGAATATTTTGCACACTAAATGGAAAAAAAGGAACATGAAATTGAAGGCATGATTAGAAATACTTTAGCAAAAAGTGGGCATGTGAGTATATTTTGTTCCAAAGAAATGATTAGGAAGGGAATAATGAGCTGTTGAATCATTTTATTTTTTGTTGGCTCAGTACAGAACAAATTTAAACAAGCATTTGCAATGCAACAGGTCTCGCGTTTGGTCATGTTCGAGCTGATAGCGTTGTAAACTCCTAACCCGACTTTTCACCTATCGGCAAATGTGCATTTATGTACGTAAGCCGAAAAAATGCATTTAACTATGTAAAGCGCTCGACTTCTGCCAAGCGAAATCGCGCTAGTAAATTAGAGAAAAAGTAGTCCACGAGCTGGACAGAAAACAGCGAGCCTCGCATGTTTTCTGTACTTGGTCGATGCGCTCGAGGAGGGCTAGCCACCGGAAAAGGCATGACGTATGCATGCCTTCGACTAATGAAAGCAAGCAGATGTTAATAGGCAAGCCCACTAACTAACCAATGAAAAACACTGACGTGACGTCTACAGGGCTCCGAGCCCTTTTCTAAACCCTAAAGCGTCTCGCTGCGATACGCATGTGCGACCGCATGCAACGCAGGCTCGACCCTAAAAATACTGTAAGCCCAGGATGCCTGTTCTTTCTATCTTTCTCCTAAAGTTAATCCCTGTTACCAAAGTAATAAAAGCTGCATTCTTGTTTGGGTCACATTTAAAATAGTCAATTTCTCAAAATATAAACACAATAGAGTCATTCTGATGTTGCACTTTCAAAGAATAAGTGTGTTTAGAAGTGTGCAACATTTGCTTAGAATTATTCACATTCAATAGTTCTGCTGACACTGAATTTAACAACAAAACCATTAGCTTGAGGTAGAGCAGAAAGCCCAAGGAAAATCAGTAAAAAGTTACGAAATACGGTTCTAACGTCTTCTCTGCCTAGTTTCAAGTGGAGGCTGGCAGATGTCCTGTTAAGAGTAAACTCCACCATCTCCTGAGAAAACTGGACCAAAGCAAACAAAATATACCTAGCTCTAAGTCTCTAAGGGCCAGATGTAGAAATCTTTTTGCATGGTGCAAACTGCAGTTTGCGCCATCCAAAAAGCCTTTTGCGATGCACATTCACAATTTGCGAGCCGGTACCGACTCGCAAATTGTGAATGCGACTCGCAAATAGGAAGGGGTGTTCCCTTCCTCTTTGCGACTTGCATCGCTATGCTAAATTGCTTTGTGACCGTGAATGCGGTCGCAAAGCAATTCACAGTTACCACCAGTGTCACACTGGTGGTAACCCATTCGCAAAAGGGAAGGCGTCCCCATGGGATGGGGTCCCCATTGTGAATGTTGCCAATAAGGGTTTTTCAGAGCAGGCAGTGGTCCAACGGACCACTGCCTGCTCTGAAAAACCGAAACCAAAAGGTTTCGTTATTTTTTTTATTTTGCAACTCGTTTTCCTTTAAGGAAAACGGGCTGCAAAATATAAAAAAAAACTGCTTTCTTTAAAAAGCAGTCACAGACATGGAGGTCTGCTGACTTCAGCAGGCCACCATCCATGTGAGAGCAGGGACTCGCTATGGGGTCGCAAAATGCGACCCACCTCATTAATATTAATGAGGTGGGGCTTTGCGACCCCATAGCGACTCGCAGTCGGTGTCTGAGACACCGTACTGCATCCGATTTTGCAAATCGGCAATTGCGAGTCGGACCGAATCGCAATTTCCAATTCGCAAAATCGGACTTTGCTACATCTGGCCCTAAGTGTGTGCCAGATTGCAAGTCAGTTACTCTCCAAGATAAATGTTAAGGGGGTGTGCCAAAAACATTGTTTATAATGTAATCTCAGTGTGGTTTTTCTCACCAATACTGCTAAACATGTTTGAACCAAAACATTTTTTTTTCTGTTCTTCTAAATTAGGGATATCCAATATGGGTCCAAGAGAGCCAGCCCGTGCCATATTTTTGGAATATCAATCTAAGATTGATTTCCATAAAAAAAGACTAACTAATTTAGATAGACAAAGGTAATCCTGAAAAACATGCATAAATCCATCATTCTGAACCTATGTGGGACATCACTGGTCTAAATCAACACATTATAGTCTTTGAGTTACTTTGGCAAATTGTACATTTTCATTCATTGTCTATGAAACAAACATTCTAGGCTCAGAGACTAAGCCCATTGTTAGCATCGTCTTATGGAAGACACTATTAACGCAGATGATATTCTTTCTCTTCATCATGTTTTAAATTTGCAACAAATTGCCTAGCACATGTGCCAAGTGGCTCCTAATTTCTAAAATGGTATCGGTAGTCTGAACCTTTAGAAATTTACTAAGGAGATATTTTTCTCTTTTGTGCTTATGTATGTGCTAGAATGAATGCATCACTTTACCTCAAATACAAACATTTTGTACACTATCATAATATATCATGTAATACGGTTTTGCCTAAATATGTGAAAAATACATCTACATTTCCAAATTTCTAAAGTTTTCCACACAACTGCTGAAACTGAGCAATATAAGTGCTAGAAATAAAAAAACAAGCAGTTGCCATGCAATGGGTCTCGCATTTGCTTGAGTTAGAGCTATTGGCGCTGTAAACTCCAAACAAGACTTTTCTTGCCACATCAATTGAAAATGAAAAGCAATACAGTTTCACATAAGCAAGCCGATTCAAAGCACTAAGGCATCAGCATGAAGCAGCACACAAAAGGAAAAAGAAGTTCGCTCACAGTCAAATGTATTGGCAAAGTGCAATTAGCCATGTAACAGGGGTAATGTCCAAGGCGGTAACTAAACAGCCCCAAGGAGGGACAAACAAAGCATTTATCAACAAAAATAAAGGATTTTTGAAGGGCAAGCCCATGAACGAGTGATAGTGATGGGCATGAGGTGGGTATGGTTACAAGCCCAGATACATTCCAGCACGTCAGAAAAGCAGCGCTTGCGCCCTGCTATGCTCGACCTAAAAAAGGCATGCCTAGTTTAGTAAGCACGTACAGCAATGATGCACCATCAGACAAATCTACTAGGCAATAGGTAGTGTTGGAAATAACCACAAATGTCAGAGTTGGATGCTCCTGGGACCATAGGGCATCAGGTATGGGTAATAAAACTAGATCTTTGTCAGAATAACTTCCAGCACAACCAGGTATGTTGAAAACATGGCATGGACTGGTCTTTGATGTGATTAAATGGAAGATCAGACAACACTTTGAAAACCCCACCTCGCAGGCAGGCCAAGCCTGCACTACTGGTCTTCACTTTAAAAAAACTCTGTCTACAGCATTAAAGGCACAAGACCAATTAATTCCTCTAAGTGTAGATGTTTACACAGACCACCATGTTTATGATTTAACAATTACATCATGTTTGCGATTTATCAATGATCTACAACTAGAAAGGACCAAAAATAAACATTAACAAAAGACAAACAAATAATGTTTGGTGGCCCTTCTGCCAATAAAACGTGATTCCATGGATATTAATTCCCTACACTCTTTAGTGCAACTTTACACAGCCGACACAAGCGATGATGGAAGGCACGGTAAATATATTCTTATAAACTACCCCTCTGACCTTTCTTTTCCTCACACCAAGCTTACGCAGAGCCAAACGTTTGCTGCAACAAAGTAGAAGGCTGTCCGAGCCTCACAAGGGTCATCCAAATACTACCCAAACAGAGGGCAGCATAGAATGCACAACAAAGTTGTTTGTTACTCGACCACCAAGAAAGTGCGTAAAGGCCTTGTAGGCATAGGAAAGCACGATACAAGAGTTGCAATAGATAACACTAGACTAGCGTATGTTCCCTCAATTTACATTGCAAGTGAAAGAAAATGAAAAGTAAAACAGTTTCACATGACTAACCGGACTTTTCTTGCCACATAAACTGAAAATGAAAAGTAAAACAGTTTCACATAAGCGAATCAACGGCCCTCATGAGAGCAAAACACACACATATAAGAAAACAGAAGTTTGCATGCAGTGAAATGTATCGGCAAAAGTGCAATTATCCATTTAACCAGCAAAAGTGCAAATATCCATGTAACAGGGTCGATGTCATACAAACTGCACGACTACTGCCCAGCAAGATTGCATTGCCTACGAAATAAAGACAAAAAATAGTCCAGAAACCATACCAAAAGCATGGAGCCTCTGTTTTCAGTAGTTGGCTGGTGTGCTCGAGGCGGGCTAAACACTGGAAAAGGCACAATGTATGCGTGACTTTCACTAATTAAATCAAGCAAGGCAAACCCACGAACCAACCAAACTGATGGGCGTGACATGGGCGTAGATAAAAGCCCACAGAGAGATTACACCAGAGACAGAACGCTTTGTGTGCTCAAACCTAAAAAAAATTATTGCATTACTGAAACAGTCACAAGCTTTTATCAAACATACTTAATTGCAAATGTTCATATGAATAACATGGACATAATTCTAAAATAGTACATATTCAGAGTAACTGAATTATAGTTGCTAAAAATAGTTCAAGGACATCTGAAGTGAATATTGAATATTAGTAATAGTAGACATGATAAAAATAATGAAATTGTGTGAAAAATCTAATTTTAATTGTGGTAGAGAAAGTGATGCAAACAAAATGACGATACTCCTAAAGGTACAATACATTTATAGAAATAAATAGCTATATAGTGTTGAGATGGGGAAAGGTCTTTGCATGGATGTACTTCACCTGAAAGTGCAGATAGCTAGCTTTAGTGTTTTAGACTGCCACTTCAACACACACGACAATTGTGCCTGTACAATGTAGGCTTTCCATGATCTGGAGTGAAACTGAGACCAGAGTTCTCTGGTCGGGAGAGCATATCAAGTGGTACTTACTTTATAGGAGAGTGACCACGGTCATCTCCCTGGGGCGGAGTAAAATGACAAAGAGGTGGTGAGGTACTTATACTGCAGGGCAAGCCTTTTCACTTGATACCTGCGTTGAAGAGCTGCCTTTCTCCCTCTTTCTTATATAGACATTTTTCTGCCAAACTGCTGCTTCACGACTGATGATTGATCAATAAACATTGTGCTGTATGTTATTATTCCTTTAAATGTGTCTATAAGCTTTTGTTTGCCCTCATGTGCTTTATTGGTTCCAAACCCTTACTCATAATGCTCTTTAGTACCCTCTCTGTGGACTTCTGGGGTCTCAGGTGCTCTACCTCGCCTGTCTGAGTGGGGATGACTGGTTTATCAGTTGGGTTTTCACTCGACGCTGAAGCGTTCGGCTTCAGTAAAATACATCTTTGCATATGATGCCTTAACATGAAAAGTATTTTCTTTAAACTTATGACTTTCGCTTGTGTCATTTTAAATATGTTATTTAATTTCCCTTTCAGGCCTCTGGAAAATTCTGATGACATAGAATCATTACAATTCTATTCTAAGTTTGAGTCTGGAAATCTTCGGAAAGTTATTCAAGTGCGTCGGTAAGTGTAGCTCTGAAGCGATTGGAAAAATGTGCCATGGTTGTTAAAGTTACTTTAAATAACTGTTAGTTACAAATTACATTGTCCACGAACACCATTTTGTTTGAATTTTATTTTCTGGTTCGGTTAAGCAACATCAGCAGTTTACTTTTTCTTAGAAGCACTGAAGTTTAAAGATAGAGATTCCCCAGAGGTTCTGTAGCCATACTCTTTCTGCTGGAGCGCAATCCCTCGATACAAAGGTTCTATATAAAGAGTGGAGGCGAGGGAGAAGTGCAGATGTCATGTGGAATGCATAGTTTCTACTACATCATTTTTTAATGTTGTACACAGTCAGGAAGATCCCGACGTGCCTCTTACTTTCAGTGCACCTCCCTGCAGAAGACAGCACTGTGGTATCGCCGAATCCGGGCACAGCTCTCACTACACTACTAGTTTGCCATGAGGAATCACGTTTCATGAACTTTGTTGTCCCTTTGTCTTACCTGTGGTTTCGCTAATACCTGTCTCTTTCCTTTGTATATAATCTTGAGGCTCTTCTAATACATACGTCACAAGTAGGGAAGGAACTCTAATAGGCTTTCCGTTTAATAATGTTATACGTTTCTGGAATCTCTGTAATATCTTGAATATCCATTGCTTCAAACTTGTGCTATGGTTTGACTGTTACACTACTCAGACTTTCTAAGTGTTTTACATAACCGCGAAATACTTGGGGTGCTTTCTACTTCGCTTTTCATTTTTAAATATTTGTATGAGTATAAAATAATGCCCTTTGCTATGATGCACCATTTTTAATAGCCTTCACATGGCAGTATCAGACATGCTATCGCAGGTGTCATAATAAAACTTATTAATGAGTGTTTATGTATTTTGAGTAATACATTTATGTAGAAAATAAATTACTGTACAAAAATAATGCACACATTTGAAAATGTGATTAAGAAGAATGGCCAACAATGTTAACGAAATGTACTAATCAATGATTTAATACTTATGAAATGTTGAATATATGTTATACTAATGCAGTAAAATGTCATATTAAGGATTATGCAATAAGCTTTAGCTTTATTAATTGCATGCCTTAACCTAGCGAGTGTCATGGCCTACTTGCCAGGCCTCATGTAAAAGCTGTATTTCTTAGCATTTAATAAAATGTCTGTCCAAAGAAAGTTAAACGGTGAATTTCTATTATATTGTTTAAATGTGCTCGTAACGGATGCTTCTCGTGTGAACCGACTGCTAGGAGATGATGTTCCTTTTATGTGTAATATATGTAAGACTGACTGACTTTCCCAGGATGAGAACTATGAAGATACTGACTAGAGTAGAAGCTGCAACAATATTGTTACCTGACAAACCGGATGATGAGAACATCGCAAGAAAAACCAATCAACGACATGTGAACGGAGTAATATTAGAATTCATAGATTTGGGACTTTAGTTTTATTGGACAGAGTGGGAACATATGACTAACTAACCAATAGGGTTTGGGGGATAGTTTTAACAGTTTTGACTTAACAAGACTGCACAGAGAGAAGACAGCATTACTACTTTCTTATGCGTCTTGACAAGAGACGTGTTTAACTTTAATGCTTAAAGACTTTGCCCTTCCTGAACTTTGATGCTGAAGCCTGATGCTTTGCTGATCGACTGATGTCCTGAGGACGAAGACTGATTCTGCTTTGCTGATCCACCCTGAAGCTAGGTATAACCTAACTGTGATTATTATGCATATTTGCTTTTTCTTTTTAGGTATCAACTGCACTGTTTTGATAGAGCCATGCTTACATGTTTTTTGTCTTCAAAATTTGTGTTACTAAATTGTTTTGCATGAAGCCCAACATGCTGATGCTAATCTGATGTTATTTAAGGATCTTCACAAATGACCTATGGTAATAGGGACTAATTCTTGATGAATTTCTCTGCTAAATTTCATGTATGTTATCACATTGATGCAGCTGACTTTGCTACTGATTTGTACCATAACTTAAGACTGCGTTGTTGTTCAAGCTCTGATTAGATTAAGTTTCTTCCGCCACTTTGGACAACCAGTATTGTTTTTATATGTGTTTCATCTGATTTTGAAATTAATCTACATGACCTTTGCATTGTTACTATAGGGAAATAAACATTCTAAACTTTTACTAAAGGTGTAGTTATTCATGACTGAAAAGTCATGGTGTGTGACAATTACTGACTCCATTGATCATTGATTTATTGATTGCTAATGAATATTGATTATTGTGTATTGATTATTGATTATGCACTGGATCTATGGTAAAAACATCTTAATAGCAAATCAAAAGGTTCATTGACCTATTGGTATTCCCTTGTAAGTTTACTTATTAAGGTCAGACATGCTAACAGCCACGCATGGCATAATACTAGCAATACGACAACTCAGGTCAAGAGCTGGAATTCCTGCACTCCTGTGAGGAGAAAACATGAGAAGATCAAGTGCCTGTAGCAAACCCCAAAATAATAAACTAGGATTTACAAAGGGAAGTGGGTCAAAATATATTTGCCTCACCTTTTGGGTAGCTTGCATCAGACAGCAAGGTGTAACTCCACAGGAGATGGGGAAGAGAAGTGCTGAGGTCAGAACTTTTTAAAGCTGATGGACTCCCATAACATGCAATTTTTAAGCCTCTGTTGGAGAACAGTAGATGGGCAAGGCCCACAGATGAGTGTCCAAGACGTTTCATAGTTGTGTGCCTGGTGTTATTGTGTTTTACCTCTATGCTTCTTGTTCTGGTACTTGGACTCTTGAAACCTCCCTATTTGAGATGAGATTGCTTCCATGTTTGTTTCTAGTGTGGTGCTGGTTTTAACATGCATACTGAACTTTTACCCCCAAATGTGCCTATGTAACAAAATATCATGAATTTTATTGTTGTTCCATTATCAACGTTTCCAATGCATTAACTGATTTCAAAATATAGTTGTACCGCCAAAAATGATTTTGGCCTAAGTATGATTGAGGGCTGAGTCAACGGAGGGTTATATAGACAAGTTGATTAGTGGAGATTAAGTGGCAAGAGGTGAGATGCTCTTCCCTCACATTCCTATACGTGTTTAGAAAGAATCAAAAATATTTAGGGACTAAATATTGTCTCAAGATTATCAAGGACAAAAATATTTTGATGGTAAGCATCTAAATGTATCTATAAGTAAGCAAAGTTTTAATATATATTACTCCAAATTTATGTACCTTGACAATATATAATATGTAAATATATACAGATAAACACACATATATATATATATATATATATATATGTTCACATAATGAACCAAAGATTACAGGGACGTTATAGTTAGATTCTGAATCGACTCACACAAAAACGTAGAAATTCAGCAGTTCAGGCCGAAGTCATGTCTGAAATTTCTAGGGAATTTAAATGGGGAAACATACTTTTTTGCCCCCCCCCTTCTCACCCCGCTTGACAGATCACCCCAAAATTGCCCATGCACAACAAGATTCTAGGTAGCACTTTTTTGGGAATATGTCTTGAGGATTCATCAAATGGCACCGAAGATATAGGCAAGTCAAAAAATGCTTTCTCAATTGAAACTAGGTCCTAACTATAACAACCTACTGGCGACTGCCAGTAGGTAGCATATATACATAGCCCACAAAAGTGTCAAGCTGGGTCTTGTTGTGCATGTAAAGTTTCACAATAATTCGTCAAGTAGGGGCCAAGTAAAAGGGAGAGCCAAAAAAGTGCTTTTCCCGTAGACTCTTTAGACAAACCTACAGCCCAAACCACTGAACAGAATTAAACCAAATTTGGCAGAAAAATAGCTTTGGTCCGCAGATTACCTATTTTATCATTTGATACAAATCTGTTCAGTAGTTTTCTAGATAATAATGAAAATCTAAATTTGTATATCTGGACGGAGCCCATGCAAAGATCTGATTGTCTGTCAGCACTTCAACCAGAAAGTCATGACAGCCATCTTCGGACCAACATACATGACATCACCCATTGAATTGCATTGTAGTGAATGGCAGATTTTGAGGGTCACAAAAAGAAGAACATGTAGAGGGTGATAACAGATTTTAGATACAATATAATTCATTTTTTGCTAAGGTGATTTTACCCTGTCTAAAAGCTTTTTGCAGGAATTTCATGAATCGTGCTAGAAAGAAAACTGTTTCCTCATGGTTTTCCCATAGAACTTATGGAAGGTGCTCCAGAAGCTCAAATGAGAACCTATTTTCTGTAAATTCGCACTTTCTTTCTGAGCCACACAAAATTGAAGTCTGACATTCACAGTAAAACCTGTACTTCCAACAGGAGCCACCTGTCAGTTATTCCCTTGTGTTCTACTGCAGCCTTCCAGAGTATGCTAAAGAACAGCTAGAGTGCTAAAAGTCTTACTTAGAACAAATGTATGGCACACCTGAAGCCATCTTGATTGAATTAAACAGGCAAAACTTAAAACATTTAGGGGGTCATTACGACCTTTGGCGGGCGGCTACCGCCGCCCGCCAGGCGGTAACGGCCGTGCGGCCGCCAATGCGGCCGCACTCACGCAGCCCCCATTACGACATCCCCGCTGGGCCGGCGGGCGCAAACGGGTGCAAACCAAGTTTGCGCCCGCCGGCCCAGCGGGGATGAGGCAGCAACATAGGAGCCAGCTCCTATTGGAGCTGGCGGTGTTGCGGCCGTGCGACGGGTGCAGTTGCACCCGTCGCGCTTTTCACTGTCTGCTATGCAGACAGTGAAAAGCTGGCCAGGCCCTGTTAGGGGGCCCCTGCACTGCCCATGCCAGTGGCATGGGCAGTGCAGGGGCCCCCAGGGGCCTCAGGACACCCCTTACCGCCAGCCTCTTCCTGGCGGTGCAAACCGCCAGAAACAGGCTGGCGGTAGGGGTGTCATAATCCCCAGGGCAGCGCTGCTTGCAGCGCTGCCCTGGCGGATTATCACCGCCGGGGCTAAAACGGCAGGAAACAGCCGGCCCCGGCGGTGCGACCGCGGCGCTTCCGCCGCAGTCGTAATAGGGCTGGAAGCACCGCCAGCCTGTTGGCGGTGCTTCCGTCCTTTTAGCCCTGGCGGTCTCGGACCGCCAGGGTCAAAATGACCCCCAAAATTTGGAAACCAACAAACTGAGGAGTTCATTTTGTCATAGAAATTATGGTTAGTTCTTTAGAAAGAAAAATTAGGACACGTTTTGAGTGAATTCTCAAATATCGTCCTCTTCTAATTCATTAAAACATTCTTACATTTATACTGAAACATGAACATTTTGAATTTATGCCAAAACTGTTGCGCATCTGACCACCATCTTGATGGAATCGAAGTGGAAAACTGAAAGTAGTTTCTACTGAGGTTATGCAATAAATGAGGAGATAAATAACAAAGAAGACTCTCAAGATGTCCACCAGAGAAAAAAGAGCCCAAATGTAGCACAAATATCACCCAAATGTAGCCCAAGAATAGCACAATGACAGAAGTGCACAAAACACTGAATTTTTTATTCTTTTTTTGCAGTTTTATGTAGCGCAGATTTGACGGTATTGGAGTGCTTTACAGGGACATTAGTTACCTTACACATTCATTTTGGGCTTTAAGCATGGGACGATTAAGGCCCTCATTACAACCCTGGTGGTCGGTGATAAAGTGTGATAATACCGCCAACAGGCAGGCTGGCGGTATCTACTGCCAAATTATGACCATGACGGTGAAAACTCAGATAGACAGACACTTTACCACACCAACAGCCAGGGCGGAAACAACAGCCACCACGGCTGTAGCCATCAACACCCAGGGGGCAGTCAATGTTCCGCCCACCGTATTATGAGACAGGAAACCACCACTTTTTCCAGGGCGGTTCCAATGACATCAAAAGCCTGGCGGAAACACTGCAAAGAAGGGAAAGAACACTCCTTTGGAGACACAGGGAAGAACCACACCGCCATGGAGCATGAACTGCAAATATTTCCAATGATTATCTAAGTCCTGCTCCACCACAAACACCAACGACAGCAAAGACGACCACAGTGAGTGCAGCTGCCTAGCACACAGTGGAGGGGGGGGAAAAAGAGAGTGACACACACACGCAACACACATCCCCCCCTCCCCCAACACCATACACACAATCGGCTGCAGTAATAATGCATATTTACCCATGCCCCTGAGGAATAATGCAAGGACAACAGGAATGTGCAAAAGTGAGAATAATAACAACACAGTAGAAATACAAAAATGCAATGTAATGGTATATACATATGTACAGTTCAAGGGACAGTGCCCAGTCCTCAATGTACGTGGGCCACAGGGCTACAGGCCAAAGTCCAAGGCCCCACTTGTCACCTGCACCAACGTGGAGAGAACAATGCAGGGGCATCAGTTGGAAAGTAGGCAGGCACCTCAGGGGGACGGGGGATGGGGGGCACCTCAGCCGGCAGATGGAACAAGACCACTGGTTCTGTAGGGGGCAACATGCCCTGTGCTTGATCCTGGAGAGTGCAAGGCCACAGTCTCTCAAGTGGTTGACTTGCCCACATGCTCTGGAGGAGCATCGTGCCTTGTGCTTCTGATCCTGGGGAGTGTAAGGCCACAGTCTCTCAGGTGGGTGTCTTACCCACTGGTTCTGGATGGGGATCGTGCCCTTTGCTTCTGATCCTGGGGAGGCTGGGGTTGGTGGGTGTCTTACCCACTGGTTCTGGAGGGGGCATTGTGCCCTGTGATCTAGATCCTGGGGAGTGCAAGGTCACAGTCCTTCCGCTGGGTGTCATACCCACAGTATTTGCAGGGGGCAGGACGCACAGCAGCCCATGGAGGCAGGACTACATACTGTCTGCCGGCAGTGATGGCTGCTCTGTGGAGGTGGTGGTGCTGCTGCAGCTGCTGGCGAGGGGAGGCTCCAGCCCATCCCCTACAGCCTTGGATGGCTGCCCACTGGTGCTGGTGGTGCTGCTGCTGCTGGTGGGAGGAGGCTCCAGCCCATCCCCTGCAGCCTCGGATGGCTGCCCACTGGTGGTGGTGGTGCTGCTACTGCTGGTGGTGGTGGGGGGAAGCTCCTGCCCATCCCCTGCAGCCTTGGACGGCTGCCCACTGGTGGTGGTGGTTCTGCTGTTGCTGGCAGTGGTGGGGGGAAGCTCCTGCCCATCCCCTGAAGCCTTGGACGGCTGCACAACCATTGTGGTGGTGGATGTTCTGTCTGAGCCCCTGCACCAGGCCCCTCATCCTTCCTGCCTGCTGGTGCTGACTCCTTGCCCTTCCTGGCAGTAGCTGAGGCAGGGTCCTTGCCCATCCTGGCAGCAGCTGGGGCTGGCTCCTTGCCCTTCCTGGCAGCAGCTGGGGCAGGCTCATTGCCCTTTCTGGCAGCAGCTGGGGCAGGCTCCTTGCCCTTCTTAGAAGCAGCTGGGGCAGGCTGATTTGTCTTCCGGCCCACAGCTGTGGCAGGGACCCTTTCCTTGAGGCTGCCTGGTGCCCTGGATCCTTTCCCAATACGATTGGGTGTGGAGACTACTGGGCCCGTGCACTGGGTGGCTGAGGTGCTTGCCTGGGTTTTTGCCAACCTGGCCAAACGTGAAGGACGGGGGAGGTAGGGAAGAGGTCAATGGTGGAGAGGAATAACTTCTTAGGAACATTGGGGAGGGAAAAGAGGGAGAAGGCTTGGGAGTGGAGGAAGAGGGAGTGGTTGTAGGAGGTGCCTGTCTGCTGTGTTTGGGTGCAGGTGCATGGGCTGGATGCTGTTGTGAGCTGGATGGCGGTTGGGTGTCTGAGTGCTTGCGTTTGTGTACCTTGGGAGGGGGCGTGACAGACACAGTGGGAGAGGACACAGGGGACGTGTGCATGGCTGTTTTGGAGGTGTCTGCCAGTGAGGTCTGTGTTCTGCTAGGTGTGGTGGTGATGCTGGTAGCGGATGATGATGTAGTGCATGCAGGTGTGAGTGTAGACACAACGGTGGGGAGGTGGAGGAGGAGGAGGGGCAGACAGTGGAAATTGTGGATGTTGGTATGTCTGTATCTGGATGGTGTTTGTGTGAGTGCCTCTAGAATTATGTGTGGTGCTTGTGTTTTCTTGTGCCACTCTTGTGTGTTGTCTTGTGCGCATGCTCGTCTACCTGTGTGCTTGGGATAGGTTGGGGTTGAGGGGAATGGGATTGGGAAGAAGAAGTTGGAGGTGGGAGGGTGGAAACAGGGACAATGGCTGCCATCAGAGAGGAGGCCAGAGCCTGGATTGATCTCCGTTGGGCCGCCAAGCCAGTGTGAATGCCCTCCGGGAATGCATTGGTCTGTTGCATCTCGGCCGCCAGCCCTTGGATGGAATTCACAATGGTTGACTGCCCTTCAGAGATGGATCTCAGGAGGTCAATAGCCTCCTCACTCAGGGCAGCAGGGCTACCTGGGGTATGGCCTGAGGTGCCTGGGGTGAAGGAGATGCCCACCATCCTGGGTGAGCGGGCACGGGAAACTTGATGAGGGGCTACTGGGAGGGCAGTGCTGGTATGGGGGTGCAGGCTGTACCTGTAGATGGGGTAGTCACAGAGATGTCTGCCATCACCAGGGAGCTTCCATCGGAGGAGGTATCTGTGTCCGAACTGTCCCCTCCTGTCTCTGCCATGGTGCACACCTCACCCTCAGTCACACTGGTGCCCTCAGCGTCAGTGAACTCTGCCTCCTGGGTCCTGTGGGATGCAGCTCCCTCCATCGCCAATGCCTCTACTCTACCTTGCTAATGCAAAAAGGGAGGGAAGAAACAAAGGATACACTGGGTCAATGTCTGCACCAACACCACCGTTGGCGTACACAACACCCTCACACACAGGGAACAGCCCTACGCACTATACATTGCAATACCAGTTATAATGCTAGCCACCAAGGCATGGGGAGGGCCACATGCCGCCAAATGCAGCACACCTGGGACCCTCACAACCCTGACCAGTTGTGGATGCCTACCAGCTAGGTTGCAGGATTACCACTTCAGAACTCTGGCCAACAGGAGACCTACTCTGCAATGTCAGGCATGGCCTGGGGCACCCACTGACACACATCCCCCACCCAGGTACCCTCCTACCATGCTTAAATTGTAATGATGGGCACTGTACTCACCCCCTTGTGGCTGCTGTGATGCCCTCAAGCACCCATTCAGCTCCGGATAGACCACCTCCAGTATGCAGGCCATCAGGGGGTCAGGGTTCGATGGGCACCCCTTCCTCGTTGGGAGGCCATCCAAAGCTGGGCCTCTGCCATCTTCCGTGCCCAACGTCTCAGGTTCTCCCACCGTTTCCAACTGTGGGTTCTCCACCTGCCATAGACACCCAAAATCCACACGTCCTTGGCGATGGCACGCCATATACCCTTCTTTTGATGGGCGCTGACCTGCAGAGAAATACACACAGGAAATGGTATCAGTCAGACAGTCCTGCCTGTTACACTTCTGGCCCACCATACCCCTTCACATCACCATTTGCACACACATGACCCAGCACACAAGCTGCAGGGGATATACACCCACCGGCACCCACCCACCCTACACGAGGCCTTCAAACACACCACTCCATGCATTCATGCCACATGCATCATGTCCACAGTGTACTCACCTGTTAGTCTGGAGCCCCATACAGCAGTCCATACTGTGGTAGGACCCCATCCACCAGTCGCTCGAACTCTACCAAGGTGAAGGCAGGGGCCCCTTTCCCAGTCACACGAGCCTTGGTAGGTTCCAGACAGTGGTCACAGCACCACATGCAGTGTAGGTCCTCTCCTATGGAAGGTCAGGTAGCAAGTGAGTGATCAGATAGAAAATGATGGTCACGTCCACGGCGGTGCATACCGTCACTGCCGGTGTACATCACCATTGGCCACTGTACCCCATAAGGCCCAGAGTTAACCAATGAGGAGTTGCACAGCGGTTCTCGACCACCTACTGCAATGGCACACAACGTCAGCAGAATTACCTCACTTCCACCTGTACCTCCACACAGGACAGGCAGACGCCATTTCACTCTTTTGTCCCCTAGACTGCCACTGCTATGGATGAATAGGAGATGGAGACATACCCCCGTGTACAGACCCCTGGTGGACTTGGCAACACTGGAGGACAGGCACATTATTCTCACCTATAGACTTGACAGGGCCACATCACAGAGCTGTGTGCCCAACTGGAGCCTGACCTGATATCTGCTATCCGTCACCCGACTGGGATCCCCCCTCTTGTACAAGTCCCATCTGTGCTCCATTTCTTGGCAACTGGTTCATTCCAAGTGACAGTGGGCTTGGCAGCAGGAATATCACAGCCAATGTTCTCAGTAGTGCTGACAAGAGTGCTGTCTGCCCTGATTAAACACATGTGCAGCTACATTGTTTTCCCCCAGGTGGAGGATTTGGCCACATTGAAGGCTGATTTCTATGCAATGGGACATATCCCCAACATAATTGGGGTGATTGATGGAACTCATATTGCATTTTCCCCTCCCCCCCAGCAAAATGAACAGGTGTTCAGAAATCGAAAGAGTTTACACTCCATGAATGTACAAATGGTGTGCTTGGTGGACCAGTACATCTCCCATGTCAAAGCAAAGTATCCTGGGTCGGTGCATGATGCCTTTCTCCTGAGGAATAGCAGTATCCCTAATATGATGGCCCAGCTACAGAGGCACTGGGTATAGCTAATAGGCGAGCCCTGGTTCACACCCAGTAGATGTTGGCGTATTGGTATGCTGTGGGCCATATAGGATAGTGTGTGCCTAACTGTTGTCCCTCGACTCTGGTTACCCCAACCTATCATGGCTACTGACCCCTGTGAGGAATGCCGGGACAAGGGCAGAAGAACGTTACAATGAGGCACATGGGCGAACAAGAAGGATAATCGAACAGGACTTTGGCCTCCTGTAAGCCAGGTTCAGGTGCCTCCATCTAACTGGGGGATCCCTGTGCTACTCACCCAAGAAGGTCTGCCAGATAATCGTGGCATGCTGCATGGTGCACAACCTTGCCTTGAGACGCAATGTGCCTTTTCTGCAGGAGGAGGAGGCTGGAGATGGCGTGTGGCAGCAGTGGACCCTGTGGACAGTGAGGATGAGGAGGCAAACGAAGAGGATGAGGACAACAGAACAGCAGTGATTCGACAATACTTCCAATGACTCACAGGTAAGACAGTGTTACTTCACATTTCATTGTCATTATTTAGATTATCTTTGGCACTGGCATGCTGTTATTTCCCACTTCTATGCCCACTCACTGTACCCTTTGGCAACTCATTTTCTAGATGTTGGTGCCCCACTATCGCTCCTGGTGTGATCACTGCAGCCAACTACAGGTCTTTCTTATGTGAACATTACTGTACAGTTCAATTGCAATGTTTGAACCTGGTTAAACAAATACATACTTAAATAATACTGCATACTTGTATTTTGTCAAAGGGTGTTTATTGAAGTCCTAAGAAGAAGAGGGACAAGTGCATTGGGATAGGGTGATGATGGAGGAAAGTCCAGGGTATAGTTCCAGTCTATTTGGTACACAGGTGCATTGTCCAAGGGG
This sequence comes from Pleurodeles waltl, assembly GCF_031143425.1. NCBI lineage: Eukaryota > Metazoa > Chordata > Amphibia > Caudata > Salamandridae > Pleurodeles > Pleurodeles waltl. The sequence goes on along the minus strand of NC_090440.1, from coordinate 462,168,069 downwards.
ACATAGGAAGGGGAGCAATGGCAGTTCAAGGTGGACAGGGTGACAGAGTGGGACACAAGGGTGACAATCAGGAGAGTCTCATTTCCTGGTTGAGGTCTTGGCAATAGTCTCATGCTTCTGCCTGAATCGCAGGGAACGTTTGCGGGGTGGTACACCTTCTGTAGGGGGAGGGGTGCTGGTGACCTGTTGGTCCTGGGTCGGGGCCTCCTGTCCACTAGCAGCAGCAGAGGTGGAAGGCAGTTCAAATGTCTGGCTAGTGGCAGGGCCCGCTTTTGTGAGGCTGCCTTCCTCATAATGTTGGCCATATCTGCCAGCACCCCTGCTAAGGAGACCAGGGTGGTGTTGATGGCCTGCAAGTCCTCCCTGATCCCCTGGTACTGTCCCTGCTGCAGTCAGCTGTTCCTCTGCACGTTGTCCAGGATCTGGCCCAGCGTATCCTGGGAATGTTGGTAGGCTCCCAAGATCTAAGCAAGTGCCTCCTGGAGAGTCAGTTTCCTGGGCCTGCCCTCACCCTGGCACACAGCACTCGTCCCAGTTTCCCTGTTGTCCTGTGCCTCTGTCCCCTGAACCGTGTGCCCACTGCCACTGACCCCAGGTCTCTGATTGTCTTGGGTATGAGGTGTGCCCTGGGGTCTCTAGAGTGGTGGACGCACTGCTGATTGATGTGTCCTGGGGACAGAGGTATGGGTACGCTGGGTGGGTGCTATGGTGGTGTTTCCAGATGGGGGAGGATCTGTGGTGGTGTGTGACTGTGGTTGGGTAACCGACTGTCCAGAAGTCCCTGATGGGCCAGGTTGGTCATCCAGATCCAGGCGACCAGAGTTGCTCTCATCACTGTGGGCCTCTTCAGTTGGGGGACTGGATAGTGCTGGCACTTCTCCGCTGACATTGGCTGGGATACCTTTGGGGATATAAATGCTGTGTTATTGTTTCTGTGTGGGACATATTGTGCATTGGTGGGTTCCCCTCTTTGTTTGTATTTGCCCTGGCAGCTTTCACTTGTGTACATTGGTTTATGGTGGGATGATTAGTTCTCTCTAGTGTGCATGCTTTAGTGATAGGTGTCCATGCAGGTCTGTGAGTGGTGTCCATGCATTGGTATAGCATGCAGGGCTTGGCATTGGGATGAGTGAGGTGTGATGGTGGGGGCTGTGGGAGGTGGTAGAGTGATGGGAGTGAGGGTGAGGGTGGAGGTATGTAATGGCATGCAGGTAGCGGGGTAGTAGTAGTATAGAGCTGACTTACCAGAGTCCAGCCCTCCTGCTACTCTGACCAGGCCCTCAGGATGCATGATTGCCAAGACCTGCTCCTCCCATGTTGTTAGTTGTGGGGGAGGAGGTGGGGGTCCACCTCCAGTCCTCTGTACAGCTAGTTGGTGTCTTGCTGCAATGGAACGTACCTTCCCCCGTAGGTCATTCCACCTCTTCCTGATGTCATCCCTTGTTCTGGGGTGCTGTCCCACAGCATTGACCCTGTCCCCGATCCTCCACCATAGCTCCATCTTCATAGCAATGGATATCTACTGCACCTGTGCTCCAAATAGCTGTGGCTCTACCCTGATGAATTCCTCCACCATGACCCTTAGCTCCTCCTCTGAGAATCAGGGGTGTCTTTGTGTTGCCATGGGTGTTGTGTGAGGTGTGTAGGTGAGGGTGTGTAGGGTGATGTGTTGTGGTGTGTGATGTGGGGTACATGAGTGGTGTATAGGTGTAGGTGGTGTGTGGCCCCGGTTTTGTCTGTAGTCGTGGTGTCTGTCTCGTGGCAATGGCTTGTATTCGTAAAGGGTTGTGGGTAATGTGGGTGGGTGTTTTATAGTGGTGTGGGTGTGTGGGTGTGGTGTGTGTACGGGTGTCAGGTGTGTGTTGTTTGAATTGACCAATGTAATGGTGTTTTGTATGTGTGTCTGTATTTTGAGCGTGGCAGTATGTACTGCCAATGGTTTACTACCATTGAATGTCCGCTGTGGTGATTTGTGGGGTCATAATGTGGTGGGCGTTGTTCTGTTGGCGTAATGGTGTGGGTTTGGATACCAACAGTTTATCACTGACCTTTGGTGTGGCAGACTTGTGTCTGTGGCTGAACAGCGACGGATTGGTGTGTGTGTGTCATAATAAGGTTAACGGATATCCGCTGCGGCAGCGATATGTTGGTGGCAGTCAGCATGGCGGTAAGTGGAATTTACCGCCAATGTCATAATGAAGGCCTAAGTGATTTGCCTGGAAACATAGGATGTCGAGCTGACACTGAAACTCAGACCTGGTTCCCCAGTTGCATAGTCTGCAGCTGTGGTGGTAAGAACACATTCTCTCTCCTAAATGCAATATATAATCAAGTGATCAACTGGATAAAAAAACATCAAGATAGCAAATAATTGAAAAGTGCTTTGACGCTATTTAAGAATTCAGAAAATATGTTTTCATTTTAGTTTTTTAGAGCACTAACCATATTTTCTATGGGAATATGATCCTCTCATTTTTATATTTTCTAAAGGGAATGGTTTTGGTATTACCATTTTGATTACATCAAGATAATGTCAGGTGTGCCACCTTTTTGTATGAAATATAAAATGTTAGCTATCTAGTTGTTGATTAGAATACTGTGGGTAGGCAGATGTCAGGGGCACGGATTCGGACAATTGTTGGCAGGGAGGAGGCTGCAGGTGGGAGGTGCAGTGGTAGCACAAGGGACCATGGAGGGCAGGGGAAAGGGGGGCATGAGCAACAAACCAGCCATACAGGACAGGCAAGAAAGGCAGTGGCAATATAATAGACCATTGAGGGAAGAAGGAAGAGGCAGTGGCAATACAATCATACGTGCCAATAGACCTGATTTAGGCAGAAGACTCCTGATGTTTTTGAGCCCAAAATTCCTTTTTTCTATCTGTCTCCTGCCTAAAATCTTTTTCAATGTGTGTCGATGGGGATAATCAATTCACCTGTTTTTTTTTTCAAACTCTCCCTTGTACTAAGTTCAAAATGTTGGCAAGTATGGTGCATTGGATCACTGATGACAGGAGGATTGGGTAGGGACATGAACTCGTAACAGAGGGCAGAAAGGGGATGGGTAACTGAACATACAGAGCCTGTGTCAGTCATTGTAGCAGAACAATACATCACACAAGGCAAGTGGATGCACAACTGACTATAGAAAGCAATAAGGATGGGGACAGGGTCATGCACATGGTCAACAGAGAGCAGAGGAGCTGACCATACAAGGCAGACAGGAGGGACAGTTGCAGCATAACAGACCATGAAGGGCAGGAGGGAGGGGGTGGGGCATGACAACAGAGCAGACAAGGCAGGAGGGAGGAGATAGGGGCCTGCAATTGGAAAAAGGAGGGCAGTGTGCAAGGGAGCAGGGCTCGAGCAGCAAGCTGACCATGGAGAGCAAACCATATGGGCATTGGAAGGAAAATACAACAAAGAGGTCAACAGTGAAACTATAATGGCATACACACAGACAACAGAGGAAAGATGGGAGGGGGTGAGAGGCAGCACGCTGACCACAAGGACAGGTAGAAGGAACTGTGGCAGCACAGAAGGCCATGCATGGCAAGCAAGAGGGTTATTCGGAGCACAACTGCCATGGTGGGCAAGGGGATGCACAAAGCACAAAGGACCATGGAGGACAGAAAGGATGGGTAGGGGCTGGACACAGGCAAGAGAGGGCAGGGAAGGAGCTTTACAACAGACCACACTGGGTAGGCAGGAGAAGCAGTTGCAGAACAACAGAGTATGGAGGACAGAAGGGAGTGGCAGCAAAATGGACCATGGAGGACAGGAGGGAGGGGAGAGGGGCATGGAACATGTACAGGCAGGGTGGAGGTGGCAGGGATAGACAGCAGTCATCTGACCATGCTAATCAGGTAGGAGGGGCAGTGGCAGCTCAACAGAACACACAGAATAGAAAGGAGGGGCAGTGGCAGGTCCATGGAACATGGTGAACAAAAAGGAGAGATCAGGGCCACATACATCAGATGGCAGGGGAAGATGGGTATAGGCAGCATGGTAAGCTCAAAGGCTAAGCAGGAGGACAATGATAGGGAGAGAATTGGGCAACTGAGGGCAGGAGGAGTGGACAGGGACATCAATCTAAATGAAGTGCAGTGGCAGCACACCAGATCATGCAGGGCATGAGATAGGGGGTTGGAGCATTGACTCGGACAACAGAGAGTAGGGAAGAGGTAGATGGTGTAGCAACCTAACTGTTCAGGGCATGTAGAAAGGGCAGTGGCAGAAAAATGGGCTGTAATGAGTGAGCAGGGAGTGGGGCAGGAGCAACAAGCTTGGGTGGGGGCAGCACAATACCAGGCCAGGCCCTGCATTCAACTCCCCCCCCCAATGTGTTTTGCAATGGGCATTTTACTTGACATTTAAAAAAGAAATTCACTGAAAAAAACAAAGGTTATAAGGATGTTATAGTTAGGAAAGAGAATTAAAAAAAACAGAGATATGAATTTAAAAAACAAAGGTTGCAGGGACGTTATAGTTATGCTTATATTTCAAATGTACAAAATCATAGAAATTCAGCAGTAATAGTTAGTTTTATTTCAAGTAACTATAACTCATGCCCTTGCCATGCACTGCTAATTACCCAGATATTACATCACTCATGACCTCTTCTATGACATCATTTATAACATCACTGTAACATTTGCAGTAAAATTATTCACGAGAAAACTGTGCATGGTGGGGGCACAAGTTATAGTTATCTTTGGGCACGAGTTATAGTTACTTGAAATAACTTTAACTGCTGAATTTCCATGGTTTTGTATGTTTGAAATCTGAGCCTAACTATAACGTCTGTGCAACCTTTCCTTTGGTCTTTCAAGTGAATGAAAATGTATATATATATATATATATATATATATATATATATATGGACAGAAAATGACCACAGCACTCGAAAAGTGTACAAATTGTAAGCGTATAGGTACAATCTTATATGTAGCAGGTAAGTAAATAAATCATTCAAAGTTCTCATTGATGTTCCAGTAGGTCTTTAATTCAGATTAATAGTCGCGAAGTACAGTCAAACAGGCACAGCCAACACGTGTTTCGTCACAAATGTGACTTCTTCAGGGCTGTAACAATATATACAGTAACAGGTTTAAGGAATGTAAATGTGAACTGGAACAAATATACCTTGAAAATAGCTAATGTGAGTGTATAGACATGGCAAATGAAACCAGTGCGCAAACGTTAGGTAGTAACCTGTACAAACAAGATCGTTGGAATTGCTTCCATAGTGAAAACAGAAAGTGGAGCCCAAAGAACATATCCCAACAATGTGTATATATAACACTCCAAATGGACATTAAAAGTGACTTATACATAGCATGGTGTTAAACCATGGTCCCCCTATTACGCGGCTACCCAGTGTAATATCACAATTGCGATGAGATCAATGAAAGGGGTGCAAATAGATGGTAAAACCGCCTACCTATTTTGTCAGTAATGGGAAGGAGTACCTTAGCGAAGCATGTATAAGGAGACACCTGGGGAAATAGGAAAGTTGGAAAGAGGAGGGAAGAAGAGAGGGTGAAAAGGAAGAAAAAGGTACAGATTGGTGAGTGGCAAGATTAAAATTGAGTCAAAGTCAAAAGTAGAAGGGTTGAGTTGAAGAATGGAATCAGACTACCTGCGCATGAACAGGTGTAGAAAGGGAGTCCGAATCCGAGTGAAGAACCATCAGTTGTAAGACGACATCTCCGTAGTAGTGTCATCCAAAATAACAGGTAAGTGTGCCGAAATAACAAAGGTAGGTAGGACCCTGGTAAGTCTTAGGATAAGTTAAAGGTAAGTATGTTGAGGTTGTCAAGAACAAGACAAACGAGATCTACAGTGTAAAGAGGCAAGCAGTCTCTGGTGAGTTTTTAAATATTCCCAATATTGGTTAACCGTATATGGAGGAGCAGCAGTTATTGAAAGCGCGATGTAAAATAATTGTAAAAGGGAAGGCAGTACAGGTATCATAAGTAAAACGACAAGTAGTGGCAAAGCGTAAAAGTGAAGGCAGCATGGGCACCATAAGCAGAGAGACAAAAGGTGGCAAAACGCATTAGTCAGGGGAAGAAGCCCAGTGTGCTTCCGAAATTGTAACATGAGGACTATATGTAAAAAGGTCAACAATGCAATTCGCTCTGACATGAGGGTTGGGAGAACAAAAACATTTAAAATTATAAAAGAAAGTCTGTATGCATGGTAAAAACCTGTCGCCATAGAGAACCGTTTATGGCAGTGGTGAGATGACAGTATAAGGCATAAAGTCGGTGCCGTGTATTGCGTGACTTGCGCTAAGTAGTATATTAAGAAATGCGGTAATGGTGCAGATTTAAGCCGTTAGGGTTGGGGGTGTAAAGGGGGCAGGACAGTCTCATGGCTGAGAGAGCCGTAAGGTCATCAGGGGCCAGTCTGTCACCAAAAATTAAAGAAGCGCGGTAAGCAAGCAGTGTCTGATACAGGACTAGGCTGTAAACCGGTAACAGCGGTAGAAAATATTGAATGCACGGATACCTGTTAAAGTAAATAGCGGAAAGGGTGGCAGCAAATTCTTATGGCTGAGAACACTCACTGTGAGCCCGCATGTGTGTCTCCTGTCGGTTTGAAGAACGAGGCTGGTGAGACTAGGTTGGGTAGGTTGGGTAGTGAATAAATAGACAAAAAGGGGGGGAACGTCAAGGAAGACGTAGAGAGGCATTGGATGTTGTCCGATCCCAGGAAATGGCCAGTCGGGCCAAATGTGTCCGCCATGTTGGGATGGTGGTGTAGGTAAGTGATAGTATGGAAAAAGAAGGTAAGAATGATGTTTGCAGGAAATGTGTGATAAATAGAGACCCCAAGTCAGAGACAAATATGTGTTAAGGGAATAGCACCACAGTAAAAAACTCTGGGATGAATCCACAGTATAAAAAACAATAGTAAGCCCAGGTACAACATATAATAGGGAGGTAATTAACATCAGTATGTATAACTAGTACACTTGTAACTAGTGCAGTTCAAACATATATATAACCATGATTGTTGCACATTATTTGAATATTTTTAGAATATACCCCCAAAGGATTAGTAGAACATAGAAGTGAGTGACATGGAGTAAATAATAATTCAGTAGTATAAAGTCTACCAGGCAGTATTAGTTGGTCCTCAGTTTCCACTGGTTATTTATACAGGTAAATCCTATGTGTAACATATAGGGGGTCATTCTGACCTCGGCGGTAAAAGGCGCTTACCGCCGGTCAGAAGACCGCCATAACACCGCCGCGGTCGCGGTAAACCGCCACGGTCATTCTGACCCGCAACTGGCAAACCGCCAAAAGCCCAACATCAACAAAATTCCGCCACAGCAACGGCCAGAGAAAAACTGGCGATGACCAAACCTCCACCGTCACGCCAACAGAAATACACCCATGCCATTCCGACCCACAAATCCCTGCAGCGGTCTTTCAACCGCGGTATTCCATTAGCGGTATACACCGCCGCGCTCAAAATACACACAGCTTTACAAAACACTACCACATTGGACAATTCAAAATACACACACCTGAGACACATACACACACCACTCCCACACACCCAATACAATATAAAACACACACCCACATCACCCACAAACCCTTACGACCACAATTGCGACTGAAGGACAGAGAGAGACAGCACAGAATAGAGTAGACCATCACACAGAGGCAAATCACAACATCACCCACACAATATCCACGCACAAAACACCATACACCACCACACTCACCACACTCTACAACACATACACCACCCCTCACCTCATCCACACCACCCCATGGCACCCCAAAGACACCCCAGGTTCTCTGACGCAGAACTCAGGGTCATGGTGGAGGAAATGGTTCGGGTAGAGCCCCAGCTCTTCGGGACACAGGTGCAGCACACCACCATTGCCAGGAAGATGGAGCTATGGCAAAGAATAGTGGACAGGGTCAACGCTGTGGGACAGCATCCACGACATCAGGAAGCGGTGGAACGACCTACGGGGGAAGGTGCGTTCCATGGTATCAAGGCACAACATCGCGGTGCAGAAGACTGGCGGCGGACCCCCAACTACTCCCCCAGAATTCACAGCATGGGAGGAGGAAGTCTTGCACATCCTGCATCCTGAGGGCCTCGCAGGAGTAGGCGGAGGAATGGACTCTGGTAAGTCAAATCTTCACTACTTCATTCCCCCCACCCCACCTGCATGCCAAATCATCCCCCCACCCTCACCCCCACCCCCATCATACCAACTCCTTGCAAATGGCTCACAATCACAACCCACCCATCCCAAAACCTAGCCCTGGATGTGTCCCCAAAGCATGGACACCCATCACCAAAGCATGCCCACTGCACATACCCATCTCCCCCACAAGCCACCGTCACAAAAGCCCCCACAAGGGAATGCCAGCACTGGGGTACACGGCCACCCACCCATTACACTAAATGGGACACACAGAAGCAATAACCATACTCTTATACCCCTGAGGGACCCGAACGCCACCACACCACCCAGGAGGGTCCAGAGATGTCCATCCCACCCCCAGAAGAGGCCCCCAGTGATGACAGCAGCTCTATCTCCCTGGACCCAGATGGCCAGCCCGGCCCATCGGGGACCTCAGGACAGTCAGTTCCCCACAGACAGCCACAGGCTACAGCAGACCTAACCCCCTCTGGGAACACCAGCACAGCTCCCACCCAGCGGGCCCATGCCTCTGTCTCCAGGACATGTCAATCAGCGGTGTGTCCACCACTACAGGGCACCCAGGTTGACCCACCACCCCAACAACAACAGGGACCTGGGGGCAGTGGTAGTGGGCACACGGTCCAGGGGACAGAGGCCCAGGGAAACAGGGGAACTGGGAGGGCTGCTGTGCGACAGGGGGGGACAGGCTCAGGGAACCGATTCTCCAAGAGGCCCTCTCCTCCATCATGGGAGCATACCACCGCTCCCAGGAGACGATGGCTACGGTACTGGCCAGGTTCCAGGAGATCCAGGTACTGCAGGAGGAACAGTACATGGGGTTCAGAGAGGAACTGAGAAACATTAGTTCCGCAATGGGGACCATCGCAGTGGCTCTTAACCAGATAGTCACCACATTGCAGGACCATGTGGCACCACAAAGGGCCCCTGTCACTAGCATGGACCCAGACCATGCTACCACCTCCGCCGGCGCTAGTGGACAGGAGGCCCCCACACAACGACAGGCCACCAGAACCCCACCTCATGCAGAAGAAGAACCACCCCGCAAGTGGTACCTGAGATCTCAGAAGAAGACAGAGTAGGATGCCAAGACCCCCGCCAGCAAAGGATACCCCCTGATGTCATCCCACTGTCCCACATTGTCACCCTGTCCAAACTTAAACTGCTCCTGCTCCATCCTTCCACAGGCATATGGACAATGCACCTGTGAGACTAAAAACTGGACTCTGCCATGGACATTACTCCACCATCACCCATCACCGTTTTTCAATCATGTCCCTAAATTTAGCACTTTAATAAAATCACTTATTGCACTTAAGAAATCTGGAGTCTGCTTGTATTTTGAACAAATGTATTAGACATAACGGTGCCAAAATGTTCAGTTACATTGTGATGACAACATACCACTGTCACACAGCTGTAGTCCATGGGCAAACAAAGCAGTGGTCACGCAGTGGGGCCCACAGCTCTGAAAACGGAAGGGAAAGCCACAACTCAGTTAACAGGAACTGGGGGTAAACACAGACAGTAGAGAGGCAGGAGACGTTAAGTAAATGTAAAATGGCGGGGTTGATTCGTACCTGTGTGCTACTGAAAATACTGTTGTATCACTGTGTCCCTGTTGTCTGTGTCGTCCCCGTCGTCTTCCTCCTCTTCACTCTCCACAGGCTCCACAGCTGCTACAACACCACCATCTGGACCATCCTCCTGCAGGAAAGGCACCTGGCGTCATAAAGCCAGGTTGTGAAGCATACAGCAGGCCACGATGATATGGCACACCTTCTTTGGTGAGTACATTAGGGATCCACCTGTCATATGCAGGCACCTAAACCTGGCCTTCAGGAGGCCGAAGGTCCGCTCGATCACCCTCCTAGTACGCCCATGGGCCTCATTGTACCGTTCCTCTGCCCTTGTCCTGGGATTCCTCACTGGGGTCAGTAGCCATGACAGGTTGGGGTAACCAGAGTCACCAATTAGCCACACACGGTGTCTCTGAAGTAGTTCCATCACGTAAGGGATGCTGCTATTTCGCATGATGTACGCATCATGCACTGACCCAGGGAACTTGGCATTTACATGGGAGATGTACTGGTCAGCCAAACAGACCACCTGGACATTCATCGAATGATAACTTTTTCTGTTCCTGTACACCTGCTCACTTTCACTGGGGGGAACCAAAGCCACATGGGTCCCATCAATGGTACCAATGATGTTGGGGATATGTCCAAGGGCATAGAAATCACCCTTCACTGTAGCCAAATCGCCCACCTCAGGGAAAACAATGTAGCTCCGCATGTATTTAATCAGGGCAGACAACACTCTGGACAAAACCTTAGAAAACATAGGCTGAGACATCCCTGATGATATGGCCACTGTTGTTTGGAATGATCCACTTGCCAAAAAATGGAGTACTGACAGAACCTGCACCAGAGGGGGAATCCCTGTGGATTGGCGAATGGGGGACATCAGGTCTGCCTCCAGCTGGGCACACAGTTCCTGTATAGTGGCTCGGTCAAGTCTGTATGTCAGTATGACATGTCTTTCTTCCATTGTCGACAGGTCCACCAGCGGTCTGTACACGGGAACATTCCTCCATCTCCTCGCAAGTCCCAGCGGACGGTGCCTAGGAAGGACAACATGGAGCACAGAGTCAAGCAACCCACAGGTACGTAACCACAGCTTGCACAGAACACGATTCAGTATGCATTGAATGGCTTGTATGAGTGGCAATGCAACGCCTAGGCCTGTGTGACGCAGTAGAAATTAAGCCATGTGGACCCTTGAAATGGCGGCTGCCTGACCTGTGAAGTGTGACAATGGGATGTGAGGTCAATGCGCTGGCGTGGCACACTGTGGCGGTAGGCGGTCGAAGACCGCGGCGCAATGCAGCATTGGTTAACATTGAACAGGGCCCTTCAAGACAAGCACCGCTGAACAGGGCACCGCCGTGTCAAGAACCGCTGAACAGGGCCCTTCAAGACAGGCACCGCTGAACAGGGCACCGCCATGTCAAGAACCGCTGAACAGGGCCCTTCAAGACAGGCACCGCTGAACAGGGCCCTTCAAGACAAGCACCGCTGAACAGGGCACCGTCGTGTCAAGAACCGCTGAACAGGGCCCTTCAAGACAGGCACCGCTGAACAAGGCACCGCCGTGTCAAGCACCGCTGAACAGGGCCCTTCAAGACAGGCACCGCTGAACAGGGCACCGCCGTGTCAAGCACCGCTGAACAGGGCCCTTCAAGACAGGCACCGCTGAACAGGGCACCGCCGTCTCAAGAACCGCTGAACAGGGCCCTTCAAGACAGGCACCGCTGAACAGGGCACCGCCGTCTCTGCACCGCTCCGCTTGGCCCTTCATCTCAAGCACCGCTCCGCTGGGCCCTTCATCTCAAGCACCGCTCCGCTGGGCACCGCCGTCTCTGCACCGCTCCGCTTGGCCCTTCTTCTCAAGCACCGCTCCGCTTGGCCCTTCTTCTCAAGCACCGCTCCGCTGGGCCCTTCATCTCAAGCACCGCTCCGCTGGGCCCTTCATCTCAAGCACCGCTCCGCTGGGCACCGCCGTCTCTGCACCGCTCCGCTTGGCCCTTCATCTCAAGCACCGCTCCGCTGGGCCCTTCATCTCAAGCACCGCTCCGCTGGGCACCACCGTCTCTGCACCGCTCCGCTTGGCCCTTCTTCTCAAGCACCGCTCCGCTTGGCCCTTCTTCTCAAGCACCGCTCCGCTGGGCCCTTCATCTCAAGCACCGCTCCGCTGGGCCCTTCATCTCAAGCACCGCTCCGCTGGGCACCGCCGTCTCTGCACCGCTCCGCTTGGCCCTTCATCTCAAGCACCGCTCCGCTGGGCACCGCCGTCTCTGCACCGCTCCGCTTGGCCCTTCATCTCAAGCACCGCTCCGCTGGGCACCGCCGTAGCTCCGCTTGGCACTTCATCTCAAGCACCGCTCCGCTGGGCCCTTCATCTCAAGCACCGCTCCGCTGGGGCCTTCATCTCAAGCACCGCTGACACATTGGCAGAAGGGGCAGGCCCGGATCAGTGTCGGACAGGGCTGCACGATACACTCTGGGCACCAAGAGTCCTCCAGTACTGCTGGAGTCTGTCATCCACTTGTGAGACTGTGGCTTTGCACTCCCCAGGATGGCACAGTGGGAAAGCCACCCACTGTAGAGACTTGAGAGACTGTGCCTTTGCACTCCCCAGGATTGAACATTGGCCGTGGAGGCCCCTCGTGGATCTGGCGTCGTGGACTCATGTGGCTGAGGTGGCCCCCCTTCCCTTCCCCCTGAGGTGCCTGTAGTTTTCCTATCTGATGTCCCTGCAGTGTTCTCTCCAATGGATTCGGGTCTCATGTGTGGGCTTTGCCCATGTGTTGAGGACCATTGGCCCACGTACAATGACAGAAAGCCAATTCTGACGGGACAATATACATATGTGTATATAGTTATGGGATGTTCGTCTTACTTATTTACTTTGCCTTACAATATATTTGTATTACAATTACTTATTATTTTGTCTTTGCATTCTTCCGGGGGGCTTGGGGGGTGTCACTCTGAGTTGTTGCTCTGCGTATGTGTGTGCCCGTAATCTTTTCTCCTCCCCCCTCCCGTGTGTCGTAGGTGCAGTACTCACCGTTGTCTTCTGCGCCGGAGTTCGTGCTCCTGGTAGAGGAGCAGGTAGACAATAGCTGGTAGGATGTGTAGTTCTGGTTCCATGCTGTCCAGATTCCTCGTGGAGTGTGTAGAGGTGAGCGGTTTCCCGTTCGTAGTCTGTTTCCGCCGTGTTTTTATCGGCGGGGCTCCCGCCCCGGAAAAGGTGGCGGATTGGTGAGTTGTGATAGGGTGGGCAGTACATTGTCTGCCGCCTGTCTGTTGGCGGTGACCACCGCGCTGCTTGTCTGTACCGCCGTGGCGGTCGGAGTGTTCAAGTGGCGGGCTGTGTTGGCGGTTCCCGCCAGGGTGGGAATTCAATTTTTTTGCCCGCCTGCATGTTTGCGGGTTGGCCGCCGCTTTAACACCGACCGCCAGGGTTGGAATGACCCCCATAGTGTTAGTAGAACAATATACAAATAATGGTTACTCATAGGTACATGTTGTATACGGACATGTTAAGTAATCAAGTTATCTTACGTCATAAATATATCAATACATCAGACATGGTATAGGTGAGTGGTAAGTGACAGTGTATGTTTAGAGTAATAAAAGTGATGGCCGAAATGTTAATGGTACTATGCAAAGTACCAGAGTAAAAAAGCAGATAGAACAGTAAAAAATTTAAACAGAAAAAACACAGAACCATATAACCAGGAAGAAACGAGCGGTTGGTAATGAGAGAGTCGCATTATCTACTGTGTGAATCAACAGGCATTCGACTTGAGAATAAAAGGTCACATGATTGCAAACAGTACTACTGTGTTATGAGATGTGTATGTGTTACATGTACATAAACAGTAGGGTAAGTTGTGTGACCAATTAAAAGCAACTATTACGGAGTCAGAATGAATCAAATAGAAGTGAGATTTGTCTAAGAGAGAAATACGTAAAGCTCATTATCAGTATCAAGACCCTTTTCCACAGCTCGTAGTTGAAGTATCCACCTAGCCTCGCATTTACTTAATTCCTTGGTCCCATCTCCCCCTCTGGGAGACAATATAAATATGTATCACTCAATCAATCAAACAGGGTTTACTGTGCCCATTAAAAGTCTTCACTTCAGTAATGTTGTGTGACGTAGACTCATTATTGACATCTGTAGCGCAATGTGACAATTCGCCTGGCTGGATTGATGTGTTTGATTGATACGAAGGGGGTCGCAACCCCCGCCTCTGTCTGCCGCACTGTTGGCGAAGGACATAGCAAAGCATTTTCTTCATTTATACATATATATATATATATATATATATATATATCTTCCACAGACTAAATCTTGGAGTGCGGCCGCTACAACACAGCGGTCCTGGCTGGGCTCCGAGACACCCAATATTATCAACAAAACACGCTCTCTCAATTGCAAGAGCAAAACAAAGCAACTCCAACGCGTTTCAGCATTACGCCTTGTTCACCTGAACAAGGCGTAATGCTGAAACGCGTTGGAGTTGTTTTGTTTTGCTAAATAAATTAGTGATCTTTTGTATGGAGGCGTCCTGGTTCTCTTGCAATTGAGAGAGCGTGTTTTGTTGATATATATCAATATATGTATCTATATATATATCAACAAACATTTCTTCAGCGTAGCCTCTCCACACCTGAGCAACGGTGGTGCCTGGCATCGGACGCGCGCCATTGCGTCTTTTGCATCAAAACTTTTCCTCCTGCTTAAAGGAAGACAGGCACTCCAAGATCGGGTGCATTTGCAGTATATTCATTCACCCAAGTAAAACAGGAGTGCGTTTCGCCATTGCTGCCTTTGTAAACCAGCAAATTCACCTGATCTTGGAGTTAAGAATAGTAAAGCTATGCTTATCTATTTGCACTTGCCTTCTCATTATTTTAGCCCCTCAATATTTTTGACACAATATTCTGTCCACATGATATTCTTGATTTCTACTGTATATTCTATCAGAGATTCCACCCCCATACTATAAATAGTCTTAATGGTACCCCGGTGGTATTAATCCCCCCACCATAAGGGGGTATCTGGTTCAAAATCTGAACACAGAACTGGAAAAATATAAGAAACAAAAGTCATTAAGTTAACCTGTGCTTAACTCTGTGATAGCTTGGCACAAAGCAGTCAGCCCTTCAAGTCACCCCTAAGCTCCCATTGTTTTCGGCTGTCTGGGGGGGAATATACAAAGCCCAGCTATCACCCACCCCAGGCATGTGATCAGAGACAGGAAGCAGGCACCAAGTCGCTAAAGTAAGAAAATGTCATCCTTCTAAGCGTGGCACTTACAGCATTGCAGTTTAAAATCTGACTTCACCATAAGTTTGGATTTTAAATTGTGATACAAGAATACCACACTTGAGAAGTCTATCTCTTCACAATTGGGAAATACACCTATAAAATGTAATAAGTTAGTCCCAATGTCATCCTATGGGAGGGATAGGCCTTGCAGTAGTGAAAAGTACCTTTGGGAGTTTTTCACTAGTGGGACATGTAAAACTTAGAAGTACGTCTCCTGCCCTTTAAATACATTGCACCCTGCCATGTGGGTTGTCCAAGGCCTACCTTAGGGGAGACTTGTATGTTTTTGTAAGGAAAGGTTTGAGCATTGGCAATTTTGCCAGGTCGACATGGTAGTGCCACCTTGCACAAATAGGCTCTGCACCGGCAGGCATGAGAAATGGTTACAATGTTATTAAGTGGGTGCCACAATCAGTGCTGCAGGCCCACTAGTAGCATTTAACTTACAGGCGATGGGCACACATAATATGACTTTACTATGGTCTTAGAAGAAATTAAATGTGTCAATTGGGGATAAGCCATTATTAACATGTCTAGGGGCGAGAGCGCAAGTACTTTAGCACTGGTTATCAGTAGTAAAGGGCAATGGTGTCAGAAAAGTGGAGAAGCTAGGCAAAAAGTTATGGGGATTCCACCTTAAGGCTCTCAGGTCTACCACCCTTTCTTTGGTTCTAAGATTATTTTAGTTAGCCAGAGGGATGAGGGTGGGCTTACAAATATTGACACTAAGAAAGATTCATGAGTTTATGAAATGTTACAATATTATTTGCTATTCCCCCTCCTAGTAAATGTTGCCACTATGGCATTGATTTTCATAATAGGTACTGTTCATATATTCTATGCATTAGGAGATGAGTGTTATCTTAAATAATTGTTTAAAATGTATTCCTAGAGTTTATGATGGTGCTTTTCCACAATAAAAGAGGGTTGACATTCATTAATTATCCCACTGCTGGTTTATAATAATTATCATGGCATAAAGCACATCTCGTTTACGTAGTGCTCAGTAGGCTGTGGGGAGGTTGCAGTCCAATTGGCATTTGGTGTCAGGCTGGCACGTTGACGAAGTCCTTTATGGTAGGTGTTGGACTTTTTTGCTTATGCAGGGTCATCCCCAGTCTTTTTGCCTCCTGCCTCCTATTTTTTCTGACCTGTTGCCATTGGCTTTTGAACTCTGAGCACTTTACCACTGCTAACCAGTGCTAAAGTGCATATGCTCTCTGTGTAAAATTGTATGTGATTGGTTTATCCATGATTGGCATATTTGTTTTACTGTTAAGTCCCTAGTAAAGTGCACTAGAGGTGCCCAGGGCCTGTAAATCAAATGTTACTAGTGGGCCTGCAGCACTGGTTGTGCCACCCACACAAGTAACCCTGTAATCATCTCAGACCTGCCACTGCAGTGTCTGTAAGTGTATTTTTACACTGTAAATTCGACTTGGCAAGTGTACCCACTTGCCAGGCCTAAACCTTCCCTTTTCTTACATGTAAGGCACCCCTAAGATAGGCCCTAGGTAGCCCCAAGGGCAGGGTGCAGTGTATGGATAACGTAGGACATATAGTAATGTGGTTTATATGTCCTGACAGTGAAATACTGCCAATTTCGTTTTTCTCTGTTGCAAGGCCTGTCTCTCTCATAGGATAATATGGGGGCTACCTTTAAATATGATTAAAGTGTAGATTCCCCTAGAGAGTAGATGGACATGTGAAGTTTGGGGTCCCTGAACTCACAATTTAAAAATACATCTTTTAGTAAAGTTGATTTTAAGATTGTGCGTTTGAAAATGCCACTTTTAGAAAGTGAGCATTTCCTTGCTTAAACCATTCTGTGACTCTGCCTTGTTTGTGGATTACCTGTCTGGGTCAGTTTGACAGTTGGGTTGTTTTTCACCTCACACTAGACAGTGACACAAAGGGAGCTGGGGTGTAACCTGCATTTCCTGATTAGCCATCTCTGATAGGACGGAGGGGTGGAGTGGTCACTCTCATCTGAAAGGACTGTGCCTGCCTCTGACAATGCAGACTCCAACCCCCTGGTGTGTGTCTGAGGCCTTGCCTGGGCAAGGCAGGATTTCACAAGTAGGTGTGAGTCCCCTTTGAAGAAAGGTGACTTCAAAGACTAAAATGGGTATAAGAAGGGCACCCAAATCCACAGACTTTAGAAACACTTCCGGAACAAAGAGGAACCTCTGCCTGGAGAAGATCTGATAGCTGAGGAAGAAGTGCTGCCCTGCCTGTGACTGTGCTTTGTGGAGCTTTCCTGTAGTGCTGCTTCTGCCAGAGTAAGAGGGCAAAGACTGGACTTTGTGTGCCTTCCATCTTGTGAAGAAATCTCCAAGGGCTTGAGTTAGAGCTTGCCTCCTGTTGTTTGAAGTCTCAGGGACAGCAAAGACTTCTCTCTGCCAGCACCTGGAGTTTCTGGAGAGACTCCTGCTCTGACAAGTGGTGCCCTATCCAGTCCCTGGGCCCTTGAAAGGAAAGCTGGTGGAAATCCAAGGAAATCGACTTCGGACGACTCCGGACCGACGCCGCTGCTGAATCTGGTGACGCCGCCTGCACCCGACGCCGTAAACTTCGCTGGAACACGACGCTCTTCGCAGGTCCGACGCCGCTGCAGCCCCGCTGAAGTCCGCGACTCCGTGGAAGTCGCCGCACCACGTCGTGACTGACGCCGCTCGAAGTGCGCGGATTCAACGTTTCGCAGAGACGCCGCGATCCCCGACTTCGCACTTCGGCTTGTTTTCACTCTTCACCAAAGGTACTGTACTTGGGGGTCTACACGACTCCGTGTCCGGCGCCGCTGGTGTCGGCTTGTTGGGAACGACTCCGTTACGACGCCGTGCTAACATCTCATCGAAGCATTTTTGTTTCTAAGCGCTATTTTTGAGTTTAATCTTTAAAAAATTCATAACTTGACTTGTGTATGTCGGATTTTTGTCGTTTTGGTCTTTTTTTGTTTAGATAAATATTTCCTATTTTTCTAAACTGGTGTTGTGTCATTTTGTAGTGTTTTCATTAAGTTACTGTGTGTGTTGGTACAAATACTTTACACCTAGCACTCTGAAGTTAAGCCTACTGCTCTGCCAAGCTACCAAGGGGGTAAGCAGGGGTTAGCTGAGGGTGATTCTCTTTTACCCTGACTAGAGTGAGGGTCCTTGCTTGAACAGGGGCTAACCTGACTGTCAACCAAAGACCCCATTTCTAACAGTAGGGGATCTATAAAGCCTTCCACATGGCTCTGTTCTGCATGAATCCAGAAACATATCAAATGTAAAAGTTTCTCCAATAAATAAGCGTTAGCATAGTGGTGTTTCCAAGCTAAACTGGCATCTCAATGGCAATTAACGAGAGGGCAGAGAGGAAGATACCTATCCAAGGGATACAACATTCAGGGATTCTTCATCAGCAAAGCATCTGGTCAGCAAGACATCTGCAAGCATCAGGAAAGTGACTGTCTATGACCAAGATAGGAGAAGAGCTGCTTCAGTTCTACTCTGAACACAATTAATCCATATTAATCCACATGAAACGTTCCAATTTGTCAAAGATGTCATCCATTTTACACTGAAGGGAGCATCATCCAATTAGAATCAAAAGCCAGACTTCGGGATGCAACAGTTTGACATTTTCCCAACTCTGTCACGGGAGCATCTCCTTTCGTGTGACTCCAGACAGGTTAAAACATTTGTATAACATCTCAGTCCATGTTGCTGTACTACAAAATTCTCAAGGCCAAATGGGTACAGTAATTATGCAATCAAACAACAGACTTTTTTACAAGTGGGGCTTTGCTTCTTATGGGAACGAAATCTGAAAGAAGACTTCACCTTATGAAAAATGATTTAACTTTTACATGACTGCAGAATGCAACCTCTGTAGGCCTCAGTTATTCTAACACAAGAAAAATGTAAAGTGAAGATTTAATACTTGTTAATAAAATGCATATAATATACAAACTAATAAATTCATCAGAATAATATCTCATAAGTATAAGTAAAACATTTCATTATAAATGAAACAACTAAGTTATTGCATTAAATTAGGTATAACTGAGAACTGCATTTTTCTCACTTGCACATAATTTCAAAGGCATAAATCTTTCATTAAACACAATAAATAAAAATTTGTTTCTACAAAATATTACTAGTTTAGGGTCTATGGCACTCATTACGAGTCTGGTGGTCGCATGACCGCCACACGCACAGTGGTCGTCCCACCGACAACAGGCTGGCGGTGGGACTGGCACATTTTGGCCGTGGCAGAGCTGCAACGGTCAGACCACCGACACCGCCAGGCTGCCACAAGACAGCAGCCTGGCGGTCCCGGTGGTTTTCATCCTACTAGGCGTCACTGCTTGCAGCGCCGTCCTGGGGATTAGGAGTCCCATTCCACCAGACTTTCCATGGGGGTTTACACCAGGCTGGCAGAATGTTGGTGTTGGGAGGCCCCCGGGAACCCCTGGACTGCCCATGCACTTAGCATGGGCAGTGCAGGGGCCCCTATGCACAGCCCCGTCACACATTCCACTGCCCGAATTACAGGCAGTGGAATGTACGACGGATGCTGCACCCGCCGCACCACCACATTGGTGCTGGCGTCAATGTTAAGGCCCTATTCATCACAGGGCCGGCAGGGTTCAGGCCGCACAGGAGGTCTGAAGGCAGGAAGGGTTTGGTGGGCGGCCTCCGCTGCCCGCCAAACTCTTAATGAGCACCTAAATTATATTTTAACAATAACTTTACCCTTCTAGCATATGATTTAACCAAAAAGGCACCTATGTTGAACTTTGAAATACAAGTCAGTTGCACATTTAATGTGTGTCAGCGCAGCTTTTTACTTTAGCTTTTCTTTCATTTATGTTTATAAGTTTACACCTGTCACAGTCTAATGACTTTAGTGACATGAGGGGCAGAGATAAAATGTATGTTCTATCATTTCCTCCTTTGATGGGGAAATACGCCATCACAAAAGGACCAAATTCTCATTTCAATGAGACAGTTTAGAATTTCAATTTCTTATTTCAATAAGGTATGCTGTATTTCTCAATTTTCTTGACATTACAATAGTAAATGCTCCTCATTTTCTCCATTTATATCTCCTCTTTCATCTGTCTATTCTTTGCTCTTTTCTCCTTCAGTATCATGTTTGTAAAATCCAAGTCTACCTATTTTTCACAAAATCACAACCAACAGTTCTATTTAGATGATTCCTACTATCCCCTTTCCCATATCTCCAAACCATTTTCCAATGAAAATTCTTCCAATAGCTTCCCATGCACCTGTGGCTGTCAGACTTTTCAGCTCTCTTTTAACGTTAGTCATGGTTATAATGTACTTTCTTATCTCCTTACTATTGTCAGGTAGGTATGTTTCTGTCCTCCTTTGCAAGTAAGATGTCTAACTCAAGATGATTTTGCGAAACCATTGATCTCACAGCAACCATCTCCGTGTCCATTCATAACATAGCTCCTGCACTGTCAATAGAAAGCTTGTCTACTATTGTTGACAACTTCCTAATCCTGAGATCATTTAAGATAACTCACATGGATGGAGTTAAGGCACAAAATATATCTCCCACTATCTCTGAGGCAGTTGCTCCTCTTTTAACTCCGAAGTTTGATTTTTCATCCCAAATTCATTCATTGATGTTGTTCACATGATATATTTTTGGAAAAACTCCTCCCAGTTAACAAGTTCCGTAGCAGCCTTTCGGCAGCTTATAATAAGCGTTCTTCCCACATATAATAGAAACCTGGTATTGGGGATCCAGTCCATTTAAAATAAAGGGAAAGAGCTTTTAAAAACAAAAACATGTCAACATTCACTAATACCTACAAAATGTGCATTTGTCTTTGACTTTGTCTGCATGCACATCATTTTCCTACATGTTGCCAATCTAAAGCTAAGAATCTTTGATTCTCGGATACTGAATATGTGTTGCATTTTTACTAATTTTACAAAAACAACTCCCTTTTCTATTTTGGCTTTCATTGCCCTCCTTCTGTCATCAACCTGCCCAACTAACTCCTTTTCTACTGAGCTAAGTATGCAGGTTATGCAGGTCAAATTATTGTTGTGGGCATATGCTGTTCAAAATGTCAATGTCTTTTGTGTTAGCAATACTACTCAGGTGCTACCCAGGTGTTTTATGATAGGCACGAAAGAAAGCACTAAATCATAATTTGGGTAGAATTATTGAAACCACTCCTTCTCATACAATAGAGTTAGTAACACTGCAATAAATTCTGTATGTCAATGGCAACCTGTGACGAGTTATTCCTTCCTGTGATGATGATTTTCATGAAAACATAGTAGTTCTACAATTCCAGGGTTTCAATGTACTCATATAATAAATTATAATATACAATTGATGTCTGTTAGACTTTTCATCCTTGGCGTTGCCTCCCTTAACTTTTTGCCTCTGTTTCTCAGGTTGTTGATGTGTGCTGGACCCTGTTTTTGCTGTTTTTGTTACTCTGGGCACTTTACCATGGCTAACCAGTGCTAAAGTGCAAGTGCTCCTATACAAAATGTGTATGTAATTGGTTTATCCATGTTAGAAATGGGGTCTTTGGTTGACAGTCAGGTTACCCCCTGTTCAAGCAAGGACCCTCACTCTAGTCAGGGTAAAAGAGAATCACCCTCAGCTAACCCCTGCTTACCCCCTTGGTAGCTTGGCAGAGCAGTAGGCTGAACTTCAGAGTGCTAGGTGTAAAGTATTTGTACCAACACACACAGTAACTTAATGAAAACACTAAAAATATTTATCTAAACAAAACAAGACCAAAACAACAAAAATCCAACATACACAAGTCAAGTTATGAATTTTTAAAGATTAAACTCAAAAATAGCGCTTAGAAACAAAAATGCTTCCATGAGGTGTTAACACGGCATCGTGACGGAGTTGTTCCCAACAAGCCGACACCAGCAGCGCCGGATACGGAGTCGCGTAGACCCCCAAGTACAGTACCTTTGGTGAAGTGTGAAAACAAGCCGATGCGCGAAGTCGGGGATCGCGGCGCCTGTGCGAAACGTTGAATCCGTGCACTTCGAGCGGCGTCGGTCACGACTTGGTGCGGCGACTTCCACGAAGTCATGGACTTCAGCGGGGCTGCCGCGGCATCGGCCCTGCGAATAGCGTCGCGTTCCAGCGGAGGTTACGGCGTTGGGTGCAGGCGGCGTCACCGGATTCAGCAGCGTCGTGGGTCCGAAGTCGTGCGAAGTCGATTTCCTTGGATTTCCACCAGCTTTCCTTTCAAGGGCCCAAGGACTGGATAGGGCACCACTTGACAGAGCAGGAGTCTCTCCAGAGACTCCAGGTGCTGGCAGAGAGAAGTGTTTGCTGTCCCTGAGACTTCAAACAACAGGAGGCAAGCTCTAAATCAAGCCCTTGGAGATTTCTTCACAAGATGGAAGGCACACAAAGTCCAGTCTTTGCCCTCTTACTCTGGCAGAATCAGCACTGCAGGAAAGCTCTACAAAGCACAGTCACAGGCAGGGCAGCACTTCTTCCTCAGTTATTCAGCTCTTCTCCAGGCAGAGGTTCCTCTTGGTTCCAGAAGTATTTCTAAAGTCTGTGGTTTTGGGTGCCCTTCTTATACCCAGTTTCTCCTTTGAAGTAGGCCTACTTCAAAGTAAAGTCTCTTTGGAATGTGAAATCCTGCCTTGCCCCGGCCAGGCCCCAGACACTCACCAGGGGGTTGGAGACTGCATTGTGTGAGGGCAGGCACAGCCCTTTCAGGTGTGAGTGACCACTCCTCCCCTCTCTCCTAGCACAGATGGCTCATCAGGATATGCGGGCTACACCTCAGCTCCCTTTGTGTCACTGTCTAGTGTGAGGTGCAACCAGCCCAACTGTCAAACTGACCCAGACAGGGAATCCACAAACAGGCAGAGTCACAGAAATGGTATAAGCAAGAAAATGCTCACTTTCTAAAAGGGTTATTTTCAAACGCACAATCTTAAAATCAACTTTACTAAAAGATGTATTTTTAAATTGTGAGCTCAGAGACCCCAAACTCCACATGTCCATCCGCTCCCAAAGGGAATCTACACTTTAATCAGATTTAAAGGTAGCCCCCATGTTAACCTATGAGAGGGACAGGCCTTGCAACAGTGAAAAACGAATTTAGCAATATTTCACTGTCAGGACATATAAAACACATTACTATATGTCCTACCTTAACCATACACTGCACCCTGCCCTTGGGGCTACCTAGGGCCTACCTTAGGGGTGTCTGACATGTAAGAAAAGGGAAGGTTTAGGCCTGGCAAGTGGGTACAATATTAGGGGTCAATATTAGCCAGGAAAAGTTTTTTAGACACACTGGGATGGGTAGATGGAGGGGGTTTGGGAGTGGCGGAAGAGGTAGTGGTTGTAGGAGGTGTACGTCTGCTGAATTTGGATGAAGGTGCATGTGCTGGAGGTTGTTGTGAGGTGGATGGCTGTTGGGTGGGAGTGTGTGCCTGCATTTGTGTACTTTGGGAGGAGGGCTCACAGACACACTGGGAGAGGACACGGGATGTGTGAATGGTAGTGGGGGTCGTGAGTGCACGTGAGCGGTGTGTGGTGATGGGCGTGCTGGTGATGGAGGTAGTAGCTGAAGATGTAGTGCATGCAGGTGTGAGGGGAGACAAGACTGGGATGGAGGAGGGACACATGGAGGAGGGGGACACAGTGGAAGCAGTGGATGTTGGTATGTCTGCATGGGTATGATGCTTGTGTGAGTGCCTGTGGGATGTGTGGTGCTTATGCTTGCCTGAGCCACTTTTGTGTGTTGAGGTGTGTGCATGCTGGTCTGATGGTGTGCTTGGGATAGGCTGAGGTACAGGGGATTGGGTCTGGGTGGAGGAGGGTGGAGGGGGAGGCTGGGCACAGGGACAATGACTGCCATCAGTGCTGAGGCCAGAGCCTGAAATGCTCTCTGTTGGGCTGCCTGGCCAGAATGAATGCCCTCCAGGTATGCATTTGTTTGTTGCAAATACCTCTCAACGCCCTAAATGGCATTCAGAATGGTAGACTGCCCAACAGTGAGGGATCTCAGGAGGTCAATAGCCTCCTCACTGAGGGCAGCAGGGCTGACTGGGGCAGGGCCTGAGGTGCCTGGGGCGAGGGAGATGCCCACCCTCCTGGGTGAGCGGGCACGGGACACATGCTGAGGGGCTGCTGGGAGGGCGGTGGTGGTAGGCAGCTCCCATTAGAGGAGGAGTCGCTGTCACTGCTGTCACCTCCTGTCCCCGCCGTGGAGCTCCCCTCGCCCACCATCCCACTGGTGGCTTCAGACTCCATTGTTTCGCCCTCCAGGGCCAAGTGGGATGCAGCTCCCTCCTGCTCTGGTGCCACTGCTCCTCCAGCAGATGATGCTATTGCACACAAGAACAGGGAGACCACAAAAAGGGGGGGAAAGACAGACATGTTCAGTGCATGCAATACCACTACCGTTGGCGGACACTACAGACACTGCAGACCTCAGCACTACGCCATGCACTAACATTTCCTAGATTATTCACAAGGCCATGGGGTACAAGGCCTATGGTCGATTGCTGCACACATGGAAGTCACAGAGCCAGACAAGGTGTAGATGGCTCTTATCACTGGTGGGGTTGGGGTGCCACATAGCCTGACTCACAAGGGACGTTGCCTGCAAACTCCGCTCTGGCCTAGGGGAACCCACTGCCCACCTCCCCCACCCAGACACCTCGTAATGTGCGCAGAGTCAGATGAATGTGTCTGTACTCACCCCCTTGTGGCTTCTGTGATCCCCTCAAGTGCCCATCCAACTCCGGATACGCCACCGCCAGTATCATGAACATCAGGGGGGTCATGGTGCGACGGGCACCCCTCCCACGTTGGGAGGCCATCCCCAGCTGGGCCTCCGCCGTCTTCTTGCTCCAGCGGCGAATGTCCTCCCATCTTTTCTGGCAGTGGGTGCTCCGTCTGTGGTGGACCCCCAGGGTCTGCACTTCCTTGGCGATGGCAAGCCAAATATCCTTCTACTGGTGGGCGCTGACCTAGATGAATTGTACAGGGGAAAAGGTCAATCTTTCACCATCCAGACCGTCATAGTCATTGGACCACGTTCCCACCCTTGCCCTGACGCACATACACTCACCGTCCGCACATGCAGGCCTCAGTCCCCCCCATGTATCTTCCATTCACACCACTCCAAACAGCCATTGCCCATGCAGCATGCTCACAGTGTACTCACCTGTTTGTCTGGAGGACCGTAGAGTAGCGTGTACTGGGGGAGGACCCCATCAACTAACTTCTCCAACTCCTCCAAAGTGAAGGCAGGGGCCCTTTCCCCAGACACATTAGCCATCGTCGCTTCCAGACTGAGGTCACAGCAGCACTTGCAGTGTAGGTCCTCTCCTGATGAAGGTCAGGTATCAAGTGAGTGAACAGAGAGAAAATGGTGGTCACGTCCTCGGTGGTGCGTACCGTCACCGCCGACGTACATTGTCCTCGGAAGCATAGGGTCTAATGTTAACCAATGCAGGATTGCGCCGCGGTCTTCGACCGCCTACCGCAACGGTGTAGAACGCCAGCGCAGTTACCTCATATCCCCTTGTCCCACCTTACAGGTCAGACAGCTGCCATTTCAGGGGGCCACATGGCAAGAATAATAACTGCGTCACACCTATGTAGGCCTTGCATACACACAGTAAGAGGCACATTGCGGATTAATAAACGTGTGCTAATGACAATTTGTGATACCTCAGTGTTGGCTGACTCTCTGCTCGCTGTTCTCGTCCAGAGGGCACGTCCACTGGGGCAGGTGATGAGATGGCAGCATCCTCCGGTGTACAGACTGCTGGTGGACCTGTCGACAATGGAAGAGAGACACGTAATTGTCACCTACAGACTTGATCGTGCAACAATCCATGAACTGTGTGCCCAGTTGGAGCCAGACCTGATGTCAGCTATCCACCATCTCACAGGGATCCCGCCTCTAGTGCAGGTCCTGTCAGTACTCCATTTCCTGGCAAGTGGGTCTTTTCAAACAACAGTGGTCATTGCATCAGGGATGTCCCAGCCAATGTTCTCCAACGTGTTGTCCAGAGTGTTGTCTGCCCTGCTGAAACACATGCGGAGCTACTTCGATTTCCCTCAGGTGGAAGATTTTCCTACAGTGAAAGGTGACTTCTATGCCCTGGGACATATCCCCAACATCATAGGTGCCATTGATGGGACACATGTGGCCTTGGTACCCCCGCAGGAGTGAACAGGTGTACAGAAACCGGAAGAGTTACCATTCAATGAATGTGCAGATGGTGTGTTTGGCCGACCAGTACATCTCCCATGTGAATGCCAAGTTTCCTGGCTCAGAGTATGACGCTTACATTCTGAGGAATAGCAGCATCCCTTATGTGAGGCACCATGTGTGGCTAATAGGTGAGGACAAGGAGCCTATACCCAGTGAATAGTTATCTGGGTCAGGGGTTGTCCCTAAGGGTTAGTGTGTGTCTAACAGTTGTCCCTAGACATTTGCAGGTGACTCTGGGTACCCCAACCTGTCATGGCTACTGACCCCAGTGAGAAATCCCAGGACAAGGGCAGAGGAACGCTACAATGAGGCACATGGGCGAACTAGGAGGATTATAGAAAGAACTATCGGCCTCCCGAAGGCCAGGATCCGGTGCCTCCATATGACAGGTGGTTCTCTCTACCACTCACCATAGAAGGTGTGCCAGATCATCATGGCCTGCTTTATGCTGCACAACCTGGCTTTGCGATGACAGGTGCCTTTTCTGCAGGAGGATGGTCCAGCTGGAGGTCTTGTGGCAACTGTGGAGCCTGTGGACAGTGAAGAAGAGGAGGCAGAAGAAGAGGATATCGACAACAGAAACAACGTTGTCCAGCAATACTTCCAGTGAGACACAGGTAAGAAGATATCACTGCCTCACACATCTCATACTATTGTTTGAACTATCATAAGTCTGTCACTTTCACCCAGTGTATGGACCGTGACTTGTCACTTTGCCTTTCCATTTTACAGATGTGGGTCCCACTGAGCCCAACCGTTTTTTTATCCCGGCGAGGATCACAACGTGCCAGGTTCCGAAACCAACAGAGGGGCAGGTACTACAATACAGACAGCCCTGCACATTTCTTGCAGACAAGGAGACAACAATACGGGAGGGACTAGATCCCATACCAGTATTTAATCTCACTCCTTGTACCTTGGATGCAGACATGGAAGCTATTTTGAAGAAAGGTTTATCTTTTGTCCCAAGTGTATCCATCGACTTTTTTGGACTTCTTACTGACTTGCATGCGTTTTTTAGACGCATCAGACTTAGCAGATTTCTTTAGAACAGAAATGATACTGCAGAGAACAATCTGTCTGGGATGAAACCTGTATCCACCTTCTTCCTGAGCCTTGACATGGTAGGACCAGAAATAAGAATCTTTGAGAATTTGGTCCTTGAGAAGGTTAAAAAACTGTGTAAATTCACTCCCAAACCCAACTATAATCTGACGAGAAATGAACATCAGGCCCTTTTAAGATTACAGCAGAATAGAAACATTGTTATTAAACCTTGCGACAAAGGGGGAGGAATTGTCCTCCTGGATATGGACCAGTATAAACATAAGATCAGACTTATGTTAGGTGTACTGGAGCATTACAGTAAAGCCAACAGTGGCTGGCAAAGGGAAGTGAAAAAGATAACTCAGGAAGTCAGCTTGAAAGCATATAGCGATGGATTGATTTGTGAAAAATAATATATATACCTGAATCCTATGACTACTAGAGTGCCCATTTTAAATGGTCTTCCGAAAGTTCATAAAAGTGAAACGGATCCTCCGTTTCGACCCATTGTGTCCACTGTAGGGTCTGTTACGGAACCATTGTCAAAATATGTGGAAACATTTCTTAAAACAAGAGTAGTACTACTTCCTGCATATGTTAAAGATACAGGACATATTATTTCAATCTTGGAAGGGGCCAGTTTCAATCCAGACAATGAGTTTCTGGTTACTATGGATATTGAGGCCCTATATACAAATATTCCCCAACATGAAGCCTGGCAGGCGGTTCGACAAATTTTCAATAAGGAAGGCATGACGGACCACTTGCTGTTTGTTCTTGACTGCCTTAAGATTGTATTGGAAAGTAATTTCTTTGAATTTGATGGAGAGATTTATCAGCAGAAGAAGGGAGTCAGCATGGGAGCAGCTTGTGCTCCAAGTGTTGCCAATATTTATGTAGGCCTATTTGAACAGACTCATATATACAACGAAATTGCCCCTTTTTATGAGAATATCAGACTTTGGTCGAGGTATATAGATGATGTCTTTTTTATC
The DNA here is from genome assembly GCF_031143425.1 of Pleurodeles waltl. Taxonomy (NCBI): domain Eukaryota; kingdom Metazoa; phylum Chordata; class Amphibia; order Caudata; family Salamandridae; genus Pleurodeles; species Pleurodeles waltl. Next base: position 462,139,656 of record NC_090440.1, on the reverse strand, counting down.
TGGTCAGGATATGAAGAACAACTAGAAGAGTTCTGTAAATGGGTTAATTTATGTGATACAAATCTTAAATTTTCCATTCAAAAAAGTAGGGACAGAATTGAATTCCTAGACATTTGGATAAAAAGCCGGAACTCTCAGCTAGAGGTATCACTATATACAAAACCCACAGCAAAGAATACCATTTTGCACTTTGATAGTTACCACCCTAGAAGTCAGAAACAGGGGGTTCCCTTCAGTCAGTTTCTGCGTATCCGTAGAAACTGTACGGAATTGAGTGATTACAACATACATGCCGATGTGCTTCAAGAAAAGCTTCTCCTGAGGGGGTACCCTAAGAGATTGATCAGAGATTCGTAAAAACGGGCAAAATACTACGATAGAGAAAGTATGTTCCAACAATGCATAAAAGAACCTAAGCAACAATTAGTTTGTGTCATTCAACATTCAAACATGAATGACAGGATCAGCAGAATAATCAATAACAATTGGCATATTCTAAATAGTGATCAAACTCTCAAACCATTAGAGAGACCTCTTTTGGCGTTAAAAAAAAAACAGAACATCCGCAATAAATTAGTTAAGACAGCTCTACCTAGAGAAAAAGAATTTTGTCAAAAGTCTATTACTGGTACTGTCCCAGTTTTGGGAAATCACCGGTGTAGAACCTGTAAAATATGCCCCAAGGCTATTGTCAGTGATTTATTGGTATGGGGACATAAGAAATACAAACTGTGTGACATGACTAATTGTAGAACCTCTAATTGTGTGTACCTGATTATCTGTCCCTGTTTAGTGGGATATGTGGAAGAAACTGGACGTGAAATCAGAGTACGAATCTCAGAACATCTATCGAGTATTCGAAACAAAAGAGAGGGAGCTCCCCTGGTGCAACACTGGTTGGAGGAAAAACATGAGCTTGATGATCTGACGTGGACGATCTTGGAAAAGATCAAGGACGTTCCAGGCAAAACAATGGAAGATATAAGGAAGAAGCTGGAAGTGTTTTGGATTTTTACTCTGGACACATATGATAAAGGCCTCAATGAGTGTATACCTTGGGAGAATGTTTTAATCTGAATTCCCCTAGATATGGGTTCTCTTGTGTAGAGATGGATGGTTCTTTTTCCTTTTCTGGGCAGTATTTGCTTTTTTTTTATCTGTCTTATACATAAATAGAGAGATCTTGGTCCTTCTAGGACAAGAGCAAGGTATGATGTAGATATATACTCTTGTTAGGACCCCCTATGGATGTGGTGTTATTAATTATTATAGGAGCCTCTGTTTCTTTGTATTTAATTTTATTTCGTATTTCTTATTTTTTATTTTTTATTTTGTAGTTTCTACGTTGTATTTTTATTGTGGTTGTGGTCTCTCTTTTATTAGTTGGCTACATTTAAGACTCCTTTAAGATGGCCGATCGCATCTTTTGACGGTTTGTTTCTTGGAAACCGGATTATTTCGTTTCGGTCTGGTTCTTTTTTCAATCAGTAGGCCGTATTTAAGATCATTTCAAGATGGCCGACGCTATTTTTCTGATCCTGTTCCAGCTTGAAATCGCGCGATTTTGTTAGACGTCTCGCGGTTTTTACCGCGTCTGGGAACCGAATGCCTGACTTTAAAAGGGAGAATGCCGTGTTTGGAAATCTTTTATCGGGCGTCCTCATGTAACATTCGCCATTGGAAAATCGGTGCATTAGAAGGTATGGTGTCTCCATTTTAAGGATTATAGTTTTTTCCTCTGAACGAGGGGCTTTTGAGTATACGATTTTTTCTCTTGTATATATTGAGGAACTTTACCATTTAGTCTTGAACTTAGGGGAATGGTGAAAGCTTAAGTAAGAGTCTTCTTAATATATCTGAGTCGCGTCCTGTGGGTCTAGAGATAAGGGACTTTAATCAAGTTCTTAAAATAAGAGACAGGAGAGAATATTCGAGTGAGGGAACCCTATCTTGGTTATATTTTTGATCTGCTCTCTCCCTGTCCCTTTTCATATATAGATGGAAGATTGATGGAAGCTGTGAATATTTTTCCCCTTGAAATCCGGTTATTTTGAAGACTATTATGGTATGTGAAGAAATAAGTTATTATCCCTAGAGGTAAAGGGTTGGTCTCTTAGACGCATGTATTTCTTGCTTTTATTGATTTAAGGCTCTCTGTTTTGTAATAGAGATGGATCTGTGAGTCTGGCTGTATGCCGGTATAAGGAGCCCCGTGTGACCAGAAGTTGAAGCTAGAGAATCCTTTTTTCTGTGTTCTCTCTATTAGGGAACGCATCAGCATTGTCATGGTATTTAATAGTGTTAATATATCTATTGTGAAGAGTAGCCTGGGTAAATCACGTATATTTGATGGTGTCTTTTGCATGTATTGGGTGTGTTTATTTTCTTGCACTGTTTTGTGGCTTTGGACTTCTTTGGTGGCTATTCTATTTTTTTCTTGATCACTTTTCATTTATCTTGTCACTGGGTTTTTGTATTTATGCACTTTAGATCTTTTTTGATGAGAATTTGACTGTAGTATAAAATAGGTGGTTAGCGGAATCTCAAGGAATTGTATTACATATATATTATTATGGTATTCCTTATTGTTATTTTCTACATTTATTAGATTTGATTCAGATGGGAAAGACCAGAATTTATAAGATCTGCTATATCAGTCACCGAATATTAAAAAGGAATTGCCCTGATGAAGGCGGTTCTACAAATCGGAGTTTTGCCGCCGAAACGCGCGGAGGTTCAGTTCCTACAGTTGTTAGAATGGAATATGAAATTCTAGGGTCCAAGTAATTTTCTCTTATGAATGAGGTGGAGACGTGATCCTGTTCTAAGTTATTATATGTTACAACTGTGAATGTTATTAAGGCTTTAAAGTAGTGCCATAGAGAAAGTATATATTCAATTTGTATTTTATTGTACTTTGTACAGTTTGGACTTCTTGTTTTTCTTCTTTTTATGTTATGATTCTATTATCTTTTGTGTCTTGTCTTGTATAACACTTTGTCTTTGTCTACTCACTATATATCAGTGTGTGTGTCTTTCCCTTTGAACATGTAAATATTTATATATTGTACTTGGATTATTGTTGTTTTGTTGTTGTACATATATATGGAATAAATATCATTTTTTGTATTATATTTATCTTGATTGTTTGGTTGTTTTACATTGTAAACAACAGCGAATATTAGCTGTAGCTCATTTTCTTTTTTTCTTTTCTTGGGTCCCACTGTTTGACCTCTGCTATATTTCCTCATGGACCAGAGCTGTGTTACATCGGTATGTTGACAATAAAATTGACATTGCTATATTCCATAGTTATTATAAATACACATTTGTGAAAGCACAGACTGACCCCAGATTGTTTTGTGATTGATGTGTGTTTCATTTTGTGCAAATAAGTGGAGGGGGTTGTAAAATGGTCAGGGGTGATGGTGGAGGAATGTCCATGGCAGAGTCCAGTCTATTTGTTTCACCGGTGCATTGTCCAAAGGGGCATAGGAAATGGAGCAATGGCAGTTTAAGGATGGACAGGGTGACAAAGTGGGACAGAAGGATGACATTGAGGGGGGCCTCATGTCCTGGTGGGGGTTTTGGCAATGTTCTCTGTCTTGGTCCTGGATCTCAGGGACCGTTTGCGGGGTGGCTATCCATCTGCAGGGGGTGGGGTGCTGGTGTTGTGGTCCTGTGGCGGTGCCTCCTGTCCACTAGCGCCGGCGGAGGTGGTGGGCTGTTCATCATCCAGGCTAGTGTCAGGGGCCCCTTGTTGTGCCACAGTGTCCCTCCTGGTGTTGACAAGGTCCTGCAGCACCCCTACAATAGTGACCAGGGTGGTGTTGATGGATTTGAGTTCCTCCCTGATCCCCAGATAGTGTTCCTCCTGCAGCCGCTGGGTCTCCTGAAACTTGGCTAATACCGTTGCCCTCGTCACCTGGGACTGATGGTACGCTCCCATGATGTTGGAGAGGGCCTTGTGGAGAGTGGGTTCTCTGGGCCTGTCCTCCCCCTGTCGCACAGCAGTCCTCCCAGTTCCCCTGTTTTCCTGTGCCTCTGTCCCCTGAACCGTGTGCCCACTGCCACTGCCCCCAGGTCCCTGATTTTCTTGGGGTGGTGGGTTTGCCTGGGTTCCCTGTAGTGGTGGACACACTGCTGCTTGACGTGTCCTGGGGACAGAGGGATGGGCCCACTGGGTGGGTGCTGTGCTGGTGTTTCCAGAGGGGGGAGGCTCTGTGGTGGCTTATGCCAGTGTCAGGGGAACCGACTGTCCCAAGGCCCCAGAAGGGCTGGGCTGGTCATTTTGATCCAGTTGTACAGAGCTGCTGTCATCACTGTGGGCCTCTTCTCTGGGGGGAGTGGACATGTCTGGAACCTCCTGTCCGGTGACGTTGGGTAGGGGTCCTGCAGGGGTGTAAAGGCATGAATATTGCATCTGTGTGTGCCATCGTGTGCAATCGGTGAGTGACCCTGTACTCCAGTGCTTGCATTCATTTCTAGGTACTTGTGTGATATTTGGTTTGGGGTCTGTGTGGGTATCTGTAGTGGACATGCTTTGGTGATGGGTGTCCATGATTTGGTGTTGCATGCAGGGCTTGGTGTTAGGATGGGTGGTTTGTGATAGTGGGACATATGTGAGGTGTTGGAGTGATGGGGGTGAGAGTGAGGGTGGGGGTATGTGATGGCATGCAGGTAGGGTGGGGGATATAATAGTTAAGAGTTGACTTACCAGAGTCCATTCCTCCTGCTACTCCGGCGAGGCCCTCAGGATTGCGAAGATTTGCTCCTCCCATGTTGTTAGTTGTGGGGGAGGAGGTGGTGGTCCACCGCCAGTCCTCTGTACTGCAATCTGTTGTCTTGAGACCACGGAACGCACCTTCCCTCGTAGGTCGTTCCACCTCTTCCTGATGTCATCCTGTGTTCTTGGATGCTGTCCCACTGCGTTGACCCTGTTGACGATTCTGCGCCATAGCTCCATCTTCCTAGCAATGGAGGTGTGCTACACCTGTGATCCGAATAGCTCTGGTTCTACCCGGACGATATCCTCCACCATGACCCTGAGCTCCTCCTCTGAGAACCTGGGGTGTTGTTGTGGTGCCATGATGTTGTGTGGGTGATGTGTGGGATGGTGTGTGTTGTGATGTGTGGGGGATGTGTTTGTGTGTGTTGTCTGAGGTACATGGATGTTGTGTGAGTGATGATGTTGTGTGTCTGTGGATGCTAGTGTTGTTTCTGGTGGTGTCTCTCTCTGGCTTTCTTTCGCAATTCTGGTCGTAAGGGTTTGTGGGTGATGTGGGTGTGTGTTTTATATTGGATTGGGTGTGTGGGAGTGGTGTGTGTATGTGTATCAGGTGTGTGTATTTCAAATTGTCCAATGTGGTTGTGTTTTGTAAATGTGTGTGTATTTTGAGCTCTGCAGTGTGTACCGTCAATGGAATACCGCGGTTGAAAGACTGCTGCGTGGATTTGTGGGTCGTGATAGTGTGGGCGTATTCCTGTTGGCGTGACGGTGTCGATTTTGTTATCACCAGTTTATCACTGACCTTTGGTGTGGCAGACTTGTGTGGGTGTCTGGATTTTGGCAGATTCCGAGCTGTGGGTCGTAATAGCTGTAGCGGATTCATGCCGCCGCAGCGGTGTGTTGGCGGTCTTCTGCACGGCGGTAAGCGGGATTTACCGCCAATGTTGTAATGAGGGCCTATGTGTTTGAAAATGACACTTTTAGAAAGTGAGCGTTTTCTTGCTTAAACCATTCTGTGACTCTGCCTGTTTGTGGGTTCCCTGTCTGGGTCAGTTTGACAGTTGGGCTGGTTGCACCTCTCTCTACAGAGTGACACAAAGGGAGGTGGGGTGTAGCCTCCATATCTTGATGAGCCATCTGTGCTAGGAGGGAGGGAAGGAGTGGTCACTCACACCTGAAAGGGCTGTGCTTGCCCTCACACAACGCAGTCTCCAACCCCCTGGTCCTGGTGTGTGTCTGGGGCCTGGCCTGGGCAAGACAGGATTTCACAAACAAGAGAGGCCTTTCTTTGAAGTAATCCTACTTCAAAGGGCAAAATGGGTATAAGAAGGGCACCCAAAACCACAGACTTTAGATCACTTCTGGAAACCGAGAGGAACCTCTACCTTCAAAAGAGCTGAAGAGCTGAGGAAGAAGAGCTGCCCTGCCTGTGACTGTGCTTTTTGGAGCTATCCTGCAGTTGCTGCTTCTGCCTGTGCAAGAGGACAAAGACTGGACTTTGTGTGCCTTCCTGCTTGTGAAGAACTCTCCAAGGGCTTGAAATTGAGCCTGCCTTCTGTTGTTGAATTCTCAGGGACAGCAAAGACTTCTCTCTGCCAGCACCTGGAGCCTCTGCTGAGACTTCTGCCCTTTCAAGTGGTGTCCTATTCAGTTCCTGGTGCCTTGTCAAGTGAAGCTGGTGGACCAAGGTTGGAAATCCACGCACAGATCGGCGTGCGGGGAAATTTCCGTTGCAACCTCCGAAAACGGCTAAAAGAACAATGCGCCGCCGGCTCCGTGGCTGAAATTGAGGCAGCCCTTGCAGCGCAGCTGTGAAATCGATGCACGCAGCTGAAGAGCGAAAAAAGGAAAGGGTCCAGCCGAATGACTTCCTGTAAAAAATGCCGAATTTTAGAAAGGCTGTGGGAACTTAAAACCGGAGGGCCTGGACCCCAGACCTCCCAAGTGCTACAATACTGAGTTAGTAAGTGGTAAGATCCCACATCAAAATTGTCTAATTGATACAAGGCACTGTAAACACATTAAATAGTGTTGGTAAGCATTTGAACAGTCAATTATTTTATTTAAAGAGAAAAATGGAAATAGCTTCAAGCAAAATGTCTCTCAAAAGGCACATTTGCCAAAGGTTCCACTGAAATAAAGCCCAATTGGCTCGTGACAAAATTCAAAGGATGTTTAGGTTGCAACGTTCAACGAGATTAAAGTCCAAATGGCGAATTCCTAGTTTAAGAGGCTGCAACCACGCAACATCGCTGGGCGCGGAAAAACAACGCAAGTCTGCCCGGACCCGAGGTGCTTTGTCCGGATAGATGTATCTCTCTCCTGCGGAAAAACAAATGACGCACGCCGATAGGACCGGAGAAGGAGAAACGACACACGACCTCGATGCAGGTGAGAAATCGATGTACCACTTACCTTTTCCGAGGCACATTCGCTGGTGCGGGTTATTTTGACGCGACCCAGGTGCATTTTCACGCTAACAGTGTTAGCGTTGTGTTTAAAAGGACATGAAGACTCTTTTTGCTTTTTAATGAATAACTTGACTTGTGTAATGAGGATTTTTTTCGTTTTGGTCTTGTTTTGTTTAGATAAATATTTTCTATTTTTCCAAACCTGTGTTGTGTCATTTTGTAGTGCTGTTATTAAGTTACTTTGTGTGTTGGTATACAAATACTTTACACCTAGCACTCTGAAGTTGAGCCTGCCTGCTCGTGCCAAGCTACGAAAGGGGATGAGCGGGGGTTAGTTGAGTGTGATTCTCCTTTACCCTGACTAGAGTGAGGGTGCTTGTTTGGACAGGGGTTAACCTGACTGCCAACCAAAGACCCCATATCTAACAATGTCAAATCCCCCTTAGAACTATATGTGTGTAAAGGTTTTCCATCGGCAGATAGGGGACCTTGATTTCTTAGTGCACCTTTTGAATTTGGGGCACTCGTGACTAAAGATTTCCTCCTCTAGTGCTCAACATGCAAACTCAATCCAATAGTCTGCTGTTGATGCACTCAGATTTTCACCCGACCGTGCACGCTCTATGTTAGCCACTTCTCCAGTCCCCATAGCTTGACCCTTTTTCTCACTGTAATCAACCAATCGGGAACAGGCGCTGTGTCATCAAGAGGACTTGGAACTTTGTGTGTGTGGCTCGCATGAATCCAGTTGGGAAGACCAGCACACTTAACAGCTGTCATTGTTACTAGAACAATCTGGTACGGGTCCTTCCAACGCAGGTCTAAGCATGTTTTTCTTACATGCTTCTTTACTAGTACTCAGATACCAGGAGCCAGGTTGTGACAAAGTTCTTGTTGTGGTTGCGCAGTTGTTTCTCCAGACTAGTGAGACAAAGAACAAACCACATCAGCTAGTCGTCTGCAATAGCTCTGATCCAAATCATCTGTATTGTTCAGAAGAGCATTTGCAGGCACTGCTGGCAATCTCATAGCTCACCCCATGATGATCTCATGAGGCGACAAGCCTGTCTTTCTGTCAGGTGTGCTGCGCATAGTCATCAGGACAAGAGGCAAGGCATCAGACCATTTCAGTGTTGTAGATGCACATACTTTTGCCAGTCAAGACTTTAGTGTTTCATTTATCTGCTCTACCAGTCCTGAAGCTTATGGTCTGTAACTGCAATGCAATCTTTGCTCAACTCGTAAATCTGTATACGATAGTTTTAGGATCTCACTTTTGAAATTAGTTCTTTGGGTTTCCAGAGAAGTTGGAAAACCAAATCAAGGTATCAACTCCCTCAATAGCAGTTTTGCAACTCTGAGGCTATTATTTCTTTTAGTTGGGTCAGCCTCGACCCAATGGGAGAACACACACACCACCACCAACACATATCTCAGCTCACTGGACACTGGCAGTTCAATTAAATCAATTTGCATTCTGTTGAATGGTTCTCTTGATCTGCCTATATGACTCAGTGTAACAACTGTGTGTTTCCCCACATTCATCTTCTGACAAATTACACATCTTTGACACACTGCTTCTGCAACCAATCTAAATCTTGGGTTGTGCCATGTTCATCTGAATGTTCTAAGCATTGGCTCTCTACCAATGTGAGCCTGCCCATTGTAATATCTTGTCATCAGGGACAATAAGCTATTTGGCAACAATGCTTTACCCGCATTTGGAAACCAGACATCATCCTCATTCGTCTGGACACATCCGGCTCTAATACAACCCTGCTTCTTTTCTTCTGTCACTTCATCTTGCAATCTTTTAACTTCATCCCAAGTATCAATACCTGTCATAAAGACATTTTGACTTGTTTCATCGTCACTTCCATCATTCAATTCCTCATTAAAGGGAGTGCAAAGAAAAGCAAAATACCTCACAACTTCGTCGGCATAGGTATTTACCAAGGGTATGTAGTCATTTGACTTCTGATGAGCTGCACAATTTAAAACTGCAATCTTCACAGGTAACTGTAATGCTCACAGCAATTGATAAACTTTGTCACAATTTTGGATAGGTGATCTAGAAGAGGTCATAAAGCCTTTCTGGGACCATAACTGTGCAAAGTCGTGAACGACACCAAACCCTTAATGGCTATCAGTGAATATGGTCACTTTGGGCTGTTCAGAAACATGGCATGCTCTGGTGAAAGCAATCAATTTGATTACTTGGGCAGAAAGGACTCTTTGAAGCCAAGAGGCTTCTATCACACCTAAGACTGTGCAAATTGTATAACCAGCTCGCAGGGCACCTTCAGAATCTCTTAAACAGGAGGCATAAATGAAAAGAACTTAGGGGGTGATTCTGACCCTGGCGGTCGGTGATAAAGCGGCGGCCAACCCGCCAACAGGCTGGCGGTCCGAAAAATGGAATTCTGACCCTGGCGGGAAGCGCCAACAGAGACCGCCACTTTAACACTCCGACCGCCACGGCGGGACAAACAAACAGCGCGGCGGTCACTGCCAACAGGCAGGCGGCAGACAATGTACCGCCCACCCTATCACAACTCACCAATCCGCCACCTTTTCCGGGGCGGGAGCACCGCCGATAAAAACACGGCGGAAACAGACTACGAACGGGAAAACGCTCACCTCTACGCACTCCACGAGGACGGAGGACAGCATGGAACCCGAATTGAACATCATACCTGCTCTCGTCTACCTGCTCATCTACCACGAGTACGAACTCCGCCGCAGACGTCAACGGTGAGTACTGCACCTACGACACACGGGAGGGGGGGAGGAGGAAAGGTTACGGGCACACACATATGCGACCCCCACCAACCCCCCAAGATGTACACACCAATGCAGAGCAACAAGTCACAGTGACACCACCCAAACACCCGTAAAAAATACAATCACATAACCAAATTGAGAATAAATATTTATGAACAAAATAGTCTCAGAAAAGTATTTTTCAACCATCAAAACTTTCTTCTGATAAACAAATTATTTACACAGCAGTGGATAACTGAAGCAAGTAGTCCTGCACATCTTACGAATCCATCATGTCCGTGGGCCAAAGTGTAGCGAAACAAGGGCAAAGCCCACACAGGAGACCTGAGTCCTTTGGAGAGAACACTGCAGGGGCATCTGGTGACAAAACTACAGGCACCTCAGGGGGAAGGGAAGGGGGGGGCACCACAGCCACATGAATCCACGACGCCAGATCCACGAAGGGCCCACCATGCCCACTGTGCCATCCTGGGGAGTGCAAAGCCACAGTCTCTCAAGTCTCTCCAGTGGGTGGGTTGCCCACTGTGCCATCCTGGGGAGTGCAAAGCCACAGTATCGCAAAGTCTCTACAGTGGGTGGATTGCCCACTGTGCCATCCTGGGGAGTGCAAAGCCACAGTCCATCAGGTGGATAAATGTCCCCACTGGACAAGGAGGATGCATGGTGGGCACAGTGAACCCTGAACAGTGCCTGACAGGAAGGGCCCAGCGGAGCGGTGCTTGACAGGAAGGGCCCAGCGGAGCGGTGCTTGAGACGACGGGGCCCAGCGGAGCGGTGCTTGAGACGGCGGGGCCCAGCGGAGCGGTGCTTGACAGGAAGGGCCCAGCGGAGTGGTGCTTGACAGGAAGGGCCCAGCGGAGCGGTGCTTGAGACGGCGGGGCCCAGCGGAGCGGTGCTTGAGACGGCGGGGCCCAGCGGAGCGGTGCTTGACAGGAAGGGCCCAGCGGAGCGGTGCTTGTGATGAAGGGCCCAGCGGAGCGGTGCTTGAGACGGCGGGGCCCAGCGGAGCGGTGCTTGACAGGAAGAGCCCAGCGGAGCGGTGCTTGAGACGGCGGGGCCCAGCGGAGCGGTGCTTGACAGGAAGGGCCCAGCGGAGCGGTGCTTGTGATGAAGGGCCCAGCGGAGCGGTGCTTGAGACGGCGGGGCCCAGCGGAGCGGTGCTTGACAGGAAGGGCCCAGCGGAGCGGTGCTTGAGACGGCGGGGCCCAGCGGAGCGGTGCTTGAGACGGCGGGGCCCAGCGGAGCGGTTCTTGAGACGGCGGTGCCCAGCGGAGCGGTGCTTGACAGGAAGGGCCTAGCGGAGCGGTGCTTGTGATGAAGGGCCCAGCGGAGCGGTGCTTGAGACGGCGGGGCCCTGTTCAGCGGTGCTCTTCTGCACGGTGGGGCCCTGTTCAGCGGTGCTTGTCTTCACGGCGCGGCCCTGTTCAGCGGTGCTCTTCTGCACGGCGGGGCCCTGTTCAGCGGTGCTTGTCTTCACGGCGGGGCCCTCTTCAGCGGTGCTCTTCTGCACAGCGGGGCCCTGTTCAGCGGTGCTTGTCTTCACGGCGGGGCCCTCTTCAGCGGTGCTCTTCTGCACGGCGGGGCCCTGTTCAGCGGTGCTTGTCTTCACGGCGGGGCCCTGTTCAGCGGTGCTCTTCTGCACGGCGGGGCCCTGTTCAGCGGTGCTTGTCTTCACGGCGGGGCCCTGTTCAGCGGTGCTCTTCTGCACGGCGGGGCCCTGTTCAGCGGTGCTTGTCTTCACGGCGGGGCCCTCTTCAGCGGTGCTCTTCTGCACGGCGGGGCCCTGTTCAGCGGTGCTTGTCTTCACGGCGGGGCCCTCTTCAGCGGTGCTCTTCTGCACGGCGGGGCCCTGTTCAGCGGTGCTTGTCTTCACGGCGGGGCCCTCTTCAGCGGTGCTCTTCCAGTCAGTGTAGGGCGTCAGACCTGGCCTGGACAACCTGCTCACTCGCCCTCCGAATGTGCAGTGTCAGGCCCCTTCGGAGACGGAGTCCTGGGCCCTTTGGTGTCGTCCCTTGCAGGCGGGATGGGGCGTGTGTTTTTTGTAAAAAATACAATCACATAACCAAATTGAGAATAAATATTTATGAACAAAATAGTCTCAGAAAAGTATTTTTCAACCATCAAAACTTTCTTCTGATAAACAAATTATTTACACAGCAGTGGATAACTGAAGCAAGTAGTCCTGCACATCTTACGAATCCATCATGTCCGTGGGCCAAAGTGTAGCGAAACAAGGGCAAAGCCCACACAGGAGACCTGAGTCCTTTGGAGAGAACACTGCAGGGGCATCTGGTGACAAAACTACAGGCACCTCAGGGGGAAGGGAAGGAGGGGGCACCACAGCCACATGAATCCACGACGCCAGATCCACGAAGGGCCCACCATGCCCACTGTACCATCCTGGGGAGTGCAAAGCCACAGTCTCTCAAGTCTCTCCAGTGGGTGGGTTGCCCACTGTGCCATCCTGGGGAGTGCCAAGCCACAGTCTCGCAAAGTCTCTCCAGTGGGTGGGTTGCCCACTGTGCCATCCTGGGGAGTGCAAAGCCACAGTATCGCAAAGTCTCTACAGTGGGTGGATTGCCCACTGTGCCATCCTGGGGAGTGCAAAGCCACAGTCCATCAGGTGGATAAATGTCCCCACTGGACAAGGAGGATGCATGGTGGGCACAGTGAACCCTGAACAGTGCCTGACAGGAAGGGCCCAGCGGAGCGGTGCTTGACAGGAAGGGCCCAGCGGAGCGGTGCTTGAGACGGCGGGGCCCAGCGGAGCGGTGCTTGAGACGGCGGGGCCTAGCGGAGCGGTGCTTGACAGGAAGGGCCCAGCGGAGCGGTGCTTGACAGGAAGGGACCAGCGGAGCGGTGCTTGAGACGGTGGGGCCCAGCGGAGCGGTGCTTGAGACGGCGGGGCCCAGCGGAGCGGTGCTTGAGACGGTGGGGCCCAGCGGAGCGGTTCTTGAGACGGCGGTGCCCAGCGGAGCGGTGCTTGACAGGAAGGGCCCAGCGGAGCGGTGCTTGACAGGAAGGGACCAGCGGAGCGGTGCTTGAGACGGCGGGGCCCAGCGGAGCGGTGCTTGAGACGGCGGGGCCCAGCGGAGCGGTGCTTGAGACGGCGGGGCCCAGCGGAGCGGTTCTTGAGACGGCGGTGCCCAGCGGAGCGGTGCTTGACAGGAAGGGCCCAGCGGAGCGGTGCTTGTGATGAAGGGCCCAGCGGAGCGGTGCTTGAGACGGCGCGGCCCTGTTCAGCGGTGCTCTTCTGCACGGCGGGGCCCTGTTCAGCGGTGCTTGTCTTCACGGCGGGGCCCTGTTCAGCGGTGCTCTTCTGCACGGCGGGGCCCTGTTCAGCGGTGCTTGTCTTCACGGCGGGGCCCTCTTCAGCGGTGCTCTTCTGCACGGCGGGGCCCTGTTCAGCGGTGCTTGTCTTCACGGCGGGGCCCTCTTCAGCGGTGCTCTTCTGCACGGCGGGGCCCTGTTCAGCGGTGCTTGTCTTCACGGCGGGGCCCTCTTCAGCGGTGCTCTTCTGCACGGCGGGGCCCTGTTCAGCGGTGCTTGTCTTCACGGCGGGGCCCTCTTCAGCGGTGCTCTTCTGCACGGCGGGGCCCTGTTCAGCGGTGCTTGTCTTCACGGCGGGGCCCTCTTCAGCGGTGCTCTTCTGCACGGCGGGGCCCTGTTCAGCGGTGCTTGTCTTCACGGCAGGGCCCTCTTCAGCGGTGCTCTTCTGCACGGCGGGGCCCTGTTCAGCGGTGCTTGTCTTCATGGCGGGGCCCTCTTCAGCGGTGCTCTTCTGCACGGCGGGGCCCTGTTCAGCGGTGCTTGTCTTCACGGCGGGGCCCTCTTCAGCGGTGCTCTTCTGCACGGCGGGCCCTGTTCAGCGGTGCTTGTCTTCACGGCGGGGCCCTCTTCAGCGGTGCTCTTCTGCACGGCGGGCCCAGTCAGTGTAGGGCGTCAGACCTGGCCTGGACAACCTGCTCACTCGCCCTCCGAACGTGCAGTGTCAGGCCCCTTCGGAGACGGAGTCCTGGGCCCTTTGGTGTCGTCCCTTGCAGGCGGGATGGGGCGTGTGGGGCCCTCCTGCTCCGCGCTCCTGCTGGCTGGCCTCTCCGCCCTGCTGCCCTTCCGCTCCTTAGATGGGGCTCTCGGGCCCTTGCCTCCCCTGGCTGTTGTGGCAGGTGAAGTGGCCTGAGTCACCTCCTTGGGGGCAGCCGTCTCAGTCCGCTCACGGCGGCCCTTCACTTTCCGGGTCCTCTTGCCTGGGGGGGGCTGCCAGTCCCCTTGCTGCTCAGTGAAGTGTCACTGCCGCCAAAGGGTGGACTCCATATTCCATGCACCACTTGTACCTTGGAAGCTGGGCTGGTGGTGGCTGAGGTGCCTTTGGGACTATTCCCAGATGGAGGGGGTGGGTCAGGGGAGGGAAAGAGGTCAACATTTGAGAGGTAATATTTCTTTGGACCAGGGTAAAGGGTAGGAGTAGTGGAGATAGAAGTGGAGGAAGAGGATGTGGTTGTAGGAGAGTCAGGTGTGCTGTCCTTGGGTGCAGGTGACTGAGACGTAGGCTGTCGTGAGGTGGTTGGCTGTTGTTTGGGTGTCTGCCTGCGTTTATGTGTCTTGGAAGAGGGGGTGACAGACACAGTGGGAGAGGACACAGGGGACGTGTACATGGCAGTGGGGGTGGTGACTGCACGTGTGAGGACTGTAGTGGAGGGTGTGCTGGTGATGGAAGAACTGGCTGATGTTGGTGTGCATGCAGGTGTGAGTGTAGACGTCACAGGGAGGGAGGAGGGAGACGAGGAAGAGGGGGACACAGAGTTGGTAGTGACTGTTGGTATGTCTGCAACTGGGTGTTGCTTGGGTGAATGCTTGTGTGTTCTGTGGTGCTTATGTTTGGATGAGCTGGCCTTGGGTGTTGAGGTGTGTGCAGGCTGGTCAGATGGTGTGGATGGGATAGGCTGAGGAACAGGAGACAGAGAAATGCTGGAGGCAGTTAGAAGAGGGAGACTGGAGACAGGGACAATGGCTGCCGTCAGTGCTGAGGCCAGAGAAGTCAAAGCTCGTTGATGGGCAGCCTGACCCGAATGAATGCCCTCCAGGTAGGCATTGCTCTGTTGCACCTCCCTTTGCACCCCCTGGATGGCATTCAAAAGGGTAGTCTGCCCAACAATGAGCGTCCTCACGAGGTCAATGAGCTCCGCACTGAGGGCAGCAGGGGTAACAGAGGCAGGGGCTGAGGTGCCTGGGGCGAAGGAGACGCGCACCTTCCTGGGCGAACGGGCACGGAGCGAAGACTGAGGGGCTGCTGGGAGGGCGGTGCTGGTGCGCTGGGTGGCGGCTGTACCTGTTGTTGCTGGGAGCACAGATGTTGCTGCCCACGCTAGGGAGCTCCCAAAACGAGGACGTGTCCGTGTCGCTGGTGTCTCCACCGGCCCCCGTTGTGGTGCTCCCCTCCCCCTCCGGATCACTGGTGCCCTCGGTGTCTGTGTCAGTGCCCACCGGGGCCTGGTGACCTGCAGCTCCCTCGTGCTCCGACGCCAATTCTCCTCCGCCTGATGATGCTAATGCACAAGAAACAAAGAATAAGGGTGGGGGGAGAAAGAAAACAAAGTTGAGTGCATGCCTTGTCAATAGCCTTGGCGGAGAGGACAGACACAGGTGCCTCATGCACTAAGCCGCAAACTTGGGGTACACTACTCTGTACTTCTGACTAGGCCAACAGGTCTAGGGACAACAGACGCGTTCATGGGTGATGTTGGACCATGGATAGCTGCACTTGGCACCCTACAGAGGTGGTGGGCGGGGGCACAGGGCCATGTCTAAGGGAGGGGACTACACTACAGAAAGCGCCCTGGCCTACTGTCACCCACAGCCCTCCTCCCCCACCCAGACGCCTCCACTGCGCGTATAGATAGGAGAATGTGCTGATACTCACCCCCTTGTGTCTGCTGTGATGTCCTCAAGCGCCCATCCAAATCAGGGTAGGCCACCGCCAGGATCCGGGACATCAGGGGGGTCAGGGTACGACTGGCACCCCTCCTAGGTCGGGAGGCCATCCCCAGCAGTGACTCGGCGGTCTTTCGGGTTCCGCGGCGGATGTCCTCCCACCTCTTCCGACAGTGGGTGCCCCGTCTGGTGTAGACCCCCAGGGCCCGGACTTCCTTGGCGATGGCACGCCAAATATTGATTTTCTGATGGGCGCTCACCTGTTTGACATGTACAGGGTGGGAAAGAGAAAACGTCACATTTCTGCATGTTTGGAGTACATGCCCCCCCTCCCCACCCTTGCCATGTGGCCCATACTCTCATCAGTCGTGCGTTGCATTCCTCATTTTCTCCCCTCCCCACCAACTGACAGCCACCCCACTCCACACAGGCATTACCCATTCAATGTGCACTCAGTGTACTCACCTGTTGGTCTGGAGGACCGTAGAGTAGCGCATACTGGGGGAGGACCCCGTCCACGAGTTTCTCCAACTCTTCAGACGTGAAGGCAGGGGCCCTTTCCCCAGTCGCAGCAGCCATTGTCACTTCCAGACCGAGTTCACAGCAGCACTTGCAGTATAGGTCCTCTCCTGTGGATGATCAGGTCTCGAGTGATTAAGCAGATAGAAAATGGCGGTCACGCCCGCGGCGGTGCGTACCGCGGCGGTGCGTACCGCGACCGCCGGCGCACATCGTCATTGGCTCCTGAATCCCATAGGGTTCAATGTTAACCAATGCGACTTTGTACAGCGGTCTTCGACCGCCTACCGCCACGGTGTGCCACGCCAGCGCATTGACCTCACATCCCATTGTCCCAGTTTAGAGGTCAGGCAGCCGCCATTTCAAGGGCCCACATGGCTTAAATTCTACTGCGTCACACAGGCCTAGGCCTTGCATTTGCACACATACAAACATAGCAGTCAAAACATTTTCGTGTACTGTGCAAGCTGTGTTGTACGTACCTGTGAGTTGATTGACTCAGTGCTCCATGTTGTCCTTCCTAGGCACCGTCCGCAGGGACTTGCGAGGAGAAGGAGGAATCCTCCTGTGTACCGGCCGCTGGTTGACCTGTCGACAATGGAAGAACGCCATATAATACTCCGATACCGACTTGACCGAGCCACTATACATGAACTGTGTGCCCAGCTGGAGCCAGACCTGATGTCACCCATCCGCCAACCCACAGGAATTCCCCCTCTAGTGCAGGTTCTATCAGTCCTCCATTTCTTTGCAAGTGGCTCATTCCAGACAACAGTGGCCATGTCATCTGGAATGTCTCAGCCTATGTTTTCAAAGATTCTGTCCAGAGTGTTGTCTGCCCTGATGAAACTCATGAGGAGCTACATCATATTCCCAGAAGAGGCTGATTTGGCCACAGTGAAGGGTGATTTCTATGCCCTTGGACATATCCCCAACATCATTGGTGCCATTGATGGGACCCATGTGGCATTAGTACCCCCAAATGACGATGAACAGGTGTACAGAAATAGTAAAAATTACCGTTCTATGAATGTGCAGGTTGTCTGTTTGGCAGACCAGTACATCTCCCATGTAAATGCCAAGTTCCCTGGGTCAGTGCATGACGCGTATGTTATGCGTAATAGCAGCATCCCCTATGTGATGGAACAGCTACAGAGACAGCGTGTGTGGCTAATCGGTGACTCTGGTTACCCCAACCTGCCCTGG
The DNA here is from genome assembly GCF_031143425.1 of Pleurodeles waltl. Lineage (NCBI taxonomy): Eukaryota > Metazoa > Chordata > Amphibia > Caudata > Salamandridae > Pleurodeles > Pleurodeles waltl. Next base: position 462,122,076 of record NC_090440.1, on the reverse strand, counting down.
CTATTGACCCCAGTGAGGAATCCCAGGACCAGGGCAGAGGAACGGTACAATGAGGCCCATGGGCGTACTAGGAGGGTCATTGAAAGGACCTTCGGCCTCCTGAAGGCCAGGTTTAGGTGCCTGCATATGACAGGTGGATCCCTAATGTACTCACCAAAGAAGGTGTGCCACATCATCGTGGCCTGCTGTATGCTTCACAACCTGGCTTTGCGACGCCAGGTGCCTTTCCTGCAGGAGGATGGTCCAGATGGTGGTGTCGTAGAAGCCGTGGAGCCTGTGGAGAGTGAAGAGGAGGAAGACGACGGTGAGGAAACAGACAACAGGGAAGCTGTCATACAACAGTATTTTCAGTAGCACACAGGTAAGGTTCAGCCACGCCATTTCCCAGTTACTTAGAGCCTCATGCATCTCAACTTTATGTATTTCCCCCCAGCTCTTTTAAATAACATATTCTTTTTCCCTTCCCTTCTCAGTGCTTAATGACTCATAGCCCGACTTCTGCTTGGTTTGGCCATGTACTACAGCGTATTGACATTGGTATGTTGTCATCACTAACTGACATCACATATTGTGAACTGTTATGTGTTGTACGATTTTTTGAGAATACAGCATGACTCCAAACGGTTTTCTGTGCAATAATTGTTTTATTTTGTGTGCTTAGATAATGGTACATTATATGAAGACGGTGATGGGTGGGGGTGGAGTGATGTCCATGGCAGATTCCAGTTCTCATTCTGACAGGTCTATTGTCCATATGCCTGTGGAAGGATGGAGCAGGGGCTGTTTGAGTTTGGACAGGGTGGCAATGTGGGACAGTGGGATGACTTCTGGGGGTATCTCATGCTGGCGGTGGTCTTGGCATGCTACTCTGTTTTTTTTTTGGGTCTTAGGCTCCTCTTGCGGGGTGGTTGTTCTTCAGCAGGAGGTGGGGTTCTTGTGGCCTGTCGTTGTGTGTGGGCCTCCTGTCCACTAGCGCCGGCGGAGGTGGTAGGCTGTTCCTGGCTAGTGACAGTGGCCCTGTGTGGTGCCACATGGTCCCGCAACGTGTCTTCTATCCTGTTGAGGGCCTGGACCATGCTCCCCATGGCGGTAGCGATGCTGGTGAGTTGGTTGCTGAACCCCATGTAGCGTTCTTCCTGCTGTGCCTGTATCTCGGTGAACCTGGCCAGTACCGTCGCCATCGTCTCTTGGGAGTGGTGGTATGCTCCGATGATGGTAGTGAGGGCCTCTTGGAGAGTGGGTTCCCTGGGCCTCTCCTCCCCCCCCTGTCGCACGGCAGCCCTCCGAGTTGCCCTGTTTGCCTGGGCCTCTGTCCCCTGGACGGTGTGCCCACTCCCACTGCCCCCAGGTCCCTGTTGTTGTTGGGGTGTTGGGTTAGCCTGGGTGCCCTGTAGTGGCAGACACACCGCTGCTTGACCTGTCCTAGAGACAGAGGCATGGGCCCGCTGGGTGGGAGCTGTGCTGTAGTTCCCAGGGGGGTTTGGGTCTGCTGTGGCCTGTGTCTGTGTTTGGGGAACCCACTGCCCAGAGGTCCCCGATGGTCCGGGCTGGTCATCAGGTTCCAGGTCGACAGAGCTGCTGTCCTCACTGGGGGCCTGTTCCGGGGGTGGGATGGACATTTGAGGACCCTCCTGACCGGTGTGTTGGCGTTCGGGTCCTGCATGGCGTGAGAGAGTATGGTTATTGTTTCTGTGTGTGAAAAAGCGTGCGATTTATGGGTGCCCTTGTCCCCCAGTGCAGGCATTCCCTTGTGGGTGGTGTTGTGAGGGTGGTTTGTGGGGGGGATGGGTATGTGCAGTGGTCATGCTTAGGAAATGGGTGTCCAATGTTTGTGGTGGCATGCAAGGGTTGGTGAGGGGTTGGGTGGGTTGTGCTAGGGAAACATTCTCATTGATGATGTGTGATGGTGGGTTGGGGGTGAGGGTCGGGGTGTGGGTTGCCATGCTGGTGGGGTGGGGGGGATGAAGTATATGAGATAGGACTTACCAGAGTCCATTCCTCCGGGTACTCCAGCGAGGCCCTCAGGATGCAGGATGTTTAATACTTCTTGCTCCCATGCTGTGAATTCTGGTGGGGTGGGTGGGGGTCCTCCGCCAGTCTTCTGCACCGCGATGTTGTGTCGCGACACCATCGAGCGCACCTTCCCCCGTAGGTCGTTCCATCGTTTGCGGATGTCGTCCCTATTTCTGGGATGCTGTCCCACCGCGTTGACCCTGTCCACGATCCGCTGCCATAGCTCCGCCTTCCTTGCTATGGTGGTGTGCTGCACCTGTGAGCCGAAGAGCTGGGGTTACACTCTTAGGATTTCCTCCACCATCACCCTGAGTTCTTGGTCCGTAAAGCGTGGGTGTCTTTGTGGTGCCATGGGGTGGTGTGGATGAGGTGTGGGGTGGTGTATGTGGTGATGAGTGTGTTGGTGTGTGGTGCTTTGTGCTACTATGTGGTGTGTGTGATGGTGTAGTGTGCCTCTGTGTGTCTGGCTCTCTATTCTCTGATGTGTCTCTCTCTCCTTCGTCTCTGATTTTTGGTAGTAGGGGTTTGTGGGTGATGTGGGTGTGTGTTTTATATTGTATTGGATGTGTGGGAGTGTTGTTTGTATGTGTATCAGGTGTGTGTATTTCAAATTGTCCAATGTGGTAGTGTTTTGTTAAGGTGTGTGTATTTTGACCGCGGCGGTGTGTACCTCCAATAGACTACCGCGTTTGAAAGACCGCCGCGTGGATTTGTGGATCGTAATGGCATGGGCGTATTTCTGTTGGCGTGGCGGTGGAGGTTTTGTCATCTCCAGTTTATCGCTGGCCGCTGATGTGGCGGACTGCAATGGAGGTCGGATTTTTGGAGGTTTGGCAGTTGTGGGTCAGAATGACCGTGGCGGCTGACCGCGGCCGCGGCGGTATTGTGGCGGTCTTCTGACCGGCGGTAAGCGGCTTTTACCGCCGAGGTCAGAATGACCCCCTTAGTCATTTTCATCCAAGCGAACATCTCGGGTCTTGGTTCGGTGCACAGTTTAGTCACATCAAGGCAGTCAATCTCTTCAAAAGTTTAGCTAAAAGGGAAACATTCTGAATCCATTGAAGGCAGTTACCAACCATACCCAGGAACAATGTGTCCTCCTTCTGAGTACCTGGGGGATTCACCTGCATGATTGCTTAAATTCTCTCCTTTGTACGTGGTAACCTAAGTATCGGACTTCCTTTTTACAGTACTGTAACTTTGCTGGGGAAACTTCATGTCCATTTTCTCCTAAATGGCTTCAAGAGAGCTATGGTATTTCTTCTGCATGCTTCTCGCTTGAGTATTTGATGCAACCTTAAGAACGTCAGTATATTGTACCAAGACTGAATGATAGGGCATTTTAAGGGACTCCAAGTTCTTCTTCAAAATCTGATTAAAGATTGATGGTAATCTGGTATACCCCAGAGTATGATACCATGTTAAAATACAACTGCCAAGTTTAAAGGCAAAGAGGAATTTACTTTCCTCATGCAAGGGAATAGAAAAGAATTTCTGGCACAAGCCAATGGCTTTTAAAATCACTGTTGGATTCAATACTACAGGACACCATGGAACAACTTTCTTGTTCACTTTCTGAACTCTGCATGTTTTTCCATTGGACTTCCACAATCCTAAAAAAGGGGAATTATAAGGGCTTCCCAAAACTTCCTTCAGAACACCTTGCTAAATCAAACTCTCAACCAAGGGTGTTATTCCTGCAACTACATTTGATGTCATGTTGTAAGATTGTATCCTAGGATACAATGCATTTGGCTTTATTGCTATTTTGACTGGCTCAACTCCTTTTATGAGGCCAATGTCCTAAACTGAAAAATCCCAAACTTCAGGAGTGACTGTTTCCTGCAAATCTTCTGATAAATCATTAAATCATCACTGGATACAGTGAGACAAGTGGGTACTGTTCTACAATTTTACAAAGGATATCTTCTTCCTCAATTGTTTGTATTTCTGCTCCTTTGGGTGTTCAGCTAGTAGAGGTTTAATTTACACAACAGGTCATGTCCTAACAGATTTACAGGGCTTGAATAGCACATATTATCTTCAAATGAACCTATTTTTATATTTTTACTGGAACATGTTCCGTCACAGGATTTGTCAATTGCTTATTTTCTACTCCTATAACCTGAATTCTTCTTCCAGATAGGGGCAGGTTTGGCACTTTTGGTGTTCTGACAGTGGAACGGGTAGTTCCAGTGTCGACCAAAAATGACATGTTGTGTCCCATCACATTGGCATTTACACAGGGACTGCGCTGATCTACCTCGAAGGATGCAGCTAACATGCAATCCTCATTGTCGGAACTATCACTGTGAATTGGTTCTAAGAATTCTTCATCACTCAAGTCAGTTAAGGGAAACTGTGAAGCTATCTGGCTCCTGTTTTCAATTGCGAATTGATTCAAGTTTACTTTCTCCATCTGATTCATGTTTTGCTGAGAAACAATCAACTGTTGCTGTGTCATTGGGGCTTGTGGTATCTGCATCTGGGTCTTTGGACTCTGTCCCAAATTAATCACATTATTATAAGAACATTCCCGTTGTCAATTACCTAAATTTCCGCAAGCATGACATAGACTTGTTTTCTTCAATGACTGAAGGTCAACCAAATTTCCACTCTATTCTACATGAACACTAAGGCCCACATTATGAGAATGGCAGTATAAGCCGCCAACCACTGCGGTGACGGCTGCCAAAAGACCATCACCGCGGCTGCTATCTGTTAGCCAGATTATGACCACAGCCGGACTTCCGCCACAAGAAGGGCATAAATCCGGCTGTGGCCATACTGGCGGAAGATGGTAAGGTGGCGCTGCTCCCACCAGCAGTAGACCACTGCCAGCCATTTGATGACACATGATATGGCCTGGCGGTGTTCTGCAGGCGGGCGCTGCTGGCAGTAGCAGCACCCCGTTCCGTTCCCTGACGGGAGACTCTCTGGATGCAGGTAAGTTGGGCTTCTGACAGGGGAGGGGGAGTGTTGTGTGTGTGTGTGTGGGGGGGGTTGTGCGCATGAATGTGTGAGTGTGTGCGTGAATGCGACTGTGTGTGTAGTGTTGTTTGCGTGGGTGTATGCATGTGTGAGAATGCGTGTACAAATGGAAATGTGAATGCATGTCAGTGTGAATGTGTGTACGGATGTGTGCAAAAATGAATGGATGCATGCGTGAATGAATGCATGTATGCCAGTGTGAGTGAGTGTGTGCATGCATGGTGCATGTCTGCGAGTATGTGCGATTATGGGGGGTGGGGGATTGGAAGGAGGGGGAGCATGGATGGAGGGGGGATTGTGGGGCATCCAGGGAGTGTTGGGGGGGGTATCTCTGGCCCAGCGGCTGCTACTGCCATGGCGGTAGGAACGGTAAATTGGGGGGGTTGGCTGCAGCCAACCTGCCAATGTCATAAGTGGTGGTATGTACCAGCAGCCTGTTGGCAGTACTACCGCCACATTATCACCTACTGACAGTTTCCTAATGACGGCCTATGTTGTCTACCTCTACACTGAACCACATTGCTATCCTGCTGTTTCCCTCCTTGCATTTCACTTGTATTAACCATCTTGGCGGATTCTGACTTCATTTACTTGCAGCCTTCAATTGCATCACCATCAACTTCTCCCTCAACGTTTTCTGTTTCAATTCAATGTCATCACTACAGTACCCTGCATACTGTAGTTTCTCATCAATTAATTGTTCTGCCAACAAACTAATTGCTGCTGAATCCTTTCACTAATGTCTAGCTTCAAACCTTGCACAAATCTAAATAGAAAATGACCCATATCTTTTGGCTCAGTGTTTTTGGTACCATTATGCTGTTTGAAAGCTTGCAGAAATCTCCCATAATATGCATGAATAGACTCCTTAGTTTCCAGCACAGTTCTGTCAATTTTCTGCCAATCAATGCCTTTTGGGGGCTTATGAAACATTTTCATTGCCTCTTCAGATAGTGCACCTGTTACTGGATTTCTCGGCGGTTCACCGTCTGGGCAATCAACACTTCATTTGCACTCAGTCCTCAAGTCAACTGGAACCACAATGTCAAACAATGCATTAAAATCTTCCCACAGGCATTTTGAAAGTTTCAAAAATCTCTCTGTCTGCTTATACCACTCCACTGGTTTCTCTCTCAAGCTTGGGTAATCATTTGTAAATTACAGTATATCACTCCTGCGCCACACTACTTGCACATACCTCTACCTAGTATTTCTCTCATAGGCATCATTTTACATTATACTCAGCCTGATTTTCTCCTGCCAGAGATGAATTCTGCTTTGCTTTCTCCTGATCTCTTTTCTTTGCCCATTGGCCTTCCCATTTATCTAATGCTCCCCATGTTTGAATACATTTAATTAACTCCTTAATGTGCATTTTCATTCCAGGTAATTTCATGTTATAAATATCTTTGTTACTGAACTCTAGTGTGTAACTTCTCTTTAAAGATTTAGATTTTTCTAAATATACTTTAGATTTCTTGGCCAATTCTAAGTCAGTCCTGCATGTTGAGTAACATCTTTTCACAAGAATCGCAATTTATCTTCTGTGTACATTTCCAATTCCTCCATCATGAGCAATCCGATAATTAATTATTTAATTCTAATTTCAATCTGGGCACATTCACTGTCCTATCCCTCTCAGGTGTCTCTTCTGATCTAACGTTACCATTTGTTGCACGTGTTGCACCTGTTGCACCTTTTGGACTCAGATTGTTTAACTTTTTTAACCAATCATTTAACTGTTATGCTGTAAGACCGTGCAAACTAATACTGGGGCAGATTTTATGGGGTACTGCAATGTACATTCATAATCTAATATAGTGTGGGCATGTAAGTAAGTGAGGTTCCTTGAGGAAACCTCACATCAAGAAATGGTCCTGCTTGATTTAACATCTTGTTAGATGAGTGAAATGTGTGTAGGAGTCAAAGGTGGGACAAAGGAAGCTCTCCAATTCCGAATTGTTTGAATATTCTGTTCTCTGCATACCAGTTGGTGATATCTGAGGAGCATCTGCTGTTGTTTCAGGTTATGTTGTTGCATTTATAGATTGGCATTACTTCCAATGTTACCTGAAGCTTACAATGAAACAACTGGAACTTTAGTCACAGGAACTGTTAGTGCATTGAGATCCATTAAATTTGTCTGACTCTACGGAATTGTCATTCCACTTCTTTGAACTGTTAAAACAGTACTGAAAGTCTGTCCTGTTTGATTCCGGGTAACAATTTACATTGTCTGCACTGGAGTATATATAGGATTAGGCTGATTCTGATTACAATTCTGCACAGGTGTAGTCACACTAGATGTCTGCACCATCTGATTCCCATTAGTACTTAGTATTACCCGGTTCACAACTTGGCTTGTAATGGACTGTGTTGTCTTAACAGTTGGAACTGGTGAATAAGCCATGGGCACTTGTGTCACTGGATTTTCAGGGGTACTTTAAACTGTCTGAATCGGGGTCTGTGCAACTGGAGCAGCTTGCACATTCGGGACTGCGTTATTAACTGCTTCAATACTAGTTTCTATCTCAACTGAATGATACGGTGGGGAATGATTCTTCAGAAGCTGAGTTATGAACTCATCTTCCGAATCACTCTCATCTGGGGCTGTCTTTTTCCTTGTCTTCTGCTGTCTATTCTACCCTCGCTCTCTGTTTCTTTCTTGTCTTAGATTTGGTTTTGTACTCCCATCACCTTCCTCTGTAATGGCTGGAAACATTCTCACTCCATCTAATATCTCTGCTCTCTACCTTTCTGTTCTGCATCCCATCTAGCATCCGCTAATGTCTTAACTGCTTTCCGGATTCTGTTCCCTAATGTTGTATTTTATTTCTGGCTTGCAACAACTTCTCAAATAGCAATGGCTTCAAACTGTGCGAGTCTTATAGAAGGCTTTAATTTGCATATTACTCTCCTCAAATTTTCTAAAATTCTCAAAGTAAATGTTCCATAAGAAGGAAAAGCTGATGAACCCTCTTTCTCAATTATTTTACACCATTGTTTAAGCCATACATATGCTGAAGCTCCTTTTGTTTCTGACACTTCATAAGCTGGTGTTCCCTCAAGTGGAGATTTTTCAGCCTTTATAACTGGAATATACACATCACGCTTTTGCGCACTTCTTAATACTTGAAAAATTTAATTTTTGCTCAACTTCAATTAACCACAACGATTATTAATCAAATTAGGAAGTAAATCCACTCCCACAATCCTTTTCACAAGCTGTTCTCAACCAACAGCAACACAGTACTGTCCACCAATACTAGTGTGGCTTCACACTAACCAACCTATACCAGTGTGGCACAGAATGACATCACATTCAGTTCTCCCAGCGGCTGCAGTTACTTCACTATTGTCTCTCACACAATTGCTCAGTCACACCTAATGCAAAATATTGCAGGCAAAAACCAACAACCTATCTGCACACTACAGGTAGGAACTCAATAACTCTGAAAGCTGCACGGGTTGCACTTCTGACAATGGCTTGTACAATTACACAATGCGTGACACTTGACCAGCAATTCTCACTCCGGTTGATATAGATCCTCCATGTGAACTTAGGATTCACTAAATACCAACCAACATCTCACACCCACTCAAGGTAAACTGCTAGCACTGCCAATGGTGCCTCATGACAAGTACCTCACTGAAGACAATAAATTAACCAAGTGTCTTCTAAACGTGTGCGTTATCCTGGGATCTTAGACCATGACGGACATGTCAACAACAACAACCGCAAACATTTTTTAGGACAATGCACCATAATCACTTCAAAAATGATGATTCCACAAAACACTTCAGAACATCCCACTTCACCTCAAAAGGAATCATGAGCGCAAATCCCTATTTATACTCATGCAACGATTCACTTGTAGTTACAACACTAGAATTTAATCAATCTCTGGAACAGACCATTGGACACATTACAGGGTGGGCAATTTTTGGAATGAGCAATGACATGGGGTCATTCCTAACTACCTAACACTAAACAAAAACATGGTCCCCCCTCTTATGGGACAAAACCATCAGTCTTCTACCAGAACTGTGGATGAATTTTTCATCCTTCGCAGGAATCAAATGCAAAACAAGATTTACAGACCTTTTGACCCCGAAAGATACATGGTGAGCCATCAACTATAATCAACACCATCCCAATAATTTAGACACCATGACCAATGTGGCAACGGAAGGAAAACTCTAATCAGGAACATAGTCTAAGGATTTATTATGAACACAAACTCAAATTAATGTAGACAATGCACAAAACCAAGTTATAGAGATACATAATCACCAAGGGTTGCCCAGAATGACAAACTAAATTCAGGCGTACTAGCATCAGCAGAACTAAGCATTCAAGAAAAATGATACAGAAGTCAGTAGAAATATACGAGACACAGTAATAATATGATGCTCAGAATTCACAATCATTTCGTCAATTCAAATCCAGTTAGGTCAGTGACCTGGGTGGGCATATGGCTAACCAAATTAGGAAAATACATGTGTTGTGGAGAGACACATGTGGGCAAATTACAAAATTGCAAATAAGACTAAGATAATCTGGAAAAATTGAATAACTGAGGCTGCAGGACACAAACTAAATAAAAATAAAATAATCATCAGCATAGTGGTGTTTCTAAGCTAAAAGGGCACCACAAAGGGCATTAACAAAAGGACAGGGAGGAAGATACCTCTTCAAGGGCTACTTCATTCAGTGTATCTTCATCAGCAAAGCATCTGGTCAGCAAGACATCTGCAAGCATCAGGAAAGTGACTGTCCCTTACCATGACAGGACAAAGGCTGCTTCTGTTCTGCTCTGAGGAAGGTTTGAATATCCTACACTATATTAATCCACATCAAACATTTTGGTTTGTCAAAGTTTTTTTTTTAACTTTGAAGGAGGCATCTTCCAATTAGAATTGATCACCAGATTTCGGGTTGCAAAAGTTCAACATTTTCCCAAGTCTGTCATGGGAAAATCTCCTTTCTGTGAGACCCCAAACAGGTTAAAACATTTGAACAAGATCTCAGTCCATGTTCCTGTACTACAAAAATCTCAAGGCCAAGTGCGTATATTTCATTTACAGTTAAACAATAACGTTTTTACAAGTGGGACTTTGCTTCTCATGGGAACGAAATCTGAAAGAAGTCTTCACATTATGAAAAATGATTGAACTTTTACATGACTGCAAAATGCAAGCTCTGTAGGCCTAAGTTGTGCTAACATGGTAAAAAAATATAAAATGCAGTTGATTTATTACTTGTTAATAAAATGTGTATAATATGCAAACTTATAAATTCATCATTAATGTCAGTACAAGTAAAACATTTAATTATAATTGGAAAAACTATGTTATTGCATTACATTAGGTATAACAAAGAACTGCATTTTTCCTTTGCCCATAATTTGTCATTAATCTTTCATTAAACACAAGAAAGGTAAATTTGTTTTCTACAAACACTACTAATTTAGAGGCTAAATTACATTTTAACATCAACTTTAACCTTCTAGCATGTGATTTAATCAAAAAGACACCTATTTTGAATTTTCGAAATATAAGCAAATTGCATGTTTAAAATGTGTGTCAGTGCAGTTTTCTACATTCGTTTTTCTCTCACTTATGTTTAATAGCTTATACTTGCCACAGTCTAATGACTTTAGTGACACCAGGGGCAGAGCTAAAATGTACAGCTCTATCAATTAGGAGGGCCTTTGCATTGTGTTAACACTTGCTCAGAGTTCTCCCCCGTTCTGTTTTCCTAGGTTTGAGTACGACCTCATTATGAATGCGGATGTTAACACTAACCAGCATCATCAGTGGTTCTACTTCGAAGTTAGTGCAATAAGAGCTGGCATTTCATATCGCTTCAATGTCATTAACTGTGAAAAAGAGAACAGCCAGTTCAATTACGGTAAGACTTCATGGTTTCGACAGCATTGAGGTTGGGCGCATAATTATTTACAATTACAAGAAAAAAGTGATATATTTAAATGAGCGCTCCCAAGCTCACCGAATACATTTTTTTCTTTACATTCTGTGTTTTATCCAATTACAAATTCAGAACTACAAGTACCGGTATGCAAAGGAAAAAAGCACAAACTGTAAGAGCTACTCACTTATGTATCTGGGAAACTTGCGAGCTCTGGTGAATTTTTTTAACATGTTTAAGACATTTGACCTATTAACCACAGAAAAGTAAGGTTTTCAGGAGTGACTGTGAAATATCCTTCAAGATCCCTACTTATTATTTTCCATATTCCATTATAAACCAAGGACTACGCGTAACACAATTCACCCTGGTGTGAATCAAAAACTCAGGTATTTAATGCTTAGCGTCTTACATATGACACAGTGCATCATTGTACTCAGACAGCCCTGACAAGCTTCAAAGGTTCATGCGTAATGTGGTGCTCGAGGCCAGGTCTTTTCTTTAAATTCTAAGACTTGTCATTTCGTTTTTTCCACTATAATGCAAGTCCCAGAATTCAAATACACTTTGCAGCTAGGCACAGACATAGCGGGCAGTGGCTTAATGCCAATCATGTCACGTTTTATCCAGCACTATGTCTTTAGGTAATACTTTGCATTTTATGACTTTTAATTCGATCCTTATAAAGGCATCATGACAACTACAAGTTCCAGAAGGCACAGTGCTCGTGATAAAAAGTCAAGACTAGAATCAGTGACAGCTGTGACTAGACCCAACAACCCGTTAGAGAATATTTGTTCTTTATTCCAACTCAGTGCTGATTTGATACGAATTGAACAGGATTGGGAAAATGCAAATGTGAGCCTGAGTCCTAAAAATATTCAGTGTGTTCACAAACTGGGATGTTGTCATTCGTTATTTAAACTGCTTAATGAAGAGTGTATCGGTAAATAGAAGTGTCCATCATAGGAGGTGAGTCAGAAGAGTCTGAGGTATTGTAATCCTGAGTGAGAATGGCTGCGCATATATAATTACTATTTAACTAGTTAAATAATAAAATACCGCCACTCAGGTGCACCACGCGCAGATTGACGTGCTTATTCAGAAATTTTAAGGTCACATTTTTGACCTTGTTATTCCATACTCGTTTTTAAGAAACTGTGCTTTCATATACATTACCGGTGAGGAACTCCTACTATTGGAAAGCCAGAAGGTGGCACATAAATAATGTGGTTGACGACATTACATACATGCCCACTAATAGAGCTAGGAAGCCTCAGGTGCAGCGAGCTGAGTCAGCTGTAGCAGCTTCCCAATTGGACCACCAAACCCAGGCAGTTTGGAGACGTTTTGTATATTGGCTAATGAACATAACATACAGAGGTAGTAATTTTTGCACTCTTACAGTAGATAATGATGATTTCTTGTTAAGCGCTCTAAGTGTGTCGTCAGGTGGCTGTTGGCTGTGCTGAAATTGAAATAAAGGGCTAATAAATAAATACAAACGGAAACACACTGGTGGTGAATCACCAAATAATGTTGCTTGAACAGCTATTGTGTGTTTTTCAGGCATGCAGCCGGTCATGTACTCCGTGAAGGAGGCGCTCCAGGGCCGAGCACACTGGGTCCGGGTCGGCTATGATATCTGTTATTACAAGTAAGTGTACAATTAGAGTGACAGTCACTCCCTTATTTAACGCTGTGTTCTGCAATAACCTTTAGCTGGCGGTAACGTGCGGTTCATTGATCATAAAGTATCCTTAAATCATAAATTACAAAGCGATTAGTTATTTTCTTTCAGGAGAGATTGTTGAACTTGTATTTCTTTCCCTCCACTAATCCGTCTGGCAGTGGTGGCCAGAGAGAGCTAAACATGTAAGTGCTCCGATGACTTCCTATTCATGATAAAGTAAAAAATAAAGTTTCGCTGTCAATATTGTCCAAGTGAAGATATGGCCGTTCCTCTTTATGACGCAGCATGCACATGCAATTATTTCAATGGGGCTAAAATGTGCTTTTATGTGACATCATTTACGAGCATGTACCTTTTCTATTTTCTAGGCTTTTTAAAAAACATTGTTTTCAACTGCCGTCATCCAGTGGGCTCACTTGAGCTAAGCCAAGTCTATAGCTTCCAGACTGCACTGTTGAGGTCAATGTAAGCCATGGCTTGGAATTAAGGTGCCCCTGAGTCATGGAAACACACAGTGACCTGAGCACATTATGCTACAGAGTTAGTGACAACATTTGCCTTGAAAATGCAATTTTTGCTTTGCTTGTTACTTTGGCTCTTTTTGGTGAATCTCCATGAAACTTTCCACCAGTAAATCTGGGTTAGTTCTGGCATGTCAAATTTCATGCAGGCCATGCAATGATAAAGGAGGTAGGAAAAAAGGAGTATTATTGAAAGAATGTTTTCCATTTTAACATGCATAGGACACTTTGCTCACTGCAAAATAAAAAACAGTGAAGAGAATTACATTAAGCTTGGTATTAAAGTAGAACTTTACTGGAAGAAGTGTCTTTGCTTGGCTTGGTGTAAATCCATTCAAAGGTTATGAGAAATCTCCATTCCAAAAATGTAAGGGTTTAAATTCTAGAGATATCTAAACTGTCTGTTCTGATCTTGGTGTTTAGATTCAGTGACTGTCCACAGACTCAAATGTAAAAAATAAAGGCACCCCAGTGCACAAGTAAGCTTTTTTCTGCTGTCGCAGTTCAGATCTGCTAAATCAAAGCGGAGGCCCAAACGTTCTGATTTGCAGGCAGAAACAGATACATTTTTGTACAGTTAAATTTACAGGATGGATGACACAGTCCTGCACCCTGGAAAAAAAAAATCCAAATTGGGGGACTCTCTGGGGACACCCTGAACATTCACCTAGGTGGTAGATAAGGACCTCCTAAGCTCCCCACCATCCCTAGTTCAAACAGCATTGTTTGCAGAGCTGAGTTCACAAACTCAAGCCAGACTTCACAAACCCTAGGCAGGCAAAGGCCCACAATGAACATGCCTCAAAGTGCTCTGTCACTAAACCGACTTCACACACTATAAAACGTGGACTTCTTTGGGTCCCCTAATTTAGTTGGCAGCTCCATTTAGAGCCTGTAAACTAGGAAAATCTTGTACGCGTGTTGGGTTCCATTCACCAGCTTGCAAAGCGTGACAGATAATAGTCACTTTCTAGTTGTTTGGTTAACTTGTAGACTTTGGCCCTCATTACAACCCTGGGGGTCGGTGATAAAGCGGCGGTAATACCGCCAACAGGCCGGCGGTAATAAATATGAAATTATGACCATGGCGGAAACCGGTCTGACAGACAGCTGCTTTAACACACAGACCGCCAGGGCGAAACCAACAGGCACCACGGCGGTAACCGCCAACAGCCAGGCAGAAGACAATGTACCGCCCACAGTATCATGACACACCTATCCGCCACCTTTTCCGGGGCAGTACCAACGACATCAAAAGCCTGGTGGAAACACTCCACAGAAGGGAAACGACTCACCTCTGGACACTCAAGGAAGAACTACGCTGCCATGGAGCCCGAGTTGCATGTCTTCCCCATGCTCTTCTACCTTCTGCTCCATTACGAACACCAACGCCGGCGAAGACAACCACGTGAGTACTGCCGCCTATCACACAAGGGAGGGGGTAGGAAAAAGAGAGAGACACACACGTGCAACACGCAACACTCCCACCCCCAACACCACACACACAACCAGATGCAGTAAATGAACATATACAATCCATACCGCTCAGCAATAATGCAAGGACAACTACTATAGTGTAAAAAGGCTGTAATAAGATAAATATAGGTGAAATACGTGCATCCAAATCAAAAAGTATATACATATTTACAATGCAAGGGACACTGCGCAGTCCTCAATGTCCGTGGGCCACAGGGCCACATCACAAAGTCCAAGTTCCAACCTCACTGCTGCAACAACACAGAGAGAACACTGCAGGGGCATCAGGTCGAAAATAGACAGGCACTTCCGGGGGCCAGGGAATGGGGGGGGCACCTCAGCCAGAAGATGGTACAACGCCACTGGTCCTGGAGGGGACAACATGCCCTGTGCTTGGTCCTTCGGAGTGCAACGCCACAGTCTCTCAAGTGTGTGATTTGCCCACTGCTTGGTCCTGGGGAGTGCAAGGCCACAGTCTCTCAAATTGGTGATTTGCCCACTGCTTGGTCCTGGGGAGTGCAAGGCCACAGTCTCTCAAGTGGATGGCTTCTTCTACTGCTTCTGGAGGGGGCATTGTGCCCAGTGAGCTTGATCCTGGGAAGGGTGGGGTGAGTGGATGGCTTCTCCACTGGTTCTGGAGGGGGCATTGTGCCCAGTGAGCTTCATCCTGGGAAGGATGGGGTGAGTGGATGGTTTCTTCCACTGGTTCTGGAGGGGGCATTATGCCCAGTGAGCTTCATCCTGGGGAGGATAGGGGGAGTGGATGGCTTCTCCTCTGGTTCTGGAGGGGGCATCGTGCCCAGTAAGGTTCATCCTGGGAAGTATGAGGTGAGTGGATGGCTTCTTAACTGGTTCTGGAGGGGGCATCGTGCCCAGTGAGCTTCATCCTGGGAAGGATGGGGTGAGTGGATGGCTTCTTCCACTAGTTCTGGAGAGGGCAACATGCCTTGTGATGCAGATCTTGGGGAGTGCAAGGTCAAAGTCTCTCATCTGGGTGTCAGACACACAGGATTTGCTGGGGCCAGGCCGCACTACAGCCCATGAATGCAGGACTACACTCTGTCCGCTGGCTGTGACAGCTGCTCAGCAGTGGCAGCGGTGGTGCTGGTGGTGGTGCTGGCAGTGGTGGGGGCAGGCCCCAGCCCATCCCCTGCAGCCTCGGATGGCTGCCAACTGGGGCTGCTGCTGCTGGCAGTGGTGCTGGTGGCAGTGCTGGCAGTGGTGGGGGGAGGATCCAGACCTTCCCCTGCAGCCTCAGACGGCTGCCCACTGGGGCTGCTGCTGCTGAGAGTGGTGCTGGATGGCGGTGCTGGTTGTGGTGCTAGCAGTGGTCGGGGGAGGCTGGTTTGGGAGTGGAGGAAGAAGGAGTGGTTGTAGGAGGTGTCAGCCTGCTGTGTTTGTGTGCGCATGCATGGGCTGGATGCTGTTGTGAGGTGGATGGCTGCTGGGTGTCTGAGTGCTTGCGTTTGTGTACTTTGGGAGGAGGGGGCACAGACACAGTGGGAGAGGACACAGGGGACGTGTGCATGGAAGTGGGCGTGGTGACTGCCAGTGAGGGGCGTGTGCTGTTAGGTGTGCTGGTGATGGGGTAGTGGATGGGGATGTAGTGCATGCAGGTGTGAATGTAGATGCAACTGGGGGGGAGGTGGAGGGCGAGGAGGAAGGGTACACAGTGGGGGCAGTGGATGTTGGTATGTCTGATTCTGGATGGTGTTTGTGTGAGTGCCTGTGGGATGAAGTGTGGTGCTTGTGTTTGCCTCGTCCACTCTTGTGTGTTGTCCTGGGTGCATGCTCATCAGACTGTGTGCTTGGGATAGATTGGGGTTGCGGGGAATGGGATTGGGTATAGGAAGTTGGAGGGGGAAGGCTAGAAACAGGGACAATGGCTGCCATCAGAGAGGAGGCCAGAGCCTGGATAGATCTATGTTGGGCCGCCATGCCAGTGTGAATGCCCTCCAGGAATGCATTTGTCTGTTGCAATTGGGCTGCCAGCCCCTGGATGGTATTGATAATGTTGACTGCCCAACAGAAATGGATCTCAGGAGGTCAATAGCCTCCTCACTTAGGACAGCAGGGCTAACTGGTGCAGGGCCTGAAGAAGTGACTGGGGCGAAGGAGATGCCCACCATCCAGGGTGAGTGGGCACAGAAAACTCGCTGAGGGGCTGCTGGGAGGGCGGTGCTGTTACAGGGGGTGTTGGCTGTATATGTAGCTGGGGTGGGCACAGAGGTGTCTGCCACCACCAGGGAGCTTCCATCGGAGGAGGAATCTGGGTCCGAACGGTCCCCTCCTGTCTCTGCTGTGGTGCTCCCCTCGCCCTCCGTCCCACTGGTGCCCTGGATTCAGCCTCCTGGGTCGTATGGGATGCAGCTCCCTCTGTCGCCGGTGCCTTTGCTCCTCCACCAAATGATGCTAATGCACATAAGGACAGGGTGACAACACAAAAAGGTGGGGAAACACAAAGGATACACTTGGTCAATGGCGGCAACATCACCACTGTTGGCGTACACGACACACACACAGGGAACAGCCCTATGCTCTAGGCAATGCATAGAAGTCACAATGCTAGTCACCAGGCCATAGATAGGGACACCTAACGCCAAATGCAGCATACCTGAGACCCACATACCCCTGCCCAGTAGTGGATGCCTACTAGCTTGGTTGGAGGTATTTTACATCAGAACCCTGCCCAACATGGGACCTACTCTGCAATGTCAGGCCTGGTCTAGGGGCACCCACAGGCCCACATCCCCCACCTGGATACCATCCCACCAGGCGGAAGTTGTATATTGGGGCACTGTATTCACCCCCTTGTGGGTGCTGTGATGCCCGCAAACGCCCATCCAGCTCCGGGTAGGCCACTGCCAGTATGCAGGCCATCAGGGGGGTCCGGGTTCGACGGGCACCCCTTCCTCAATGGGAGGCCATCCCCAGCTGGGCCTCCACCGTTTTGAGTGCCCAGCATCTCCGGTCCTCCCACTGTTTGCAACAGTGGGTGCTATGCCTGCCGTAGAACCCCTACGTCCTTGGCAATGGCATGCCATATACCCTTTTTCTGATGGGCGCTGACCTGCAAGGAAATGGACACCGGCAAAGGTATTACTCCGACCGTCAGACCCCTTCCCGTCCCCATTAGCACAGACATGGCCCACCATACATGCTGCATGCTGCCCAGGGCCCATCCACCACCCCCTCTAGATGAGGCCTTCACACACAGCACTTCATGCATTCACGCCCCATGCATCGTACTCACGGTGTACTCACCTGTGGTCTGGAGGCCCATACAGCATTCGGTACTGGGGTAGGACCCCATCCACCAGTCTTTCCAACTCCGCTGAGGTGAAGGCAGGGGCACTTTCCCTAGTAACATGAGCCATGGTCGGTTCTAGACACAGGTCACAGCAGCACATGCAGTGTAGGTCCTCTCCTGTTGCACGTCAGGTAGCAAGTGAGTGAACAGATAGAAAATGGTGGTGACGTCCACGGCAGTGCATACCGTCACCACCAGTGTACATCACCATTGGCCATTGTACAGTATAGGGCCCAATGTTAACCAATGAGGAGTTGCACAGCGGTTTTCGACCGCCTCCCGCAATGGCGCACAATGTCAGTAAAATTACCTCATTTCCACCTGTCCCTCCAAACACGACAGGCAGATGCCATTTCAGGGGGGTTGCAGGCTATGGCTCCTAACTGCGTCACAGTACACATAGGCACCATTTGGACATCTCCAACAAAATACTGTTACAATCACAACATGTAGTGAAGTGTAGTGGTTGGAAATAAGAGATACTGACCACCTGCTCACCATTTTGCCCCCTAGATTACAACTGCTGCCGATGAATAGGAGATGGATACATTACCCCGTGTACAGACCCCTGGTGGACTTGCCAACAAAGGAGGACAGGCACATTATCCTCACCTATGGACTGGACAGGGCCACAATCACAGAGCTGTGTGCCCAATTGGAGCCTGACCTAATCTCCGCTATCCGTCACCCCACTGGGATCCCCCCTCTTGTGCAAGTGCTATCAGTGCTCCATTTCCTGGCTCCTTCCAAGTGACAGTGGGTTTGGCAGCTGGAATTTTTCAGCCAGTGTTCTCCGTGTTGCTGACCAGCGTGTTGTCTGCCCTGATTAAACACATGTGCAGCTACATCATTTTTCCCCAGGTGGAGGATTTGGCCACAGGGAAAGCTGAAAGAGCTTTCACTCCATGAATGTGCAGATGGTGTGCCTGGCGGACCAGTACATCTCCCACGTCAATGCAAAATATCCTGGGTCTGCGCATGATGCCTTTATCCTGAGTTATAGCAGCATCTCATATGTGATGGCTCAACTCCAGAGGCACATGGTGTGGCTAACAGGTGAGCCCTGGTTCCTACCTAGTATATGTTGGTGTATGGGTATGGTGTGGGCTCTAAGGGTTAGTGTGGGGCTAACAGTTGTCCCTCAATATTTGCAGGTGACTCTGGTTACCCCAACCACTCATGGCTACTGACCCCTTTGAGGAATCCATGGACAAGGGCAGAGGAACATTGCAATGAGGCACAAGGGCGAACAAGAAGAATTATAGAGCGGACCTTTGGCCTCCTGAAGGCCAGGTTTCATTGCCTCCATCTAACAGGTGGATCCCTGTACTACTCACCCAAGAAGATCTGCCAGATCATCGTGGCATGGTGTATGTTGAACAACCTTGCCTTACGTCGCCAGGTGCCTTTTCTGCAGGAGGATGAGGCTGGAGATGGCCATGTGGCAGCAGTGGACCCTGTGGACAGTGAAGATGAGGAGGCAGCAAATGAGGATGAGGACAACAGAAGTGCAATAATTCGACAATACTTCCAATGACACACAGGTAAGACAGTGTAACTTCACATTTAAATGACTGTTTTGTGTTTGACATTGTCATTGGCAGGCTGATTTTACCACTTCTATGGCCACTCACTGTATCCTTTGGCATCTCTATTTGCAGATATCTGTGCCCCACTATCGCTCCTGGTGTGTTGACTGCAGCCAACTATAGGTCATTACTATGTATACATTACTGTACAGTTGATTTTCAATGTTGAAACCTTGTTAATCGAATACATACTTAAATCATTTGACATACTCCATATTTGTATTTTTTTAAAGGGTGTTTATTTAAGTGCTAAGAAGTAGAGGGGGATGTGCAATGGGCTGGGCTGATGGTGGAGGAAAGTCCAGGTTAGAGTCCAGTCTGTTAGTATCACAGGTGCATTGTCCAAGGGGGCATAGGAAGGGGAGCAATGGCAGTTCAAGGTGAACAGGGTGACGGAGTGGGACACAAGGGTGACAATCAGGGGAGACTTATTTCCTGGTGGGGATCTTGGCAATAGTCTCTGGCTTCTGCCTGGATCGCAGGGAATGTTTGTGGGGTGGTTCTCCAACTGCAGGGGCAGGGTTGCTGGTGGCCTGTTGGTCCTGTGGCGGGGCCTCCTGTCCACTAGCGGCAGCGGAGCTGGAGGGCTGTTCATCAGTTTGGCTAGTGGCAGAGGCCCGGTGGGGTGCCACTGCCTCCCTCATAGTGTTGGCCATGTCTGCCAGCACCCCTGCAATGGAGACCATGGTGGTGTTGATGTCCTTCAAGTCCTCCCTGATCCCCAGGTACTGTCCCTCCTGCAGCCGCATGTTCTCCTGCAATTTGTCCAGTATCTGGCCCAGCGTGTCCTGGGAATGTTGGTATGCTCCCAGGATCGCGGTCAGTGCCTCCTGGAGAGTCGGTTCCCTGGCCTGTCCTCCCCCGGCGCACGCCAGTCCTCCCAGCTTCCCTGTTGTCCTGTGCCTCTGTCCCCTGAACCGTGTGCCCACTGCCACTGACCCCAGGTCCCTGACTGTCCTGTGTTTGTGGGGTGGCCTGGGGTCCCTGTAGTTAGACACACACACAAAAGGGAGCACACTGCCTCACACTCCAGCATAAAATAGCCCCAATGCATCATGGTAAATGCAGTCATTTGATTTAAAGATAGAGACATTTTAAAAAAAGTCTTTCACCTTAAGTAGGTGCTGCAAGTGCCTTATCTCTGGAAACGTGTTTCTGGCTTACAACCGTCATCAGCAGAGAGAAAATGTATCTGAAGGGGTTGCTTGAAATGCCGCCGAACGTCTTCACAGGTTTTTGTACCACTCAGTAGGCGAACAGGTGCCTCACCAGAGATCGTCAGCTCATAGGCTCAAGGGAGCCATCAATTAGACACACAAAAAAAGGGAGCACACTGCGTCACACTCCAGCATAAAATAGACCCAATGCATCATGGTAAATACAGTCATTTGATTTAAAGATAGAGATTTTTTTCAAAAAGTCTTTCACATTAAGTAGGTGCTGCAAGTGCCGTATCTCTGGACATGTGTTTCTGGCTTACAGCCGTCATCAGCAGAGAGAAAATATATCTGAAGGGGTTGCTTGAAATGCTGCCGAACGTCTTCACAGGTTTTTGTACCACTCAGTAGGCAAACAGCTGCCTCACCAGAGCTCGTCAGCTCATAGGCTCACGGGAGCCGTCGATTAGTGCTCCCTTTTTTTGTGTGTTTTTTAGGGTCCCTGTAGTGGTTGACACACTGCTGATTGACGTGTCCTGGGGACAGAGGTATGGGCCTGCTGGGTGGGTGCTGTGGTGGTGTTACCTGAGGGGTGAGGCTCTGTGGTGGTGTGAGATTGTGCCTGGGTAACCGACTGTCCTGAGATCCCTGATGGGCCAGGTTGGTCATCCAGATCCAGGCGACGAGAGATGCTGTCATCACTGTGGGCCTCTTCTGTGGGGGGACTGGATGTTGCTGGCACTTCTTCTCCGGTGACATTGGCTGGGAGACCTAGGGGGATGTAAATGCAGTGTTATTGTTTCTGCACATGACATCATGTGCATGGGTGTTTTGCCCTCTATGGTTGTTGTTTCCCTGGAAGATTTGCCTTTGTGTGAGTTGCTATTTGGTGGGCTAGGCCATTCTCTCCAGTGTGCATGCAGTGGTGATAGGTGTCCATGCAGGTCTGTGAGGGGTGTCCATGTATTGGTGATACATGCTGGGCTTGGTATTGGGATGAGTGGGTTGTGATGGTGGGGTATGTGGGAGGTGGTGAAGTGATGGGAGTGAAGATAAGGGTGGGGGTTTGTGATGTCATGCAGGTGGGAGTAATAGAGATTTGACTTACCAGAGTTCAGTCCTCCCCCTACTCTAGCCAGGCACTCAGGATGCATAATTGCCAAGATTTGCTCCTCCCATGTTGTTAGTTGTGGGGGAGGAGGTGGGGGTCTAGTTGGTGTCTTGTTGCTGTGGAACGCACCTTCCCCCGTAGGTCGTACCACCTCTTCCGGATGTCGTCCCTTGTTCTTGGATGCTATCCCACGGTGTTGACACTGTCCACGATTCTCCGCCGTAGCTCCATCTTCCTAGCAATGGATGTCTGTGATCCAAATAGCTGTGGCTCTACCCGGATGATTTCCTCCACCATGACCCTTGGCTCCTCCTCAGAGAATCTGGGGTGTCGTTGTGGTGCCATGGGTGTAGTGTGAGTGGTGTGGGTGAGGGTGTGTGGGGTGATGTGTTGGGGTGTGTGACGTAAGGTGTGTGGATGGTGTATAGGTGATGATGTTATGTGGCTCTGGTTGTGTGGGTGCTCTTGCTCTCTCTGTTTTGCAATGGTTTGTCATCGTAAAGGATTATGGGTAATGTGGGTGTGTGTTTTATAGTGGTGTGGGTGTTGTGTGTGTATGTGTGTCATTTGTGTGTAGTTTGATTTGTCCAATGTGGTGGTGTTTTGTTTGAGTGTGTGTATTTTGGGCGCGGCGGTATGCACCGCCAATGGTTTACACCATTGAATGTCCGCTGCAGTGATTTGTGAGTCATAATTCTGTGGGCATAGTTCTGTTGGCGTAGCGGTGTGGGTTTTGCTACCACCAGTTTGTCACTGACCTTTGGGGTGGCGGACTTGCCTGTGTGGCTATATAGTGACGGATTGGTATGTGTGTGTCATCATATGCTTGGCAGTTATCCGCTGCTGCGGCATTATGTTGTCGGCAGTCGGCATGGCGGTAAGCGGGATTTACCGCCAATGTCATAATGAGGGCCTTAATGTGAAGTCTGGAAACTTGATACACATTTGGACATTGTGTAAAAACAATAAATGTGTATTTCCTCAATTTGTTGGTTGAATGGCTGGGTTCCCATTGCGGCCTAATAACAAAACAAAACCCATAAAAGTATGGGTTAGATCTCTACCTGAATGTACTTTAATTTGTTAATATATTCACTAAAATTCCCAGTGGTGTGCCAAGAAAACTGCATCAGGCACAAGATCCTAGGGTTTCTACAAGGCATTTAATGTGACTTTTCCTTCTGGCTCCTTCCCCTGCTAGGCAAAGTTCTTTGTAGTGTAGAAGTTTGCACAAGAGCAATGGCACCTCCAGTGCACACACTTCATTGTCTTCAATGAACTCTCAAAATTCCAATGTTCTAATTATCATTAGTGCCCATTATTAGATGAACTTAAAAATGTGTTTTTTAAAACTGGGAAATGTTCATAAAAATAGTATTTGAAACAATAGCTTACGTTGTTTAGTTATCTGTAGAAAAATGAGAAAACTAAATATGGAATCAAGCTGAACTGTAGAACAAAACACTCTTTGCTTTGTTTAAAAAAACAAAACAAATTCTGTCTGTAGAAGGGAGTGATTATAGACACTGTTCTCCGCAAAGTGCAGCTATAAATGGGGACTGATTTTAATTAGAATGTTCAGGTTTTGCTTACCTTTCATGAGGGGAACATTGATTAAAACAAATAGAAAATGGTAATTTTTAGACCTGGCATTCTTGGCATGGTTTTCCCCTAACGTTTTGCCTTCAGCCCTCTTCTTTTTGCCGACCTTGTCTTTGCAGGCCTCAGGCCTCAGGACTCTGTGCACTTTACCGGCGTTAACCAGTGTTTGTGCACTCTGCTTAAACATGGCAATATTGGCTCCGAACCAATTGTCATATTTAATTTACTTATAAATCCTAGTAAAGTGCACTACAAGTGCTCAGGGCATGTACATTAAATTCTACCAGTGGGCCAGCAGCACTGATTGTGCACCCACTTAAGTAGCCCTTTAAACTTGTCTCAGGCCTGCCATGGCAGAGCCTGTGTGTGCAGTCCAAACTGTCACATCAACCTGGCAAAATAAACCTTTTGCCAGACCTAAACCTTCTTTTTTTGGTAGATAAAGGTCACCCCTAAAGTAAGCCCTGGACAGCCCCAAGGGCAGAGTGCAGTGTATTTAAAAATGTATTTACTTTTTAGTTTTACATGTCCTGGTTGTGAAAAACCCTTAAATTCTTTTTCACTACTGCAAGGCTTATCTCTCCCATAGGATAACGTTGTAGTTGCCTTATTAGGTTTTATAAGTGTAACTTCAAAATGAGAAGTGATACTTGGTTCATGTTTATTGTCTCTGTATTCCTAAATTAAAATCCTTACTTATGATGAGGTCTGATTTTATTCAGAAAATGCAACTTTCATGCCTTAGCCATTTGGTGCCTGCTGGCTGTCTCTGGTCACATGACTGGGTGTAGTTGGCAGTTGGGCTTTGTGTATTCCTCCTAGACAGCCAAACACAATACTAGCTTGGGTGTGACTGGATGGGCCATCACTAGCAGGATGGGAGGGAAGAGGTAGGCCCAGCCTTGCCAATTCCGGAGTAGAATGTGTCCTGTATCGACAAGAAGGGATGCATACCCTCTGAAATTAGTCTGGAGCCAGGACAGGGAAGGCAGGGCATCTAGCCAAATCAAAGGCATGACTCTAGATGCTTCTCTCCACTTCAGAGGCACAACTGTGTATAAAAGAAGGACCCCAGACACCACCACTTCAGTACACTTCTGTACCTGTGGATACTATGCTGGGAAGAAGGACTGCTCTGTTGCTGCAAGGACTGACACACTGCTGGACTGCTGCTCCAAAGAAATTGCCGCCCTGCTGTGCTGGCCTGCTGCCCTCTTGCCTGGGGAAAAGAACTGGACCTGTAACTCCATTTCGAACCCAGGACCCCAGAGTCACTCAAACTGCTAGTCTGCTGGCCTCCTGACCGAATCCTCAGGGACAAAAAATGGTCCCGAACAGCTCCTGGACCCATCGTCAGCAAGTGTCTGACCCCAAGAGATGCCTGTTAGGTCCTAGTTTGTTAGTGTAGCTCTTGAACTCTTTTGGGCTTTTCTCTAATGCACCTGTTCTCACCGGAACTGAACCACTCAAACCTATAATCAGTGCAAGCCACCACCAGCCTTTCTCTTCACACAGCAGCCCTGACTGGTTGCGTGGGAGTGCCAGCGTGAAGCACGAGCCCGCCCAGCTGTGAGCACGGCCTGCTCCTGCCATGCCAATCTACGCTCTCCTTGCTTCTCGCAACCCCCTGCAACGTGATCAGGACTCTTGGCACAAAACTTGAGAAGGTAAAACTTCAGCTGGACTAATCTGGGACTGTATCCATCCTGCACTCCAACTTGGTCAGCTCAGACTTTTGACTTTGACCAGGTCTAGCCTGAACAGATAGATGAGGTGGGAGCTTTTTGTCTTTAGGTACTTTGTTGTAGCCTATCCTTTAAAAATTCATAACTCCGTTATACTGATTTTGATTTTTGATGTTATGGTCTTGTTTTATTTATTAAAATTAGATCTATTTATCTAACCTGATGTGGGATACTTTTTGTGTAATGTTTTCATTGTGTTACTGTTTTAAGTGTTGCACAAATACTCTACACATTGCCCTTAAGTTAAGCCTGACTGATCTTTGCTAAGCTACCAGGGTGCTGATCACAGGTTAATTTGGGGTGTGCTTGTGACTTACTGTTAGAAATGGGGTTTTTGGTTGGCAGTCAGGTTACCCTCTGTCCAAGCAAGAACCCTCACTCTAGTCAGGGTAAGTCACACACAATCCAAATTATCCTGTGCCCACCCTCTGGTAGTTTGGCACGAGCAGTCAGTCTTAACTTAGAAGGCAATGTGTAAAGTATTTGTGCAATAAATCATACAATAACACAATATAGCACCACAAAAATACACCACACAGTGTTTAGAAACATATATAATATTTATCTGGATAATTGCAGGTCAAAACGATCAACGATGCAATATGTAGAGATATCACTGAAAAGTGATATAAAGAGGGTCATTCTGACCCTGGCGGCCGGTGGCCGCCAGGGCCACCGACCACGGGAGCACCGCCGACAGGCTGGCGGTGCTCCAATGAGCATTCTGACCGCGGCGGTTCAGCCGCGGTCAGAAGCGGAAAGTCAGCGGTCTCCCGCTGACTTTCCGCTGCTCATTGGAATCCTCCATGGCTGCGGAGCGCGCTCCGCAGCCATGAGGATTCTGACCCCCCCTACCGCCATCCAGTTCATGGCGGGAAAGCCGCCATGAACAGGATGGCGGTAGGGGGGGTCGCGGGGCCCCTAGGGGCCCCTGCCGTGCCCATGCCAATGGCATGGGCACGGCAGGGGCCCCCGTAAGAGGGCCCCAAAATGTATTTCACTGTCTGCCTTGCAGACAGTGAAATACGCGACGGGTGCAGTAGCACCCGTCGCACCTTCCCACTCCGCCGGCTCGATTACGAGCCGGCATCCTCGTGGGAAGGTCGTTTTCCCCTGGGCTGGCGGGCGGTTTAACTGGAACCGCCCGCCAGCCCAGGGGAAAACTCGTAATACCCGCTGCGGTCTTTTGACCGCGGCGCGGTAATTTGGAGGGCGGGATCCTGGCGGGCGGCCTCTGCCGCCCGCCAGGGTCATAATGAGGCCCAAAGTGTCTTAAGTCTTTAAAAAGCAAAAAAAGTCTCTTTCAAACACAAAGTACCTGGTTTAAAGTGGAAAATCTCCGCAAAGGGGCGCAGAAGAAGAGATGCGTGGAAAAATGGTGTGTGCGTCGGTTTCTACCCTGCACACACGGACTTGCATTGTTATTTTTCATGCGGGGAAGTCGTGCGTCGTTTTCTGGCGCGCGGACAGTCTCCTTCTGTGGTTTGCGGGATTACCAGATGTCCCGGAGTCTGTGCGTGGAATCCTAGGCTTGTTTTCCGGCTGCGCGTCGTTCCGGTGGGTTGAGCGTGGAATTTTCTCCCTCACGGCAGGCGTCGCATCGGTTTTTCTTTCTGGAGTCGGGCGGCGTTGTCCAGGCGAGGCCGTGCGTCGAAGTTCCTGTCGCACCGCAGGCGTCGTGTCGAGCGCCGTCTTTCCGGATTGGCGTGCAGTGAATTTTTCACCGCGGAGCAAGCTGTGCATCAAATGTTTCGGCGCACAAGGCGTCCAAATGAAAGAGAAGTCTTTTTGGTCCTGAGACTTCAGGGAACAGGAAGCAAGCTCTATCCAAGCCCTTGGAGAGCACTTCAGCAGCAAGGCAAGAGTTCAGCAAGGCAGCAGGGCAAAAGCAAGGCAGCAGTCCTTTGTAGAAAGCAGTCAGGTGAGTCCTTTAGGCAGCCAGGCAGTTCTTCTTGGCAGGATGCAGGTTCTGGTTTAGGTTTCTTCTCCAGCAAGTGTCTGATGAGGTAGGGCAGAGACCCTGTTTTATACCCAAATGTGCCTTTGAAGTGGGGAAGACTTCAAAGAGTGGCTAAGAAGTGCACCAGGTCCCCTTTCAGTTCAATCCTGTCTGCCAGGGTCCCAGTAGGGGGTGTGGCAGACCTTTGTGTGAGAGCAGGCCCTCCACCCTCCCAGCCCAGGAACACCCATTCAAAATGCAGATGTATGCAAGTGAAGCTGAGTACCCTGTGTTTGGGGTGTGTCTGAGTGAATGCACAAGGAGCTGTCAACTAAGCCCAACCAGACATGGATTGTAAGGCACAGAAAGATTTAAGTGCAAAGAAATGCTCACTTTCTAAAAGTGGCATTTCTAGAATAGTAACATTAAATCCAACTTCACCAGTCAGCAGGATTTGGTATTACCATTCTGGCCATACTAAATATGACCTTCCTACTCCTTTCAGATCAGCAGCTACCACTTCAATACTGTATGAGGGCAGCCCCAATGTTAGCCTATGAAGGACAAAGCCTCACAGTAGTGCAAAAACGAATTTAGGAGTTTTACACTACCAGGACATGTAAACTACACAGGTACATGTCCTGCCTTTCACCCACACAGCACCCTGCTCTAGGGGTTACCTAGGGCCCACATTAGAGGTGACTTATATGTGGAGAAAGGGGAGGTTTAGGCTTGGCAAGTACCTTTAAATGCCAAGTCGAGGTGACAGTGAAACTGCACACACAGGCCTTGCAATGGCAGGCCTGAGACAAGGTAAAGGGGCTACTTAAGTGGGTGGCACAACCAGTGCTGCAGGCCCACTAGTAGCATTTAATCTACAGGCCCTAGGCACATATAGTGCACATTACTAGGGACTTATAAGTAAATTAAATAGTCCAATCAGGTATGATCCAAGGTTACCATGTCTAAAGGGAGAGAGCATATGCACTTTAGCACTGGTTAGCAGTGATAAAGTGCGCAGAGTCTAAAAGCCAGTAAAAACAGTGTCCAAAAAGTGGAGGGAGGCAGGCAAAAAGTTAGGGGTGACCACCCTAAGGCTGTCAGGTCTAACACTTACCCTGACTAGGATTGTGGTTGCTGCTTGACCAGGGCTCACACCCCAATCAACCGTAGTCAACAAGTTTCTAACAGTAATGATTTACAGATTGGTGGTTCAAGATGCCTTTATTCTGATGAAAGCCATATTTCATATGAACATATGAAACATTTTCTATTTGTCAGGGTCACTGTGAAATATGGATTTTCGTACTGCTGAATTTTGTGCAATATGAATACCCTAAGCATTACACATGTAGAGGATGCACAAGAGATGTGTAATATGGTCCAATATTTAATCTAGGAGTTCAGGTGACATAACAAAGAGGCCCATGGCCTGACAGGACAGACATTTGGACTAAAACAGTTGTCCACGTTTAGTCTGGAGGAAATGTTGAAGCTACCTAATAAACCTAATCAGGGTGTTCTACTCACTGGTCCTATAACTCAGCATCTGGCACTGGTTTTATATTTTCTTACTTCTTCTCTGACCTCACCAAAGCAGAGAGGATATATGTCCTGAAAAACAGCTAGAACTACTCGTTATTGAGGGTATAGAGACAGGGAGAAACAAGACAACCTCCTTTATCAGATCTAAATAACCCCGACTCTTTGCAACACGTTCCCACTGTAGACAAAAATAAAATTGGATGCCCACCAGGAGGTAGTTTTACCTGCTTTTACTTACTTGATCCCCTCCCCAATTCACCTTTTCAAACTTAACACCCACATCCCTCCTCTTAGGGGGTCCTCACATATATTCTACACCTCAAGAGCTCCCCTGCATGATGATTGCACTCCATACTGGTACTCTTCTGGATATTGGTGTGAGGAGGATCCCTATGAAGAAGCATGCCACCCTTGGGTGAGTTAGGGCTTTCTTTCTTTAGAACAATGATTCCACACATTACAGACCCTTTGAGACATGTCACCCTTTTCTCTTGTAGCTTGAAAATCAGAATTTTTATAATTTGGTCTCAGGAAATTATGAAAACCTGATACACTTATTTGACATCATAATACAATTGCAGTGAAATTACCTCCGCCATTTATTGTGTTATGTTTTGAGTGTTTCTCTAGTAAGTTCAACTTTTGTTTTAAAGATAAATTAGCTCTGGTTGCGCACTCATTCAGTGTTCTTGGTAATTCAGGAAACTGTTCTTCATCAAATAAAGTTTGAGAATCATCACTTCTTTTGCGTTCTGTGTCTGCCTGCAAAGTTACTCTTTTGGCCAGGGTATCCTGATCAACCTAGCCTCACCCTCTATATCACTGAAATATTAATTGTATGGGGAGCTGTCCACTATTCATTCATTCAACACTCCAGGGATAAGCTGCAGAGTCATAGTATTATTCAGAGTGGTTGCTTATATGTTTCTCTGTTATGAGGTTTTTTCAGACACAGGGTTCTCAAAGTGTGCATTCAACAGAAATTAGTACAGGATTGCCATGCCTGTGAAAATAGGTGTAGGCCAACATATAAATTGTATTTTGCACTCCTGATGAGGCGACATCATGTTGTTTGGAGAAAGTGAAGAGCTAAAAACAGACTTTAAAGACGGATATTTATTACTCCAGTGTAGCATTAAAATCCTGTGTTGCGATGGGTAAATATTTAAATCTTCACAGCTTCACATTATAAGTCAATATAGGTCTATTCAATAAGACTGGGTGCTGGTTCTCCTCTTTAAAGAAATTAATTTAAAAAGTAATGCACTTGAAAGAACCGCATGAAATACTCCATTTCTGCAGATATCAGGTAGTAATATTCTGTTTATTACCATTGTTGAAGGAAGGGAAGGTTCATCATAACCCAGATGAGACTTTGGATCCAGTAAGTCATGTCCATTCTCTACAGACACAAATGGTAATAAATAGCTTGTTCTACATCCACCATGAAACGCCATGGTGTGTGGGTTATATATGTACCTAATGTAGGGGGGGACACCTTTTTCATGAAAGTTTCTGATAATCTGCTGAGACTTGGGTTTATTCTACACAGCTCTTTAGATAGATACATACTTTACCCTGACAAGCTCACTGGTTGGAAAACCACAAAATAGAATGCTAATTTCTTTTGATTTTTAAATTTTTTCACACACATATGGATTATGTATACATGTTCATGGCACATATGAACATATTTGGAGGAGCTTAATTACTAGGGAAACACTGGGGGTCATTACAACCCTGGCGGATGGTGTTAAAGGTGCGGTAATACCGCAAACAGGCCGGCGGACCAAAAAAGGGATTCACCGTGGATAAAAACACGGCGGAAACAGCTTTTGCAATGGGAAAACGCTCCCCTTCTACACATCCCACGAGGAAGGAGGACACCATGGAGCCGGAATTACAAATCCTACCTGCCCTTGTCTTCCTGCTCATTTACGAACACCAGCAACGGCGGCGCCGAAGACAACGGTGAGTACTGCACCTACGACATAGGGGAGGGGGGAGGCAAAAGTCACGGGGACACACGCAACACCCCCACCCCGACCCTCACCCTCGCACATTACAACACACACACCAATGCATTTCCTAAATCACAGGGACAACCCACAACCCCCCTGGAAGAATGCAAAGACCAAAGGAAATCAGTTCAAAAATTGTAATGTATCAAAATACAGTTACCAAATATATACAGACATTCCAGCTCTTATACATTCTGAGAAGTAGTGCAGGTATGCACATATCAATGTCCGTGCACCACTGGGCCAAAAATGCATTGGCAAGGCCCACATTAGATACCTTTCCACAAACGGAGAGAACACTGCTGGGGCATCAGATAGAAATACAACAGGCACCTCAGGGGGAAGGGAAGAGGGGGGCACCTCAGCCGGATGACAGTACCACGCCAGATCCACGACAGGGCTCCATGCCCACTGTTCCATCCTGGGGAGTGCAAAGCCGCAGTCTCTCAAGTCTCTACAGTGGGTGGTTTGCCCACTGTTCCTTCCTGGGGAGTGCAAAGCCACAGTCTCTCAAGTCTCTACAGTGGGTGGTTTGCCCACTGTTCCTTCCTGGGGAGTGCAAAGCCACAGTCTCTCAAGTCTCTACAGTGGTTGGTTTGCCCACTGTTCCATCCTGGGGAGTGCAAAGCCACAGTCTCAAGTCTCTACAGTGGGTGGGTTGCCCATTGTTCCATCCTGGGGAGTGCAAAGCCACAGTCTCTCAAGTGGATGACAGTCTCCACTGGTTCTGGAGGTGGACTGGTGCCCAGAGTGCTTCATCCTGTTAAGGACAGACAGAGTGGATGCATGTCTCCACTGGCTCTGGAGGGGGAATGGTGCCCACACTGCATCAGGCTCCCCGTGACGCTTCCTGTTCCGTCACTGACCCAGCTGTACATGGGATAACGATGCTTGATGTGGAGGTGTTTTCATTCTTTAGCGGTGCTCTGCCCTGTTCAGCGGTCTTCACCATGGCGGTGAGTTCCTTGATCAGCAGTGCTTAGCCATGGCGGTCTCTGCCCTGTTCAGCGGTCTTCACCATGGCGGTGAGTTCCTTGTTCAGCGGTGCTTTGCCATGGCGGTCTCTGACCTGTTCAGCGGTTCTCTGCCCTTTTCAGCGGTGCTTTGCCATGGCGGTCTCTGACCTGTGCATTGGTGTGTGGCATGACGGTCCCTCGTTGCCCAGTGGGGCTGTGGCTGTCGGGGCCCTCCTGGGCACTGACTCCGGCGGTGGTCTCCTGACCAGTGACGATACTCCTGCCCTCCTGGGCAATGACTCCGGCGGTGGTCTCCTGACCAGTGACGACGGTGCTGGCGGTGGCGTCCCGGCCGCCGGGGAGGATGGCGCCCTCCTCCGCCGTGCTGCTCTTACCAGACTGCGCAGACTTCTTCTGGCACTTCACAACCTTTGGAGGAGTCACAGCTGACTCTGCATTCCCCCTGGGACCCTTGTGAGCAGTTTTTCCGCCAGGAGTCTTCACCCTGTCCGTCAGCCACTTTCCAACTTGAGATGCTTTACAGGGGGTGGACTGGCAGTGCTTTGGCTCCGTGTCACACTGCCTGCCCTGGTGGCCGGTGCACTCCACACACCTTGAACACGCACCACTGGTACAGGAGTCTTTTTGGCTGAGGCACTACTACGTGGCTTATGAATTGGAGGGGTGGGGGAAAAGAGGTCAACATTGCTGAGGGAGAGTTTCTGACGAACACTGGGATGGGTAGCTGGAGGGGGTCTGGGAGTGGAGGAAGAGGAGGTTGTTGTAGGAAGTGTCACTTTAGGTGTTTTGGGTGCAGTTGAAGGTACTGGAGGCTGTCGTGAGGTGGATGGATGTTAGGTGTGTGGGTGCTCGAGTTTGTGTACTTTGGGAGGGGGCGTCACAGACACACTGGGAGAAGACACAGGGGACGTGTAAATAGTAGTGGGGGTGGTGAGTGCAGGTGAGCGGGGTGTGGTGCTGGGTGTTCTGGTGCGAGTCCTAGTGCCTTTCGATGTACTGCATGCAGGTGAGAGTGTAGACGAGACTGGGAGGGAGGAGTGAGACGACGAGGAGGGGGACACAGTGGAGGCAGTGGATGTTGCTGTGTCTGTATGTGTGTGATGCTTGTGTGAGTGCCTGTGGGATGTGTGGTGCCTATGTTTGCCTGAGCTACTTTTGTGTGTTGAGGTGTATGCATGCTTGTCCGATGGTGTGCTTGGGAAAGGCTGGGGTACAGGGGATTGGGTCTGGGTGCAGGAAGTTGGAGGGGGGAGGCTAGACACAGGGACAATGGCTGCCATCAGTGCTGAGGCCAGAGATTACAGGGTTCGATGAAGGGCAGCCTGACCAGAATGAATGCCCTCCAGGAATGCATTACCATGTTGCAACTCCCTTTCTATACCCTGGATGGCATTCACAATGGTAGACTGCCCAACAGTGAGTGACCTGAGGAGGTCAATGGCCTCCTCACTGAAGGCAGCAGGGGTGACAAGGGCAGGGGCTGAGGTGCCTGGGGCGAAGGTGATGCCCACCCTCCTGGGTGAGCGGGCACAGGGCGAACGCTGAGGGGCTGCTGGGAGGGCGTTGCTGGTAGGGGAGGTGGCGGCTGTACCTGTAGAAGTGGTGGGCACAGATGGTGCCGCCACCACAAGGGAGCTCCCATTGGAGGATGAGTCCGTGTCGCTGTTTGGTGATCCGGTGACTGACGTGAAGCTCCCCTCGCCCTCGGTCCCACTGGTGCATTCTGAGTCCGTGGTGTGGCCCTCCATGCCCATGTGGGATGCAGCTCCCTCGTGCTCCGCCTGATGATGCTGATGCACAAAAGAACAGGGAGAGCACAGAAAGGGGGTGGACGACAGAAGAAAAAGAGGTTGAGTGCATGGCCTACCGCTACCGTTGGCGGACAATACAGACACAGCAGCCCCCTGCACTACGCCGCGCTCTAGGCCTCTACAGCTGCAATTCCTGGGATCTGGCCTACATCGCTATGGTGGACATCTGCACACATGGATGCCACAGGAGCATGTATACCTGTACTTGGCACTCTACTGAGGTGGGTGGAGTGACACATGGCATGCATTACAGAGGGGCCTAGCCTACGGAAGTCGCCCTGGCCTAGGGAAACCCACAGCCCTACTCCCCCACCCAGACCCCTCAACTGCGCGCAAAGTCCCCAGAATGAGTGTGTACTCACCCCCTTGTGTCTGCTGTGATGCCCTCAGGCGCCTATCCAACTCCGGCTAGGCCACCGCCAGGATCCGGAACATCAGGGGGGTCATGGTGTGACAGGCACCCCTCCCACGTTGGGAGGCCATCCCCAGCTGAGCCTCCGCCGTCTTCTTGCTTGAGCGGCGAAGGTCCTCCCATCTTTTACGGCAGTGGGTGCCCCGTCTCTGGTGGACCCCCAGGAACGTCCTTGGCGATGGCACACCAAATGTCCTTCTTCTGGTGGGCGCTGACCTACATGACATGCACAGGGGAAGAAGAGAAGTCATTACCAACTGCGCCGTCAAAGTGAGTGGCCCACATCCCTGCCCTTGCCATGTGGCACATGCATTAACACTCATTCATGTTCCCTGTACTCTGCCCCCTTCCCTCTTACAACCAACCCTCTCCACACAGGCATAGCCCATACAACGTACTCCCTGGGTACTTACCTGTTGGTCTGGAGGACCGTAGAGTAGCGTGTACTGGGGGAGGACCCCGTCTACTAGCTTCTCCAACTCTTGAGCAGTGAAGGCAGGGGCCCTTTCCCCAGACGCAGCAGCCATTGTCTCTTCCAGACCGAGGTCACAGCAGCACTTGCAGTGTAGGTCCACTCCTGTCGAAGACTAGGTATCAAGTCATTGAACAGTAAGAAAATGGCGCAATTCATCATTGGCTCCTGGGACCCATAGGGTCCAATGTTGACCAATGCAGTATTGCGCTGCGGTCTACGACCGCCTACCGCGACGGTGTACAACGGCAGCGCAGTTACCACACACCCCATTTTCCCAGTTTAGAGGTCAGGCAGCCGCCATTTCAGGGGCCCACATGGCTTCATTTACTGCTGTGTCACACATACCTAGGCCTACACTCGACACACATACAGGAAGATTTTTGTCTTTGGTGTCGTGTTCTGTGTATCTGTGGGTACATACCTGGGATTTTGTTGAGTCTGTGGTCGCTGTTGTCCTTCCTAGGCACTGTCAGCTGGGACATTTGAGAAGATGGCGGAATCCTCCGGTGTACCGACCGCTGGTGGACCTGTTGACAATGGAGGAGCGACATTTGATCATCCCCTACAGGTTTGACCGTGCCACTATCCAGGAACTATGTACCCAGTTGGAGCCAGACCTGATGTCACCAATCCGCCATCCCACAGGAATCCCCCCTGACGTGCAGGTGCTGTCAGTGCTCCATTTCCTTGCAAGTGGGTCTTTTCAGACAACAGTGGCCATGGCATCAGGGATGTCCCAGCCTATGTTTTCCAACGTGTTGTCCAGAGTGTTGTCTGCCCTGCTGAAACACGTAAGGAGCTACATCGTTTTCCCTCAGGTGGAGGATTTGGCTACTGTTAAAGGTGACTTCTATGCCCTTGGACATATCCCCAACATCATAGGTGCTATTGATGGGACCCATGTAGCTTTGGTCCCGCCCCCCCCACAGGAGTGAACAGGTGTACAGGAACAGGAAGAGTTATCATTCGATGAATGTACGGATGGTATGTTTGGCAGACCAGTACATCTCGCAGGTAAATGCTATGTTCCCTGGCTCAGTGCATTACGCCTACATCCTGCGGAATAGCAGCATCCCTTATATGATGGGTCAACTCCAGAGGCACCGTGTGTGGCTATTAGGGGACTCTGGTTACCCCAACCTGTCCTGGCTATTGATCCCAGTGAGGAATCCCAGGACCAGGGCAGAGGAACGCTACAATGAGGCCCATGGGCGGACTAGGAGGGTGATCGAACGCACCTTCGGCCTCCTGAAGGCCAGGTTCAGGTGCCTCCATATGACAGGTGGTTCCCTATTCTACTCACCGAAAAAGGTGTGCCAGATCATCATCGCCTGGTCGATGCTTCACAATCTTGCTTTGCGACGCCGGGTGCCTTTTCTGCAGGAGGATGGTCCGGATGACGGTGTTGTGGCAGCTGTGGAGCCTGTGGAGCCTGTGGACAGTGATGAGGAGGACGCTGAGGAAGAAGACCTAGACAACAGGGAGTCAGTCATACAGCAATATTTCCAGTGACACACAGGTGAGAACTGTTTTCTTTTTACCATTACATTCACTTTCACACTTCTACCACTATCCTGTCTGTCATTTCATAGCAGTATTTGGTCACTGAGTTGTACCTTTCCATTACGGTTTCACAGGTGTG
This sequence comes from Pleurodeles waltl, assembly GCF_031143425.1. NCBI lineage: Eukaryota > Metazoa > Chordata > Amphibia > Caudata > Salamandridae > Pleurodeles > Pleurodeles waltl. The sequence goes on along the minus strand of NC_090440.1, from coordinate 462,086,114 downwards.
GTTACCAACGTGTGTCATCTGCTTGCATCCTTCAAGGACTTGTGATGTGTGACATAGGTATGTTGGCTTTACAACTGGAAACGCATTTTGACACTGTCATTGATTATACATATTTACCAAATCACAGACTGACTCCAGATTGTTTTGTGGTTCAAGGGTGTTTATTTAAGTGCCCAAATATGGAGGGGGGTAGTAATATGGTGATGGGGGACGGTGGAGGAATGTCCATGGCAGAGTCCAGTCTATTAGTCTCACAGGTGCACTGCCCATATGGGCATAGGAATTGGAGCTGGGGCAGTTTTAGTATGGACAGGGTAACAAAGTGGGACAGTGGGAGGACAATCAGTGTGGTCTCATTTCCTGGTGGGGGTCTTGCCATCTTGCTCTGTCCTGTTCCTGGATCTCAAGGACCGCTTGCGGGGTGGTTCTCCGTCTGCAGGGGGTGGGGTGCTGGTGTGGTGGTCCTGTGGCGGGGCGTCCTGTCCACTAGTGCCGGCGGAGGTGGTGGGCAGTTCATCGTCCTGGCTAGTGTCAGGGGCCCCTTGGAGTGCCACTGTGTCCCTCATGGTCTTTTGTATGTCCTTCAGCATCCCTACGATGGTACCCAGGGCGGAGCGGATGGTTCTGAGCTCCTCCCTGAACCCCAAATACTGCTCCTCCTGCAGGCGCTTGGTCTCCTGAAACTTGTCCAGGACCGTCGCCATCGTCTCCTGGGAGTGGTGGTATGCTCCCATGATGGAGGAGAGGGCCTCGTGGAGAGTGGGTTCCCTTGGCCTGTCCGCCCCCTGTCCCACAGCAGCCCTCCCAGTTCCCCTGTGTTCCTGTGCCCCCGTCCCCTGGACCGTGTGCCCACTACCACTGCTCCCAGGTCCCTGTTGTTGTTGGGTTGGTGAGTTATCCTGGGTTCCCTGTAGTGGTGCACACACCGCTGATTGACGTGTCCTGGGAACGGAGGTATGGGCCCGCTGGGTGGGTGCTGTGCTGGTGTTACCAGAGGGTGGAAAGTCAGTGTTGGGCTGTGCCTGTGCAAGGGGAACCGACTGTCCCGAAGCCCATGATGGTCTGGGCTGGTCATCAGGATCCAGTAGGGCAGAGCTGCTGTCGTCACTGTGGGCCTCTTCTGTGGGTGGAGTGGAGTTGTCTGGACCCTCCGGTGTGGTGACGTTCCTTAGTGGTCCTGCAGGGATATAAGAGCATGATTATTGCATGTGTGTGTGTAATGGTTTGCAATGGGTGGGTGTTTGTGTACCCCAGTGCAAGCATTCCTGTGTGTGGGTTTGTGTGATGATGGTTAGGGGATTTTTCTGGGTATGTGCAGTGACCATGCTTTGGGGAGGGGTGACCATGCTTAGTTGTGTCATGCAGGGCTTGGTGTTGGGATGAGTGGATTGTGTTATTAGGACATTAGTGAGGAGTGTGAGTGTTAGGGGAGGAGGTGAGGGTGGGGGTGTGTGATAGCATGCAGGTAGGGTGGGGGATATGATAGTTGAGATTTGACTTACCAGTGTCCATTCCTCCACCGACTCCTCCGAGGCCCTCAGGATGCATGATGGTCAAGACTTGCTCCTCCCATGTTGTTAGTTGTGGGGGAGGAGGTGCGGGTCCTCCGCCAGTCCGCTGTACCGCGATGTTGTGCCTGGAGAACACTGAACGCACCTTCCCCCGTAGGTCGTTCCATCTCTTCCTGATGTCCTCCCGATTTCTTGGATGCTGTCCCACAGCGTTGACCCTGTCCACGATTCTTTGCCATAGCTCCATCTTCCTGGCTATGGATGTGTGCTGCACCTGTGAGCCAAATAGCTGTGGCTCTACCCGTAGGATTTCCTTCACCATGACCCTGAGCTCCTTCTCGGTAAACCGGGGATGTCTTTGGCGTGACATGGGGTGGTGTGGGTGATGTGTGGGGTGGTGTAAGTGTTGATGTGTGTGTAGTGGTGTGTGGTGTTTTGTGCGTGTAATGTTGTATGGGTGATGGTGTTGTGTGCCTCTGTGTGGTGGGGTTCTCAGTTGGTGTGCTCTCTGTCTTTCTGGCCTTCTTTCTGTATTTTTGGTCGTAGGGGTTTGTGGGTGATGTGGGTGTGTGTTTTATATTGTGTAGGGTGTGTGGGAGTGGTGTTTGTATGTGTATCAGGTGTGTGTATTTCGAAATGTCCAATGTGGCGGTGTTTTGGAGATGTGTGTGTATTTTGAGCGCAGTGGATTCGTGTGTTGTGATAGTGTGGGCGTATTTCTATTGGCGTGACGGTGGAGGTTTTGTTTTCGCCAGTTTAACACTGACCTTTGGTGTGGCGGAGTTGTGTGGGTGTCTGAATTTCGGCGGATTCCGAGATGTGGGTCATAATAGCTGTAGCGGAATTCCGCGGCCGCAGCGGTGTTTTGGCGGTCTTCTGCACGGCGGTAAGCGGCTTTTACCGCCAATGTTGTAATGAGGGCCACTGTCTCTTATCCTCATTTATGTGAACTAAGAATGTAAGACAATTGGTGATTAGTTGGGGAGATGTGAATGATAGTCCTTCCCAAGGAATAACTCCAATATCTAGCAGGTCCAACAAAAAAAAGTTTGATAAATAAGCCTGGGCGAACCCTCTGGTAGCTATGGCACAGAGCAGACAAACTTAACTTGAGGAAACGTGTGTAAAGTATTTAGAAGTACCAAGACAGTTACAAGGTCAAAACAAAACACAATTTCCTAAAAATAGGGAACATTTTAATTGAAACAGTATCCTAAAATTATTGAAATCTACTTGGGGGGAACTGGAGATACAAATTATTAATGTTTGGATTAAAAGCAAGTGCCAAGAGAAAGTAAAGTGCCCATTAGAAGACACTATGGCGGTCATTCTGACCCTGGCGGTCAAAGACCGCCAGGGCGGAGGACCGCGGGAGCACCGCCGACAGGCCGGCGGTGCTCCAATGGGGATTCCGACCGCGGCGGTAAAGCCGCGGTCGGACCGGCAACACTGGCGGTCTCCCGCCAGTGTCCCGCCGCCCCATTGAATCCTCCAAGGCGGCGCAGCTTGCTGCGCCGCCGAGGGGATTCCGACCCCCCCTACCGCCATCCAGATCCCGGCGGTCCAACCGCCGGGAACAGGATGGCGGTAGGGGGGGTCGCGGGGCCCCTGGGGGCCCCTGCAGTGCCCATGCCACTGGCATGGGCATTGCAGGGGCCCCCGTAAGAGGGCCCCTACAAGTATTTCACTGTCTGCTTGGCAGACAGTGAAATACGCGACGGGTGCCACTGCACCCGTCGCACAGCTTCCACTCCGCCGGCTCGATTCCGAGCCGGCTTCATCGTGGAAGCATCTTTCCCGCTGGGCTGGTGGGCGGCCTGAAGGCGGCCGCCCGCCAGCCCAGCGGGAAAGTCAGAATTACCGCGGCGGTCTTTTGACCGCGCAGCGGTATTCTGGCGGCCCCCGACAGGCCGGCGGCGACCGCCGCCGGTCAAAGTCGGAATGAGGGCCTATTTGTGGTTCAGAGGAACATAGGTGCAGTTTCAAGCAGAACTTGGTGGAGCGGATATCTGACACATCGAAGGGGTCATCTCACTGAAAGATTATCCCTTCTTACTCTGTAGTGGCAGCAAAATCCTTCTGCAAGGCAAGGTTTTAGGCTGTATCTGGTGAACTCCTCTCAAAGTCTGATAGACAATGAATTTGGTGGGAAAAGCCCTGAGAGGGAAAATTTCAGTTTTGCAGCTGCTGAGGTCCTTCTGTGTCAGGAGGAATTTTTTGTACCTCTGCCTTGGCAAGATTTCTGCCTTTGGGCTTAATCTCTGTTTTGGAGCTCTATATCCTTTGTCGTGTGGTTTCTATTATGATAATAGAACTGAGTGTTTAAGAGGGCAGCTCTACTGAGCATGGAAGACTGAGTCAGTCCACACCACTTTGGAAACTGTTAACCTAACTCCTGGCTACCCCACAGTTCCTCACCCAACCCTAGAAAGGAAAAGGTGATTTGTGGCAACCTAAACTTTGACACTCTGACTCCTCAGGGAAGTTTTGGAAACAGATCAAACCCCTTTCGCTCAGTTACTCAGTGACTCAAACATTCCAAAGGCAGAACACAAGATGCAACCTGGATTTCAATGCGTTTATTGAAGCAGTTGCATTTTTGTATAAAAAGCATGAGCTACGATAATAAGGCAGATGAAACATAGTATGGTAATCCTCATTACAACCAGTCTAAAGAAGCTAAACAATCCCACCCTTTTGTATGATTCTAGAAAGCATAGAGATTTCTTCCTGAACCCTATATCTAGATCTGAGAGCATAGTGGTTGTAACTCTTTTGCTTGTCCCGATATAAGGGAGTAATCCCAGCCCCATACCTGAGTAGGATAGCAAGGGTCTACTTGTTGTCTGGATGGCAGTCCTCTCGGGAAGCTGAGGAGTCAGCACCAGGATCAGCAAAGCTGTCTGTAGAATGGTGTGCGTCCCAAGATGGCAATGACTGGAATGCCCTCTGACCCCCTTCGGCCTATGTGTTGTTTATATGATAACCCATACAGGGATCTAAGAACATGCCTGACATACTGATGTGTCAAGAAAGTAGGAATTGGCTCCTGGGCTGCCAATAAAAGTTAGCATATCATGTATCATACATCACAGTCTTGAGCATGGCATAGAGTGCACGTTGTATGAATGGCTGATAAAGCAAGTCGATTCAAATATGAAAACAACAAGATGTGCTAAAAATATGGAAATTAATAAAATGCATATGAATGTAAAAGGCACATGCTACAGACTTAATACTAAAATAAGGGTTCCCAACCTATGCGATAAAGGGGTCCTACAACACCCTCCCTTTGTCGCAAAAGAAGTGCAGAGTCTAATACCTAAAAGTCAGTATTAAGGCTCATAAAATCAATAAAATATGTTCAATTGTCAGCTTGTAAAAGGAATATGAACTGTAAAACCATAATATAAAAATATGTCCATGTCAGCAAGCCATAGCAAAAGACCAAATTTAAATAGTTCATAATTTGAAAAATTAGTGCCTATTAAAAGTCATTGGAATCCCTCAAGAGGTCATCAAAAATAGTAGTAGAGATGGAATCCAGGATAAACCCCACTTCAGCAGACGATAAAACCACCAAAGCATCACGGGAAAAGGTTAAAGGAGTACACATGATTCTTAGTCTCAGCCATAACCATAGCTGAGAAGGCAGAGTTCCATGCTGTGCCAGATGTCAGAGCACCATGAGCCAAACTGACTTAATCCATTAAAGCTGGCTCATAGGAAGTATCATGAAGCAACCACAATTTTACTTGACAACTCAACAATGAACCCAGTGCAGCTCCAAAGTACTGCATCATGCATTCATGACACAGTTGGGCTGGTGGGAGCTCTATCACTCCTCTTTGATGAGATCCTCTTTGAGATCGAGCAGCCATTGTGAATTGGAAATAGCAACAGCAAGACCCTGCCAATTAATACCAAAACATCTGGAAACCTCAAAACACTTGAAAGAAGTGAGAATGTCTGAAGTTACTACTTCAAAGACATTCTGGAATGTCCTTACAAATCAAGGTCCAGCAGCCTTAAAAAAGCCTCAAAAAAGTGCACAATCCCTGCGGTGTTTGATGCATTAAAAATGAGGCTCACCAATTCACCAAAGTGTCTTGGAAAGTTTGTATTTAAAAAGGAATTTATGTCAGCTGACGACCTTGCCACTTGCAGGGCAGATGTGAGTGCTATGTGTTTTTGAACTAATAATGCCTTTAGTGTTCTCAGCGTGTCGGAATTAAATTTGTAAGTAGCAATGTGAGGTCACATATTCACTACTTAAGTCTCTTGCATGGGAGGGAAAAGTACATTTCCACAGCAGGTCGCTATTTGAGAAACCAAAATCACATATGCTACAACTCCTCTCATCCCACAACACCCTTGATCACTCGGCATCAAGTAATTCAAGAGTAACTGAAATACTGCTCGGAACCCAGAATACCCTTTAAGTAGCAAGCTCAGTTAGCTACCGACACATTGCAACATCCATGCAACGCTGCCTATTTACAAATCACTGAATGACTTACATTTTCACATTTGCTACTACTATGAAAAATCTTGTTTGTACCACTCACGCATTTGAAATCAAAGGACAGATCCCAACCTTATGGACTGACACATGGTGGGCCATAGAGCTTTGCACACCTCCTCGCTCCAACAGACCACACCTGCAACCTCTGCATCATACTGGATAGCAAACTATCCATGAAGAAACGAGTATCTAAAAGTACTTTATCCCAAACAATCCCTTCAGAAACTGGAGCAGCATAAATGTTCACAAGGGACAAGTCTCTTCACACTTTATGGGAAGACAAATAAGGCTTTCATACCTCATCGACCCGTTCAACAGCAGAGCATTCAGGAAGAGAATGGCCTTGTATGAGCAGAAAAGAAGATGACAAAACCAATCCATAGAAGGAAAGCATGCAATGCCAATATAATCCCCAGATAATACCATGGATGAATCAAATCAAATAATTAATTAAAAAGCTTATGCATACCATGTGTTGGTGCATTAGCTGGTGTGAAGAAGTAGTAGAAGAATCATCAATGTCGGCAAAATAACCAGAAGCAGTCTGTGCAAAAACTGGAGCCAGTCAGGTGAAGGAGAACTGGTAGATATATCTAAAGGGGGTTGGTCATAGACAATCCCACCTGTTTGTGTTGCATTTGTAAATTGCAGATTAATATTTTGGACATATATTGTCTATGAAGCAGTTACTGGAATCAACAAAAGTTCATTCTCCACCCTCCCCATCCTCTGGGAAATAATGTCACCATTATTTAATGCTTGAAGAGGTATTTTATGTATGGTATTCAGAGGGGCAAGGGAACTAGCCAGAAATCCTCATGGTCTACTGTGTAGGATCAGCCACAGGATGCAACTTTGTGATTAATGGAGACAAAGCAATTGACTTTGGAGCCTGGCAGTAGCAGTCGAATCACATTTCTTCTACCCTGTATCCCTAGTACTGGCACCGGTGCCCGGTAGTATGGGTCAAATTCCTTCTTCACAGGTATCTTTCCTCAAACCATGTTTCCAATTTTCAGTCCTTGGATGTTGTTGAATCCCTCATTCTCAAGGAGGCAGCATGTGCGAAGGAATGTTCATCTCAGAACTGTTGTAATTCCTGCAAGACAGTGAGGCATTTAATTATGCCAAAAGATGATTGTCACCATTGGGACAGGACCATCAAGTTCTGGGATGCACATAGAAATGCTGAACAGGACTTCATAAGGGGTACAGCTGAACATTTAATGCTCTGAGGGCTCCATATAAGTGATGGATTCAACTATGACCTGAGGCAACTTTAACTGAAGTGCACTGGGTTCCTGCTAGACAGGTCCCCAGTGCCAGTGTTCCTTCCCCAAAACAAGACACCTGGTCACTTGATCAACCAAGTGTCTAAGCCTTTAGCACCTCTGTAAGTCACTAGTAAATGATGCCTCTCGTTCCTAGGGCGGGGGTACTAAAGAGGATCCCCAGGAGCTTCAGCACAGCTTGGGCCATTCTAAGGGACTCAGCACCAAACTCATACAGACTGCTACTGCACGCTGCATGACAAGGTTCTCCAGAAACCTGTGTGCCATGTCCCCTAACACTGCCTGTAATATTTGTAAATAACCCCTATAGCAGGCCTTACAACAGCTCTAAGACAGGGTACATTATATTACAGGTGGGAGCATATCTGAATGTGCAAATATGCCCCTAGTATGTCTTTTCTCAACACGGTAAGTGATTAGGGAAGCCATTTTAAATACATGTACTGGACACTGGTAAATTTGAGTTCCCCAGCTACATGATGGCTTCACAGAAATAGGGATGTTTGGTATCAAATATCTTGTATTAATGCACCCAGAGGGCACTTTAGAGACACCCCCTTGAAACCTACCAACTGCTGTTGTGCTGACTGACTAGTTTCCACCGGTCTTCCACCAACAGTTGAGTTTCTGACCCCCAAGGGTGAGAGCCTTTGCTCTCAGGTGGTCAGGAACAAAGCCTGCTGTGGCAGGGTGTCAACATACCCCTCCCAACAGAATGCGCTGCAAATGTGCATTCCACGACAGGGGAGCTTCAAAGAAGCCCACTGCCTTTGGCATGCAGATCTGGCTTTTCTTAGAAAGGAGATACTGACCCCCTTTCCTCGGGACCCATTTGGCACTTGGACAGGTGGGAAAATTAGCTATGCAGAGGCATGTTGCATTTGCTGGTTGGATACGCCTCTAGGGTGACCAGCGTTAAATGAACCCAGCCTTAGTGTTAGAAATGGGGTCTCTAGTTGGCAGAAGTATACACCCTTGTCCAACTAGGGATCACAGTCCTTGTCAGGGTAAGTAACACACAATCAAAATTATCCTGTGCCCACCCTCTGGTAGATTGGCACTGAGCAGTCGGGCTTAACTTAGAAGGCAACGTGTAAAGTATTTGTGCAATAAATCATGCAATAATACAGTGAAAACACCACAAAAAGACACCACACAGGTTTAGAAAAAAATAGGATATTTATCTGAATAAATTAAGGTCAAAACGATCAAGATCTAATAATCACAAGTTGAAATATCACTTTTGTAATAAGAATTGTCTTTAATTCTTGAAAGCAACAATTGTGTCTTGCAAGCACAAATTGCATCAAAATTACACGCACGTTGACCACAGAGGAGGAGATGCGTGTGTGTCAGTTTTTCACCGCACAGACAATGCGTTGATTCTTTTCCATGCAGTCAGGTCTTTGCGTCGATTTCCAGCACGTAGGCTTGAAAGCTCTTTGCGATGCGGGGTCTTTTGATGCCCATGGATGATGCATAGAAATCCTGGGCATGTGGGGGCGAAGTCACAGCTGTTGTGTCGATCCGGCAGGTGATGCAGCGGAATTTCTGCCGCACGGCTGGTGCTGCATCAATTCCTCTAGCCAAAAGTGGGGCTGTGTCATTCCGACTCGGTGATGCGTCGATTCGGTGGGCTGTGCGTTGAAGTTCTGGTTGCAAAGTTGGTGCTGCGTCTACCTCCACTCGGAGAGCCGGGCTGCGTAGTTACGGTTCGGTGATGCAGTGATTTTCTCACTGCTGGACAGGCTGTGCGCCGATTCCAGCAGGCTGTGCGTCAGTTTTGCTGCCCAAGGAGTTTTTTTGCAGAGATGAAGTGTTTTTGGCCCTGAGACTTTAGGAAACAGGAGGCAAGCTCAATCCAAGCCCTAGAAGAGCACTTCTTAGAAGAGCCAGATGCCAGCAAGGCAGCAGAGCAACAGCAAGGCAGCATTCCTTTACAGCAAAGCAGTCCAGGTGAGTCCTTTGGGCAGCCAGGCAGCTTCTTTTGGCAGGTTGCAGGTTCTGGTGTCGAGTCTTTACCAAGAAGTGTCTGAATTGGTAGGGTCAGTACCTTTGAAGTGGGGGAGACTTCAAAGAGTGGTTTTGAAGTGCACAAGGTCCACTTTCAGTACAACCCTGTCTGCCAGGGTTCCAGTAGGGAGTTTAGCAGTCCTTTGTGTGAGGGTAGGCCACTGTCCTTTGAAATGCAAGTGTCAGGCCCTCCACCCTTCCAGCCCAGGAAGACTCATTCAGTATGCAGGTGTGTGCAGGTGTGACTGAGCATCCTGTGTTTGTGGTTGTCTGGATGAAATGCACAAGGGAGCCTTCAACCAGCCCAGCCTAGATGTGGATTGGAGACAGGCTGTAAGGCACAGAAGGATTTTAAGTGCAGATACATGCTTACTTTCTAAAAGTAGCATTTCCAAAATATTATATAAAATTCAACCTCAGCAGGATTTTGTATTACCATTCTGCCCATAATAAATATGACCTGTCTACTCGTTTTAAGATCAGAATCTACCACTCAAACAATATATGAGGGTAGCCCTAATGTTAGCCTATGAAAGGAGCAGGCCTCACAGCAGTGGAAAACAAATTTAGGAGTTTTCCACTACCAGGACATATAAAACTCACAGGTATATACCCTGCCTTTTAACTACAGAGCACCCTGCCCTTTGGGTTTCCCAGAGCCTAGCTTAGGGATGACATATGTAGAAAAAGGGGAGTATAAGGATTGGCAAGTACTTTGAAGTGGCAGTGAAACTGCACACACAGGCCCTGCAGTTACAGGCCTGAGACATGGTTAAGGGGCTACTTATGTGGGTGGCACAACCAGTGCTGCAGGCCCACTAGTAGCATCCAATCTAAAGGCCCTGGGCACCTATAGTGCACTTTACTAGGGACTTACAAGTAGATCAATTATGCCAAATGGGTATGAACCAATGTTACCATGTTTTAAGGGAGAGAGCATATGCACTTTAGCACTGGTTAGCAGTCCTAAAACCAACAAAAATGAGGTCAGGAAAAGAGATGAGGGAAGGCAAAAAGTTTGTGGGTGACCCTGCAGAGAGGCCATTTCCAACACTTAGGCATTCCACCTTCTTGTTTGTGGGGAAATTGGGAATTCTGGGACAGGGTGATGCCCACTCCCTGATGGAAGTAGTAATCTAGGAGGCATAGTGACCCCAGGGGGTAAGTAGCCCATTGAATACCACCCTTCACTCTCCTTAACTCCATTAAATTGAGTGTTAAGAGGACCCCTGATAGCAGGACGTTGGATTCCTGCTGACGTACAAAGAAGGTGGACACTCAAGAGCTGCAAAAGCAAAGATTGAGGAAAAAGCAACTGACTTGGCACCCGCCCTGCCAGCCTGTCTGCTGTTCCTGCCGAATTGCACCAAGGCCATTTTGTCCTGCAAGCTATTGTGCCTCCAAAAGCCTGGGAGGACTGCCTGCCTTCAACAAAAACCCAGGAGCACATGTGGAACAGCAGAGAAGCTTCCCTGTATCTTGCAGGCCCCTGAAGAGAACCGAGAAGTCTCCGGACCACCAAACCCCACCCCCAGAAAGCGCCACTGCACCTGTGCTTTCCTAGAGGTGAAGTGGGTCAACTGTGCCAGCATTGTCCCCCAGCCCTCCAGAGTCAAGAGTTCCAGCCATCCACAATGTAACACTTTTACACTTACTTCCAGAAGTGTTTCTTGATGCAGGAAAGTGGCTACAACCCCAATCCAAGGTTCCATAAAGTGAGTTACTCCGTGGGATGTTGGGACTACAATTCCCACAATGAACCTGACCAAATCCTTATAAGTCAGCTGAACGCTGTCCAGCTGGGCTCTTCTGGCAGGAGTTGATGCTGGTGACTCTTGGTAGCTCCTTTATTGCTGTTGCTTACAGGGTGTCTACTCCTGAATCCTTTAGAAGCCAGGCAAAGTCCTCTTTTGTGAAGCCCAGATTGTGCAGCAGATGCAGTCCTTGTGAGTGCAGTCCTTTTTGGTGCAGAGCAGAGGTCCAGCAGGTTAGTCATTCTTCTTCTTCTTCTTTCCAGGGAGGGATCTTTGGGCGTCCACAACACAAATCCAAGGGTCTAGAAGCTCTGGGATGGTCCTTGGGTTGTTGGGACTTCGTTTCCAAGAATGCACCTGGGCAATTCCTTCAAAGGTCACTGGAGTCTGTCCAGATGGATTCTTCTTGATGGATATTGTACAGGTGAAGCTCTGTTAACTTGTTGCTTTTAGGATGTCCACTCTTGAGTCCTGTTTGAAGCAGGGCAAAATCCTTAGGGCTGTTGTTCCAGTGTGTTCACAGAGCAGTACATCAGAGTGCAGTCCTTGGGGTTGCAGGCCAGGGTTTCAGCCGGGCAATCCTTCTACTTCCTGTGATTCAAGTTAGCAGATCTGAGTTGCAATGCATATCAACCACTTTTATTCAATCATCTTGGGGGACAAACAGTGGGGTACCCATGTCCAATGAGCGGCAGGGTGCCACCCAAAAGCATGACAGCTTCCTCCAAGTGTGGCATTTTCGTGTCCCATAAAGCACTGCACTTTAAAATTCCAAGATGGACGATTTTTCTCGACAAGAGCAAGATCTGGCTAAACCAACCTACTGGTGTGGTTCATTTCTGCTGACACTCCCCCTCTGGACATCTGCAAATTCCTTTCCTGGGCCTGCTTTCTATCTGTGGGGTATAGAGTGAGAAGACAGGCCTGACTGGCATTCCTTTCTATCCTGCTTTGTTTGAAGCAAAGTTTGATTTACCCAGCCCCTTACTGGCTTGGCCTTTGCAGCTGCAAACCCCTCTGTCAGATAACGTCTGCTCCGCCACTCATCACCTCATCAAAGCAGCCTGGCTAATCCTGTTGAGGCTCACCAGGAGAGGCCACTAGCAGGCTGGGTTTTAGTTTACAGAAAAGGAAGTCCTATAACTTATTTTCTGAATTAATTATGATAAAATCGATGGCAAGCTATTGGATTTATCATTACCAATCTTTTGAATCCTTCCATGATACATTTAGCTTCTTCCTAGCAGTACTTATGTTTATGTGAAATATCCCCATTGTATCCTATGGAGCTAAGTATCTACAATGAGGAAAAATGAAATGGACAGTTTGTCTCTCACCAGGGCATACAAAACAGATTATAAAATGTCCATACTTGTAGTTACATTGCACCCCACCCCTGGGGCACCTAGAGGAGACATTAGGGGCGACATATATATTTCCTAATAAGGTAGATTATCACTCGGAAGTACCTTTTTAATTTCAAACTTGAATTTGCACACATTTTACTTTTTAAAGACAGTCTGCAAGGCAGGGCTGCCTTTAAAAAGTATAGCATGCAACACAGCAGTGCACACTCCAATGCAAGAAATCTACTGAGACTTCTGGGTAGTTTGAATCCCCCATGCCCCATTATCTACTAGAGACTTACAGGAGTCTGTTGTTGTCAATTTTAATTGTACCACTTTATTGTATACCTTTAATTCAGAGCACTGGCCCTGGAGCCCAGGGCACAGTCAGGGTCAGTTACCACCAGTATCAGTCAGAAAAACTTGAGGGAACATGCTAAAAGGATGACTTTCTGATACTCCTGGTGATGAAAATTTGATGCCTCAAGACACCTTTGCACCTGTCTCCCCTGGCCCATAGAGAAGAGGACGTAAGGAGTCCCTATGTCCTCAAGAATCATGATAGCTGAGCGCACTTGTAGGTTCAGCCGACCGGTCTTCCAGTCCAAAACTGCAGCCTCTTGTTAACCGATCCCCATTAGCTAACATTGTGAATCCAACACTGTATTGTACCTCTGCACCTGGCCAGTCCCCTCTGCTCCTGTTGGTGCTGCCTTGGACCTTGCCCATACGTACCCTAAGTCCAGGTAATTGGTCCCGTAAGTCACTGTGGAGTGCCTAAATGCAGTACATGTTTTTTCCCCATAGGATAGCATTCAGCACCTGATGCTGAAAAGCACCTCTGTACCCAGATGCCCCAGTGCTGCTCAAGGTGCCCTGTTGGTGCTACCTTGGACCTTGCCTCTTATGGACTTTAAGTCCTGGAGATTGGTCCTGTAAGTTGCTGCTAACTACCTGTATTCAGTATATGCGTTTCCCCATAGGGTAACATTACTGCTCCAAAAATACCAGTTTCAACTTTTGAAAACTGTAAAAATTCATAACTCGAAAAGTACTCACCGATCAAGATGATCTTGATATCAACATTTATATAATGGTGTGCTATTTTTATAAATTGATGTCAGATTTCTTTATTGAGTATGTCTCGCTTACTGCCTTTGTGAGTGCACTAAATGCTTAGCACTACCCTCTGATTAACCTAACTGCTAGCCTACACTACCACAAAAGAGAGCATTTGGAGTGTCATTTGTGCCTCTGTAATTCCTCTGGGCTTTGTTTGGACTCTTTACACAGTGTACCTCTTTTTGGTCCACTATTTAAAGAGCTAGCTTCCTACACTACAGCCTCCCAAAGATCTTCTAGACAGTTTATTTAACGCTCTCAGGACGCCATATTAATTATGGCTCCAACTATGACCTGAACCTAGTACTCTAGCTGTTAAAGATCGACTTAAGTCCAGTTTTTTCTTTCCACTACTGAATTTCCCTCCAGATGGTAGGGGCTAGAATGATGGACAGTAACATCCATTGTTCCTGTGGTGTCCCTGTAAGCCCTAGAGGCATATGTCCCGATAAAGACTTGCAAAATCGGATTAGGAGTTAGAGCATCAGCCAATCATTGTGCCACACCCAAAGAAATGTGGAGCAAGAGTCTAATGCAAGTAGAATGTATTTGCATGCACCATATGAATTTAAGGGACCGCAATGGTTCAGGTATGCACACTGCATAAGCTTCTTTAAAATTAAAAGGGGGTACTTGATGGTGGACCCTTTCATTTGTTGATAGATGTCACAGCTAAGGACATACTGTTTGGCTTATTTTATAGACCATGCCTCCAATAGCGTTTTGGGAAATGAGAGATAGTAGTCGCCAAACCAATATGGTCAGAAAGAACATCCTCATGAGCTGCTTTGATCAGTGCTAACCTTTGATATTGGTTGGGGATCACATGATCACTCACCCCTGGTATTGTTACAAAGGCAATGTTTTAGGCTAATAAAATGAAAAGGAGCACTGAAATATATACAAAATGTCCTCTCAAATGAGTAATGACAATCCAACCAAGTAGATCATGTCATGCGGGTGACCGCTGCCAGCTGCAGTTTGCCAGATAGATGCAGGGCTGGGCTTGGACTGTGTGTGTTCCAGAGGGCTGGCTCACTATGAGGCTGGTGGGTGGTGAGCCTCGAGGGCTCAGAGAGTATGATCTCGTGGGCAGCCCCAACCTGCACCTCCTGGTGACGCGGGCCTGGACCTCGCCAGATGCAACTTGCCTGGCAGTGGCCTGCTGGGGCAGCCTGGCTGCTTTGTTGCACTACGTGGCCAGCCAGGGCTAAATAGCGAGGCCCTGGTGATTGCTGCACTTTCTGGGCACTGGGAGCCTGGGCAATCCGTGCCTTCAGGAGGACGCCGAGCAAGAGGACCAGAGGCCTTGGTGGCAGCCGCTGGGTGCAGTACAGAGTGGTGGTTGCCAGCCTAACATCAACAGCAGAGGCCAATGAGTGTGGAGGTGCCCTGGGGATGCATGGGTGCCACGGCACGCCCACCCCTGAAACTCTCCTGGAGGTGCTGGTCTTGGCTGTGGGCCTGGACTGCTTGAACCATCTTGCTGGCAATTACTCTTCAAAGGGGGCAGACATGGTGACCCCTTGGATATGGGAAGACACCATTTTTGATGCCCATCCATGGCTGATTAGCAAACAGGCCTGAGATGGGGCCTCGAGAGACTTGGCTGTCATGTGGTGGCCACGAGCTAGTTCTCACTGTGGTTTTACCCACTGAACCTGCTTTTGGTTGTCCACAAGGCCGCTGGGATTACCAGAGCATGGACTGCCCTTGAGAACTATATATTCTGGCCCCCTTGTAGTGAATCCTAGTTTGTTTTAATGGGATAACAGTTAGCTTAGCCATTGGCTTATGGACTCGTGCCCCCGTCACCCAGTGACTTTTAACCTAATTAGCTTGTTCTGTCGTAGCCCATTTAATTATTCTAAGATGTCTGCCTTGGTTATAGTTAGGCCACTTGTTATGATTTGCATTATCAGTGCCACTGCGTTAAGGCGTCAAAATCAAGTGACAAAGTCAAACTGTAGGTGTTCACATTTAGGGACTCTCCCTCTTCATGCTTACGAGGGAATTGTTTATATTAATTGCTGCCCCAAGCATGCCTGTTATCTATTGTTTGGGTAGAAACCACTGGAAGTGCCCTCTCTATGTGCTGGAAGGTCAGGGGCATTTGTCAGGGTCTAGGATCCCCTAGATAGGGCCGCTATTAGGCATGCTCGCTAGGTGTAAGGAGAAGGGTAAAAGGCCTACCTGAACAGGTGGTTCATACTATGGTAGGTCCCACGGTAAAAGGTGACTAGCCTCTGGTCTGGGAATTGCCGGGGGAGGTATCCCTTGTAGTCACACTCACTCCAAAGGGAATTACCAGTGGGTGTACCTACATGTCGGCGCCCAGCCACTCTGGTCCAGCACATAGAGAGGGCAGAAACATGTTGGTCCCTGTTTTTTAGACTCTACGAGACATTAACACTCAACTGAGTCCCCATTCCATTTTAACCCTACCTGCGTACACCTGAATTAAAAAAA
Organism: Pleurodeles waltl; assembly: GCF_031143425.1. Taxonomy (NCBI): domain Eukaryota; kingdom Metazoa; phylum Chordata; class Amphibia; order Caudata; family Salamandridae; genus Pleurodeles; species Pleurodeles waltl. Next base: position 462,070,082 of record NC_090440.1, on the reverse strand, counting down.
ATACCCAAACAGGATTGGTGATAAGTACAGTATTTTTATTCCTAACCTCATCTGGATCCCTGTTATTTATCCAGTAAGATTTATTTCAGCACTCCCTCGACTGTTCCTTTAACAACGAGGTTGAGTCCGCCCAGGTAGTACTATCTTACCTGGGTGGGGCTAGGTGGTCAAATGATGAAGCATGACACTATAATGTGTGTGAGACCACCTAGCCCGTAAAGGGAACTCCCTCTTTTGAGACACAACCATCCTCATAGCTACTCTTTTACGCACACCTCCATCTAGTATTTATCTACACCTAACCGGTATCAGTATTTGAGGACGCACTAATCCAGTTGCACCCTCCTCTTCGACCCCACACTTCCAGTGGTTTATGGATTTGTATTTTTTGCTTTGGGAGTACGTGTGGGGCGGCAGGACTCCCGCCACTCTCTTTCGTGTTTTGATCTATTGTTTGGGAACACACCTACGTCAGGGGTCCAAGTAGATCTGTATAAATACACCACACTTCAGATAGATAATCAGAGGGATTCCGACCAGAGGGCATCGCCACCATCGCTGATATCGATGCTGCATGTCGTCTTGACGCTGACTCAGTCTTCGTGTTCCTGCGGAGTCTGAGATAGAGACCTCATTCCAAGGTAACGAGGGTTGGGGGCTCATCTCATGGACATGGCATTGGCAGATTAGGTTTAACATACCCAGCTCTCCCTTAGGTAAGAGGTTAGGCCTATCATGATAGGGTGTTAGGACATATTATACTCATTCATGTCTTTTCATGTTATTGTTAGATGGTGGGGGTCTTTGTAATAATGACTCATGTCTTTACAATTCTGTTTCTTGCACTGTTCATTATCCTAATCATTGCAGCCCATGCAACTTATCTCAGATTGCAGTTGTGTTAAATAAAAACCATTGAAACTTCACTGCTTCTTTGTTATTGCCTGTGTTTGTGGGAGAAATGAGATATTTGTGAGAAAGGGGTAATCTCCGTTTCACCACGACACTCCCTTAGATGTCATACTCTCGAGTCCATTCGTAAAGGCTGCCACAAATCACCTTTTACTATTTGGGTTTTTGGTGAGGTGCTGCTAGTGATCCGGAAGGGTTGGGACGACAGTTGCGACTTGTTGTAGGATAGGCATAGTCACCTACAAACATAAGTACTGTCATCCTTAAACTAGCAGTCTTGTCTAGAGCAAGAGTCCAAACTACGACACCCTCAGGGCCACACAGGACAGGATCTGGCTGACTGCTCTCCACCCAACAGAGCTGCCTGAAGCCCCACGCGCCACCATCTGCTAAGGAAGCCCCTGAGTGATGCTCTGGACCCTTGATCATCTATTGCAATTTGCCCATGCCCACTGGGACACCACCTTAGAGGGCTCCTGACCTGTGACTTTGGCTTGCATGGGGTGTGCGAGCACATGGAGCCCTGGCCCATTCGCTGTCGATATTCACCCAACCATCTATCTGATCATGGGCAAGCTCAATGCTAAACAATCAAAACTTAACTTCAAGAGCAAACAGTGCACCCCTCATACAGAGGGGGTAACAAGCTTGGGTGCCACAATGGATACCCAGGATGATGAGGACTCAAGAGAGATTGACCTCCAAAGAAATACTCCTGGACATAAAAACAAGCCTAAAGACCATTGATGCCAAATTAGATGATGTCACTACCTGGCTTGACCAGGCCATGCAGCACATGGATAAACATGAGTCTAGACTGGATCATCTGGAGACCCGCATTCCTGGCATCGATGACCTGCAAACTGACTCAAAGGACCTGCTTCTCAGAATGGACAAAATCTTGGACTTAATAAAGGCTAAGAAGAAAGACCTGGAAGCCAGATCCAGGTGGAACAATCTTTGCATCATGGGTGTCCCGGAATCCACCACTATCTCAACAAAATGGAGGACTTTGTCCAGTCCATGTTTCATGCCTCTTTGGCAATGACCACCACTTGCTCTTCCCCCGCCCCCCAAGCATGCGGACCAGGCCAATAATTGCCAGACGCTTACATTACCAGGATCGGGATGTGGTCCTGCGGCTCGCCTACAATTTCCTTCTTTGAGGGTTTTGGGTTGCTGGGGTAGGGTGAAGGTCAATTTCCTCAACCAAGTGCGAAGATTGGAGTGGGTGGGGGGGGTGTAATGAGACCTGGATGCTTTATTGCATCCTTCGTTCTGTTGTATTTTTGTCATCTTCTAGATTCACACCTCTAGGCCTTTCTCTTCCATGGCACATGTCACCACTTCATCACATATCAGCTATGAGCTCTCAGCACGGATTACCCTGCATGCACCACTGCTATGGCCACCCTTAAATGCTTAGCTCGGAATGTACCTGGCCTTAATGATAGCAGAAAGGCCTGCCTTGTCCACTCCTACTTTCAAAGACACAACATCGATATCTTTTTCCTACAGGAAACTCACCTGTCGGACTCCAGGTCTGCTCACCTACATGCCCACAGCTGGAATGCATCCCTCTCCTATACATATTCAAATTATGCCAGGGGAGTAGCAATATTATTAAGTAAAGGACTTGCCTGGCAGCCATCACACACTGTTCTTGACACTGAGGGCAGATACATGATCGTTACAGGATTGCTATGTAGACTGCCTGTTACAGTGGCTGCCATGTGCGGTCCCAATGCAGACAATCCTGAGTTTTTTCCATCCTCTGCACCAAGATACAAAGCTTGGGCCTTCCGGCACTCATCTGGGGGGGGACTTCAATGCCATCCTAGATAATCAGCTGGACAGATCCAGACAGATGTCTACACATAACACTTCCAAAATGCTCCACATTATTCATGATAACCAATTACAGGACATCCGGAGACTCACACATCCTCATGCACTCGAGGGAACATTTATCTCAACATATCATGGCTCCTGGTCCAGACTGGATTTCTGACTGGTTCCCCCAACGTCAGGACATGGTTGCTTGGTGCACTCGTTTGACACACACTTTATTAGACCATGCTCCAGTTCTGCTGGAGATCAAGCTCCCTGAATTCATCCCTCAGGCCTTCACGTGGCTGCTGCCTCCAGGCGCACTGAGAGACGGGTTGTTCCACGAGGAGATCCACAAAGAAATTGTTGAGTTCTTTGCCCACAATGCAAACTCACTAGAATCTCCTTACATGCTATGGGAGGCCTTCAACGTTGTCATAAGAGGTGCCTGCATAGAAAAACAAGATGGGGTCTTGCGAACTATCCGGCGGTTGCTAGCCAACCTCTAGGAAGAAATTAGATCCTTCGAGACCTGTATTTTCAGTGTGAAAACACTGATCTCTTGGTCGCCATTAGTTCTAGACTGGATGATTTCCAAGAGGAGGCTATCCGGGAGACCCATTACCTCTACAGGGATGTCTAGGCATGGAAGTATGGAGATGGTAACCATCCTGGCAGAACTGTGATGAGATTAATACACCCTCCTCACACTGCCACATACAAAGCTGAACTTCTTGACTCTGATCATAACCCTGTCTCCCCCACACGGAAATATTCTGCGTGACCTCCTCTTTTAATGCACAGCTATACACTACAACCACCACACTCATGGGACCAGAACTCTCTGAATACCTTGACGCAATACAGCTGGTGTGGCTCAATTGTGCTTACCTCCAATCACAACTGAGGAGATCATACAGGTCATTGTGAGCTTCCCTGGCGACAAGGCACCAAATGGCAATGACCTCCTAACCACCTTTTACAAGGAATATGCATCCCTCCTAGCCCCACAACCTCCTGGCCATGTATCAGGCTCCCTCAACAGGGACCATCTACCCTCCATCCTACAGGAAGCTATTATAGTGACTCTTCTAAAACCAGGCAAACCAGCGATTCAAAGTGACTCCTACAGACCACTTTCTCTCATTAACGTAGACAATTCAATTTACACGAAGGTGCTGGATGATTGTCTATTGCCACTTTTCCTGAAGATAATACACCCCTACCAAGCAGGTTTCATACCTCGATGTTCCACCTCACATAATCTGCACATCACTTTCGCAATTATGCACCATCTTGATCCTCCGGTCTTGGCTACATCAGCCCTACTGGCTGCGACCAAAGCGTTCAACACACTGGAGTGGTCATACCTCTTCCCCCTTCTAGCCCACAGTGGCCTCAGCCCACAATTCATAAAACAGGTCTGACTCCTCTACACCCTTCCCTCAGCGAGGGTACAGACTAATGGGCTCATTTCTGATCCCTTTCCGATCAACTGTGCCCACGGTCATCTCCTATCTTTCACCATTATGATGGAACCCTTGGCAGCGTGCCTTTGGCATCATGATGCACACAGGGGCATGGACCTCACCTCTAGAGCACTGGTAATCTCCATATACGTGGATTACATTGTGTTATTTCCTTGTAATCCACATGTAAACTTACCCCCTGCTGAGATGAGAAGTTATGCGGTTCCGATGCCACACTGGCATTCAGGTGAATTTGTCCGAATCCACCTTATTCCCTCTCACTGACAGTACCCAACCATTCCCGTCTGAATTCCATCTCCAATGAGCCAAGGAGCCGGTACAGTACCTCTGCATTGGGCTCAGCCGTGACAATACCGAACTCTGGCAGGTGAAACATGGCAGAGTCATGTCCTGGCTAGAAGATATGATACCACTATGTACTGGACTACCCCTCTCGCTCACCAGCCGCATTGCTATAGCGAAGATGATGGTCTTTCCTAAATTTCTTTATCTTTTCCTTAACATCTTCGTACCCCTTATCGACTTTTTCTTTAAATGGCTGAAATCTAACTTGATTACTCTAGTATGGTTGGACAGGGAACCATGAATTTCCTGGGAAGTCCTCACCTTGGTGCTCACTGAAGGTGGACTGGGAGCACAGGGCAAGCCCAATTTCTGCATTTCTGGTTGTATCCTACCCTATTCCAATCACACACAGCCGTAGAGGTGGATCGAGCTGTGCCATGCCTCATGTCAACAACTAAAGGGCAACTTGGGCATACATTAATGCAGTTGAGTGTGTGTGCTGAGCATGAAACTGCTTAAGGAGGAAAACAGGACTGCCTATACTCCATCCTTCCCTTTGGCTAATAACCCCATGATCCCCCCTCCAAGAACTAGGGTGCCAGAATACGGGCACATAAATAGAACCTTGCACCCTTCACGAACCTATTCATATACCATTCACACCAGCACCTCTTTAGCCCCTTGAGCATATCCTTATGACCACATCACCTCGAAACTTAATAACATGACTCTACTCCTTCACACAAGCATCCACTCCAATCACCACACCCAGGACACGAGCACAGTGGGATGAGGACGTATCACATGCCCTGACTGATACTCAATGGCTCTACTGTTGTGGCAACTGGAATGCCTTTTTCCAACTACAGACTTCACCTCATTGATTTTTAAATTCCTCCGCCACCAGTACCGCCACCCCCTAAAATTATTTAAAATAGGACTTGCCCCCGATTCACACTGCATTCGATGCAACACACAGGCCTCATTCATTCATTTGGTGAGGCATTGTCGAAGGATAATGTCTTTTTGGGAGGAAATCACAGGACACTTCCCCCTCCCCCCCAACTGCCTCTCCTTTACTAGGTTATATGAAGGAGGTGCCCAATGACAGCTGGTGCCTCCCTGCCATGTTACATCTGCTAGCCAAACAAAGAGTAGCCATACACTGGGGCAGGCGGCCAGTCCCCACTGTTAGAGCCTGGCTAGGTGATGCTGCGTATTGCCAGGAACAAATATCCACATTCTGGAAACTAATGCCACCGCACTACTAGCCCAGCAATTTATGGGAACCCCTCCTATCCTACCTCCGCATTGAGACTCCAACCTTGCCATTCACCAACAACACAACTGATGAAACACATCGGCCTGGATTATCCCTCAGGCACATACGCAATAGCTCTGGTTGGGGGCGTATGTAATTTTTTCACTAGGGCAATTCCTTCCTTACATCCTCCTTCGGTTGATTATCATCTTTCACATGAAAACCAAGGTACACTCGCAAACCTATTGTTGCCTGATTTAATGCACTGGTCTTATCATTTCATTGTGCGTACATATTGTTCCCCAAGATGCAACCACCTAAATTTGTCATGAAATAACATCCCTTTTTGTTTACTTTATTGATTGTGCTTCTTCTTCTTCTGTTTTGATGTATGAGTTACTACTCAAAAAACTATAGAAAAAAAATAACAAAAGTAGATCATGTCATAGAAACCAAATTTATCTTGTTCGTTATTCAATGATCCAACAATGAGCCATGTAGTCGTGTCACATCTAGACTTTATTGGATTCCCTTATAGAATCATTCAGCCCCGTCAACAGGTTTCAACCAGCAACATAATTATTCAGGGCTGTAAATTAAAACCAAACATAAAAATCTAACATCACTTTGCAATACTAAAATAAAGACACAGTGACAATATTTTGTAACCTTAAAATACGTATTTGCACATCACTAAAAATACTTTTATGTACATGGTCCCTCTTCACCCTAGCATCACAAATCGCCATCCAAGCTGTCTTGGTACCACTGCATAAAAAAAAATCCTTTTACAGTTCTTTAAATATGCTGGTCAATACCCTTATAATAAACATTGGTTCTCAAAAATGTAATTATTTCAATGCCTAAAACATTTGAATTATAATGGTTTCATGTCTATAACATCAAATTAAATCATATTTAACAAACTAAATACCTAAATACTGACATAACAATATTGTAAGAAATATCATCTAAGACCAGCGCTAAATCACAAATTTAGAAGAAGAAAACATTATAAGAGCCCAGTAGAAAAATCATACTGTACTCACTCATTGTGCTCACGTTCTCATATTGATTGTAGCCATTATATTATTCCATTTTCTCACAACCCATTGTGGGAAAAGTATTGCAGTCTAAAACCAAACGACCCTATCCCATAAGAGGATTTAAATTGTCCAATCAGAGCTTTCTGTATTTCCACCAATCATCGTGTACTACTTGCCACATTGACTCCGATGGTATTCAGATTCTTATAGACCCAATTCTCTGTCTTCCCACCAACCAGCATGTAACCTCATGGTTTACATGTATTCCACAACCACTACAATCCAATATCCCGTATTATCACCAATCACCATGTACAACAGCATACATTGTCTACAATGTAATTTAAATCCTCATTGGCCAACCTTGAGTTATTCGTCCAAACCAACATTGCCATTTGAAGTGCTCAGGCTATCAAGTAACATCTCACCTTATCAACCCCAATCATCTTATGATTACCTTTGTTCAGGTAGGACCATGATTTACTTATATTTCATCCTCGTAGGTGAACTTCCATAACCATTATTAACCAATACTCCATATTCCCACTAATCATAATGTATCAAGCTATAACCTGGTGGTTTAAGTATGTTTCCACTCTGGTCTGGTGAGATTCCCCAACCACTATCAGCCAATACCCCATATTTCCACCAAACGCTATGTACCACTGGTTGCATTGGCTCCAATGTTATTTAAATCAGGCCCACCAAACATATTCTATGCATAGTTGCTTGAGCACCTGAATTTTGGGCACTTAAATGGTAGAAATATCTGGTAGGGTATGCTTTTGAATAAGGACTTGTCGTCAGCCGAAGTACTCACAGCAGCCAAAATATCCTCATCCATCCTTGTATGAGAATGAGTTATCACAGCAAAAGATGCTGGAGCAACTGCAGATTTGGCAGCTTCATCAGGTTGTCCTTAAGACCTGCCAACTTAGCAATCACAAATTTGTGTTTTATGCTGTTTGCTTTGGAACCTCAGACCATATTGAGGTGGCAGTAGTGTAAGTTTTCGTTACTGGACACAGTAAAAAGAATCACACACTATAAGTGTAGGAAGTTCAGGATCTGTATATTCCAGTGCCAAAAGGTTGCATTGGCTCCAATGTTATTTAAATCAGGCCCACCTAACTTATTCCATACATAGTTGCTTGAGCACCTGAGTTTTGGCCACTTAAATGGTGGGAATATCGGGGAGGGTATGCTTTTGAATAAGGACTTGCCGTCAGCCAAAGTATTTACAGCAGCCAAAATGTCCTCATCCATCCTTGTATGAGAATGAGTTATCACAGCAAAAGATGCTGTAGCAACTGCAGCTTTGGCAGCTTTATCGGGTTGTCCTTAAGACATGCCACCTTATCAATCAAAAATGTGTGTGTGTCTTATGGTGTTACCTTTGGAACCTCTGACCCTATTGAGGTGACAGTAGTGTAAGTTTTCGTTTTTGTTAAAGGACTGGACACAGTAAAAAGAATCACACACAATAAGTGTAGGAAGTTCAGGATCTGTATGTTCCAGTGCCAAAAGCAATGCTTTAAGCTCATCAAGTTGTGCTGTACAATCCCCAAGGGACTAAGGTGGTCATTACAACCCTGGCGGACGGTGTTAAAGCGGCGGTAATACCGCAAACAGGCCGGCGGAAAAAAAGGGAATTATGACCGTGGCGGAAACCGCCAACATAGCCAGCCACTTTAACACTCCGACCGCCACGGCGGTACAGACAAGCAGCGCGGCAGTCACTGCCAACAGACAGGCGGAAGACAAAGTACCGCCCACAGTATTACAACAGGCCAATCCGCCACCTTTTCTGGGGCGGATTCACTGTGGATAAAAACACGGCAGAAACAGACATTTCTATGGGAAAACGCTCACCTGAACAAACTCCACGAGGAAGGAGGGCACCATGGAGCTGGAACTCCAAATACTCCCTGCGCTTGTCTTCCTGCTCCTCTACGAACATCAGCAACGGCGGCGCCGAAGACAATGGTGAGTACTGCACCTACGACATAGGAGAGGGGGGAGGCAAAAGTCACGGACACACACATGCAACACCCCCACCCCCATCCCGACCCTCACCCACTACAACACACACACCAATGCATTTCCGAACATCACAGTAACAACCCCCAACCCCCCCCGGAAGAATGCTAAGACAAAAGGAAATTAGTTCAACCATTTTAATGTATCAAAAAACAGTTAGCTCATATATACATCAATATATACACAATCCAAATATATACATCACAATTAGTAGTACAGGTATGCACATTTCAATGTCCGTGGACCACTGGGCCCAAAATGCATGGGCGAGGCCCACACACGATACCTGTCCTGGAACGGAGAGAACACTGCAGGGGCATCAGATAGAAATACAACAGGCACCTCAGGGGGAAGGGAAGGGGGGGCACCTCAGCCGGATGACTGCACCATGCCAGATCCACGATGGGGCTCCATGCCCATTGATGTATCCTGGGGAGTGCAAAGCCACAGTCTCAAGTCTCTACAGTGGGTGGGTGGCCCACTGTACCATCCTGGGGAGTGCAAAGCCACAGTCTCACAAGTCTCCACAGTGGGTGGGTTGCCCACTGCTGTATCCTGGGGAGTGCAAAGCCAAAGTCTCACAAGTCTTTTCAGCGGGTGGTTTGCCAACTGCTGTATCCTGGGGAGTGCAAAGCCACAGTCTCACAAGTCTCTACAGTGGGTGGGTTGCCCACTGTGCAATCCTGGGGAGTACAAAGCCAAAGTCTCACAAGTCTTTTCAGTGGGTGGTTTGCCCACTGCTGTATCCTGGGGAGTGCAAAGCCAAAGTCTCTCAAGTGGATAACAGTCTCCACTGGTTCTGGAGGGGGACTGGTGCCCAGAGTGCTTCATCCTGTGCAGGATAGATGGAGTGGATGCATGTCTCCACTGGTTCTGGTGGGGGATTGGTGCCCAGAGTGATTCATCCTGCCAAGGATAGATGGAGTGGATGCATGTCTCCACTGGTTCTGGAGGGGGACTGGTGCCCAGAGTGCATCACTCACCCCGTGACGGTCCCTGTTGCGTCTCTGCCCCTGCCGCTCATGGGCTAGCGGTGCTTGAGTTGGCGGTCTTTGCCCTGTTCAACGGTGCTTGCCATGGAGGTCTTTTCCCTGCTCAGCGGTGCTTGCCATGGCGGTCTTTGCCCAGTTCAGCGGTGCTTGCCATGGCGGTCTTTGCCCTGTTCAGCGGTCAATGCCCTGTTCAGCGGTGCTTGCCATGGCGGTCTTTGCCCTGTTCAGCGGTGCTTGACTTTGCTGTCTCTGACCTGTGCTGCGGTGTGTGCCATGGCGGTCCCTCATTGCCCAGCGGGACTGTGGCTGCCCGGGCCCTCCTGGGCACTGACTCCGGCGGTGGTCTCCTGACCAGTGACGATAGTGCTGCCCTCCTGGGCACTGACTCCGGCGGTGGGCCCTGACCAGTGACGATAGTGCTGCCCTTCTGGGCACTGACTCTGGCGGTGGTCTCCTGACCAGTGACGATGGGGCTGGCGGTGGCGTCTTGGGCAGCGGGGAGGATGGAGGCCTTCTCCGCCGTGCTGCTCTTCCCAGACTTTGGAGACTTCTTCTGCCCCTTCACCACCTTGGGAGGAGTCACAGCTTACTCGACACTCCCCCCTGTGACCCTTGTGGGCGGCTTTGCCGGCAAGTGTCTTCCCCCTCTCCCGTCGGGCACTGTCCAACTTCTGGTGCTTCACGGGGGGTGGACTGGCAGTGCTTTGGCTCCGTGTTACACTGGCTGCCCTGGTGCCCGGTGCACTCCACATACCTCGAACAGGCACCACTGGTACCGGAATCTTTTTGGCTGAGGTGTTACTACGGGACCTATGAATTGGAGGGGGGGGTGATGGGACATAGGTCAAGGTTGCTCAGGAACATTTTCTGACGAACACTGGGACGGGTAGCTGGAGGGGGTCTGGGACTGGAGGAAGAGGAGGTGGTTGTAGGAGGTTTAACTTTTGGTGATATGGGTGCAGGTGCATGTTCTGGAGGCTGTCGTGAGGTGGATGGATGTTGGGTGTGTGTGTGCCCGCGTTTGTGTACTTTGGGAGGGGGCGTCACAAACACACTGGGAGAGGACACAGGGGACGTGTAAATGGTAGTGGGGGTGGTGAATGCAGGTGAGCGGGGTGTGGTGCTGGGTGTTCTGGTGCGAGTCCTAGTGGCTGTTGTGGTAGTGCATGCAGGTGAGAGTGTAGACGAGACTGGGAGGGAGAGGGAGACGACGAGGATGGGGACACAGTGGAGGCAGTGGATGTTGCTGTGTCTGTATGTGGGTGTGAGTGCCTGTGGGATGTGTGGTGCCTATGTTTGCCTGAGCTGCCCTTTTGTGGTGAGGTGTGTGCAGGCTGGTCTGATGGTGTGCTTGGGATAGGCTGGGGTACAGGGGATTGGGTCTGGGTGGAGGAAGTTGGAGGGGGGTAGCTAGACACAGGGACAATGGCTGCCAACAGTGCTGAGGCCAGAGATTGCAGGGTTCGATGATGGGCAGCCTGACCAGAATGAATGCCCTCCAAGAATGCATTGGTGTGTTGCAACTCCCTTTCTACACCCTGGATTCACAATGGTAGACTGCCAAACAGTGAGTGACCTGAGGAGGTCAATGGCCTCCTCGCTGATGGCAGCAGGGGTGACAGGGGCAAGAGCTGAGGTGCCTGGGGCAAAGGTGATGCCCACCCTCCTGGATGAGCGGGCACGGGCCGAAGGCTGAGGGGCTGCTGGGAGGGCGGTGCTGGTAGAGGTGGTGGTGGCTGTACCTGTAGAAGTGGGGGGCACAGATGGTGCCGCCACCACAAGGGAGCTCCCATCGGAGGACGAGTCCGTGTCGCTGTTTGCTGATCCGCTGACCGCCGTGAAGCTCCCCTCGCCCTCCGTCCCACTGGTGTATTCGGAATCCGTGGTGTGGCCCTCCATGGCCATGTGGGACGCAGCCCCCTCGTGCTCCGGTGCCCCTGTACCTCCGCCTGATGATGCTGATGCACAAAAGAACAGGGAGAGCAGAAAAAGGGGTGGGGAAACAGAAGAAAGACAGGTTGAGTGCATGGCTTACCGCTACTGTTGGCAGACAATACAGACACAGCTGCCCCCTGCACTACGCCGTGCTCTTGGCCTCTACAGATGCAGTTCCTGGGATATGGCCTACTTGCCTATGAGCGTCATCTGCCCACATAGATGACACAGGGGCATGTATACCTGTTTTTGGCACTCTACAGAGGTGGGGTGGAGTGGCACATTGCCTGCATTACGGAGGGGCCTAGCCTACGGAACTCGCCCTGGCCTAGGGAAACCCACAGCCCTCCCCCCACACCCAGACCCCTCCACTGCGTGCAAAGTCATGATAATGTGAGTGTACTCACCCCCTTGTGTCTGCTGTGATGCCCTCATGCGCCCATCCAACTCAGGGTAGGCCACTGCCAGGATCCTGAACATCAGGGGGGTCATGGTGCGACGGGCACCCCTCCCACGTTGGGAGGCCATCCCCAGCTGAGCCTCCGCCGTCTTCTTGCTCCAGCGGCGAATGTCCTCCCATCTTTTACGGTAGTGGGTGCTCTGTCTCTGGTGGACCCCCAGGGTCCGGACTTCCTTGGCGATGGCACGCCAAATATCCTTCTTCTGGTGGGCGCTGACCTACATGAAATGTACAGGGGAAGAAGAGAAGTCATTAACAACTGCACCGTCGAAGTGAGTGGCCCACATCCCTACCCTTGCCATGTGGCACATGCATTCACAGTCCTTCATGCTTGCATTTCTCTGCCCCCTTCCTACTTACATCCAGCCCTCTCCAACCAGGCATAGCCCATACAACTTGCACCCTATGTACTCACCTGTTGGTCTGGAGGATCGTAGAGTAGAGTGTACTGGGGGAGGACCCCGTCCACGAGCTTCTCCAACTCCTGTGCAGTGAAGGCAGGGGCCCTTTCCCCAGACGCACGTGCCATTGTCTCTTCCAGACCGAGGTCACAGCAGCACTTGCAGTGTAGGTCCTCTCCTGTTGAAGATCAGGTATCGAGTGATTGAACAGATAGAAAGCGGCGGTGACGTCCGCGGCGTTGCGTATCATCACCGCCGGCGCACTTCGTCATTGGCTCCTGCGACCCATAGGGTCCAATGTTAACCAATGCAGCATTGCGCCGCGGGCTTCGACCGCCTACTGCGACGGTGTACAACGCCAGCGCAGTTACCTCACATCCCATTGTCCCACTTTAGAGGTCAGGCATCCGCCATTTCAGGGACCCACATGGCTTCATTTACAACTGCGTCACACATACCTAGGCCTGGACTCAACACACATACAGGAAGATTTTTGTATTTTGTGTTGTGTTCTGTGTAGCTGTGAGTACATACCTCAGAATTGGTTGACTCTGTGGTCGCTGTTGTCCTTCCTAGGCACCGTCAGCTGGGACATGTGAGGAGATGGCGGAATTCTCCGGTGTACCGACCGCTGGTGGACCTGTTGACAATGGAGGAGCGACATTTAATCATCACCTACAGGTTTGACCGTGCCACAATCCAGGAACTGTGTACCCAGTTGGAGCCAGATCTGATGTCACCAATCCGCCATCCCACAGGTATCCCCCCTCAAGTGCAGGTGCTCTCAGTACTCCATTTCCTAGCAAGTGGGTAATTTCAGACAACAGGGGCCATGGCATCAAGGATGTCCCAGTCTATGTTTTCTAACGTATTGTCCAGAGTGTTGTCTGCCCTGCTGAAACACGTGAGGAGCTACATCGTTTTCCCTCAGGTGGAGGATTTGGCTACAGTGAAAGGTGACTTCTATGCCCTGGGACACATCCCCAACATCATAGGTGCCATTGATGGGACCCATGTGGCTTTGGGCCCCCCCCCACAGGAGTGAACAGGTGTACAGGAACCGGAAGAGTTATCATTCGATGAATGTACAGATGGTATGTTTGGCAGACCAGTACATCTCCCAGGTAAATGCTATGTTCCCTGGCTCAGTGCATGACGCATACATCCTGTGGAATAGCAGCATCCCTTATGTGATGGGTCAACTCCAGAGGCACCGTGTGTGGCTATTAGGAGACTCTGGTTACCCCAACCTGTCATGGCTATTGACCCCAGCGAGGAATCCCAGGACCAGGGCAGAGGAACGCTACAATGAGGCCCATGGGCCGTCTAGGAGGGTGATCGAACGCACCTTCGTCCTCCTGAAGGCCAGGTTTAGGTGCCTCATATGACAGGTGGTTCCCTATTCTTCTCACCAAGGAAGGTGTGCCAGATCATCGCCTGCTGTATGCTTCACAATCTTGCTTTGCGACGCCAGGTGCCTTTTCTGCAGGAGGATGGTCCAGATTACGGTGTTGTGGCAGCTGTGGAGCCTGTGGACAGTGATGAGGAGGAAGCAGAGGAAGAAGTCATTGATAACAGGGACTCTGTCATACAGCAATATTTCCAGTGACACACAGGTGAGAACAATTTTTTTACTAATATATTTACTTTCACACTTCTACCTCTATCCTGTCTGTCAATTTGATGCAGTATTTGCTAACTGAGTGGTAAATTTCCATTACGGTTTCACGGGTGTGGTTACCAACGTGTGTCATCTGCTTGCATCCTTCATGGGCTTGTGATGTGGCATGTTGACGTTACATTTTCGAACGGATTTTGTCATTGTCATAGATAATACACATTTTCTAAATCACAGACTGACTCCAGATTGTTTTGTGGTTCAAGGGTGTTTATTGAAGTGCTAATTATTGGAGGGGGTGGCAAAATGGTGATGGGTGATGGTGAAGGAATGTCCATGGCAGAGTCCAGTCTATTAGTCTCACAGGTGCACTGCCCATATGGGCATAGGAAGTGGAGCTGGGGCAGTTCCAATCTGGACAGGGTAACAAAGTGGGACAATGGGATGTCAATCAGGGTGGTCTCATTTCTTGGCGGGGGTCTTGCCATCGTGCTCTGTCCTGTTCCTGGATCTCAGGGACCGCTTGCGGGGTGGTTGTATGTCTGCAGGGGGTGGGGTGCTGGTGTGGTGGTCCTGTGGCGGGGCGTCCTGTCCACTAGCGCCGGCGGAGGTGGTGGGCAGTTCATCATCCAGGCTAGTGTCAGGGGCCCCTTGGAGTGCCACGGTGTCCCTCATGATGTTCTGTATGTCCTTCAGCACCCCTACGATGGTGCCCAGGGCGGAGCTGATGGTTCTGAGCTCCTCCCTGAACCCCAAATACTGTTCGTCCTGCATGCGCTGGGTCTCCTGAAACTTGGCCAGGACCGTAGCCATCGTCTCCTGGGATTGGTGGTAGGCTCCCATGATGGAGGAGAGGGCCTCGTGGAGAGTGGGTTCCCTGGGCCTGTCCGCCCCCTGTCGCACAGCAGCCCTCCCAGTTCCCCTGTGTTCCTGTGCCTCCGTCCCCTGGACCGTGTGCCCACTGCCACTGCCCCCAGGTCCCTGTTGTTGTTGGGGTGGTGGGTTATCCTGGGTTCCCTGTAGTGGTGGACACACAGCTGATTGGCGTGTCCTGGGTAAGGAGGTATGGGCCCGCTGGGTGGGTGCTGTGCTGGTGTTACCAGAGGGGGGAAGGTCAGTGTTGGGCTGTGCCTGTGCGAGGGGAACCGACTGTCCCGAGGCCCACGATGGTTCGGGCTGGTCATCTGGATCCAGTTGGCCAGAGCTGCTGTCATCACTGTGGGCCTCTTCTGTGGGTGGAATGGAGATGTCTTGACCCTCCTGTCTGGTGGCGTTAGGTAGTGGCCCTGCTGGGGTGTAAAATCATGATTATTGCATCTGTGTGTGTCATGGTGTGCAATGGGTGGGTGAGCATGTACCCCTGTGCTAGCATTCCTGTGTGGGGGCTTGTGTGATGATGGTTGGGGGGTTGTTATTGGTATGTGCAGTGGGCATGCTTTAGTGATGGGTGTCCATGCTTTGCTGTGTCATGCAGGGCTTGGTGTTGGGATGTGTGGTTTGTGTTATTAGTACATTAGTGAGGAGTTGGAGTGATAGGGGAGGGGGTGAGGGTGGGGGCGTGTGATAGCATGCAGGTAGGGTGAGGGATATGATAGTTAAGATTAGACTTACCAGTGTCCATTCCTCCACCGACTCCTCCAAGGCCCTCTGGGTGCATAATGGTCAAGACCTGCTCCTCCCATGTTGCTAGTTGTGGGGGAGGAGGTGGGGGTCCGCAGCCAGTCCGTGAATCGCGATGTTGTGCCTGGAGACCACTGAACGCACCTTTCCCCGTAGGTCGTTCCACCTCTTCCGAATGTCCTCCCGATTTCTTGGGTGCTGTCCCACTGCATTGACCCTGTCGACGATTCTCCGCCATAGCTCCGTCTTCCTAGGTCTAGAGGTGTGCTGCACCTGTGATCCAAATAGCTGTGGCTCTACCCTTACGATTTCCTCCACCATGACCCTGAGCTCCTCCTCCGAAAACCTGGGGTGTCTTTGGCGTGCCATGGGGTGGTGTAGGTGATGTGTGTGGGGTGTATGTGGTGATGAGTGTGGTGATGTGTGGTGGTGTGTGGTATTTTGTGTGGGTGATGGTGTTGTGTGCCTTTGTGTGGTGGAGTTGCCTATTGCTGTGCTATCTCTCTGTCGCCTTCGTCTCTTTTTTTTGGTAGTAGGGGTTTGTGGGTGATGTGGGTGTGTGTTTTATATTGTGTTTGGTGTGTGGGAGTGGTGTTTGTATGTGTATTTTGAATTGTCCAATGTGGCGGTGTTTTGGAGATGTGTGTGTATTTTGAGCGCAGCGGTGTGTACCGCCAATGGAATACCGCGGTTGAATTTGTGGGTCGTGATAGCATGGGCGTCTTTCTGTTGGCGTGATGGTGGAGGTTTTGTTTTCGCCAGTTTATCACTGACCTTTGGTGTGGCGGACTTGTGTGGGTGTCTGAGTTTCGGCGGATTCCGAGATGTGGGTCATAATAGCTGTGGCGGAATTCCGCGGCCGCGGCGGTGTATTGACGGTCTTCTGCTCGGCGGTAAGCGGCTTTTACCGCCAATGTTGTTATGACCCCCTAAGTGTAGGTTTGTAGAGGGTGGAATTTACCATCTCTCATAATTTCAAAAACAGCTGCACAAACTGCAGAGTATTGGTGTTTGGTACCTATAGCTGGTTGCGCTGAACCATCAGAATAAATGATAATTCTGTAATGGTCAAGAGGAATGACATTAGTGGGAATGGGGTTCTCAAGTTCATAATGGAGACATTATTGGGTCTGAAGTTTTGGGTCAAAAACATAATCAACAACAGTGGCAGTTAAGGAGATAGGCCACTGTATCCAACATGGATGCAATGTTTTAGCATTTGGAACGCTAGCTTTGATAACAGCCTCAAAGACGGGGACTGAGGTAACAGCAGTAATGCACTTACCTTGGGCTAGTGGTCTCTTCTACTGCAATAAGTATTTTTTTCTTTTCGTGCAAGATGCATTTCAACATTAGAGTATAAGTGTGATTTTTATGCTATGGGCACTGTCTCGCCTTAAAAAAATGTGACATAATTCTATGGCACCCAGAATAACCCAAATTAACGAATTTGTTTTGTTTTCACGTTTGTGTAAGTGTTTTGCTTCAAGTATACCAGTCTGTAATGATTTGAGATTGTGGTATCTAATGTTTGCTTGAGAAATCAGGACGTATGAAATCATAAAGTGGTTTTACAATTTTAAGAGCTGAGCATAATCTGGAATTAATGTTTTGCCAAAATTAAAGAATCCTAACAAGGTTTTTATATTTTTTATATTGTTTGGTGGGTGTAGTTGTGCACACTTCTCTAAGAAGTGTGGTGCCAAGCGTTCCCCTCATTTGATAGCTCCTATCCCACAAACAGGACACTGAAAAGAGCAATTCTAGTTTTCTTAAAGTTGAATTTGTAGTCATGGTAGGCAAATTCCAGTACAATGCAATCTACCATGACCAGATGTGTGTTGAGGTCATCATCCGTGAATTAGATGTCATCTACATAGGACAATGACTCTGAATCAGTATCATGTAATATTGCTGTCACAGGGCTGAGAACAATCATGGACTGTTTTATACCCTTGGGGAAGTCTGTAAAAGTGATGCTTTCAGGTGCTAGATTTTGACAGAAGAACCCGTTGGAAATATCCAGGGTCGTTTTGTATTTTTTGCGTTCAATGTTGTTCATAAGACCTGTGCTATGTGAATTTTAAATTGCAAATGTGCATATGTAACTATTTAAATGTCTGTGATCAAAGACTATTCTGTAAGAAACGTCATGCTTAGCTGTGAGAAACAAAGGGTTATTCATAACTGATACACAGGGTTAATTTAATCCATGGTACTCTGGTTGTGAGAGAATTTCCCTCACTAGGGCTTTAGGATCATGTTTTATTGGGTTTTGAGGTTGTATTTGTGGATTGGACCATATAGGTATGACGTAATAAAGTGAGCCCCTATCTGATCCCACTTGGTTGTGGTCTAGTGCTAAAGCCTGTGCCTGAGCCCAATCTGAAGTATAGGCTTTGTTTACTGATTCTTCAACTAGGACTGACGAAGATGACAAAATGACATCTTCCCCATGTGGGAGCTCTCTGACAAGCTCTGGGGGGCAATATTTTTCTGACAGAAAAATGTCATAGCTTAGCATTAATCTTTCCCAGATAATTACTTTAATTGTCCTCCTCAATTTGAATTTTTTATTTATAGACCCTGTTGGGTGGGACAACATGCCTTTCTGGGGTTTCAACTTCAATGGAGCCGTTAGTTGCTGTTACCTACAGAAGCTTTTGAAGATTCTGGCAAATTATGGTGACCTCTGCTGTGCTGTCTAGCAGAGTCACTGCCCACGTCCTGTTCTTCAATAGGGTTCTCAGTATGTGAGGCATACTTAGCCGAAAGTGCCACAACCTACTTCTTTTTAAATTGAGCTTTATGTTAGGAAATGGAGTGTAGGCGGCTGTAATTGGCCATGAGGCCCCATCATTGCTAAGGGGTCCTATTCTAACATAATCAATAACATGTAGGAGGGAGCCTTGAAACCAATTATAGTGTTCTTGATATATTAATAGTAGTTCTAGATACTGATGAGCTCTGTACTGTGAAGGTGCATTAGCTACAGTTTGTGTGAAAAATGTTTGTATTTGCACCAATGCAGGAAAAGTGATACTGGAGTAGAACAGTTCTGTTCTGTACACATTGTGTGCCTCTAACACAAATGTAACATCTTTACCCCCATTAGCAAGCCCAATTGCAAGTAAAGGTTGTGTGACAGGTTGTCTACAATTTACTGGAATTACCACTAGTTGTGGTTGTCCCATATTTAAATGGCCAAATTCAGAAATGGAAACACCAAATGGGGTATCATTTCAAGG
Source organism: Pleurodeles waltl (assembly GCF_031143425.1). Classification (NCBI taxonomy): domain Eukaryota; kingdom Metazoa; phylum Chordata; class Amphibia; order Caudata; family Salamandridae; genus Pleurodeles; species Pleurodeles waltl. Next base: position 462,050,944 of record NC_090440.1, on the reverse strand, counting down.
ATCAAGCTTGAACAACCTACAGATTAAGACAGGTACTACCTATTTAGCTGAGGAGGATTTTCCCTAACACTGAGGACGTCTCCGTATGAAAGGTAAATAGGGCACCTTTGGCATGTGGGAGAGAGTTACTTAGGAGATCCGCTATGTACGTACCTGACCAAAGTCTGGTGAGAATGAGAATAAGTCTGCATGTTTAGAAAACAGCACCACTGAGCATGGAAGATTGAGTTAGTCCAGACAACTTTGGAACCTGTTGGCCTAACGCTTTGCTTGCCCAAAGTGCTTCACCCAACCCTAGAAAAAAAGGTGATTTTTGGCAACCTAAACCTCACACTCTGACTGCTCAGGGAAGTTGTGTTAGGAGACCATATCCAGTTACTTAGTGACTCACACATGGCAAGGCAGGATACAAGGTGTAACTCGATTTCAATGTATTTATTGAAGCAATTGTATCCTAGTATAAAAAGCATGAGCTGTGACAGTAAGACAGATGAACACTGTATGGTAAACCTAATTTCAACCAATGTCAAGAGGATAAACAGCCTCACCATTTTGTATGAGTCTATAGAGCCTAGAGATTCCTGCCTGATCCCTATGTCTAAATCTGAGTACATAGTAGTTGTAACCCTTCTGCCTGCCCCTATCTAAGAAAGTAACTCTAACGGCATACCTGAGTAGAATAACAAGGGTCTGCTTGTTTTCTGGAAGGTAGTCTTCTCGGGAAGCTGAAGAGTCAGTTACAGGATCAGCGAAGGTATCTGTAGAATGTGGTGTGTTCCAAGACAGCCATGACTGGAATGCCCTCTGCCCCCTTAAGGCCTATGTGTTGGTTAAATAATAACCCATACAGGGTTGTAATAACAGGCCGGACGTATTGATGATGTGTCTAGAAAGTAGGGACTGACTTCTGGGATCCTGGACTGGCCATACACGTTAGCAAATCACGGTACCATACATGACAACCTTGAGCAGGCACAGAATGCACATTGTACAAATGGCTGATAAAATGTGCAGGGCGAACAACTCTATCCTCTTGGAAAGAGGTACCTGATTAAAATATGAAAACAACACGCTAGATGCAGGCTGTGCTAAAAAATGTGAAAATGAATAAAACAAATATGAATGTAAAATGCACAGGCTACGGATCTAATGCTAAAATGAGGGTGCCCAACCTGGGCACTAAAAGGGGCCATACAACACCTTCTGCTGGGCAAGCCTGGAAGCTATATCAAACAAAGTCCTTTGAAAATCAGATACCCTTTCCATGAGGCCCCACTGAAGTGCCAGAGGACTTGGATGTTCAACATTTTTCCAAGTCCTAACTTTTCAGATTTTTATCGACCAATACCTCTTGGAGTCTGCTAAGCTCCCACAACCTCAGAACCCCACATGTGGGCCAGGAATCACACTAGCAGAAGCCACCAGTATGGTCCCTTTGCTACTGGTCAGTTGGCCTTTCCTAAAAGAAAGTTACCTGCAGTGTGTTGTGTACCTGGACCCACACAGGAGGACAGCCACATAACACTTGATGACCACTTATCAGTCCTCAGTATAAGTGGGAGCATGTCTAGCCTTTCAGGTCTCTACAGAGGTCACATAATATCCAGTACTCTTCTGTTCAACCACAGGTCCAGATGTGTACTGATGAGCTGGGAATTATGTGCTACTTTTGTAGGTGTTACTAAACAGTGGGTAGGGGATGACTCTGGAATGCTCCCTAAACAATGAGAAAAAGTTCCTAAGGGCAAATATTCCCTCTTTTGCAGACATCCTTTTTGCCTTATGGCAAACCATCCCACAGTGCACTATTCAGAAGCAAATCTAAGCTGGAGGCTCAGCCAGGGGTATGCCTATGGAAAGGAATAGTCCTCTTCTCCTCACCACACACAATGAGCTGGTTCTGGGACTGGCTCTCCTCCCACTGGATTGGTGACAAACTTTCTACAATTGACCCAGGGAACATGTGGACCTCTTCCCCGGGTCTTTCTTTACCCTTAACTTTGAAGGAGCATGAATCACCCTGGTCCCTTTAAAGTTAATCAACCTGCACCCACCCTGTCATCCTTCCTGAGCTGAAAGGAGTCCGGTACCTCACATCTAGGTATTCTTCCCTAAAGACCTAAGACCTTGTTGCAATTGTTGGAGAAGTTTTCACACTTCATTAAGGGGAAGCACTGACAGGGCTAGTTGCAAGATTGATAATGCTAATTAGCCAACTGGAGCATCAGCCAAAAAAGTATAACTTCTCAAAAGTTACTTTTTCTTGCATATTTATCAAAAATCCAACGTCCCTATAGACTGCAGTCAAATTTAAATTATACCGGCTTAATTTGCATAATCCAGGAATTTAATGCTACTCTTGTTATGCGAATTTCCACCAATTCCAACACAACTTCACTGTGGTTTAAATGGCCACAGACATAGTGCACTTTTAATGAAAGCCCAACTTGCTGCTACACAGTTGAGATGCCCAAGTTGCCCACTATTCCTCTATGGTTGGGAGAGTGTTACTCGATTGAGAAGTTACTTTAAAAAACAAAAAACAAGAATTGCCTGGCCAAACAAGATTAGTTCATTTAAATAAACATTAGTGCCGGGGGAGCAGTTATAGAACCGGGATCTGAGGACTGACTCAACTTATGTCAGATTGATGCAGATTTTCTTTTACATTTCTTTGAGTTAACTTCTGCAATTTTATTTATATCTGCTATTGTGATCCCTAAATATTTCAATATTTCAACTCTTTCTTTACGGAGATCCCTTCCACCTATGTGTCCCATACCATAACTTCATATTTTTCACTATTCACAGCAAATCCACTGATCTTCCCAAAATCCTTTGTCAGCTCTTCCAGGGCTATCATTGCTTGACCCAAATCTGCTGTGTACACTAACAGATCATCCACGTATAGGGAAATCTTCTTACTCTAATTCCCGCACTAAAATGGGAGTATCCTCTGATCCCTCCTTAGTTTACACGCTAAAGGTTCTATATATATATATTAAGAAGTAATGGCGACAACGGGCACCCTTGTCTTGTTCCTCTTTGAATTTTAAAAAGGAGAGTTAGAACACCATAAACTAGGACTCTCACTTCTGGGTCTTGATAGATCTTCTGCAAACCCAATAAAGTTCTTACTCAGATTTAAAAAACTCACAGACCATTTCCAAATAGGCCCAGTTAACCCTATTAAATGCTTTTGTGGCATCTATCCTTACTTCCACCAAGGGATCCTGGCATGTAATAGCTAGATCAGTGTGTGTGTCAACTCCTACATCAACCTGTCCATCATAAAGCCCTTTTGATCCACATGAATAAGCTTTCCCAGGACAACACTTAAACCTATCCGCCATAATCTTTGCAAAAATTTTGTAATCACTATTTATTAGGGAAATTGGTCTATATGTGTTGCAAGACCTTTGGTCTTTCCCTGGCTTCAAAATTACTGTGACAATTGCTTCCTTCCAAGACGGAGGCATCATACTTCTACCTTCTAAAATGTCATTATACATCCTCACAAAAACTTCTTTACACAGTTTCCCAGGGCGCTTTCAACTTCCAAAGGCAGACCTTCCAGGCCTGGTACTTTCCCAGTCTTGCCTGATTTCAAAACCCGATCCAATTCCTCCAACCCAACTTACTTATTCAGACCTCTACTGTCTTCATTACTCAAAGTATACAAGCCTAACTCTTCTAACCAGGTTCTCACCGCCCCCCCAAGGGTACTTCTACATCTTCTGTGTATAATTCTGAAAAACAATTCTCCTCAAACTTCTCCAACCTCCTTATCCACCCTCCTCAAACTCCCTGAGGTTGCATCTTGTAGCTCTATTACCCTGTTCCTCTCTCTATTAGCTTTTAATCTCCATGCCAGTAATATACCACAATTTTCTCCATTCTCATAATTTGCTAGCCTGTTTGCTTCGCATCTCTTCTTAATCCTATTCTTAATTACAGCATTCAACTCAGATCGTAACCTGTGGTATACTACATACAGCTGATCTACATCCTCATCCTTCAGACCAACCAATGTTAATTTTGCTTCTACTTGCTGTATCTGCTTGTTGGAAAATGGGTTTTTGGTAAGGGCAGGTAAGTACCTACACTTAGCAATATGCCACTAACCTCCACTTAGGTCCAGTTAGGTCTCAGTAAATTAAACCCAGCTCAACCCTTGGTAGCTTGGCAACGAGTGACATGGCTTAATTTAGGAAACAGAGTGTAAAGCATTCAAATATCACAAAACAGTAATTAAATAAAACACAGCAAACAGTTTAAAAATCCTCTATGGAGCTTTTTTCCAAAGGTTCTCCAAAGTTCTCCAAACTTCTGGATCTTCTTCCAGATGTTCCTTTAAGGTTCTTTTGGGGTCCACAGCTCACCCCAAGGTTCCAGAAGCTCTGAGATGCTCCTGGCGCAAACTCCTTTTTGGCGGTTGGTTTCCTCAGGAGTTGGTGGAGGTGACTCTGGTTAGCAATTTTTCACCTGTAGCAAACAGGGAGTCCCTCCTTGAACCAGTTGAAGCCAGGCAAAGTCCTTCTTGTGGTGAAGCCCAAGTGTGCAGCTGGTGCAGTCCTTCAGAGTGCAGGGTCCAGGTGCAGGCCAGGGAAGGCAGTCCTTCTTCTGTAGTTCTTCCTTGTTGGAATCTGATGGGGACCTGAGGTGTGGGTGCAGGTCTGCCAGTTTTATACCTGCTCCTGGGTGAAAAACAGGGGGATCCTAGTTCTCCAATCAGGTGCAGGGTCCTCCCCCCTGTGATGACCACTTCCTGTGAAGTGTGGCAAAAATCAATCCCAGGTAGCAACATTCCTCAAAGATCCATCATGGCTGAAAGTGATTTTTGGAGGTTACATCTGGCTGAGCCCACCCACTGGTGTAGCTAAAAATCCCAAACACACCCCTCTCCTGCCCTCTCCTAATATAATCAAGGGGACACCTAATTGTCTTGGTATGCAGGATGTGAGGGTGTTGCTAGGTTGCTCCAAATGTCCTTCTCTGCCTTTGAAAACCAGTTTGGCAGCCCTCCCCCTTCCTGCTTCACCATCTGCTGAGGGGAGATTTCCGCCCACAGGCACATCTCTTTGTGTGGAGCCAGACCACTTCACACCTCATCAAGGCAGCCTGGGCCAGGCTGCCAGAGGCTGGCCAATCAGAGCACAGCAGCAAAAACACTGGAGGGCTGAAGTTGGCAACTTTTCAGTTAATGTTTTTACCTGAACAAGTTATATTAAATCCCACAACTGGAAGTTGTGGGATTTATTATAACAATTAATTTGATACCAGACTTCTGGTATCTGTTACTTAAGGGGACTTTTAAAATTAGAATAAAGTCTCCCCATTCTAGCCTATGGAGGCCATTCACTACAATGAGGGAAAACGAATTGGGCTGTTTTACCTCACCAGGGCTTATAAAACTATTTTTATAAGGTCCCTGCTTATAGTTACATGGCACCTACCCCTAGGGGCACATAGGGCACACCTTAGGGGTGACTTATATGTAAGAAATAAGGTCGTTTAAGACTTTGGAACTACTTTTAATTCCAAAGTCGAATTTGCATGTAACTTTAATCTAAAAGCAGCCAGCAAGGCAGGCCTGCCTTTAAAATGACACTGGGCACCTCAGCAGTGCATCTATGGAGGCACTACCTATGCTGGGGTCCCTAAACCTCCATGCCCTACCATATACTAGGGACTTATAGGTAGGTTAACTTTCCCAATTATAATTAGCCTAATTTGCATATCCACTTTACACAGAGTACTGGCCCTTGGACTGGTAAGCAGTACCCAGGGCACACCCAAGAGTCAGTAAACACCAGTACCTGTCCAAAAGGTTTGGGGGTGACCAGGGCAAAAAGGAGGACTTTCCTACACTGCCCCCCCAGATGAAAGGTGATGGGTACCAACCTACACCCTGGTAGTCCTCAGCTAAGTGGAAGAACCTGGAAAGGCCATCTGCATTGGCATGGGCAGTCCCAGGTCTGTGCTCCACTGTTAAGTCCATCCCCTGTAGGGAAATGGACAACCTTAACAGTTTTGGGTTCTCCCCCCTCCTATGCATCAACCATCTGAGAGGTCTGTGGTCAGTTTGTACACGGAAGTGAGTGCCAAACAGGTATGGCCTCAACTTCTTCAGGGACCAGACCACAGCAAAGGCCTCCCTCTTAATGGCACTCCATCTTTTCTCTCTGGGAGTAGTCGCCTGCTGATGAAGGCAACTGGTTGATCTTGGCCCTCTTCATTATCTTGTGCTAACACTGCCCCAATGCCTTCCTCTGAAGCATCTGTTTGCACTATAAACTCCTTGCTATAGTCAGGGCCCAGTAACACTGGTGCTGAACACATAGGGGGTCATTCCGACCCTGGCAGTCCATGACCGCCAGGGCCGGGGACCACGGAAGCACCGCCAACAGGCTGGCGGTGCTTTCAGGGCCAGTCAGAAAAGGGGAACCGGCGGTTTCCCGCCAGTTTTCCCCTGGCCCAGGGAATCCTCCATGGCGGCGCTGCTTGCAGCGCGGCCATGGGGATTCCGACCCCCTTCCCGCCAGCCTGTTTCTGGCGGTTTACACCGCACCCGTCGCACCCCTGCAATACCGCCGGCTCCATTCGGAGCCGTCTTCTATGTTGCAGGGGCTTTCCCGCTGGGCCGGCGGGCGGCCTTTTGGCAGTCGCCCGCCGGCCCAGCGGGAAAGCCAGAATGGCATCCGCGGTCTCCTGACCGCGGAGCGGCCATTTGGCGGTGACCGCATGGCGGGCGGCGACCGCCTCCCGCTGCGGTCAGAATGACCGCCATAGTCTGTTTTAGGGTGTCAAAAGCTTTCTGACACTCTGGGGTCCAAATTACCTTCTTGGGCTGTTTCTTGGAGGTAAGCTCAGTCAGGGGGGCCACTATGGTCCCATAATTCGGAACAAACCTCCTGTAGTACCCAGTCAGGCCAAGAAAGGCCCTGACCTAAGTCTGGGTTTTAGGAGCCTCCCAATCCAGGATAGTATGGATCCTGGGCTGGAGAGTTTGTACATGGCCTCCACCAACAAGGTGGCCCAGGTACACAACTGAGCTTTGCCCTATCAGGCACTTGCATGCCTTGATAGTCAGGCCTGCTTGAAGCAGGGCCTAAAGCAGTTCCTTCAGGTGGACCAGGTGGTCCTCCCAGGTGGAACTAAATACAGTTTTATCATCCAGATAAGCTGCACTGAAAGATTCTAACCCAGACAGGACTCTATTCACCAACCGTTGGAAGGTGGCAGGAGCATTTTTCAGGCCAAAGGGCATCACCTTGAACTGAAAGTGGCCCTCTGGTATGGACAATGCTGACCTCTCCTTAGCTCCTGGACTTAAGGCAATCTGCCAGTATCTTGAGGTCAGATCAAATATGCTCAGGAATTTGTCAGCCCCCAACCTATCAATGAGCTCATCAGCTCTAGTTATGGGGTGAGCATCAGTCCTAGTGACTGCATTTAGACCTCTGTAGTCCACACAGAATCTCAATTCCTTCCCACCTTGGGGATAAGGTTTGGGCACCAGTACCACTGGACTGGACCAAGGACTGTCAGAGGGCTCAATTACCTTGAGCTCCAGCATCTTAGCCACTTCAGCTTTGATGTTGGCCTTGACCTGGTCAGACAGCCTGTACAGCTTGTTTTTGACAGGTAAGCTGTCACCAGTGTCAACCTCATGACACACAAATGGGTGAGTCCAGGGGTCAGGGAGAACAGACTAGCAAACTGCTCCAAAAAGTTTCTGCAGTCTTTTTGTTGCTGGTCTGTCAACTTGGGAGAGAGTACCACTCCCTCCACTGACCCATCTTGTTCATTTGAGGACAGGAGATCTGGCAGAGGTTCACTCTCCTCCTCCTTCCCCTCATCAGTGACCATCAGAATGGACATGTCTGCCCTGTTCTGGTGGTGTTTCAATCTGTTGACATGCAGGATCCTAAGAGGATTCCTGGTGGTGCCAAGATCTACCAAGTAGGTGATCTCACCGTTTTTCTCCACAATTGGATAGGGCCCAGTCCATTTGGCTTGACGTGCCCTAGGAGCCATGGGCTCCAAAACCCACACCAGCTGTCCTGGGTGATACTTAGGCATGATAGCCTTCTGGTCATGCCAGAGCTTCATGAGCTCTTGGCTGGCCTCCAGGTTTCTGCTTGCCTTCTTCATGTACTCATCGATGCGTGACCACAGGCCCAGCACATAATCCAGCACATTCTCCTTGGATTCTTTGAGAGGCTTCTCCCAAGACTCTCTCACCAAGCACAATGGGCCTCTTACAGGGTGCCCAAACAGTAATTCAAAGGGGCTGAATCCAACCTCCTTCTGTGGCACCTCTCTGTAGACAAACAGCAGGCATGGGAGGAGAACATCCCATCTCCTCCTGAGTTTGTCAGACAAACCTATGATCATGCCCTTCAGGGTCTTATTAAATCTTTCCACCAGACCATTGGTCTGTGGATGATAGGGGGTGGTGAACTTATAAGTAACACCACACTCATCCCACATGGCTTTCAGATAGGCAGACATAAAATGTGTGCCCCTATCTGAGACCACCTCCTTTGGGAATCCCACTCTGGTGAACACACCAAGTAGGGCCCTAGCCACTGTGGGAGCAGTGACTGTCCAGAGGGGTATTGCCTCAGGGTACCTGGTGGCATGGTCCACAACCACCAAAATGTACCTGTTGCCTGAGGCAGTTGGTGGGTCTAGGGGACCAACAATGTCAATCCCCACCCTCTCAAAGGGAGTCCCAACCACTGACCGTGGTATCAAGGGAGCCTTTGGCTTGCCCCCTGCCTTGCCACTGGCTTGGCAGGTAACACAGGAGCTGCAAAACTCCCTGACTTTTTCTGACATTTGGGGCCAATAAAAATGGTTGGCCAGCTTGTTCCAGGTCTTGATCTGTCCCAAATGTCCAGCTAAGGGAATATCATGGCTTAAAGTGAGGAGGAATTCTCTATACTTCTGGGGGACCACCGTTCTCCTGGTTGCCCCTGGTTTGGGGTCCCTTGCCTCTTGTAAACCTTGCAGATCCTACTGGTATCCCCTTGTTCTTGCCTGGCAGCAGTCTGCCTTAGGCTCTCAAGAGTGGGACACTCTCTTTGTCCCTGGCACAACTCTTCTCTGGTGGGCCCACCTGCCCCTTGCAGTTCTGCCAAGTCAAGCAGAGCTTGCAGGGGAAGTGGCACTCCCTCAGAGGTCAGATCCCCTCAGGTTTGGATTCCTCCTGATCCTCTGTACTTGTGGGGGCTGGCAAGCCAGACCCAGTGCCCTTTCTCTTCTTCTTGGAGGCTTGGCCCATTGTTCCAGGGTCCAAATGTCCAGCACTTCCCTGCTGTGCTGCCTGTGACCTGGTCACAGCACACACCCATTCAGGGAGGTCCAGCATCTGTGCATGGACCCTTCTCTCCACCGCTGACCATTCAGATGCTTCAAGATATTTTCCCAGCAGACACTCTACTGGGAGGGCAGGAGCTACAGCTACTTTCTTAGGGCCAGTCACACCTCCCCAATCCAGGCTCACCATGGCCATGGGATGGAGTTTGGTTCTGCTATCTGCATAAGTCACTTGATGGAAGACACCAGGTAATACCTGTTCTGGAGAAACCAGCTTCTCTGTGACCATTGTCACACTGGCTCCTGTATCTCTCAGAGCTTCCACCTCAGTCCCATTGACTTTAGGCCTCTGCCTATACCTCTCCATGCTGGGGGGTAACGTGGCCATAGTTGCAATGTCCACCCTACCCACGGATACAAAGGTGACCTCTGTGTACCCTGATCCCAGACCTGGGCAAACTTCCACCCCCATCCCTACACTAGCAATCCCCTGGGATTGTCCACCAGTGGGGGGCTTCTTGGAGCAGATAGCATATCCTCTTTTGTGTCCAGGTTGATGACACTCAAAACACTTTCCGTCCTTAGCAAGCCCCTGAAACTTTCCTGCTTTAACAGGATCATAATGCTTCCCCTGATACCCTTTCCCCTTGGAAGTGGAATGGCTTGGGGCTCCCATACCCGGAGACATTTTTGGGGACTCTTGTGAGGACTCCTTGGGCTTTTTATCATCTTTCCCTTGGTTCTTCCCCTGAGAAGAACCATGTCCTCCCTTTTTCTGATCACCCCCTAGGGGCTTCTGGTTAACCCTAGTTCTTAACCTGTCATCTGCTGCCTCCCCCAGCTCTCTGGGGTTGGCCAACTTAGAATCAACTAGATACTGGTGGAGCTTCTCTTGGACACAGTTGGTGTCTCATAATCAAATTGTACAGCCCCTCAAAGGTACTTACCTTGTTGCCATGTATCCAGCCCTCTAGTGCTTTAACTGAGATGTCTACAAAGTCCACCCAGGGTGTCCCTAAACTTGAGCCTATACTGCTCTGGGGTCAGACCAAACTTTTTAGTAAAGCATCTCTTCATACTGGAGTATGAATCTGCCTCCTCCCCCTCAACGTTAGGAGCCTATCCCTCCCAGAGTTGGGGACCAACTCCCAAAGAAGTGAACCCCAGTACTGAGGCTTAACTCTCCTCATCTGGAGGGGCCTCTCAAAGGCCCCCAGCCACTTATCTATGTCATCCCCCTCTACATAGGCAGGGACCATCCCCTTAGGTGATCTGGGGGAAAAAACCCCACCCATGGACACCTCAGCTTCTCTGTCACTGCCACCATCTCTTTTCTCTTCCCTTGCCACTTTTTCTTTTTGAGGGCCAGCTTTTCTGCCTCCATAACTATAAATGCTAGCTGGGCCTCCAGCTCTCTTTCCCTGAGGGACAGGTTCTCTCCTCCTGAAGGGACACCCTTCCCCCAACTAGCTTTGGGTGTGACTCTAGTGTGTAGTGAGGACTGGTCTTCCTCCTCCTCCTCACTTAGGCTCAGATGCCCTCCCTCCCCTGAGTGGTTGGAGATAGCATCCTCCCCTGCTTCTTTCTCCTCTGGAGCTTCCACTGGGCCTACTTCTTGGGCCTCAGCCCATGCTGTCAGGGATTTAATCAGGACATGCTTCCTGAGGTCAGTGGTTGCAGGCAACCGCCTTGCAGTACACAACCCCCTAAGCTGGACTACTGTCAGTGTGGGTAGGATAGCCAGATCAAGCTCCATGGTTCCCTAGTTTTGTGTCAACAAAAACTTTTTGCAAAAATTGGAAACAAGAATTTAGAAAAATCAAAAAAATTCAATAATTTAAATTAAAAATTAAAAACAAATTTTGCACGAGGACAATTTAAAGGATTTTTAATTTGTTTTACTTAAAACTGTAAAGTGATACTGAACACAAGTACAGGATCCCCCCATTGCGCACCAAAAATGTTGGAAAACGGGTTATTGGTAAGGGCAAGTAAGTAGCTACACTTAGCAATAGGCCATGAACCTACACTTAGGTCCAGTTAGGTCTCAATAAATGAAACCAGGTCAACCCTTGGTAGCTTGGCAACGAGCAACAAGGCTTAACTTAGGAGACAGAGTGTAAAGCATTCAAATATCACAAAACAGTAATTAATAAAACACAGGAAACAGTTTAAAAATCCAAAATCAATTTATAAAAATAGGACACAAAAACGAATAAAATCGGATAAGGGGAACCGGAGATATGAATTTTTAAAGAATTATTGCTTTCTAGCGCATAGAAACAAAACGAGCCAATCTGGACATCTGGCCGCACCTCGACCGGGGCAAAGTCAAAGTTTAAGGCCGACCGCGATGGAGCCTGGCTCGGCTACAGGCCACAGGAGGCCTCGTCAAAAGTTTACCTTAGGACTTAGTCGTTTTTCTGAAGATTTTCTTCAGCGGGACAAACCTGTCAGTCCAATCTGACCTCCTGGAACTCTTCCTCGGATACGCGTCGCGGGAGCCCTCGTGCAGATTTTTACCTTCGGACTAGGTCGTTTTTTCAAGGTGAAAATCCTTCGACCGGGGCAAACCTGGATCTTGATCCGACGTCCTTGGAGCCCTCCTTGGATACGCTGGCTGGGAGGTCCCGGTCAACTTCCTACATTCGGACTTAGGCAGTCATTCCAACCGTGGCGGGCACCGCCGAATGACTGCACCGCGGTCAAAAGACCGCGGCGGCCATTCTGGCTTTCCCGCTGGGCCGGCGGGCGACCGCCAAAAGGCCGCCCGCCGGCCCAGCGGGAAAGACCCAGCAACGATGAAGCCGGCTCCGAATGGAGCCGGCGGAGTTGCTGGGGTGCAACGGGTGCGACTGTTAGGGGGCCCCTGCACTGCCCATGCCAGTGGGCAGTGGCATGGGCAGTGCAGGGGCCCCCAGGGGCCCCAGGACACCCGTTCCCGCCATCCTGTTCCTGGCGGTAAAAACAATTCCTTTACCTCAGCTTGTAATTCTGTTACCACCACCTCATCTAATAACAAGGTTCTATTGAGCATTCACCTACTCCGAACCATGTTCCCTGTTAGACCAATATTCAGCTGATAGCGGAATGATCCATTAAATGAGTACCAACATGAGCTATCTCCTTCACACTCTGTCCCAAATACCTATCTATTAAAATGTAATCGATCCTGGACTTATGTCTATATTTGTTGTTGTTAAATAATGTATCCCGTGGTTTACCCCATCCTCTCCCTCCATATATCACATAGCCCCAACGGAGACCTTATAAACAGTACTTGGTGTTGCACTTTCTCATTAATTCTAGATTTACTCCCTGATGACCTATCTAAATTATAATTTAACACCACATTAAAATCCCTCATCCAAATAATTGGATCAGAAAATTGCAGCAAGTGCTGAAATAAATACACTATATCATCCTTACAGGGCACATAATACCCACCACCGTAAATGCCCTACCATATGCCACCAATCTCCCTATTACCCTAAGCACCACAACCCCTTTGCTCCCGCCACTCTGGCCTGAGCTTATCATCTGTTGCACCCATCTACATGTCCTAGACAACTCCACACACTCTTGCCTAGACAGGTGAATCTCTTGCAACACTAATACATCTGCTTGAACATCTTTCATATTTTGTAACAACCTCTTTTGTCTATTTACTACCCTTAATCCGTTAATATTCCAAGGCAGCAGCCTCAACTCCTTTACCTCCATCATCTACCCCCTGTCACTGAAACAAAACATGTTATTCCCCCTAAGCTCACCCTGTTTCCCATTACTCAGAGGACATCTTTTTTTCCCTTTTCTCCCCCATGCTCCCCACCCTGTGCCCTATTCCCCTCCCTACCCCGCCCCTCCCCACCCCATACCTCCCTGGGAGAACCTCCCAGGAATCTTCTTCTGGGCATCATCACCTCAGGGGGGGCTACCATAGGGACTTTAAAATTGCACACAAACATTCAACTTTCAACATCTAAGTAAACTGAAAGGGAAAGATGAAATAAAGCGGGTGGCGAATTTCCAATGTAGCTAACTTCTTATAATGTTTTTATCAGGTCATCAACCTCTCTTGCTTCTTTAAAATTATACATTTTATTATTCGCCATCTCTCTCAAAGACGCTGGGAATTTCAACTGAGCTGTAGCTCCTAATTTCTTGAGGGCATCAGTTCTCTTACCTAGCTCCCACTGCTTACTCAAAGTTGTGCTCAAAAGATCTGACCTGATTTAAAAAAAAAAAAAAAAACGTCCCCTGCCGAAAGTAATTTCTTTTTCAATGCCGCTACCAGGATTTCTTCTTTAACCGCATATGTATGAAAACACACCAAGATCTTCCTAGGGGTCTCTCTCTCTGTTTGGCGGCTTTTTAAAGGTATACTCTTTGTATGTCATTCGCAATATCATAATCTGCCTCATCGATCTGTAATCTTTGTCTAATCAGCAGACCACGGGCCTTTCAAATCATCACCCTCTATCCTTTTAGTGACTTTTACAAGCCTCAAATTCTTCCTTCTCTGGTGAGCTTCCAAAATCTCCAACTTATTCCTAACACTTTCGTCTCCAGCTTTCAAACTCTGGATTGTCTCCTTATTCTTCTTCACTACTACCTTTAGGGCCCTTACTCCCTCGAGTACAGCCGTCCTACCTACTAGATCATCAATTCTTTCCCCCAATGTCTTGCATAGGCCTCTAATCTCAGTTGGTTAGAACTTGATTTTTCAAACCCATCTTTAATTTCCAACACCAGATTTTTCAGCATTTCTGAAATAGAATGACTCAAAGGGCTTTCCCTGGTTCCAACTAATCCTAGGATAGGAGGCTCATCCAACATGGGGGGCATGTGCTTTCCCTTGCTCTTGCTGGTGGGATCCCCCCAATTCTGCTAGTTCCTCCTCTGTGGATTCCAAGGAATTACTGTCCGGAGCCCAGCCCCTTGTAGACAATAAAGCACTTTCCTCCTCCCCCTCCACCCATTCCAGACCAACCAAAGGTGAGAATCTATTTGATGAACATACTGTTTGGGATATGCGAGACTCCCCCAAACTAGTAACAACCCTTGAGGTAGCCATATTAGTGCTAGAATTTTTTTGCCTCACTTGGTCTGGAAGGTCTGGCTCTTCCATTTTATTCCTAGGTAAAATCCTAAAATATGTTTTTAGTGAATGGGTAACCTTAGGTCTATTAGTCCGTATTCTCTCACTTCTAACACTCAAAAAATCTCCCCCTTATCTTTTTTGCCAATGCCTCTTTGGGCCTCAGCTATTCCTTCCAAAACTTCTCTTACTGGAAGGTCATTCAACTTCTCTTTAAACCCAAAAACTTTCCTATCACTCCTCAAGAGTACACAGGACTCTTACCAAGCTTCCTCCTTCCCACCACTTCTCCTTTTATTTTTATTAGAGCCAGACTTCCTGCAGCCCCTGTAGCATTTTGTCCCCCCAAAGACTCAGTATGCCTCCAACGCCATTCCTCTAAACCAACAGGGGGTTGTACAGTACCTTTGGTGTCCACGAGCGAACTTACAGCCTCTCCAGCTCTCCTCAGTCTAGCACTTGTGATTGTGCTGCTTGTGGTGACTCTACTTCTTTTCCCCTGGAGGGGAATCCTTGTGGCTGCTTTCGTTCCCCTCCTGAAATCCGTCACCACTCTCCCCTAGAGCGCAGCTCATTCTGCGCCTATGGAACTCTGGGCACCCTCCACCGCTCCTCTTCTCTGATCACCCGATCCTCCTGGCAATTTGACGCCGCCGTCTACCTCACTTCAGTCATCCACTCCCTGTCTGCCCAGCAGAGCCCCTCCTGCAGCCCATTACCTAGCCGGCCACCATGTTCTCCCCCTCTTTCCTGCTCCTCTAAAGCCAGCAGGCAGGCAGTTGGAAGGCAGTCTGCCTTCATAGCTTGAGCAACAACCTGCCTGCCTTCAGGCAGGCAGGCACTTTGAAGGCAGGCAGGTTGGTGCTCAAGTTATGAAGGAAGGCAGACTGGCTGGTAGTTAAGGTATAAAGGAAGGCTGTCTAAAGGATCAGACTCTGAAGACACACCAGCTGAGGTCTCAAAAAACTCTGCCAGAAGTCATGCTGGAAGTTGAAGAGGAGAAGGTTGACAGAGTTGTAACTCAAAAATGGTAGCACTTCTCAAATGGAGGATTCCTTTGTATAGGTAGCCAATTGTTCCCTTTTCATTCCCACACTAAAAAAAAAACGGAAATTCCTCATTTGGCATGGTTCCTATTCGTGTTAATCTTAATCTCTGTCATGACCAGGTTTTCCCTGATGTTTGGCAGGTCATATCTCTCCATGAGAGAGAAAGAGAGTAGGTCATCAAACAATTGAGGAATCTTCAGATATTCCTTTACATTCAAAGGTAGTACAGATTCATGATAGGATGGCATTTCTGAATTCCCTTACTGTTCCAACTGTAGAATACTGAAAGATATGTGAGCAATATGCGAGCAAACAAAAGGTCAGGACTATGTTCCTTCTCATTCATAAGGATCACTTCAGTCTCAGCAATTAGACCAAGAAAAGAAGCAGAGTTAAAGGTTAAAGGATACATTCACATCTCTGGCTACATGGGTATTTGTTGATGGTATGTTTGTGGATGAAAGGCCTATGTATTTGTTATGCCTGAGGTAGAACTATCCTTACTAGCAGGAATACAAAGTAAAAAAATCTCTTGCGCGTCCCCTGAAAACTGAGATTCTTGAAAGTCACATGTCTGATGTAGTACCTAGTTCTACTTTAACAGCAGAAATCAAATTTTCTCGTATTGTTTACCTTCCTTCCTCACAATGTTCATTCTTTACTTTAAACCTATCACTCAGTGATAGTACAGGATTCACAAAGGGGTTCCGAAGGTGTACTTTGGAAGGGGTCTGGAAAAACCACTAGGTCAGTGAGGTCGGTGTTAGTCACAGGGTGACTAGAAGTTCTACAACCCACAGAAACAAAAGATGACTCTTGTAGACTCTCAAAAGGAGTTCTCAAAAGTTGGTAAGGAGTCCTAGGGCATTTTCAAAATAATGCCTGGTTTGGTGATCTATGTGTATGGACAGAAATATGTTGGGGAAAACCAGAGGTGATTCTGTTTCAGCTTTTTAAGGCATTTATGGGAAAGGACCCAACATTGTCTTCTGCATCCGAGGAGGTAGTTGAGAGTTCTGTTATATTCTTTCATTACTTACACTTTCAAACAAGACAAAAGGAGTGCTTTCAGCAGGACGTGGTTGCAGTTTAACAGTATGAACAATAGAGGGCAGTGTTTCATTCTTCATCTGTAAAGACAGTAGAGTGGATAAAGAAAAGCAGTGCTGAACAGGGTCTTAAAATTCTGACTTGAATGCCAGGTCATAGTATTAAAACAGAGTCTGAAATGCTTATTCTCTTGTAACTTTAAAGCTTTAAGTTTAATTATATCCTCTTGGAAAGTATTTTTCTGCAACAACAGCAATATCCTTTGAAACTTTAAAACTTGTAACAACACTAAACTGTGGGCTATGTTTTAACTGAATTTTTATAGCCTCTTTCTACTGTCTCTTTTCCCCTTTTCTACTCAGAGCTTTATTTATGCTGAATACATATTTACACAGTCTCCTTAGTATTGGGGGCTGTGGTCTTGGGTTACATGACTGGGCTACCTTACGTACATGTATTGTGTGGCTGTAGCTTCTATTTTATAACAAATTCCAACAGACCTAGAGGAACACGTGTTGGCTGGGCTTGCTGGAATTTAAGATTATACAATAAAAACAAGTGGATCTGCTGAACACAAAGATACGTATAATGACTACATTTATTTGATATGAGTGCCTTGGATTATAGGTGCACTAAAGGACGTTCAAGTGCCGCTAATGTCCATATTTTCTCCATTCTGTAAATGGATGAATTCTCTAAGTTGGACTGGAGACTCGAAGGAGGTTGCCTTATCCTTGTAGTTGACTTTGAAGATGCAAGAATGAATAAGGTCAAACCTTGCATACATAAAGTGCACATATAGGCACAACTCCAGAAACTCCTTACGATGAACTGTTGTGACTCTGGAGACGTCTTGCAAGAGAAACATCTTTTGCCCAGACCAAATTATATGTTTCCTTTGCTTGGAAGTAGAATACCGGAGAACAAGGACAATAATACCTCTGGGTTTTGAGACAGAGTTTGAGCTGGAAGTTCTAGGCCCAAGACAATGGATTATAAAGTGGGCACTTTTTTCCACATCTGCAATTTTTGGTATGTTAATCAAAGAACATCTATCATACCTTCCCCTTCAGCACCCTCCAGTTTACCATAAACACTGAGATTTTCCAAATCCTAGGTTTTTCTTTTAAGGGTATCAATCTACTTAGCCATTGCAGCAACTTTTGAAGCTACATGCTGAGCCTATGCTGAGTCTCTGCGACAATAAGCTCTATATCTGAAACCCTTGACTCAGGGGATGACCATTTATCTTCCAGTCATTGGAGGGTGGTGTTAGTTTCCATAATGAAAGGTTTAATGCTTATTTTCTTATATTAAATCCTCTATAGTAATTGGAAGAGGCAATTTCCAAGGAGAAGAGGGGTCGTTCTTTATTCATTTGTTAATGACCCCTGCATTTTCTTTCAATAAACTGAAGCACAAATGGTCTGTTTCACATTCTTTGGCGAGGAACCACCTACCTCTGCCATAATGGTAGTAGTATGGATGATATATTGGAGTAAAGCGCAGATATCAGAGAGTAGGGAAGTTGAAAAGCGATCTGCCTAGTGCTGGAAATCATAAGAAAAGCTACAGGATTGAGGGCAATTACAATGAAAATGAATGTGCGGATATTGGTTAATGCGAAGTTCTCCAGTAAAAACAGTGGTAGTGAGAAAAAGTAGCAGTTTGAAGAGTAGAAGGTTAGGTTATACCAGAGTGTAAACTGAAGCCATTCTAATATTAAAAAAGGATGAAGTTCCTTAAAATAGGAGGTGTTGAAAAGGAGCTAGTGTAACACTCATACTCCAGACAGTGAGTAAAGAAAAAGGTGGGAACATGCTGAGAGCAGCTTTCTGCGAGTGAGGCCTGGGAGGGTAAACTTGTGTGCATGGCTCAAAGCACAAAATATCACTTGCCAACAAAATCCCCAGGCCACCTTCTATATATATGCAGGAACACTGCCACCACCAGACCGCTGGGATCCAAGATCCTGGTGGAGCTGACGGTTCCCTGGCAGTGGCGGTGGTCCAGACAGCTACCGCGAGTGTGGCAGTTTGCAGACAGCCATACTTGTAATGACCCTCTAAGTAAGGTAATTAAGCCAGCAGCAGGGCAGTAAGTTTACTTGCAAGGTGCTTATTATAAAGATGATATGACAGGTTATAAGTCAAAATCATTCCCAAGTAGTTAAAGCTAAAAATAATTTCCTTGATTGCCTTCTCTCTTTACCACTCCCCTCCTATTTTATAAACTCCTCATCTCACTCTTTTTTCCCCTCAATGGCACAGTGATAATTAGGCTAAAAAGAGCGTGTTGTTGACTCTGTTGAAATAGACTAGAGTATTCTAGACACCCACTGTGTTTTACAATGCCTGTCTATTCACTTTGTCAAAAGTAGAAGACACAACTATGCATGAAGGGCAAGTTTATTACCCTTTATGTCTTACATGATTTTTCAAGATGACAATAACTGCATTCATGTTGTCAATGAAAGCAAGCTTCTTATGGAATCCTGATAGCTCAACAGCAAGATGTATTATTCATTTACCCAATTTATCAGGGAGTGTAAAACTGCCTTTTAGAACACCTATCCAGAGGTATCAAAAAGTAAACTTTGACTATAGTTTCTCAGGTCATTTTAAGGTCCTTTATGTGTAGTGACATTAACATGCGCCCTCCAAGAATTTGACATCTGTAATGTTAGTATACACTCTTTATAAAGCTGGGTAAAAATTGTTCTCCAGCTATCTGAGCCACTCTTTGTTATTGGAATTGGTATTTTACCTTTTCCTGAGCTCCTGATATTCATCTAATTAATTCCAGGATTCTGGAAGATTCTGCAAACCTATAAAAGACCAAGACCCCTGAATTGAGGGTTTCTATGCCAAATAATAATTATTGACTACTTACAGTGTCACAAAGTGACACGATGATAAGGGTTCACCCCCAGTTCATTTTTCAGGACTCACATGCTGGTAATTGTGGCCTCTAACATTGGGACATGGCTAAGCAATGTCTAGCATATGATCTCAGGCCCCCCTAAAAGTAAATAGAGATTAGCTTAGACCTCCATTTGGCACAATTAATTTTACAATAAGGCCATTGTATAGGATAGGAAACTTACACCTATAGCATGAAATTTAAATATCAGAATTAGACTGAAGTACTATAGTGTGCCATCTACTTTATGACCTTAAAAACAGACCTCCACTGAGAGGTACTTCATTGCAGCTCTCATTCTTGCAGCTAGACCTAGAAAGTTAAATTATTTTCAGGCCTAAACACCCGCTTTTAAGCGGTAAATAGGTCACCCCTAAAATTACCTTATTGTCCATAAGGTAGGGTGCAAAATGCCTAAAAATAGTTCATCTAAATTGATATTATCATGTACCTACAATGAATAAATCACCAAAAGCTATTTTCTCTGTTTTGGGTTTAGCCTTTCCCGATAGGAAACAATGGCAAAGCAGATTAAATTACCAAACTTTGTGAACCTCTGAAAACCTTTTTACTACAGTTTGTGCGAAACCCACAGGAAATAGTATTCAACTGGGAGTTCCAGTGCATCTGTTTGGATTTCAGTTTCTTCGTACACAGAGAACTCTGCACTTTTGAAAAAACGGCTAATGCCCATTCTGGGAAAATTTCTATGAGAATCCTCAGAAGCTCCAAATTGTCAGCAGGACCAGCCTGCTTCAAGTATTTGGCTTTCAGTTCCACAGAGATAGAATTGATTTTTCTGCTCAAAAACTGCAAAAGTTCCATTCTGTTTAGGGACCTAGAAGGCATTTCAACATTGTGATTTAAAAAAAAGAATTGACAAGATCTGTTTCTGAAGTGGGACTTACAAACGTTTTCTAGACCTCCAGACTTTCACCAGAATCAACCCACTTGGTGTACTCAACCCGGGCTCTATCACATTTGGAATTGCACCTTGGTCCCAATCTACTTCAACCATTGACTTACATTGGGCACTTTACTTGTCTTGGTGTGTTTTTCAGTTACATTCTTTAAACAATTGTATGTCCGGATCCCCTTATTGAATGTTTGTTTTTGATCCTCTTTAACTCATAACTTTTTTCCCTTTATTTTTAAATTAGGTAAAGTTTTATTATGTTTTCTGTGACTCTTTCTACTGTTTATGTTCTTGGGTATTTACATGCTTACATGATTACAATATGAGCCCTCTAATTGCAAATATTTCTTCTTCTTACATTCCAATATAATATCCTTAGCATATCCTTAGCATGGTCTGTGTCAATTATTAGCTTGTTGATAGCACATTAGTTGCACTGCACTGTAAAGGGTTTCTGCAGAAAACAGTCAGAACAAAGAGGTTGTGTTGTCTGCTAGTCAAGAATTGTTAATGATACTAGACCACACGTAAGGGGAATACTCTGATGGACTCCAGTTAACACCTCATATCTGCTAAGCAGAGGTTAAAACCTTCCCTGTGTAAGTGTTAAAACATGGAGCCTTGGAACCTGGGTCACCTCCTCAGTTAAATGAAAACACATCACCTCTCCAACCCTAACTGGTACGTTCAAGAATCAGCTCACTTGCTGTCTAACCCTTTACAGCATTTTGGGAAGGAAAAAAAAGATTAGGGTTACCTCCAAAATAGCATCATATCTCTCCTGTGAAACAAACTCCTGCCTCATAGCACTGGGTTCTTCCATCCAAGACTTTAAAGAAACCGTCCTGTGGTGGCTGGAGCAAGAGATCTGTCTCAGCTTTTTTGCATATAGGAAAATCTGCAATTCCATGACAGAGACGTGTTGCTAATCAGGTAATGGGGATCATACCCCCACTACCTTCCTTTGTCAAAAAATATCTAATCTTTCCTGGATTGATTGATAGTTTTATCAGTGAACTGAGCACCGTATTAACTGTGCTCTCAGCAGGTAAGCCCAAAGCATAAATCCCATTAAGGCTTACCTATTAAAATATATGCCAAATTTATAAGTGCATGATCAAATATTATGGAGGCTAAAACAAACTGTTAATATCAGTTTGTAGCACAATAATTGATATGAAAGGACACATTAATTAACCTTTCACCCTGTGCCAACCAAAAATTAAATTCACGCAATATGTACTAAATGATAAACATTGCCTATAATTGAGCATGCACATATTAATGGTGCCAGCAATGGCACTGTTAGAAATGGGGTTTCCGGTTGGCTAAGGTATGCACCTCAGCCAGGCAGAACTTGCCCACTCTAGTCAGGGCAAGGGGGTTACACGTCTAAGATAACCCCTGTTCACCCCCTTGGTAGCTTGGCACGAGCAGTCAGGCCTATCCCAGAGGCAATGTGTAAAGCATTTGCACAACACACACAACAAATGTGACGCAAAATGTACACCACAAAGTAAACACAACACTGAGCTTTGTAAAAATAATCTGTATTGCACAAAACATAATTAGACCAACATTACACATAAGTAATACCCTGCTACCTTAGCAGTTGTCAGAATGTTCCACAAGTTACTAATACTCTGCAAGAAAATGCAGTTGTCACATTAGAACACGTAAGTACTCGGGATCCTGCAACATAAGCAGTAGTCATGAATTACAGTAAGAATTCTATGCCCTTGCCATGAATACATCATACATGCCCATAAAAGGAACATTAGAGAACATATCACAAGCCATAAAAATACCTATCAGCTAGTCATGCCCATAAAAAGGAACATCAGCATACATATGTAGTGGCAGGAAATCAGGTAGAACATATAAGTTCTCCTAGGTCTATACCTGGCTCATTGAGCCGTTATATCACTAAAAGTACCTGATTTTCCTGGAGCAGAGGCACTCCTTGTGCCTAGAAGTTGAGCATGGGGGCCCCCAGCGCTCCTATGCGCAAAAACAGGAGCCACGCGGTGCTCCTTGGGGAGAGGGGCGATCAGCACCCTCTCTGTGGTGTTTAAAACAGGCCCCTCTGGGGACCCGTGATCTTGGTGGGGCCACCCTGGGCCTCTAATGCCCTCTCCAGGGAGGGGGACCCAAAAGCCACAAGAAAACCGAGTAGTTGGGGCAATCGCGCCCATAGGGCAGAGACCAGGGGAACTCCCTTTCCTCCCCATGTCCTGCTTAGAGGGAGGCAGCCGCCCTTGTCCACGGCGCGGCTGCCAGAAAGGAGGAAAAGAGAAGCAGGGGCCTCTGATCAAGCTTCCCACCTGCTTTCTAATGCGACCGCACCCGGTCCGGTGCGCGAGCCGCGTTCCAGCCGGACTTGGGCTGTTGCGTGGGGCAGGCACCGAGGATGGTGCCTGCCTGTGCCCTGGGGACACGTCAGAAAGCGCGCTTCGCCCTGGGGGCACTGTTGGAGCGTGCTCGCTCCGGTCCTTTTTTTCTCGGGTGCCCGGGGGCACTAGAAACAGCGCGATCCTCGCGCTAAATGCAAATGCGACGACCGGGTCGCGGCGGTGATTTGGGCAATTAAGAGAGCGATTCAAAACAGCGCGCCACCACCAAACGAAAATCCTGGGCTGCGGGGGTGATTTTTCAGCAGAGGAGCGCTTATCAAAGCGCGAGGGCACTTTCATATGCCCGGGCTGCGGCGGTGATTCCAGCAGGAAATGATGCCTTGAAGCGCACAGGGGCACAGAAGAGCGCTCTCTCAGCGCTAAGGATAAATCAGCAGGGGTCAGGGGCCACAGCACCCTGCCCCTGGGAACAAGCAAAAACAAGAAGAAGCACAGGGCTAGTGGGCCCAGCTACAGGCCAGCACAAAGGGTGCAGATGGTGGCAGTTCCTTATAGTGACCAGGCAGGTCACAGGTCAGCACAGCAGCAGCAGTCCAAGGTGGTTTCCTGGTGAGTCCATTCATCAGCGTCCTGTGTCCAGTTTCAGGTCCCAAGAATGTTCAAATTGTGGGGAAAATTCCCCTGTACTTATACTGGGTTTACAGTGTGTTTTACAATGGCTAGAAGAGGGGGTTCCAACCAGTTACAATTGGTCTGGGAGTGCCCTTTCTCTCCTCCAGCACAGGCTCCAAACATCAGTGGGGGGTAAACGACCCTATTGTGTGAGGTCAAGGCACAGCCTTTACAAATGCAAGTGTGCCCCGCCTCTCCCTTCTCTCAGCCCAGGAAGGCTTTACAAAATGTAGATGCACCTCTGTGTCGCCTCCACCCTCCCTGCGTTCAGGCTGTCTAAAAAGTATGCACAAAGCCCCAACTGTCAGTCTGCCCAGACGTGGATTGGAGGCAAGCTGCAAAACACCAAAGTCATAAGCACAGATAAATGCGCACTTTCTAGAAGTGGCATTCTGTGATAGTAATAAAAATACACCTACACAAGTAAGCAGCATTTCTCACCACTATCACAACCATACCAAACATGCCCACGCTACCCCTACGCCACCTCTCATAAAACAGACAATACCCCTTACACATAAGGCAGGGCATTTCCAATGCAATCCTGTGAGGAGGCAGCACTCACAGCAGTGAGACACCAAGTTAGGCTGTTTGTCACTACCAGGACAGGCCATACAACATGGCACATGTCCTGCCTTCTACATACATGGTTCCCTGCCCAAAGGGCTAGCTAGGGCGTACCTTAGGGGTGACTTACATGTAGTAAAAGGGGAGTTCTGGGCCTGGCAAGTAAATTTAGATGCCTCGTCCCTGTGGCAGGAAACTGTGCACAGAGGCTCTGCGCTAGCAGGCCTTAGATAGGTTTGGCAGGCTACTTCAGTGGGTGACGCAAGCAGCGCGGCAGGCCCACTAGTAGCATTTAATTTCCAGGCCCTGGGTATAGGGATACCACTTTACAAGGGATTTATAGGTAAATTAAATATGCCAATTAGGTATAATCCAATCATACCAATTTTGTAAGGGAGAGCGCATGCACTTTAGCACTGATTAGCAGTGAAAAAGTGCTCAGAGTCAAAACGTCAGCCAACAAAGGTCAGAAAAATAAGGAGGCAAAAAGCAAAAAGTCTGGGGAATGACTTGTAAAAGGGCCAGGTCCAACAGGAACCATATGTGTATTAAGGCATTCAAGAAGTGAGCAAGACAAATATTCCTTTTGTTAAGGTTTGTTTCAACATTCTTTGGCCACCTTCTTACCTGCTTGTCCACAGCTCCCATAACCCTCTCTACATCGCTTTACCATTATTTTTTTCTTATTTCTTAAATTAGTTCTCCAAGGGACTGGCAGTTTCACACAGCGGCTTGAGCGCTCGCTTCTTTGTTTCTGTGCAGGATCTCAATGCATATTTTAGAAATGTACCATCCCAAAATGTCTGGTTGGTCATCTTTATAATGGCCAATTAAAATTCAAAATAGCCAACATGAGTGAGCATGCTTCAACGGCCATCTTCGAATATATTTTTACTTTAAAAAGGGCATTCCAAGATGCTCACCCATGCATCTGCGTGGGTGTCCATCTTTGAAAAGACTAGGCTGAAACAGAAAACCATTGGCAAAACAAAGACATTTGACACCATTTCTATAAAACAAGTCCTATGTGTTGTACTTCTTTTTCTTCAGTGTGAGAGTTGTTTAATCAGCTGTATAAATAATTTGCCTTGAACTTCCGAGGCTAACCTATTTTTGTGATGTCTCCCTATTTAGTAGAAACAGTCAAGTGTCAAAAAGATTGATAGTTACAAGTCCCAATTTTGGAAATCTGTCATTGCAAATCATATATTGAATCAACGATATTCTAAATGATTAAAGAAACCCACTGGATCCACCACAATACATTGTATTTATTATTCTTTCCCTGAAGATTTGCATTTTTCATTACACTGGTCAGAATACGGGTTTGCAACTTACATGCCCAAGTCAAGAAAGTGAAAAATTAATTAAATATATTTACTTTTCAGAAATTTGACATGCGTGATTTTATTTTAAATGATAAATCTTTTCATTTTTATCTATAATCATCATTAATGGATGTCAATTGGGGGTCCACACAGGTCATAAAATTGTCCTGTGGTTTGTCCTTTGTGATGCCTGGCCCTGCCCATGCGAACCCTGAATCAGAGGTCTCCGAGCAGTGCCAAGAACAGAAAGCAGACCAGGCTCTGAAAGAGCCATGTTTTGATTTTGTAATTCAGAGATCATACATGCTCAGTCATGGTCTACTTTATAGGAACCTCAAAGGCTGCTCTAGGTCGTTTCTTGCTCACTAGCAGGCCTATTGTGAGTGCCTGTCAATTAGAATATGGAATGTATAGCTCACTGCCCACCTGCTCAGGCTTCACGTGAAAACGTTTCTATTTTCACATTATACACTGTCTCTGTTCATTTACATCCTACTTCCTCTTTAACGTATCTATGGTACACTGGTTTCCTTCGCAAACCCCTCTTTCTTCATCCCTGGTTACCTCTTCCCCGTGGAATGTTGAGCTAGAATTTCTGAATGGAGACTCTTATAGTTGACCCTGTTGACAGTTTGTGTTATAAATGAAATCCTCTTGATGTCTTCTTCACACATCACTAACACTGCTTCGGCTTGTTTAAAGCTTGATCGTCTGGTTTGCTGCTCTTGCATTAATAGTGGGAAGCATAACAGATTGTCACAGCCTGCTCTATGAATTAACAAGTGAATAAAAGCCTTTCCTTTATGCAGGTACAAGGCTTTGCTTCTACAGTTAGTGGTAGGGGGTAGAGTTTCTTCTGTGTTGTTGGCACTGGTGCTTAATGTGTAAAAAAAAAAAAGCATGCCAGAACTCAAGGTGATGCTCAGAGATCTGCAGCTGGTGCAATTAAATCTTGATGCACCCAAGACCAAGGCTGCTCAGTTTTTTATCCACCTTGTGCCTCTTTCATCCACTACCAGACACTCTTTAGCCCTTTATCTCATTCTCACACTACTGGATCTGACCCTCTCTGCAGGGTCACCCAAATACATTTTGCCTACACCTCCACTTTTTGCTAAATTTGTTTTATTGAAGGTAGGACCCTTTACTTGTAATCTCCTAGTGAAGTGCACTACATGTGCCCAGGGACTGTAAATTAAATGCCACTAGTGGGCCCACAGAACTGATTGTGCCACCCACATAAGAAGGCTTATAAACAGGTCTCAGGCCTGCAATTGCAGCCTATGTGTGCTTTTTTCAAACTGCCATCCCGACCTGGGAAAGTAAACTCCTTGCCAGTCCCAAGCCTTACTTTTTAATATATATGTCACCCCTAAGGTAGGCCCTCAACAGACTAGAGGGCAGCGTGCAATGCATTTAAAAAGGTTTTACATGTCGTGGTAGTGAAAAACCCTTAAATTCATTTTTCACTCCTGCAAGGCCTACCTCTCCACTCCCATAGGATAACACTGGAGATAACTTTCCAAATCGGAGCAGGGAACCAGTCCATGTCTTTGTCTCTGGAGTCCTAATTAAAAATCCTAACTCATGATGAAGTCTGATGTTAAATTCTAATGTGATATTTTCAACATTGTAAAGTTAGAATGTTCCTGCCTTATCCATTTAGTTTGTGTAGCCTGTCTCTGGTCACATGATGGGTGTAGCTGACAGTTGAGCTTTTTGTAATCCTCCTAGAACACCACAGGCGATAGTGAGCTTAGGTATGTCTGGTTGGGCCTTCACTGGCAGAATGGAAGGGAGGAGCTGGGTACAGCCCCACTTACACCTGAATAGACTGCCTCCTGCCTCCACACAAAGGACAGCATACCTCCTGTAGAAAGTCTGGAGCCAGGTCAGGGGAGGAAGGATCCCTGAAGACTTCAAAGGGAAACATCTAGAGCCTTCACTCCCACTTTAAGGTCACACCTAGGCATAAATACTTACCTCAGACACCAACTCTTTTGTGCAGTTCTAGACCTGTGGATACACTGCGAGGAAGAAGGACTGCTAAGCTGCTGAAGGACTGTCACTCTGCCAGACTTCTGCCCTGCTGGACTCCTGCCTTGCTGTGCTGACCTGCTGCCCTCTTGCTTCGGTGAGAAGGACTGCACCTGCACCTCTTGAACTCAGAACCCTCAAGTGGCTACAACTGCTAGTTGGCTGGCTTCCTGATTTGAGATTTAGGAGCAGAACCCTCCATCTGTGAGTCTATCATACCAAGTGGTGCCATCCCAGCCCTGGACCCTTGGAAATGGGCCTAAGGCACTCTGCTGCTGTCTGTGGAACCAGCTGAACTGATGTATCGCTACTGCTTAGCAGTGCAAACCTGAGCATAGCTGACACAGCGCTGCTGCTGCATGGATCGGAGTTCCCTCAAGGACCGCATTGCATTGAAGCCGATTGCTGCATCGGAATTACTGCTGTGTGATGCATCATCAACGCAGGTCCTTGCATCTCTCATAGATGGCAGTGTCGATGCCAGAGCCCCTAAAGCAGTGGTCTTCAGACTTTTGAATGCCGCGCCCCCCCAGTTGAAAAATAAAAATCATTGGGCCCCCCCCTCAGAATTTTTCACAATTATTTTAGAAAGATGGCAATGTTTAAATAGGTCTAAACCTATTTAAACATTGCAGTTAAGTACTGTTACCTTTTTAAAACTGCAATAACATGCTTCTGCTTCAAACAAAGGCATGTAATCTGTATAATATTTCTTTTGGGCAGCGTTTGGCGCCCCCCCTGGGATCACTTGAGGCCCCCCAAGGGGGGCCCGCCCCCCAGTTTGAAGACCTCTGCCCTAAAGTATACAAACAAGTGATGAATGGAATGCTTGAATTAATCTCAGCCAGTGGTAATTACTTGGTCTGCGTGCCAATCCATTGTTATTTTGCAAACCATGTCATCTCAGTTTGGACCCAGCTATATGCAAATCAGTCCTGATCCTGCATCAGTCAGACAGTCCAGCCCAAACTCCATAACCAGGTCCTCCGTGAACCGGAATATTAGAAACCCAGGACCGGTTTCGCTCTAGTTCCACATCAGTCTCTCGGCTCCTTGAAACCGATGCATTGTCACAACTGTGCGATGCATCATCAATCCCGGACTTTGAAGCACAAGCCGCTGTTGACCGGATCTTCAGGACCTCATGTTGCAGCTTCGGTACATCTCGCTTTGGCTGTGCAACACATCTTTGATGCGGATCCTAGCAAAGCTCCACAAACCAGGACTTAAGGTACTCTGTTCAGCAGGCGTGTCTGGGATTCTGTGCCTGGATTATGATTGTGTTGTGTAACAGTTATCGTATACATTCTGTTATCCTATGACCGATTGTGAAAGGTCAAGCCTGCCGAAAAATGTTTTGGGAAAGGCTATGAAAAAAAAAAAAAAAAAAATTATGGAATTTAGTGTGTTGAGTACCAACTAAGCATATTATGCACTTTTCCAAGTTAAAACGTTGAAATAGGAGATATTTATCACACCTTAGTGAATACTCTCATCTCAGTGTACTGATGTTTATCTGATGTGCTAAATTTCCCACACTATTTCATACAATTGCCATCCAGGCCAAAACCAGTGGTAATTGATTGTGTGCCATTAAATCTTCTAATAAAGCCATGTGCTACTTTTGTCTGAAAGTGCACAAACATTTGTTGAAATTACTGAATTATTTACAATAGTATAACACAATAGGCATATCAAGGCACAATACTACTGTCAAACAAGAAGCAAAGTGCAACAAACGAATAACAGAGCATTCATATACCACAAAACACAGAATCACAATAAAATACACAACAAATAACCATGACAACAAAATTAAACACACTAAAAATGTGCGCTGATTAAAAGATGTTTGCAACAA
Organism: Pleurodeles waltl; assembly: GCF_031143425.1. Lineage (NCBI taxonomy): Eukaryota > Metazoa > Chordata > Amphibia > Caudata > Salamandridae > Pleurodeles > Pleurodeles waltl. The sequence continues at coordinate 462,021,760 of NC_090440.1, read as the reverse complement.
GTATGGCCTCCCTTACCATTGAGGATACGTGGTATACCCAGTAAAAATGCTTTGTGATATGGTGCATTTTAATTTGAGATTAAAAGATTGAGATGCACTTAAACATAAATTCAATTTATATTGACAGTCCACCCATAAAATAGTGGATGGTGTAACCTGAGAGAGAGGTTTTTGTCTTTTCTTTTAAAGCATTGGTCGTGGAAAGGCATGAATTACGTTTGAAATACGGGAGATAAAGGCCCTAACATTCTGTTTCATTTTATTTTAGCCATTGGCACATTCACCCTGTGGGCTCAATCAACAGGTCCAATTTGGTGTTTTAAGCTTTTACCATTTTTCTTTACGATTTGAGAGAAAAAACGCATTCAGTTTGTCAGGACCGGATCCCCACTATTTTCAGAGGCTAAATGTCAACCCAATTGTCAGAGCTGAAATGGCATCCAAGCTGTGTGTTATTGTTGACCCCAGGGGTCAGGCTCTCCATTACTTGCCTGCGCTCTGTTATCTGTTTTTTTTTTTTTAAAGTCATGTTGCATCCATCCCACTAGTAATATCTGTTTGAAGTCGACAAGAGCTGACCAGTGTGGATTGCCATTTTTTCACCTCAGCCTACTGCACTCTGCAAAACGACAGGACTGCACGATAAGAAAATGCCTTGATAATCAGTTTACAAATCAATTTGTCTGTCTGTTGATGTGTGATCTCTCTATTTGATAGAATGATTTGGTAGAGGAAGTATGTAAGTCTCTCATTCTGGCTGCATTTTATATCAATCATAACCTGCGGTGGCTGCCGCAAATCTCAAGGAGAGGGGTGGAGGCAATCTGCACAGTGCGCATGTGTGTTTGGCTGGCCTTAGACAGCTGGCCACACATGTGCACATTTAGTGCACTCCACTCCCCCTTCTCTCTCCCACCTCCCGTGGCCCAGCCTCATCCCCAACCTGAACATGCTGCTGGATAAGCCAGTAGATGAAAGATAAAACAATAATTAAATATTGTTTTGTCCTTGATCTCTTGACTCTGATACATTACCCATATGTACAACATATAACTTTATTGCTTATTTAAAGGCTGGTATTTAGCTGGAAAGCGGAAGCATTAAAAATAAAATTGAAATAACAAGTTCAAATACCAATCAAGGAAATACAGAGAAATCACATTCCTTGTGTGCTGAAGACGCAGAGCATATATGGAGGCCTATCGTAGAAATGTCAAATTAATGGCAATATTCTGTGGTGCCACTTGAAACGATAGTCAGAAAATAAAAGGAGAAACAATTAGGGAGCAAGAAGAAAAGAATTCTGGAGATAAAATTGTGTCCATTAGAAGAATAGAAAAGTAAAGATTTAAAAGTAGGAGAAAAACTCAATTTGGGAGATAGAGAAAGAAGGATAGAGTAGCGAGGACTTAAAAGTTGAGGGAATGTCAAAAGGTTAAAAAATCAAGGTAACATTGGACAGTGCTAAAAGGAAGGCTCAGAAGGACAGAAACATGATTTGGAAACCGAAATAGGGGATAACGATTGTAGAATTATGAAGTAAGGCTCGAGAGTGTGAGACAGATTAATGTTTGATATCAGAACTGATTCATGGAAAGGGAATGCTATGAAATTATGAAGGAGGGCAAGAGGAACTGTGGAACTTTGAGACAATAAACAAACAAGAATACTAAAAGAATATCTAATAATGGATGATATAGGATTAAGGCTTGATTAGAGAGAGCAGGTAATCAAAAATTATGCCTAAAGATCCATGTCAAACTATGCAGTGAAATAATTAAAATGATGGTGATAGATTACATAGACGTAGGGAAGAGGACAGACACCATAACAAAGGTTAAAGGGCCCAAGGTTAGTAAGAGAGAGAGCGGATGAGTTCAAGAATGTAAAGAACCCGGGACGGAGAGGTCAATTGTTGACTCTACGAAGGTGGGGACAAAGCAGACAAACTGCTAGCGTGGCTAGAATGGAGGGATAGAGAGCGCGCGTGGGTGCTAAAGGTGGAAAATGCAGGGCATGTATTGCAGACATCGGGGGGCGTGGCTTGGCGCCATGGCGGTAGCAGCTTCTTTTTGAGGCTCCCGCCTTTCTCTCCTCAGCCCCGGGGCTATAATAATCAATTCGGCTCCAGATTCCGCACAGAAAGAGCGGAATATGTGGTGACCCACCCGGATTACCGATGTTCGGCTTCTGACCCCCAGAAACCGCCGATTGGGCTCCGATACGAATGGGCTAGATGCAAATCGGAAGAAAACTCGTGGGGACAAGATGGCGGCGGCCATGCACTCCGGGACCTGGGCGGCCGGGAAGGCATGCTTGGGCAGCACCCCGGCTGACTGAGAGAAACACGGAGACCCAGACTGAACCATACTGAGCCAGAACGAGTAAAAAGAAGGAAGAAATCGACTGATGGGCAATGTTGGAGGAGACGGCCCGGCACAGCGGCGTCGTTATAAGAGGAGGTGAGGAGGCCTAGCGCCAAGAGGGGATCGAGAGCGCAGCAATCCGACACAGTAAACCGTGATAGGCTCACCAGGGGGAGATGGCCCGGGGCGCTGCGAGCTGGAGACCCGAATTGCGAAAAAACCACCAAGGGTGAGAAAGGGCCCGACGTAACGAGACTGAAACCTAGCGAGGCCGCTTAAGAAGGGGTGGGAAATCGGCCGGACCAGTGATACGGGGAACCGGAGCAGAGAGACGCCTCCCCAAGCCAGTACGGTGAGAAACAGCCGCTAAGAAGACACCGACCTAACAATATCCAAATCGGACATTTCTAACAGACAAATCGACTAGCGGTCGAATAAAGAAAGGGACGACGGGGTAACTTAAAACAGCCCGGCCACACGCATTACCCCTCAGTTCAGGCAAGTAACACAGATTATTCGCCAATCCAGTTTAATAATCTAAGACATTTGGGTCAATAAAAGACAGGCCTCCACCCCCCGAGTACCGGACCCAGGTGGGCTCATCCAGCAAATTTTGGAAAAACAGATAAACACTATCATCGGCTTTATACTACCTTTAAACTATCGGGTGATCACCAGCAAAAACGGCGCACTACACCAGAGATGGGTAAACCAAATAAAAGGTGAGAAACCAATAATACTAGGGATATAGCAGACAATGCACCCCCAGAACAGGAGGTTGTGGGGAGATTTTCCTCGGGCTAGCGCGTCAGGAGGTGTGTCCAGGGCAGGAGCCCTTTAAATTTCCAACAGCGCTCCTGCCGCCGTGGGTAGCGCGTCAGGAGGTGTGTCCAGGGCAGGAGCCCTTTAAATTTCCAACAGCGCTCCCGCGGGACGCACGCAGGCGGCGCTCAGGCGAAGCCCGGGCCAAGGGCAGGCCCGTCCTTGCCCGTCATTGCCAGGAAGAGGCAGGGCAGGGCCACCCCCCTGACATCCATTTAAAGACGTTCGGATTAGGAAGCTCACACGTATATGGCTGCCTGAAGGTACTGTGCTGACAATTACTCCTAAAAAAGGTCTTTTTATAGAGGGCCTTAGGACGGAAGTCTCCCTTTATTGGTGTAGCGCTTTCATCATTATCTGTTAGATTTTGGAGTGGGGCTGGGCCGGGTCTTTGCCTCTTCATTTTCTGCAAGAGGTTTGCTTGTATTTATGAGTGCAAAATTTATATTTAACGTTTGCCATACGATAAGTTAATATTTATTATCTAGGTTTACCCCCACTAGACCTTCTTTTAATCTCTTTTATAAATACATATTGTGGACTGGTTCCATTAGAGCCAAAGCATTATATAGGTGGCTCAAGATGTGGGAAAACGTAAGGCATCAGAACCCCCAAGGGGGAAGGAGAAATCTATAAAAAAACTTAGGAATGCAGGTGAGAACTGCACTATAGCTGAAATTGATGATCTTATCGAGGAGGTAGAGTCACTACTATGTAATAGGGCCACTATCCAGGAAGGTCCCGATAAAAAGATTACCTCCTATTACACGAAGAAAGTCGAATTAGAGGAAGATAAACTGATAGAGATTGTTAGCCAGCAAGAGGGGGAGGTACCGACTGATATTAGGACAGGCAGCCCTAAGGATGCTACAACTCGATCTATACACCCATGCACTATAGATAGTATTAGGAAGAAGGGTCATATGCAGGAGTGTGAAGTTGTGTGCTTCAATAAATACGCAGTCTTGGCAGAACTCGATAGTAATAAAGTACAGAATGTACAAGAGGGGGAATCTGTGGATGAGCTATACCCAACTATTCCAATTGTACAGTTAGCTAGAGAGAGGACATCTCCGCCCAATCTAGAACCAGTGAATCATTTAAAACATAAAACAAGAACTCCAGCAGATCTTTATGACCTACTCTCTAGATTAATCCAGGAAGTTAGGGAATTGAAACTTGAAGTAAGAACCTTATCAGATATTGTGGAAAAGGAGGGGGTAGGGGAACCCATAGAGCTCAGAGCGGAAAGGAGACCCCCCTTACATCATTTCATCCACAAGGTAGATCTATACGTCCTCAAAGTTTGAATATTGACCCCAACCCTATCCCAGCTATAGCTAAGATTTTACATCAACCACAGGGATGTATGAGAGGGGTAAATGAGGAAAATATTGGATTACGCAACTATCCTAGAAGTAATGCTAGTGTTCTACGCCAAGAAACAGGGAATCCACGAAGAGAACCCTGCTTGGTAAAAGGGCTACAAAAAGGAAAAGGAAATGTGGAACCTACTCTGAACCCCTATCCCCAAGCATTTAATGATCGTATCCGTCGTACCACATGGAATCGTCATTCTGAGGGGGATAGGTATCCTATTAGGACCAATGTTGTTTACCTGTTAAATGTTCCAAAACTGTCCCTAAATAGCAGAGAAGATGAGGATTCCTTAAAGAACAAGCTTATACACTGGATCAGGGCCAAAAGACACTGTCTATCCATAATTCGTTCAGATATTAGGGGGGCAGAAAGAATGCCAGGAGAGACGGGGCAACAGGACGTTATTGCACTAACACTTAAGGATGGAAGATTAATCAGAGGCCTGATTGACATGGAACAGAGAACCCCCGCCCCCAAAATTAATGCTATGAGGTTTAGCCCGGATCCATTCATTATCAAACCCCTAGTCCAGAGGCCTAAGTATAATAATAATGGGGGACTGCAAAGGAGAAATGGAGATTCCAATCTTGAAAGAGTAGATTGACTAACCCAGCTAGATTAGGCACAAGTGGGACCAAAGGGGGACCCAACAGTAGGTGAGCCCCAAGAAGGGAATGATCCTCATGCTATAGGGGCAGGGAGTACAATGGAGTCTTCGCCCCGTAGGAAAGATTCGACAGCATATTTGAGCCCTACTTCTAATGTCACGACCCTAAATGGAAGGGGATCAATCACTATGATCTCCTGGAACGTAGCAGGCTTAAAAAATAAGCTTATAGACCCTGAATGGCAGGACTATATTGATCAATATCATGTCTGTCTCTTTCAAGAGACTTGGCTCAAGGATCCGCCGTATAAATTAGGATATAAAACCTTTTTTATTAGTGCAACTTCAGCTGCCAGAGGGAGGCCGTCCGGGGGGTTGGTTGCATGGGTGAAATGTCGAGATACGTATGCAAGTCACAGAGTCAGAGGATATTCTATGGTTGGTATTGGGGGAAAAAAAAATAAGATAATATCCCACTTGTTCAATGTATATATAAGGCCTAGAAGGACAAATTTAGAGTCTCCTGAATATTACTCTATTAGACAACCTGCTTAAAAAGATCCCAGTAGGAGAGACAATTATGATAGGGGGTGACCTTAATTGTAATTATGAACCTATAATTGGATTAGAACATCTAGCAGAAGAAGAAGATCGAGAGCAATTCCTTATCTAACAATAGAAAAACTGTTCCGGGCACAGTGGCCGCCCTGAAACTTATGGGCCTTACATTAAAGCACGGACTGAGGGCATGTAATGGCAGAGTGGGTGACGGAGGCCTTAATTTGGATACCTTCCAGAGAGGCAACTCAACCTCGAAAATAGACTACATTTTGCATAGTATAAGTACATGGGGAAGATTAGTGACTTTTAAAATAGATAAAAGAAGGGAAAGCGATCACTTCCTGCTAATAATTGAACTCAGGGCCCACCTCCTGGATTTGGATTTGGAATATATAGAACATGATAAGGTGGAGTTACAACCCACCCTCAGCAACAATAGAAGGGTTGTAAAATGGCCAGCAATACTAGGCAATTTGGACACTATGACAAATATTTACAATACATTTTCTGATCTCTTGGAGCCTTATGCAAAAAATAAACCTATTGATATCCCTATTACGGCCATCCATGAGTCAATGAGTACTGCACTAAGACCCTTCTTGACCAAACAGTTACAGCATAATCATAAAAAGGAGAAGGTGCAAACCACCCCAAGTAGTCCATGGTATACTATCAAATGCAGGGAGAGGAAAAGAGTACTGATAGAGGCTTTAAAGCAACAAAATCAACTAGCTGTACAACCGGCAAGGGCCAGCTACAAGAAAACACTGGCAACTGCCCAAAGCAACTGTGAGGATCAAAAATGGCAAGATCTGCTGGAAGCAGCAAAAAGTAATGACGCTAGGATATTCTGGAAAATAGTTACCCACAGCAGCAAAGTGGGGATATTTAATACAGATCAACATATAGATCCCAAAACATGGGTTAACTATTTTACATACCTTTACTCTGATCCCCCCAGCCTTGATTTCTATCCCTCCAAGCATAAAACCCTAGCTACTTGGGGCATCTTACCCGAGTTACAATTTAGTCTGGAGGAGACGGTGAATGCCAATAAAGCAATCAAGCCAGGAAAAGCCCCCGGTTTGGATAAGATCCCAGGGGATATGTTTAAACATAGTATAGAAATGTGGGCACCTTATATAAATCTTTTAAGTAACGCTATAGCAAGGGGAGGTCTAGTGCCTGAGACATGGAAAAGGGCAGAAATAATCCCAGTCTATAAAAAAGGATCCTGGGAAGACCCTGGGAACTATAGACCAATCAGCCTCATAGATGTCATGCAAAACATTTATGCTTGACAGTTGCTGAATAGAATTAGTAGCTGGATAGAAGAAAACAGCTTATTGACTATATATCAAGCAGGCTTTAAACAGCAGACGAGTACAGTCGATCAGGCCTTTAGGCTATTGACAATAATGTGGAAATATACTAGACTAAGGAAGGGTCACCTCTATATCGCGTTTGTGGATCTGTGTGCGGCTTTTGATTTAGTGCCAAGAGACTCCTTATGGGCAGCACTAGGGAAACAGGGCATGCCGGGGAACCTCCTGTGCCAGCTAGAGAGGTTACATGAAAATACATTTGCAAAGGTTCGGTGGAGTCCAAAGGGAGAGTTGACAGACCCAATACCTATCAAGAGGGTGGTGAGACAGGGTTGTGTGCTTGCCCCAACCCTTTTCTCATTATATATTAATGATCTGGTTAAACATTTGAAACAAAGCAATCATGACTCGCCAAGATTGAACAGTGATCCAGTTCCTGCCCCCCTTTTTGCAGATGATACCATCTTATTATCTCAAACTCCCATGGGCTTGCAAACCCTATTAGATAAATTTAGTGAGTACTGCAGTTTGAAGGGACTAGAAATAAACACAATCAAGACCAAATACCTGACTGTTAACCCCCATAAAGCACTCAAGAGAAACATTCGGATTAGAGGGCAGGCATTGGAACGAGTAAAAAACTTCAACTATCTAGGGATACTGCTTGATGCCAAGTTGTCATGGGCACCGCACGTCAATAAAGCTGCTATCTCCTTAGTTCATAGTTCCATGGCGATTAGTAAAAATTACAAATGTTCAAGATCTAGCATTGTTTCACCAGTATTTGAGATCTATAGGTGCAAAGCACAGGCTGCTGCTTTATATGGTGCCGAACTCTGGGGATTTACAAATCTAACCCCACTGGTTACCCAGGAAAATAATTTTATGAGGGGGGTACTGGGTCTCCCTCCATCTACTCCACTGATTCCTTTAACCTATGATATTAATATGAAACAAATAGGTAAATTGGCAGCCCTGAGGCCCTTGCTTTACTGGTGTAGACTTTGGACAACCCCTGAATTGATCCAATATAGGCAAGCACTAATCGAGATCATGGATTTGGACATGGCCATCTCCCTTCCGTGGCTCCACTATATAAGGCAATGCTTTTACAATATAGGGCTGAAATTTTATTGGGAAGAACCGCATACACTCACAACACAATCTAAGATTCGACTAAAACAAGTATTTTGGGACTTCACTCTAAACAGCCCTCTCTTAAGTTTCCTGGATATCAAACCATTACCGAGATCTGAGGAATGGATAGATACTATCCATCCTAGGCGAGCAAAAGTTTTATTTATGAAGTTCCGATATGGGACTCTCCAGGTTAGGGCTTTTACTTCTAAATGGGGTCCCTTGAGTGGGAGAAGACATGAGGCGACTTGTGGGCTGTGTAATATGGAGACTTCTGAAACTACCGATCTTGTACTTCTAAACTGCAAAGCTTATGATAAACCAAGGAGGAAATGGATTCGACCTATTTGCAGGAACGTTGGAATCAGGAATTATAATGAAGCAGCTAGATTCTTGAGATCTAGTACTATACCATATGTTGTTTTTGGTTTAAGCCGGTTTTTACTAGCAATTTCATTTATCAGAGACAAGGCGGGCCTGAGGCTCTAGGTGCTTTAACTCAGACAAAACCATCACAGTTAATTTACGGTCCCCAAAATGATAAATGGGAACCGTCTTCTGTAATCCAATGGACTCTGGTTATACATTTAGCTAAGGATTTATTTAGCCCAGGGGATATTGATAATGCTTGGGAAGAACATGAATTATAAAATTATTTTGCCCCTTAGCACCAGGACCGTAGTTATCGGAGGATTTTTAAGTTTTTTAGAATTGTCATTTGACACTTATGGAACTAGCTTTTAGATCCAGTTATTTATTTATTTTTTACTTAATTGTTTAAATAGTCCTCCCCTAGTTAAGCAAATAAGTGCCTGATGGCACGGGAGGCAAATTTTAATTTGAAGGGTTTTATAAAAATGTAATATTGTAATTGATTGTTACTTATTGCTTTTAAGACTAACATTGGCCATTATCTAGACAGTCTGATTTTAGTATTTAAGTGAATATTAATTGTTGCTGGAATAATGTGCTTTTTGTATCGCTTGATTGTATTTCCCTTTTATGGCTTTTAGCCGAATAAAGGCGTGTGTGAAATAGAAGGCGAGAAACGATAATACTAGGGATATAGCAGACAATGCACCCCCGGAACAGGAGGTTGTGGGGAGATTTTCCTCGGCAGAGGGGGGAGCCACAAAAGAACCTACTCTGCAAGATGTAATACAGGCCATCGCGGCCTCCAGAAACGTTCTTGAGATGAAAATAGACTCCCTCGCGTCGGACCTTACAGTACTCAGAGACGATCACCGGCGCCTAGCAGAAAGAGTGACCTCGACAGAAAAACTGCTGAATGAACTGGGACCAGAGCTCCAAGGCGCTTCCAAAGCAACAGGACAAATGGAGAAACGAATAAAAGACTTGGAACTAAGGGCGGAAGATGCAGAAAACAGATCGAGAAGAAATAACATCAGAATCATGGGACTACCGGAGAAAATCGAAGGAAACAACATGGTTGACTTCCTTGAAAAATGGCTGAAGGAAAATATAGCGAACGAGGGACTGTCCCAATTTTTTGCAGTGGAAAGAGCACATAGAGTCCCAGCACGTCCTCCTCCGCCGGGCGCTCCTGCTAGACCAGTGGTGGCCAAACTATTGCACTATAAGGACAGAGACCATTTACTCACCCAAAGTAGGAAAAAGGGAGACTGCTTATTGGACAACCAAGTGATTCGGATCTTCCCCGACTTTTCGCAAGAAGTGTTAAGGCAGAGGGCTTCTTTCAGGGAGGCTAAAGAGAGACTCAGAAATTTAGGGGTCCAATACGTGATGCTATTCCCGGCCAAACTCCGAATAATAACCACAACAGGCACACAGTTTTTAAACTCAGCGGAAGAGGTTTGGAACTGGATGGATAAGCAACATCCCAACGAGAAACGAATTAACCTTGAAAAACACCAACTAAACCTTAAAGGAAAAACTAACATCAGAAACACAACAAGACGCACTAGTCCATCCCCTCTGGAGATTTTAAACCACCATCAAAAAGCAGTGGAAACAGCTGCGTCCCTTGGCTGTTATGAACAGAGCTCACCTAAGCAAATGCATAGTGACGTAAATCAATCAGACTCGGAACAGGAATCAGATTTGTCACTCACGCCGAACCAGAAGGGCCCGGATGTAACCCCAGGGACGTCAGACACCATAATATGAAGTACATCCTTGAAGCACAAACAGAACTCCTGGGAAATATGATGTATGTAAACCCCTGGGTCAACTAGGCGTACACTCACAGATTCTAAAACCGAATTAAAAGTGTGCAAGAAGAAACTAACTCGCTGACGCCCGATAATGGAATCCCTGGAGCCACAGAATTCCAGTCCTTCTTCCACCAGGAGGCTGAGGAGAGATCGCCCTGCTGAGCTTCGGTTTGCTAACTGAGGCACCACCCACGTGCTTGGACAGTTAACTTTTTCTATATTTCACACAAGTTTGGGCGAGAGAGGTTCGACTTTTGTCCTAGGGATGGGGAGTTGGGGAGTTTTTATGTTGGGGAATTTACTAGGGTTTAAAACTGGTCCGAGAATTACCACAGAAAGTGCAAAATGGAGCAGGGAACAAGAAATTACCAGGGAACCTATCACACTACTAGGCTGCCAGGAATCACCCCCCAGCAGAACCACAAAACACTACTATGACTACACCAAAATCGTATAAGGTCCTTACCTGGAACATCAGGGGTATGAACTCTTTAGTCAAGAGATATAAGATATCTTCTTATTTGCAGAGAAGGGGTATCCAAATAGCTATGTTACAGGAAAATCACTTAACATCGAAGGAGGGCAAAGCCTTACAAAAAAGATGGAGAGGTCAGGCATTTTATACTACCTATTCAGCATACTCGAGGGGCACTCTGATTTGGATTCGAGCAGGGGTCCCATTCCAGTTGACATATAGCCAGGTGGACCCAGAAGGGAGATTCGTAGCGATCAAGGGCAAACTGGAGGGGAAGGACATAACACTAATCAATGTATACGCCCCTAACACTGGACAGGGTGACTTCTTCACTCGACTATCCAGTACACTAGCAACATTCCTGCAGGCACCGGTAATAGTGGGCTGTGATTTTAACTGTGTGAGTGACGTAAGTGCAGATAGATCACATCCTCCCCTACCACACTCTCCATTAGTGAAGATAGCTCAACAGTTCACTACATGGCAGGCAAATTGGGGCCTCATCGACACCTGGCGTAAACTACATCCTAGCGCCAAGGACTACTCCTTTTTCTCTGCCCTCCACGAGCTCCATGTTAGATTGGACTCCTTCTTGTGCTCGCCAGACATACACTTACTTGTATTAAACACAGAATACTTGTCTCGCACAATATCCGACCATAACCCCCAGTTTCTGTCATTAGGATGGGGGTCCTCCACTCCATGCATACCCACATGGAGACTTAAACCCGAATTACTAGAGGACCCCTCCTTCCGAGATGATATCCGACAAGCCATAGAACATTATTTCGAAGAAAACAGCAACTCCACGACTAGCGGACTGATAGAATGGGATGCCTTTAAAGTAGTAATAAGAGGGAGATGCATTGCTGAAACAGTAGGGATACGTAGGACCTTATTAGGAGAGACTGAGAAAGCCGAGGATGTATTAAGAGAAACAGAGAAAAATAGACCTGGAAACCCTCATTTACAATCCCAACTACAGGAAAACACATCAAAAGTAACACACTGTGTCGAACATCTTAGATGCTTCGACCATAAGCAGTATCTCGCAAGAGTGCATGGCGAAAGAGATAAAGCGAGTAAACTGCTTGCCTGGGTAATATCGCAGTCAGAAAAATCCCCCCCTATAATGAGCCTAACCGCAGGAGATGGGACCCAAATACACGACCCGAAACAGATTAATGCCCAGTTTCTGGCCTTTTATGAATCACTATACCAAAAAAGATCTAACCTAAGTAGAGACCTAACTGAGCAATACCTATTAACATTAAACTTAAAACCCTGGGAACCAATAGCCACCGATACACTAGAAGGAAACATCAAACCAGATGAGATCAAAGGGGCGATGAAAGACTTGGCAAGGGGAAAAACACCTGGAACTGACGGCCTGCCTGCCGAATTTTACAAAACTTTTGCTGAGATACTCGCGCCTCGCTTGGAAAAAATGTTAAATGCGCCAAGGATCAGGGCCTATTACCTGAAACCACTAGGGAAGCCATTATAGTCCCGCTGCTCAAGCCCGGCAAAGATCCAACTGGGATGGGGGCATACAGGCCCCTCTCCATGTTGAACCTCGATTACAAAATACTCAGCAAGGCCTTGGCAACTAGACTCCTTCCTCTGATGCCTTCTTTCATTCACCCAGACCAAGCAGGCTTCATTCCAGGCCGTAACACAGCAGGAAATATACGCAGGCTCTTCTCAGTCATGAACGGAATAACCTCCTTGACTGAATCTCCGGGCATATTGGCAGTAGACATTGAAAAAGCCTTTGACAGCCTAGAGTGGGACTTCCTTTATAAAGTTATGGCCCAAATGGGAATTGGCCCTGATTATATCACATGGGTGAAACTGCTTTACACTAACCCGGCAGCTAGAGTCCGTACGGGACGTATTATATCACCCAGATACGCAGTGGAACGCGGGACGAGACAGGGTTGCCCCCTCTCCCCCCTATTGTTTGCTCTAGCCATGGAACCCCTGGCTGCGGCGGCCAGAGCAGGACAGGGAGGACCTGGAATACTGGTCGGAAATGTGAGACATTTCATAGCCTTATATGCAGACGACCTCCTGATATTTCTGGGTGACATGCAGAGGGATCTCCCAGTAGCTCAACTAATGCTGTCCAACTTTGAAAAACATTCAGGCCTAAAAGTAAACTGGGACAAAACAGGCCTATTCCCCCTAATGAAACATCATCAACCCCCAATGACCTTGGGAACGGTTAGATGGATACCTGAAGGGCTTCCATATCTAGGAGTAAAAATATACCATGAAACTAGAGACATTTTTGAGGGAAATCTGGGCGGAGTATTCTGCTCCATAAAATCCTGCATGACATTCTGGCAAACACTCCCTCTTTCGGTGATGGGTCGCATCGCGATTCTTAAGATGATAGTACTACCTAGACTGTTATACCATTTCGCGGTCCTTCCGATATGGATTCCTAAATCCTTCTTCAGTGATGTGAACTCAGTAGCAAGCTCATTTATATGGGGTAGCGGCAGGAAAAGGGTGGCTTTAATAAAGCTCCAGAGACAGCTGTCAAATGGGGGTCTAGCAGCACCTGACTTTGAGTCATATTACATTGCGGCTCAACTACAGTGGCTGACACTTTGGATTTCTAGCAGTCTGGTGTTACAACCTAATGCAGAGTCATCCGTGCCACAGAAAACTAGACTGTTTGAAATACTGCTGAACCCCACAAAAGAAGAAAAGCAAGACAGCTTAGAAGTGAAAATAATAGCTAAATGCTGGAAATCATACTTGCACAAAACTAAAACTAAAACTCCCTACTCAGCAGAACTTCCGCTCAGCGCACTGCAAGCAATAACTCAGAAAAGGGCTGAACTTGAACTTAGAGACTGGCTGGAGGCCGGGGTTAATACGTTAGGCACACTATTCGAGAACAATAAGTTGAAATCGTTTGAGACCCTTAGAGCACAATATGACATACCGGCGAAACACTTTTTAACTTACGGGACTATAAGGGCTAGCATAGGCAACCACTGGCGAACAAAAAATTCTGAACCACCAGCACAGGGTATGTGCACGTATCTGGCATCCCCAACTCCCAAGACTAGGGTTATTTCTAATTTATATACACTAATTAGAGCAGATAATACAGCCCCCCCTTCCATACCTGGAACAACAATGGGAAAAAATCGTTAACAGAGATATCTCTGAAACAGAATGGGAACGTGCACTACAGAACTTAGCTAAAGCATCGCGGAATGCCAGATTTAAACTGATTCATTTCTATGTCTTGCATCAAGCCTACCTTACACCCGCCCGTATTAACAAATACTTTAACAAAACCACAGAGTGCTGTCCAAGATGTAAGACAATAGATGCAGAATTCAACCACATGTTTTGGGAATGCCAGTTACTGACATCTTATTGGTCTGAGATTTGCCAAAAATTATCCCAGATGCTAGGTAGAACTGTGCCGTGCTCAATTGACACCTGCCTCTTGCACATATTTACACACTCTACTAAACATAAAGCCTCGGACAGATTCCTAGACCTAGCTCTAACCCTGGCGAAAAGAGAAATAGCCAGCAACTGGAAAAATCCGGGGGACCCTAAACTGACAAGCTGGAAAAATGAACTACTCAGGTGGGCTGTTGCTGAAGGCACACTGCTACAAAAAGAAGCCAGATCCGGGATCAGACCTCCTCAAGTATCAGCTAACTGGGAACTAATAATGGATTCACTAAAAACCGAACTAACCATACAACATCCCCCCAACACTCCACAATAACATCCAAGCTGTCTATACAAATACACCAGAGCAGTCAGTCATCAAAAATAAAACATAGCTATCATACAGACTAATACAGCAGACCCCTACACATGCAAACTACCCCCAGAGACATAACTAAAGTAATTGGAAGTCTCCAAATCTCCTATTGCAGAAATACCAGCATTGAATAAGCACTCGGACCGAGGGGTTAGGGTGGGAAAAGGGAGGGAGGAAGGGAGTTGGATTTCGATAATATCAAATAAAGAATGTTTATTAAAACCGAATATATACCAGTTTAAGTGAACGAATAAATGAAACTAATGTGATATACAGAGAGATGGAGAAGAAGAAAATACAATCTAAACTGTTTTGAATTATGTATAAAATCAATAAAATTTGGTTTAAAAAAATGGTATTGCAGACATCGGGTGTTGAGATAGCGGAGACTTTTGCAGACTAATAGGAGAACTCATACACCTCCAGATCTACTATGTCCATGGAGGATTGGACTTATTTGCTCCAGGACAAACAACTGCCGGTGTTACAGGAGGTCAATCGATTCGCTTTAGAGGGAGATATGATGGAAGAGGAGGTGACCGGTGCCTTACGGGACCTTCAGTCAGGAAAGGCCCCGGGCCCGAATGGGATCCCAGTTGAACTGTATAGAGGGATGGCTAAAATATTTTCTGGCCCACTATTCGAGATGATCAGGAATGCCAGGGACAGGGCTGCCTTACAGCAGACCAATGAGCAGCGACTATTATAGTAATTCATAAGGAGTGTAAGCTCCCGACAGCCTGCAGCTCCTATAGGCCCATTTCCTTGTTAAATATTGATGCAAAAGTACTGGAAAAAGTCTTGTCAAACAGACTATGTGGGGGATCATCGCAAGACTGGTACACCCGGACCAGTCCGGGTTCATGCCAGACAGGAGCACGTGACTTAACCTCCGGCGCCTGTATGGGGTACTACATCTGACGTCTGATCACTTGTCGGAACTGGCGGCCTTAATGGCGTTGGACGCCAAGATGGCGTTCGATTTACTATAATAGAATTATACATTTGATGTCCTCTTGAGACTGGGCTTTGACCTATAGTTTTGTGCGTGGCCCAAATTATTGTACACTTCCCCATGGCACATGTGTGGGTTAACAGAGTGGTGTATAGGGAATTTAAGCTGGGGTGGGGCACTCATCAGGGGTGTCCCCTATCTCCTCTACCTTTTGCTCTGACTCTGGACCCACGAGCGGCCTGGATGTTTCAGGATCCACTGGTCAGGGAGATACAGGTCCTGGAGGGCTGGGAGGAGCGCATATCCCTTTATGCCGATTACATACTCTTATATGTTTTGAGGCCCTCTTTTACGATGGGTAGGCTGATGCAAATCTTTAAGATCTTCAGAGAACATTCTGGTTACACTATAAACTGGTCAATATCCATGGTGTTTCCCCACTCTGGGGAGAGTCCCAGCCTCCCCTGGGATTGCAAGGCCATTGTAGTGAGAGAAGGCTTCTGTTATTTAGGCATATGAATGACTAGAGACCCCTGGACTTCCTGAAAAGAAATTTATCTCCCCAATTAGAAAGACTCAAAGGGGATGTAACACTTTGGCATGGCGTCCCGTTGACCCTGATGGGTAGGGCAGCCCTCTACAAAATTATGAATCTGCCGAGACTGCCATACGTGATGCAGAATACTCCTTATAAGATTCCGGGACAAACCTTCAGCACAATAGACTTGGAGGTGCATAGGCTGCAGTGGGGTAGGGGTGCACCCAGAATCACCCTGGCTAAACTGCAAAGGTGGGTGTATGATGGGAGACTAGCCATACCGGATATACCCAGAAATATAACTGCGCGTCCCACCTTATTGTGGCGAGTGGGTATTCGCATATCAACAGGACCTGATATTCAGGATGGACAGGCGCATGATGGAAAGGGGAGGGGCCCAAGGCTCTACTGCATGGCACCAGATGTGAACAAACCCTGCAGCACCACACAAGGGTTGGGCTCTGGACATGGAAAGAAGCAACTCACTGTTTGGGGATGGGCTGGGGAGCTCACTGACCTCGCTCCGCTGTGCCATAGTGATACCCTTGCTAAGGAGAGGCCTCCAGGGCTTCCACAAATGGGAGACGATAGGCATAGCACGCTTGGGATGCGTGGAGAGGATAGGCTTATATTAGCTTTGAGACACTCAGAGAGGAATACGCAATAGCAGACACTAAACATTACCTAGAAGAAGATGAGTGGGGGGAGGCCCTTAGCAGCTCCTGGGCCATAGCCATTAGGGCCAGTTTACAGCTTGTTCAGCTCAAATTCCTTCAAAAGCATACTACTCCTGCACATTGCTACACAAAATCGGTAGGGCAGTGAACTTGCAGTGTCTGAGGGGCTGCAATGAAGAAGGCACATTCATACAGACACTCTGGGGCTAACCCCGGATACGAGACTACTGGACTAGTATAATCAGTGAAATCTCCTGGACCATGGCACTGGCCGTACCTTTGGACCCTAAGTGGCTAATCCTTGGAATATAGGGAGACCACTCCTGGCCCAGATACACTGAAATTTGGTTAAGACTGTCTTCAGGAGTAGCTAAACGCAATATCGCAAGGGCATGGGAAGGACAGCCACCCCACTAGTATCAGATTGGCAGCGTGACCTGGACTGGTGCCAGAAGGTGGAGGAGGTGATATATAGAGGCAGGGGCTGTTCTAGGAAATGGGAGAATATATGGGGAGCCTGGGCAATGGCTGGAGGGGTGGACTTGGGGAGGGCCTATGGGAGATCACAGAGGGAGGGGATTGAGGGTGGGGGGGTCAAACTCGACAGGAGAGGCGTAAAAGCGCCATGTTGCTCCGGTGGGCATGTCCAGTGGTAAGGTGCAATAAGTGAGAAACGCCCATGAACAAGCCCACTATGCATTGGTGTACCCAACATTGAAAACCCTGTATTGCTTGGTTTTCTTGTTTGAAACAAAAAAAATAAAAATAAAAGAATGTAAAGAACCAAAAATCTCGAGTAGGGATAAAACAGAGAGATGGACAGAATGGTCAAGCATGACTAAAGTGCATCAACCCTCAAAAGTATAATACATAAAAATAGATTAGAGTGTCAGTCTGAAGTTAACAAATAATTTTTTTAGATAGTAGTGTGAACTGATCAAAACCAGATTGGAGTAGATAAAGATGGGAGTATGATTCAAGATAGGAAGGGCTTTGACTACGTACTGGAGATGCCCAGAAAGAAATGGGTGTAAAGAAAAAAGGACCGAAATTTGGTAGAGGTGAGGGATGATGAGATGCTCTCTTAAGGATAGGAACAAATGAACACATGACACATTTTTTGCCCCATGCTCCACTCCTACTGGGAAAACATTAACAAAACCAAAAACAATATCTTCCGCTGTGTGGTGACTCTGGGCCCAGTCATGAGCTGATTGGACCACTGATTCTTTCCCAGTCATCCATCATTTAACAAAACTACTACTATTCGACTTACTTCATACTATAAGACTTACTCCTTACACTAAAGATAATCCTTTGCGATTGGTGGGTCTGAGAATGCTTTCTGAAAAGCAAGGACAACACTATCCTCAATCAAAACTTCAACAGTATAAATCTAGACTGCTTTGGCTACTCGTAGATGTTTACATACAGACCACCACTCCCTCTGATAAGGGTATTGTGCTGCTAAATCCATGCTAACTGACCTTTTCCCTCAACTAAATGCTTGGGATATTTTGATGTTACTATCTCTCTCTTACCTTTCCTCTCTCTCCACTCCCCTTTCCATGAGAAGTAGACCCACTTCGGACCATGAAAGCTTTTGTGGTAGTCGTAGCAACCAATGAATCTCGACAACCAGTTTCATCTAGTGAATTATACTGTCTTCATTTACAATGTCTTCACACCATCCTGGATGATTCTTGCAAATGTTTTTTATTGGACTCATGGAAACTATACAAAAATCACTGTACTGCCTTATTTCTCATCTCTATTATTTTGTTTTTGTCATTCTTTTCAGTATTGCATTTCTGCAATATTAACATCTTTAATAAGATGTTAAAATAAAATAAAAGGGTAGGAAGAATAGGAACTTGTCTGATCTTTGGGAACCACACTTAAATCTTGGGTGCAGTAGAGAGCAGGATCCAGACTTCATCTTTCCTGTGTCTTTTCTAAGGTTCACATATCTTCTGATTCTGTTGTGCAAGGCAGCTCTAAGAAATAATGGTACTTCATCAGTGATTGTCTGGAGACCTTGCAATTATCCCAGCCAGGTTTGTACTCTAGGCCGTGTTCCTCTTTAGCAGCACTCACTTTTATTTGGAATAATTCTGTTCTGGTAAGCACCAATCTGAGGATCTTTCCCTTCCCCTTCCTGCTTGTTGAAAATCAACTTGGCCTTGTTCTGTGCCTTGGTCACTCATGGGATGATGGGAGTTAGTCTTGCAAGGGCAATGCCACCACCAAAGGCATGCTTCATCCTGGAGCCTTATTTATTATTAACTTGCTATGCTTATAGGTCCTTCTAGTCTTTTGTGGGGACCATCTGGTATATAACCACATTCCAGTCAGATAGCTGCCTGCAGAATACTTCTAAAATCTCTTTGTTTTGTGGTCCAAGGAGGGCAACATCTGTTCCCTTCAAAGCCCTTTTTTTAATGGGCTGGGAAAGCCTACTTACTGTTGCCTCATGGATAGTATACCCTGTAATACCAGTTTGGAGCATGTCCAGGTTTTAACCAGAAATGCCCAACTTTTAGAAAATCATCTTGAGAGCACATTTGCTAAAGACCATTTGTTAACGAATACATTTTTGCTTAATAGCACAGTTCTGTGAAGATGTGTTGGTTCATCCTTTCCTAAGCTAGCGTTGGAAAGCATGACCACTACTCCTAAATTAGGCTTAATAAAACATGGGAAGGCACTTTCAACCTCAAACAGTTTGTATCACTTTCCATAACTGTTACTACAGAGATAATCCAGTTTCTTATTTGGCATGCTTGACTGGTAAAAATGTATGCAGACAAACTTTGCTCTTGGACATGACTTATAGGTGCCTTCGCTAATGGTTAAATTACACAGTTCAGCATGCCTAATAAATTACTGTCATAGGTGCTCTGCGGCTCTTTTTTACAGCAGTTCTCATTTTTTAGATGCAGTGCTTATGCCATGTTTTTAGAGTCACTCATGTGGGTGCAGTAAAGCCACATTGCAATCCATATATAACATTGAATAACTTTCTGTACCATATTACTTAGTTAAATATTTCAATAGTAATTAGCCATTTATTATCCTATTTAAGAGCCAGAGCATCCTTTAAGGTCCCAGAGTGACATATGGCAGTACATCCTGTAAAAAAAAAAAAAAATAGGGAATCGCCTAAATGATGCACTTTTTTACAAGCACCCTCCAAACAAAATTCACATGAGAAATGCCTGTTCCCACTGGAGTTCTCATTGGCTATGAGGATAAACAATGGAAGTACTTCTGTGTCTATGTGGTCTAAAACAAGGAAATGTTCTAATGTATGGTCCACCTCATATGTTATAGTTCTCCCTCTTCCACTGCATTTGTCTCAGAAAGCAGTCTCTTTGAAACCACAAATGTATTCCAAACAGTTTTGGTCTCAGTTTCTTCAAAGATCAGACACCTGCCAAAACGTCACTTTCAAGAATCCCTCACTAATGTTCCCTGGGTTGTAGCTGTTTTCTAATGAAAGCTATGTGGTGCTCATGACCTTCATCATTCAGTAATGACATTGGTATCCTTCTGTATAAGCATAGTACCTTTGTTAAGAAGTAAAAAGTATTTTGACAATCCAATGTCTAGAGAACCACCTTTTCTTTCTTTTGGAAAGTGATTGTTGCAAATACTGCAACAGTTGTCCATTTAGACACCTCTGGTAATATCAAGCCCCTAGACTGAGGCTGTAACCTTGGCTTGTTCCAGGAGACTCTTAGTCTGTAAAGGTCTGAAGCTAAGACTGGAGAGACCACTGCCAACTTAGTGATTGACGCACTCCACAGGTCCCTAATTTATGCACTTCTTACTAGCTTTGATAAGTCAGGCCTGCTTGTTGTAAGGCATTAAGCACTTTTCTGAGGTGCACAAGATAGAATGGCAAACCTTAAAATCATACACACAAAAACCTTTGAGTCTAGCCAGGACCTGCTGTAAGAAAGGTTAAGGAAGGAAAGAGGGGTATTTCTCAACTTCAAAAGCATAATTTTAAGCTAAATGTGGCTCTCAGGATTAGAGTGCTGACCTCTTCTTTGGACCCTTATTTGGGACAAATTGCTATTATCCAAATCTGAGCCCTGGTCAAGCAGCAACACAATCCTTGTCAGGGTGAGGTGCAAGGCAACCCTAAATTAACCTGTGCTCAACTCTCTTGTGGCTTGGCACAGAGCAATCAGGTGTATCTTAGAGACAATGTGTAAAGTAGTGTGCACACTTTAGACAGTAATAAATTGAAAATACCACACATAAAGACTCTAACACCAAGTTAGACAAAAAAAACTTTCTTTAATAAATAAAGCAAAACCAAAACGACAAAATTCCAATCAGTAGATATGCAATTTTAAAAATGTCAGAAGAGAATAGTGCCAAAAAGCACAAAGGGCCAGCTATGGATTTCTGGTTGTACAGCCCGACTGCGATGGAGAGTGGGACGACTGGTTACATGGACCCAGTTAGGCCTAATCAACAGCATATCTTAACTCCTTGTTTGTGGAGCATTGCGTGGATCCAGCTTAATAATGCTTCTTGTAGGTTAAACAATGCGTCAGTTCTGAAATGTGGCGAGGTTGCAATGTGAGGGCCTGCATTGTCATTGAGGATCCCTTTGACAGTGATTGCAATGTGAAGTACAGTGTTGAATGTGTCATACAATCGGGGCAATGCGTCAGTTGCGAAGAGCTGACAGGTTGTAATGCTGAATCCAGAGTTGTCATTGAGGCTGCCATCAATGAAGGAAGTAAGGGCCTGCACAAAAGATGCGTTGTGCGGTGGTGGTTTGATGGAGCTACGGCAACAATGCAGGTCTGTGCAAATCCATTCATCAGTTCAGCTCAGGGTTGCGCCACACAGCAGAGGACATACATTGGTTCCTCTGGATCCACAAAGAATCACAGAGCACCTTAAGCCTACCCAGGCCAGGGGTGGCATTACTTGGCAGGGTAGTTTTACAGATGGCAGAGTTCAGTTGCAAGTGCAATGTTGTTGGAAGCCTCTTGTGTACCTGAGCTTCATATCAGGAGACCAGCAAACAAGCCTTTGAAGTCACTCTGGGTTTCTGGGTTCAAGAGATGCAGGTCCAGTCCTTCCCACCCAGGCAAGAGGACAGCAAGTCAGCACAGAAGGGCAGCAGTCCTTCAGATCAGCAGAGTGGCAGCCCTTTCAGCAACACAAGTCAATCTAAACAGGAAAGCATCCCTTATCAGCTAGATGAGCCCTCACCATCGATGTGGCATGTTACATCATCGGGTCATGCTCCTCACTGGGAGGACTCTACATTGCCCAGTGTGCCCCAACAAGGGACCTTTTTGCCAGAGATCGTTTTATCACCTTAAAGTTATTAATCATGTAATGCTCTGAGCCCTATTAGGAGAAGGGATGGTATATAAATGAATTTGGAACTGGGAAAAATCCTCAATAATGCAAGGTCTGAAAAACAGTACTTATGAACTTGGCAGTTCCTAACCTGTTGATGAGCTTTTGTTATTGGGTGGGATTGGTGACTAAGTTAACTTTTCTGTAATCCATACAGAAAGTGAATCCTGAAGTCCCCCTTTGCTAGGTGGTTTTGGATGTCAGAACCAATGACCTTGACTTGAAGAGTTAGGCCACCACCACCTTCTCCCTGGTTCTGGCCCTCTGCTTTTGTGGCAGTAAATTAGTGAGTGATTTGGTATGAATGTGTGGTCTCAGTTTCTTTCTAAACCATACCATGTGTTCCTGCAAAAATAACTGGGCTAAACAAGTGTATTGTAACTGATGGGGTAGGCGACTCCCTACAGATATATGACTTTATATGCCTGCAAGAATCATGCTATCTTGCTGAGGTTGTCTCCTACCAGTCTGATTAAGTCTTTAATGTGATGTTATGGTTTAATCATACCTTTCCCAGGCAAAACATTTCTGACTGTTTTCCGCTGAACCCTGTGATAGCCAGACCTGTGTTCCATTTGTTCTGGTATATAAATGCTTTGCTCCAGCTACTGGTACTTATAAATTCTTGGTTCAAAAACTGTTCCTCCATAAATTGACTTAGGCTCATGTTTGCCCTCCTATTATTTTGATTGTGACTTTTAATTGTTTCTTATTTGATCCCGAAGACACCACCACTGACATAACCACATGCAGCAACACCTGGAAGAGCTCTCCCTGTGTGTTTTTTCTGCACAGTACTAACTCAAAAAGCAAGTGACCTTACTTTGAACTTTTGTGTCTACAATTAATATCCTTCAATGGCAGATTCAATACTGACCAACCCAACCACATAACCCGTATTGCTCCACACGGATCTTGTGTAGCCCGAGATTACACATGGATTTTAGGGTGAATAGTTGGTCAAATTCTGGATTTTGTCATTGTATGAAATTGGGTTACTAATTGATAGGGCTAGAAGCCTCACTCAAATAATAAACAAAATCCTTGTCGAGGGTGGATGACCAAAGTCTACTAAATAAACCTATGCTTTTCCCCTCTGTTAGCTTGGTACAAAAACAGTCAGGTGTAACTTAGAGTCAATGTGTAAAGAATTTATACTGCACTTTAAAAGGAATAAAGTGAAAACACAACACAAGAAAAATTGTAACAAATTTACAAAAAATAAAGTAAAATATAATAAATAATAATAAATAAATGACACCAAACGAACAAAGATCTAGTCTGTAGAACCAGAGATACAAGGTTTTAAAGTTTTAGGTAAAAAACTGCCAGAAAGGACAAAGCACCACTTGTGGTAATCTGGTTGCTCTGGACTGGGGAAGTCAGAAGTGTAGGCTGATCATGATGGAATGCGGGTCAGATACTGGGATCGGGTTTGTCCCGCTAAAGTGTTACCTTCTCAAGTCCAGGGGAGGTGCTGAAGTTTGTGTAAGTGGGTGCCATCAGTGCAAGGAACAGGTCAAGCAACGTGGACAGTCGCTGTTGTAGCACAAAGAGCCAGTCATTTGAGATTCGCTTTGGCAATCGATGTGGACTGTCGCTGTCAACCCGAAGGACCGATCGTGAACAGTAACTGTTGGAGTGAGGTGTTAGTTCTGCTAGAACTTCAAATTGTTGGCCATCATGGGCAGTCGGTGCAAAGAAGTATCTTTGTGGTTGTGAGAAGCCCAAAACATGTGTACCTTCATCTTTTCTGCAGGAGGAGTGCAATCCAATGCCAGCTAAGGCTCCCGGACTTGGCGGGGGGACACCTTTTGGGGATCAGGACTCACTCCAGCAAAGGCCAGCAGCAGAGCTCAAGGAGGTCCAGTTGGTGCTGATGAGCTAGGCAGTGTCAGGGTAGGCCTATGGGAGCTTGTTGTGTTCCTGGAGCTCAAACAGGTGGTCAGCCAACTGACCCTTTGATTCACTTCTGGGAATCCTGGGTTAAAGCCAACCAGGTCCAATACTCATTCATATAGCAAGGCAGTCTTTCTTCTGTGATTTTCCACAGGTCAGGGAGAGTTCTGATGGGATATTACGAAAGTGGTACTTTTATGCCTGGTGCCAGCCTTTGTGTGAGGGAATTTCCTGGCCTACCCGTAAAACAGGTTCTGAGCAACTCCTCACATTCCACTGGCTCCAAATTGCCTAGTGCAATGATTCCAAAACTTTCAGTCAATGGAAGGTCACCAGCTGATTTCGGTGAGTCCGGAAAGTCCAATAAAAGTGCCTTTAACTTCCTGTGTTTATCTTGTCTCATTTACCTGTGCTTCATACACAGAGGTCAAATGAAAGGCTGCTTTATTATCTTAACATGGGGATTGCTGTTTATCTTTTTTCTTTGACTGCAAAGTGAGAAGAATTTTTATATTCTGTGTGAAGGAGAGGCTGTAAGATGTGTGTTTTGCAATATGGAACAACATGTAAGTGCCTGTAAATGAACTAAATGCATTCAGCAGTTAGGAAAGCAAAAATGAAGCACACTTTTTTTTCTAATCCTGAAGTGTGCTGGAGATCGTGATAGGATCAAAACAATCAAGACTTGCATTTCCAGGATCAGTACATCAGGAAAATGACATGCACCATTATTCTTGGTGTAGAAAAGAGGGGAACCAGTCTAGGAGGCCACAGGACAAAGGTTTACATTTACATAGGCACACATTTGTCATCATGGGCCCTGTCTTGTTTTTCAGTTTACTTCCGCACAATTTATATCCTACCATTGGTATGAGTACAAGTGGGGGCTGCTAGTTACCTCACCTGCTAACTACAAACACCATTGTGAGACAGATTTATTGTATGCCATAAACATCCTCTAATCAAAGTATCCTCAACAACAATGAGTAAATACATGTGCAATTGGCATTTTTTCCTCAGTAGATTTCCACAGTTTTACCTACTGAGATTTGATTTGGGAAGAGTGCAAGGAGTGCTATTTGCAGCAGAATTTATCAATTTAATCCCTGTTCAAACAGTGGAATCAAAATGTACAGTTCTAATCGTAATCTGGACTCTAGGGGCATGTGTGAATTGCCTCACTAAGGAATGCATCATTGATTGCAGCAACCTTTTATTATGACAGTGAGGCCCTCTTCGGCCGTGACTCAGCACTATTGGACTAACTCTAATCACAACTTTACTGCTATGCATTACATTTAGCACGTATTTCCTCTCCTAGCCAAATTTGTTGGAGTTCCACCTCGAAAGATAATCTATAGGGCGGCAGGAAGCAATAGTCAAGTATTGCCTCAATTGAAAACATGCTCAGCCCAACATTTTAAATAACATTCTGTGGTTAGCATTCAACAATGTAGTCAGACTCAAAGAGTACTTTGACCAATCTGTAGCTAAACTGCACCATTCGACCCTTCGGGCTTTGTCACTTATTGTAGGAAAGTACCATCTTTCTTGGTATGTTACCCCCATTTTTACCTGTATGTCAGTATGTTTTTGCCTGTCTCACTGGGATCCTGCTGGTCAGGACCCCAGTGCTCATAGTTTATATCCTAATGTGTGTGTGTGTGTGTATAGTGCTTAACTTTGTCACTGAGGCTCTGCTAATCAGAACCTCAGTGCTTATGCTCTCTCTAATTTTAAATTTGTCACTGTAGGCTAGTGACTTCATTTCCCAATTTCAATTGGCACACTGGACCGCCCCCTTATAAGTACCTAGTGTATGGTACCATGGTACCCAGGACATAGGGGTTCCAGGAGATCATTATGGGTTGCAGCATTTCTTTTGCCACCCATAAGGAGCACAGACAAACCCTTTCACAGGACGGCCACTGCAGCCTGCGTGAAATAGTGCACACATTATTTCACAGCCATTTTCACTGCACTGAATTAACTTATAAGTCACCTATATGTCTAACCTTCATTTAATGAAGGCAAGATACAAAGTTACTACGTGTGAGGGCACCCTCACACTAACAAAGGTGCCCCCACATAGTTCAGGGCCAATTCCCGGTACTTTGTGAGTGCAGGGACGCCATTACGCGCGTGCACTGCATATAGGTCAATAGCTATATGTAGCTTCACAATGGTAACTTCGAATATGGCCGTGTGAGGTGTCTAAGATCATGGAATTGTCCCCCTATTCCAAATCTGGTATTGGGGAGCCATTCCATGCATCCTGGGGGCTCCACCATAGAACCCCAGTACTGCCAAACCAGCTCTCTGAGGCTTGCAATGCAGCTACAGCTGCTGCCACCTCACAGACAGGGTTCTGCCCTTCTGGGGTCTGAGCAGCTCAGTCCCAGGAAGGCAGAACAAAGCATTTCCTTTGGGAGCAGGGTGTTACACCCTCTCACTTTCGAAATAGGTGTTACATTCTGGGGAGGGGTAGCTTCCCCCAGCCTCTGGACATGCTTTGAAGGGAACAGATGGTGCCCTCCTTGCATAAGCCAGTCTACACCGGTTCAGGGAACCCCAGTCCCTGCTCTGGCATGAAACTGGACAAAGGAAAGGGGAGTGACCGCTCCCCTGTCCATCACCATCCCAAGGGTGGTGCCCAGAGCTCCTCTAGTGTGTCCCAGACTTCAGAAATCTTATTTTCCAAGGTGTGGGGACACTCTGGAGGCCGCTGAGTTCCAGCAGGTGACATCAGCGACCCCTCCTGATAGGTCCATACCTGATTAGGTAGCCAATCCCCCTCTCAGGGCTATTTTTCTCCTGTGGGATCTCTTCAGATTCTACTTGCAAGTTTCCAGCAGGAATCCTCTGTAACTACTACTTCATCCTCTGACCTCTGCTCAACCACAGACTGCTCCAGGAACTGCTGTAACAGTAACAAAGTATCCAGAAAGGCTACTTTTCCTCTGCAACTTCAGCTCCAGCCAGCAACTGCAACAGCATCCACAGTGTGCACACTCTGAGGAATCCCTGTCGTCACCCTGCACCAGAAGGACCAAAGGAATCTCCCGGGGACTGACAGAGTCACTCCCTTGCTCAAGCAGGTACCTTCTAAGTTGACGACCAGTTCTCTTGGACTCCTGTCCTGGCAACGAGCGTGCTACTTAGAATGCAGAGGGTGGACCCCTTTGGCACAGACTGTCCAGAGGTCCTGCTGTCTCAATTTGGAGGAGTTAAGACCTTGCTTTCCCTGTGAATGACAGTACCCCTGTGCACTGCATCTTCTTCACCTCCTGAGGCCTCCCTGCACTATTTCAAAATTCCTTCATGCACAGCCTGGCGCAGGTCCCCAGCACTCTATCCTGTGACGCTCAACTCACTGAGTTGACCTCCGGCGGCGTGGGACCCTCCTTTGTAGTGCTGCACCAACTTCATTTTCCACCTCCTTTGCCCTGTGTCCTGGGACTCCCGTGGGTGCTGTCTGATCTTCTGAGGGTTTTCTGAAGTGCTGAGAGCGCCCTCTTCCTCCTTACACAGAATTGATGCCCCCATGTCCCTCTGGGTCGAGACACCACCACTTTGACGCAAAACGCGACTTTGCCGGAACCAAGGCTTGTTGGAGGAATCCAGTGCCAAAACTCACCTGCATCCAACTTCTCTCCCTGGGACATCCAGTGCATCATACAGGAACCCCCTGACATCTTCCTTGGGTGCATTCCTGCAGTCTTTGTCCAACCGGGGACTCTTCGTTTGCACCCTCTTCTGGGTTGGCAGGGGCTCCTGTCCTTCCTGAAACTTCTTCCGACTTCTGGACTTGGTCTCCTTCCTTTGCAGGTCTTCAGGTCCAGGAATCCACCATTTGTTGCTTGCAGTCTTGCTTGGTTCTTGCAATAACTCTAATCAAAACTTGTAGTGTGTCCTAGGGAAACTTGCAGTAGTTTACTCCTGTTTTTCAGGTCTCTGGGGTGGGGTAATTTACTTACCTTTACTGTATTCTTACCCTCCCAGCGATTTCTCTGCACACTACACTTGTCTAGGGGGAATTCATGGTTCGCATTCCACTTTCTTAGAACATGGTTTGTGTTGCCCCTAGACCTATTTTCTCCCTTTGCATTCTATAGCATTTACTATTGTTTGCACTATCCTATGTCTAATTACTTACCTTATTTTGGTGCTGTTACACTTTTCTTCCTTGGCGTGGTCTCCCTTAACTTTTTGGTCTGTTCCCAGGTTGTTGATGTGTTCTGGACTCTGATTTTACTGTTTTTGTTACTCTGGGCACTTTACCACTGCTAATAAGTGCTAAAGTGCAAATGCTCCTTTACAAAATGTGTATGTAATTGGCTTATCCATGATTGGCATATTTGATTCACTAGAAAGTCCCTAGTAAAGTGCACTAGAGGTGCCAGGGCCTGTAAATCAAATGCTACTAGTGGGCCCGCAGCAATGGTTGTGCCACCCACATAAGTAGCTCTGTAATCATGTCTCAGACCTGCCATTGCAGTGTCTGTGTGTGCAGACCTAAACCTTCCCTTTTCTTACATGTCAGACACCCCTAAGATTGGCCCTAGGTAGCCCCAAGGGCAGGGTGCAGTGTATGGTTAAAGTAGAACATATAGGCCCTTATTACAACATTGGCGTGCGGCAACTGCCGCCCGCCAAGTTGTAACCGCTGTGCAGCCGCCAATGTGGCCGCACTCCTGCGGTGACCATACGAGATCCCCGCTGGGCTGACGGGCTGAAACCTAGTTTCTGCCTGCCGGCCCAGCGGGGATGTCGGGCGCAACACAGGAGCCGGCTCCAAATGGAGCCGGCGGCATTGCGGTGGTTCGACGGGTGCAGTTGCACACGTCGCGCTTTTCACTGTCTGCTATGCAAACAGTGAAAAGCTCCATGGGGCTGTGGCAGGGGGCCCTGCGACTCCCCTTTCCGCCAGCCTTTTCATGGCGGTTCCTACCACCATGAAAAGGCTGGCGGGAGGGGGACTCGTTATCCCCTGGGCAGCGCTTACAACCGCCAGGACCAACGTGGCGGTAAACCGCCAGTCCCGGCGGTGCGACCACGGCGCTTCCACCGCGGTCATAATTAGCAGGATTGCACCGCCAGCCTGTTGGCGGATTGTAATGAGGACCATAGTAATGTGTTTTATATGTCCTGACAGTGAAATATTGCTAAATTCGTTTTTCACTGTTGCAAGGCCTGTCCCTCTCATAGGTTAACATAGGGCTACCTTTAAATCTGATTAAAGTGTAGATTCCCTTTGGGAGTGGATGGACATGTGGAGTTTTGGGTCTCTGAGCTCACAATTTCAAAATACATCTTTTATTAAAGTTGATTTTAAGATTGTGTGTTTGAAAATGCCACTTTTAGAAAGTGAGCATTTTCTTGCTTGTACCATTTCTGTGACTCTGTCTGTTGGGGATTCACTGTCTAGGTCAGTTTGACAGTTGGGCTGGTTGCACCTCACACTAGACAGTGACACAAAGGGAGCTGGGGTGTAGTCTGCATTTCCTGGTGAGCCATCTGTGCTAGGAGGGAGGGAAGGTGGGGTCACTCACACCTGAAAGGGCTGTGCCTGCCCTCACACAATGAGGTCTCCAACCCCCTGGTGAATGTCTGGGGCGTGGCCTGGACAAGGCAGGATTTCACATTCAAGAGAGACTTTGCTTTGAAGTAGGCCTACTTCAAAGGAGAAAATGGGTATAAGAAGGGCACCCAAAACCACAGACTTGAGAACACTTCTGGAAGCCAAGAGGAACCTCTGCCTGGAGAAGAGCTGAAGAGCTGAGGAAGAAGAGCTGCCCTGCCTGTGCTTTGTGGAGCTATCCTGCAGTTGCTGCTTCTGCCAGAGTAAGAGGGCAAAGACTGGACTTTGTGTGCCTTCCATCTTGAGAAAAAATCTCGATGGGCTTGATTTAGAGCTTGCCTCCTGTTGTTTGAAGTCTCAGGGACAGCAAAGACTTCTCTCTGCCAGCAGCTGGAGTCTCTGGAGAAACTCCTACTCTGTCCTGTGGTGCCCATCCAGTTCCTGGGACCCTGAAAGGAGAAGCTGGCAGCCTAAGAGGAGGAAATCCACGCACAGAGCGCTGTGCGGAAAAAGTGGGAAAAGATCGACGTGACTCTGATCTGCAGCTGAAGAAATGACGCGCTGCCAGTTCGGTGGCTGAAAATCACCGCTCGCCGTAAACGTGTCCGAAGAATCGACGCACGGAGCAGGAGAAACGATGCGCAGCATCGCTGACGGGGACTCGGAGATCGAAACCCGCTCTGTGTGGTTTTTGGATCATCATGCGGCTGGATTTCTGTCAGAAGTACCGCTGGGCATGTAAAAACAATGCAAGGCCTGCCCGGACCCTAGAGTGCTGACCGGATCGACACGTCGCTCTCCTGTGGGGAGAGAAGAAACAATGTGCCCTGATCCGACGAAAGGAGAAAAGACACAAGGTCTCGCTCGTGAGTGAAATCGACGCATTGCAAGCCCTTTTTGACGCACACTCACCCGTGCGGAGTTATTTTTGACGCACCTAAGGTACATTTTCACACTAACAGTGTTAGTGTGTGTTTGAAACTACATGAAGACTCTTTTTGAATTTTTCTTGATAACTTGACTTGTGTATTGTGGATTTTTGTCGTTTTGGTCTTGTTTTGTTCAGATAAATATTTCCTATTTTTCTAAACCTTTGTTGTGTCATTTTGTAGTGTTTTCATTAGGTTACTGTGTGTATTGGTACAGATACTTTACACCAAGCACTTTGAAGTTAAGCCTACTGCTCTGCCAAGCTACCAAGGGGGTAGGCAGGGGTTAGCTGAGGGTGATTCTCTTTTACCCTGACTAGAGTGAGGGTCCTTTCTTGAACAGGGGGTAACCTGACTGTCAACCAAAGACCCCATTTCTAACAGGTGTCTAGTGTATATATTGTGTATAATACTTACCTCCAGAAGGAGTATTGCTTCTAAGATATTTTTGGCCTTGTGTCACCTAAATAAACTACCTTTATTTTTGGTAACACTGAGTATTGTCTTTACTTGTGTATAAGTACTGTGTAACTATAAGTGATATTGCAGGAGCTTTGCATGTCTCCTAGTTCAGCCTAAGCTGCTCTGCTATAGCTACCTCTATCAGCCTAAGCTGCTAGAACAGTACTACATTTCACTACTAAGGGATAACTGGACCTGGTGCAAGGTGTAAGTATTCAAGGTACCCACTACAAATCAGGCCAGCCTCCTGCACTTACATATAGTGCTTTAAAAAACATTAGTAAATTTGGCAATGGCCAAAATCTATTTTTTAAAGGATAAAGAATACCTTACTAAAATAGGACACAACTAGATGGTAATTGTTGGATTGCGTTTCTCCTCCATGCTTTATGACCTTGTTTTTGTTGGCTTTAGGACTCTATGCACTTTACCACTGCTAACCAGTGCTTAAGTGCCTGTGCTCTCTCCTTAAAATGTAGTAATTGTGTCCTATCCATGACTGAAATATTTAATTTACTTGTAAGTCCCTATTAAAGTGCACTGTGTTTGCCCAGGGTCTGTAAATTAAATGCTACTATTGGGCCTGCAGCACTGATTGTGCCAGCTACTACAATAGCCCTGTAAACATTTCTCAGGCCTGCCACTGTGTGAAGATTTAAACTGACATTTTGACCTGTCAAGTGCCCCCTCTTACCAGGCCAAAACCTACCTTTTTATTACTTGTAAGTCACCCCTAAGGTAGGCCCTGGTTAGCCCCAAAGACAGGTTGCAGTGTATTTAAAAAGTTGGACATGTACGTTTAAGTTTTACATGACCAGGTAGTGAAAAACTTCAAAATTTGTTTTCACTTCGCAAGGCCTATCTTTCCCATACATTAACATTGGGGTTATCTTGAAGCATCCTTTAAGTCAATTGGGAAAAGAGAATTATGGAGTTTGGTGTCTCAACTCATAATTTAAAATCACAACTTATGGTGAAGTATTTTAAATTTTAAGTCTGAAAATGAGACTTTTTGAACTTACCATTTTCTTACTTAAACCACTCTGTGCCTCCTGCCTTTCTCTGAATACACATCTGGGTAGACGGCACTTTAAATTAGGTCCTTATGGGTCTTTAGTCGTCATGTGCTTGGCAACCACCAGGCAGCACTTATGCACCTTAAACAACTAATTTGCAAGTCTGCACCCTGTAACACCTTTGGACCCCTAGAACCTCCTGAAAAAGCTGTAACAACTTGGATATGCTTCTAGCCGGGGCTCAGACACTAATTATCAAAACTAAGGGATAATCTGGCATCCTGGAATTTCCTGACAAAGCTGCATCCATGACCCAAAGACACTTCTGTGATTTTTTTCAATTTTATTAAACAGCTTGTTAAAAATCCCCAGGTTGAGTGTTAGCGTTCGACCTGGTGTACACTGTAGTATACTTATATAGTGGGTTAAAGCAATTTCATTTGCTGGTTGCCCTGTCCTTTAAAACTTCTTGCTCACTTGTGGTCAGTTCTGCCTTTTTCTCCCTCCTTTTTCTGTTTCAAAGCAGTGACCTACTACTTTATCCTTCCACTTTGGTTTCTTTATCTGCTGCTGTGACAGACTCTTTTTGCCATTTCTTTGGTGCTCCCTTTTATGCGGTTTTGTGTTTTATCGCATCATTCAGCTCCTCATTTGTTCTGGCTATATTCCAGTTCGGTCCTCTACCTTGCTCGTAAAATTAGCTTATTTTACTACATATAATAGCTCCTAAAATAAGCTTATTTTACTAAATAAAAACACTAGATGCCATGGCATCTCAGAGAGTCTCTCTCTCTGCGGGGCCCCTCCCTGCCAGCACTCACGTCCAACATAGGGCATTGCTTATCTTTATTTGGGGGCCATAAATCTTAGGCTGCTTTGTTAACTTCCTTAGAGCTTTTTTCGTGTTTTTGCTTGTGGGCGCTGTTGTCAAAAGATGACAACGTGCTTGAAATGTGCGAAACCTATTGCATTGCAATGCTTGTTTTACTTGCACAATTGCACTTCAAACCTGGTTTTGGGAGGACCCTAGACAAGCCACGTGCGTGTTAATCCCTAGCTAGCACTCATACTCATAAGTATTTTAAATCAGCAAGTTGTTTGAGGCCTGTACCTACTAAAACACGTGATGTGTTCTTATCTTTGTCCTTTTATGAATTTAAATTTTTGTTCTTTTTGTAAGATTTTCATTAATCAAATACAAATAGTTACTTACATGATTGCAGGCGCAAATGTTTTGTTGCTTACATATGTTATCAATTGCAAAAATAGTGCAGAGTGCAGGATTTCATCCCTGAGCACCATTCATAGCTACGAATTTCCCCTGACCATGGAACCTTATTTTGGCCACACATGTCTTGCAGATGCCATTAACTATAGCTTTCTGCTTAAAATATATGGAAAAATATCTCTGTTTTGTGCTCAGAAGCTTTTAATATACATGTAGTGGATAATGTGCCCCATGTTAAGAAATGTAATTGCATAAGTTAAGTGTTATAAACGTATTCAAAGCAAAATTGCTGCTTTCAGTTTCCGTGTGCGCCCAATTTCTCAGAAGCTCCACACGCAATACTACTTACATCAGAAAAGTTCGGTAACTACATAAGTGGCGCTTCAGGAGAAAAATATTATTTGAAAGTACTACTGGGTGCAATCTGCTATGATACTTATCACTAAAGTGACTGAATTGTCTATTCACTTACTCAGACATAAAATCGGTTTCTATGACATGAATGAGACGAGCTCCTCCAGGAGTTAGCCTGCCCTGCAAAGTCAAAGGAGGCATTGTGAATGCGATGCTGTTGTCAAAAGAACCCCGAGAAATGTTTCGTGTCCATAACCATTCCCGCAAGATAGTAGCAACCAGAAAATCGAGTTGATTGTTTGCTTTGTGTGTACCTTAATTTGCAAACCTTTTGTTTCCTTGGTACCAGTACAAGTGAGTGACAGAGGGGTCTAATTGAGGTTATGGCAATGTTTTCCAGGAATCCATATTGCCGCACGACAGCAACTTCGGGTGACTTGAGAGGGAAACGCTACTTTACCCTGACTTTTTCAGTCACTTTCTCTCACAACGAGGACGTCTGTTATTTGGCCTATCATTATCCGTACACCTACACTGCACTTACGGTAACAGAGTATATATTTATATATTTTTACTGTTTAATATATTTGACGGTGCTCCCAATGACTCATGTTATGAGAGTAAGAGACAGTAACAGTCCCGCTGCATGACTGTTTTTGTTCCAGATATTTTACGCTGTACAATTTTTCACTTGTTTGAAATGGCTATGACTCCAACATACCAATGCTTATTCAATGCATGCTCAATGGAAATTATAACTTTTCAAAACTCCAGCTGCTAAATGTATGCTTCTTTGGCTTTTAATTCTGGAGATCAGGTTCCAGGTTATCAAAGTGCTCCCGTGGTGCGTAGTCTCTATCACCCTGATTATGAGTTGCATGGTACCAGAAGGGTGCAAACTCTGCACCCACTTGTACAGCCAATTATGAGTTAATGTTATGGAATGGAGGATAACCACAGAGCGCCATATTTTCTTGTCAAATTACGCACGGAATTCCCCATTCCATGTGGATTTAGATTCTCATTTATCACTTGCTCTCAGCAAGTGGCACACCGGAGTCAGGGTGAGGGTTGGTGTTGTAATGGGCAGGGCACCCTTTCGGCTGGCAGATGGAGCATTCTGGGCTCTACCCTTGATATAGGAATGGGGTTCAGTGGGGCCGTGGCTCGGTGTTCCTTGACTCGATAAATAGAGGTGTAGGAAATCTGGGCCAGCTGTAATAGAGCGAGTGGTATGCAACCTGGGGTCACCTATCTATCCAGCTTTTAATTTTGCCCACCGACTGTGACCAGCACAGACTAAGCACTTAAGAAAAACTGCACTCTTTCTCTTTCGTGCATGAATGTGTGTCAGTTAATGAATCCCCTGAAGAAAGTGCAGCATGTAAACAAAGAGCAACAGTTCAAACTGCTGCCTCATGTTGCTATGGAGCACCCCAGAGCACTTGAGTGAGCCCCGAAGGTTGATCTCAGTCTAATGAGGGCTTCAGTGCACTCAGGACTCAGCACTCAAAAAGTGCAATGAGAGAGACCTTATCAGGATCACTCAGCCCAATTTGTCAATGACTTTGCCTGTGCGCCTACAATATGCTATTGGAGGGCCCTCTCCCATCTATGCTGCCTCCTAACTGTGTTCTAGGCAGGGGGCACTAACTGGACATCACCTTCTGAATGTGATACAGAGTGCTTTTTTAGGTTTCTCCTTCAGACAGATTAGCTACTGTTGGCAGGCCTATAATTTTCAGCACAGAATATTTACATAAAGAGCTGGCTATGGGTTAATTAATCCCTTGCTCTCGGCTGGATGGCTGTGTTGTGTGTGTCATATGCCTGCTGTACATTCGATGGCTTGTGTTTGTCTAGTCAAGGAACATTTTGGTCTCACAGACTTCTGAGGGGATGCATTGTGTCCTTCCATTGCTCACTAAATGAGACTTCCTTTCTTTTGTGTTTAGCACACCACAGCAGGATATGCGTTTTTTGCTGTTGTCCCTGCTTGTTCCTCAAGTCCCCTGCACACTTTGTAACTCCCCTTCCTTCCAATGTTTCTGATGACTCCCACCTCGCCCTTCCGATTTTTTTTTTTATAACAGAGGCCTTGCAGCTGCCATGTGCTACCGTGCTACCCGTTCTTTTTTTTGGCGCTGTTGTGCACGTTTTTTCGCTTTTTCTTACTTTTAATTTATTGTTCTAACATATAAGGTGGCAACGTTAGAACGGAAAATCAAAAATAAGAAATCGGTCATCCTGTATCTGGGTCGTGTGCTTGCATAGCTCAGGAACAGCAAAGGCGCATGCATCAAGAGTTCTACATATACATCATAACGTACAAGTACATAACTTGTGTGACGTGCATGCAGTGGCGGAAATCTTGGAGTGGTTTTTCTAATTTTATTCAAAGATTGCAGTCCAATCTTGTACGTGTGTTATGGAGCTTGCATTCAATTGTGCAAGGCAATCAAATACAACTTTGTCAAAGGCAGCTCTGTCACTTAAAGCTGAGAAATTACTTTGCCTTGGCCTTTGAAGGAAAAATGGCATAGCCACGTGGTCATAGCCATTTCATCACTTTCTTAAGTTAATACCTTTGTTCAAATCAGGGAATGCTCACTTTATATTTCACAGGCACAAAATGTGAGACCCATAGACTGAATATTGAAGAATGGGCCGCCGTATAAATGTATTCAGCCACTTATGGAACATATTTAGTTAGTACTTGAGCAGTTCTAGTGCCAGGATCCCAACGTGATGACACTTGGTGATTTTGCTTTTTTTCTGTTAATGCAGGGAAACTCGTAATATAATTGAACTGCTGCTTTCAATATTGCATTGGAAAAGAATAGCTTAACTTTTTTCATTTAAACCACAGAGTCAAACTGGTGAATCGCCAACGGGAGGAAACGTTTGAAATTGGTAAATCCGCTTGTGTTGCATACATTTCTCTGACAAAGAACCTTTTCTAAAGGAACATTACATTTCCCATCCCTCCCCTTCTTGTAACTGTCTCTTTCTTAGCCTTGCAGCTCTCCTGCAGCATGCATTCAACACGTCGTGCCTAAGAAATTGTCTATACGTAACATTTCTTTTTACAAAATTGGAATTCCCCAAGAAGGTGTACGAATTCGCAACTAGATTTTAGCCTAATTCACAAAACATTGTGGGAAAATTGTTATTTATACTCTTATTCCAGATGTGTGCCACCCACTATAGTGAAAGTGCAAACATGACTTGCCTGTTGGTGCAGTTCTAAAACTGCTAATTTCACTTGTCAAATTATTACCCCCTTTGAAAGGGGAAGAACCTTTTTTTTAAAATAGGTTTAAGCCACTCCTGAGTAGAACTCACTGACCACAAGGTAGGGTGCCTGAGACTTAAAAGTAGAACATGTAAAAGGTTAGTAGTAAACCTGTCCCTACAGTGAAAAGGCCCCAAGAGCTATTTTCAATACAGCAAGGTTAGCTACTCCATAGAAAAGTTTTGGGATGCAAGACTGCATATAATAATGTCATATCTGTCTAGAAAACAAATCCAGGTTTTATTCTTGTACTTATTAAAATATTTACCACAAGCTTCCATCACTAGTAAATTCAAATTTGTGGTAAACATTTTGGAAAAAGTGCTTTGATAAAGTTACCTTTTCCCTGCCTGAAGCCCCTGGAGAAACATTTACACGAGCTCCAACTGTCATTCAGGAGCTAACTAGCCCTTTTCATGAGGTATGAACTTGCTCCCAGAGCTGGGACATAGGCCTTTGTTGTGGGGAGGTGTTCTGTTTTTTGGCACAATAGAAATATGGCCTATGTTCAGGAACTTGATTAACTTCAAGAAGGGTTACCCTTTCAAAGGTGAATATTAACCCTAACCTGGGCAGGACCCTTTGTTTCCCCAGTCAGGTAGATAGTAATACCGGTAAGAAAGAGTTGCTCCCAGATCTGGATTACAGTGACCACAAAAGAGATGTTGCTCATTTTACTTGCCATACATCTGGGTTGGCACAGAGGCTCTGCTCAAGAGGAAATGGTTTCACTATCTTGGATTTAGGTAGAGAGGTACGCTTTGGAATTGTTTACTGCAGGGTATGAAGGAAGTGTTTCAAAAGTGGGTAGGATTACCCCTGGGAACTTTTTACTTATTGGGTAGAAAGGGACCAGGTGTCACCTCCACCCCGCAGGCTCGTTCAAGCATAAATGTGGCACCCCAAGGTGCCCTCTTCAGAACACTACCGGACTTGTAAAAGACAGAAGAAGGTCTGCACTAAAGTGTTGAGACTTGTGAGGAGACCTAAATGAGTTTATCTGCTCCACTTGTACCCAGGACAAATAGGTGAACTCCAAGGGCTGGTTAGCTTACCTCTTTTCAAACTATAGTAACACAATAGGCTGGAAGAAGCCCCTTTTCCTGAACATCCCAGCTGACCAGTTCGTACTGGACTGGCCTGGAACCTAATGGTGTCTTCTGCTAAAGTGAGTCTTTACTTCCAAGTGCTGTTCCTGATGTCCTGGGACCCTGGACTGTCAGACTGTATTCTTCCTAGAATCCTGAGAAACCTGGGGCTTATAAACATTTTAGCTCTAAAAAACCCTGAAGAACCGTGACAAACCTGCTAAGTCAATCTGAAGGTGCATTGCCACTGGACCGAAGATTCAAGTTGCTCCCACTCTGTGATTTTCTGCAGCACATCCATTTTAGCAGTATATCACAGAGAAGGTATCTAACCTTGTTAAGCCCTGTGCTGCTATAGCTTTGAGGCTTGCCCTGCTGGTTGAAACCGAGCTCCACAAATGTGACTAACTTTGAAGGTAGAAATCTCCATTGGGCAAAGGTGTCAAAAGGATCCGGACAGAAAGGGACCTTTCTTCGCCATCTATTTTTATTTTTTCCCACTCAGAGCTTTCCTGCTGAAAGTCTATGCCCATACTAGGACTGAGTCCAATGGCTATCTGGCCTGATGGCGGTAATCCGCACCAAAGCTTCCTGCGAAGCCCCGCTGAGGATGTTTGACTTCCATTCCATAGACTAATTCAAAAGGTAAAAATCCAAATGGGTTGCACCAGGTTTTCTGAATCCAATCCACATTTCATCATAATCAGCCTTAAACTATGCCAAGGTAACCATCAAGTACAAACAGATGACCGTGGTTGGTTTATACCTCTTTTTGATGCTATTTTCCTTCAAAATGTTAAAACTTCATATTCCCGGTTCCCCTTTTTGGATTCTTGTCATGTTGTGTCCTTTTCTTTATTAGATATATTTTTATTTTTATAAATTGAAATGGGATTTTTATTGGGTTTTGTTGGTGATATTTTAACTACTTTGTTACTTTTAAATGCTTTACATGTTTCCTTAGGTTAAGCCTTTCTGCTCACGTACCTTTTACAAAATATTTGCTACAAATCCAAATTTACCATCAGATTGGACTGGTATTAAATGTTTTAGCTATTTCCAAAGCAGAGATGATATTATTGATTGCAATATTGTATTCCAATGCTTTCCTATTGAACTGCTGACCCTGCTACAGTGAAAATAATGTTGAGGCCTTATCACTGTAAGGACATGTTAAACAATACATTTTTATGTGTCTTTCTTTTTAATACCAGGCACTCTGCCTAATGGGCATTTAAGGCTTGCTCAGGGGTGACTTAGTAATACTTAGAATGAGACTTTAGGCCTGTCAAAAGGGGCTAGTTTGACAAGTTGAATTTGCAGTTTAAAACTGCACAGACAGGCTACAGTTAAAGCCTGTAGTCCTATTTCACTCTGTTACATTAGAAGTGGCAGTATGTGTAATGCAGTCCACTAGTGACATTTAACATACAAGCTCTGGGTACACTTGGTAATACATGCTAGGGACTTCTAGGCACATTAAATAGCCAATTAGAAGGATACATGCACTGGGGCCTGATTAGCAACATTCCAGTGCACAGAGTCAAAGAACAGCAGCTTCAATACAAACAATTGGGATGACCTTGCAAAAATTTGTATTTTCCTACTGCAGGACAACAACTCAAGGGATAGAAGGGGAAAGAAATCCTTGCATATTGGTACAAACTAGGCAACCGCTTGTTTAATGCTTTCAATTAGACATTATGTAGAGTAAGATAACTTGGTTTCATGATCATTCTACCATCAAGAATATGTCCCTGAATAGAAACATCTCAATATTTCTGATGACCGCCTCACCTCAACATCTACTGACCACAGAACATTTAACATAAAACACTCAACAAGCAGAATGGCCAATACAAAGGCAAACACGATATCTTAGTAAACCACTAACACTTGTGTGAAAAAAAGAGCATCTCAAATTCACAGTTTGAAGCCCATGCTTTAATCATAATTACCTGAATATGACTGTGTAATTTGAATTAGAATTTAAAAAAATCACACGCTCTGTAACCTCAATCATAATCATGATGGTCTACAACATGTCTGAGAAATGTTAATAATGTTTTTAATTTGACATCATGGCTCTTACATAGGACACTCTTTATCTTGAAGACGGATGTCATGATTTGAAATGAAAATGTTGTTTTTCATCACCTACAAAATATACTCACAAGAAATCATCAATGAGCTTTATTACCTTGACCTCTGCTAGCTAATGGCTAGACCAATATAGTTTCTATAGAGGCCACAGGCTTAGTTATTTGTTCTTTTTGTTACAAAAACTAGACTGAAAACCTAGGATTACACCCCCAGCAAAAAAAGACAAGAGTAAAGAAACACGGGAAAGGGGAGTATGCAATACAGGCTACAATGCAAGAAGTGTTTCAGTAGAGCTTGGCACTTTCCTTACAAGCCAACCTAGAAGGCATCCTAACAGACAGAGCAGAGGTGGTAAGGACAACTTCATTGAGGTGGTGCCCTTTAAACACCTTAACACTAAAACCTTGAAAAGAATCACACCGTTTATTCACAGATGTATTAATCTAATTTAAATACCATGGCAAGACAATTGAAGAATTTCCAACTACCATCAGGCTAAACCAAGTGCCAGAGTTATGCCCATGAATAAAAACAAAACCCATTAAAAGGTTAAGGGGCCTACCATCACATCTGCATCCTAGTAACTCAAAAATGCACTTGTCAAATCTTCAGGGTATAAGGTAAATGATTTATTTCCAAGAGGCACATTGTTCTATGGTTTACACTTTACAGCTATGCAATAGTCTGATATATTTCTTTCATAACATAATCATCTTGGTGCAGCCAGTTATATGAATTCCAAACCTCTCTGTGAGATACCTGCAGTGTATTCGCCTGCCCCCTTCAAGGCAAAGAACCATAATGCTGAATACCACCATTCAAGTTTGAACCTGCCCACACATTTAATCCACAGATTCACACCAATCTCCAAGAAATCGTTTTTCCAAACTGATATCTGCAATGAAATGTAAGCCTATCCTTTCTTGTTAGGTCAAGGAGCACTTATCACCAGGTTAATCATGGGAAGTCTAGTGTCATCTCCTGCAGTTTCCCAAGCATGGCATTATTATTTAATTTTTAGATAAAAGCAGACTAAAGATTGGCTGTTCTTGACTATCTAAACGCCTATTCTAAGCCTCTTCTGCACAAGACAAGTCATAAAGCTGGTGATCACATCACAATGAGGTAGAAAAAATAGAGAAGAATGTGACGCTCAACGATTTCTACTCTGGGATGGACAAGAACCAGTCTAATAAATATGAAAGACACACCAATAAATGTGAAAGTTAGAGGCCATGCCTTAATGTGCATTGAGACACTGACAAATACATGCAGAAGTTAGGGGGCATTCTTTAATGTACATTCAGCTTGGATTCTCTGAGCCCTTTTACACCGTGTGACACAGCAGACAAACATAATGCTGACTGAACTCTGTAGAAATTTAAGAGATACTTCCTACATGGTTTGTTTCTTTTTTTTGTGAAACCACCCCTAACAAGCTCAACCAAGTCCCTTCCTGTGTAGAATTTCCAACATAAACTCTGACATGCCTCTAAAATTGCCCAGTTGTCAACTCTTAGCAACTATCCAGTCCTTCTGGCCTGTAGGCCTCAACATGAAAAATCAACACTAGTTCATTATAATCCTATTGCCTTACCATTCAACTTCCTCATCAGGCTTTAAATAAAACTAATTAAAAGACCTACTACTCTTAAGAAGTAACAGTGTCCAAAAAGCATGAATAAATGTGTTTTCTGTGCTCTTCAGTTACAGCCATCCAACACCTGGAAGGTAGGCCACTTGTCAAGGTTCAGGAGCATCTTCCAATGAAACACTGCCAGTACATACCTGTTCAATCAAAACACAACATATCTCCTTTTCTAAAAATTAAAAAAATAAATCTCTCAGACAACGTCTTAGAGGGGTACATTTTATCAATACAAGTAGACAAAAGAAACACTGGCATTTACTGTAATTGTTATTATGAGCAAGACAAATTCAAATCAATCAAGTTAGCTCACAAGAGAAATGCTACAATATTACCAATCATGTACAAATATATTCATTAAATATATAAGGTCTTCTCTTAATATGCCCTCCAGCGTACTCTTTAATGTCTTTGAGCATCACAGTCCCTTCAGTACATACTAACACACTAGAATTTTTCTCCAACCAGACACGATGCTCCAAATCAGTAAATTCCGTCACTTTTCTTTATGTCCATTTCCTTCCATCTTGAAACCATAATGGGCTCCCCTTGACTTCCTTTTTTTTTAACCCCGCACTTGAAATAACTTTTTCTTCCATTCTAATGCAAATATACTCTCACCAACTCATCATTTTTTACCACACACTGTTTTTTCCTCAATTTGTCGTTATGTCTACCCACATACTTCTTTCGATACATTGCTACTTTTTCCTTCAATTCTACTCTTTGCCTCTCAGAATGACATAACCTATTCATCCATGCAGTTATTACCTTCGTGCATGCTACTGTGACTACAAGCAAAAAGAGAAGAGTTTCACCTGTGGCAGAATGTGGCATATTTCCATAGATCCACAACATGTTCATGACCTCCTGATTACAATGGAGTCCACCCTTGTTAGAAATGTGGTCTCTTGTTGGCAGAGATATTCACCTTTGTCAAAATAGGGACCACAATCCTAGTCACACACAATCCAAATTATCCTGTGCCCACCCTCTGGTAGCTTTGCACTGAGCAGTCAGGCTTAATTTAGAAGGCAATGTGTAAAGTATTTGTGCAATACATCATACAGTAACACAGTGCAAACACCACAAAAATACACTACACAGGTTTAGAAAAATATCAGACATTTATCTGGTTAAATTAAGGTAAAAAAACGATAAGGATTAATTAAGCACAAGTTGAAATATCACTTTTGCAGAATTAAGAAGAGTCTTAAGTCTTACAAATCAACAGTTGTCTCTTGTTTGCGCAAAAAATCTTGTTTGTGTCAAAATTACCATGCATGTAGACTGCAGAGGAGGAGTAACGTGGAAAACTAAGGTATGTGTCTATTTTTCCAAAGCCACACAGATGATGCGTCATTTCTTTCCATGCTAAAAGTGGCTTTGCATCGATTTCCAGTGCGCAGTCTTGGGTCCTCACTGCGATGGGGGGATCTTTTGACACACCGGGATGATGCGTGGAGATCCAGGGCATGTGGGATGAAGTCATGGGCATTGCGTTGATTTGGTAGGTAATGCGTTGAATTTTCTGTTGGATGGCAGGCGCTGTATTGATTCTCTACTCAGGAAGTTGGGCTGCGTTGTTCCGGCTCAGCTGTATGTCATTTCAGTAGGGCTGTGCGTCGAAGTTCAGGTCGCAGCGCAGGCGCTGCTTTGATCTTTGCTCTGCAAGTTGGGCTGCATCATTCCAGTTCGGCTGTACGACGATTTTTGCGTTGCAAGGCAGGCTGTGCATCATTTCTGGCAGGCTGTACATTGATTTTTGGCACACAAGGAATTTCCTTGAAGAGGTGAAGTCTTTTTGGCCCTGAGACTTCAGGAGGCAAGCTAAATCCAAACCCTTGGAGAGCACTTCTCAGCAAATTTAATGGGCAATAAGGCAACAGCAAGGCAGCAGACATTCACAGCAAAGCAGTCCAGATGAGTCCTTTGGGCAGCCAGGAAGTTCCTCTAACAGGTCGCAGGTTCAGGGCCAGAAGTGTCTGCTTTGGTGGGGTAAGTGACCTAGTATATACCCAAAAGTGGCTTTGAAGTGGTGGGAGACTTCAAAGAGTGGTTTTGAAGTGCACAAGATCCCCTTTCAGTACAGGTATGTCTACCAGGGTCCCAGTAGGAGGTTTGGCAGTCCATTGTGTGAGGGCAGGCCACTAGCCTTTGAAATGTAACTGTCAGGCCCTCCATCCTCCCATCCCAGGAAGACCCATTCAGTATGCAGATGAGTGCAGGTGTCACTGAGTATCCTGTGTTTGTGGTTGTCTGGGTGAAATTCACAAGGGAGCAGTCAGCCATCCCAGCTCAGACGTGGATTGGAGACTGGCTGTAAGGCACAGATTGATTCTAAGTGCAGAGAAATGCTCACTTTCTAAAAGTGGCATTTCTAAAATAGTAATATAAAATCCAACCTCACCAATAAGCAGGATTTTGCATTACTGTTCTTGCCATACTAAATATGACCTGGTTACCCCTTTCCGATTGGAATCTACCCCTCAAACAGTATACGAGGGTAGCCCTAATTCTTATCC
This sequence comes from Pleurodeles waltl, assembly GCF_031143425.1. Taxonomy (NCBI): domain Eukaryota; kingdom Metazoa; phylum Chordata; class Amphibia; order Caudata; family Salamandridae; genus Pleurodeles; species Pleurodeles waltl. The sequence goes on along the minus strand of NC_090440.1, from coordinate 461,977,395 downwards.
TATGAAAGCAGCAGGCCTCACAGTAGTGGAAAACCGATTTGGGAGTTTTTCACTACCAAGACATATAAACCACACATGTACGTGTCTTGCCGTTAACTACATTGCATCTTGCCATATGGGTTACTTAGGGCCTCCCTTAGGAGTGACTTATGTGTAGAGAAAGTGGAGTTTAGGGCTTGGCAAGTACTTTAAAATACCAAGTCAAAGTCATAGTGAAACCGCCCACACAGGCCTCACAATGGCAGGCTTGAGATATGGTTAAGGGGGTACTTATGTGCGTGGCACAACCAGTGCTTCAGGCCCACTAGTAGCATTCAATCTACAGGCCCTGGGCACATGTAGTGTACTTTACTAGGGACTTACAAGTCAATCAAATATTCCAATTGGGTATGAACCAATGTTACCATGTTTAAGGGAGAGAGCATATGCACTTTAGCACTAGTTAGCAGTGGTAAAGTGTGCAGAGTCCTAAAACCAGCAAAAACAAGGAGGGAGGCAGGCAAAAAGTTGGGGGATGACCACCCTAAGGCTGTCGGGTCTAACAACCTGCTACTGCCAACTATACACATTTCTTCAAAACCCAATTAAAGCGTTCAACTAGATTATTCTCTATAGTATGATTAACTTTAGTACTGCAATGTTTTATACTCAGTTTTTTCAAGAACTGCTGGAATTCCTCTGCCACAGATTATGGAAAATTGTCAGACAGAGTACATTCTGGGCACTCTTCCCTTCTAAAGATTTCTTTGAAAAACATTGTTAGCTGCTTTAATCTCCTTCATGGGGCTACTTCCGGCCACTTAAATCAGTCGTCTGACAACACCACAGCATATTTCCCTTTGAAGTCTCTATAACTGTATGGACCACATATTTCCATTACCATCTTTTGTCATACTTTCTTGGGAAACTCTATTGATTCAATGGAGGTCCCATTGACTGCATGAGATTTGTCACTGCATGTACAAGCAATGCAATAATCCACATATCTCTAAAATTCTTTGTCTATACTGAGCCAATATAAATCTGAGTGCCCTCTTCTATGCCAAAACTCTGCCTGTCTCTTGTGCAACAACTCCAATAACCTGGGTCGATCCTTAGTAGGCACCGCCAATCTTTCACACCTACTGACAATCCCTTCCAAAACAGATTACCACTTTTTCATCGCATATTACCGGTCTATCAAAATTACTTTTCTGAGATAAGCATGGTATAAGTGGCTGCAAGATCTCATCCATTACCAGCTCTTGTCTCCATTACCCTTCAGAACTGGCACCCTTACATGATTCCCCCACTTCAGCCACTACCCATTCACCATCATCTGCATGCCCATCATCTAGTATAGGTAGACATGATAAACAATCTGCGTTCACATTTTCGGTGCCTGAAACATACATAGGTGGTCATTACAACCCTGGCGGTCAGTGTTAAAGCGGCGGTAAGACCGCCAACAGGCCGGCGGTAAAAAAAATAGAATTACGACCATGGCGGAAACCACCAACAAAGACAGCCACTTTAACACTCCGACTGCCACGGCGGTACAAACAAATAGCGTGGCGGTCACCGCCAACAGATAGGTGGAAGACAATGTACCGCCCACCCTATCACAACCTACCAATCCACCACCTTTTCCGGGGCGGATTCACTGCGAACAAAAACACGGCGGAAACTGGACTTCGAGGGGAAAACGCCCCCCTTACACACCTCACGAGGAACCAGGACGCCATGGAACCAGAGCTTCACATTTTTCCAGCCTTTATCTTCTTGCTCCTCTACCAGGAGCACGAACGCCGGCGGGGAAGACCACGGTGAGTACTGCACCTACGACACAGGGGAGGGGGGAGGGAAAAAACAGGGGCACACACACGCAACACCCCCACCCCCACCCTCACCCAAGACAACACACACATTAATACAGCATGATACATTACAGTTACACCCCCCAAACCCCTGGAAGAATGCAAAGACAAAAGGAAATGAGTGTAACCATTGTAATCTATTAAAATCCAGTACGCAAAAATATATATACACTATAAACAAATATATAGACCAAGAATAGAAGTCTAGGTATTGCTCCATTTAAGTCCGTGGAACACTGTGCCCACACTGCAATGGTCGAGGCCCACACAAGGTACCCGAACATGACGGAGAGAACACTGCAGGGGCATCAGATAGAAATAAAACAGGCACCTCAGGGGGAAGGGAAAGGGGGGGCACCTCAGCCGGTTGAGTGCACAATGCCAAATCCACGAGGGGGCCACATGCCCACTGTTCAATCCTGGGGAGTGCAAAGCCACAGTCTCACACGTCTCTACAGTGGGGGGGTTGTCCACTGTACAATCCTGGGGAGTGCAAAGCCACAGTCTCTCAAGTCTCTACAGTGGGTGGGTTGCCCACTGTTCAATCCTGGGGAGTGCAAAGCCACAGTCTCTCAAGTCTCTACAGTGGGTGGGTTGCCCACTGTTCAATCCTGGGGAGTGCAAAGCCACAGTCTCTCAAGTCTCTACAGTGGGTGGTTTGCCCACTGTTCAATCCTGGGGAGTGCTAAGCCACAGTCTCTCAAGTCTCTACAGTGGGTGGTTTGCCCACTGTTCAATCCTGGGGAGTGCAAAGCCACAGTCTCTCAAGTCTCTACAGTGGGTGGTTTGCCCACTGTTCAATCCTGGGGAGTGCAAAGCCACAGTCTCTCAAGTCTGTACAGTGGGTGGTTTGCCCACTGTTCAATCCTGGGAGTGCAAAGCCACAGTCTCTCAAGTGGATAACAGACTCTACTGGTTCTGAAGGGGGCTTTGTGCCCAGAGTGCTTCATCCTGCCGAGGACTGAGGTAGTGGATGTGAATCTCCACTGGTTCTGGAGGGGACTTTGTGCCCAGAGTGCTTCATCCTGCCAAGGACTGAGGTAGTGAATGTGAATCTCCACTGGTTCTGGAGGAGGCTTTGTGCCCAGAGTGCTTCATCCTGCCAAGGACTGAGGTAGTGGATGCCTTACTCCACTGATTCTGGAGGGGGCTTTGTGCCCAGAGTGCTTCATCGTGCCAAGGACTGAGGTTGTGGATGTGAATCTCCACTGGTTCTGGAGGGGGCTTTGTGCCCAGAGTGCTTCATCCTGCCAAGGACTGAGGTAGTGGATGTGAATCTCCACTGGTTCTGGGGGGGGCTTTGTGCCCAGAGTGCTTCATCCTGCTCGTGACGGACTCAGTAGCGTCAGTGCTCTTGGTGCTCCTGGGCCAGCAGTGCTTGTGGCGGCGGTGTCCTTGGCAGCGGTGCTTGTGGCGGCGGTGTCCTTGGCAGCGGTGCTTGTGGCGGCGGTGTCCTGTTCAGCGGTGCTTGTTGCGGCGGTGTCCTTGGCAGCGACTCAGCTGCTGGCGGTCCTGTCTGGGCCTGCGGGGCTAGTGGTCCTGTCTGGGCCTGCAGGGCTGGTGCTAGCAGTCCTGTCTGGGCAGTGGGCTGGTGCTGGCGGTCGCCTCCTGGGCAGCGGGGCTGATGGCGGTCCTGTCTGGGCCAGCGGGGCTGGTGCTGGCGCTGGCGGTCCTGTCTCGGCCAGCGGGGCTGTTGCTGGCGGTCCTGTCTGGGCCAGCGGGGCTGGGGCTGGCAGTCGCCTCCTGGGCAGCGGGACTGATGCCGGTCGCCTCCCGGGCAGCGGGGCTGATGGCGGTTGCCTCCTGGGCAGCGGGGCTGGTGCTGGCGGTCGCCTCCTGGGCAGCGGGGCTAATGGCGGTCGCCTCCTGGGCAGCGGGGCTAATGGCGGTCGCCTCCTGGGCAGCGGGGCTGATGGCGGTCTTCTCCGCCGTGCTGATCTTCCCAGACTTGCCGGGTTTCTTGTGCCCCTTCCTCACCTTGGAAGGTGTCGCAGCTGAATCCACACTCCCACCTGTACCCCTGGGAGCGGCTTTAGTGGCTGGTGTCTTCCCCCCTCTCCCACCGGGCACTGGCCAACTTTTGATGCTTGACAGGTGGGGGACTGCCCGTGCTGTGGCTCCTTGCCACACTGCCTGGTGCACTCCAGAATCTGGTGACTACTGGCACCACTGATCCCGCCGATTGAGGTGCTAGGTTGGGACCTGGAGAGTCGGGCCCTAGGAGACTGACAGGGTGGGGGAGGTGAGGGAAAGAGGTCAAGGGTGGACAGGAAAAGTTTCTTAGGAACACTGGGACGGGTAGCTGGAGGGGGTTTGGGAGTGGAGGAAGAGGTTTTGGTTGTAGGAGGTGTACGTTTGGTGACTTTGGGTGAAGGTGCATGTGCTGGAGGCTGTCGTGAGGTGGATGGCTGCTGGGTGGGTGTGTGCCTGCGTTTGTGTACCTTGGGAGGTGGCGTCACAGACACACTGGGAAAGGACACAGTGGATTTGTGAATGGTAGTGGGGTTGGTGACTGCACGTGAGCGGGGTGTGGTGGTGGGTGTGCTGGTGATAAAAGTAGTGGCTGTAGATGTAGTGCATGCAGGTGTGAGTGGAGACTGGGAGGGAGGAGGGAGACGAGGAGGAGGGGGACACAGTGGAGGCAGTGGATGTTGCTATGTCTGCATGTGTGTGATGTTTGTGTCAGTGCCTGTGGGATGTGTGGTGCTTATGTTTGCCTGAGCTTCCTTTGTGTGTTGAGGTGTGTGCATGCTGGTCTGATGGTGTGCTTGGGGTGGCTGAGGTACAGGGTTGTGGGTCTGGGTGGAGGAAGTTGGAATGGGGAGGCTAGAGACAGGGACAATGGCTGCCATCAGTGCTGAGGCCAGAGTCTGAAAAGCTCGCTGAAGGGCTGCCTGACCAGAATGAATGCCCTCCAGGAATGCATTTGTTTGTTGCAACTTCCTCTCCACACCCTGGATGGCATTCAAAATGGTAGACTGCCCAACAGTGAGTGACCTGAGGAGGTCAATGGCCTCCTCACTGAGGGCAGCAGGTGTGACTGGGGCAGGGCCTGAGGTGCCTGGGGCGAAGGTGATGCCCACCCTCCTGGGTGAGCGGGCACGAGGCGAACGCTGAGGGGCTGCTGGGAGGGCGGTGCTGGTAGGGGAGGTGGCGGCTGTACCTGTAGAAGTGGTGCGCACAGATGGTGCTGCCACCACAGGGGAGCTCCCATCGGCGGACGAGTCCGTGTCGCTGGTTGGTGATCCGGTGGCCGACGTGAAGCTCCCCTCGCCCTCCGTCCCACTGGTGCATTCAGAGTCCGTGGTGTGGCCCTCCCTAGCTATGTGGGATGCAGCTCCCTCGTGGTCCGGTGCCACTGTACCTCCGCCTGTTGATGCTGATGTACAAAAGGACAGGGAGAGCAGGAAAAGGGGGGGAGACAGAAGAACGAGAGTTTTAGTGCATGGTATTCCTCTACCGTTGGCGGACAAGACAGACGCAGCAGCCCCCTGCATTACGCCGTGCACGCAATTTTTGGGTTATGGCCTACATGGCAATGGTGGACATCTGCGCACATGTATGCCATAGGGGCAAACATACCTCGACTTGGCACTCTGCTGAGGTGGGGTTGAGTGCCACATGGCCTACATAACGGAGGGGCCTTGCCTACCTAACTCGCCCTGGCCTAGGGACACCCACAGCCCACCTCCCCCACCCAGACACCTCCACTGCACGCAAAGTCCACAGAATGAGGTTGTACTCACCCCCTTGTGTCTGCTGTGATGTCCTCAAGCACCCATCCAACTCCGGGTAGGCCACCGCCAGGATCCGGAACATCAGGGGGGTCATGTTGCGACGGGCACCCATCCCACGTTGGGAGGGCATCCCCAGCTGAGCCTCCGCCGTCTTCTTGCTTCAGCGGCGAATGTCCTCCCATCTCTTCCGGTAGTGGGTGCCCCGTCTGTGGTGGGCCCCCAGGGTCCGGACCTCCTTGGCGATGGCACGCCAGATGTCCCTCTTCTGGTGGGCGCTGACCTACAAGACATGCAGAAGGGAAGAGGAACAGTCATTACCAACTGCACCGTCGTTGTGAGTGGCCCCCTCCCTACTCTGGCCATGTGGCCCATTCATTCACATGCATTAATGTTCAATCAACTCTGCCCACTTCCCTCTTCCACCCAGCCCTCTCCACCCAGGCCTAGCCCATACAACGTGCTCCCTGTGTTCTAACCTGTTGGTCTGGAGGACCGTAGAGTAGCGTGTACTGGGGGAGGACCCCATCCACAAGTTTCTCCAACTCCTGTGCAGTGAAGGCAGGGGCCCTTTCCCCAGACGCAGCAGCCATCGTCGCTTCCAGACCAAGGTCACAGCAGCACTAGCAGTGTAGGTCCTCTCCTGTCGAAGGTCAGGTATCTAGTGATTGAACAGTTAGAAAATGGCGGTGACGTCCGCGGCGGTGCGCATCATCACCGCCGGCGCACCTCTTCATTGGCTCGTGGGACCCATAGGGTCCACTGTTAACCAATACAGCATTGCGCTGCGGTCTACGACCGCCTACCGCGACGGTGTGCAACGCCAGCGCAGTTACCCCACAATCCCATTGTCCCAGTTTAGAGTTCAGGCAGCCGCCATTTCAGGGGCCCACATGGCTTCATTTACTACTGCGTCACACATAGCTAGGCCTACACTCAACACACATACAGGAAGGGTTTCGTGAGTGGTGTAGTCTTGTGTGTAACTGTGGGTACATACCTGGAGGAATAGTGACCTGTTCTTCACTGTTGTCCTTCGTAGGCACCGTCAGCTGGGACATATGAGAAGATGGCGGAATCCTCCGGCGTACCGACCGCTGGTGGACCTGTTGACAATGGAAGAAAGACATATCATCGTCACCTACCGGTTTGACCGTGCCACTATCCAGGAACTATGTACCCAGTTGGAGCCAGACATGATGTCACCGATCCGCCATCCGACTGGAATCCCTGCTGACGTGCAGGTGCTGTCAGTGCTCCATTTCCTTGCAAGTGGGTTTTTTCAGACAACAGTGGCCATGTCATCAGGGATATCCCAGCCTATGTTTTCCAACGTGCTGTCCAGAGTGTTGTCTGCCCTGCTGAAACACGTAAGGAGCTACATCATTTTCCCTCAGGTGGAGGATTTGCCTACAGTGAAGGGTGACTTCTATGCCCTTGGACATATCCCCAACGTCATAGGTGCCATTGATGGGACCCATGTAGCTTTGGTCCCCCCCCGCAGGAGTGAACAGGTGTACAGGAACAGGAAGAGTTATCATTCCATGAATGTCCAGATGGTCTGTTTGGCAGACCAGTACATCTCGCAGGTAAATGCTATGTTCTCTGGCTCAGTGCATGACGCCTACATCCTGCAGAATAGTAGCATCCCTGATATGATGGGTCAACTCCAGAGGCACCGGGTATGGCTATTGGGGGACTCTGGTTACCCCAACCTGTCCTGGCTATTGACCCCAGTGAAGAATCCCAGGACCAGGGCAGAGGAACGGTACAATGATGCCCATGGGCGGACTAGGAGGGTGATCGAACGCACCTTTGGCCTCCTGAAGGCCAGGTTCAGGTGCCTCCATATGACAGGTGGATCCCTATTCTACTCACCGAAGAAGGTGTGCCACATCATCATCGCCTGCTCCATGCTCCATAATTTGGCTTTGCGACGCCAGGTGCCTTTTCTGCAGGAGGATGATCCAGATGACGGTGTTGTAGCAGCTGTGGAGTCTGTGGAGCCTGTGGACAGTGATGAGGATGAAGCTGAGGAAGAAGAAAACGACAAAAGGGAGTCAGTCATACAGCAATATTTCCAGTGACACACAGGTGAGAACATTTTCAGATTTTACATTACATTCACTGTCACAAGTCTACCTCTATCCTGTTTGTCTATTTCAATCACAATTTGTTAACTGAGTTGTACCCTTCCATTACAGTTTCACAGGTGTGGTAACCTACGTGTCAACTGCTTGCATCCTTCAAGGGCTTGTGATTTGTGACATAGGTATGTTAGCCTTACAATGGTACAGCCATTATGACACTGTCATTGATAATACAAAGTACGAAATCATAGACTGACTCCAGATTGTTTTGTGTTTCAAGGGTGTTTATTTAAGTGCAAATTATTGGAGGGGGTGGTAAAATGGAGAGGGGGGATGGTGGAGGAATGTCCATGGCAGAGTCGAGTCTATTAGTCTCACAGGTGCACTGCCCATCTGGGCATAGGAAGTGGAGCTGGGGCAGTTCGAATATGGACAGGGTAACAGAGTGGGACAGTGGGAGGACAATCAGGGTGGTCTCATTTCCTGGCGGGGGTCTTGCCATCTTGCTCTGTCCTGTTCCTGGATCTCAGGGACCGCTTGGGGGTGGTTGTCCGTCTGCAGGGGGTGGGGTGCTGGTGTGTTGGTCCTGTGGCGGGGCGTCCTGTCCACTAGCGCCGGCGGAGGTGGTGGGCAGTTCATCGTCCTGGCTGGTGTCAGGGGCCCCTTGGACTGCCACGGTGTCCCTTAAGGTCTTCTGTATGTCCTTCAGCACCCCTACGATGGTGCCCAGGGCGGAGCTGATGGTTCTGAGCTCCTCCCTGAACCCCAAATACTGCTCCTCCTGCAGCCGCAGGGTCTCCTGCAACTTGTCCAGGACCGTTGCCATCGTCTCCTGTGAGTGGTGGTACGCTCCCATGATGGAGGAGAGGGCCTCGTGGAGAGTTGGTTCCCTTGGCCTGTCCTCCCCTGTTGCACAGCAGCCCTCCCAGTTCCCCTGTGTTCCTGTGCCTCCGTCCCCTGGACCGTGTGCCCGCTACCACTGCCCCCAGGTCCCTTTTGTTGTTGGGAGGGTGGGTTACCCTGGGTGCCCTGTAGTGGTGGACACACCGCTGATTGACCTGTCCTGGGTAGGGAGGTTTGGGCCCGCTGGGTGGGTGCTGTGCTGGTGTTACCAGAGGGTGGAAGGTCGGTGTTGGGCTGTGCCTGTGCAAGGGGAACCGACTGTCCCGAGGCCCACGATGGTCCGGGCTGGTCATCAAGATCCAGTAGGGCAGAGCTGCTCTCGTCACTGTGGGCCTCTTCTGGGGGTGGAGTGGTGTTGTCTGGACCCTCTGGTGTGGTGACGGTCCTTCGTGTTCCTGCAGGGGCATAAGATCATGATTATTGCATGTGTGTGTGTAATGGTGTGCAATGGGTGGCTGTGCGTGAACCCCAGTGCAAGCATTCCTGTGTGGGGGCTTGTGTGATGATGGTTGGGGGGTGTTCTGGGTATGTGCAGTGAGCATGTTTTGGTGAGGGGGGACCATGCTTAGTTTTGTCATGCAGGGCTTGGTGTTGGGATGTGTGGTTTGTGTTATGGGTACAATAGTGATGAGTTGTAGTGATAGGGGAGGGTGTGAGGGTGGGGGTGTGTAATAGCATGCAGGTAGGGTGGGGGATCTGATAGTTGAGATTTGACTTACCAGTGTCCCATCCTCCACAGACTCCTCAGAGGCCCTCAGGATGCAGGATGGTCAAGACTTGCTCCTCCCATGTTGTTCGTTGTGGGGGAGGAGGTGGGGGTCCGCCGCCAGTCCGCTGTACCGCAATGTTGTGCCTGGAGACCGTGGAACGCACCTTCCCCCATAGGTCGTTCCACCTCTTCCTGATGTCCTCCCGATTTCTTGGGTGCTGTCCCACAGCGTTGACCCTGTCAACTATTCTGCGCCATAACTCCATCTTCCTGGCTATTGATGTGTGCTATACCTGTGACCAAATAGCTGTGGCTCTTCCCGTACGATTTCCTCCACCATGACCCTGAGCTCCTCCTCGGAGAAACGGGGGTGTCTTTGGCGTGCCATGGGGTGGTGTGTGTGATGTGTGGGGTGGTGTATGTGTTGATGAGTGTGGTGAGTGTAGTGGTGTGTGGTGTTTTGTGCGTGGAAGTTGTGTGGGTGATGGTGTTGTGTGCCTCTGTGTGATGGGGTTGTCAATTGCTGTGCTGTCTCTCTGGCCTTCTTTCAGAATTTGTGGTCGTAGGGGTTTGTGGGTGATGTGGGTGTGTGTTTTATATAGTGTTGGGTGTGTGGGAGTGTTGTTTGTATGTGTATCAGGTGTGTGTATTTGGAATTGTCCAATGTGGTGGGGTTTTGTAGATGTGTGTGTATTTTGAGCGCGGCGGTGTGTACCGCCAATGGAATACTGGGGTTGAAAGACCGCCGCGTGGATTCGTGGGTCGTAATAGCATGGGCGTGTTTCTGTTGGCGTGGAGGTGGAGGATTTGTTTCCGCCAGTTTATCACTGACCTTTGGTGTGGCGGTGTTGCGTGGGTGTCTGAATTTCGGCAGATTCCGAGATGTGTGTCATAATAGCTGTGGTGGTCTACCGCGGCCGCGGCGGTGTATTGGCGGTCTTCTGCACGGCGGTAAGCGCCTTTTACCGCCAATGTTGTAATGACCCCCTCTGTGTGCAGTTTAACCTACCTGCTGAAATCTTCTTTTTAATACATATGAGTCGCCCCTAAGCTAGGCCCTAAAAAGCCCAGAGGGTAGAGTGCAGTATATTTAAGAGGTTGAACATGTACGTTTCACTTTCCATGACCTGGTAGTGAAAAACTCTTGAATTTGTTTTTGTTACTGCAAGGCCTGTCTCTGCCTTAGGATAACAGTGTGTTACCTTATTACATTTAAGAAGCAGTAATGTTCTATTGGGAGGAGGTAGACAGTTGAGCTTGGTGTCTAAAGAATTGCCTTTTAAATGGTAAAATCTGGTTTTAAATCACAATTCTGAAAATGACACTTTAAAAAAGTTGGCATTTGTTTGCCCTAGAAGTTTGGGCCAGGGCAGGTAGTAAGGGGGCCTGCCACCTCAGGGGGGTGGACACCTCCAGAACCTTCTCCTACTTCAAGGTGGACTCCAGGTAACAATAATGGACCCTCAGACCCAACGGTTCAACACACAATTGGACCTGTGGAAGACTCAGAAGAACTCCTGTGCTAATTTCATGCCAGAAGGACTGCCACTGTGCTGTCCTCCTGCTTGATTGAGAAGAACTGGACCTGCATCTTGAACCCAAAACCACTAGATTATTTCCAAGGACTAGTTGGGTGGTCTCCTGATGAGAGCTTTAAGGACAGAACGGGCTCCACCAACCTTAAATTCAGCACATGGCCTCAGCCAGCCATGAGTTGTACCCACCCAAGTGGTGCCAACCCTGATCTGAAATCTTGGAAGTGGGCATGAAGGTGCTCTGTTGACCCAGCTGTGGTACCAGCAGAACCAGCACAGCGCTACACATTGCCTAGCAATTCTCAACATCGGAACTGCTGCACAATGAATCCCTAGTTCAGGTCTTTACATTACAGCCCCGCAGCTCATCCGAACCACTGCTTCATGATGCATCCTCAATGCAGTCCTTTGCATCGCAGGCCTCTCATTGACTGTGTTCATGATGATGATGTAGGACTCTGCATTACTTGCCCTGCAACCTCTCTGCTACCAGCAGGTGTGCAATACATCTTCTTGCCTCACAGCGTCCCAGAATTGCAACTGCGCAACACATCTCCTCACCAGAACCTCACATCGACTCTGTTGCAGGATACATTCTGGATATAGGGCTCCGCTCCACTCCTCACCCAGGATTTAAGGTACTTTATTTAGCGGGCATAACCATGCCCCAGATGACCACAGTGGCACTCTGTTTTTTGGAGCTATTTTCATTTAAACATTTAAAATTGCATATCTGCAGTTCTACTGATTACAGTTTGTAAACTTGGTAGCAAATATATTATCAAATTTTACACAATTTTTTCTACATTGGTGTAGGATGTTTCTTGTGTTGTGTTTCACTTTATTATGATGTGAAGTACTTTACACATTGCCTGTTAGTTAAACCTGACCTCTCTGTGTCAAGCTAACAGAGGATTGAGGGGGTCATTCCAACCCTGGCGGTCGGTGTTAAAGCGGCGGCCAACCCGCCAACAGGCAGGCGGTAAAAAAAATGGAATTCTGACCCTGGCGGGAACCACCAACACAGGACACCACTTTAACACTCCGACCGCCACGGCGGGACAAACAAACAGCGCGGCGGTCACCGCCAACAGACAGGCGGCAGACAATGTACCGCTCACCCTATCACGACCTACCAATCCGCCACCTTTTCCGGTGCGGTAGCCCCGCCGATAAAAACACGGCGGAAACAGACCACGGACAGGAAAACGCTCACCTCTATACACTCCACGAGGAATCTGGACAGCATGGAACCCGAATTAAACATCCTACCAGCAATTGTCTACCTGCTCCTCTACCAGGAGCACGAACGCCGCCGCAGGAGACAACGGTGAGTACTGCACCTACGACACAGGGGAGGGGGGAGGAGAAAAGATTACGGGCACACACATACGCGACACCCCACCACCCCCCAAATCCCCACACACCAATGCAGAGCAACAAGTCAGAGTTACACCCCCCAAACCCTCCGGAATAATTCAAAGACAAAATAAAATGATCATTAAAATAGAAGTATATTAAAGCATATTTGAACTTAAGTGAAATATGAAATTTATAAAAAAAAAAAATCACAACATGAACAATGTATACATAGTCCAAAAGTCCGGCACATATTGGCTACATGCCATTGTTCGTGGGCCAATGTGCATAAACACATGGGCAAAGCCCACACACGAGACCCGATTCCATTGGAGAGAACACTGCTGGGGCATCAGATAATAAAACCACAGGCACCTCAGGGGGAAGGGAAGGGGGGGCACCTCAGCCACATGAGTCCACGACGCCAGATCCACGAGGGGCCTCCATGCCCACTGTACCATCCTGGGGAGTGCAAAGCCACAGTCTCTCAAGTCTCTACAGTGGGTGGATTGCCCACTGTACCATCCTGGGGAGTGCAAAGCCACAGTCCATCTGGTGGATTACAGACTCCACTGGTTATGGAGGAGGCATGGTGCCCAGAGTGCTTCGTGAAGCCCTGCCCGACACAGAACCGGCCCTGCCAATGGGCCAGCGGTGCTTGAGATGAAGGGCCCAGCGGAGCGGTGCCTGACAGGAGGGGCCCAGCGGAGCGGTGCTTGACAGGAAGGGCCCAGCGGAGCGGTGCTTGACAGGAAGGGCCCATCGGAGCGGTGCTTGACAGGAAGGGCCCAGCGGAGCGGTGCTTGAGATGAAGGGCCCAGCGGAGCGGTGCTTGGGATGAAGGGCCCAGCGGAGTGGTGCTTGACAGGAAGGGCCCAGCGGAGCGGTGCTTGACAGGAAGGGCCCAGCGGAGCGGTGCTTGAGATGAAGGGCCCAGCGGAGCGGTGCCTGACAGGAAGGGCCGGCGGAGCAGTGCTTGAGATGAAGGGCCCAGCGGAGCGGTGCTTGACAGGAAGGGCCCAGCGGAGCGGTGCTTGACAGGAAGGGCCCAGCGGAGCTGTGCTTGAGATGAAGGGCCCAGCGGAGCTGTGCTTGAGATGAAGGGCCCAGCGGAGCGGTGCTTGACAGGAAGGGCCCAGCGGAGCGGTGCTTGACAGGAAGGGCCCAGCGGAGCAGTGCTTGACAGAAAGGGCCCAGCGGAGCGGTGCTTGACAGGAAGGGCCCAGCGGAGCGGTGCTTGACAGGAAGGGCCCAGCGGAGCGGTGCTTGAGATGAAGGGCCCAGCGGAGTGGTGCAGAGACGGCGTGGCCCTGTTCAGCGGTGCTTCTCACGGCGGGGCCCTGTTCAGCGGTGCTTCTCACGGCGGGGCCCTGTTCAGCGGTGCTTCTCACGGCGGGGCCCTGTTCAGCGGTGCTTCTCACGGCGGGGCCCTGTTCAGCGGTGCTTCTCTTGGCGGGGCCCTGTTCAGCGGTGCTTGTCTTGTGTTCCTAGGGAACCAGATCTGGGCAATCATTCCCGCTCAGTCGCCATCCGACCTATCGGTTGCGGGGCCCTCCTGTGCTGGACTCCTGGGCCCGTGGGTGTCCTCCGTCACACCCCAAATGGGGCTGGTGGGGCCCTCCTGGGCAACTCGCCTGCTGCCGGACTTGTCCGCCCTGCTGCCCTTGCCCCCCTTGTGCGAATCTCTGGGGCCCTTGCCTCCCTTTGTGGATGGGCCAGGTGACGGTGCAAGGGTGGTGTCCTTGGGGGCAGCCGTCTCAGGCCTGTCGCGCCGGCCCTTCCCTTTTTTGGTTGTTTTCCCAGGGGGTGGGCTGGCTGTCCCCTTGCTGCTGGCTGATGTTCCTGCCCTAGGAGCTGGTGGACTCCAATATCCCTGAACGATGGTCCTAGTAGGTGCAGGGCTTGTGGTGGCTGAGGTGCTGTTTGGACTCTTACGAGATGGAGGGGGTGGGTCAGGTGATGCAAAGAGGTTAATTTTGGAGAGGAACAACTTTTTGGGAGCAATGGGAAGGGTAGGTGCAGTGGGTGTGGGAGTGGAGGAAGAGGATGTGGTTGTAGGAGAGTCAAGTGTGCTGTCTTTGGGTGCAGGTGCTTGTGCTGGAGGCTGTGGTGAGGTGGATGGCTGTTGGGTGGGTGGCTGCCGGCGTTTGTGTGGCTTGGAAGAGGGAGTGAAAGACACACTGGGAGAGGACACAGGGGACGTGTAAATGGCAGTGGGGGTGGTGACTGCACGTGTGTGGACTGTTCTGGTGGGTGTGGTGGTGATGGACATAGTGGCTGATGGTGGTGTGCATGCAGGTGTGAGTGGAGACGTCACAGGGAGGGAGGAGGGAGACGAGGAGGAGGGGGACACAGAGGAGGCAGTGGCTGTTGGCATGTCTGCATGTGGATGTTGCTTGTGTGAATGCTTGTGTGATCTGTGGTGCTTATGTCTGGATGAGCTGCCCTTGGGTGTTGAGGTGTGTGCAGGCTGGTCTGTAGGTGTGTCTGGGATAGGCAGAGTAACAGGGGAGTGGGACTGGGTTAAGGAAGTTGGAGGGGGGAGGCTAGAGACAGGGACAATTGCTGCCGTCAGTGCTGAGGCCAGAGCGTTGAACGATCGCTGATGGGCAGCCTGACCCGAATGAATGCCCTTCAGGTATGCATTGCTCCGATGCACCTCCCTTTCTACCCCCTGGATGGCATTCAAAAGGGTAGACTGCCCAACAATGAGCCTCTGGAGGAGGTCAATGATCTCCGCACTGAGGGCAGCAGGGGTAACTGGGGCAGGACCTGAGGTGCCAGGGGCGAAGGAGATGGCCGGCTTCCTGCCCGAGCGGGCACGGGGCGGAAGCTGAGGGGCTGCTGGGAGGGCGGAGCTGGTGCGCTGGGTGGCGGCTGTACCTGTTGTTGCGGTGGGCACGGATGTTGCCGCCACCACAAGGGAGCTCCCTTCCGAGGATGTGTCTGTGTCGCTGACGTCTCCACGGGTCCCCGTTGTGGAGCCCCCCTCACCCTCCGTCTCACTGGTTAACTCCTAGTCGGTTGAAGGGCCCTCCGGGGCCATGTGAGATGCAGCTCCCTCGTGCGCCGATGCCACTTCTCCTCCGCCTGATGATGCTAATGCACACATGAACAGGAAAACCAAAAAAAAGGGGGGGGAGAAGAAAGAAAGACATGTTGAGTGCATGCATTGGCGGCACCGTTGGCGGAGAGGACAGACACAGATGCCCCCTGCACTACGCCGCGCACTCAGGGTACACTACTCAATTATAGTGACTTGGCTTACAAGTCTATGGACGACAAATGCACACATAGGTGAGCCCGGGCCATGGATAGCTGTACTTAGCACCCTACAGAGGTGGGGGGCGGGGGCACAGGGCCATGTCTAACGGAGGGGCCTATCCTACAGAAACCGCCCTGGCCTAGAGATAGCCACAGCCCTCCTCCCCCACCCAGACGCCTCCACTGTGCGCTAATATAGCGGAATGTGCTGATACTCACCCCCTTGTGTCTAGGGCTCGGACGTCCTTGGCGATGGCACGCCAAATGTTGATCTTCTGATGGGCGCTGACCTATGTGACATGTACAGGGTTGAAAAATAAATATCATCACTTTTCTGCATGGTCGATGTGCGCGGCCCCCCTCCCCAACCTTGCCATGTGGCACATGCTCTCATCTGTCGTGCGTTGCACTCCTCATTTGCTCCCCTCCCCACCATCTTACATCCACCCCACTCAACACAGGCATAGCCCATACTACGTGCTCCCAGTGTACTTACCTGTTGGTCTGGAGGACAGTAGAGTAGCGCATACTGGGGGAGGACCCCATCAACAAGTTTATCCAATTCCTCAGATGTGAAGGAAGGGGCCCTTTCCCCAGTCGCAGCAGCCATTGTCTCTTCCAGACCGAGTTCACAGCAGCACTTGCAGTATAGGTCCTCTCCTGTGGATGATCAGGTCTCGAGTGATTAAGCAAGTAGAAAATGGCGGTCACGCCCGCGGCGGTGCGTACCGCGGCGGTGCGTACCGCGACCGCCGGCGCACATCGTCATTGGCTCCTGAGACCCATAGGGTTCAATGTTAACCAATGCTGCTTTGCGCCGCGGTCTTCGACCGCCTACCGCCACGGTGGGCCACGCCAGCGCATTGACCTCACATCCCATTGTCACACTTCACAGGTCAGGCAGCCGCCATTTCAAGGGCCCACATGGCTGAATTTCTACGGCGTCACACAGGCCTAGGCCTTGCATTGCCACTCATACAAGCCATTCAATGCATAGCGAATCGTTTACTGTGCAAGCTGTGGTTACGTACCTGTGGGTTGCTTGACTCTGTGCTCCATGTTGTCCTTCCTAGGCACCGTCCGCTGGGACTTGCGAGGAGATGGAGGAATCCTCCTGTGTACAGACCGCTGGTGGACCTGTTGACAATGGAAGAAAGACATGTCATACTTACATACAGAATTGACCGAGCCACTATACAGGAACTGTGTGCCCACCTGGAGCCAGACCTGATGTCCCCCATTCGCCAACCCACAGGGATTCCCCCTCTGGTGCAGGTTCTGTCAGTACTCCATTTTTTGGCAAGTGGATCATTCCAAACAACAGTGGCCATATCATCAGGGATGTCTCAGCCTATGTTTTCTAAGGTTTTGTCCAGAGTGTTGTCTGCCCTGATGAAATACATGCGGAGCTACATTGTTTTCCCTGAGGTGGCCGATTTGCCTACAGTGAAGGGTGATTTCTATGCCCTTGGACATATCCCCAACATCATTGGTGCCATTGATGGGACCCATGTGGCCTTGGTTCCCCCCAGTGGAAGTGAGCAGGTGTACAGGAACAGAAAAAGTTATAATTCTATGAATGTCCAGGTGGTCTGTTTGGCTGACCAGTACATCTCCCATGTAAATGCCAAGTTCCCTGGGTCCGTGCATGACGCGTACATCATGCGAAATAGCAGCATCCCTTATGTGATGGAACAGCTACAGAGACACCGTGTGTGGCTAATTGGTGACTCTGGTTACCCCAACCTGTCGTGGCTACTTACCCCAGTGAGGAATCCCAGGACAAGGGCAGAGGAACGCTACAATGAGGCCCATGGGCGAACTAGGAGGATTATAGAAAGAACCTTCGGCCTCCTGAAGGCCAGGTTTAGGTGCCTGCATATGACAGGGGGATCCCTAATGTACTCACCAAAGAAGGTGTGCCATATCATCGTGGCCTGCTGTATGCTTCACAACCTGGCTTTGCGACGCCAGGTGCCTTTCCTGCAGGAGGATGGTCCAGATGGTGGTGTTGTAGCAGCTGTGGAGCCTGTGAAGAGTGAAGAGGAGGAGGATGATGTGGACGACACAGACAACAGGGACACAGTGATACAACAGTATTTTCAGTAGCAGACAGGTACGAATCAACCACGCCATTTTACATTTACTTAACGTCTCCTGCCTCTCTACTGTCTGAGTTCCCCCCCAGTTCCTGTTAACTGAGTTGTGACTTTCCCTTCCGTTTTCAGAGCTGTGGGCCCCACTGCGTGACCTCTGCTTTGTTTGCCCATGGACTACAGCTGTGTGACAGTGGTATGTTGTCATCACAATGTAACTGAACATTTTGGCACCGTTATGTCTAATACATTTGTTCAAAATACAAGCAGACTCCAGATTTTTTTAGTGCAAGAAGTGATTTAATTAAAGTGCTAAATTTAAAGAACATGATTGTAAAACGGGGATGGGTGATGGTGGTGTAATGTCCATGGCAGAGTCCAGTTCTCAGTCGCACAGGTGCATTGTCCATATGCCTGTGGAAGGATGGAGCAGGGGCAGTTCAAGGTTGGACAGGGTGACAATGTGGGACAGTGGGATGACATCAGGGGGTATCGTTTGCTGGCTGGGGTCTTGGCATCCTACTCTGTCTTCTTGTGAGATCTCAGGTTCCGCTTGCGGGGTGGTTCTTCTTCTGCAGGAGGTGGGGTTCGGGTGGCCTGTCGTTGTGTGGGGGCCTCCTGTCCACTAGTGCCGGTGGAGGTGGTAGGCTGTTCCAGGTCCAGGCTAGTGACAGGGGCCCTTTGTGGTCCAACATGGTCCCGCAATGTGGTGACTATCTGGGTTAGGGCCACGACGATGGTCCCCATTGCGGAACTAATGTTCCTCAGTTCCTCTCTGAACCCCATGTACTGTTGCTCCTGCATGACCTGGATCTCCTGGAACCTGGCCAGTACCGCAGCCATCGTCTTCTGGGAGTGTTGGTATGCTCCCATGATGGAGGAGAGGGCCTCTTGGAGAGTCGGTTCCCTGGGCCTGTCCCCCCCGTGTCGCACAGCAGCCCTCCCAGTTCCCCTGTTTCCCTGGGCCTCTGTCCCCTGGAAGGTGTGCCCACTACCACTGCCCCCAGGTCCCTGTTGTTGTTGTGGTGGTGGGTCAACCTGGGTGCCCTGTAGTGGTGGACACACCGCTGCTTGATGTGTCCTGGGGACAGAGGCATGGGCCCGCTGGGTGGGAGCTGTGCTGGTGTTCCCAGAGGGGGTTAGGTCTGGTGTAGCCTGTGGCTGTCTGTGGGGAACCGACTGTCCCGAGGTCCCCGATGGGCCGGGCTGGTCATCAGGGTCCAGGGAGACAGAGCTGCTGTCATCACTGGGGGCCTCTTCTGGGGGTGGGATGGACATCTCTGGACCCTCCGTGGCGGTGTGGTGGCGTTCGGGTCCTGCAGGGGTATAAGAGTATGGTTATTGCTTCTGTGTGTGGCATTTTGTGTAATGGGCGGGTGGCCGTGTCCCCCAGTGCTGGCATTCCCTTGTGGGGGCTTTTGTGACAGTGGCTTGTGGGGGTGATGGGTGTGTGCAGTGGGCATGCTTTGGGGATTGGTGTCCATGCTTTGGGGACGCACGCAGGGCTAGGTTTTGGGATGGGTGGGATGTGATGGTGAGCCATTTGCAAGGAGTTGGTATGATGGGGTGGGGGTGAGGGTGGGGGTATGATTTGGCATGCAGGTGGGGTGGGGGGAATGGAGTAGTGAAGATTTGACTTACCAGAGTCCATTCCTCCGCCTACTCCTGCGAGGCCCTCAGGATGCTGTGAATTCTGGGGGAGTAGGTGGGGGTCCGCCGCCAGTCTTCTGCACCGCAATGTTGTGCCTTGATACCATGGAACGCACCTTCCCCCGTAGTTCGTTCCACCGCTTCCTGATGTCGTCCCGATTGCGTGGATGCTGTCCCACAGCATTGACCCTGTCCACTATTCTTTGCCATAGCTCCATCTTCCTGGCAATGGTGGTGTGCTGCACCTGTGCCCCGAAGAGCTGGGGCTCTACACAAACTATTTCCTCCACCATGACCCTGAGTTCTGCGTCAAAGAACCTGGGGTGTCTTTGGGGTGCCATGGGGTGGTGTGGATGAGGTGAGGGGTGGTGTATGTGGTGTAGAGTGTGGTGAGTGTGGTGGTGTATGGTGTTTTGTGCGTGGAAATTGTGTGGGTGATGTTGTGATTTGGCTCTGTGTGATGGTGTACTCTATGCTGTGCTCTCTCTCTCTGTCCTTCACTCGCAATTGTGGTCGTAAGGGTTTGTGGGTGATGTGGGTGTGTGTTTTATATTTAATTGGGTGTGTGGGAGTGGTGTGTGTATGTGTCTCAGGTGTGTGTATTTTGAATTATCCATTGTGGCTGTGTTTTGTAAAGGTGTGTGTATTTTGACCGCGGCGGTGTGTACCGCCAATGGAATACCGCGGTTGAAAGACCGCTGCAGGGATTTCTGGGTTGGAATGGTATGGGCGTATTTCTGTTGGCGTGATGGTGGAGGTTTGGTAATCGCCAGTTTCCCGCTGACCTTTGGTGTGGCGGACTTTTGTGGATGTCGGGATTTTGGCGGTTTGCCAGTTGCAGGTCAGAATGACCGTGGCGGTTTACCGCGGCCGCGGCGGTGTTATGGCGGCCTTCTGGCCGGCGGTAAGCGCCTTTTTCCGCCGAGGTCAGAATGACCCCCTGAGTGCAGGTTAATTTAGGGGTTTGCTTGGACTTCACCCTGACCAAGATTGTGGTTGCTGCTTGAGTAGTGTTTTACCCCCTTCAACCAGTACCCCAATTTTTTGTGGTTAGCCATTAGAAAACTACATTATACAAACAACCTAATTTTGAAAGGAGGGCAAATATTAGCTGGAACACGAATTGAGCTACCAGTGTAGCAAAATACGACCTGCATTGAAAATGAGAAAATAAGCCAGTCTGCAGCAATTTTTCACAAACATTAAAAAGGCATTTGAAACAAACATGTCTGGTTGCATAACAATGACAACTAGTAGAAAACTAAATAAGAAATACAATTTAGAAGTAACTGGTTAATACCACAAAGTTGTCTAGAAAACCAGCCCAATACTACTAAATATGCCAACAACAATAGAGACTCTTTTGCCTGTTGGAAAACAATAGAGCTCTATTTCTTCTTGAAAGAAATAAAGGAGAAATTAAAACTTATTCCTCACTATTTTTCCTCAGTCTTTCATGATGACTGCTGCTATATGATTATCTTGAACTGTAAATGCCATAACTGATGACATAGCAGTGTAACAGAAATGATGGTTGTGTCTTAAAGTACATAAACATAAACAATGATGGCTTGACTTTGTGTTATGTTTTTGTAATACTCAAATATGACTGTAATGGTCTGCTATTAACTTACCACCTACTATGAAGGCACCATAAGATGTTTACCTTACCTTATAACTAATATTTATCTCTATATGTATTAAAATTGAGTAATCTTAAGATTTTTTCGGGAAGATGTTTTCTTTTTTTTAAATGTCAACACAACCAATCAACAGGAGGACAATAAAGTGTAAATAAAACTAAGGTTGTTCGGGAAGACACTGGTGACCCATGACAAGTTCATGATGTATGGTCATATCTTGCTCTCCTGCAACACTGCCAGTGTGGCAGAGGAGACAGTGTGCTGCAATTCAGCCATACTGCTCTAAATTTTCTTTATTCTACGTCAATAGATTTATTGGCACCTCAGTACCAGTAGCATTTACTGGTGCAGGGACAGATGCACCGGGTGGTAATGGAGGTCCTAATGGAGCAGAAATAGAAGGTGCTAATAAAGGGACATACGGAGCTCCTGATTGTGGAGGTGCTGATGATGCAGAAGAAGTTGAACCTGTTGCAGTAGGCAAAGAAGTGGCCATTGCTGATCTTCCTGCTTTTGCCTCTTCCATCTCCTTCTGACGCCTTCTTGCTGCATGTGGAAACTTGCTGAAATGAATTGCCTGCAGGTGTTTTCTCATTTCTATAGTACCGAATAAGTACTGTTTCACATTCCCACTAGAAATATTACTTTATTGCACTGTTTCCTTCACTAGACAGATCTCTCAGTCAATGAAATGTGCTTTCATGGAAGCAATAATTCTGCAATCATATCCTGATACTATTTTGGTTCCCGAATAGTTGCAAAACACAACTTAAGGTAACAATTCTACAACATATACTATTAAAATACATAACTAGCCATGAAATCCTGAATCCGTGTTTGAAATACAAATGTAATTTTTGGTGTAAATATGATTTTATAATTGGGGCTACCGTAGTAATTTTGGGGAAACACTAATAAATGTACAGTGGTAACACAAACTATCAGAATGAACTTTGAACTTTCTCGAAAGTACCAAGGTACCAAAGAAAAATTAAAATAATAAAACCATACTATTATGTGGTTTGACACTTTTTTATAAAAAAGTCTTTGAAATGCAATGAAAAACCCAAAGGATGAGGAAGTTATAGTTAGGAAAACATAAGTAATTATTTATTTCCAAAACCAACTCAAACTACACAAGCCTTAGAAACTCTAAAGTTATAGTTATAATGTAAAGTTATGATTTGTGCCTTCCTCAAAATTTACTATAATTTGTGCACCTTCATACACAGTATTTTGAACTCGCTAGCCACACTTTAAGTATAACTTGCACCATCCCCACACACTGCTTATACCCTTTCATATTACATCACTTGCAGCATGATAAACAATATCATTCATACCATGATTCATAGCATCTCAAATGGCATTCTTTATGATATACATATATACATAAATACACACACATATACTCTGATCAAGGGACTCTGATACCGATACCCTACAGGGATAGCGAGTTGTGGGGTCGCTGCAACAATGTACAGAATTCTTGCAAGAAGGCGCAAACTCTGACGTTCTTGAAAGTTAATTTACTGCTTTTGAGCAGGTCTGTGTGCGTTTTGTGCATATTGAGACATATATACAAAAACAACATGCCCTCTTGTTAGTTTTATATATATAAATATAGATATATATATGGTTTTATATGTAATGTAAGAGATACAATTGTAAAAAGACTTCAGGTGTGTAACAAGAAAGAAATGTGGTATATTATTTCTCCATTAAAAGCGTGGCTCTCTAGTACATGTCATAGAAGATTATGTTATAGAAATTGGTAGTAGCTAAGACATTTGGTCTCATTCCAAATTTGTCAGTCCCAACGCAGGGTTGACAAACTTACAGGGAGGACACCACCGCCATGGTGGTGGCGTCCCCCACCCTATTACAATGTTCCCACCAGACTGACAGGCGGAAGCATTGTAATAGAGCATTCCTGCAGGTCAGACCGGCAGGAGCAGTGTGACAAGATAGCACTGTGCTCTCTTGAATAAGCTGAGCGTTATCTCATAGCACAGAGGGTGCCGACCCTTACACAAACACTAGGATTCTGACATTTCGACTATGTTTGGCAATCTTGGGCATCTCTGTTTATCCACCTGTCAGTGTACTGCAGCTCCCTGTGGTGCTGACCAGCACCCTCGCAATGTGCACTTTCTGCAAAGCAGACAGTGTGCATCTAGATGGTGCTGGGCTGGGGGGGCTCTGCACTGCCCATGCCGGGGGAACCCTCATGAAAAGGCTGGTGGAAAACAAGGTTGTAATCAGCCATCTGGTGCAGAGTTTAGCGCTGCCTGTGCTGACTACAACCAAGACCGCTGTCTCCCCAACGGGATTTTTGATCGTGGTAGGGACGTGGTGTTTAGGTGGGTCTACCCGCCAAACTTGTAATGTGGCACTGTGAAGCTGGCAGCCCTAGGACCACCAGCCTCATAATAAAGCACTAAGTTTAGAAAGACATATGTAAAAAAAAAATATATATATATATATATATATATATATATATATATATATATATATATATATTTCTCCTGGTAAATGCTATTACATCCAACACAACACAAGCAAGTTTTACTATACTTGGCACACTAACATACAATATTTTGAAAATTAATAAATAATTTTAGTGGGTGACTTCGATGTAACTTTCAAATATACGACAGACAGATCTAAAGGTAAAATGCGGCAAGAACAAAGAAGTAATAAAAAGCGTAACACACTGAAATTCATTTTGAATATAACAGTTGTAAGTGAAAAAGGAATATTGCATTTTTTCAACAATGTATGACGGACATTCTAGCATTAACTTTTTCTTCATCTCAATAGCTTTACTTTCTTGTACAAAATGTAGAAATTTAAAATATTTTAGTTTGAGACCAAATATCAGGGAATATAAAATATTGACAGGAATTGAAGAAGAATAATGTTCCTGCTTAGAAAAGCAACAACTGGTGATCCCTCTTTGGGAATTTGGGAGCTTCATCTTAAACACAGGACGTGGGAAAAAGAGAAGTGCGCAGGCCTTAGAAATGCACAGAAAATAAGGGATAGAAAGGGAAAAAATAGACAGTGAAGTGAGATAAGATGCTGTGAAACATGGGAAGAGAAAGGAACCTAAAATTGTGTAGGAGTAAGAGCTGCACTACACTGACAGTTGATTAAACAGAGATGTCCAAGATTGCCAAACATAGTCAAGATGTGAGAATCCTAGTGTTTGTGTAAGAGTTCCAATGACAACCACAAACATAGCTAATGAGTGGTATACAGCTGGTATGGGCATTTGTCTGACATAATGCAAGTGCAATTTGAGGAAGCCTTGGGACCATATCATGATGGGTTTTGCTGGCACAGGTCAGAGCAAAGTGCTTGTTTTACTTTCTTGCAGTGAGTAAAGTCAGTTCACTTAAGCCTATATTTCTTTAAGTCAGTCCTTTATTCTCAGACAGTACAGTTCAAAACAGGGCGCAAGGTTTGCCTCTCTCTGTTTCAAAGTGGTCTTGCACGAAAATAAAGAACTAATATGAAGAAATATTGGGTTGAATGAATTAACCTTACACACCAGAGGAACATAGAACAGGAGCTTTGATCTGCAAAGAACAGGAGCTTTGATCTGCAAAGCCCATTGTGATACCAGACCAGCTCTGGGACAAGAGGAGGAAACATTGAATTCAATGAATATAATAGCAACCATAGTTACAAAAATGTTGCTATATAGGTGATGTGGCAACTCAAAGGAGAACTTGATAACTGACAGAGGTGAACTATAGCTGTAAAATAACAGCACAAAAGAGGTAGATATGGAGATAGGCATTTTTTTATCATGTATCCTTGGTTTGTGAACAGGTAGGGGATTGTGAAAGACTGTCTTCCTTGGCCAAGATTGTGTTTTAGGGCCCAATGAGCAGTGCATCTTTGGCATTAATGTTGAACAATGTAAAAGCTGCAATGATGGAGCAGTGGTTGATATCTGGCAGCTTAGAGGTTTAGCAGGAACCACAATGATGTTGAAAGACAGTTTGTAGTCAAAATTGAGCCAACAAATTGTGTATAGTTGATGTCGCTTGCAGGGCCATGTCATGGAACCATACTTGAATTTAGTGGAGAATCATGATATATCAGGACAAACTTAGGAAGTCTGACTCTCAGTGTTCTTCCTGTGAGAAAGGAGTATTTCCATTCAAGGGCTGGATCCTGGATGTCTGTTGTGTGAAGTCTCTGATTAAGTTGGAGTGTGATACAAGGTTGAATGCAGCCGAGAGGTCTAGCAGTATTAGGGCAGCTGTTTCACCTCTGTCCAGTAAGATGCAGATCTCATCTGAGGGCTGTTGAATGCAGCAGAGAGGTCTAGCAGTATTAAGGCAGCTGTTTCTCCTCGCTCCAGTAAGATGTGGATCTCATCTGAGGGCTGTTTCTGTTCTATGGTTGCTTTGAACGCTGGAGTGGATGTGGTGGAGAAGATTGTGGAGTTCCAGGTGTTTCTGATTTGATGGTTGATTGCTTTCTCTATAACCTTGGCTGTGTACAGTAATTCTCAAACAGCAACATATTTGTCCCACGGAGAAACAATGTTGACTAAGCCGCATATTCCCAATTCCTCCTAGACGTTACGTGCCTCTCACTTAAAAGCACATGATCAGCATTGGAACGGCCCGGCGAAAAGGGATGGATTAAAGAGAGCGAAAGGCACTGGAGCCAATGTTCCGGATCTGAACTGTTATGGTCCTTGAAGAGACCCAATTTCCTATGACAAATTACATATCAGTCAAACAGCTCACAACTAATAACCATGTATCTAGTAGTCTCTGACTACTATGTGCAAGCTAGTTGTACCTGTTAGGTTCCCCTTTCCCACTTTAGATGGCTCTCTCTCTCTCTAGGAATTTTCGGGAAACGATGTGGATTACCTGTAATTAATTAAATAAGAACCTTGAACCTCCTATAATATCTATGACTACTCCCAGTGAGACTCCAGATTGTTCCCATGTCACTTTAATTAATGTCTACCTAAATGTACTTGAAGTTCTATGGATATCTTGTTTGATGAACTTGCTGAGATTTCCTAAGATGCTGACTCACTCAACTCCATAAACATTTAAATAGGAAACAAATAATGATAACAAATTCTCAGGTAATTAGGTTTGCAGACATTCATGGGTAAACTTACGCACTGTACTTAGAATTCCATACATTTGGTGTCTTTTGATCACACTGAAAACATAGAGTTAATATCAAATATTACGGCGCAATCTTTGCATCACTCTGGAAACATAGGGTTAATACCAAAAGATCACAGTCCAATGTTTGCACCACTCTTATAACATAGGGTTAATATCAAAAGATCACAGTACAATGTTTGTAACACTCTGGGAACATAGGGGGTGATTCCAAGTTTGGCTGGCGGCGGGCGCTGCCAGCCAAACGGAAACCGCCAGAATACCGCTGCGGGTTATAAGACCGCCGCGGTTATTCTGAGTTTCCCGCTGGGCGGGCGGGCGACCGCCAGAAGGCCGCCCGCCCAGCGGGAAACCCCTTCCCACGAGGATGCCGGCTCCGAATGGAGCCGGCGGAGTGGGAAGGGTGCGACAGGTGCAGTTGCACCCGTCGCGATTTTCAGTGTCTGCTATGCAGACACTGAAAATCTTAGTGGGGCCCTGTTAGGGGGGCCTTGCAGTGCCCATGCCATTGGCATGGGCACTGCAGGGGCCCCCAGGGGCCCCCAGGGGCCCCACGACACCCGTTACCGCCAGCCTGGTTCTGGCAGTCAAAACCGCCAGAACCAGGCTGGCGGTAAGGGGTTCGGAATCCCCACGGTGGCGCTGCCTGCAGCGCCGCCATGGAGGATTCCCCAGGGCAGCGGGAAACCGGCGGGACACCGCAGGTTTCCCGTTTCTGACCACGGCTGTACCGCCGCGGTCAGAATGCCCATTGGAGCACCGCCAGCCTGTTGGCGGTGCTCCCGTCATTTTAGCCCTGGCGGTCGTCGACCGCCAGGGTTAGAATGACCCCCATAATATCAATAACACAAGCAATCGGTTCTATCACTGTTTTATCACAGCGTAAGTTGAGCATAGCAATGAAACTTTCAGGCAATTCACAGAATGTTCTGTATCACCAGCACCAATTATGCAAATGTCATATTAAACTTAGCAATAAAAAATATATCCACAATACATCGTTTTTATGATAATTGCATGAAATATTTTTTTTTTCTGCGATATATAGATATATATAGGTCTCTGTACAGTTTCTGCTTGAGACCCAAGGCATTTTGAGCATCCCTGTCTGGCTGGGCAGCCATTCTATCCTCTAATTGTGCAATCTCATGCTCAAGTGTTTCTAGTAATGCCTAATAAGGCCCATTTTTAGAGAGATACCCTGGCCTTTTATGAGAGTCTTATATGTCTCCCACAATGTTATTGTGAGTCTATGGATCCCTCATTCTCGAAGAGGTGGTGTTCTGTGGCGGTACTGAGAAACTCCCTCACTCTGGGTACCTTAAAATACCAAGTGTTCAGCACATAGGTCCATCTAGATGAATCTCTCTAAGGACCATACATTGCCCATACAGGTGAATGATCTCAAATCCCTCTGACAAATGACGGGATTCCCTAAAGTCAGAGACCACGTGTGCCAGTGTGAAAACATAGTCTATGCAGGAGAGGCTCCGGAGAGCCCCAGAGTGAAAAGTATATTGTAAGGTAGTTGGATTATGGAAGCCCCAGACGATAGCTAAACCCAGAGCTACCACCAAGTCTGCCAGCACTTGGCGAGAGGGTCCCGCTAAGCGTGGTGAGAGCCGGTCTATTTGTTCATCTAACGCCAAGTTAGTCTCCCCCATCAGAAGGACACCTTCCATCATCTGGAGCATTAGGGCACAAAGAGAGACAGCGTCATGGAGGCACGGTGGAATGTATTGAACAAGGTGAGGCCCCCCCTTGCCGAAAGTATTGCATTCACAATTAAGTATGTCAAAAATCAAGTGAATACAGTTCAAATCACGTAAGTCAGAATTCAAGTGAGTAAAGTTCAAAGGAATGCAATCAAAAAGTTTTGCATCAAATAATGTAAAGTCCAATCCAGTCCAGAAATGTAATAGATCACAACTTAAAATTTTACATCATCATCCATGAAGGTACACTCCGAGCTGAGCCAACACGTGTTTCGTCAAGGGGAATTCTTCTAGTCCCCAGCGACTTCTTCAGGGCTCTATATTTATAAGTAAGAAATGGTATTAGAAACCAAAATGCTCAGACTATATGATGATAAGTGTTATGTATAGAAAGAGGTCCCCTTAAAACTCAAAGAAAATAACTAAAGCGTGAGAGGAAAATGCACTCACTGGTGATAAAGTCCAATATTTGACAAACTTCCATTTAGAATCCCCACATCACCAATTACTAAAGAGAAAACGTGCCCCTTCACCAAATTGACTCCTTGCCATTAACAAAACACCCTTTAAGCATTCCTCAAGCACCTAGTCAAGTGAAAAGTAAGTGAAAAACTAATGAAAAACCATAGCCAATATATCTTGGATAGCGTTATCACTTAATTGTACCTTATAAACTTCCAAATCCAAATTATTGCAGGTCACTCCAAAAGGTAGGTAGTGTAACAAATATGACTGCTCAGTAACAAACAGAATGCCTGTTGCAGCGAGACAAAGCACAACATTCCAATAAATATCTTGTTAATGACCGCAATTTTAAATGCACGCAAAAAAGTGAACGTATAAATCTTATATTTAATTCCAAGATTGTTGTATCCTCAGAGTTTGAAAAGCCGTTATATTCTAGGCTCTAGATAAATAAAAGAAATTGAGTCTATAATCCACGTTAACCAAAATTCTTCATTTTAGAAGTCCAGCCAGTTAAGAAAAATATTCTAGTAACCCCTGCTTTCTTACCTACAAGTAAACGCGATCCAGAGCGGCGTCTAGTCTCCATGAGATGCCATGTTGCGAGTACGCACACGCGCGTCAAGCCCTTCCGGAGAATAAACCACCTCCGGGAGCGCGGCGCCACCAACAGAAAAAACGGACTAAAGTCTGTTATTCAAGCAAACCAATGTTGCGAAAGCAGCGTCATATCCCAGGTTAATACCTCATTGATTCTCTTGTTTACGAAATACGGGCAAATAATAAGGAAATAACTTCTAAAAGGAAAAAAGAACAGAAAACATCCCACAAGTACTACAGATTGTAGGTGTGATTGAAAACACGGAAATGATAATATTTTAAAATGCCACTATCTAGTATTCGTATAAATAGAATCACTGCACCTAAGAGCATCTCTCTTAGGTGCAGTGATTCATTCATTAGTTTTTCACTTACTTTTCACTTGACTAGGTGCTTGAGGAATACTTAAAGGGTGTTTTGTTAATGGCAAGAAGTCAGTTTGGTGAAGGGGCACATTTTCTCTTTAGTAATTGGTGATGTGGGGATTCTAAATGGAAGTTTGTCAAATATTGGACTTTATCACCAGTGAGTGCATTTTCCTCTCACACTTTAGTTATTTTCTTTGAGTTTTAAGGGGACCTCTTTCTATACATAACACTTATGTATAGAAAGAGGTGGAATGTATACTGATAGTATATTTATTGGCTTGTCTCCCTGGAGACCCGTGATCGCAATGTATCTGTCATGTGGGTCAGACCAAGTGTGTTGTATCGTTAAAAGGGGTATCCTGCTGACCACACTACCCACCCCTCTAGAGCCTGCTGTATATCTTGCATGTGCTGCTACCTTGTATCCCCATCTGTTTAGGGCCTGGTGAATAATATCCTTGAGGTGAGTCTCCTGGAGCAAAACAAGGTCAGGAGTGTGTCTCTTAACATACTGTAGTACTATCCTACAGTCATAATTGTCTTTCAACCTATTAACATTCCAGGAGAGCTATCTAGGAGACCTCTATGTCAGTGATAGTACAATTGACCATTGACTCATGGCATGTGGGCCATAAGCGTTGGGGATAGACAACCCCACCAAAGGCAAGAGGGAGCACTGTTGAAGCATTATATTGCAACACTGACATGTAAAACTCAGGTCAAACATATCAACAAACATCCCATTAACTACCCCCTGCCCTGCATTCCTGCATGGTGAACCTACAACTGTCCACCCCCAACTTTGTAGAGTGCCTTTCACCGCAAAACATTATATCAGCAGCGGGTGGTCGTTACCTGCTTTTTATGATTGTCCACCCACCACTTCCTCAG
Source organism: Pleurodeles waltl (assembly GCF_031143425.1). Taxonomy (NCBI): domain Eukaryota; kingdom Metazoa; phylum Chordata; class Amphibia; order Caudata; family Salamandridae; genus Pleurodeles; species Pleurodeles waltl. Next base: position 461,947,346 of record NC_090440.1, on the reverse strand, counting down.
ATTTAAAATGACCCTCATACATATATTGTTGAAGGGGAATGTCATCAAAATGTTCCTGTTTCCTGCCCAGAGTGCTCACTGCATTTAAAGGAGGGTTTGGTTTCATCCATGGTCCCCCTCCATCAAGGTCCTAGAGTGGCATCTCGGGTAGTTGTTTCAAATTAAGTAGAGTGCTGTCTCCACTGTGTCTCCGATCTTACAGATTGACCCGACTGGACCACTTCGTGCTTTTGCTGTTTTCCTGGGCCTCTGAATTGGGGCCAATCACTGTCCTCCAGCTATCTAGCTATTCCTATGCATCCTCAGCTTGATCAAAGTATCAGGTCTTCCTCTCCTCCAATATCCTCTGCTTAACCAGGAAGATCAGGAAGTAGAGTATTTTCTTTTGCACTCCCCCAGGGCTTTTTTGACCTCCAGAAAACTGTGCCGAAGCTGCTGAACCTTCAATGCAAAGTCAGGGAAGAAGGTTATAGTCGAGCCGTAATGTTTCAGGGGTGAAGCAGTTTGGCCACCTGCAGAATCACGTCACGGTCGCAGTAGTTGAAAATTTGCAGAATGATGGGGCGTAGTGGTGCTCCTGGCCTGGAGGGATTGCTCGGAACTCGATGGGCCCACTCCACTGAAAAGTAGTTAGAGAGACCTTTAGGTTAGAGTTTTTTAAGGATGAGATCTTCTACAAAGAGATTGACTGTCAATCCCTCTGCCCTCTCAGCGACCCCTATGATCCTAACATTGTTTCTTCCAGAATGATCCTCAAATTCTTCCATTCAGTCTTCCAGGACATTTGTGCTTGTCTTCAGTGCCGCAACCTGAGTAGTTAGGGTCACATTTTCCATCTTCAGGGTGTGCACAGTCACCTCCACCTTAGATACTCTGGTTTACTTTGTGCAAAAATCTGCTGTAATCAGGGAGACCTCTGAAGAGATCAAGTCTATCTCGGTCTCCTGGGAAGTATGGACTACCATGACGGCTGAAAGAATATCTTGGAGTGTGGGAGCACCCTCTTCCATGAAAGGCCACGATACCCGCCCAGTAGCACCTCCAACACCTTCGACAGTCCCTCTGGGCGCTGCATATCTTTCCAACTTTGTTTGATGTACTGGCCAGGCTCCCTTACCCCCGTCATCATTGGCAAATCCAAAGGCAAAACAGGGGTCGGGAGCAAGGTTAATTGTGGTCACTAGTGGTCAGTGGTTTCAAGGTCTCTCTACTGTCATAGTCCCAGCTGTGAGCACAGCTAGTCATGGCCTAGGTATGCCTGATTCCCCTCCTTATGAATGATACCAGAGATGTTGTTATTTTCTTTTCATCACAGTACCAGTTTCAATCATGTTATGACTTTGAAACCTTGTATAACTAGGCAACTCAGTTATTAACATAATGGCAATGTTTAAAGCAGATCTAGACTATTGCTTGTTCTCAAGATAACTTCTGAACACCTGGGCCTCAACCAGGTAATCCAGAATGCACATGTCAATTCTCTAGAACCACCTGGCCCTCAACCAGGTAGTCCAGGAAGCACATGTCAACTGCCGACAACTGCTGGTTCTTTAATTGTTCCTCCTAATGAAAAAAGAAGACAATTGAGAAACATGTCCATTTACATTAATGACCAGTGAGTTCCTCTGTTTTCCTCATGAGTTTCCTTGCCCCTGGTTTGGGCCAACTATAACAGCCAGCATGTCAGACTAATTCCTGCGTAGCTTTGTTTAACTTAAAAGCAACACTTATCTGTCTCCAGTCTTCGGCAGCCTTCCCTTCCCAGTGGCAGTTTTTTCTTTTCAGTGGCATCCATACCTTCAGAACAATAGGCTTATCCTCTCAGTGATGCTCTTCCTAAGTTCCAACCTAGTATTTCCAATCTTATCAGCAGTTGCCACAGTACCTGTAAAAGGCAGGTAGCTTGAAATCTATCTCTTGCATCACACTTTCTTGCACTGGCTAATAGACATGACTCATCCCAAAAAAGTAACACAAGTGTTTCTGTTTAATTTGGGATCTTGATCAGTGCTGATTAATCAAACGTATCTAAATCCAGCAATATTGTACTGATCAATCTCTTGACTGAAAATACGCTGGATAAAAGTATTTCTTGTAAGAGTTGCACCTTCCTGGATCTTGTGCTCCTAGTTGGTTTTTAATTAGTGTTTTCCCAATCAGAATCTGATGTTGGTATCCTAAAGACTTTTGGGCCAATTGAGAACTATAATATGATTACCATTGCATAGTTGTGTATAAACCTTGACCTCTTGAGACTCTTGAACTAATGAAGAATTTGAAGTACTTTGCTGTGATTAACCCACAACCCACTGTTTCTAACTCAGCCTAGTATCCACACACAAGTAGCTTGTCGAAGAAGGGACCATTCAGGGAAAGGTACTTACCTGGTGACAGCCTTATATTTTGAGTGGGCATTCATTGGTTTTCTGTGGACATGGGTTTGCTTAAGTGAGCATGTCTACACAGATTTTTAAGATGTGGTACATCTTAAAAATCAAAGGCATTTCAGGTGAACCTAAACTCCTCATCAAATAATCTCAGCCTGGGCTGAGACTCACCTTTGGCAGGTCTCAAAATTTAATTATCTTTTCTGATGAGGCCCCAGGAAGAGCAGAGGCACTACCAGTGGTTTAGTGAGTGTTTGGGGAGCTACTAGAATTACAGTATCCCCCAGAGGTTGTGCCCCTAAAAGTCACCCTCTTTCTCACATGGAATTACTTTTAGGACCACTGGAGACGTTTTCAATCTTTTAAAGCACTCCTGGAGCTTGTGGTTTTGCACAAAAGCTCTGGGATGAGGGGATACCTGTTGGTTGGTCTTAAAGGTGCAGTAGCAACATGTTTAAAAGAAATATTCTTGCTCCTGTGGAACTAAGGGCCAGATGTAGCAAGCCGTTTGCATGTCGCAAACTGCGAAAGTCGCAGTTTGCGCCATGCAAACGGCCTCACGGGATGCTCATTCCCAAATTGTGAGTCGGTACCGACTCGCAATTTGGGAATGCGACTCGCAAATAGGAATGCGAATTCAGAGTTGCTTTGTGACCGCGAATATGGTCGCAAAGTAACTCGCAGTTACCACCAGTGTGACACTGGTGGTAACTCATTCGCAAAAGGGGAGGGGACCCCATGGGACCCCTTCCCCTTTGTGAATGTCGACAAAAATATTTTTTCAGAGCAGGCAGTGGTCCTATGGAAAAAAACGAAACCAAATGGTTTCGGTATTTTTTTCATTTTGCAACTCGTTTTCCTTTAAGGAAAACAGGCTGCAAAATGAAAAAAAAAAAAAAAACGCTTTATTTAAAAAGCAGTCACAGACATGGAGGTCTGCTGACTACAGCAGGACACCATCCCTGTGAGTGCAGGGACTCGCTATGGGGTCGCAAAATGCGACCCACCACATGAATATTGATGAGGTGGGTCTTTGCGACCCCATAGCGAGTTGCAGAAGGTGTCTGAGACACCATTCTGCATCCGATTTTGCGACTTACAAAATCGGATTTTGCTACATCTGGCCCTAAGTTACTAATGATTTATTGACAATGTGGAAATTTACAGTAAAATGTTTTTTGTGTTAATGAAGGTTACTGAAACATAGTACCATCCAACATAGCGAGATCATTGATGTTGCATATGTTTTGTGGGAGCTCTTTTCAACTTTTAATAGTATTGTGACACTCTGACAAAGCCAACAGGCCTGCTTTTTGATAATGACTAACTCTTGCATTGTGTCTAGTATAGGGTGGGAGGTTGCGAATATAGGGGTTCAACACTTGCTAGGGGTGGGAACTGTTCTGCATGTTAGCAAATGTATTTCCAATTGCCTGATGTAGATGCATACTGAACTTTGGGTCACTCCAACAATGAATAGAAGCAGAGCTGGGATAAGGGTCTTTGATCTCTCAGTGGAGGATTGCTTGTGGATAACAAGTTGATTTGAGGTAATGGTCTATCATAATTGCATCAACTATGTAGAATTTAGAACTGCAGACTTGATGTTGTTGTAAAAAGAGAAATTATAGTTGAAACAAAATAGCTTTGTTCAAGTAGTCTTCTGCTTTCTTCCATCAGTCACATCTACAACTACTGGAACAAAGAGTGGATGTCAGAAAAGTCTACTTTAAAAAGCAAATGCTTTGCTCAACTCTGGGAGGAAACCCATGCCCATTGGTTACTATTACAGCAATGCCTGAATCCAAAAGTACAGAACAAGTCCTTTTGCTTCGTGAGTAATTTATTTATATGTATGATTATACCAGAAGCATGTTCATTGGAATATGGAGGTGGAATCCATTTCAGATGTTTTTCACTAGTTTGGGAACACTAGGAACGGAAATATAGCTAGACTAGGGGTGTGTGAAATTTACATTTGCGCAAGAACATTAAATTTAGGTAAACTTATACGTAGTATACATATGTGCAAAATGTAAATTGGCCATCTAGTATTTAGTGCTATATTATAGCCCAAAATACATCCCCACATCAATTTTTGATTGCGTGCTGGTCATTTATGGTGTTCCCTCTCTCCAGTGCTATTAATTTTGCCATGAATAGCAGTGTAATTATGATGCATATAATTATGGCACAATTTTGCATAACAAGCATACCATGACGTTTCTGAAATTACACGTAATGCCAGTGTAATAAAATATCCTGATTTGTCCTAAACTTTTGTGTTGCAAATGATGTTCACTAGGTAATTTGACTTGGAAGTCCTGGCAAATTCCCTGTCGTTCCATTAACTCAGAATGTATTATACTAAGAAGTAAGCAGATTCCACAAATACAGCACAGCTGAAAACATTCTGGGAGTCTGAATGCTTAAACTTTGCAAGTCATTGACATTTCAGCAAATCTTTGAGCCAGTCATTGTAGGTTCATTGCAAATTGCTTGCCCTTTCTGAATGAAGATTAGTAAACATCATGGCATGAAACAACAAGATCAACTCCACATCAAAGTAACACAAGAAAAGTAAAGCATTACATCCATTGAAGTAATTCCATAAAATGCAAGCATGCATTTCCATGGTGTAATGGTTTCAAATTATGGGGATAGTACTTGATGACATACCATGTTCCTTGCATTCACGGAGATCTTTGATATTACTGCCATATGATCTGAAGAGCGTGTGCAGGACGCATTTGCTGCTGAAGCTAACACTGTGTAAACTTCAGAACTACTGCCTGGTCACCTTGATTTTTACCCGGAAACCCCAAAGAGGCCACTTAAGTAAACGTTCCATTGTACATTAAGAGTACACAAGGTGATATAATAACTGCTTTATTGAGAACGATGCATGAGGGAAGTCTATTCAAAATAACGGTCAAAGGCTATCTTTAACCGCACTCAAACACCAGCATACTATGGACTGTTCCAAGCCAAACAAGAGAGGAGGAGGGAAGGAAAAGGAGAGGAGTCTGAGAATAATGAATAGATATAAGACAATGATGCAAATTGTTTAAATACAAATAAGATATAACACACCCTTCCCCTTAAGAAAAAGAATATATCCTTGCAGGACTTTTCCGACACTTTGCAGACATGTTTCCCCAATCTGCAATAGATCCAACTTCAACACTGGTTTGCAAAGTGGTAGCATTGTCACCTCCTACATTATTTCTAAACATTTCCAGAACTGGTGACATGGTTAGCACTATCATAACACACTCTAGGTAGTTCAAAATCTGGGTCAGCACCTAAATACATGAGATCATCATCTTGCTCTACATGAGAGCATCATCCTGCTCTTGTTCCTCAGCAGAGCAAACACATTCATTGACACATGTATCAATCCTTCAGATTCTCCAACACTTCCCATTCTGTGTGACAGTGCTCCCTGTGTTCAACTTTACCACCTTCAAAGGTTTATAAAATCTGTAATTGCTTTTTTCCAACCTTAGTTTATGTGAAACACATCCTCTACAGGTGGAACATATAGCTTGACAATCAAATATTAGTTTATCTAATTATTGTTACTTTTCTTCTCTCTACTTGACAAGATTATGATATACTCACACCAGAACATTATTTTGAAGAATGAGTAACCCTCATGGACACATATCAAAAGTGAGAGGTCTTCCCTTTAGTATCTTGAAGGGACCAATTCCGGTGTTGCAATATAGAATCATGAGGTAAGCCCACAACCGTTCACTGAGTAAGCTGTGAACTGGCTAACTGTTTCACAGGACCAGGTGGATGCTATCCACAAGATAATTGTTGGATTTTTCAATCAAGCTATTTGATTGAGGACTACACAGCTGTGGAAGTGTATTTGATCTCATGTAATTTGATGAAATTCATCATTTCATTGGACTTAAACGAAATACCACTGTCAATTATATTATATTGGGGAAAACCTTCCCTACTGAATATTTCCTTCATTAAATGTATGACAACATCAGTGGTTACCCTCGCTATGAATGTTACCTCAGGGCACTCGGAAACATAATCTAATATGACAATGTCATGATGCATATGGACTGAGAGTTTTTTTAATGGATCTTAAATGTCAAAAGAAACCTTTATTTATTGTCATTTATGCCAAAGATCTGGTTGCATCAGTGGCGTAATGCATCTAAGATTCTTATCACAAGTAAAACATTCCATACAAGTCCTCATGTAACTATTAGCCTCAGGATCCATATTTGGCCACCAGAATTGTGCTCTTAATGAATTTCTCAAGCCTAACATGCCCATGTGAACTTGGTGGCTGGCTTCCATAATGACCATTCTGACATTTTCCAGGGGAACACACTTGTCATTCCTAAAGAGAATGTTATTGGACAAACTCAGCTCATCCACAACTTGGGCAAAGAAGTGCTAACCTCCCCCCCCCCCAAAACACTTGCCCGATACATGACCAACATAAACAAGTGTATTCTTTAGCCTTGCAAATCCTCATCAAACCACATAATGTCAGTTAAATGTATATTTTGTAGACCACACATTTCACTCACATTAACCACAACATCAACATTGTCTTCCTCACTTGCTCCACTCCAGGTTGCAAGCAAGGACAAAGAGATTTCAAAATTGGCACATATATTATTTTTGCCCATAACACGCACAGCTTTAGAGGAATATTCTTGTGATTTTGAGCTTCATCATGTAATTTGTGCAGTTGAATTTATCCCACCCCTAGCGACACGTTGTTGATTACGGGTTAGTGATCTGTTTGTAAATTTAATGTGTTTCCCCAAAAAAGTGTCAGAAAAGATTCACAGCCTATACACAGACCAACAGTTCACGTTCTATTACAGCATAGCCTCTCTGTGTCAGACTAAGGGTTCTAGAAGGATAACCAACCAGCCATTTCTCATCTCCTTGTTGTTGCAACAGGACAACATCTAACCCATAGGTGTTGGCATCTTCAGTGATGGTGTGTTCCTGATAAACCATGAATAAAATGCACATAGACCAGAAAAATACATTAATAGCGCCTTGCAGACTGGACGTGGCATCTGGTTTATGGCATTGACAAAGGTGCCTGGAGACCCCCCTGGGTCACAACCTGCACTTTATAAGACCTGATTGATTGATTGATTACTTGAGGACCACGCCCTCTAGCTTCCATTTGTGGCACAGATATTCCACTTGATTTTTGAATGGATGCATTTGTCAGGAGAGAGAGTCAGACCATGCGCCCTCAGTCTTGAACATACCCTATGCAAAATTTCAAGATGTTGTTTTTGAAAAGACAAATATATCACCTTGAACGCCTAACATGTTCATCCGTGTCCTTTAACATATGGTACCCCGCTCTTTGGAAAGTGAGACGCAGATACCGGGCCAAAAGACATCCAAATATACTGGTAAAGACCAAAAGATAGAATGAAGCTTGATGCAAGTAGATTGTGGAAAACATGGTTGCACTACTGAGGATGGAAACACATTTGGTCTACTTTAGTAGTGGATGTCTGTTGATAGACCTACTGTTGTTCTTTTTAGATAGAACAATAGGTGACACCTATTCTGATGACTCTGCTTCTTCAATTATCCCTTTTGAAAGACAATCTTGTAATAAATCCTGCACTTTCTTCCTCATACTTGGGGTTGGTACCCTTAATTTCTGCCTGCAATACACATTTTTCAATTTGATTTGATGAGTGACTCCTATTATTTTACCCAGTTCCTCAATGAATTATTTGGGGAATTCATGAACGATAGTGGCAGCCATATCATAGTCCTGAATTGCTAAGGCAGGGTCTGAGTGTTCGGGTTTAAAACGATCTGAAAAAGTGTTCCAACCAAGAACCCAAACACCCCTCTGTGTCACTTACATTTTATTATTAGCACTTCTAATCTGAAAGTGCACATCATCACAAAAATATCCAGAGAAGTCAATTAACATGCCATTGAATGCCACGGCTGTAATGTCAGGTTCACATAAATGGCTATTATGGATGCAAATTTCAAACTGGAGACCACCATGATTATGGTATAAGGTGAACCAGAGTCCAACAGAACCTCCACGTCACAATTAAATACTCCCAGAGTGCATAATGGGGCCTTATCAAGTGTTCTTCCTTGCATTTCCTACACTTTCTGGTCAACTAAAACCATTCCTTAGAAAAAATGTGGCTCAGTCTCTGCTGCTTCCTGTTCATTACATAGAAAGTCTGTCAATAACAGGCTACATAGGACCTTTGTGGATGAAGACCATTTTTGCACACTGCTAAAATGCTCAGTGCACCTGCATATATCGCAGTCCTTGCCTATAGCTGGAGCTTGTAGATGAGACAATGTCAATGTTGTAGTGGAAGTGTCCGGAAGAGAAGGTGGTGGAGGATCAGTACACCAGTGACTCACCGGCCTTCCTCCACATAAGTGGTTCTATGTGAGAAGGGAACTTTGCAAGGAAAAGGCAGACAGCAAGCTGAGTTTTGTGCACCACAGCCTCCCTCAGAAGGCAGCACAGCCCAAGACTTAGTGCTCTCAATCGACAGGTACGCAGACGTGTCCCATCATTGTCACCATGTAATCGTTGTTGTAAATGAAGACAGCGCAAGGTTAGATGATAACTGCTTCTTTCAGAATCATACACGAAGAAAACCCACCCAGAATTACGGTCACAAGCCACTGTTAAGTCTACTCAAGCACCAACATTCCATGTACCAAACGAAACAGGAGTGAGGGATGGGAGTAAATGGAGGGGTAAGTTGGGAGTAAGGAGCAGACATAGGATAATGAAGCAAATTACCTACGTGACAAATAAGGTATAACACTCCTTTCCATATCAGTCATAACCTTTCTACTTGAGAATAAATGCATTGGATGAACAAATAATGAAAAATGACACTTGCACAACTTGTAACTGAAATTTGATTTGGATATATAATGGAGCACCAGTGAATTGAACATAGAGTTCTCTGCTTTGTAATTTAGGGGAATAGTTATGGTTGTCAAGACTACAGGGTGTCATTTTGAGAAAGGTCAATGTAAAATACGACAATCTCTCTGCTTGTCTGTTTCTCTTGATACTCAAAGTATTTAAAATGATAAATGCTAAAGTATCTTATTTCTGAACATTGAAACTCTCTTAAGAACAATACAATGGCAGCTGCCATTGAATCATTAGAGAAAATACATAATTGCTATTTCAAGAACATTAAAATTCGAATCAAAGTCTGATTGATAGTTCGCAAAAGCTATTGCAGTTTTACAGCTTTCAATTGTGCAATAAAATAAAACATCTAAACCCATCAGACCATTGCCAGAGTACAAAAGCAATTATCAGCCTTGTGCTCTGTGTGCCTTCTGTTTTGTGTATAAATTGTTTTGAAGAGTACCCTATAGTTAAACTATTGTTCTCCATGAACTATGTGGTGATGTCTGTAAGACAAAGTGCTCTATCAGAACAATTCTTCACTCAATCTAAGGGTCTCACAATAACATTTAATTTTGACATAGAGAACATCTTCAAATATTCATATTCTGCGGTAGCGAATTAAAGCAGTAATTTCAGCAGGATGTCTTAAAATCTCAACAACGAGGCCTCCTTAAAACATTAGCAAATAAGCTTGAAGATGATGTTTAAGATGAATAGATAGAATAATTACCTATCTATTCACTACTGCAAGGCCCTCTGTGATCTAAAATAGACGTCTGCACATGTACAGAGAGGTATGGGCAAACTTATTCTGTCAAGGTAATAACCATTTTGTATCTATGAACAATGTGCTGGGAGGAGCCTGTTTAGGGCGTTTCCAGTTTTAGATCATTCACCTTTGAAAGCCTTCCGGAAGCATGAGAGGAGTTTGGGTAAAAAACTATAGTTGCCCTTTTAGGCCCAAAATAAGTTGTCAAAATCTTGCTGATATAGTGCCAAACTCTGGGCTGCAACAAGAAGGAAAGCCACATTGATACGTGTGGCAAGGAAAATGGGTAAAAAGGTGGTGATAAATGTGAAGTGTGGCATTCTTTTCAAGGATCTTAATCAGAAAGAGTAGTGCAGTGGGTGGTCTGAAGTAAGTTGGACAAATTGTTGCAAATCATGATACTCTGTATTATCGGAACAGATCCTAACCATATTAAATGGAACTGAGAAAAAGGTACTTTACAAAAATAAAGTAATAATGAATGGAAGTCTAATTAAAGTTCTCTATAACAATACAGGTACACAAGACGTGCACTTGATTTTGGCAGCAACATAGGTACAGTCAGCAAGACTAAGTAGGGTAAATAAAGACCATAGTGGGTGACTGATGAAATACAGTATAAGAAAGAGGTAAGAGGTTTGGCTTGAATGGTTTCTCAAACAGCTTGAATTTTGGTGGCAAAAAAAGTTATTATTTTCTGAATCTGTGATATCATGAATTATTCTAATACACTGAAAGAGCACCTGAAAGAGCTCTTAAGAAATTCTGGGCAGAGCCGATGTGGGTAGGATGGAGATGTGACTTGAATTGAGCAACCACAACAGTTTAAAAGTGCTAAAACCCTGACAGTTTGATGAATTACATTCTTGTACATTTTACGCCAAAGTTACTCATTACGAGGCATGACCACTTTTTTGAGTCTGAGCTTCACAGGTTCCATGAATGGAAAGGTTTATAGGAGTTAATGTGTTTTCTTAGGGGGACCAAGTGAACTGCTACAACAGTAGCGGCTGAGAGGTAGATATAGATAAGGCCATTGAGAAAGAAAGGAATGTAGATAAGAGATAGGCGGGTTGTCAGAGAAAGAAGAGAAAAGAAGGTTTTGAGTAGTACATTTCAGCAAACACCATTATTGGGCTAGTGTTTGAGACAGTGAGAGAGAAAAGACCAAAATGCAGAGATCATACAAATCAAGCGTCAGTTACATTTGAGAAAATGATATAAAAGGCATGTAATGGGGCAGTGTAACAATGTTAACACAAACAGAAGACCAGACAAAAGTAGATAAATAACTCTTTAATGTCCAACAGCACACGACCGCTCCGGTGGCCGTGTTTGCCAAAGCATGACTGCTTAGATCAGAACGTCACCACCAGAATGAATGTTCCATATTCCACAACTACACAGCAACACAAATTATAACACAATCATCCCCTCCCACAATATGAAGAATAAACAGCAAGTATGTAAAAAGGCCTAAACGTTACATAGTAAAAATGTCAATAATATGAGTAAAAACATAACATTTGAAAATAGGACTCCATTGTAAGCATACCTGTGATAAAATAGATGAATTCAACATGTAACCTTCTGCTACTTTCCCTCAACCCAAAAGTGGAAGTGGGGCACGAGTTCATCATATCTTCATGAGAGATGGTGGTAGGTTCTCCCACTGGCCCAGCTCCAGCATAGTAAACTGAAACTTCAGCTTGGGTCAAACAATAATCACCAAAGTTCTTATTTGTTTCAGTATTGTTTTCAAGAAACCTCACATCTTTAGGACTTTCCAACCCACTTCCATGCCATCATTTACTCATAACCTTGACAGTCTCCGAAGACATATCTTCAATACCCTCCTTTCGACTCCTAATTAATGCCACACTTCTTTTACTCCACAGCTTTCTATCTTGAACCAAAATGGTGTGGTTAGAAACTTTTACCACTCGAGTAGCAGGGAACATTTTTGGACTAAATCATTTTTGTCCATGGGGTCTTTTGATTTTGACCAAATCACATACTTGAAAAGAAAACTTCTCTATCTTTGTGTTAAGCATAATATCTTTCTTCCCTTACTTCTTTCGTGTACATCAATCACCTTGTTACACATCTCTGTCCTACTAGGTTTCCTGTTGTTGGCGTTAGTTCTCTCCAGAATCCAGGAAACTGACAACTCACGGGAAGAATGTCTACCCCTGATAAAGTAAACAGAGAAACTCTAGTGGAGGAGTGTGTGGTGTTTCTATAACTCTGTAATCTGTCTTTGACCAACTTCATAACATCTGTTCCAGACGCTATTTCCACTGTATACTTTCTTTCAACATAAATTGACTTTTTCTATCATTCCATTGCCTTGTGGACTGTAGACAGTAACTGACAGGTGTTTAATCCCATACTCATTGGTAAACGTCTTCATCACATTAGATTTAAACTGCACTCCATTATCAGTGACCAATACCTGGGGGTAACTCTCCGTTCTAAACAGTGAAGAGAACAAATCAGTGACTGCTTCAGTATTAGGTTTCTTTAGGAATTTACATTACACCCATTTAGAATAGTAATCCATAATCACTAGATCATATCTCCTATTAAGTGGCAAATCAGCCATGGGTCCAACAAAACCCAAACCTAATTTTTCCCATGATCCATCAGAGAATTCCACTAGACATAAAGGAGAATTGTAAACACGCAGAGACTTGTCTGCCTGACAACAACCGCTGCACTTTCTTTCTCGCAATTCAACTGCACAATTTTATTATCCAAACCCAGACACCAGTAAAAATCATGCATTCTTTATTTTAGTACCTGTTATGCCTACATGAGCTAAACTCATCAACCTGCTTTGTAGAGCATTTGGGGAAACTCAGTTTTCCTTGCTTTCCCAGCTCGCCCTCCACAAATAGTTCATCTTTAGCTTTAAAAAATGGTTTAATCTCCTTAGTTTCATGTGACCACCCTTCAATAATAAATTTTCTCAATTTAGTTAGACCATTATCTTTTATAGAGAATCCCATCCACTCATGTAACGAGGTAGATTTCCCAGTTGCTACTATATCATCCACCATCCCAGCAATTCATTTAGTGTCATTAACTGTGGTGTCACCATTACTGTTCATGAGTGGGCATCTGGAAAGGAAATCCTCCCTGGAGTTTTTGATGCCTGAGATGTGTTTAAAATCAAAACTAAACTCATACATCCTTGCAAGTAATGTCACTAATCTTCGACTAGCTTTGATGAAACTCTTTCCAAAAAGAAGAAATACAAGTTGTTTGTTGTAAGTGAGCAAACAACGTTTTCATCCCCAAAGAAATATAGAAAAATGTCTTCTAGCCCATACACATGCCAGTGCCTTCCGTTCGATGGTGCTCTAATTGCGCTCAGATGAAGGCAAACATCTGAAGGCAAAAGTCACAGTACACACTTTGACATTTACCATATGTGACAGTACTGCTCCTAGACCAGTGCCACTTGCATCTACTGTTACAATATATTTCACATCATCTCTAAAAGGAGATAAAGCAATAGCCTCTATGAATAAACTCTTTAACTTTTCAAAAGTTTCTTGTTCTTTAGAATCCCAAATATACTACTCTTCTTTGCGTGAAATTTTCCTAAGGGGCTCAGATTGTATTGCAAACTTTTCTACAAACCTAGCATAGTATTCACATAGGCAGAAAAAAAATCACATTAAATGGTCTTTGTCAGTTCAGGACTCTTCTTGATTGCCACTAATAAGGCCCATTTAGGTATAATACCAGATTCAGACATTACAAGATAATTAAATTCAGGTACCATAAAACAACATTTATCTTTCTTTATCATAAGTCCTTGTTCTTCTAAGTGTAAAAAACACCATTTAAAACCTTCAAATGATATTTACATGTAAAGATCAAAATATCATCCTGATAAGCCACTACATGTTTGTTGCCACCAAAAAGTTTAAACATTCGTTTCTGGAAGACTGAAGCGGCTGACTCTAGGCCAGAAGACAAACATAAAAATCTGTAAAAACCTGTAAGTCCCAAAAGGTGTATTAAAAGTGGTTAATAACCTGAATTAAGCACATAATTCTATTTGGTGATAAGACACCCATAAATCCATGGCAGAAAATACTTTAGCATCTCCCAGTTGTGCCATCATCTCCTGAATTTTAGGGAGGGGAAAATAGTTTACTAATATAATTTCACAGATTCCCTGAGGTCCGCACAAAGTCTCATCTTCTCACTTTTCTTTTTGTTGACATGAAAAGGGGAACCCATTCAGATGGATCAACAGGTTCAATTACTTTATCAGAGCATAACTTGTGAAGATGTGCTTTCAATTGACCTTGTACACTTAGCCGAACATTCCTGACTTTATGCACAATAGGTACAGAATCATTTTGAAGTATAACCTCATGTTTAAATCCCTTCACAAACCCCAATCTTTCTTCGAAAAGTGATTTGTGATCTTCCAGTAATTACAATACAGATTGTACCAATATGACAGGTTTGTCCAGTGAAATGGAGCACACAGTCCCTGGTCTCATCACTATGCCAAATGTTCCTTCATCTTTCCACCCGAAGATATTATATCTTTTTTTTAGCCACACCATTCTTTGTGGTGATAGATCTATTCTGGAATGATAAATTATCAGTGAAATAAACAAGTAGGTCAATGCTTTGTCCCCCAAAAGTAGTAGTGCATATATCTGGGGCTGACAAAGAAACTGAATTCACTTTTCTTCATATAACTTGTCAGTAATGATAATGATAGGAGACCCGGGAACTAAAGTGACACTTAACTTGGTTTTATTATATATACATCACAAACAAGGTATTTTCTTCTGGATTCTTTATGAATAGTGGCTACCATATTTATGGACAACACAACCCTTTCATCTATTTCTTCTGCTATATCATAATTTCTGTGGCAATTATCTTCTTTAACCAATCCTATCTTCTGAACATTTTTGCACACACTCACAAAGTGAACTTTTTTTTTTTTTTTTTTTAACAATTTATGCAAGATTTGTTGGAAGCTTGAAAATTGACAAGGTGGTTATGGGATGCACATCTAAAATGATTATTAGTATGTTTTCCCACACATATCTTGGTGTCTTTGATCATAGAGTTTTGAGATTTTAACTTAGGTGTGATGGCATTCACCTCAGTTGACACTGATCTTTGTTTTGGATGCTTCTATAGATTGTTCTATCCCTCTGGCTATTTCTAAGTTATATTTCTGAATACCTGCTTCTGGTATGTACAATAGTGTCATACTGGCATTTTGCATTTTGCAACATTGAAGAGTTGAAAACTGAACTGATGAATGAATGTGATAAGCAGCAGGGACTGCTTATCACTGTAGAAAGCAAAATGTGCCAATTGGTAAAAGTAATATTGTTAACTGGAAAATATATGCAATAAGAAAAAATGCAAATGTATCTTTTAAAAAAGTGTGCCTATCACCGAAGGCCAAAGACAGGTGAAACTGGATCATCAAGTTGTATTGCACAGTGTATAATATCTTGTAAAACACGGTGTGCCTATACCCGAAGACAGGCAAGACTGGATGGGGTTGTTGGATTACACTGTAAATAGTAACTTGTAACACCAGGCATGGCTATCACCAAAGATAAGCAAGACTGGATGGCGATGTTGTAACACATAGTATTTATTAATTTGTAAAACAATGCATGCCTATCACGGAAGACAGGCAAAAGGTGGATGAGTGTACGATTAAATTATAGTACCATAACAATTGCATGCCTGCCACCAAAACAGCTTTCAATAGAATCAACACATCCCAAAATATGGCTGACGTGTAAATCTTGCTTTCAGTGGCGGTAGACCTTGTATTTTGAATTTGTGCTAAGCGTCTGACACCACACACCTGCACACAGTGTGTATGAAGAATGCAATGACTCCGTGAAGGGTGCGCGAAAGAGACAGCACATGACTTACAAATATGAGATCCCCTAGGCCAGAATAGAACGTTAGTATACAGCGAGTAACTTCATGCCAAATATAATTAGGAACACCAGAGTGGCCCGATGCGCCGACAACTTGCCTGAATAAAATCCTATGTTGCGTCATACAGGTGCTGTTAGAGGGGCATGCATTTGCCCCTCGTCACCAAAACGTGCTACAATGATAACACAAACAGAAAAAGGGATACGAGTAGGAAAATACGTATTTAATGTCCAACACGTTTAAGCCAGGTTTCAGTCAAAAATGCATTATTGAGTTATATGACAACAGTGACGCCATTGATTAGATTCACATTAGAGACAGCACAGTGGCAGTTCAGCAGCATGCACCTTAGGTTCTCAGAGTGGCAAGTAGGTAATACTTTTACAAGTCTAATGGGAACTAGAAAAGGGACTGCCTTTCTTCCAGCAACACACTGATTACACCTGTGAAAGGATAAAATATATAGAATTATGGTAGGTAAAAGTGAATCAAGGGGATGTTTTTCACTGAGGTGTTAAGAGTAATGTTAAATAGACAAGGAGAGCAATGCTTGGTGTCACTCAGTGTCCTGGAGTAAAAAAACATCCCCAAAACTCATTTTTACCCATCTAAAATGTTATGTTATTTATGGACCCAAAATCATCTTCACCTGCTTTCAACTGCTGTGAAGGCACAGCGTAATAAATAGGGAGCTATACATAATATGGCTTCTCATCCCTTCTTGAAAATAAATACATATGTACATAAATAAATAATACATGGTCTCCTGCCAACTACCACTACCAATCTATGTCCCTTCCCTAACATCTCCTCCAGAAGCTGTGCTCCCTGCTTTGCTGTGTTGAACTGACAGGCTCTCACAGAGCCCAGCCACAGCAGCTTGGAATTACTTTATGAAGTAGCAACCATTTAGATTCCAGTGATTCATGCTCTGGCTCTCTGTGAAAGTCCTGTCTAACAAATTGTATTTTCTCCACACACAATAGCTTTTCAGTCTTGGTCACGCATTTCATTGCAGTTTAGCTCCAAATCTATCTATCTGTATTGAAGTAAACCTTGTTCTCTCACACAGCAACTTTTGTTTGGGGATTTTCAGTGTGAGCGCAGATTGTGCTCTCAAGATTATAAACTTGAGACAAAGTTGCTTGTTTAAAAAAAGGCAAAAAAGATCACACAGAAAGTGTTAAACCTTCCATCCTTGCCTTCCCCTGAAACCTTTTAGCTTCTGACCTCCTGTTTGCTGACTTCGGTTTTGCTGGTCATAGGACTCTGGGCACTTTATCACTGCTGACCAGTGCTAAAGTGTATGTGCTCATCTCTAAAATATGCTACAATTGACTTATCCATAATGGGCGTGTTTAATTTATTTGTACATCTCTAGTAAAATGCACTACATGTGCCTGGGGTCTGTAAATTAAATGCTACTGGTAGGACTGCAACACAGGTTGTCCCACCCACTTCAGTAGCCCTTTAAACATCCCTCAGGCCTGCCATTGCAGAGCCTGTGTGTGCAGTTTTGAACTGCCATGTCGACTTGGAAAGTTATCTCTCTTGTGAGGCACAAACCTTCCTTTTCAATAACTATGTTAACCCTAAGGCAGGCCCTCACAACTTCAAGGGCAGGGTGCAGTGTATTTAAAAGTTTGGACATGTACTTTTCAGCTTTACATGCTCAGGTAGTGAAAAACTCTTCCATTCGTTTTTCATTAATGCAAGGTCTAGCTCTCCTATAGGGATTGCCTTATACCAGTGGTTCCCAGTGATTGATTGATCCTCCCCTCTGATCCAACAATTATTGTGGTATTTATTATAACAATTAATTTGATACCAAACGTATGTATCTGGCACTTAAGGGGACTTTATAAATTAAAATAAAGTCTCCCCATACTAGCCTATGGAGGCCATTCACTACAATGAGGGGAAAAAATAATTTGGCTGTTTTGCCTGACCATGGCTTATAAAACTATTTTTTAAGGTCCCTGCTTATAGTTACATGGCACCTAGCCCTAGTGGCACATAGGGCACACCTTAGGGGTGACTTATATGTAGAAATAAGGTAGTTTAAGACTTTGGAATTACTTTTAATTCCAAAGTCAAGTTTGCATGTAACTTTAATTTAAAAGCAGCCAGCAAGGCAGGCCTGCCTTTAAAATGATACTGGACACCTCAGCAGTGCCTAAACCTACATGCCCTACCATATACTAGGGACTTATAGGTGTGTTGACTTAGCCAATTATAATTAACCAAATTTTCATACTGATTTTATCCAGAGCGCAGGCCCTGAGACTGGTTAGCAGTACCCAGGGTACCATCAGAGTCAGGAAAGCACCAGCAAAAAGTGAAAAATGGGGGCAAAAAGTTAGGGGGCCACTGCAATCAGCCCTTTTTTCTCACAGTCCTCAAGACAGACTCGGCAGTCCGATGCAAAAGAAAAGCACCGAAGCTGCAATCCCCCTCAAACAGGCCCCTCACCTCGGAGCTGCCAACATTGGCGCATAACTTTGGTTCTGCTGATGTGGGCGAGCCAAGCTGACTCATCACTTGGGGAGCTCCAATTACCAGGGCAACGCCAAGTGAGCCATGCTAGATGGGCTTCCTTCGACATTTGCGGCAACTTTTCACGTACAGAGGTGGCGATCATGATCATTATGGGGGGCTGATTCTCCGGAAAACGGAGTGTTAGATCTAGAGTCCCTTCTGATGGTCAGGAGGCAATGTGCTAATCTGGGTGGAACTAGGCAGCAAGGCTCGCAGATGGTAGAGTCCACCAGTCTTTTATGCCCTTGAGACGTCTTCAAATGGATACAAACCAGCAAGCCCTTGAAGATCACGTGGAGGGAAGGGAGAGTCCAGCTCTCCTTCAGGAAGGTCAGGCAGTCGCAGGCAGCAGGATAACAAGCAGGAAAGCAGTCCTTCCAGAAAAGCAGTCCAGATGAGTCCTTTAACCCCTTCGCTGCCAGGCCTTTCCCCCCTCAGGTGCCAAGCCTTTTTTTGGCTATTTGGGACAGTTCGCGCTTAGGCCCTCATAACTTTTTGTCCACATAAGCTACCCACGCCAAATTTGCGTCCTTGTTTTCCAACATCCTAGGGATTCTAGAGGTACCCAGACTTTGTGGGTTCCCCTGAAGGAGACCAAGAAATTAGCCAAAATACAGTGAAAATTTCGTTTTTTTTAAAAAAAATGGGAAAAAAGGGCTGCAGAAGAAGGCTTGTGGTTTTTCCCCTGAAAAAGCCATCAACAAAGGGTTTGCGGTGCTAAAATCACCAGCTTCTCAGCTTTCAGGAACAGGCAGACTTGAATCAGAAAACCCCCTTTTTCAACACAATTGTGGCATTTTACTGGGACATACCCCATTTTTACTATTTTTTGCGCTTTCACCCTCCTTCCAGTTATTGACAGAAATGGTTGTGAAACCAATGCTGGATCCCAGAAAGCTAAACATTTCTGAAAAGTAGACAACATTCTGAATTCAGCAAGGGGTCATTTGTGTAGATCCTACAAGAGTTTCCTACAGAAAACAACAGCTGAAATAAAAAAAAAATTGAAATTGAGGTGAAAAAAACAGCCATTTTCTCCACTTTTTTTTCTGTAACTTTTTCCTGCAATGTCAGATTTTTTTAAAGCAATATACCGTTATGTCAGCTGGACTCTTGTGGTTGCGGGGATATATAGGGCTTGTAGGTTCATCAAGAACCCTAGGTACCCAGAGCCAATAAATGAGCTGCACCTTGCAATGGGTTTTCATTCTATACTGGGTATACAGAAATTCATTTGCTGAAATATAAAAAGTGAAAAATAGGTATCGAGAAAACCTTTGTATTTCCAAAAAGGCCAGAAGATAAGCTGTTGAGAAGCAGTGGTTATTTGCACATCTCTGAATACTGGGGTCCCCATACTAGCATGTGAGTTACAGGGCATTTCTCAAATAGACGTCTTTTTTACACACTGTCTTACATTTGGAAGGAAAAAATGTAGAGAAAGACAAGGGAAAATAACACTTGTTTTGCTAATCTGTGTTCCCCCAAGTCTCCTGATAAAAATGGTATCTCACTTGCGTGGGTAGGCCTAGCGCCCGCGACAGGATATGCCCCAAAACACGATGTGGACACATCACATTTTCAGAAAGAAAACATAGCTGTTTTTTACAAAGTGCCTAGCTGTGGATTTTGGCCTCTAGCTCAGCCGGCACCTGAGTAAACCTAGCAAACCTGTGCATTTTTTAAAACTAGACACCTAGGGGAATCCAAGATGGGGTGACTTGTGGGGCTCTGACCAGGTTCTGTCACCCAGAATCCTTTGCAAACCTCAAAATGTGTCCAAAAAACACTTTTGCCTGTCATTTCAGTGAGAGAAAGTTCTGGAATCTGAAAGGAGCCACAAATTTCCTTCCACCCAGCGTTCCCCCAAGTCTCCTGATAAAAATGGTACCTCACTTGTGTGGGTAGGCCTAGCGCCCGCGACAGGATATGCCCCAAAACACAATGTGGACACATCACATTTTCAGAAAGAAAACATAGCTGTTTTTTACAAAGTGCCTAGCTGTGGATTTTGGCCTCTAGCTCAGCCGGCACCTGCGGAAACCTAGCAAACCTGTGCATTTTTGAAAAACAGACACCAAGGGGAATCCAAGATGGGGTGACTTGTGGGGCTCTGACCAGGTTCTGTTACCCAGAATCCTTTGCAAACCTCATAATTTGTCCAAAAAAACACTTTTGCCTGTCATTTCAGTGAGAGAAAGTTCTGGAATCTGAAAGGAGCCACAAATTTCCTTCCACCCAGCCTTCCCCAAAGTCTCCCGATAAAAATGGTACCTCACTTGTGTGGGTAGGCCAAGCGCCCGCGACAGGAACTGCCCCAAAACACAACGTGGACACATTACATTTTCAGAAGGAAAACAGAGCTGTTTTTTACAAAGTGCCTAGCTGTGGATTTTGGCCTCTAGCTCAGCCGGAACCTGGGGAAACCTAGCAAACCTGCGCATTTTTGAAAACTAGACACCTACGGGAATCCAAGATGGGGTGACTTGTGGGGCTCGGACCAGGTTCTGTTACCCAGAATCCTTTGCAAACCTGAAAATTTGGCCAAAAAAACACTTTTTCCTGTCATTTCGGTGACAGAAAGTTCTGGAATCTGAGAGGAGCCACAAATATCCTTCCACCCAGCGTTCCCCCAAGTCTCCAGATAAAAATGGTACCTCACTTGTGTGGGTAGGCCTAGCGCCCGTGACAGGATATGCCCCAAAACACGACGTGGACACATCACATTTTCAGAAAGAAAACAGAGCTGTTTTTTACAAAGTGCCTACCTGTGGATTTTGGCCTCTAGCTCTGCCGGCACCTGGGGAAACCTAGCAAACCTGCGCATTTTTGAAAACTAGAGACCTAGGGGAATCCAAGATGGGGTGACTTGTGGGGCTCTCACCAGGTTCTGTTACCCAGAATCCTTTGCAAACCTCAACATTTGGCTAAAAAAACACTTTTTCCTCACATTTCGGTGACAGAAAGTTCTGGAAACTGAGAGGAGCCACAAATTTCCTTCCACCCAGCGTTCCCCCAAGTCTCCCGATAAAAATGATACCTCACTTGTGTGGGTGGGCCAGGTGCCTGCAACAGAAAAAGGCCTAAAACTTGTAGAGATTGAGGAGATAGCACACCGAGTTGATAAGCACATATTCTTCTTTTATACATCTTTAGGCTGACTCTGCTTTGGGGACCCACACAAGTGATGTGTCATTTTATTTGGGAGACTGAGGGGAACGCTAGGGAGTAGGAATTGTGTGCTGGAGTGGTGATCGTACAAATAAAAGTCAGGAAAATATGCTTTTTTAAGCAAATTTTGAGGTTTGCAGAGGAGTCTGGGTAAGAAATGTTGGGGGATCCACACAAGCCACACCTCCCTGGACTCCTTGGGGTGTCTAGTTTTAAAAAATGTCTGGGGTTTGGTAGGTTTCCCTAGATGAAGGCCGCACCCAGGACCAAAAACATAGGTGCCTCCTCCCCCCCAAACACAGGTAGTTTTGTAATATATCATTTTGATGTGTCCATATAAGTCTGTGATGGGCCAAACACTAAAATTGTGAAAAGAAACGCACTTAGGTTATGTCAAAAAGACCCCTCAGCCACCAATCAAGTTGGTAGCGTGCTTCATCATCGGGTCCCACCTGAGACACCTAGTGTGTCACAAGTGTGCTGCGACGCCTGATTACAGCGGAGCAGTTTTTGTCATTTTTAACCATACATATTGGTAGAATTTGGCACGAGGGTGAGTGATGGTTCAGCAGATCAAATTTTATTAACAAGAGATTTCACAAAAGTGAAATGCACTGTTAATAACTGAAAGGCCAAAAAACTGAACCAATGACTCACAGCTCGTGAGCTGTAAAGCCACGGCAAGGCACCAACCGCTTTACAGTCCATTCACACACCTTTCATACATGACATGCACAAGACCATTCACGCCGCCTGCCACGGGCCCAGCACATTACAAAACTTGCATCGACAGACAGCGCCACTCAAGGGCCCATCACTTTCATACGCCCACATGCCTGATACAGCAATCACACCAACTGATGTGTGTGAACTGGCGTTTGGCTGGCACCGCCAGCCAAGCGCCACCCCACACACACCGCCAGCCAAGCGCCACCCCACGCACACCGCCAGCCAAGTGCCACCCCATGCACACCGCCAGCCAAGCACCACCCCATGCACACCGCCAGCCAAGCACCACCCCACGCACACTGCCAGCCAAGCACCACCCCACACATACCATCCCCTTTTTTAAATTTTAAACAACAAAGAAACCACTAATCATAAATAAGTACAAAACTACAAACACAAAAGCTCTAACTGAATACATCACTAATGCCAACCGTGAAACTGAACATATAAAAATATAAAACAGCAGTTTACGCTCACAGAATTTCCCAATAATTCTTCTGTGAGTGGTAGCTCCTGAAACAGCCACCCACACACAGCCCAGGCTTTGAAGGACAATCAGGGCAGTACATCCCAGTCTCCTTCCTGATACCTCTTCGAGCACAGACTCTACATCTCTTAGCAGGAACGTTTTTTTTGGCCGTGGGAGGAATGTGCTCAGCAAAGTGACGATCTTTCAATCTAGCCACATCCTCCACCACTGCTTCTCTAGGAACTCTTGCCTGTTGCAGCACAACAAAGCTAGCTATGATAGACTCCTGAAATTTCACAAATGTCATCCTTGACTCTGGAGAACTATCCTTGAACACAACAAAAGCATTTAAAGTTGCCAAGTGGAACAAGTTAACCGCTAATTTCTTATACCAAACATAAGACTTACGAGCAGCAGTGTAAGGTTCGAACCTCTGATCTACTCTATCAACACCACCCATGTGCTTATTATAGTTTAAAATGCACATAGGTTTGCGCACTTCGGCAACCGGAACCCAAACAGCCACAGGTGAAGTACTCTCATCATGGATGGTACTTAGCATGTATACATCCCTCTTGTCTACAAATTTCAGAGCTAGCAGCTCATCATTCCGTAAGGCACTGCACTGTCCCTTCTCAAGTTTTTTACAGACAAGCTCTCTTCGATAGTCTTTCCGATTAGAGCGGATTGTGCCATAAGCAACAGTGTCCACTCTGAATAACTCCTTGAACAACTGAACTCCAGTGTAGAAGTTATCTAAATATAAATGGTGACCTTTGTTAAACAGTCGTCTACCAAGTTCCCACACAATTTTCTCACTAACTCCAAAAGTGGGTGGACAACCAGGGTGGTCAATATTGGAATCCCTACCAGTGTAGACCCAGAATTTATAAACATATCCTGTACTACTTTCAGACAACATATACAATTTAATTCCATACCGTGCCCTCTTGCTAGGAATGTACTGCATTAAAACCAAACGACCCTTGAACAGGACCAAAGACTCATCTACAGATATTTCTTTGCCTGGAACATAGATCTCTGAAAATCGATCAACCAAATGATCAAGGACAGGTCTAATCTTAAAAAGACGGTCAGAATCAGGGTGATCTTGTGGCAAGGCTAAAGCATTATCTACAAAATGCAACATCCGAAGAAGCTCATACCGGTTACGACTCGCGATGGCAGGAAATATAGCAGTTGCCATCAAGGGACTAGTAGACCAATATGAAGACAGCGATAGCTTCCTTATCAGCCCTATCAAAAAAGTTAAACCCAAGAACTTTTTCAAGTCTTCCAGATTTGTGGGAATCCACCGGCTAGCTCTAAAGTGTGGCCTAAGTCTGGCAGCGTTGTCCCTCAAAAACTGCTCTGCATACAAATTAGTCTGCTCAACAATCTCTTCCAAAAATATATTGTCCATAAACAACTCAAAAAAGTTGACGGGCAAAAAGTTTTCCGTATTAACTCGACAAGCTGGAAAACCAGTAAACGCAGGCAATTGTGGCTGCTCCATGTTTGGTGCAACCCACGTGTCAGCTCTTCCAATGGGAAGCCTTTCAGCCGCTGGCTCCTGCACCATCGGCACATCAGTGTCCTCCTCTAAAACAGGCCCTTCATCAGCACTGAGAGTGGCTTCATCATCAGATGATTCCTCTCCGACAGAAAATTCACTTCCAGAATCTTGCACTTCCTCCCCTGCCTCAGATGCAGAGTCAGTCTCATATTCATGGTCAGAAGATGACTCAAAAAGCACACTAACATCCTGCTGAGCGGTCATCCTATGGCTAGCCATGATCCTTCCTACAAAAATTTACTGGACAAATACACCACCAACAACCAGCACTGTGTAAGATAAGTAACAAAGTGTAGCTTTATCACTAAGAGTTATAAACTCAAAAACTATACTGCTCACTTGCCTGAAAAAGCTTGACTCACCAGCAACTGCTCTGCACAGCCACAGCAATCACCAATGAAATCCCACTAAAAAGAGAAAAAAAAAAAGCAAATTAGACATAAGACAACACAATAATCATTGTGCATAAATCTAAGGACAATTTCACACACAATCCTGCATTCAGTACACCACCTACAAACATGTCATTCATGCTTGTCAACAATACTCACTTGGAGTAAATTTATTTACTTACCTAAAACATGCAACTATGCAAACAGCAGGACAACTACTGCCAAAACTGCAACAAGCCACAGCAAAGTCAGCAAAAGCTTTGAACTAGAACAAAAAGGAGAAACCCTGTTATCATAAAAGCAAGGGGTGCAGAACTGCCCAATAATACATATGGGCCCCTGGGGGCAACCCTTGCCCCAGGGGCCGCCCCCCAACACAAAAAAAAAACCAACAATAAAATCCCTGGTGTCTAGTGGCTTTCTGCCTCCCTTGGAGGCAGATCGGCCTAAAAATAAGGCCAGAAACGTAGAAAAATGCATTGGCCCCCTAAGGGGAGTGACCCTTGCCCAAGGGGTCGCTCCCCCACACTAAAAACACACACATACACAAATCCCTGGTGTCTAGTGGGCATTCCTGCTGCCCGATTGCAGCAGGAATGCTCAAAGAGGCATCGAGGGAAAGGAAAACCCTTTCCTTTCCCTCGATGCCTCTTTCAGAGGCACCCCCCCCCGCCCGGAGGTGAAAACTCACCTTCTTCTTAGACCCGCTGGAAGCAAATGGCTTCCAGCGCATCTTTCACCCTTTCATGATGTCAGCGCGCGATCGCTCGCTGACGTCATGGAGGGGGTGAGGGGAGGCAGGGGTGGAAGGGGAAGGGATTCCCCTTTCAGCCCTGGCCTTGGGGGGCGGCCCTCGGGGGGAGGGCTAGCGCTTCCCCCAAGGGCCGGTCCCAGGACGTAATGGTTACGTCCATGGCGCCACACGGGCGCAGCCATGGACGTAACCATTACGTCCTTGGCGACGAATGGGTTAAGCAGCACAGCAGTCCGAGCAACAGAGATTCATTTCAATATCTAGAAGTGTCTGATTGTAGCGGATCATAGACCCAGTATTATACCCAAAAGTGCCATTCATGTAGAGAGTGACTTCAAAGCTGCTCTCTGAAATGCCTAGGGGTCATTTCAACCCAGTCATGTCTGCCAAGCTATCTGTGGGGGGTAAATCAGTTCTTTGTATGTGTGGATAGGATATTACCTATTGAAGTGTAATTGTTATCCCCTCCCATTCTTACTGGGCCAGGAAGCCCACATCAAAAAGAAGATTTGTGCTCGGAAGGCAAAGGAGCCTCATCATCCTCTGTGAGTAATGTTAAATATAACTTGATATGAAACATGAAAAAACTACTCTCTGATCAGGAATTAAAGCTTAAAAGTATATTAAGGAATTCCCAAAGCTGGACTTTGAGAGTGGTAGGCCTCACAGTAGTGAAAACATGAAAATAGGCTGTTTGTCACTACCAGGGCATGCAAAACAAAGATGCACTGCTTACCGTTTACCTACATGGCACCCTACGCTTAGGGTTACTTACAGCTTACCTTAGTGGTGACATATGTAATAAAAGGGGAGTTTAAGAACTGGCAAGTAGTTTTAAATGCCAAGTCAAAGTGGCAGTAAACTGCAGACACAGGCACTGCAGTGTCAGGCCGGAGACAGGTTTGAAAGGCTACTTATGCTGGTGGCACAATCCGTGCAGGAGGCCCACTAGTGGCATTTGACTTACAGGCCCTTGGTATATGTTATACCGCTTTACAAAGGACTGACTAGTAAATCAAATATGACAATCGGGTGTACACCAATATCACTGTGTTAGAAGAGAAGCACTGGTCAGCTGTGTTAAAGTACTCAGAATCTTAAGGCTAACAAAGAGAATCAGCAAAACAGGAGGAAAAAGGCCAAATCACTGGGGAAAGTTCACCCTAAGAATGACACGTCTAACACATAATTTTTGTCAATCAATTATTTTCTGTCTGTATTTGCTGGCTTTAGATTCTCTGCTGAATATTAGTTAAGTGCCTGTTTTGCCCCAAAACAGGTACTGGTTTTGCAGTTAAATGGTCTATTTAGCCTATTTACATGGAATGTTAAATATCATATGTGGACTGCAATGTGACCTTACACCAAGCACACCAGTGGCACAAAATGATCTGACTGCCTTGAGGACCACTCTGTTCTCAGTGGGCTGCAGTTTTAATGCACTGTAGTAAACTTGGAATTTGCCTTTGCTATGTAGGAAGGACAATTTTTATATACTCATAAGCTGTACCTTGTAAACTCAAAGTGCTGAGGGCTAATAAATAGTTTCAATTTATAAGCGATGCTATACATTTCAGTGAAGAGGCCAACATGTGATTAATATATGTATTCTACATTTCATCTTGGAAAATGCTCAAGAAACATTTCAAAGTTATTTCCTACCTAATGTTCATAATTTTCAAAATCCGATTTAATTAATTAATCAGGTCTTAAGAGCTTTAGTGGAAACAGAAATTTCAAAAAAGGTACTTTTGCTGCCTGATACAAAACTGCCTTACCCCAGTTTTGCCATCCACTTTCACCCAAGAGATAGTGCCACATAACCTTGAAAGAAAGCGCTACAGAAGGCAGGGATATTAGCACTTAGCAAGTATCCACTATCTGAGAGTGTACCATAACACCTAACTAAAACAAGGAATATCCAAGTCCCTTTTTTATTTGGAAATGCCCAAGAGGTCTGCTCCTAATCATCCTCTTTGGCAGAAAGACTCCAGTCACAGTGGGACAGAGAACCAGTTTGGACCCTGTCAGGTGGGGTGAAAGCTCAACTAAATGGGGGAGAATAGGGCTAAAGAGATACTGGTCTAGTGGCATAAGATTTCTTTTATTCTTAAATGGGGGCTTCTGGGTAATTCTACAACAAAGTACAGATAAAGTGCTGGAAAAAGAGGCAGACATAGGGTACAAAGTTACAGATGAGGTAGATAAATAATCTAGTGAATGACTACTAGACTAGAGGATAAGACTGGTGCCTAAACACCACCTCCTCAGAACACTCCTAGACCAGGACGATTACACCTAAAGAAGAAAACAGCCAACCACCCATTCAGTGGGGGCAAACAGGCAAGTCGCAGATTCTGTTGGTTCTCCAGGCAGAAAGTTGGCAAAACTTTCTAAGTCTTACTACTTGCAGTTTGAGAGTAGTAGAACTACACTTCTAACACCAAGCAGTGGTCCAGTCTTACTTCTTGCAGTTTGAGAGTAGTAGAATTACACTTCTAACACCAAACAGTGGTCCAGAACCTAGGGAGCACCCCTTGGGGGTTAGAACTTCTTCCAAAAGAACCAGCAGCAGGGTCCAGGGCAGGTCCAGTTAGAACTGGTCAGCTGGGCAGTTGCAGGGAAGAGTGTCTGTTGCTGAAAGAAAGGGTCAGCCACTTGATCCTTGCAGACACCACTGGGGTCCTGAGTTCAAGCCAAGCAGGTCCAGTGGTCCTCATGTTTTCTAGTCTGCAGTTCTTCCGATTTTTTCACAGGTTCAGGAGTGTTCATTGGACAGATTTACGCCAAGTGCCAGCCTGTGGATGAAGAGCAATCCTTTGTCCACCCCTAAACCATTTCTTTTCAGACCATTCCCTGCCACAGGGTTCAGAGCCAGACTGACCAGAGAGACAAAAGGGAGGCAGGACTGGGTGTGAGCTTCAGCTTCCCACAGGCCATCCTATCATGGGAGGAGATTGTCTCCCCACACCATGAGCCCTTTGTCCACTGTCAGAGAATGATACACATCTCACCTCAGGGGATCTACCAGTCAGGTGACAACTGGACACTGGCCGGAAAGCCTTTTGGTTTTAGGAAGGAAAAGGAAACTTTCTAAAAGTGCTATTTCCAAAACAGTAATATAAAATCAAGTACATTGGATTTGAAATTACTATTCAAATGAGGTATTGAAGTATTTTTCTAGCAATTCGCAAACTGAGACCTATCAAAGCATAACTTTCCATGGTGAAAAATAACTTTGAAGGTTTTTTACTTCTAGGACATATAAAACATTAAATATAAATGTCTTGTTCCCTAAAGATCATGCACCCTGTCCTCTTAGCTTTATCTAGGTATTAAGGTTAAGGTCAAATGTCAATGCTAATAGAGCACCCGCCCAACAAAAGGGTTTGGGGCATGGAACTAGTAAGTTCTTGATCACTCAAATATTACTGATGGACAGGTCCTATATAGATAAGAAGAAGAGAAGTGATGTGATCTTTCTGGCCAATAGTGAAACTGTAGGGACGCCTTTGAAAGTCCTCGATGTAAACAGTAAGAATCCCTGTTTTGATGGGTCAGAGATATCAATTCTCTTAGTAACTGATGGTGGAGAAGACAAGAAGAGTTATCATATATAATATACCTTGTATGTCATTTAAGACACCCTCCCCAAATAGCATTTATTTTCTCATTTGCTTTGCTTTCCATTATCAATATTTTTTGGAAATGCTAGCATACATCAACACATCTTACTGAATTATGATTCAGAGATAGTACCTAAAATGTACAGTAATTTAGCAAAATGTGTTTTTTCTACTTGCATTTTTTGTGTGCATTTTATTTTGAAAGCAAACACTCATCAATCTTTCTTACAAGCTTCTGCAAACATCTGCTCCTAATCAGAGAGCATTCTAGAGCATCATATGTACCCTCATATTTTTAAACTTTGCAAATGTGTGTGTACACAGTTTTTACTGGAACCACTGTCAGTTGTGCAGTGTGAGCTTAAAATTTTTATTTAGAGCTCTCACCCTATGAATGAAGGCTTCAAAATAATGAATCATGAATACCAGTTTGAACAGCTTTAACATATCTACACAAATATTACCTAAACTGTAGAGAGTTCCCTTCCCTGTAAACTGGTAGCCAAAGGATTTGTGCTGCAGGGGGTTGAGCCTACTTGTCCCAAGGACAAGATAAATATGTTCTGGGCATCGGGCTATAGACATTCCACATCCCTGGTCACCTTATCAGCCCACTCACATGCTCCATTAATCTTCCCAGTCCCTGTGCAAGTGACAATAATTTGCCTAGCATGCATGGTGTGGGGGTGGGGGTACTCTTTTTTTATATCTGGGTCTGAAGCTTTCAAATGGTCTCCCAGAGTCCTTGCGAAATTGCCCTTCTCTTAAGGCATTCCACAAGGGTTTAAGACCTTCCTGTTTTAGTTTTAGTGTAGGGGCTGAACTCTCTCTACTTGGGCCTAGCGTCTGGAAACCCTCGGGGTAGCTGTGCACGTTATAAGACACAAAATAATGTATTCTTCACTAATAGAATACATATGCTGAGTATGACAGGAAGTTACAATTCTTTGGGCATGTAAATAATGAGATCTTGATGGCTTTTATGAATGTTTGTTTTGCAATTATATATTTTGCTAAGCATCTCTAAACAGGAATTCTTTATTGCTCTTGCATCAAATTTTTATTTATTTGAATATAATGAAATGCAATATTAGGAATAAGGAATAGTAAGGTATGGATGTAACTTCTGATGGAGAGTTAGACTTTTTCTTGGGGTAACAGTTTGTACTAAGAAACAGGTCTACACTTTTGTAACTATTGTGAGCAGCAAAGGTTCGACTGACGCATTGTTCTATTTTGCAGGAATGAGTAAAGTGGAGTAGTTACTTCCGTGTTTTACATATTAATAATCTCTTACCTTCACATATATTGTTAAACTGTCCTACAAGCTTTTATTTTTCTCTTGCAAACGTATAATCATATGCACAGTCTTCTAGTGGCATTTCTAAAATAGTAATATTAAATCCAACTTCTCCAGTCAGCAGGATTTTGTATTTCCATTCTGCCCATACTAAATATGACCTTCCTACTCCTTTCAGATCAGCAGCTACCACTTCAACAATGTATGAGGGCAGCCCCAATGTTAGCCTATGAAGGGAGCAGGCCTCACAGTAGTGTAACAAAGAATGTAGGAGTTTTACACTACCAGGACATGCAAACTACAGAGGTACATGTCCTGCCTTTTACCCACACAGCACCCTGCTCTAGGGGTTACCTAGGGCACACATTAGGGGTGACTTATATGTAGAAAAAGGGGAGTTTTAGGATTGGCAAGTACTTTTAAATGCCAAGTCGAAGTGACAGTGAAACTGCACACACAGGCCTTGCAATGGCAGGCCTGAGACAAGGTAAAGGGGTTACTAAAGTGGGTGGCACAACCAGTGCTGCAGGCCCACTAGTAGCATTTAATCTACAGGCCCTGGGCACATATAGTGCACTCTACTAGGGACTTACAAGTAAATCAAATAGTCCAATTGGGTGTGATCCAAGGTTACCATGTTTAAAGGGAGAGAGCATATGCACTTTAGTTAGTTTAGTTAGGTACTATCTCTGAAGCATAATTCAGTAAGATGTGTTGACTGAAAATTGAGGCTCAACAGGAGGAAAGAAGGGCAGAGAGAGAAGCCCAAGCAGCTGAGGAGAGCCTTGACTGAAAAGGAACTTTTGTTGGCTCATGAACCGAGTCTCAAGGAGCTGGATCTTAAGGCAAGACAGTCTGAATCCAGCAGTAATGGTGGCAGCTTACAGACAGGACCTGCTGGCGAAAAGAAGGTTTGTATACCAAAAAATGTGGTGCCCAGTTTTGTGGTGGGAGATGACATAGATAAATGGCTAGCTGCCTATGAAGTTGCACTAAGGGCTCATGAGGTTCCTGAAGGGCAATGGGGTACAGCTATGTGGAGTTATATGCCACCATTGGGGAGGGACACACTTCTCACATTGGACAGACCAGATCAAAACACATACCCACTTCAGAAAGCCATTTTACTTGTCAAGTTTGGGCTGACCCCTGAGAAATACCGCCAGAGGTTTAGGGACAGCACCAAACTATCCACACAAACATGGGTAGATTTCTTTGACTTTTCCAGTAAGGCACTGAATGGATGGGTGCGGGGCTGCAAAGTAGATGATTACAAAGGATTGTATAATTTGATTTCTGGGAGAACATATGCTCAGTATTTGTTTTACAGAGTTGCGCCAGCACCTAGTAGACAGTAAGCTGACTGATCCCAGGAAGCTTGCTGAGGAGGCGGACCTCTGGACTAGTACCAGAGTGTCCAAAAAGGTATCTGGGGGGACCATAAGACAGGGAGGTTTGTACACCATTGTGCAGAGTGCAATAAGTATGGGCACTCTGAGGGCGACTCCAAGTGTCCCAAGAGGGCACAGCCCACCAAAGGAGGGCAGACACCTGGGTTGGCTGGCATAGCGCTCGGAGAGGAGATGGTCCCAGTCAGTTTTGGTGAGCAGACAGAGGTAACCCTAGTGTCCCTGGGGATGCAGAGATGGTGCCAAAAACCCGCATGCCTGCCAATACTTCCAAGTATATCAGCAGATCTGCTGATCTGAAAGGAGTAGGAAGGTCATATTTAGTATGGCCAGAATGGTAATACAAAATCCTGCTGACTGGTGAAGTTGGATTTAATATTACTATACTAGAAATGCCACTTTTTAGAAAGTGAGCATTTCTTTGCACTTAAATCTTTCTGTGCCTTACAATCCACGTCTGGCTGGGTTTAGTTGACAGCTCCTTGTGCATTCACTCAAACACACCCCAAACACAGGGTACTCAGCCTCACTAGCATACATCTGCATTTTGAATGGGTCTTCCTGGGCTGGGAGGGTGGAGGGCCTGCCTCACTCAAAGGACTGCCACACCCCCTACTGGGACCCTGACAGACAGGATTGAACTGAAAGAGGACCTGGTGCACTTCTAAGACACTCTTTGACGTCTCCCCCACTTCAAAGGCACATTTGGGTATAAAACAGGGCCTCTGCCCTACCACCTCAGACACTTGCTGGAGAAGAAACCTGAACCAGAACCTGCACCCTGACAAGACGAACTGCCTGGCTGCTCAAAGGACTCACCTGACTGCTTTCTACAAAGGACTGCTGCCTTGCTGTTGCCCTGCTGTCTTGCTGAACTCTCGCCTTGCTGCAGAAGTGCTCTCCAAGGGCTTGGATAGAGCTTGCCTCCTGTTCCCTGAAGTCTCAGGACCAAAAAGACTTCTCTCTTGCAACTGGACTCCTTGTGCGGAGAAAAATTCGACGCACAGCTTGCTCCGCTGTGAAAAATTCACTGCACGCCGGACCGGAAAGACGCCGCTCGACCCCGCGAGGAAAAGATCGACGCGATGCCTGCGGTGCGACCGGAACTTTGACGCACGGCCCGCCTGGACAACGCCGTCCGACTTCCATAGAGGAAATCGACGCATTGCCTGCCGTGAGGGAGAAGATTCCACGCACAGCCCACCAGAACGACGCGCAGCCGGACAACAAGCACAGGATTCCACGCACAGACCCCGGGGCGTCTGAAAACCCCGTGACCCACAGAGGAGACCTGTCCACGCGCCGGAAATCGATGCAACGTCTTCACCGTGTGTGAAGGGGCGAAAACGACGCACACGCCATTTTCCACGCATCTCCTCCTCTGCGGCCCGTTGCAGAGATTTTACACTCCAAACCAGGTACTTTGTGCTTGAAAGAGACTTTGTTTGCTTTTTAAAGACTTAAGACACCTTTATCACTTTCCAGTGATATCTTTAAAATTTCTTATTGCATCTTTTATCGTTTTGAAGTGCAAATATCCCGATAAATATTATATATTTTTCTAAACACTGTGTGGTGTATTTTTGTGGTGCTATATTGTGTTATTGTATGATTTATTGCACAAATACTTTACACATTGCCTTCTAAGTTAAGCCTGACTGCTCAGTGCCAAGCTTCCAGAGGGTGGGCACAGGATAATTTGGATTGTGTGTGACTTACCCTGACTAGAGTGAGGGTCCTGACTTGGACAGGGGGTAACCTGACTTCCAACCAAAGACCCCATTTCTAACACACATCAATGCACTTCACTCCCTGTGGACAAAGGCACCGTACTGATCCAAAAAATAATGTCTGATAATAGACCAAAGCTAGCCACAAGCTAAGTGAAAAGCAAAAATACCACAATGTATTAGCTACAAAAGTCTAAACAGTCAATGTGCTAAATGATAGCTTGGGTGAAGTTCTGTAGAGAAACATCCCAAATGCAATCCAAGGTGATTAAGTGTTGAAAAGAAAAACACTGCTAAAGTCCTGAGAATAAACAGCAAATCTGGGAGAGGGAGCTTTTATAAAATGAGAATGTGCTGGAAGAGGTTCATGCTGGTGGTAGTCTAAAATAGTTTCATTGTAAGTATGCTGCTGAAAAGCCAAAACAGGAAACAAACTCATGGTGATGCAGGAGAACTAGGACAGGGTTGTAGAACAGAAAATAAAGCTATTTAGAGTATTGTTTATAGATTCTAAAAAGCTTGGTAGCGATGAATGCAGTAAAGAAGAGGAGCTCCTTGTATTTATTATTTGGCACTAAATTCACACTCTTGAGCAAACCCCATGTGCACAATGGATTGGCCCACTGCCCCAATGCAGATCTACAGACCACTTTCAGAATCATCTAAACCTCGATTACACTAACCCCTGTCATTCCCATTCAAGCTGCAATGGCCCCTACTTCTAAATTAGGAATTGCATAAATTATAAAAGGATCTACCTGAGGGGTTTTCACAGAATTTTAATGGATGCATTTGTTTTGCTTACCTTGTGTGTTTTAAGCCTCTGCATTTTTGTGAGTTGGCACACCTAGTGCTTGGATAGGCCCAAACAAGGTCAATATTAAGTTAAGTCTGACTTTCCCTGATGTGTAGTTTATTATGTATGCTAGGTATATCTTTAAAGTTGCCTCTGTTAGACACAACTTATCTTGGCTCTGTATTTAGAAGCACTGTTAGCAATTTTTAGGTGGATCCCCATTTTTGCTGATAGGCTGAAACTTATCGGCAGTTAGAGGGTAATTAAATGGTTTTGCGAGTGAATGAATGAGTGAAGCATGTTGGAAAGTAAAGGCTAAAGCAAGTGCCTTGATGAGATGTGATCTGAGGATTCTTCTCCTCCTCGAGAATGTTCAGGGCTTTGCAAGTTAACTGAAGGTTCCTTTATAACGTGAAGCTAGATTTTTGGCCACATATTAGCAGGAGGTAGTGTTGATGGTTCAATGTTCAGTAGGATCTTTGGAGGAGACAATGTTGGTTTCACAGAAATGGTAATTGTCAGTGTGTGTTGGAAAATGGGTTATTGGTAGGGCAGGTAGGTACCTACACCTAGCAACAAGCCACTAACCTCCACATAGGTACAGTTAGGTCTCAGTAAATTAATCCCAGATCAACCCTTGGTAGCTTGGCAACGAGCGTCAAGGCTTAACTTAGGAGACAAAGTGTAAAGCATTCAAATATCACAAAACAGTAATTAAATAAAACACAGGAAACAGTTTAAAAATCCAAAACCAATTTATAAAAATAGCTTATATTGTTATCTTTAAAATGACACAAAAACGATTAAAATCGGTTCAGGGGAACCGGAGATATGAATTTTTAAAGTATTATTATTTTCTAGCGCTTAGAAACAAAAAGCGCCAATCGGGTCATCTGGTTGCACCAGGACCGGGGCAAAGTCAAACTTTCAGGCCGACCGCGATGGAGCCCTGCTCGGCTACAAGTCGTGGGAGGCCTCGGTTAAAAAGTTACCTTCTGACTTAGTCTCTTTTTTGATGTTTTTCTTCCCCGGGACGAACCTGCCAGTTGAATCCGACCTCCTGGAGCCCTTGTCCGGATACGCGAAGTCGGTTTCCTCGGTGGTGATTTTTACCTTCGGACTTAGTCGTTTTTTCGAGATGAAAATCCTTCGACCGGGGTAAATCTGGATCTTGATCCGACGTCCGTGGAGCCCTTCTCGGATACGATGGCTGGGAGGTCCCGGTCAACTTTTTACCTTCGGACTTAGTCTCTTTTTTGGATGTTTTTCTTTACCGGGACGAACCACGAAGTCAGGCCGGGTCGCGGTTGAGGCAAGCCGGCTAGAATTTCCGCGTCGGGTCGGTCACTTTATGGAGCTTTTTAAAAAAAATTCTCCAATCTTTTCCAAACTTCTGGGGCTTCACCCAGATGTTCTTTTAAGGTTCTTTTGGGGTCCACAGCTCACCCCAAGGGTCCAGAAGTTCTGTGATGGTCCTTGGGAAGTGCGGACTTCAACTCCCAGAATGCACCTGGCGCAAACTCCTTTTTGGCCACTGGACAGTGGTCAGCTGGTCACTTTTTCAGGAGTTGGTGCAGGGGACTCTGGATAGCAATTTTTCACCTGTAGCAAACAGGGAGTCCCTCCTTGAACCAGTTGAAGCCAGGCAAAGTCCTTCTTGTGGTGAAGCCCAAGTGTGCAGCTGGTGCAGTCTTTCTGAGTGCAGGGTCCAGGTGCAGGCCAGGGGTCCAGCAGGGCAGTCCTTCTTCTCCTTGTAGTTCCTTCTTCTTGAAATTTGGTGGGGATCTGAGGTGTGGGGGCAGGTCTGCCAGTTTTATCCTTGCTCCTGGGTGAAAAGCAGGGGGGCCCTGGTTCTCCAATCAGGGACAGGGTCGTCCCCCTGTGATGACCACTTCCTGGGAAGTGTGGCAAAAATCCATCCCAGAAGGCAACAGTCTCTAAAAATCCAACATGGATGAATCTGATTTTTGGAGGTTACATCTGGCTGAGCCCACCCACTGGTGTGGCTAAAAATCATAAACACACCCCTCTCCTGCCCTCTCCTAATCTAATCAAGGGGGCACCTAATTGTCTGGGGTTGCAGGATGTGGGGGTGTTGCTGGGTGCTGCAAATGTCCTTCTCTGCCTTTGAAGACCAGTTTGGCAGCCCTCCCCCTTCCTGCCTCACCATCTGCTGAGGGGAGATTCTCTCCCCCAAGCACATTCCTTTGTGTGAAGCCTGGCCACTTCACACCTAATCAAGGCAGCCTGGCAGAAGCTGCTGCAGGCTGGCCAATCAGAGCACAGCAGCAAAAACAATGCAGAGCTGAAATTGGCAACTTTTTAGGTAAAGTCTAAACTTTTTACCTGGACAAGTTATATTAAATCCAACAACTGGAAGTTGTGGGATTTATTACAACAATCAATTTGATACCAAATTCTTGGTATGTAACATTTAAGGAGACTTTAAAATGTAAAATAAAGTCTGCCCATTCTAGCCTATGAAGGCCATTTACTTCAATGAGGGAAAAACAAATGTGGCTGTTTTTACCTCACCAGGGCTTATAAATCTATTTTTATAAAGTCCCTGCTTATAGTTACATGGCACCCAGCCCTAGGGGCACATAGGGCACACCTTAGGGGTGACTTATATGTAAAAATAAGGTAGTTTAAGACTTTGGAAGTACCTTTAATTCCAAAGTCAAATTTGCATATAACTTTAATTTAAAAGCAGCCAGCAAGGCAGGCTTGCTTTTAAAATGACACTGGGCACCTCAGCAGTGCACCTAGGTGTGCACCACCTATGCTGTGGTCCCTAAACCTACATGCCCTACCATATACTAGGGACTTATAGGTAGGTTAACTTAGCCAATTATAATTAGCCTAATTTGCATATCCATTTTACACAGAGCACTGGCCCTGGGACTGGTAAGCAGTACCCAGGGCACAGCCAAGAGTCAGTACCCACCAGTACCTATCCAGAAAGAGTGGGGGTGATCAGGCAAAAAAAAGGACTTTCCTACACTGCCCCCCCCCAGATGAAAGGTGATGGGTACTAACCTACACCCTGGTAGTCCTCATCAGCTAAGTGGAAAAACCTGGAAAGGCCATCTGCATTGGCATGAGCAGTCCCAGGTCTGTGCTCCACTGTGAAGTCCATCCCCTGTAGGGAAATGGACCACCTTAACAGTTTTGGGTTCTCCCCCCTCATCTGCATCAACCATCTGAGAGGTCTGTGGTCAGTTTGTACATGGAAGTGAGTGCCAAACAAGTAAGGCCTCAACTTCTTCAGGGACCAAACCACAGCAAAGGCCTCCCTCTCAATGGCACTCCATTTTTTCTCTCTGGGGAGTAGTCGCCTGCTGATGAAGGCAACTGGGTGATCATGGCCCTCTTCATTAACTTGTGCTAACACTGCCCCAATCCCTTCCTCTGAAGCATCTGTTTGCACTACAAATTCCTTGCTATAGTCAGGGGCCAGTAACACTGGTGCTGAACACATAGCCTGTTTTAGGGTGTCAAAAGCTTTTTGACACTCTGGGGTCTAAATGACCTTCTTGGGCTGTTTCTTGGATGTAAGCTCAGTTATAGGGGCCACTATGGTCCCAAAATTTTGAACAAACCTCCTGTAATACCCAGTCAGGCCAAGAAAGGCCCTGACCTGAGTCTGGGTTTTTGGAGCCTCCCAATCCAGGATAGTCTGGATCTTGGGCTGGAGAGGTTGTACATGGCCTCCACCAACAAGGTGGCCCAGGTACACAACAGAACTTTGCCCTATCTGGCACTTGCTTGCCTTGATAGTCAGGCCTGCTTGAAGCAGGGCCTGAAGCACTTCCTTCAGGTGGACCAGGTGGTCCCTCCAGGTGGAACTAAATACAGCTATATCATCCAGATAAGCTGCACTAAAAGATTCCAACCCAGATAGGACTCTATTCACCAACCGTTGGAAGGTGGCAGGAGCATTTTTCATCCCGAAGGGCATCACCTTGAACTGAAAGTGGCCCTCTGGTGTGGAAAATGCTGACCTCTCCTTAGCTCTTGGACTTAAGGCAATCTGCCAATATCCTGAGGTCAGATCAAATGTGCTCAGGAATTTGGCAGCCCCCAAACTGTCAATGAGCTCATCAGCTCTAGGTATGGGGTGAGCATCAGTCCTAGTGACTGCATTTAGACCTCTGTAGTCCACACATAATCTTAATTCTTTCTTCCCACCTTGGGGATTAGCTTTGGGCACCAGTACCACTGGACTGGACCAAGGACTATCAGAGGGCTCAATTACCTTCAGGTCCAACATCTTAGCCACTTCAGCTTTGATGTTGGCCTTGACCTGGTCAGACAGCCTGTACAGCTTGTTCTTGACAGGCAAGCTGTCACCAGTGTCAACATCATGGACACACCAATTGGTGAGTCCAGGGGTCAGGGAGAACAGACTAGCAAACTGTCCCAAGACTTGCTTACAGTCTTGTTGTTGCTGATCTGTCAATTTGGGAGAGAGTACCACTCCCTCCACTGACCCATCTTTTGCCTTTGAGGACAGGAGGTCTGGCAGAGGTTCACCCTCCTCCTCCTTCCCTTCATCAGTGACCATCAGCATGGTCATGTCTGCCCTGTCCTGGTGGGGTTTCATCCTGTTTACATGTAGGATCCTGTGAGGATTCCTGGGGGTGCCAAGGTCCACCAAGTAGGTGACCTCACCTTTTTTCTCTAGGATTGGATAGGGCCCAGTCCATTTGGCCTGTAGTGCCCTAGGAGCCATGGGCTCCAAAACCCACACCAGCTGTCCTGGGTGATACTCAGGCATGGTAGCCTTTTGATCATGCCAGAGCTTCATGAGCTCCTGACTGGCCTCCAGGTTTCTGCTTGCCTTCTTCATATACTCAGCCATGCGAGACCGCAGGCCTAGTACATAATCCAGCACATTCTCCTTGGATTCCTTGAGAGGCTTTTCCCAAGACTCTCTCACCAAGCACAATGGGCCTCTTACAGGGTGCCCAAACAGTAACTCAAAGGGGCTGAATCCAACCCCCTTCTGTGGCACCTCCCTGTAGGCAAACAGCAGGCATGGGAGGAGGACATCCCATCTCCTCCTGAGTTTGTCAGACAAAC
The DNA here is from genome assembly GCF_031143425.1 of Pleurodeles waltl. Taxonomy (NCBI): domain Eukaryota; kingdom Metazoa; phylum Chordata; class Amphibia; order Caudata; family Salamandridae; genus Pleurodeles; species Pleurodeles waltl. Next base: position 461,907,726 of record NC_090440.1, on the reverse strand, counting down.
CCATGATCATGCCCTTCAGGGTCTTATTGAATCTTTCCACCAGACCATTGGTCTGTGGATGGTAGGGTGTGCTGAACTTATAAGTAACACCACACTCCTCCCACATGGCTTTCAGATAGGCTGACATAAAGTGTGTGCCCCTATCTGAGACCACCTCCTTTGTGAATCCCACTCTGGTGAACACACCAAGTAGGGCCCTAGCCACTGTGGGAGCAGTGACTGTCCGGAGGGGTATTGCCTCAGGGTACCTGGTGGCATGGTCCACTACCACCACAATGTACCTGTTACCTGAAGCAGTTGGTGGGTCTAGGGGACCAACAATGTCAATCCCCACCCTCTCAAAGGGAGTCCCAACCACTGGCAGTGGAATCAAGGGAGCCTTTGGCTTGCCCCCTGTCTTGCCACTGGCTTGACAGGTGACACAGGAGCTGCAAAACTCCCTGACTTTTTCTGACATTTCGGGCCAATAAAAATGGTTGACCAGCCTGCTCCAGGTCTTGGTCTGTCCCAAATGACCAGCTAAGGGGATATCATGGCTTAAGGTAAGGAGGAATTCTCTATACTTTTGGGGGACCACTACTCTCCTAGTAGCCCCTTCTTTAAGGGCCCTTGCCTCAGTGTAGAGAACTCCATCCTCCCAGTAAACCTTGTGGGTACCACTGGTATCCCCTTGTTCTTGCCTGGCAGCAGTCTGCCTCAGGCCCTCAAGAGTGGGACACTCTCTTTGTCCCTGGCACAAATCTTCTCTGGTGGGCCCACCTGCCCCTTGCAGTTCTGCCAAAATCCTTCGACCGGGGTAAACCTGGATCTTGATCCGACGTCCGTGGAGCCCTTCTCGGATACGATGGCTGGGAGGTCCCGGTCAACTTTTTACCTTCGGACTTAGTCTCTTTTTTGGATGTTTTTCTTTACCGGGACGAACCACGAAGTCAGGCCGGGTCGCGGTTGAGGCAAGCCGGCTAGAATTTCCGCGTCGGGTCGGTCACTTTATGGAGCTTTTTAAAAAAAATTCTCCAATCTTTTCCAAACTTCTGGGGCTTCACCCAGATGTTCTTTTAAGGTTCTTTTGGGGTCCACAGCTCACCCCAAGGGTCCAGAAGTTCTGTGATGGTCCTTGGGAAGTGCGGACTTCAACTCCCAGAATGCACCTGGCGCAAACTCCTTTTTGGCCACTGGACAGTGGTCAGCTGGTCACTTTTTCAGGAGTTGGTGCAGGGGACTCTGGATAGCAATTTTTCACCTGTAGCAAACAGGGAGTCCCTCCTTGAACCAGTTGAAGCCAGGCAAAGTCCTTCTTGTGGTGAAGCCCAAGTGTGCAGCTGGTGCAGTCTTTCTGAGTGCAGGGTCCAGGTGCAGGCCAGGGGTCCAGCAGGGCAGTCCTTCTTCTCCTTGTAGTTCCTTCTTCTTGAAATTTGGTGGGGATCTGAGGTGTGGGGGCAGGTCTGCCAGTTTTATCCTTGCTCCTGGGTGAAAAGCAGGGGGGCCCTGGTTCTCCAATCAGGGACAGGGTCGTCCCCCTGTGATGACCACTTCCTGGGAAGTGTGGCAAAAATCCATCCCAGAAGGCAACAGTCTCTAAAAATCCAACATGGATGAATCTGATTTTTGGAGGTTACATCTGGCTGAGCCCACCCACTGGTGTGGCTAAAAATCATAAACACACCCCTCTCCTGCCCTCTCCTAATCTAATCAAGGGGGCACCTAATTGTCTGGGGTTGCAGGATGTGGGGGTGTTGCTGGGTGCTGCAAATGTCCTTCTCTGCCTTTGAAGACCAGTTTGGCAGCCCTCCCCCTTCCTGCCTCACCATCTGCTGAGGGGAGATTCTCTCCCCCAAGCACATTCCTTTGTGTGAAGCCTGGCCACTTCACACCTAATCAAGGCAGCCTGGCAGAAGCTGCTGCAGGCTGGCCAATCAGAGCACAGCAGCAAAAACAATGCAGAGCTGAAATTGGCAACTTTTTAGGTAAAGTCTAAACTTTTTACCTGGACAAGTTATATTAAATCCAACAACTGGAAGTTGTGGGATTTATTACAACAATCAATTTGATACCAAATTCTTGGTCTGTAACATTTAAGGAGACTTTAAAATTTAAAATAAAGTCTGCCCATTCTAGCCTATGAAGGCCATTTACTTCAATGAGGGAAAAACGAATGTGGCTGTTTTTACCTCACCAGGGCTTATAAATCTATTTTTATAAAGTCCCTGCTTATAGTTACATGGCACCCAGCCCTAGGGGCACATAGGGCACACCTTAGGGGTGACTTATATGTAAAAATAAGGTAGTTTAAGACTTTGGAAGTACCTTTAATTCCAAAGTCGAATTTGCATATAACTTTAATTTAAAAGCAGCCAGCAAGGCAGGCTTGCTTTTAAAATGACACTGGGCACCTCAGCAGTGCACCTAGGTGTGCACCACCTATGCTGTGGTCCCTAAACCTACATGCCCTACCATATACTAGGGACTTATAGGTAGGTTAACTTAGCCAATTATAATTAGCCTAATTTGCATATCCATTTTACACAGAGCACTGGCCCTGGGACTGGTAAGCAGTACCCAGGGCACAGCCAAGAGTCAGTAACCACCAGTACCTATCCAGAAAGAGTGGGGGTGATCAGGCAAAAAAAAAGGACTTTCCTACAGTGTGTGAATAGTTTTCAAAGTGGTTTCAGGACTTAAAGCTGCAGCACAGTATTGACGTTACCTCTTATTTGTTACAGATTACAATTTATTTGAACATATTAATATAATTAGCAACTTTGCCAACTGCCAGTTTTCATTTTCTTTATGTTCTGAGGTCAAGACTCAACCCCAAGTAGTCCACAATAGACTTGACTCTACTCTCAGGTATCAGAGTTCTTTAGTGATTAACGGGTGTAATAGTATGTTGTTAGGCAAAATAGGTCTTCTATATATTTAGTGGTATGACAGAACAGTTCACTTGTTGGAAGTAGTGGTCTCCTAATAAGGTTTAAACTGGCTCCCACTTCACAAGTGCAGCTAATTCAATCTTGTCACGCACAACACAGGACCTGAATATCTGAGAAACCGCATATACTTTAATCAACCCACAAGACACCTATGCTCTGCCTCTCACTCACATACATTCCCCTGCATCTGCAAAAGCAAAACTGGAGGTCACTCATTTAGCTGCATCACACCCAAAACATGTAACAACCTCCCTCAACACATCAGAGCCTTCTCCTCACTTCTCTAGTTCCACAAGAATCTGAAAGGCCTGGTTATTTGCATAATCTCCTTGGGGACCACACACCTACTCACCTGTCCAAGCATCTGGATACTCCCTTGGTGATTAGTGCACTATAAAATTAACATAGGAGACAATACCTAATATCATACATAGAAAAACACCAAATTAGGCCATTGCCCCCTCCATTAACAGTCAATAAAAAATACATTGAATAGCTCGTAACTTTGCGGGAGACGGGCTTAATTTAAGTAATTCTGTACCGTGTTCAAGAAGTGTAGTGGTATTTTTCTGATTACTAATGAAAGAATAAACAATATTTTATTTCAAATTTGCTGCAGTGCTGATAGTTTCGCAAGACCACACTGCTTCATGTTTTGCTAATGGAGTATATGTTTGAAGATGCCGGAGACAGATAAAGAACATCAGTGTACAACTCATTCATGAGCTACCGATGAGAATGTATCTTTAGGTGGCAGAGCAGAGTACATTGACGTCCGGGATTGGAAAAGTCATATATGTGATGAGCAAAAACAAATTATGTAACTTCCGGCAGTCGTTTCATATCCTGTTTTAAATAGCAATAGCTTTTTACAGCAGCAGGGTAAAGGCAATGTAACTAAACGTGGACCCAAAGGTGTTTTTCGCTGCTTGTTTGTAATCTGGGGTAAATAATCTATATTTTATAAGAGCAATTTGATGTAGGCCTTAAAAACATCAAAATGTCGCTTGATGAAGATGCAGTCAGCAGGTTTGTAGTCTACTTTACTGAGAACTGGAGCTCCATGCCTCAAAAAGCATGCGTCAGGCATTAGGCATACATCAGTGAGCTCATAATTTGCACATCACGCTCCACTGCTTGAACAGGGCCTCTGATTAAAAAATTGCACAATCTCCTATTTTCCAAATCCCTGCTTTGAAAGAGAAGCATGTTCAGTTTGACACTGCATTAGACATTACTCCAGCAGAAAAGAAGGGTTTCAGAGTTAACCGCTTTAGACACCATGTAACTCACCTTGGGCTAGCAAAGGTGACTAAACTGTATGCAATTCTGTAGTGAAAACGCTATTTCATTAATCTACGATTATTCGCTTGGTAGTGTTTTCTTTTTAACTGCCCTGAGCAAAAGCCAGCTGTGGACTGTATGCGGAATGTCTTCTTTCACAGCTGGGTGAAGTTTCCTTTCCCCCCCGTACATAATTTCGAAACGCTCTGATGGATTGTGGACGTGCTGGATTGCCTTACCATAAATCTTCGAATAGTGATTTCTGGACCTGTGGCGGGGCGGCCGCATTACAACAGATGAACTGGCAACAGATGACATTTTTCAACAGCAGATTAGCCGAAAATGAAGAAAGTCCCTGATCCTGCAGTGCAATGGGTTCACCTTTCATCACCAAGATGCGAAAGTGCATTATGTTACATTGGTGCACATTTGTCATTGTGATTGTGTTTTTCTGTGTATAATTATTTCATGCCCACGTTGATACGTGTCCCCGTGACAGTCTAATCCAATGACTCCAGCAGTCATCCGGCCCGCGGTTTATTTCACTGATGCGCAGCTTCTCTCTGCGCCAGTGACGTGCAGATCTGTTCCTGATCGTTAACTAAGAGGATGTGAACAAAAACAGAAGGCGAAGTAGAGTTGACTGTGTGTCTGTCCTGTTGTTAATTTTATTGGCGCTCTTTAGGGGGCTGTGTTTGCCACTGGAGATGGGTTCTGCCACAGAAGACGTTGAATTATTCAATCACAGCAAAGACAGATTGTGTAAAATAATGCAAATCCGTTGTGCTTTTGATTTAAGACTGGGTTTCCAGTACATGTGTTTAGGAAACCTGACCGTAAACTGTGTATAATCATCTCATGCCCACGTTGATACGTGTCCCCGTGACAGTGCAATCCAATGACTCCAGCAGTCATCCGGCCCGCGGTTTGTTTCACTGATGCGCAACTTCTGTCAGCGCCAGTGACGTGCAGATCTGTTCCTGATCTTTAACTAAGCGGATTTGAACAGAAACAGAAGGCGAAGTAGAGTTTGACTGTGTGTCCATCCTGTGGGTAATTTTAGTGGCGCTTTTTAGGGGGTTGTGTTTGCCACTGGAGATAGGTTCTGCCACAGAAGACGTTGAATTATTCAGTAACAGCCAGTGGCGGCCGGCAGCTTTAGGAAAGATGGGGGCTGGCGGGAAGCACACACATACTCATTCTTTCACACACACATGCATGCACGCACTTCGATTAACACTCATAAAAATTTAAACATGCACACACACCAAACATTAATTTAAAAAGATTTCACCCACACCCCCCCTTCAGCCTCGGAGGTCTCACAGGTCAGCACAGCACAGGTCAGCACAGCAGCAGCAGTCCAAGGCAGTTCCTGGTGAGCCCCCCCCAGAAGCATTCTGTGTCCAGTTTCAAGCATGTTCTTGTTCCCAAAGTGTTCCAAATTGGAGGGAAAATCCCCTGTACTTGTACTCAGTGTTTGGTTTAACAAAGTAGGGGAGCAGAGGTTCCAACCAGTTACAGCTGGTTCTGGGAATGCCCCCTCTCTCCTCTAGCACAGGCTCCAAACATCAGTTGGGGGTAAACAAGCCCTTTATGTGAGGCCAGGGCACAGCCTTTACAGATGCATGTGTGCCCTGCTTCTCCCTTCTCTCAGCTCAGGAAGGCCATTCAATATGCAGATGCACCTCTGTGACACCTCCACCCTCCCTGTGTGCAGGCTGTCTGAAAAGTATGCACAAAGCCCAACTGTCACTCTGCCCAGACATGGATTAGAGTCAAGCTGAAAAACACCTGAGTCATAAGCACAGAGAAATGCTCACTTTCTAGAAAGTGGCATTTCTGTAATGACAATTAAAAATCCACCAACACCAGTAAGCAGCATTTCTCTCTACAACCATACCAAACATGCCTACGCTACCCCTCATTGATCAGACAATACCCCCTAGACATAAGGCAGGGTATTTCCAATGCAATCCTAGGAGAAGGCAGCACTCACAGCAGTGAGAAACCAAATAGGCTGTTTGTCACTACCAGGACAGGCCACGCAACCAGGCATATGGCCTTCCACATAGCACCCTGCCCAACGGACTAGCTAGGGCCTACCTTTTGGGTGACTTACATGTAGTAAAAGGGTAGATCTGGACCTGGCAAGTAAATTTAGATGCAGGTCCCTGTGACAGAAAACTGTGCACACAGGCGCTGCACTAGCAGGCCTGAGACAGGTTGTAAGGCTACTTCAGTGGGTGGCGCAGGTAGCACTGCAGGTCCATTAGTAGCATTTAATTTACAGGCCCTAGGCATAGAGATACCACTGTAGATGTGTTGGAAAGTGGATTATTGGTAAGAGCAGGAAAGTAGCTTCACCTAGAAATAGGCAACTAACCCCCACTCAGGTCCAGTTAGGTCTCAATAAAATAAACCCAGCTCGACTCTTGATAGCTTGGTGACAAGCGAAAAGACTTAACTTAGGAGACAAGTGTGTGAAGCATTTAAAAATCACAAAACAGTAAATAAGTAAAATGTAAAACACAATAAAAATTCAACACCAATTTATAAAAAATAAGATGATATATTTATCTTTAAAATGACACCAAAACGATTAAAATCGGATAACGGGAACCAGAAATATGACTTTTTTTTTAAATTACTGTTTTCTGGCGCATAGAAATGAAAAATGCCAATCTGGTCATCTGGTCGCACCTCGACCAGGGCAAAGTCAAAGTTTAAGGCCTACGACGATGGAGCCCTGCTCGGCTACAGTGAGCGGGAGGCCTTGGTCAAAACTTTACCTTCGTTTTCTTGAAAATTTTCTTCAGTGGGACGAAGTCGCCGGTCTGATCCGACCTACCTGGAGCCCTTCCTCGGATACGCGTTGCAGGAGACCTCAGTGAAGATTCCTATGTTCGGACTTAGACGATTTTTTTAGATGAAAATCCTTCGACTGGGCCAAACTTGAAACTTGATCCAACATCCCTGGAGCCCTCTTAAGATACACTGCGCGGAAGGTCCTGGCCAACTTTCTATGTTTGAAATTAGTCACTTTTTTACAGAGATTTTCTTCAGCGAGACAAACCTGCAAGTCAGGCTGGGTCGCAGTTAAGGTAAGCCGGCTAGAATCACCGCGGCGGGTCGGTCCCTTTATGGAGGTTTTTCCAAAAAGTTCACCAATCTTCTCCAAACTTCTTGATCTTCTTCCAGAGGGTCTTTGAAGGTCCTTTAGGAGTCCACGGCTCACTCCAAGGTTCCAGTAGCTCTGAGTTGCTCCTTGAGGGTGTTGACTCCAACTCCCAGAATGCACCTGGCTCAAACTCCAAAATGGCCACTGGACAGTGGTCAGCTAGTCAGTTTCTTCAGAATGTGATGCAGGAGACTCTGGTTAGCTATTTTTCACCTGTAGAAACAGGGAGTACCTCTTTGAATCAGTTGAAGCCAGGCAAAGTCCTTCTTGTGGTGAAACCCAAGTGTGCAGCTGGTGCAGTCCTTCAGAGTGCAGTGTCCAGGTACAGGACAGGGGCCAGCAGGGCAGTCCGTCGTCTTCTGATGTTCTTCCTTGTAGTGATCTGAGGAGTGGATGCAGCTCTGCCATATTTATCCTTGCTCCTGGGTGAAAAACAGGGGGGTCCTGGTTATCTAATCACAGGCAGGCTCTGTCCCCCTTTGATGACCACTTCCTGGGAGATATAGCAAAAATCAGTTCCAGGGAGAAACATTCCTCAAAAATCCAACATGGCTGAAAGTGATTTTTGGAGATTAGATCTGACTGAGCCCACCCACTGGTGTGGCAAAAAATCCTATACACACCCCTCTCCTGCCCTCTCCTAATCTAATGAAGAGGGCACCTAATTGTCTTGGGTTGCAGGATGTTAGGGAGGTGCTAGGCTGCTCTAAAGGTCCTTCCCTGCCTCTGAAGACCAGTTTGGCTGCCCTTCCTGCTTTCCCATCTGCTGAGGCAGATCTCCCCCCCGGGCAAATCCTGTCTGTTGAGCTCAAACCACTTCACACCTCATCAAGGCAGCCAGGTCAGTCTGCTAGAGGCTGGCCAATCAGAGAAGGACACTACAGAGCTGAAGTTGGCAACTTTCAGGTAGAGTTTTAAAACTCTTTACCTGAACTACTTATATTAAATCCAACAATTGTAAGTTGTGGGATGTATTATAACAATTAGTTTGATACAAAACACAAGGTATCTGGCACTTAAGCAGACTTTGTTAATTAAAATAAAGTATCCCCATCTCCATGCACTACGGTGAGGGAAAAACAAATTTGGCTGTTTTACCTCACCAGGGCGTATAAAACTATTTTTTATAAGGTCCCTGCTTATAGTTGCATGGCTCCCATCCTAGGGACACATAGGGCACACCTCAGGGGTGACTTATATGTCACAATAAGGCAGTTTAAGACATTGGAAGTACTTTTAATTACAAAGTCGAATTTGCATATAACTTTAATTTAAAACCAGCCAGCAAGGCAGCCCTGCTTTTAAAATTACCCTGGGCACCTCAGCAGAGCACCTATGGGTGCACTACCTATGCTGGGGTCCCTAAACCATGCCCTACCATATACTAGGGACGTATAGGTAGGTTGACATAGCCAATTATAATAAGCCAACTTTGCATACTCCTTTTAAACAGAGCATTGGCCCTGGGACTGGTTAGCAGTACCCAGGGCACCATCAGAGTCAGGAAAACACCAGCAAAAAGTGAAAAATGGGAAAAAAGTTAGGGGCCCTCTGCAATCAGCCCTGTTTTCTCACAACAAGGGGCTTACAAGTAAGTTAAATGTGTCAGTTAGGTATAAGCTAATCATACCAACTTTAGAAGGGAGAGCATCTGCACTTTAGCACTGATCAGCAGTCATAAAGTGTTCAGAGTCCTAGAGCCAATCAGCAAGAGGTAAAAAAAAATAGGAGGAAGGAGGCACAAAGTCTTTGGATGAACCCGCAAAAAGGGCCAGGTCTTACAGTGGCCCGACTTGGTGAGCAGATAGTTCCAAAAGAGCAGAGTATTTCGTTTTTGCAGTTCCGAGGAGGCTGGTGACTGTGATGTGAGGTTCAGCATCAAGGATGCTTCGCACTGCAGTGTTTCCAATACAGCTGTGAAGAGATGCATCACACTGGATCGGATTTGCTCAGAGGACCACAACTGAGCTGGCAGAGAAGCTTCATCCCCACATCCAAGGGTCCAGGACTAGGATGGTACCACTTGGGGATACGACTCACTGCAGACAGATTCCAGGTGCTGAGTTCAAAGTGATTGGAGCCTTTTCTATTCCTGTGGCTCTGACTAGATGGTCAGTCAACTAGCCCTTGGAGTCACTCTGGTGATCATGGGTTAAAGATGTAAGTGCAGTTTGTTACTCATGCAGCAGGGCAGCAGGGCAATAGAGTAGCAGTCCTTCATGAAAGGCAGCACAGCAGTCCTTCTGTGTCGGACTCAAATGAGTCTCTGAAGACTTAGAAGAGTTGGGTCTGAGGGTCCAATATTTACATCTGGTGCCTACTTTAAAGTTGGAGCAAGGTCTGGAGTTTTCCATCCCCCATAAGTGGTTGGAATTTCCTGCCTTCCTGCCCTCAGCTTGTCTGGGGTCGCAATAAATAGACTTGTGCCAATCCCTTTGTGGGCGTGCTCAGACAGAGCCTTTGTGATGTGCAAATGTAATTGATGACAGCTCCTCCCCTCATTAAGTCAGAGATGGCCCATCCTGCCAACACCTATGCTCCTTTGTCTCACTTTCTTGGAGAAATGTAAAAAGACCAACTCCCAGCTACACGTAGTCATGCAAGCACCAAATGGTTAGGAAAGCAAATGCAAACTTTCTATAAGTGACATTTTTAGATTTGTGACTTAAAATACAACTTTACTATCAACTAAGGTTTTAAATTACAATTGCTTAGACACCAAACTCAACATGCTCACCTGCTCCCAATTGAAAGCTAACCATTATTAAATGTAATAAGGCAACCCAGTGTTATCCTATGGGAGAGGTAGGCCCTGCAGTAGTGAAAAAAACAGTTTAATAGTTTTTACACTACCTGGACATGAAAAATGTAAAGGCATACATCCAACTTTTTAAATGCACTGCTCCCTGCACTATGAGCTTTTTAGGGCTTACCCTAGGGGTGACTTCTATGTATTAAAAGGGAAAGCATAGGCCTGGCAAAAGTTGTATTTTGACATATCGAAATGGTAGTTTAAACTGCGCACGGAGGCTGCAATGGCAGACTTCAAGCATGTTTAATGGGCAACTTAGGTAGGTGGTACAACCATTGGTGCATGCCCACTAGTAGCACTTAATATATAGGCCCTGTGTACATATCATACCACTTTACTTGGGACTTAAAAATAAATTAAATGTGCTAAAAGGTGTAAGCGGATTTCACCATGTTTAAAGGAGTGAGTACACCCACTTCTGCCTGGTTAGCGGTGGTAAGGTGCACAGGGCCATAAAGGCCAACAAAGGCCAAAGACAGGTTCATAAACCGGAGGGTGAAGGCCAAGTACAATAAACGTAAACTGGTTACTGTGGATTAGAAGATCACATCTAGCAAGTAGGGTTTGAATTTGTGGAGGAGTCATAATATATGGTTGGATTTGCTGTTAGAAAGAAAAACTCCTTCACGGTATACAATCAAGCTCTCATACATGATTTAAGGTGATGTGGTATTAGGTATTATTTTCATTGTCTATTGAATGGCTTTCCTGAGGCAGATTTAGTGCAGAATCAAAAGTGTTGAACATTGCTTCATAACAGTGTACACCTACTATGGGGGTCATTCTGACCTTGGCGGTCCATGACCGCCATGGCGGAGCGCGGCGGAAGCACCGCCAACAGGCTGGCGGTGCTTCCTTGGCGATTCTGACCGCGGCGGTAAAGCCGCGGTCGGAAAAGGGGAGCCGGCGGTTTCCCGCCAGTTTCCCGCTGGCCCAGGGAACCCGCCATGGTGGAGCTGCTTGCAGCACCGCCATGGGGATTCCAACCCCTTTACCGCCAGCCTGTTTCTGGCGGTGTCCACCGCCGGAACCAGGATGGCGGGAACGGGTGCTGTGGGGCCCCTGGGGGCCCCTGCACTGCCCATGCCACTGGCATGGGCAGTGCAGGGGCCCCCTAACAGGGCCCCACAAAGATTTTCACTGTCTGCTTGGCAGACAGTGAAAATCGCGACGGGTGCCACTGCACCCGTCGCACCCCTTCAACTCCACCGGCTCCATTCCGAGCCGGCATCATTGTTGAAGGTGCTTTCCCGCCGGGCCGGCCGGCGGTCTTCTGGCGGTCGCCCGCCGGCCCAGCGGGAAACCCGGAATGACCGCCGCGGTCAGAATGACCGCCTATATCTCATGACAATCAAATACCGTATTTATCGGCATATAACACGCACCGGCGTATAACACGCAGCTCATAAACTTAAATTTCGGTATTTACTATGGGTCCTTAACATTATATCGGCGTATAACACGCACACATCATTTGCCCCCTATTTTCAGGGAGAAAAAGTGCGTGTTATACGCCGATAAATACGGTACATAGAAACCATTGTCAATCAATGCATCATTATATTTCATACCATTGCATCTCAAATATAGGAATCATAGGTGAATACAATAATTAGGAGGGTGAGGTAGATGATGTCAGGGTAAAAATAATAATGATTTACTTAACATGCCAATGTAATTGTAGGCGATGTTGTGGATGCTATATAATGGTAGGCCAATAATAGTGACCTCAATATATTATCATACAATCTTTGGTAATCCATTGTCTGGAATCAGAGTTAAATTATGTTTTTTGTGGGTGCAAATGATAACAGGACACAATTCTGTAAGTTTGGAAGCATACATGTTTTAATTAGAATGGGTGAGGCAGTGCATATGACAAAAGCACCAAATTATTTTCCTCTGAATACAAATAAGACCTTTATTACAAAATGACATACAGCAATCCATAACATGTTTATATCAGATACCACAAAATGTGTGGAAACCTCCTCAGCCATTATACATGGAATATTTAGTCACCAATTTGGTTTGCAGAGAATGCTATCATTGTTTGAATTTTGCATACATCTGAGTCATTCTCTAATGGTGAAATGTTTATATATACCCCTTTAGTAAAGGTCTAGCAGTGGAGATATGTATAGCTTGTTGGTAAAAATATGCAACTTAGTTGATTCATTCTAGGTTGTTCTGTGTGTAGCTTTTTTACTGAACTAACACAAGATATGGCCTCATCTTCTAAATATGAGGAAATAAGTCATAAACCAGCTCCTATTAGTATATAGAATTATAGATGGATAACAGTGAATTGGGAATTAATGGGATGTTTTTCACTGGGGGGTTCTGAGTGACATCAAATAGACAATGCAGAGCAAAGCTTGAATTGTCTAGGATGTCACTCAAATCCTCAAGGTGAAAAACATCCCAGTAATTGACTTTTTACACATCATTAATGTTCCCCTGCCTGTGCTTTCCACTTCTATGCAGTGACAGTGGAGTAATGAGGAAGCCATACATAACATGGCCTTTGATATGTGTCCCTGTCCCAAAGATTTTTTTTTAAAAAGAGAAACTTACCTGCCCGACTTGTCCAACCCCTATCACCTTCCCTACCTTTCTTCCCCCTTCGCCAGCTGTGCTTTCTGCTTTCAGTCAAAGCAGATGAACAGAGCTGTGCTGGCAGGCTCTCAGGGAGGGCTATCAGCCTGGACTGAGAAGCCTATCTGATATCACCACAGTGGGTAAACAGTTTAGTTAAATCTGTCATAGTAGTAATTAGATTTACTTTACAATACAGATTCCTTGAAATGATTTGCTTCATGTGCATGTATGGAAATCTGTTTGTGTTTTGACGTTGCTAAAGTGTGCAATTAGTTGTATTTTTCAGAATATTTGTTATTCCCCTTTAAATAAAACAAGAAAATACATGAGTTGTAAATGTAACACAACTATTATAATCAGTAAATTATAAAATAATATATATATAATTATTACATGCAATATAAAATCAATGGTAACTGGAAATGAAGGGTGGGTATTAGAATGTGGAGTATGTAGAAATAAAATAGATGAAATGTATGATAACTGGAAGAGAACAGGAGAAATGCAACAAAGAACTCACAACAATGATTGGTAGAAAACGTACTAAGCTAACTCTTATATTAAACCTGGTAATTGCCTTAGCCTTTGGCAATAACAACATTCTCTGTCATGTAACTTGTAAGTCACAGTAGCAAGTGATTTGTAACCATTTAACCCCCAAGAATCTTTTGCTTTAGGACTACCCCATTTAGGACTTTTACTGTCAGTGAGTCCCCCTAACTGAATCACACTCACTGCAAATTCTTTGAAGTCGCTTGACAGTGCTAGCCGCGAGGGTACATCTTTGAAAATAAGGTCCACTGCTGTGCAAATAGTACAAGAGGCTTTGGGCTGGTTGCACAGAAGCAGGTAAACACATGCTTGTGTCCTGAGCATGTGGGAGTACTTTCTAGCTAAGCCTTATATCTACACACATGAAGTATGTGGCAGAAGGGACATTCTTTAAGTGGGAATAAGTTATGAGAATGTATTTATCTGTAGTGATTACTGAAAAGTAAGTGTTTCACTGAATTATAGGTTAGGGGCAAAATCTGAGTCAAAGTACAGGTTCGCTCAACGTAGGCCTAGATAATTAGGTGAGCTAGCAATCCTAGTTAAAATGTACCCAGAGGGCAGATCTAAGATAATTTCTGTGATATCTGTACTGTTTATGGCACATGGAGATTTTGCATAATTGTCTGACTCGGGTCCCAAATGGACATCTGACTTCTTTCTCCCTTACTGGGCCAAGTTGTTTGCTCTGCTGGCCAGCAGAAGGAACAAAGGAATCCTCACACAATAGAGCAATTTCCCAATGCTTGTACTTGTGCCCACTTTAAATCACTATTTTGGATTGTGACAGGGTGCTCTGCATGAGGATTGAAAAAGTGGTAGCCTGATGATAGTTCACCCTAGGATTGGGCAGATGAACCTACCTTCCATAGCTTCTCATCTCACTTAAACGCCCCTACATAAGGGAAAGACTGTGGAGATCTATGGGAAATTGGATTACTAGTTGAAGTGGATGATAGTCTTCCACAAGTAATAATGTCTCTCTCCATGTTACGTCCAGTTAAGGTTTCAGTAATTCAAACCTGAGCTCAGCTACTGTTATCTATGAGGCAGGAATGGTTAATTTAAAAACGTTAATACATTTAGAAGTGCCAAAACAATCAAAGACAAAAAGCACAACACAATAAAAAAATCCCACTCTAATTTACAAAAATAAAGAATATTTAAATGAACAAACTGACATAAATACAACACAAATTCAATAATGGGAAATGGAGATATGGATTTTCAAAGCTTAAATGAAAAATAGTGCCTAAAAGCACAAAGCAGCAACTGCGGGGAGCTGTTCGTGCTAGACTGGGACAAGGGTAAGGTGTGAGACAGACTGTAGTGGAGCACTGGTCGGATATGTGGACCAGGTAAGTGTTATCCTCAGACCAAGAACATTTTCAAGATGGTAAAGGAGGCCCTGAGATGCTGGGTCCGGAAGACTGCGGAGGCCCAGCTGGGGATGTCCTCCCAACGGGGAGAGGTGCACATTCGACCCTGACCCCCCCACCACAAATGACCCGCATTTCGGCAGTGGCCTACCGTGAGGTGGATGGGCACTTGAGGGCAGCAGAGCAGCCAGAAGGGGGTAAGTACACACTCCCACCTCCCTAATGTTAGGCATGTATGGGTCTGGGGAGTCTACTAGTGTGTAGATGTTGTGTAGACCATTGTTAGTTGCACATCAGCTATGGTTATGTGCCATCCTGGCAAGAATTGTAGCAGGTATGTGTGCCAACACCATGCAGCCGGTGACTCATGCGGGTAGGAAATCAAATTTTCAATATTGTCTCCTGACATTAGTCATATTTTGGGTGACCAGCTCCTTCCATCAACATCAGTATACCTGAGGTGTCAGGGCATTGTCGTCACTAATGGTCTGCCACTATGACAGAGGTAATTGGTGTGATCCAAATCAGCTGCCTCAGGTGTAGATGGCTGCAGAGGACACAATGTAACTGGCCACATAGTTGATGGATTTGTTAGCATGCTACCTTGCCATGCAGGAATCGGTAGAGTAAGGTGTACAGGGTATGCCTATGTCAACGACAATGGGTGTGTGGCAAGTACTGTGCTACTGTGCATTGTATGACCCTTCATGTAGTCAAAGGTGCCAGTGTTCCCACATTATTTGGATTATAGTGCATAGCTTCTGTTTGCCCTCTGATTTCCCAGAGTTGAGCCTTATAATGTAATGGTATGCAATGGCATGGCATACCAGCAGTTAATTAGGTTGTCAGTCTGTGTGCATTATGTGTAGGTATTGACCCACTGCACCCTTTCTTTCTCTCCTCCTCTGTCTTTGTACGCATCAGCATCCTTAGGCGAAGGAGAAGGGGCACTGGCAGTGGGGAAGCTGCAGCCCACGGGACCTAGGAGGTTGATACCAGTGGAGCAGAGGGGACCAGTGGGATGGATGTGAGGGGAGTGCCATGGGGGAGACTGGATCAACAACATCCTCTTCGGATTCCTCCTCCAATGGACGCTTCCTGGTGGTGGCAGACCCATCTGGGACCAGCTCAGCTTCATCCTTGTCCAATCCCCCCTTACCAGCACCCCTTCCCTTAGCTCCCCACCCAGTAGCCCATGCCCGCTCACCCAGGAAGATGGGCATCTCCTTCGCTGCATGCAGCTCTGCTCCTGCCCCTGTCAACCCTGATGCCCCCAATGAGGAGGCTATTGACCTCCTGAGGTCCATCTCTGTGGGACAGTCAACCATCATGAATGCCATCCAGGGTCTGGCATCACAGATGCAGCAGATCAGTGCCTTCCTGGAAGGCATTCACAGTGCCCTGACTGGCCTGTAGAGTTTCTGACTCTGGCCTCCTCATTGAAGGCAGCCGGTATCCCTTCGTCATCCGGTCCGCCCTCCAGTTACCTGTGCCCAATCTCACACCCATCCAGAGCACACAGTGAGACCAGCATTGATTCACCTCAACAGACATGGGTAACACAAATCCCACCACTGCCATGCACACAGCCAACATTCACATGCACACATAACAACATCCACTCCCTACACAGACTCCCCACCTCCTCCCTCACAGACACACCACTCACACCTTCTTTCACAACATCAACAGTCCCAGATCCATGCACAAGTCCCATCATGCCCACCGTCACTACAATAGCGGACCCCCATACATCCACCCCATTCACTACATGCGCACCCACCACAAATACCTGCACCCTCACATGCAGCACATCCACCATTCCTCCAGACACTTACACATCTACCCTGTCTTCTCCCTGCATCCCCCCCTCATCCCAGGACACCTAAACGCCCACACTCACCCACCCAACAGACACCCATCACACACATGGCTTCTACTCATGCACCTGCACATAAGGCACCTATCAAGGCACAGCTCACAACCACTCCTTCTCCTTCCCCTCCCACCCGTTTTTCCCATGACCGCCCTTGTGTTCCTAAAAATTTTTCCTATAAGAGTTTGCCCTGTTACCTCCCACTGACCCTGTCCCTGTTTCCCCCTCATTGCCTCCCCAGTTGCAGTCTTTCCACCTCCCAGTCCTCCCATGGTCACCCTGGTAGTGCCCATGTCCCCCCTTATGGGGACTACCACCACACCAAAGGGCAAGGGCCCTCTGCCTAAGGGCCATACGAAGGGGAAAGCCCCCCCAATCAAAATCTAAAGCACCACTCTCAAACCTAAAAACCCCCACCCAAACCTAAAAACCCCCTCCAAAACTCAAACCCCCACCCGGGCCCCTCTGTCTCCCCTGAGGTGCCTGCATGCCCCATTGATGTCCCTGCCATGTAGAGGCCACTTTGCAGTCAGGAGTCAAGTTGGGGCCAGGAACTCTGTCCAGTGTGTCTGGAGCAATAGACGCTTATGGACTGACTCTTTTGTATATAGTCATTTAATTACTGAGGATCATTAATTTAATATACCTGCACCAGTCACCTGTTGGTGTTGAGGTTTACATACTTGTCCTGCCTTTCCTTCCAGATGGATGTGTTGTATATGTGCAATTTGGTGTGTGTCTTCAATGTTTGTGATGAGTTTGTGTAGCAGCATGAGTTTTGTAGGTGAGTTGTGCTATGGACTTCTTGTGATGTTTTGTGTTGTGTGGCAGTGGTGTATGTATTGTAATGCATCTGTGATGTACTTTGTGTTGGGTGGAGGTGGCATGTGATGTGACGTTGTTTGGCAGTGTTATTGTTTGCATAGGTTGTGTGCTGTTGTTACGTGTTGCTGGCAGTATGTGTTTTCCTGTGGAGGTGTGAATTGTGCCTCTCAGCCAGTGCATTTGTGTGGTTACAATGGTGTTGTGGTTGTGTGACTGGGTGGTGGTGTGTATGGATGTATCTGACAGTGGTGGTGGTGTGTGTATGACACAAGTATGTTGGACGTGGTGTCTGTTGTTTGTGTGTGTGCTGGCATGGGTGTATGTTTGCATGTGTGTGTTGGTGTGGCTAGCAATGCAGGGTTGTGTGTTACGTGTGGGTGTGTACTAATGGCCATCCCTCCAGTGTGTGCTACGTGGGTGTATGCACAGGTGTTGTCTTCATTTCCATCAGTGGTTCTGGAGTTGTACGGCCAGCAGGAGCAGTGGGAGGACTTCCAGTTCATGTTACATGGTGGCTGCGGATGTGTCTGTGTTCCTGAAGGTGAGTGTCTCCTTTTATGTTGGTCATTTCTGCCAGCATTTTCGTGGCGGTGAAACCACCCCGGAAATCCTGTCGGGGTACTGGGTCATTAATATGGTCGACAGAAACATGGTCCCCGGTGCTCTAGAGCTGGCTGCTGCACTGGCAGGGTTTTGGCTGTGTTCTGTTTAGAACATCACCATTGTTATTATATGGCGGTCTTCAACCCTGGTCCGGCGGATTTGTGACCGCCATTGCGACGGCTAAAGTCATAATGAGGGCCTCAGACTTTGATCTTTTCTTTGGTAGTTTTCACCTTAAATTTGAAAAGGTTATAACTCCGTTCTATTGATTGGATTTGTGTAGCTATGGTGCCAAATTTATTAAAATGTGCTCTGAAATTCATGTGGGATTTTTCTTGTGTTGTTTTCATTTTATTACTTTTTGAGTGCTGCAGAAATACTTCACACATTGCTTCTACGTTAAGCATTATTGCTTTTGGGCCATGCTAACAGGGGATTAGGCGCAGGTTAATTTAGTGACATTTGTGCTTCACCCCAACAGGGATTCTGGGCTGTTGCTTAAACAGGATTCACACCCCTTTTAACCCAGTTTCTCACAGTAACCCTACCTACTTTTCCAGTAGTTCCTCCTGTGTGTCCTACTGCAGACAATCCCACAGTGCCCCTCTCTACTTAAAGCCAAGATGGCAAAAACGTTCTTGTCTTGGGCTGAGCTCCTGTGTCCAACCTAGATGAGTGGCCAGGGAAATTAACAACCACTCTATTCTGGCCACTCAAAACAGTTCTGGGAGCAGCACCTCTCTCATTGGAATTGGGACCAGGCTGACCAAAAGGGCAATAGAGGGGACAGCCCCTGATTTTATTTGACAGGGTTTGCCTCTTTGAAGATAATTAGGTTCCTGTCACTGCTCAGATAGTAGTCTTATCAGAGAAACAGATCAAGTCCCCACACCCAACACGTTCATCTCAGCAATGGGAGCAAGTTTACACCTCATCAAGGAGCTTTTCAGCTACTGGGTGAGAGTTAGGCCTCAGTTCAATTTTAGTTAGGCCGGGGTCATTTGAGTAATTTCAGTGATTATGCATTACTCGTTTGAAGTTATTCAATTATATCAGTTTGAGTAAGAGTAATTTGGGGCAAAAATCCTACTGCAGGAGCTTAGTAATAATGATCCCAGACTGAGCAAGTAGCTGCTGGCTACTGCTATTCATGTTCTGTAGCATTTGGTGCTTTTTTTCTTAGCACAGAAAGGATCCTTGAGCCCATTTGGGATGCAGGGGTGTATTTTCCACCAAGAAAATAGCACTTAGGTGGTCATTACGACCCTGGCGGTCAGAGACCGCCAGGGGTAATGTAGCATCCGTACCGCCAACAGGCTGGCGGTACGGAGGCCCTTATTACGACCGCGGCAGTAGCGCCACGGTCGCACCACCGGGGCTGGCGGTTTCCTGACATTTTAGCCCCGGCGGTGATAATCCGCCAGGGCAGCGCTGCCCTGGGGATTATGACATCCCTACCACCAGCCTGTTTCTGGCGGTTTGCACCGCCAGGAAGAGGCTGGCAGTAAGGGGTGTCCTAGGGC
The DNA here is from genome assembly GCF_031143425.1 of Pleurodeles waltl. Taxonomy (NCBI): domain Eukaryota; kingdom Metazoa; phylum Chordata; class Amphibia; order Caudata; family Salamandridae; genus Pleurodeles; species Pleurodeles waltl. Next base: position 461,888,160 of record NC_090440.1, on the reverse strand, counting down.
CCCTGGGGGCCCCTGCACTGCCCATGCCACTGGCATGGGCAGTGCAGGGGCCCCCTAACAGGGCCCCGGGCAGCTTTTCACTGTCTGCATAGCAGACAGTGAAAAGCACGACGGGTGCAACTGCACCCGTCGCACGGCCTCAACACCACCGGCTCCATTCGGAGCCGGCTCCTATGTTGCGGCCTCATCCCCGCTGGGCCGGCGGGGATGTTGTGATGGGGGTCGCGGGAGTGCGGCCGCATTGGCGGCCGCACAGCGGTTACCGTTTGGCGGGCGGCTGCCAATGCCGTACTGACCCCCTTAATGTTGGATTATGCTGCTCACGTAATTATGCGAAATTACAAAGAATTTAGTGTTAGTTATGCTAGACAAAATTACACCAGTTACACCCACACCTAGTGAGAGTTGGAGAGGCTTCTACAGGTTTGAGGCAGGCAAAATGTGACCCTTTAAAAGTAACTTTTGTAAAATATTTAAGTGCAAAACCAACTTTACCAATACATTTTATTTGTAAATGTTTTTTTAAAGATTCCAAACATGAATTTATTAGTTGTTTCCCAGGTAGAGATAGCATTATTTAATTTTAACAATAACTCCAGATGCTTTCTTCGGCAGCCACACGTCCACTCGGACCAACCCCTACCCTGACCGATCACATCTGCAACCTCGGCATTCTCCTAGACAGCAAACTATCAATGAAAAAACATGTAAATCCTGTCTCCTCAGCCTGCATCCACAAGCAGGATTTTTAAGTGGCTTCCCTCATTTGGGTCATTTGAGTAATTTCAGTGATTATGCATTACTCGTTTGAAGTTATTCAATTATATCAGTTTGAGTAAGAGTAATTTGGGGCAAAAATCCTACTGCAGGAGTTTAGTAATAATGATCCCAGACTGAGCAAGTAGCTGCTGGCTACTGCTATTCATGTTCTGTAGCATTTGGTGTTTTTTTCTTAGCACAGAAAGGATCCTTGAGCCCATTTTGGATGCAGGGGTGTATTTTCCACCAAGAAAATAGCACTTAGGTGGTCATTACGACCCTGGCGGTCGGAGACCACCAGGGGTAATGTAGCGTCCGTACCGCCAACAGGCTGGCGGTACGGAGGCCCTTATTACGACCGCGGCGGTAGCACCACGGTCGCACCACCGGGGCCAGCGGTTTCCTGCCATTTTAGCCCCGGCGGTGATAATCCGCCAGGGCAGCGCTGCCCTGGGGATTATGACATCCCTACCGCCAGCCTGTTTCTGGCGGTTTGCACCGCCAGGAAGAGGTTGGCGGTAAGGGGTGTCCTGGGGCCCCGGCCAGCTTTTCACTGTCTGCATGTTTTGGGGGTCTTGTCCTGGGTACTGTGATGTCACTTCCTCTGCAGATGGGCAATGGGAAGGTAGGTTGCCAAAATCAATCAGCGTCGAGCCATGCAACTACTTGTATTGGGTATCCACTTGCCAAAGTAGAGAACAAAGGGCCAGATGTGCTTATATTAGGAATTCATACAAAATCACAATTCAGAAATTGCCATTTGTAATTTACTAAATTACTTTTAAAATAGGGATTTCTAGTGGGGTCACAAATTGACCTACCTCATGAATAGCCAATGTCCATGAGGTAGGTTACACTTTGTAAGCCACTAGGAATCACAGCAATCTCAGGGATGGTGGCTGGCTGCGTTCAGAAGACTGCTTTCTAATAATACAATATTTTTTTATAACAGCCTATTTCCCTAAAGCAAAACAGGATGTGTTTAGAAAAAACAATTTACTTTCAGGTTTAACTTGTTAAGAGTAAGCAGTGGTCTGCAGGACTACTGCCTGTCCTTAAAAAAATATATACAAATATATGAATAATACATATATATAAATGCATAAATATGAAATAAATGTAATAGTTTCAAAGGGGAAAGAGTCCATCTCCTTCAAGCTGTTGGTAAAATATAAATGTTTTAATACTGGAATTTAGTCTTAAATCATTAATACCAATGCAAATTGGTGTTTGAAAGGAATTCCCTAAACACACCCTTTCCAAATACCAAATTGCAAACCAAATTGCCATTCAGTAGCACCTTACAAATTTTCAATTTGTACTTCAAATACAGCATTTTTTACTTTCGCAAATGACCCAATTCTCCGAGTTGTTCGTGACCTCAAATACGCTTTGTACATGTGGCCCTAAATGTTCCAATATGCTAAAGGCCAAGTCCTAATGAATTTGGTGGGTTTTGCATATTGACTGCATTAGGACCTGACATTCACTTCATAACGTTATTGATGTACTTGTCATTCGCAGTACAGAAATTCCAGCTTGCAAGTGACACCAAATTTCTTTCCCTACATTCAATTGCTTAGTAGGAAAAACATTTTGTTAAATACAGCAAGTATCCTTAAAAGGCAAAGATGTATTTTTCAGTTTTCAAGTTCTCAGGCTAGGACTCACAACAGGGAGAACAAACAATCATCCCCTGGACCGGTGCTTGCTCCCTGAGGCCAAAGCTGACAATTCCCAAAGGGGAAGCTGTCCCACTGGAATAGCTTCAAGTTTCCCAATCGGGTACTTACCCCTCTTGAGGCCTGATCACAAACTAATGGTTTACAACTCAAATTGCAGTCAGTAATCACTGATATATCACTTCAAATTGCAAAGAGGAAGAGTATACCACTTTCATACCCTCTCCTATTTGCAAACAAGTGAGTCTCAATATTCTTTTACAAGTCAAATAGGCCATTGTTGATTGCATGCGAATGCCCATGTACCACCAACAAGATGCACCCTTGATACAAAATAGCACATAGAGCTACTTTGCATCACTTTAGGGATACTTTCTAAACAAACCACATTTTGCAGATGGCCAAGCAAGATGGCCGACTAGTTGCTCCTCACGGAGCTCCTGCCAGTCAAAAACAAAATCCTGTGTAATCCACCTTTTTCTGGGGCCATCTTCCCCCATAATTACCTGTCCTGTCCTCTTTTGTGGGACTGGTGGGGCTTATCGTAGACAGAACTTGAGGAGCCATTAGAGGCTTCAATAGAACATATTGACCCTCCATGTCTGGACTATCCTGTGTCAAGAGTGTGGGCTGCAAAGGAGCGACTTCATACTTGCAGACAACCTGAAGACCTTTGTGTGGAGGGGGCAGAGCTATAATGCAGGGATGAGCCATGCTGCATGGAAAACTGTGTCTGGGCCATCAACCCAACGTAGAGGACTAGGCTCCTTGGTGCTGGAGTGCCCACACCAGAGAGCTGGCATGACTGCATTGCAGATGAGTGAAAGACAGTGGTATGGAGACCTCGTGCTCCTAAAGTGAAACATGAGGCCAGTACACCATCTGGACACCGTGATACACACCTGGAGGCCTCATGAGATGGACATGGTGGCCCAGGAGAGTGGCAATGAGGCCCCGGGAAAGAAAAAAGAGGGCCGGCAAGGGCTCAGCTGGCTAGCCATCCCAGAGTAGAGGACAGGAGCGGCCTGAGGTGGGAGACATCGGAGGTACTGGATGCTGCGTAGCGGGGATCCGACTAGCTGGTGGGCCTTGTGGGACTTGGGGAACTGGGCAAGGCCACCGGGCCCGCCTGGCTGAAGTACCATGGGGGTCCTTCAGACCATTATACCTACATCCTTCTGGTGGTAGCCTGAGGGGCCACCCAAAACAGCAGAGGGGAAAACGTGCTTAGTGGTGCAGCTGCACTGTGTCCTTGGTGGTCTCCTGGACTGGAGTGCTGGTGCATGACCAGTCCACTTGAAACAACATGGAAGGGGCCAACACTGTGCTGGGAAATTGGACTGAAAAGGTAGAATTGCGAGGGTCACCTGGCAGTGAGATATAGGACCCCCGCTTGCTGCGTGACCTCCTTTTTCTGACAATACACCAAGAAAGAACCTTCTTTACTTTCCACAAGGGTACGACTGAGCACCTGGACTAGGGCAAATGGTGGTACATGCTTCCCACCATACTACTGGATATAAGAGGTGGAAGGCGGCCTATAGAGACCTACCTGGGGACCCTCCCCACCCTACCGTTCTTTGCAGCAAGTGATTGTTCCAGACCGACACGAGCCCCTTAATAAACCTCTGATGGGAGAGTGCACCTGCTGTGCCACCTCAGACAGGCGAAGGAACTTTGTAAGAATTGACCCGCGCAGTGGGTTGACCATCTGGCACACACAAGAAGTGCAGGGAGAGTGCTATGATTCCCTGGACCCATTCATGGACTGAAGTGTGGGAGCCGGAAGGCTACCTCTGTCCACAGGAGGGCTGTAGTATGACTTTTGGAGACAGTGTGGGTGATACAATAAAACCTGCATCAGCATTGAGAGAAAATGGACAGAATTGCCTAAGCCAAAATGTGAAAATGATCCTTGGAATTATTGGCACCATATGGGTGACCAAGGTCTGGCTAGTTTCTAGGAATGCAGACTGGGGGGGGGGCACACTGGTACCAGAGTACCTGAGATCCTGAACACACCACAGCAATCATGGTGAAGGAAAAGGCAGCACGACCTGGTCAATCCATACTGACAAGTGACACAATTAAGGAAGGACCATCCAAGGACCCCAGAGATTGTTCCAGCAACCACCCATCCCAGGACCCGTCACTAGCAGATGTATTGGAAGCCATTAAAGGTCCCCACAATGAATTAGCCACCACGATTAACTCAGTTGCAATCAATGTAAATCTCCTCCAGATGGATCTCCGGAAAGTGTCAGACTGGTTTACAGTGACAGATGAAGATGTGGGGCTGCTGCAACAGGAGGTTGCCACAATACAAGCTACAGGACCATTGCTGCAGAAGCTAATAGTGTGACTGAAGGAACGCATAGAAGACTCCAAAGCGAGATCCAGGAGAAATAACCTACAGTTTGCAGGATTCCCAGAGAAAGCGGAAGGACACTCAATGGAACTGTTCCTGGAAGAATGCATTACTACCACCCTGCTCGCTCCCTCAAAATTCTGTACATTTGAAAGGGTCCATTGGGTGCGGGTGCCCCACCTAAGCTGGCAGCACCATCGTGTGGCCTCATAGAATGCTTGTTTAACTTCAGAGACCGAGATGCCATACTGCAGCTGGTACATTATACAAGGTCCCCCGCAGTTTGAGGGTAAGCCAATTTGGATCTACCCAGACTATACCAAAAAAAGTGCAGAATCAAAGGAACATGTTTCTGGAGGTCTAGAGCTGCACTAGTGACCTTAATCTAATGTTCCCTGTGAAACTGAGGTTTGTTCACTTGTGGATAATGCTTTTCTTCTTCACTTTGAGGAAGCAAGTAACTGGCTGGACACCCTGATCAGAGGGCCTCGTCAGGAGTGTACAAGGAAGGATATGGAACCTTCTGGCATGCAGAGACACTCGGCCCATCTGCAGAAATGGAAAAGACATGCTGGGGAACAAGGTGTCTCAGGCTTGGTCTGTCTGAATAGCACCCTCATGGAAAAGGGTGTGATACCAGATTCCCAAAACTCATTTCACAGAAGTTGAATTGACCCTGGCACGGGCAGTGACAGCACCATCTCAAGTCCCTTCTAAAAAATGTTCATAATACTGTGAGTACTGCCCGGTGCGAGAGAGGTTGGCCTGGCTGGATGCTGTTGTGTAGCTATGGGGGGACTATAGACTGCTCTGAACAACCTCAAAACTGATGGTCTGCAGATATTAATGGGGGTGGGCCTGGATTATTTGTTATTTATCATCTATGCAGCTTTGTTACTTCCAACCCAGGGAGATGCCAAGTGAGATGGTGTGGATTGACTGTATACTCTGTATTGTACGTTGGGCTGGCAGGAGCAAAACGGGAAAGAAAGGGGTGCAGGTGTCGGGGGCTGCTTGAGTGCTTCAGCCTTGTGACACCCATTTGGCCCTCACCCATAGCACAGCTTCAAGCTGTTGTATTAAGAAACTTGTACTGATTGTTCTCTAAATTTACAGGGGTGGGGAGGGGGAAATGCAAGTTCACAACCTGACTATTTCTTGGTGGGCAACTTAACATTGCTTCCCATGGGGCGGGAGTGTTGGGAAGGTGTTTCTTTTGAATGTTTTTACAGTTTGGGGAAACTGCAAGCTGCTCTTGTGTATGGACGTCCTGGTGTCTACCTGTTAGGCGCCCTGTGAGATTGCTGAGTGCCTATGTGCCCGGGTGGACCAATCCAATATTTGAATTGATACTAAATGACAATGGCATATGAGGTGTTTAAATTCCTGACTTGAAATGTCAGGGGCCTTGCCCATTTGGAGAAGAGTTGTAGAGTGTATGCTTTCCTGAAGTAGTACCATGTCTCTATTGCCTTTGTACAAGAATCAACTCATGCCTGGGGTGACCTTATCGCTAGTCTCCAGAAGACATGTAGGTGGCATGCGTGGCCATTATATGGGTGGCTTCTGGGGTCCCCTTTCCAGCATAAGGGGCATGCACATGATTTAAAGTGCTCTACGTGATACTGTTCGGTACCCTGGATGGCCGTGACATGTGCCTGATGAGTGTTTATGCTCTAATAATGACTATGCAAATTTTTATGTAGGTGCGACAGGTGTTGTTGCGCCATACCTAGTGGCAGACATTGTTTTGGCAGGGGACTGTAACTGTGTCCTTAATGGGATTCTTGACCATGAGCCACCCCAAAAAAAATCACAATAAGACTAACATGACGAGTGTTGGAAAATGGCCTCTCTGAAGGGTCACCTCATAACTTTTAGCTTTCCTCCTCTTCTTTTTCTGACCTCATTTTTGCTTGCTTTAGGACTCTGCACACTTTACCACTGCTAACCAGTGCTAAAGTGCATGTGCTCTCTCCTTCTAAAACATGGTAACATTAGCTCATACCCAATTGGCATGTATAATTTACTTGTAAATTCCTATTAAAGTGCACTTCAAGTGCAGGGCCTGTAAATTAAATGTTACTAGTGGGTCTGCAGCACTGATTGTGCCACCCACATAAGTAGCCCTTTAACCCTGTCTCAGGCCTACCATTGCAAGGCCTGTGTGTGCAGTTTCATGGCAATTTAGACTTGGCATTTAAAAGTATTTGCCAAGCCTTAAACTCGCCTTTTTCTACATATAAGTCACCCCTAAGGTAGGCCGTAGGTAACCCTCAGGGCAGGGTGCTACGTAGGTAAAAGGCAGGACATGTAAACGTGTTTTATATGTCCTGGTAGTGAAAAACTCTTAAGTTCATTTTCCACTACTGTGAGGCCTGCTCCTTTTATAGACTTGCATTAGGGCTGCCCTCATAGACTTCTTGAGTGGTAGATTCTGATCCGAAAGGGAAAACCAGGTCATATTTAGTATGGCCAGAATGGGAATAGAAAAGCCTGCTTATTGGTGAGGTTGGATGTTCTATTACTATTTTAGAAATAGCACTATTAGAAAGTGACCATTTCTCTGCACTTAAAATAATCTGTGCCTTACATCCTGTCTCCCATCAACGTCTGGTCCGTGCTGGTTGAGAGCTCCAGTGTGCATTTCACCTAGACAACCACAAACACAGGGCACTCATTCACATCTGCATTCATCTGCATATTGAAAGGGTCTTCCTGGGTTGTAATGGTGAAGGGCCTGACACTTACATTTCAAAGGCCAGTAGCTTGCCCTCACACAATGGACTGATACCCCCCGCCCCCACTGGGACACTGGCAGGCAGGACTAGGCTCTAAGGGGAACTTGTGCACTTCAAAACCACTTTTTTGAAGTCTCCCCCACTTCAAAGGCATTTTTGGGTATATAAACCGGGTCTCTGACCCTACCAACTGAGACACTTCTGGACCTATACCTGCACTTTGTCAGAGGAGCTGCCTGGCTGCCCAAAGGACTCATCTGGACTGCTTTGCTGAGAAGGACTGCTGCCCTGCTGTTGCCCTGCTGGCCTCTGACTTTGCTGAGAAGGACTCAGCCTTCCCCAAAAGTGCTTTCCAAGGGCTTGGATTGAGCTTGGCTCCTGTTTTCTGAAGTCTAAGGGCCAACAAAGACTTCATCTCTTCAAGAAACTCCTTGTGCGTCAAAAATCGACACACCGCCTGCTGAAATCGATGTGACGTCTACACTGTGACTGAGAAATAGCCGCACAGCTGACCAGAGTGATGCAGCCCTGGCTTCACTACTGGAAATTCAATGCAGGGCATTCCTTCACACATCGCCTCCTGGATCAATGCAGAGCCCGGGTCTTCTTCCAGCACATCCAGGATTTTCAACACATCATCCGTGGGCATTAAAATATCCCCACATCACAGTGAGGAACCAAGACTGCGCACCGAAAAATGACGCATCGGCGAAAGAAATGACGCTTTGTCTGTGCCGCATCAGGACTTTGACGCAACACCCTATTTTTCCACCCATCCCCTCCTCTGCGGTGTCCGTGTGTCGTTATTTTTGATGCATACCAGGTATTGTGTGCAACTGTGAACTGTTTATTTCTAGGGATTAAGACTCTTTTAAACCTTCAAAGTGATAAGTCAACTTGTGCTTATTGGATCTTTGTTGTTTTGACCTTATTTTATTCAGACAAATATTATCTATTTTTCTAAACCTATGTGGTGTATTTTTGTGGTGTTTTCACTGTGTTACTGTTAGAAATGGGGTCTTTGGTTGGCAGTCAGGTTACCCATGTCCAAGCAAGGACCCTCACTCTAGGCAGGGTAAAGGAGAATCACACTCAGTTAACCCATGCTCACCCGAGCTCCAAGCAGGCAAGACAATGTGTTAAGTATTTGTACAACCACACACAGTAATACAGTAACACATTGGACCATTACAAAAAGACACAACACAGGTTTGGATAAACAGTAAATATTTTATCTAAATAAACAAGACCAAAGATTATAAAAATCCACAATAAATTAAATACAAATTAAGCAATTTAAAGCAAGAAAGCAGTGCCTTGAGGCACAAATGCTGGAAGTTGGTGTGATATGGCATTGTGGAAGAGTTGTTTTCCAACAGTGCAGTGCCAATGGCGCCGTTTACGGAGTCGGGGAGAGCTGTTTCTCTGGGTCCAATGCTGCATCAATTCAGGTGCCATGGGGCAGAAGGACTGTGGCGTCGTACAGCGGCATCGGGTCCTCACTACAGAGCGGTGGAGGTGAAGCGGAGTCAGATGCGGAGCCCTTCAGCTCTTCTCCAGGCAGAGGTTCCTCTTGAATCCTTGAAGTAATCTAAAGTCTGGGGTTTTGGGTCCAATACTTATACCTCTTTCTGCCTTTGAAGTTGGCAAACTTTGAAGTAAAGTCTCAAGTGTCTGTAGGATCCTTTCTTGTCCAGGCCAAGCCCCAGCCACACACCAGGCTGGAGACTGCAATGTGTGAAAACAGGCACAGTCCATTCAGGTGTGAGTGACTACTTCTCCTCTCCCTTCCAGCACAGATGACACCTCAGGATATGCGGGCTACACCCCAGCTCCTTTGTGTCACTGTCTAGATAGAGGTGCAAACAGCCCAACTGCGAAACTGACCCAGACATGGAATCCACAAACAGGCAGAGTCACAGAATGGTTTAAGCAAGAAAATGCCTACTTTCTAAAAGTGGCATTTTCAAACACACAATCTAAAAACCAACGTCACTAAAAGATGTATTTTTAAATTGTGAGCTCAGAGACCCTTAACTCCATATTTCTATCTCCCAAAGGGAGTCTACCTTTAATAACATTTTAAGGCAGCCCCCATGTTAACCTGAGAGAGATAGGCCTGAAAACCGAATTTGGCAGTATTTCATTGTCGGGACATGTAAAACACATAAGTACATGTCCCACCTTTAACATACACTGCACCCCACCCATGGGGCTACCTAGGGCCTAATTTAGGGGTGCCTTACATTTATAAAAAAAGGGAAGGTTTAGACCTGGCAAGTCTGTACACTGGCAAAGTCGAATTGGCAGTGCAAGACTGTGCACACAGACATTGCAGTGGCAGGTCTGAGACATGTTTAAAGGGCTACTTATGTGGGTGGCACAATCAGTGCTGCAGGCCCACTGGTAGCATTTGAGTTACTTGCCCTGGGCACCTCTAGTGCTCTGTACTAGGGACATACTGGTAAATCAAAGATGCTAACCCTGGAAAGCCAATTACACATACATTTTATATAGGAGCACTTGCATTTTATAACAGGATAGCAGTGGTACAGTGCCCAGAGTATCAAAACAGCAAAAAACAGACCAGCACACATCAACAACCTAGAAAAGAGAGGCAAAAAATTTGGGGAGACCACGCCAAGGATGCCAAGTCTAACATTTACTGTATGATTTATGCACAAATACTTTACTCATTGCCTTCTAAGTTAAACCTGACTGATCAGTGCCAAGCTACCAGAGGGTGGGCACAGGATAATCTGGATTGTGTGTGATTTACCCTGACTAAGATTATATATGCCAGGTGTATACTGCTGCCAACAAAAGACCCCGTTTCTAACAACGAGGATGCTGGAAAATAGGATACAGGTCCAGAATTTTATGAATCCCTGTAGGTAAAGGCATAATCTAGTGTATATGTCTGAAACCAGAACATACAACCAGCTAGACTTGTTTTATTTCATCTGGGCTTGGTGTGAAGGTAATTTCTTAACTTGATCTGTACCTGTCTGATCATTGCCAGTACTGATGTGTTTAGGGGGTGACATAGTCACCTGGCGATTCTGCTTTGGCCCTTACTGACTCTCCGTTTTGAGACTGAACTGAGGTTCAGGTGAGGAAGATGCTCTCATTACCCATGAGAAGGTCCTTGCTGTCATTAGATAGCTGAAAACCACGAAAACACCAGGAAGTGATGATCTCCTGGCCAAATTCTGCCAAGGTATACAAACTGTAGAGAAATTACAGGAGGCCCTTCAGAAGGGACGTTTGCACAACACTATGTGTGAGGTCCTGATAGTACTGGTGCCAAAACCAGGCAAAATAACAATAGATGCTTCCTCATAAAGAACCATCTAACTTTTAAATATAGATGTGAAAATCTTTAGCAGTCTGTTAGTGGACCAATTGTTGCCACATCTCCCAGCAATAATACACACAAACCATTGTGGATGTATACCAAAGAGATGCACCATGTTTAACCTTAGGCGACTGTCACATGTATACAATGCACAACACCTGGAAGAGGAAGCCTACGCCTTAGCGTTTTTAGATATCGAGTGTGGGAAAACAGGGCTGATTGCAGAGGCCCCCTAACTTTTTGCCCCCATTTTCCACTTTTTGCTGGTGTTTTCCTGACTCTGATGGTGCCCTGGGTACTGCTAACCAGTCCCAGGGCCTGTGCTCTGTGTAAAATGGATATGCAAATTAGGCTAATTATAATTGGCTAAGTTAACCTACCTATAAGTCCCTAGTATATGGTAGGGCATGTAGGTTTAGGGACCACAGCATAGGTAGTGCACCCATAGGTGCACTGCTGAGGTGCCCAGTGTCATTTTAAAGGCAAGCCTGCCTTGCTGGCTGTTTTTAAATTAAAGTGATATGCAAATTCGACTTTGGAATTAAAAGTAGTTCCAAAGTCTTAAACTACCTTATTTTTACATATAAGTCACCCCTAAGGTGTGCCCTGTGTGCCCCTAGGGTTGGGTGCCATGTAACTATAAGCAGGGACCTTATAAAAATAGTTTTATAAGCCCTGGTGAGGTAAAAACAGCCAAATGCGTTTGTCCCGCTTTGTAGTAAATGGCCTTCATAGGCTAGAATGGGGAGACTTTATTTTAATTTTTAAAGTCTCCTTAAATGATGGATACCAAGAGTTTGGTATCAAACTAATTGTTGTAATAAATCCCACAACTTCCAGTTGTTGGATTTAATATAACTTGTTCAGGTAAAGAGTTCTAAACTTTACCTGAAAAGTTGCCAATTTCAGCCCTGCATTATTTTTGCTGCTGTGCTCTGATTGGCCAGCCTTTAGCAGCCTGGCCTGGCTGCCTTGATGAGGTGTGAAGTGGCCTGGCTTCACACAAAGGAATGTGACTGTGGGAGGGAATCTCCCCTCAGCAGATGGTGAGGCAGGAAGGGGGAGGGCTGCCAAACTGGTCTTCAAAGGCAGAGAAGGACATTTGGAGCAACCAGCAACACCCCCACATCCTGCACAACCAGACAACTAGGTGCCCCCTTGATTAGATTAGGAGAGGGCAGGAGAGGGGTGTGTTTATGATTTTTAGCCACACCAGTGAGTGGGCTCAGCCAGATGTAACCTCCAAAAATCAGATTCAGCCATGATGGATTTTTAGAGAATGTTGCCTCCTGGGATTGATTTTTGCCACACTTCCCAGGAAGTGGTCATCACAGGGGGAAGGACCCTGCACCTGATTGGAGAACCAGGACCCCCCTGCTTTTCACCCAGGAGCAAGGATAAAACTGGCAGACCTGCACCCACACCTCAGTTCCCTACCACATCCAACAAGGAAGAACAACAGAAGAAGAAGGACTGCCCTGCTGGACCCCTGGCCTGCACCTGGAACCTGCACTCAGAAGGACTGCACCAGCTGCACACCTGGGCTTCACCACAAGAAGGACTTTGCCTGGCTTCAACTGGTTCAAGGAGGGACTCCCTGTTTGCTACAGGTGAAAAATTGCAAACCAGAGTCCCCTGCACCAACTCCTGAAGAAAGCGACCAGCTGACCACTGTCCAGTGGCCAAAAAGGAGTTTGCGCCAGGTGCATTCTGGGAGTTGTAGTCCACACCCCCAAGGACCATCTCAGAACTTCTGGACACTTGGGGTGAGCTGTGGACCCCAAAGGAACCTTAAAAGGACATCTGGGAGAAGCCCCAGAAGTTTGGAGAAGTTTGGACAACTTTTGAAAAAAAGCTCCATAGAGGGACCGACCCTCCGCGACAACTCTAGCCGGCTTGCCTCAACCGCGACCCGGCCTGATTTGCTGGTTCGTCCCGGTAAAGAAAATCTCAGAAAAAGAGACTAAGTCCGAAGGTAAAAAGTTGACCGGGACCTCCCAGCCAGCGTATCCGAGGAGGGCTCCATGGATGTCGGATCAAGATCCAGGTTTACCCCGGTCGAAGGATTTTCACCTCGAAAAAACAACTAAGTCCGAAGGTAAAAATCTCCACTGAGGATTCCAGCATCGGCTCCAGGAGGTCGGATTGGACTGGCAGGTTCGTCCCGCTGAAGAAAATCTTCGAAAAAGAGACTAAGTGTGAAGGTAAACTTTTAACCGAGGCCTCCCGCGGCCTGTAGCCGAGCAGGGCTCCATCGCGGTCGGCCTGAAACTTTGACTTTGCCCCGGTCGAGGTGCAACCAGATGACCCGATTGGCGCTTTTTGTTTCTAGGCGCTAAAAAAAAAAATAATCTTTACAAATTCATATCTCCGGTTCCCCTTGTCTGAATTTATTTGTTTTGGTATCATTTTAAAGATAAAAATATAATCTATTTTCATAAATTGGTGTTGGATTTTTAAACAGTTTCCTGTGTTTTTTTAAATACTGTTTTGTGATATTTGAATGCTTTACACTCTGTCTCCTAAGTTAAGCCTTGACACTCGTTGCCAAGCTACCAAGGGTTGAGCTGGGTTTAATTTACTGAGACCTAACTGGACCTTAGTGGAGGTTAGTGGCCTATTGCTAAGTGTAGGTACCTACCTACGCTTACCAATAACCCATTTTCCAACATCGAGCAAGCGTTCAACTTCATTGATTGGGAATACCTATTGCATGTTTAAAACGAGGCAGGACTTGGACCTTAAATACATAGCCTGGGTCAAGTTGTTATACGAAGCCGGGGTATGTACGGGAGGGGTGGTTTCCAACTACATAGAGGCACCTGTTAGGTGTGCCTTTTGTTGCCCCTCCTGTTTGCATTGACCTTAAAGCCACTGGCAGAGCTAGTATGTCATACGCTGGAACCCTGGGGAATTGCGGTGCAGGACACTACCCATGTGATATCCTTGTACTGATGATACTCTAGTGTATTTTCGGAACCCAGAATATATAGTTCCCATACGCCTGAACATCTTACAGGTTTTTGGGGAGGCCTCAGGCCTATATGTTAATGCACATAAATCTCAGCTACTCCCATTGGGAAGCATGGTGGGAATCTGGGCTGAGGTTCTCCCACATGTGGGAATCCCAAAGGGGATATGTTATTGGGGTGACAAGATTGACCACTCAGAGCGGGCCTTTGTGGACCCTAATTTTGGTGGGGTACTGGAAGGTCTCCAAACTTTTGTTTGGTTCTGGAGGGACTTCCTTTGTCTGTGCTGGGCAAGGCTGCAGTTGTGAAGATGGTGATGCTCCCCAGGAGCCTGAATGCACTGCTGGGCATGCTCTATGAGTTCCCCTGGCTCTATTTATCTAAGCTAGACAGCTTGATTATAGATGTATTGTGGGCCAATAGGAGGAAATGAATAGGACTACCCATGCTGAAGGAAACCTAAGGACATGGAGTGCTTGAGATTCCCAATATAGAACTCTACTATATGGAAGTGCATTTACAGCACGCTGTCCACTGGTTAAATTCAGTGGAGAACTGGGAAAAAATTATTTTGAGTGGTTCTCACTGCAAATTAACACTCTCTGCTCTGCTTATGAGTGGAGCATGAGTGCCTACAGATACGCCCTTCATTATACAACAGGTCTGTTGAGTGTGGGCGCCAGTAGGCACAAGAGTATTACGGTAAGCTTGGGTGATATTCTGACATGGGAACAGAAGGCACTTGAAAAAATAGCTGATGTGATGTCAGTGGAAAAGTGGAAGGATGGAGGCTTTGAAATACTTGGGGATTTCTATCTTGGAGGTTCATTTATCGAGCAAGATGAAGCAATTGATACAGGACAGTACTTGCAATATGCAAAGATCTCCGCAATGGCACTTGAAATATATACCTGCTTCCCAGGGGAGCCAGAGCCCTCATAGACACTGATGTTGCTTCTCTCACTGGCAGAGTGCAGTAGATTTCATGCACGTTGTGTGGAAAAGATATTGTGGAGAACCTAAATAGAGCCACGGGCTGGGACCTATAACCAACATTCCATAATGTTCTGTTGGGCTTGATACCAGCAATAAAGAACTTTAGTAGGAGATTTATTTTATTGGGCCTACTACCTGCAAAGTGCCACAATGCAATAAAGTGGTTAGGGGCGGTATTGAACCTGGCTCTTTTTGCAGGGTCATCCCCAAACTTTTTGCCTTCCTCCTCCTATTTTTCTGATGTCTTGTTGTTGGCTCTAGAACTCTGAACACTTTATCACTGCTTATCAGTGCTAAAGTGAAGGTGATCTCCCTTCTAAAGCTGGTCTGATTGGCTTACACCTAATTGGCACATTTAATTTACCTGTAAGTCCCTTGTACAGTGGTATCTCTATACCCAGGGCCTGTAAATTAAATGTTACTAGTGGAGGGGCAGGGCTGCTTGCGCCACCCACAGAAGTTGACTTTCAAACCTGTCTTAGGCCTGCTATAGCAGGGCCTGGGTGTGCGGTTTACTGCCACAGGGACCTGGCATCTAAATTTACTTGCTGGGCCTGAAACTCCCCTTTTACTCCATGTAAGCTACCCCTAAGGTAGACCCTAGCTAGCTCAATGGGCTGGGGGCTATATATGTAAAAAGTAGGACCTGCGCCTGGTTGTTTGGCCTGACCTGGTAGTGACAAACAGCATATTTGGTTTCTCACTGCTGTGAGTGCTGCCTTGCTCATATGATTGTATTGGAAATGTCCTACCCTATGTCTAGGGGGTATTGTCTGATCTATGAGGGGTATTGTAGGCATGTTTGGTATGATTGTAATGGCAGTGAGAAATACTGCTTACTGGTGTAAATGGATTTTTTATTACCATTATAGAAATGCCACTTCTAGAAAGTGAGCATTTCTCTCTGCGTATGACTCTGGTGTTTTACATCTTGACTCCAAACCACTTCTGGGGCAGAGTGGCAGCTGGGCTTTGTTCATACTTTTCAGACAGCCTGTACACAGGGAGGGTGGAGGTGTCACAGAGGTGCAGCTGCATATTAAATGGACCTACATTTGTAAGGGCTGTGCCTTGGCCTCACACACAGTGCTCGTTTACCCCCCGGTGATGTCTGGAGGTCTGCTGGAGGAGACGGGGGGCAATCCTAGAACCAGTTAGGACTGGTTGGAACCTCTTCTCCCCATTTTGTAAAAGCTTGATGAAGACTGAGTATAGGTACAGGGGGATTTCCCCATGTTTTAGAGACACCAATGGACTGACCTGGATGCTGCTGGCAGGACTCGCCAGGAACCACCTAGGGACTGCTGCTGTTGTGCTGATCTATGACCTATTAGTCCATTGAGAAGGACTACCACTGCTTCTTGGACCTTTTGCCCCATCTATTGTCTCCAGGGGCTGAGTGGCATGCCCCCTGTTCCCTTTCATCTTTTCTTCAATTACTGGAAGGGCGCTTGGCCTTCTGGTGTCCCAGCACGAGGAGCGCTGTATTTTTATGAGATAGCACGTGGAGAGCACTGACATTGCCGAGGTTTCCCAGAGTGCAGAGAAAGTGTTCCAAGTTGCCCTAAGATCTGGCGTGAGGAAAGCACCTGGTTTGCAGAATGTGTGCACCCCCTTCCCCTTCACAGGTGCAGAAGGAAGCCTGAATGAAGGAGAACCTGTGGCAATCGCTGCCGACAGGTCCTGGCGTGTGCAGGCAAGCATGCATTGTTTGGTGCCCCAGGGCACTTAAGCACTGTGAGTAGTGCCCCCGGAGCACAGACAGGCACCTACTCAGGGGGCCTTCACCGCCACAGTCCCTAGGAGACCAAGTGGAAGCCGGGGGAGTACGCGGGCTGCAGCTCCCCTTCTGTGAGCAGCCCCGGTCCATGGACGTGACGGAGGAAGCATGCAGCGGGGGGGGGACACATGTGGTGTCTCGAAGTGTGGGAGGCTGTGTGCGCCTCTGTTCCTCACCGGGTGGTATAGAAGCCTTGACTGAGGCCCCTGCCTGGATGAGGGTTAATGAGACGAGGTGACCTCCATCTGAGGAGTGGGGGTCAGCTCCAGGTGTAGAACCCTGGCGATCGAGGGTAAGTCCCTCTGTTTAGGTTTCGGCCCCTATTTGGACAGGATCCCATTTGGGAGGCTGGGGTGGTGACCCTCGATTGAGGTCCCAGTACCTGTACAGCCCTTTTCCTCTGGTGCCAACTTTTGTTGTGATAGTAGTTTGAGCTCCTTGTAATTATAAGTACTGCATTCCTCCTGAGAGGAGCGCAGGAGCTCCCATGCTAGACCGTGTATGTGTGATACGGCCCCTTGTATAATAGCAGCACTGGTGGGCCCTGCCCTACATCTGAACAATGTGTTTTCTACTGCCAGATGCCCTTGTGATAATGTCAGAGCCTCTGTATGTATGTGTTCACTGCACCATGTGTATTTCCAGGTGCTGTTTCACCGCAGGTGCAGTCATGATAATATGGTACAGTGATGATGATGACATGAGCATATTAGGAATGTTTTCATGACCTGCCATGTGTTCCTTTGATGTTTCATTTTTATGGACATTAATGATGTTGTTTGGCATTTCTGATGATAGGTATTTTACCATGGTATGTGCATTTTGGTGATAACAATGTTTTCCTGACTACTGCTTATGTTGCAGAATACCCAGTAACCTATGTGTTTTATGTGACTACTGCTGGCTTTTGCACAGTAATAATACTGCGTAGTGTTCTGACAACTGCCTGTGTAGCAGGATATTCTGACATGTTTTGTTTGGTCTAATGATTTTGTATACAATACAGTTTAATGTTATATAACTTGGTGTTGTGTTTCCTTTGTGGTTTACATATTGGGTCATGTGTATTGTGTCAGTTGTGCAATCGCTTTACACATTGCCTCTGGGATAGGCTTGACTGCTCAAGCCAAGCTACCAAAGGGGTGAGCAGGGGTAATTGTTCTGACTAGAGTGGGTGGATTCTGCCTGGCTTAGGTGCACACCCTGGCCAACCAGATATCCATTTCTAACAGGTGACACCCCCAAAATACACAGATTGTCTTCAAGACATGTCAGAATGGGCAGTAGCAGAAGAAGTACGAATGAATCATGTGGGGGGAGATGAGAAATGTAGAAGATGATTTGGCTGCATGGGTGGGGATGCTGACTTGCTTAGGTGAACACCCAGGTACTAGTGTGAAGCACTGGAAGGAAGAAGGCATGAAATCGATGCATTAACTTGGGATGACTTATGTGAGATCAAAGGGGTAAAATGAACAACAGGGAGCCACAGTTAAAGTTGGGGTGTGAGCAGTGGTGAATGAGGTGAGGGTACACAAGGTGAATGGGCTAAGATCATAGGTATGCTGTCATGTGGGGAAAGAGGGCTACTTGCAGTCCCAAAGAATGGCTACAGGATCCAGACTACTTAACGCTATATAAGATGAATGCGTATCCATTTAGGGACTAATACTGATAAACGAGAGCAGCAAGGCGGGTGGGGGGAATCTGGGATTTGTTATTAAATTAATATGATACTTACAAATTTGATATGTACTAGGACACTAAAGGTCCAAATTAATATGTATTTATCGTGTAAAAAAAACAATAGTTTATAAACAAAACAAGTTTTGCACTCTAAAGCAAATCCCAAATCTACACTTAGCTTCAGTTTGTGTCAATTCTGTGATGCAAACCAAGCATATTTTTGTTTTGCAATCTGCTGGTTCAGCAACAACAAGACATTAGGCCAAAAGAGAAGATCTATTGGTAACTGTTAAAATGTCTCATCCACATAATTTTGTAAAGATTTGAATCTGCCTCTCAATTGTCTCTGAACTTTTCTGAGTCGTTCGTGCCCTGGTTAAGTGGCTTCCCACATGGCCACACTAATTTAGACCATGGACTGCCAGGTAGAGAACAGCCCTCCAGGTTCTATCATCTCCTGAGTGGTGGGGATCTCACTGCCTAAAATGTTTGTTTGTACAGCAGATGTATTGTAGATATTTCACATTGTAGAATAAGAGGTATGTTTTTCCCCCCAAGCTCAGCAAACTTTTTTTCCCCTAAGATGTACAAGAAGTTTCCTCCCTGAGATTGACAGACATTTATTAATTTCCTGTCCCAGACAATCATGCTTTGCTTGGTGGACTGAGGCAGGCAAACCCAGTTATTCTTGTTGTACCCTAAATATCTTACACTGAGCACCAGTATGGGCTGCCTGCACAGTGGTGGATGGTCAAGGATTTCTCTCCTTGCGGTTCCCCATCTATTACGGGATGGGAAAACTAAATGTTTGGTGGGTTGGGGTCCCCTCAAATCTGTGGCAATGCTCCTGTCTCACGAAAATCTGAGTGAACCCCTTAGTCACTGAGCAGTCTTTAATTGTAACCCACTTACTTCAGTGTTAGAAAATGGGTCTCCTGTTGGCTGAGGTATGCACCATGTCTAAGTAGGGACCAAAGTCATAGTAAGGTTAAGTCACTGCACAACCTAAATTATCCTGTGCTCACAATCCAGTAGCTTGGCACAGAGCAGGCAGGCTTAACTTAGAAGGCGGTGTCAAGGATTTGTGCAATAACTCCTACAGTAACACAGTGAAAACACCACAAAACAATCTCCACACCAGTTTGGGTAAATAGATAATACTTATCTGAATAAATCAAGACCAAAACGAAAAAGGTCTAATATACAGAGGTGAAGATATCACTTTTTCAAGGTTTAAGTATGCCTTAACCTCCAGGAGTCAATGGTTGTATCTCTTTAGCATAAAGTACCTGGAATGCATCAAAAACAAAGATGATGCATGCCACAGAGGAGGTGGGAATGCCGGAAAGCAAATCAGTGGGTCGATTCTTTACTGTGCAGTGTGGTGATGCGTTGATTCTGTCCTCGCAGGAAAGGCGATGCATCAAACAGCATTGGTTCCTTACTGTGGTGAAGGGTTGATGACTGTTAGACCTGGCATCCTTGGCGTGGTTTACCCGGTCTTTTTGCCTCTGCTTCCTCTATTTCTGACTGTGCTGGACTTTGTTTTTACTGGTTTTTGGTACTCTGGGCACTTTACCACTGCTGACCAGTCATAAAGTGCAAGTGTTCCCTTTTTAAATTGTGATTATGATTAGTTATCCATGATTGGCATATTTGATTTATGAGTAAGTCCTTAGTAAAGTGCACTAGAGGTGCCCAGGGCCTGTAACTAAAATGCTACCAGTGGGCCTGCAGCACTGATTGTGCCACCCACATGAGTAGCCCTGTAAACATGTTTCAGACCTGCCACTGCAGTGTCTGTGTGTGCAGTCTAGCACTGGCAATTCAACCCAGCTGTGTACCCATTTGCCAGGCCCAAACCTTCCCTTTTGCTACATGTAGATCACCCCTAATGTAGGTCCTCAGTAGCCCCATGGGCAGGGTGCAGTGTATTTAAAAGGTAGGACATATACTGGTGTGTTTTACATGTCCTGATAGTGAAATACTACCAAATTTGTTTTTCACTATTGCAAGGCCTATTTCTCCCATTGGTTAACATAGGGTCTGCCTTTAAATGTCTTAAGTGCAATTTCCCATTGAGTGCAGATTGAGATGTTGAGTTTGGGGTCTCTGAACTCACAATTTAAACAATATCTTTTGGTAGAGTTGGTTTTAGACTGTCTGTTTGAAAACACCTCTTTTGGAAAGTGGTCATTTTCTTGCTTAACCATTCAGTGCCTCTGTCTGCCTGTGGAATCCATGTCTGGGTCAGAGTGACAGTTGAGCTGTTTGTGAATTCTCTCTAGACAGTAACACGAAGGGCACTGAGGTGTGCCCTGCATATCCTGATGAGTCTTCCTGGGATAGAGGGGAGAGGGAGGAGCTGACACCTGCGCCTGAAAGGGCTGTGCCAGCCCTCAAACAATGTAGTCTCCAACCCCCTGGAGTGTCTCTTGGGCCAGGCCTGGGCAAGATCTTGTGAACAACAGAGACTTTCCTTTTAAGTTTGCCTACTTCAAAGGCAAAAAGGAGTATAAGCAGTGGACCGAAAACCTCATACTTTTAGAACACTTCTGGATCAAGAGGAACCTCTGCCAAGGAGATGAGTTGATGAGCTGGAGGGGGGAGTACTGCCCCTTTGCTGTGTGTGCTTCAAGGGTTGGCCTACAGTTGCTGCTTCTGCCTTAAAGAGGACACAGACTAGGGCTTGGACTGAGCTTGCCTCCTGTGAAGAAGTCTCAGGGAAATCAAATACTTTATTTGCCATTACCTGGGCTATTCAGCCGAGAGTCCTGACATGCTAAGTGGTACCAAATCCAGTCCCTGGCTCCTTAGAAGTAGAAGCGAGCAACCTGTGGGGCAAACTCCATGCACCGCTGTGTGTACACCAGAAAAATCGTGCAGTGCCTGTCCCGTGGCTGAAAATTCAATGCAGCCCCTGCCTCCCTCCTGGAGAATCGACGCAGCACCTGTTCTCAACCTGGAACCTTCACACAGCCAGTCAGAATTTTCCACGCACTGACCTTGTGTGTCAAAATCTTCAACATCACCACACGGGCCTATGGCTGCTTGCCTGGAAATCGACTCAACCCTTTCCTGAAAGGAGAGAATTGATACATCACTTACTCAGTGGAGAAAGAATCAATGCACAGCCTCACTTGCAAGTAAGGCATCAACACATCGCTTGTTTTTCCAACACACGCTCACCCGTGCAACTTTTTGTTATGCATACCAGGTACTTTGTGCTAAAACAATGCATCCATTGATTTGTATTAATTAAGACTGTTTTTACTTTAAAAATGTATATCTTTGCTGGTGTGTGTTGGATTTTTGTAATTTTGGTCTTGTTTGATTTAGATAAATATTGGCTATTTTTTTTAACTGATGTGGAATCCTTTTGTGGTGTTTTCTCTGTGTTGCTATGTGTGTTTGTACAAATACTTGCCTCTAAGATAAGCCTGACTGCTTGTGCCAAGCTACCAAGGGGGTGAGCAGGGGTTATCTGAGCTGTGTATCTCCCTTAACTTATACAGGGTGTGAAACTGACTGCCAACTAGAGACCCCATTTCTAACAATGACAAATTGATACCCTGGGACAATGTATGGAAAATCCAGGCAAGCTGCGATGATGGAATCACATTGAAACAGAAGCTGCATCAATACTGCAGGCATTGTATTGATTTTTCAGCTGTAAGACAGGTGCTGCTTTGATTCTGCAGGCATTGCATCAATTTTTGCAGCTTGTTGAGGCATGGATTTTCTCTTTTAGGTGAAGTCTTTGATGGCCCTGAGACTTCTTAAAAGGAGATCACTTGTGGTGAGAAGGCCATGTCCTTCCAGCAGAGTCAGGGAGCAGCAGGGCAACAAGCAGAAGAGCAGTCCTTGCAGAAAGGCAGTCCAGTTGACTCCTCTGGGCATGTTCTGTTCAAGCCACTCACCTCAAGAGGAGAGCTGGGACTCCGCAGGAAGCTGACCAGAGGGTGAGAATTGCTGGAACATGACTGGAGGCTTTCCAGAGGATGAGAAATGCTGGAACTCCACTGGAAGCTGGTTGGAGAACGAGGAACACTGGAGCTCAACTGGAGAAGGGCTGGAGAACAAGGAACTTGACTTGCACTGGATCACCCCATGGTCCTTCAAGATTAACAACCTACCTAGAATGCACCCCCCAGAAATCCATGGTTTTTGCAATTTGCAGCTGTTGGTTCAACTGGTAGGAGTCTATAGCGCCCATTGTGAAATTAATATAGTAGGACTAATCTAACAATTGCAAGAGACCCCTTTCCTTCATGGCCCCCTGCAAGTCCACCCTTACTGGTCCTGAAAGGGACTCTGAGAGCTAGGGCCATTAGCTTCAGAGACAAGACACAGCTTATCTGCAACAATATTCAGTCTCTCTCCTCATTTACTTCTTTTCTGCTGCTCTTTCTATTTCAGGATTTTTAAAATAGAGGTGAAATGTTTCAGAATATCCAGTGATCAAGTGATTCCACATCATTCTCCCTCCACTAACGGGCACATCCACGGTCCAGGAATCCCCTAGTGGCATAACCCCTTGCACAGTATTGTGGGAAGAATCCAAGATGACAGCCACCACCAAAGCGGATCACAACTCTGCTCTGAGTGAAGTTCTGCCCACCAAGGCCTGTTTCCTTCCCTTTCAAGCTTCAAAGAAACTCTCCGTGGTGACTGGAGCCAGAGGACTACCTGTCCTACATTTTTCAAATAAGAGGACGTCCTGCAACTAGTTCACAGGGAGGTGCTGATAACAGTTATGGACATTCGATCCCATCCTTTTCTGACAGAAGCCTAATCTCACTAGGATGGGCCCGTTTTTTGCCGTCGGGGAAGCAGAGCAATTCACTCTCCATGCAGAGCAAACCAAAGCATGAATGTCATTAAGGTTGGCTGATAGAGAGTAGAACTGACTCTTGATGTGATCGTTTCACCCAGCAACTGATATACATGGACATTTCAATGAGCCTTGTACCGCTCTGAAGTTACCTTTTTATTAAAAGTGCAAAACTAATTAAAAAATGGGGCATAGCAAGCCATAACCAATTTAGTCTACTTTCTATCTACACAGGTGTGCAGATGTCCGTCAGGCTCAGACAAGCATTCCTCATACCAGCCACCTACACAAACGCACACATATCACACTCAATCTGCTTACATCCTTTACCTGAGTTTTACCAAGCATTTGAACTTTTATTATAAAGTTAGGCATTGGCAGTTAAAGCACAAATGAATTAAAAAACGTGCATTGCAGTGAATGAGCCCCTTTTATGAGGTTTATTCACAGCAGAGGTTCAAAAAACAAAAGCAAGAAAAATGAATGTTTGCGCAGGTTAAAAGCCACTTTTGTACAGTGTTCTTGGTCCTGTGGACTTATAACGTGATCATGTGGGTCAGATTGCAGTCTGCCCCATTCATCATTGAATCTGGTCTTTCCTCCCCCTACCTCTCCTCTTAGTGTGAAGCAGCTGACCCAGAGTCTCTAGTCTGCAAGGTAGTGAGATGTCATTCGTAGTGACAGATCACCATTCATTAACACAAAACCATGAGAGAAGTTAACATTAGCTGCTACTGTTTACCTCTTCTTGACTTCCAATGTGCTTTTTGTACTTCAAAATGCAAAGATTAGAAAATATAATAAAAAGTAACAAGGCTGTCATGGAAGAATTGCCATATTCCTCTATGCAGCAGTGTTCAACGCTAGTTAGCTATTGCGAATGTCACGTTTACACACATTTACTATTTTGTATAAACATTGCTTTAATTTGTAATAACTGCATGTGGTGTTTTTAGGTTTTGTTTTTAGGGGTGTTAAGTTTTCACAATCACCCATGTGATTGTTAATCGTATTTAGGAGCCACGTCTTTTCATTGTTTGTTTACTTTTTTACCTTATGCTCAAAGCAGCATCAGGTTTGGCTGGGAGCGACCAGCTGGGGTGCTCCCAGGCAGACTGGGATCCTGTGCAGGCTCTCTCCAGCCCAGCAACTGTGTTCTGAGGGGGAGTGCACAACAATCCACCTCAGTGCACGACACCCCCGTGGCCCCTCCCCTTTTCCCAAAAAACAATCAGAAACACAGTTTATGATAGCTTTTCGGGAAAAGGTTTGCAGCTGTTGCTGTTGGCGGAGGGGTAATGCTCCCCTTATGTAGGAGCCGCCACTGGATAAAGGTGTTTTAATGTACATTGATTCAAATACATGGCACAACCCTTGATATAATCCTTTACTAGCCATCCTCATTAACTGAGAAAAGCGAGGAAGTTTGGGAGGTCAACTTCATATCAGGGGGAAACATCCTGTGTCCTATTTAGTGGTGAATACCAACAGTATCTATCCTGCTACTATTATGTCTGGCTTGCGCTTTGGAACTCTTAGCACTTCCCTCACTGGTCCTGTTCTCATGTGATTTGGAGGCAGTGGTAGAAACATATAGTAGACAGTAATTGAGGAGAACTGTTTATTTTCTGTACCTTTAATTACTTGTCCTTTCTCTAAAGCATCTGCAGCAAAGAGGAAGCTATTACCGATCTATGTTTGAAATCAATTCTGTGTTGTAATCGAAGGTTAAAAGGTTAAAAAGTACCTGATTTTACCTCTTCAAATAATGGTATTTTGGCGAATTGATGAATGTCTAATAGCTCTCCATTTCAGTAATAGTCTATAGCAATTTGTTGGGGAAAAAGATGTATGTGCTCTCTCATTACACAATAGAGAATTCAAATTTTGCATTTCATTGTAACTACTGTGTTTAGAGTGATGCAGCCAGAATAATCACCGACCTAATGGATAGAAACAGCCACGATTGCAATGCGTTTCAAGCACAGTTTGAGATGTCTACAAACTACGCTTTTCTGTTCTCTTTGTCTAATTATAGGATTTAGAGAACATATAATGATAGCAAACAGCATATTGATTGTCTATATTATCCTTTCAAATGTCTCTGATTAAAGCCTGGCATGCAGCAAAACAAATTATGAAAAATTCCTCCAGTAGTGTCAATGTGTTTTGTTTATAAACTTATATATTTCAAATATACACCACTACTCTGTCAGTTGGTAGCAGGTAAAATAGGTGCAAAGATTGGTAGGTTGTCTCAAGCTTTGATTTTATTAAATAGTTTGAACAAACAACGTTATGGTATAAAGTCAGACAAAATATTTACCCAGATGACATCTTGGCATGGTTCATATATTTCACCTCAATGTGTTAAATAAGATTTTCTTCCAAAACAATTATTCCCATAACTGGAATTTTTGAAGGGGCATTGGCATTAAGAAACAATCCATGGCCTAATTATCAGAATAGGTGATATTTATTGTGCATGATGAATAATGATGCCAAGGGGTTAGTTATTTATCAATTCTGATAAATACCACCAGATACAGGGAACGCACCCCACTGACTCTGATACTGCACGTCCCAGCCTGCTTTTGGGGCACCCACCCACTCTTCTGAAAGTGCCTGAAGGTGGCAGCTTTAAAACTGACCCAGCCCTCCAGCAGTGTGGGGGTGGAGAATGTTCCACACCTGCTCTGACACTGCAGGCCCCAGACTACTTCCGGGGCAACCCCTCCCCACTCTTCTCACCAAGCCTGGATGCTTCAGCCTTAAAACAGAATCAGTGATACCACTGCATGGGCTAGAGAAAGTCCCACACCAACTCTGACACTGCAAGTCCCAGCCTGCTTCTGACCAGCCGGCCTACTGTTCTCACTGTGCTTGGAGGTGCCAGTTTTAAAACAGAATCAGCACTCTTGCAGCGCACGGTGGAGAACGCGCAGCACCAGCTCTGACACTGCAGGCCCCAGTTTACTTCAGTGGCAGCCCACCCACTCTTCTTAAAGCTCCTGGAGGCACCAGCTTTAAAACTGAATCAGAGCTCCAGCAGTGCAGGGTGAAGAATGTGCTGCACTGACTGACGTTACAGGTCCCAGCCTGCTTCTGGGGCAGACCTTCAACTCTTTTCAGAGCACCTGGAGGTGCCAGCTTTAAAACTGAATCGGGTGGGGTGGAGAACACGCTGCGCCGACTCTGACACTGTAGGTTCCAGCCTGCTTCTGCAGTAACCCATCCACTCTTCTCACCATGCTTGGAGGTGCCAGCCTTAAAATTGAATTGGTGCTCCTGCAGCATGGGATGGGCGTGACTGGACACGTGCCCGGGCCAAGAACAGTCTTGTCTGCGCCCATCTGAGGTCAGATAAGGCTAGGCTGAGCCACCCCTCTTGGTCTGAAAATATCTACTCATCCTTTCTTTAAGCACATATCACCACTGCTGAACTGTGGGTGAATGAAAGGCTAGTGCCAGTAAAGCTTGTGTTAATGATCACCGGGTGGTTGGGTCAGTTGCCTACTGCTGGACTACTGCTATGTCGGCCATTAACTCTGAAATTGTATCAGTGGAAGAAAGGCATTGGGTCACCAGGAGATCTTTGTCGCTTTCGACGAGCAACAAGCTCACTGTTACCCCTCCAAAAGCTGACCCAAGTGTAAGCACTTTAAACAATGCAGGAGGGCCCACTAATGAAGCTGCCCCTAATTCAACCAATAGCTGTGTCCCTTGGTGGGATTTAGATACTGGATTAGTGACACACGAGTAGGAAAGCCAGCCTCAATCCAATTATAGACTCTGCACTTTCCCTGCTAAATAAAAAGAGGAAAAGGAACATAAGTTCACCGTGCTCACTCGAGTGGTGGAATTAGGCACCTCAATCATGCCTTGAACAAGGGTGGGTCTTCTGATCCCAAAGTTCAATGACAAGCACAAGTTGGGATAGAGGATGATGCAAATGTGCCTAGCACTCCAGGGTATACAGACCAATTCAAAGGAGCCCTTGCTAAGTTTCTGACTCCTGTGGTAATGGCAATACAGAGCATCAATGTCATATTGAAGGAATTACCATCTAGCCAGACCATGGTGATAGAACAACAAAACCTCTGCTACATGGAGATAGAACCTACACATTTAACATTTAATGTGATTGCTGCTGGCAGCACAGGGAGCAACTAGGTTAATCATCCTGCTCAAGGTCCTACACTTCAGTCTGTCCCTGATGACTCTGTTCAGTGCCCTGGCAGCAAGTCGGTTCTGCCTCTTGTAACCAATTCAGTGGAAACAGACAGTTGCAGAAACGTCCAGACTTTACAGTTTCACCTGTATGTGGTAGTTTAAAAACATGTAGCCCCTCTGCACTCAACTCAATCTGAAACAGACCAAAAGCTTGGAACACATTTTCTCTCAATAGATATCATTGGTGTTAGAAGGGTTACAAGAGTGGGTAAATCTCCCAAGATGGAATCTGGTGTCTTTGCTGTTTCTGATTTCTGGGACAAAAAACTAGTATGATTTATCCTCTGGAGTCTAGGCAAGGTGCATGGCCTCTCGTAAGGAATACATCCAGTTCCATTGGGCTACTTCTGCAGACCAAGACCTGATGACCCGTTTTACGGTTCCATTGGCAATCTTGATTGCATTAGGAATTTTATTTCACCAACGTATAATCATTTTGCTCCCCTCGAAATGGTCCACTGACTGTGTTATGGGCAAGGGGATACTCAGCAAGATGGGTAATCAGTGAAGTGCACTGGTCTGGAGGTTGTCGAAAATCCTGTAGATAACCAGGATAGGTCCTGTTCAAGTGGGCTGACGCATTGTTATGGTCATTATCCCAGTTTATTGGAAAGAAGGAAACAGGCTTCTGTCACTTTCAATCAGTTGTCCTCTACTGATGCTTCTGTCGCTATTACATCCAACCGCCCCACTGCTTCTTCATTTAATGAGTCAGCCAGCCTCACTCAGCTTCCTAAAAATGATCTGCCCTTGCAAGGAACACTAGACACTGCCACCTTTGGTATTTCAGGCCCTGACCTGTGTGTCCTCTAATGGAACATTGCTGGACTAAGCAACAAATTAAGGGATAAGGGTTGGTTGACCTCAATATCTAATCAATAGATTATCTGCCTACAAGAAACCTGGTCATGGTCAAACACACACATAAATGACTTCTACTCAGTGTTTTCCCTGGCAACTGTGTCATTGTCTGGACATCACAGTGGTGGCCTTTTGACCCTCATAAGCATTACTATGGCAGTCAGAATAATGAAGACTTTTGTGGATTCCACATGTTTCCAGACAATCTGTCTTTCCCTGGGTTACCCTTGGTTGTGCTCATTAATTTTTATCATGATAATTTTGTTAGAACAGGTTTTTTTTTTCTGACAACCCATGACTTCCTACTTAGTATAGACTTAGCTCCAAAACAAGCTTTCAATCTGGTATTGTACAGATGCAGAGGTAAGGGGCCCTTAATAGACCTTAATAGATTTTACTGCACTGTCTAATATATGGGCTAGAAAATCTGTACGTTTTGGATTGAGGGACCATAACCCTCTGGCCTTAAGACTTGATATAGGACTGTCGCCTTTGATCCTCAACAAGATGGCAACACCAATTGAGTACACGATAAATGGGGGGAGTATGCCATACATGGTGGGATGTTGAACCTAAGGTTTTCCTAGCTCAGCTGGTGGAGAAGCAGAGGGAGCATATGAGGTTGTCGTAGTGCTGAATTTGACCCAGGGAAGGAATTAGATGCCTTCTCTGAAATCTGTAAAAAGGCAACTGAGCCATTAATGATAAATAACCTACACCATGCCCGAGGTATAACAAATGTTTTGATAAGTCCTGCTACCGAGCTCAAAGCAACCTTACACAAGCTCTTAACTGCTCACCAATGGGTTTGCCAGAGATTAGAAATTTCAGGATTTTATATAAAGCAGACATTGATATAAGGAAAAAGGAGATCAGAAGGGAGGCATAGGAGCAGCTGACTGCCACTTGAGCTAGAAATCATGTGACCCATTTTTGGAAGGTAGTCAATGCATCTTTCTTTCATTAGCAGTCCTACAACTAGCTTAGACATGACTATCCCTGAGCACGTTTGGGTCAAGCACTGCACATATTTGTACAATTCTAGTGAACCGACATTAGTTGAGCTCAAATGTAGTGCCCAATAGCCCAGGGAAATCAGACCAGCTAATATTTACCCTTGGAATGTTATTTCAGTTCTGCATAGGTGCCCAAGCGGCAAGTCCCTGGGACCAGATGGGGTCCCTGTTGATTTTTTAAGGCTAATTTGGCAGTCTGGGCCACTATATTAGTGAATGTGTCCCAGAGTGCATGCAGTGCTAACCCACCACCCAAATTCTGTTCTAGGGCAATTTTAGTCTCCATCTTCAAAAAAGGAGACAGGAGTCTCACATCTGCCCAGTTTATCTTTAGACAGTCTTGGGGCTGTAGATCACTGCCTAAACGTACACCTGGTAATGAGTAAATATATGGCAATAAAATAGGGATGTCTCTTTATGGCATTCATGGACCTTAGCGCCACTTTCTATAATGTGGTGAGCAGGAGGCTGTGGAATATGCTGATAAATAAAAGCGGTAATCCCAGCTGCATGTGGAAGTAGGAACCAGCGTCATGCTCAGGCCAAATGGGGAATGTGCACCATACATAAAGATCAATCAAGAGGTCAGGCAAGGTTGTCTGCTGGCCCCCTTTCTTTTTAGTCTTTACAAACAATGACTTAGATGTTTTTCTTATAAATTCTGCAGCCAACCCACCAGATTGGGGACCTGACAGCTGCCTGTACTCATGTATGCTGATGATTGTGTACTCATGGCCAGGACATGGAGGAGACACCAGAAAATGTTATATAGTTTTGTGGCATTTATGTCTAAGCTGGGTCTTTCTATGAACAAAGCCAAAGCCTTTGCCATGGTATGTGGATGCCCCTGGAGCAAGCTTGCCCCTTTTCACATTGGTGGTACTGTCTAAAAGTGCATACCCACGTTCACCTACTTGGGAGTTCATTTGGTAATATGAGCACTTGGAAGAAATACTAGGGCAATGCAGTTCGAACAAGCTACAGCTTCCCTATTCAGATTTGTTGCTAAACTAGGGTCAATGCCTTTGGACGCTAATTTCACTATGCCCCCTAGTTAAGCCTTGTACCCATTGTCACTTATGGTGCTTGGGTTTGGGGATATACCAATCACTCCCAGCTGCAAATTGGTGAAAACAAATTTTTGCGGAGACTTTTGTCACTTCCACTTAGTGTTCCATCCTTAATAGTACATTAGGATCTTGGTCTAAACTATCTGGGGGATGTTATAAGGCCGGCACCTACTTTGCTGTGGTTGTCAGTCTGGTCTAGGTCAGAAGCAGCGTTTACACAAATGATGATCACGTTTGGGTCAAGCACTGCACATATTTGTACAATTCTAGTGAACCGACATTAGTTGAGCTCAAATGTAGTGCCCAATAGCCCAGGGAAATCAGACCAGCTAATATTTACCCTTGGAATGTTATTTCAGTTCTGCATAGATGCCCAAGCGGCAAGTCCCTGGGACCAGATGGGGTCCCTGTTGATTTTTTAAGGCTAATTTGGCAGTCTGGGCCACTATATTAGTGAATGTGTCCCAGAGTGCATGCAGTGCTAACCCACCACCCAAATTCTGTTCTAGGGCAATTTTAGTCTCCATCTTCAAAAAAGGAGACAGGAGTCTCACATCTGCCCAGTTTATCTTTAGACAGTCTTGGGGCTGTAGATCACTGCCTAAACGTACACCTGGTAATGAGTAAATATATGGCAATAAAATAGGGATGTCTCTTTATGGCATTCATGGACCTTAGCGCCACTTTCTATAATGTGGTGAGCAGGAGGCTGTGGAATATGCTGATAAATAAAAGCGGTAATCCCAGCTGCATGTGGAAGTAGGAACCAGCGTCATGCTCAGGCCAAATGGGGAATGTGCACCATACATAAAGATCAATCAAGAGGTCAGGCAAGGTTGTCTGCTGGCCCCTTTTCTTTTTAGTCTTTACAAACAATGACTTAGATGTTTTTCTTATAAATTCTGCAGCCAACCCACCAGATTGGGGACCTGACAGCTGCCTGTACTCATGTATGCTGATGATTGTGTACTCATGGCCAGGACATGGAGGAGACACCAGAAAATGTTATATAGTTTTGTGGCATTTATGTCTAAGCTGGGTCTTTCTATGAACAAAGCCAAAGCCTTTGCCATGGTATGTGGATGCCCCTGGAGCAAGCTTGCCCCTTTTCACATTGGTGGTACTGTCTAAAAGTGCATACCCTAGTTCACCTACTTGGGAGTTCATTTGGTAATATGAGCACTTGGAAGAAATACTAGGGCAATGCAGTTCGAACAAGCTACAGCTTCCCTATTCAGATTTGTTGCTAAACTAGGGTCAATGCCTTTGGACGCTAATTTCACTATGCCCCCTAGTTAAGCCTTGTACCCATTGTCACTTATGGTGCTTGGGTTTGGGGATATACCAATCACTCCCAGCTGCAAATTGGTGAAAACAAATTTTTGCGGAGACTTTTGTCACTTCCACTTAGTGTTCCATCCTTAATAGTACATTAGGATCTTGGTCTAAACTATCTGGGGGATGTTATAAGGCCGGCACCTACTTTGCTGTGGTTGTCAGTCTGGTCTAGGTCAGAAGCAGCGCTTACACAAATGATGATCACGTTTGGGTCAAGCACTGCACATATTTGTACAATTCTAGTGAACCGACATTAGTTGAGCTCAAATGTAGTGCCCAATAGCCCAGGGAAATCAGACCAGCTAATATTTACCCTTGGAATGTTATTTCAGTTCTGCATAGATGCCCAAGCGGCAAGTCCCTGGGACCAGATGGGGTCCCTGTTGATTTTTTAAGGCTAATTTGGCAGTCTGGGCCACTATATTAGTGAATGTGTCCCAGAGTGCATGCAGTGCTAACCCACCACCCAAATTCTGTTCTAGGGCAATTTTAGTCTCCATCTTCAAAAAAGGAGACAGGAGTCTCACATCTGCCCAGTTTATCTTTAGACAGTCTTGGGGCTGTAGATCACTGCCTAAACGTACACCTGGTAATGAGTAAATATATGGCAATAAAATAGGGATGTCTCTTTATGGCATTCATGGACCTTAGCGCCACTTTCTATAATGTGGTGAGCAGGAGGCTGTGGAATATGCTGATAAATAAAAGCGGTAATCCCAGCTGCATGTGGAAGTAGGAACCAGCGTCATGCTCAGGCCAAATGGGGAATGTGCACCATACATAAAGATCAATCAAGAGGTCAGGCAAGGTTGTCTGCTGGCCCCTTTTCTTTTTAGTCTTTACAAACAATGACTTAGATGTTTTTCTTATAAATTCTGCAGCCAACCCACCAGATTGGGGACCTGACAGCTGCCTGTACTCATGTATGCTGATGATTGTGTACTCATGGCCAGGACATGGAGGAGACACCAGAAAATGTTATATAGTTTTGTGGCATTTATGTCTAAGCTGGGTCTTTCTATGAACAAAGCCAAAGCCTTTGCCATGGTATGTGGATGCCCCTGGAGCAAGCTTGCCCCTTTTCACATTGGTGGTACTGTCTAAAAGTGCATACCCACGTTCACCTACTTGGGAGTTCATTTGGTAATATGAGCACTTGGAAGAAATACTAGGGCAATGCAGTTCGAACAAGCTACAGCTTCCCTATTCAGATTTGTTGCTAAACTAGGGTCAATGCCTTTGGACGCTAATTTCACTATGCCCCCTAGTTAAGCCTTGTACCCATTGTCACTTATGGTGCTTGGGTTTGGGGATATACCAATCACTCCCAGCTGCAAATTGGTGAAAACAAATTTTTGCGGAGACTTTTGTCACTTCCACTTAGTGTTCCATCCTTAATAGTACATTAGGATCTTGGTCTAAACTATCTGGGGGATGTTATAAGGCCGGCACCTACTTTGCTGTGGTTGTCAGTCTGGTCTAGGTCAGAAGCAGCGCTTACACAAATGATGATCACAGATTGTTTAAATCTGTCAGGTGCTCAGAAAATTAAATGACTCTCACAAGTAAAGCATGACCTTCGAGCAATAGGCAGGAACTTTTTGAAAGCCTGTCGCATATAGATGAATTGTCCAAACCAATGGTTAAAACTGAATGACTTAGGTCTATTACTGGAAAGATAGTGGAGGGGTAGTTGTGGAAAAGGTCTGTGAAGTTGTACCTTCCATTATAAACAACAACCAGTATTGAGCCATACCCGCTGAAGGTCCTCCGCCAGCAGAAATGTTACTTGTTAATATTCAGGCTCGGTCTGGCCCACTTTCTGGTGTCCTGCCACACAACTGTGCATACAGGGGAAGATTTGATGTTGTGCCCTCGTAACTCATTAGACAGTCTGTCACAACTGCATGTGTTTTTCTTTTGCGCATTGTATAAAGACAAGAGAGTACGAATATTGAGACCCCTCCTGAGATAGTTAAACATTAACAAATGTAAAGCTGCTTTTGAGCCCCTGCAGCTGATGAGGTATGTCATACTGTTTCTTGATTCATTGCGTCTGTGGTTAAACATAGGAGAGTAAATAGAGGAATCCTGATGAGTGGTGAAATTGAAAGAATGTTTTTGATTTTAACTCTGTTGAGGTAATGTTATTTTACCCTATGGCAAACTATCTGATCATATTGTAAGATAGT
Source organism: Pleurodeles waltl (assembly GCF_031143425.1). NCBI lineage: Eukaryota > Metazoa > Chordata > Amphibia > Caudata > Salamandridae > Pleurodeles > Pleurodeles waltl. Next base: position 461,854,274 of record NC_090440.1, on the reverse strand, counting down.
TATTTAAAAATGATTTGTACTGTCTGTTTTTAGTTTTTTTTTTTGCACTGTCACTTTATTCATTATATCATCTGATCACACTGTATGAGTGATACTGTTTTAGAAGGGATTCTCTTAACTTCATGCTGCACAATTTATCAGCCATTATACAACATGCACTCTGTGCAGTGTCCAAGGCTGTCTTGTACAGTACATGATATGCCCACTAGTATTGCCAGCCCAGTAGTTAGTTTGTATCCACAAGACACATCGTTACTTCAGGCCTGTTAACCAAACTCTGCATGTGTTATTATATAAACAACACACAGGCCTAAGGAGGGTAGAGAGCATTCTAGTCATGACCATCCTCGGATGCATACCATACTACAGATAGATCCTGGTGCTAACTCTTTAGCTTCCTTAGAGGTTTGCCATTAAGACAACAGGCAGAGCCCTGCTAACCAATTCAGGTGTGGTGTCAGGATTACTTCCTTAGATCAGGTCAGACAGAAGGATTATAACCACTATGTTTTCACATTTGGATATAGGGTTTTGGGGGGAATTGCGAGGCTTTCTAGAATCATACAAAATGGTGAGGTTGTTTATCTTCTTAACTTTCTTTGAAATTATGATTATAGTACTATGTTTCATCTGCCTTATTCTTACAGCTCATGCTTTTTATACTAGGATGCAATTGCTTCAATAAAGGCATTGAAATCCAGTTTGCATCTTGCGTCCTGCCTTGGAAGTGTGAGTAACTGGTGAAAGGGGTATGATCTGTTTCCATTACTTCCTTGAGGAGCCAGAGTGCCAGATATCGGCTGCTACAAATCATCTCTTCCCTGATAGGGTTGGGTGAGGCACTGTAGATGAGCCTGGAGTTATGCTGACCACTTCCAAGCGGTGTGAGGGTTGACTCGGTAGTGCTGCTTACCTAAACACGCCCTAAACATGCAGTTTTATTACCAAAATAGGAACTACATGACATGACGTGATCAGGAACTTATTTATTGCATCTCCTGAGTAACCCTCTCTTGCATGCCAGAGGTGCACTTTGCACCTTTTTTATACAGAGACATCCATGGTTTTAGGGAAAAATCCTCCTCAGCTAAATAAGTAGTACCTATTTTAAGGTTGAACCTTAAAAGGGTACCTCATTTGGTGTTTCAATTTCTAAACCAATATTACAAATATGACACAAGTACAATCAGTGGTAATTCCAGTAAATTGTAGACAATCTGTCACACAATATTTACTTGCTAATGAGCTAAATGAGGGTGGCAATGTTATGTTTGTGGTAGAAGCCCACAATGCATACAGAACAGAAACAGTCTATTCCTGGGTCACTTTTCCTTTAGTAAATGCCAGTGTAAACACTTTTCATACATACACTGTTGCTAACACGCTTGCAGAATACAGAACCTATCAAAATCTAAAAATACCACTGACATATCAAGAACACCAAAAGTGGTTTCAAGGCACTCTCCTACACATAGTTCAACACGTTAGATGATGCCCCCTTATGTAATGATGGCCAACATTGGCTACATATACACCACATCCAAATACACAAACTATACAAGCAGAGTCTTTAGATACCTTTTAACATAATTTAATAAGCTTCTATAGATGCTTAACACAATTTGTAATGCAGACTTTGATCACTGATCCAGTGAGGGCTACTCCTGCTGCTCAACAATGGGCCACACCAGGGATAAACCTGGTAACTATTAATGCAATTATGGGCAAGGCTCCCACTAAAAGTGAAGACATTACATTGTGGATTGCAGAAAAAAACAAACCAGCTGGGAGCACTGATCCCCATACAGGACCTCAAAATAAACATAGAATTCTCACAATATGTTATACGCCTGGGATGGTTCCCTCTATAGATGGCTGCGCTACTTTGGGCACAGTATTTGCTGCAATCTATACCACAACACATGGTACATCAGTACTCTTTAATGTTCCTGAATTGTTAAAACACATACAAAATTAACACAGGGCTGCCCCCTGCTGTAGATGTGGGGATGACATTAATGGGGATTTTTTCCACAGTCTCCTTATTTATTTGAAGTAATATTAAAGGGGAAGCAGCAGAATTGACAGTACACCAGCGGCTCAAAGACATTCCTCAAATTGAGCAAGAATGTGAGCTGCCAAAGATTATTTCTGAGACATACTAGCATAGGTGGGATAGTCTAGTGGCCTGACCAAATTAGTCAGAGCTTAAAGATAATTCTGAGAAGGATCCTACCAATCAAGTGGAGGAGGGGTCTCAAAATGCTGGAACAAACAAAAATGTAATGAAGATAAAACAAAACAACAAGGAGAACCTCCACATTTAGAAACCTCATAAAAAGAGTATCATCTTAGAAAGAGTGATCATTTAAACCCCCCTGACAGGTATCAGTATATCAGATATCAGTATACTGATATATGCCCTTCTCATTCCTTTCAGGATACATCTGACACATGGAGGGAGAGAAGTGGGCGGTCAGAATGCAGAAGTGAGTATGTGAAACCAATAAAGGACTCACAACGCTCATTTGATGTTACAATAAATAAGGAAGAAAAACTTCCAGAGCAAAAACAGAAATTTAAAAAGAAGGTTGTTGGGATTTTAGTGAAATATGCCACACATATTGCGAACATTACTGCAGAACAGGATGTGAGCAGTGACTCTGCTAGACAGCCCGGCAGAGGTCACAATAGTTCGCCAAAAATTCAAGAGTTTCTGGAGGTGACAGCAACTAATGACTACCTTCAAATCAAAACTCCAGACTTACATTGCCATCTAACCCTAGCTCCCCTGATAGGGTAGGGGTAGGCATTGTGGGCTAGACAGGAGTTAGGCTGACAGTTTCCAAGTCGTGTGGGGTTGATTTAGGCTCTTATACTCGGTGGTGCTGCCGCCCTAAACACAGCTTTTTTACTGTAATAAAAACTGCATGATAGATTAGATATAGTTAGTGTAGGTATTTCTTCGGAATCAGTTGGAATAGGGCCACCACAGTGGCTCACTTTGCAACTGTCAAAGCATTTCATCATTCCTCTTCTGACGGGAGGCTGTGACCCACTTCGCACGTCATGTGTATGGGAGGAAGGGTTCCAGGTGATCCAGTCTGTTGATTACTAACTCAACAGACATCACTAGAGTAGTCTTTTTCTCTGATTAAAAGTTTTGCTTCCAGTGTAATAAAGCTTGTTAATTTCCAGTTGATAGCCCTAAAAGTACAGTGCCAAAGAATAATTGATATGGCAGTATTTGTGGGGAGTGGTGGTCAGACTGGGTGTTTCCACCACATAGGGAATGTAGTGGGTGCTTGTCACCCATCATCACTGTTCAGGTGCATAAATAGGGTCAGAATGCAGATCAAGAATCTAAGCATTGATTAATTATTAAGCACAGTAATATGACAAGATGTCAACGATCCCTAGACAACCCTCACATGGGCACATTAAGTACTGGTACATTGCTTGCTTAGGAATGCAATTATCCTATGGGGAATTCCTCTTTAAGGAATGAAATAGTGTGAAGCAGTCGCAGGGAATTTTGTGTGGGTAATACTCAGGTTTGTACATAAGTTTAGTTAGGGGTACCATTTTAATTATGAATTTTCAGAGAATATGGAAGGGCCCCAAATTTGTCAAATGTTTTCACATACCTTCTCAAAGAAGGGTTGTATTAACTTGACAGTTTTTAGCCTCATCCATCAAAGCCCATATATGCAAGTATTTGAAACCCTCAGTAGTGATTGTCAGGACCAAGGTCAGGCTAAGATTTGCCATTCCTTCCTCATTTGATGCTTCACTGGTTTAGACCTGCTAATTCTAAGGCTGGGGAATCCACCAAACATCATAATATTCATAGACCATAAGGACCAAACTATTGTGGATATTAGAGACGCATGAGAAGGTCATCTGCTCAGAACATCACTATGTCCTCCACTTTCCTTGTCAAACCAAATCTATGGCTGTGAATCTATTTAAAGTCACTTCACAAGGGGCTCTATAGTCAAGCCAAAGTAGATGGGTAACATAGGACAATCTTTCTGGTACTTCTAGTAATTGTTGAAAGAGCCAAACAGTTTTCTGTTGTTTCCAACAGCTCCTGTGAGCGGTGTGCCTAAGAGACCAATGTAGCTCAGGAAGTCAATTTTTCTAGGACAACAAAAAAAACTTCCTGCCAACTGAGGCACCCCTCTTGGCCGTCTGGAAGTGTTAAAATGTTGTGGAGCAAATTGGTGTGAAGCCATTTTGATCAGGGTACACCAGGACACTGATGATGTAAATCAAGAGATTTGTGAGAACATCTCTATGATTTTAGGGCCTCATTATGAGTTTGGTGGTCAGCCAACTGCCAAACACCCCCACACCAAGCATATTACAATGTTCCTGTCGGACTGACCACTGAGACCATTGTATTATGCATTCCGGTCGGGGTGACCAGTGTGAACAGTGCTATGATATTGGCCCCGGCTCCTTAAATTGAGTCGAGGCCAATACTGTAGCACACCAGCACCATCAGAGTGTGCACTTTCTGCAGAGCAGACAGTGTGCTTTCCAATGTTGCTGTGCAAGGGGCCACCTGGCACTGGCTTTCCCCCAGCGTTTACCTGGCGGGTTCCCCACCATAGAAAGTCTGGCAGAGAGCAGAGTTGTAACCAGCATGGTGAAGTGAGTTCAGAGCCGCCATGGCCGAGTACAACTCAGGCCACCATCAGCCCGTGGGGAATGATGTTCCTTGTGGGACGGTGGTCCCCTGGTGGGTCCGCCTGCCAGGGTTGTAATGTGGCAGTTGGACCACCTAGAGTGTGGCAATCCGACCGTCACTGCGAGGGTAGTGGTTCTTGGACCTCTACACTTGTAATGAGGCCCTAAGTCTTTACAGTTAAATGAACGTTGTCTGTTTGAGCACATGATTCCAGCTATGACTGTTTTGTGAATCACTGAAACTTTGTCCTCCTGAAGATCTGGCAGCGGTCGGCAGTAAACAGCAGACTCCAGATATTTTTATCATAGCGTGGAGCTGGTGGCAGGCATTCCCTTAAAGAGATTTAAAGAATTCAGCCTCACAGTTGCCCTCTCATTTTCTCAGGCTACATATTATTATTATTATTATTTTTAATATTTAAATAATACTATTTTACCCTGATCGGTGTCAGAGCACTTTACAAACAACAATAACCATGAAACCTTAGTCTGAATAAATATATTGCACCTGAGAAATACAATAATAAAGCATGGAACGTTAAAAAGTGTAGGCAAAGCAGTATGAAGAGGAGAATGGAATGAGGATAGTAGAAGGATGTAAAAACGGTGAACAGAAAACTCTGAGTAACTTGGGGGGAGGAAACTGGGGGAAGGCAGTCAAGAAACTGACAATTGTCTTTGATCTATTTCAAAGGCAAAGGGTGTTATTAAATACTCAGATGAATGTCCAGTAGTGGAATTTTCAGTTTTGCTCAAAATGTTTTGAGTTACAGCAGGTATTTAGGGCGTGAGTTTCTTAAGGCTAGGAACCACGGGAAAAGATTTTGAAGCACAAAGCTGGATTTCAATTCTTTAGTTCAAAGCAAAGTTAACTTTACTACTTAGGGGGTTATTCTAACTTTGGAGGAGTGTTAATCCGTCCCAAAAGTGATGGTAAAGTGACGGATATACCACCAGCCGTATTACGAGTTCCATAGGATATAATGGACTCGTAATACGACTGGTGGTAAATCCGTCACTTTTCCGTCACTTTTGGGACGGATTAACACCTCCTCCAAAGTTAGAATAACCCCCTTAGTCTTTTGAGCCCTCCTGATATGGTAAGGGAGGACCTAAGATATGTTGGTAGTTGGTTGATAGCTATGGCAGGCAAGCTCGAACGTCTTTCTCACCTCCAGAGGTGACCGGTTAAGGTACTCTAGTATCAGATTTTTTTTTTGTGAATGAGTCAACTGTCAATATAGCAGCTGAGCGTAGCAAAGTTTTCATGGGAGCAAGCCTGTTTTTCAGAGCACCCATTAGAAAGATATTTCCATAGACCATCTTAAAGACAACAAGGACTGGTATTACAGCATAGACTTAAAACTATTTGAATGAAGGGTTGATTCTCTTTAGTGTGAACAGTGCTGCCCTGGATGCTTTCACCAAGTGCTCATGTATAGATAACACATATATGATCGTGCATGGTACTGACATTTCCCAAGCAGACATGCTTCCAGTTCTAATAACTGATTTATGTTCCAATGCATCTCAGCTCTTCCTCTTCAGACACAAAAGGCTGGCAGGCCTTTACAATCAGTACCGTCTATTGCCTGAAATAGAATGTTCTGAATGGAGATGCTTCATATTATAGTATCAACTTCCAGCTGATTATGGCTTTAGTCAGGGAAGAGCACGCATAGCACACTATCAAAGAGCCACTTGTTGAAGATAGTGGGAATAAGGATCTTGCGGAAAATGCACACAGTTTAATTAAGCACATTGATTAAATCAATAGGATTCAAGAGCTTAGTGTTCAAATCAGCTTAATCTTATTAAATGTAATTCAAGCTTCAATAATTGATTAATAATGCATCAGAGCTTATGAATTATGACTTCGTTATTATAATTTTGCCTCTTATTTGCATTCCGGCCCATGCAGTATGTTAATCACAAAGGCAGCAGATTGTCTTTGAATAAATTTGAAAGCCAAAGATAGAACATTTTTTAATAAAGTGTAAATCTAGCAAATTTATTTTATCTGAACCGCTAGAACTAGTTTGTCTTCTTATCCACAGACATAATGCTTTGGGACTGCTTTGAGAATGTTTAGTAGAAATAGTCATTTATAAATAAATGTTAGGAATCTGACCAGATCAGTTTAAGCTCTCCTGAGGCTCGCTGTTGTAAACGGACACACTATGGCGGTCATTCTGACCGCGGCGGGCGGCGGTCGCCGCCCGCCATGCGGTTACCGCCGAATGACCGCACCGCGGTCAAAAGACTGCGGCGGTCATTCCAACTTTCCCGCTTGGCCGGCGGGCGACCGCCAAAAGGCCGTCCGCCGGCCCAGCGGGAAAGCCCCTGCAACGAGGAAGCCGGCTCCGAATGGAGCTGGCGGAGTTGCAGGGGTGTGACGGGTGCAGTGGCACCCGTCCCGATTTTCACTGTCTGCAAAGCAGACTGTGGGATCAATGGGTTCCTGTAACTAGGGAAGTTGACTGAAGTAATTGCCAACTTAAATATTCTACTTAGAGAGTTAAGGCCATAATATTACAAAAGTATCTATTAATGTGCCCTTACATTTTTATTTTCTAAAGAAGAAGTTCAGAAAGCGTTTGTGGCATGTTCTAGATCTGGTGTACATTCAGTGTGTGCGTTTGGGCCCTCTCAAACTGTAAACAAACGTCAGGTATATATTTTGCCATTCTCTGCGCAATCTCAATGCCATGAAACAATCCTTTTGTGATGGTACACGAGTGTGTAGATCACAGGAGTCAAGTCAAGCTGACACCACGTGGTATGGGAAGTTTTCTTCCTGGATGCAGGAATCATTGGGACTTGGGTAAAAATAGGGTAAAATGTAAAGAAATGGAGGAAAAGTTTATCCTCGGTGAAGATTGACAGCACAGAACTAAATTCTTTTAGTATTAGAATTAGGATAACACAGGAATGGATATCTGTTTAACCTCTTGAAATTGGAATTTCCTCCTGAATCAAAAGAGCAATGTTATCTGATGCATTCAAAGAGACTCTAGCCTAAGTAATTATGCTTCAAAAACACATGTTCCATTGGGACAGAATAGATTTTTAAATTTGACCTCCATAGCTACATCTTTTGTTTTATCCCAAACAATAACCGTTTACATTTTATTCAGGAAAGAGTCATGTTGTGATGTTGTACATCACTTCCACAGACTCTCAGTGAAATTGGACCTTTGTTGGTTTTTGTTGGTCTTTGTTTTAGAATGGTAATTTTCTACGGCCCTAACATTGATTACCAGACCCTGGATTCAGCAGATGGCAGCCACCTCGTCAAAAATGTACTCCACCTCTTTTTCTAAGTTGTGATTTGGAATACTGTTTTATTAGTTAGATCCCTCACCTAAAAGGATATCTGTATGCAAGCCTCATTAATGTAGAATGTTCTCAAACTACAGAGTATTATGTTTCAGTACCTGTAAATTGGCAGAAACATCACCAAGAGCATTACTTTATTTCATGCTCCACAATATTAAACCTATTCTCACATATATTTCTTTCATTTACCAGGATCAAAAAGTCAGAAGGGGTGTACTCCTGATGGTTTGCCTGCCCATGTTAATGTTAAACATTAAATATCCAACTAGGAAGTCAAAATAAATGCTTGTGCACTGTTAAGGGACAATATGCATTTATCTCTATGATGATTGTGTTGGTCCTGCAGAAGTGATGTCGATCCACCATTCGTTCTCCAGCTGCAACCACAATGCATCATGGAGTGAAAAGTGCATAGCACAATAATGCGATGCAAATGACTGAAGTTGACACACCAGTAACAAACCCAGCCTTCAAGTTTGGAATATGTATGAAATGCACAAACTAAATCCTTAACTGGCTAATTAATTTATATTACTTGAAATTGCAGCAAGTACTTAAGTAACAAGCCTTGAAACATGCTGGAACTGGAAGTCTGAAGCTGATGAATCCTATCAGTATCAACTTTGGTGACCACAGGGAAGTATTTCAGGAGCAGGGTGAAGCATGGAGATCAGTTGGTCCTGAATCGGAACAGCTGGAGCTTGAAGAGATGATTCTGGGTCCTGTTGAAAGTCAAGCAGATAGGTCTGATCTGTGGCTTTTATACCTAGTCACACTGGGGAGTTGAAGCCACTGGAATCCTCACATGCAAGCAGCGAGTTTGCTTTACCTTGTGCAGACAGGCAATGTGGAGCCACTCCTCAAACAGCAACCACTATGTTCCAGCTGATCCCCTGAAGGGGAAGATGAACTTCACCGTGAAGAGGAGACAGACCTTAACGTTGTAGTGTATCACTACATGGTACTACATGGTCTGCCTCAACACACTCATAATGAAGCAGTGACAATAGCCATGTGGCAGGAATTCAGTTACTCTATGAATGCATTTGAGGTGGACATACACACAGTGGGAGATATATCTAAAAAACAATGGCAGGATCAGCTAAGGCAACTGAACCCGAAGGTTTCCAGAAAGAGGTGAACAAGCCTGTGCCTGGTGGCAGGCAAACCTAATTCTTCCCCTATCTTACCACTTTCGCCGTGCATATACTCTCCGTCATGCACCCTGACTTGTTGTGCGGCCTGCCTGTTCCAGAGGATCTCAACCTCAGACCAGGTAAGATCAAAACACCTCTGTCTAAATTAGCTCCTTACTGAAACCCTGTGGCACATTGTCTGTAAACAGCACACACTTCTCCTTCAGAACTGTGCATATATTCCACACTTCACTCACACACAGTCCTGCTTCCTATAGAGTGGAAGTTGATAATGATGATCTATACATCTTTTAACTTCCATGTTTGCTGCATTACAGGTGACAGCTACACTGCAAAATCCCCTCCACCCACACGTCCTCACAAGTACCAGCATCTCAAGAGATTAACACTGCTTTCACATTCATAACCATGCCCTAACATGAGTTCATCTTTGATCATTGTAGGTCAAAACTGCCATAAATGTATCTTGTCTGATTATCCTCCTCGTCAGATAATTATTTTGTAATTGACTGTGGTTCAAATAGGCTAATTCTTATCATTTTGTTTTATCATTTGCAAGTCCTGTGTTGCCAGCCCCTCTTTCAACTACCACAATCGCACTGCATGAGCCATCATACTATGGGCCTCAAAAAACTATGGCATAACAGAACCTAGAACAACACCAGGTGTCAATTGAGAAAAGTCTACATATTGCTCCCTCTGCATAAGTGTGAGAATAATTAATATTTGATTGCATAAAACAATAAGAGCCCCTTGATAAGCATGTTTCACCACTATGTGTAAAGGATGAGGTTACAGTTCTGATGTCTGCATCCTCAGTGTGTTACATATACTCATCAGTTCTCCTACATCTTTGATGCTGGTTATTTGATCAATCTGTAACACTAGCATGTTGTCAATCCTTAATACTATTTGGGTTGTGATATTTCAATACTATGATTATGTCTCTCTACAGACTTTTGTATCATAGTGGCTCCTGGTATTCACTCTATGACCCACCATTCAACTAGTTCGGAGGGTCACCTGCAGGTAGCAATTCAGCCATTTGCTTGGGCCCCTGTGAAAGAAAACCAGTACATCTCAAGAAGAAGGGTCAAGTCAAGCATCTCAGACAATTGAAGGTTAACAATACCCTGTAGAGCCCACCACTCTCAACAAGATACAAGCTTCCTGTGCATACACCCATTCTCCAGCTAATGTGGGCTCTGTGTTGCATAGCCAGGTGCCAAAGACAACCATCCCCTGGGCATGGATGTAATCACTAAACCAATAAAGATTTCAACCACTAGCCTTTTTCTCATTCCTACACAACACACCCTTACTTTTGTGTTCTCTCATTCCATCACATAATATCCATGGAAATAATTATTAGTTTGTTACCACTTTTGAATAAAAACAAATTGCACCCACCTTCCACTTGTGTGTCATACATGCCTAGTCTTGAAGGTGTGTGGATGTGAGTAATGTCATGGAATGTGTTTGGTAGTCTAGGAGATGTGCCATTCACTTTTAGGTACACACACTCAGGGATTCCCACACAGTCTTAACTTATTTAGAAAATATATGACTAAGGTTGTCATATTAGAGTCAGCCATTTTTTAAAGATAATGGTGCATTGGTTCCAGAGGTAGGATGTAAGTTGGGCTTGGAGAATAGAGAAACAATGACAATAGAACCTAAATCCAAGGAGAAAGAATCCTCTTGGAGCAGTCTGGGCAATAGAAAAAAACACATTGGAAACTTAATTGAAAATATTTATACACACACTGTGGCCAATAGGAAAATGAACTAAATTAAGAAAAAAATCCCAAATGAAAAGTTTAAACGAATGTTCAATAGTCCAAAGTATATATCTAGAATGGATAGAAATGTCCAACTTGTCCAGATGAATAAAAAAGTCACTACCCAACTCAGACAATGTATTGGTACTGCTGCCCTTGTTTTAGAGTAAGATTACTAATCACAACAAAAAACCATGGGAGGGTACCAGCACCATTCTCAATCAGTCATCTATGCCTCAGGATAATAGTGAGACCTTCACTGGCTATTTTCCTTCAGTGGTTTTGTTGTCCCTACTGTTGTACTACTAGTCAATAGCATCATCAGGAGGTCTATCCTCCACCAAGATATAAAGGGGGTCATTATGAACCTGGCGGAAGGCGGAGAAGCGGCGGTAAGACCGCCAACAGGCTGGCGGTCTTTTTTTCTCGAATTATGACCATGGCGGTTACTGCCATGGTCATCTGCCGGTTCTCCATTCCGACCGCCAGGGCGGAGACGACCGCCCGGCTGGAGACCTGGGTCCCCAGCCCGGCGGCCGTCACTATACTGCTGGTGGTATTTGGACCCGGCTGACCACCATGGATTTCATGCGGTTTGAAACCGCCATGAAATCCATGGTGGTAAGCACTATCAGTGCCAGAGAATTCCTTCCAAGGCACTGATAGGGGTCTCCCCCATCCCCACCCCGATTCTTTCCCCTACACCCCCACCACCCCTGCCACCCCCCAAAGGTGGCAGGGCCCCCCTCCCCTCCCCACCCCGACCCCAACATCACATCACTCACTCACACACGACACGGACGCAGGCACCACCAACACACATACACGCACACACACCGACATACATGCAAACATCCACACACACAGTCCGACATGCACACATCCATACAGACATACCCACAGACTTAGACGCACTCATTCCCATACTCACGACACCCCCGCAAGCATACAGGCACTCAGACATCCCCACTACATACACACACGCACACCCCCATGCACACACACAACACCCCCCCCCCTCACGGACAATCGACTTACCTGGTCCGACGATCCTCAGGGAGGGGGACGGGAGCCATGGGGGCTGCTCCGCCGACACCACACCGTCAACAGATCACCGCCACGCCGAATCACAGGACGTGATTCAGTGGGCGGTGTTCTGTTGACGTGGCGGTGGAGGTGGAGCAACCTCCAATTCCCCGCCGCCCGCCAGTATGGCTGTTGGCGGCTCTCCATCCGAAAAAGGACGGAGAGCTGTCAACAGTCATAATAAGCTGAGCGGCAAACCGCCACCACTGGTGGTCTTCCGCACAGCGGTCCCTCGGCAGTCTTCACAAAAGACCGCCAAGGTCAAAATGACCCCCAAAATCTTTATCATCTGAGATGTGATAGGGTCTGTGCAAAAGTGATTTTGAATTGTGTCACATCCCTCAAAATACTCCTTCTTCATTATTACACATGGGAACATGGACAAGATCAAACACTATGGGATGTACTTAGGGTATATGATCTGCCCTTAACATCCAATCAGTGAAGATAAAAAATGTCAACATGTTTCAGCCTACTTGTGTCCTTGTGGTCAACAGCTTTCATCAGGACCATGTGACTGTCAGATCCCCATCATATTAATAGGATACTTCCCTGAAAAATCGTTGGATGCATCCACTTCCTCAACTGAAAAGTTGCAAAGACATAATGAAGTCATAATAATTAAGCTTATCTTTGCTTTCCATGTCTGACTAATAATGATATCATATTTGAAACGTGTATCATATGTTCATCCATCATATATAAGAGACCTGTGATGCTTACATAGTGCCAAAATATGTCTGATGCTTACACAGTGCCCAAATAGGGTTACTCTGAACCACAATTTGCCGCACCAGAACACCTTTGTTTGCGTTCTCACTATAGTTATACATTCACACTCCTATGTAGAACTATAAGTATGCACTCGTGTTTCCATTGTGAAGTGAGGAAAACTATGAAAAACTTTTTAAAAGGAAATTTCTAAAAAAGGTATATCTCTTAACTGTCTCAATGGATCATGCAGGTGTCATTCTTGCTGGTGAGTATAAGCCCCACTGTGACTCATGTATATCAAAATAAGGCTTACCCATGTAGTACTTGGGATAACTTCCTGAAATGACAAGTATGCTGTGGGAGGAAGAAGGCTTTTGTTCTTGATGCTAAAGACAATGTATGTCAATTAATTTTTTTAATAATAATAAATTACATTATTTTGAAGTGGTTCATAATCTAGTCCATAAATTACAGACCTCACTTACTGGGGAACGTATTTGTATTCCTTGGTTTCCAAATCCTGGGTTAAACTGGGAGGTACTGTACAGTGAAAACAGTCTGTTAACCGATCCCTGTGCAATGTATATGAATCAAAATCCCATTACTGTTGGGTTTGAAGATTTTAACAATAATCACCATTAGTTCTGTAATGGATATTCATTTTGTATGCCCACAACGCATGTACACAGAGATCAAAAATACCTGCAGAGGACATTGCTGTACTTCTGGGCAGCGTGGAGCTCCTCCCGTCATGCTGCCTCCCACCCTGGAACACAAACTGAGTCCCGTTAGGTGTTGGGATGTGGCCAATGCCAACACCTGCACCCCTTTCTTACACCCTAAAGGCAAAATCACTTGTGTTGGGTGGACTTTCTACCCCCTGGGGGCACCTTTGGGGAAACTCCCCCATTAGGGACAAACCGATCTGCCATCCCAGGGCAGCGGAAAGACACTACTGCTGCTTCTGTGGCAAAGGTATAGCTCGATGGCATGTTAGATCACACCCTCCTTTTTATGTTTTGGCATCATTTTGAATTCCCCGGTGTGTACTGAACTTTCTGCCCTCCTGAAGGGCAAATTTAAGGATTCCCAAGGTCAATGGCCCTTTGGACTCCCATTGATCTCAGTTTGATCCATCCTTTTGCGGGCACTAGTCACAGCCACACAAGTGGTGCAGAGTTTTTACTGGCACAGTGCAGTAAGCTCAGTGATAGGATTTTTGTGAATTCTTGCAGATTCTGGAGTCTGAAGTTTCCATCACAGAAGTGTAAGGGAAATGTGTGATTACATGCATAGTTTGAGGTTTCCTTACCCAAAATGCCCTGCAAACCTCTAAGATCCAGACAAAGTACATCACCTTTGAATCCGTTCATTGTCTAGTTTAAAAAAATGTCTGCGCTTCAAGCTTTGCATGGTTGTTGCCACAGCATGGACCCAAATACTACAGCTACCCTGATTGCTTATCTCTCAATGTAGCACTTTAGGGCTTTTTGTGTCATGGCCTCGTGGCCCACCTATACATGTGGAGCACAATTCTAATCATGGTACGAATGGGAACTCAAGGTGCTATGAAATATGTGGTCCCTGCAGTTTCTAGAACTTTTCATCACAAAAATGTGAACCAAACATGTGTTTTACCAAGTGTTAGAAATTGAGTTTCTGGTTGGCTAGGGTATGCACCTCAGCCCGGCAGAACTTACCCATTCTAGTCAGGGCTAGGAAGTTACACGTCTAAGATAACCCCTGCTCACCCCCTTGGTAGCTTGGCAAGGGCAGTCAGGCATAACCTGGAGGCAATGTGTAAAGCGTTTGCGCAACACACACAACACATGTGACGCAAAATGTACACCACAAAGTAAACACAACACTGAGCTATGTAAAGATAATAAGTATTGCGCAAAACATAATTTGACCAATATTACACGTGAATAATACCCTGCTACCTTAGCAGTTGTCAGAATGTTACACAAGTTACTAATACTCTGCAGGAATATGCAGTTATCACATTAGAACACATAAGTACTCAGGATTCTGCAACATAAGCAGTAGTCAGGAATTATAGTAAAAGATATATGCACTTATCATGAACAATTCCTAAATATCCATAAGAGGAGCATTAGAGAATATATCACAAGTCATACAAATACATATCAGCTAGACATGCCCATAAAAGGAACATTCGCACATATATGTATAAACAGTAACCAGGTAGGAAACCTAAAACATCTATAAGTCTGTACTAAGCTTCTAGAGCCTAAATTCCCTGAAAAGTACCTGTTTCTGGAATAGAGGCACTCCCAGTGCCTAGAAGTTGAGCATGGGGGCCCCCGGCGCTCCTGTGCGCAAAACGGGGGCCTACCTCATGGTGGGGGCCTGCCTCGGCCTCCTCACAACCCGTCCGTGGGGTTGGGGCCGGGCATGGCCCAGCAACAATTGCAGGGTAAAAGCGGGAAGGGACCTCCGGCGAGGTCTCCCTTCCCGATTCCGGCTGAAGTGAAGAAAAAATGCTGGCGTGAAGAAAAGATGCCCAAACACAGGAGCGTCCTGCTCCTTGGGCAGAAACCGGAGAAGGGGCGCTCGCTGCTCCTTCTTCGCATCCTGCTGGATCATCCTGGTGAGCTCGGACCCCTCCGGGGTCCCGAGGAGACACTCGCTTGCACCCGAAGCAGTGCGCGAGTGTTGGAAGCTGTTCCCGGCCACCGGGACACTTCCACGGAAAGAGAAGGCGGCTGGTGCCTGGGAGCGGACCGTGCCCCGGGGGCACCGTTAGGAGCACGCCTGCTCCAGTTGGTGTATCTTCGTGCCCCGGGGACACTTGGATTAGCGTGGACCACGCGCTAATGAGAGCCCAGCAACCCAGGCTGCGGCGGTGATTCGGGGGATGAAAATAAAGCACGTTTTACCAAGCGCTAAGGAGAAATCGGCAATCAGAGAGGAGAGAGCGCTTACCCCAAGCGCTAAGGTCAAATCCCAACCTGGGCTGCGGCGATGATTTCTTCTGCAATAAAGAGCACGCTTTTTCCAAGCACTTTGTGCTGGCCCAACTACAGGCCAGAACAAGGGGTGCAGATGGTGGCAGTTCCTCCTAGTGACCAGGCAGGTCACAGGTCAGCACAACAGCAGCAGTCCAAGGTGGTGTTCTGCTGAGTCCATGCATCAGCGTTCTGTGTCCAGTTTCAAGTTTAAGAGTATTCAAATTGTGGGGAAAGTTCCCCTGTACTTATTTCTTACAGTGTTTTACAATGGTAGGGAGAGGAGGTTCCAGCCAGTTACAACTGGTTCTGGGAGTGCCCCCTCTCTCCTTTCAGCACAGGCTCCAAACATCAGTGGGAGGTTAACGACCTATTATGTGAGGACAGGGCACAGTCTTTACAAATGCAGGTGTGCCCTGCCTCTCCCTTCTCTCAGCCCAGAAAGGATTTACAATATGTTGATGCTCCTCTGTGTCACCTCCAACCCTCCCTGTGTTCAGGCTGTCTGAGAAGTATGCACAAAGCCCCAACTGTCAGTTTGCCCAGACGTTGATTGGAGACAAGCTGCAAAACACCAAAAGTTATAAGCACAGATAAATGCACACTTTCTAGAAGTGGCATTTCTGTGATAGTAAGAAAAAATACACCTACACCAGTAAGCAGCATTTCTCACCACTATCACAGCCATACCAAACATGCCTACGCTACACCTCACAAATCAGACAACACCCCTTACACATAAGGCAGCGCATCTCTAATGCAATCCTATGAGGAGGCAGCACTCACAGCAGTGAGACACCAAGTTAGGCTGTTTGTCACTACCAGGACAGGCCACTCAACATGGCACATGTCCTGCCTTATACATACATGGCACCCTGCCCATAGGGCTAGCTAGGGGGTACCTTAGGGGTGACTTACATCTAGTTAAAGTTGAGTTCTGGGCCTGGCAAGTAAATTTAGATGCCAGGTCCCTGTGGCAGAAAACTGCGCACACAGTTCTCTGCGCTAGCAGGCCTTAGATAGGTTTGACAGGCTACTTCAGTGGGTGGCGCAAGCAGTGCTGCAGGCCTACTAGTAGCATTTAATTTACAGGCCCTGGGTATACGGATACCACTTTACAAGGGACTTATAGGTAAATTAAATATGCTAATTAGGTATAATCCAATCATACCAAATTTTGTAAAGGAGAGCTCTTGCACTTTAGCACTGGTTAGCAGTGAAAAAGTGCTCAGGGTCAAAACGTCAGCCAACAAAGGTCAGAAAAATAAGGAGGCAAAAAGAAAAAAGTCTGGGGAATGACCCTGTAAAAGGGCCAGGTCCAACATGACTCCCTACCAGCCCAAAGCCAGGGGAGAACAATCAATACCTTGATGGACTTCCCTGATTAGGGCGATAGAACCAGGACCCTGGCCAGCAACTGCAGGGACATGATCCAGTCTACGCCAATCTGAACCCAGTTGAATTACTCTGTCTATTCTCCCAAGACAATCTAAGCTAACCCATGGAGGCGTCCTAGTTGTCCGTGCCAGAGCCAGGTCCCAGGCCAGCCCGGGGCCTCTGGCCTCTGAAACCTCTCAGAGTGGGGTGCGGGAGCCCCAGGCGCATAGCATCCTGTTTCCACTCTCCTTCCCACCAATTCAGGAGTTACCCCCTGCCACTGGTCTTCTAGACTAGGTACTGGTCCCATAGTTTGAATAGGGTCCAGGGGAGAGTCTCTCCTCCTGCCCCTCCTTCTAGGGTTCCGCCTCCTCCGAGGAGGAGTTGTACCCCCAGGATCCAGGACTTCCAGGGCGCTTGTTACAGTCGTCCTGGTCAGCTCACCCACCAGTTCAGAGGATCCCCCCCTGTAACTGGTCTCACAACCCAGGGTCCTTCCCCTCTGGCTGAGCTGGGGTCATGAAAGAGCCTTTCCTCCTCCTGCCCCTCCTTCTAGAGTTCTGCACCCTCCCAACAAGAGTGATACCCCCAGAAGTAATGGTAGAGAGACTGGGGACAGCCTTCT
This sequence comes from Pleurodeles waltl, assembly GCF_031143425.1. Classification (NCBI taxonomy): domain Eukaryota; kingdom Metazoa; phylum Chordata; class Amphibia; order Caudata; family Salamandridae; genus Pleurodeles; species Pleurodeles waltl. Next base: position 461,836,528 of record NC_090440.1, on the reverse strand, counting down.
CTACCTCCAGGTCAAGGGAGCTACCCTGGACCTGGTTCTCCAACCTAGGGATGGTACCCTTGGGCTGGTAATCCAAACCTAGGGACGGTACCCTTGGGCTGGTCATGAGTCAGGGGAGTGTCCTCCCTCAAACTCTCCTTTACAGGAACTGAATCCCTAGGGCATGCATCTTCCAACCTAGGGATGTTACCCTTTTGCTGGACAGGAGTCAAGGAAGTGTCTTCCCATGAATCCCCCCTTGTAGGAACTGAATCCCTAGAGAATGCATCAGTAGAGAGGCTGGTTACAGCAGTCTCTGTGCCCGGATATAGTGGGTTGCCCATGATCTGGTCTTCCAGCCTAGGGACCCTTTTGCTGGACAGGGGTCAGGGGAGTGTCCTCCCTCAAACCCTCAAAAGGAAGCACCCGCACCCCCCTCTGCGGGGAGGTGCTGCTGATCTCCAGAGTTGGAGCAACCCTATTCCCAGGAGTCCCCCCTTCTCCTTCAGACTTTAGGGCATCCTTTTTACAGGATTGGCCTTCGGTAACGACTACCCTCCCGCCTTGGGGCCCCTCTCAGGTACCTTCCAAGACCTGCGGAGGAGGACAGGTCCCTGTGGATCCGGAACCCTCCCCGCTCAGAACGTTGTCGGGGTTGGTTAAATTCTCACCTCGGTGCACCGGGAAGGAGCCCTTTAAGGCATACGTAAGAGGACAGGTCCTTAACAATCCTACTTCCTCCACGCTGAAAACCTTACCTGGAACAGTTAAATTCCAGCCTTGGGGCCCCTTCCAAGACATGCGTAAGAAGACAGGTCCCTCTGGATCCTGCACCCTCCCCGCTCAGAATTTGGCCTGAATTACCCAGAACCTTCCCCACCCCTTCCAGGGGTGAACCTAAGACAGCCCTTGGTGTCTGACCAGCTCCCCTGGCACTAAGCCAGAGGTCAGCCACCTTTGCAAGTTCCCTGGGGTCAGAGAACTCACAGTAAGACAGGTGTTGGCGTAGCTCTGAAAAACAGCAACGGAACATGTGTTCTCTTAGAATGAGACTAAACAGCACTTCATAAGTGATTGCTCTGCTACCCTCCACCCATCCTGTTAGTGCTTTGCAACAAGTCCCCATGAAATCCTCCTAAGACTGGTGAGACCGCTTCCTGCTGCCTTTGAACCTCAACCTGTAGTCTTCAGGGGTGAGACCATACTTTTCTATCAGGGCCTTTCTGATGTGGGGATACGCCTGCCTGTCACTCCCTTCTGGGGCCAGTAGGACATCCCTTTCCACCTCAGGAATATAGCTCTCTAGGACAGTTCCCCAATCTTTCTCAGGAATCCTGTGCGCAACTAGAGCTTCCTCATACTCCCTAAGCCACTGACGGATGTCATCTCCCTCCTTGAACCCAGGTACCAAATCAGTGGGTAGGTAAGGATTGTGCCTAACACCACAAATGCTGCCACCACTTGACTCCACCTGCATTACTGGTGAGTCCAGATTTGTAAGACTGCGCTCTAGAGCAAGCCTTTCCCTGGCAAAGGCCCTCTCAGCCTCTGCCATCCTCTCCTGGACTAAGGCTTTTTCAACCTCAGCCTGTCTCTCTTCTACAGCCAGCCTGGCTAGCTGCAGCCTCAGGTCCTTCTCTTCCCGCCTATCTTTGAGCTCCTCAGGTGACAGGGAATGGGAGGTGGTGCTGCTGCTACGCAAGGACCCAGTAAGGGACTCCCTATCTATGGGGCCCTCTCTCCCTACTGGCGTCCCTGGCCAGTCATCTTTTCCCTCAGTGTTTAACTCCTCGGGGTCACTATCCCCCTGGGGTGTGGACTGGGGACCCTCCTTCTCAGAGTCCTCACTACTCTCGTGGGTCTCTCTAGGGTCTCCCTCAGAACCATCCCTCTCTTGGGCCTCTTTTTGTGCTATGTAGTCTGCCTCCTTAAAATTAAACAGGGCTCTCCTGAGGATCCCTATATGGGTTTCCGCCTCTATAAATGGTATACCTCTCTCCCTGCAGAATCCCCTTAACTCTTCTATAGTGTAAAACAACATATAATCCATGTCAAAGGTGGACTCCAGTTGGTTAAGAGCACAACATTAGCGTAAACACAAGAGTCAAGAGTGCGAGTATACAACACAGGAGTAAAAATAAAATGACTAGCTTGAGAGAACAGGAGAATAATTTAAGAAAAGAGAATTAAAACATGTAATGGTCTAAGTGCAATTTCCGGTGCAAAAATGAGTCACAAGGTACTGTGCAAGCGCAAGTCCTATCCTCACTGCTGACGACCAATGTTAGAAATGGGGTTTCTGGTTGGCTAGGCTATTCACCTCAGCCCAGCAGAACTTACCCACTCTAGTCAGGGCTAGGGAGTTACACATCCAAGATAACCCCTGTTCACCCCCTTGGTAGCTTGGCACGAGCAGTCAGGCTTAACCTGGCGGCAATGTGTAAAGCGTTTGCACAACACACACAACACACGTGAAGCAAAATGTACACCACAAAGTAAACACAACACTGAGCTATGTAAAAATAATCTGTATTGCACAAAACATAATTAGACCAATATTACACGTGAATAATACCCTGCTACCTTAGCAGTTGTCAGAATGTTACACAAGTTACTAATACTCTGCAGGAATATGCAGTTGTCACATTAGAACATGTAAGTACTCAGGATTCTGCAACATAAATAGTAGTCAGGAATTATAGTAAAAGATATATGCACCTATCATGAACAATTCCTAAATACCCATAAAAGGAACATTAGAGAATATATCACAAGTCATACAAATACATATCAGCTAGACATGCCCATAAAAGGAACAATAACACATATATGTATAAACAGCAAACAGGTAGGAAACCTAAAACATCTATAAGTCTGTACTAGGCTTCTAGAGCCTAAATTCCCTGAAAAGTACCTGTTTCTGGAGTAGAGGCACTCCCAGTGCCTAGAAGTTGAGCATGGGGGCCCCCGGCGCTCCTGCGCACAAAACGGGGGCCTACATCGTGGTGGGGGGCCTGTCTCGACCTCCTCACACCCTATCTGTGGGGTGGGGGCCGGGCGTAGCCCAGCAACACTTGCAGGGTAAAAGGGGGAAGGGACCTCCGGCGAGGTCTCCCTTCCCGATTCCGGCTGAAGTAAAGAAAAAATGCCGGCGTGAAGAAAAGATGCCCAAACACAGGAGCGTCCTGCTCCTTGGGCAGAGACCGGAGAAGGGGCGCTCCCCGCGCCTTCCCCGCGTCCGGCCGGATGATCCTGGTGAGCTCGGTCCCTTCCAGGGGCCCGAGGAGACACTCGCTTGCCCCTGAAGCGGGGGGCGCGAGTGTTGGAAGCTGTTCCCGGCCGCCGGGAAACTTCCACGGAAAGAGGAGGTGGCTGGTGCCCTGGGGGCACTCCTGGGAGCGGACCGTGTCCCGGGGGCACCGTTAGGAGCACGCCTGCTCCAGTTGGTGTATCTTCGTGCCCAGGGGGCACTTGGATCAGCGCGGACCTCGCGCTAATGATAGCCCAGCAACCCGGGCTGCGGCGGTGATTCGGGGGACGAAAATAAAGCACGTTTTACCAAGCGCTAAGGAGAAATCGGCAACCAGGGAGGAGAGAGCGCTTGCCCCAAGCGCTAAGTTCAAATCCCAACCTGGGCTGTAGCAGTGATTTCTTCTGCAATAAAGAGCAAGCTTTTTCCAAGCGCTTTGTCAGGATCTACATGAACCTTTTTGCAGGGGTCAGGGGCCACAGCACCCTGCCCCTGGGAACAGGTAGGGCAGGTAAAAGCACAGGGCTGGTGGGCCCAACTACAGGCCAGCAAAAGGGGTGCAGATGGTGGCAGTTCCTCCTAGTGACCATGCAGGTCACAGGTCAGCACAACAGCAGCAATCCAAGGTGGTGTTCTGCTGAGTCCATGCATCAGCGTTCCGTGTCCAGTTTCAAGTTCCAAGAGTGTTCAAATTGTGGGGAAAATTTCCCTGTACTTATAGTCAGTTCTTACAGTGTTTTACAATGGTAGGGAGAGGAGGTTCCAGCCAGTTACAACTGGTTCTGGGAGTGCCCCCTCTCTCCTTTCAGCACAGGCTCCAAACATCAGTGGGGGGGTTAACGAGCCTCTTGTGTGAGGCCAGGGCACAGTCTTTACAAATGCAGGTGCGCCCCACCTCTCCCTTATCTCAGCCCAGGAAGGCTTTACAATATGTAAATGCACCTCTGTGTCACCTCCACCCTCCCTGTGTTCAGGCTGTCTGAGAAGTATGCACAAAGCCCCAACTGTCAGTCTGCCCAGACGTTGATTGGAGACAAGCTGCAAAACACCAAAGTTATAAGCACAGATAAATGTGCACTTTCTAGAAGTGGCATTTCTGTGATAGTAATAAAAAATACACCTACACCAGTAAGCAGCATTTCTCACCACTATCACAGCCATACCAAACATGCCTACGCTACCCCTCATAAATCAGACAATACCCCTTACACATAAGGCAGGGCATCTCTAATGCAATCCTATGAGGAGGCAGCACTCACAGCAGTGGGACACCAAGTTAGGCTGTTTGTCACTACCAGGACAGGCCACGCAACATGGCACATGTCCTGGCTTCTACATACATGGCACCCTGACCAAAGGGTGACTTACATGTAGTAAAAGGGGAGTTCTGGGCCTGGCAAGTAAATTTAGATGCCAGGTCCCTGTGGCAGAAAACTGCGCACACAGGCTCTGTGCAAGCAGGCCTTAGATAGGTTTGACAGGCTACTTCAGAGGGTGACGCAAGCAGTGCTACAGGCCCACTAGCAGCATTTAATTTACAGGCCCTGGGTACAGAGATACCACTTTACAAGGGACTTAAAGGTTAATTAAATATGCCAATTAGGTATAATGCAATCATACCAAATTTTGTAAAGGAGAGCACATGCACTTTAGCACTGGTTAGCAGTGAAAAAGTGCTCAGAGTCAAAACGTCAGCCAACAAAGGTCAGAAAAATAAGGAGGCAAAAAGTCTGGGGAATGACCCTGTAAAAGGGCCAGGTCCAACACCAAGGTTTGAGGTTTGCAAGGGATTCTGGGTGAAATTACCCAATAAGGGCAACATACATTATGCCTCCTTATAGTCCCCTTTTTGTTTAGTATTCAAAAGTGTGCAAGTTGGGACATTTACCTAGGTGCCAGCTGAGCTAGGGCCCAAACTCCACAGCTAAATTGATATATCCATGTTGCTTTTTGGACAGCTTCCTGTCACAGGCACTAGGCCTTCCCACACAACTGAAGTACCATTTTTATCAAGAGGCTAGGTGGGATGCTGGGTGGAAGGAAGTTTCTGTCTCTCCACAAATTCCAGAACTTTCCATCCCGAAAATATGAGGACATTTATTTCTTTAGTCAAAGTTTGTGGTTTGCCGGGCATCCTGGGTAAACAAGCCTCCTGAGAGGCATGTAAGTCACCCCCTTGGGTTCTCCCAGGTATCTAGTTTTATAAAATGTGCAGGGTTGTTAGGTTTCCATAGGTGCCAGCTGTGATAGAGCTCGAAATCTACAGCTATCCACTTTCCAAAAAAAGGCTTAGTTTTTAGTGGAAAATTTTGATATATCCATATTACACTTTGGGCTGTACTATGTTGCGGGCACTAGGCCTACCTACACAAACAAGATAACATTTTTATCAGAAGACATGTGGGAGCACAGAATCGTTATTGTCAATTGGATTCTGCTTTTGAATCTTTTAAATGCAAGCTAGTGTATATGAAAGAAGTCATTTTAAAAATATACTCTCTAAATCATAAGCTAGTACAGCTAGCCACAAATTCCGAGATGTACAAAAAACACTCCTCCGAAACTTCATATCTTGTATGCATTTAAGGAATTCATAGGTTTCCTTCATACCCATGTTTCACTCTGCATATTTCACCATATGAATTTGTCTATAGTTTGTACACAAAGAAAAACCATGGTACGGAGTTGCTCAGTTGTTATCTCTGGGTACCTTGGGCTTTTGAAGAACCTACAAGCCATATATATCCCTGCAATGTAAGGGTCTGGCAGACTTAATGGTATAATGCTTTTGTAAATCTGCCATTGCGACAAAAAGATATCTAGTCATCTAGTGGACAAGGGGATTAAAACGTTGTCACAAATGGCTGTTTTTTCCTACTCATTTTCAATATTCCTTTATTTCAACAGTTAGGGCCTGATTTAAATCATGTTGTATGAGTTACTCCATCACAACAGTGACAGATGTCCAGTCCACCAAAATATAAATCCAATCGGAAATACATTTTGGCGGGCAGGAAATTTGTCACCATTGTGATGGAATACCTCATCTGCCAAGATCTAAATCAGGCTCTTAGTTTCTTTGGGAAAACCTTGACTGTTCTCCACACCTGACATATGCTTGATGAATTAAGAATTGAACCTATTATACACATTGATATGACACTGGTTTCTACAACAAACTGGAAGTAGGTTGACAGCCTTACAAATAGGAAACAGAGCCACCTCTTTGACAAATGCCAAAACTGTGGTATATATATTTTTTTTATAATGCTCTGAATGGTCCTGAAAGTTGGGCAGATGGTGACTTTAGCACAGCAAATCATTGTTGACGCCATTTTAAGAAAGAGAATACTTTTTTCCTGTTTTCCCCAAAAAATCAAAATTAGGCATATATTGCCTATTTTCTGAGTCTCCTCGAGTGGAATACACAAACCCTGGGTACTTTTACAATCCCCAGAATGTTGTGAGAAGGGGACATAAATTTGGCATGGATACCTTATGAGAAAAAAGCACTATGCCGCCCTAAGCACAAACTATCCCAAATAGCCAAATAGCCAAAACAGGGCTCAGCAGGGGGAGGTGGAAAGACCCAGTAGTTAAGGAGTAATTAAAATGATTGCTCTCCCAAAGCTTCTATTTTTGTTCCAGAATGTTCCTGTGTGTGGCCATTCAAGATTCATTTAAAAACTTGGTTTGTATTGCTAATTTTATTTGGAATCATAATGTTCTTATTTCATGAATAAATATTTGCAGTTCGTGAGTAGTGCCTTGCTAGGTGAAATTTCCCAATCATTTTCTGTGCTTTAATTTCTACTACCTTCTCATAGAAGCTGGGACAACCATGACTTTCAGCTCGTATATTGAAATCTGTCTTTTGAAAGTGATTGTACAACTTTGGTTCCTCCATATTTAAAAAAATAGATCTAATTAAATAAAAGAATTGCTATGTTCAAATTAATGTCAAAAAGTGCTTTATTGATCACTCTTTATGAAACATACACACCTCTGGAGAATCCAGGAACTTTCCACATAATTATCAGGATAAAAATGGCAAAGAGAATTGTGAAACTTTCACAGGACTTATATATATATATATATATATATATATATATATATATATATATATATAGATAGAGAGAGAGAGAGAGAGAGAGAGAGAGAGAGAGTTTTATAGAGCTCAAAATAAAGTAATTACTGATTAACAGTCATCTAGTGGACAAGGGGTTTAAAAAGGTCTACTGACTGGGAATTTTCTCTTAAGTTAATGACCTGTGGTTTTTAAGAAGGCCAAACACACATGGGCAGTAAGCTCTCTCGAAGCCTGGCACTGTGTTGCCAGGCTGGAGAGAGCATGCACAGGCTCCCAGTCTGCCTGGGAGCACCCTGGCTGGGCGCTCCCACCCAATCCTAACACTGCTCTGAGCAGCATCAGGTTTGGCCGCAGGCCAGGCTGGGGCCCTGTACCTGTAGGCTGTCTGCTAGAGGAGCAGTGTAATGGTGGCAGCGGCGGTGACGATAGAGGTATTTTATTTTTTTATTTTTTATTAATTCCCCCCCCACAAGTTCTCCCCCACCCTCATATAGCACGTGAGCTGCTCATAGTATTATGTAACACATAAGTATACGGCTTGCAATTTCTGAGGTTAGATAGATATATCCAAGAAGTAGAGTGAACAAGACAGATCATATATAAATGTATTGAGGATGAACAAGTTAAGTACACTTTGGCTTAAATGTATTTCTTTCTCGACAATGTAGCAATTTTGTAGTGTTCTGTAAAAGTGTAGACTTCTGTCATGGCACATATCACATACATTTTGGGCCTAATTCACAGAGCCTTTTGTGGCTTCAAATGCACGCTTATGGACGAGAATTGATTCGTTTAGGTCTGGCAGGAATTCACAAAACTATTACTGACAGGTGTTAAATAATTTAGGGCTGTTAGGTGAACTCCGCTACGCTGGCAGTGTTCATGTTGTTTTGCTCACTACGTGCTCCGTGGAGTTTACCGGCGCCCACCTCTCTAGTCATATGTGTGTGACGGGTAGCTTCGGCTGCGCATCTTTGAACTGTCCTGCTCGCCTGCATCGCTGTTACAAATGACCCCATGAAAGAAGCAACATTGAACCCGAAGCACAAATAAAATGATGTACGCCATTAACCTGCACATTTTAAATAATAAAACCGAAACATAACGTGCTCAGTTTCCAGTGTTTAGTGAGGGCCGTGTAACACAAACAAATGGGGCGCGTCTCTTCCTGTGTCGGCAATAGCATTGTCTGTAATGATGGAGATTTAAACAAGCAGTCTGGGCAGCTGTCCCACTCCCTGGCCCGAGTTACAATGCGGTGTCAAATGATACAACTCACACATGCACACAAATGGGCAGGCTCCAGGACAAAGAACATAAAGCACACAAACGCATGCAAACGCATGTAATAAACAGAAAAATAATTAATATGCGCAGGGAGGCACTACATATCAGGACAGATTACTCGGTCCATAACTATGGCATTCGTGCCAGCAACACAGCAAACCAGACTTGCTCACAGACCCTCTGCATCCTCTGCCCTCTAGAAGTGAGGCAAACGCCTGCATCCTCAGGCACTTGTGGGTACTTCCAGTTCCTGCGTGCCGTGCCTGAGACTGGCGCTCTTTTTGATTTCTAAAAGCACTGGGGAGAGGGGAGGGTGTTGGACAGAGAGTTGCTGCTGCTGTGTAGGGTGATCCTGCCCGTGGGTACGTGGTTTGCCTGTATTCTTTCTGTGCACCCAGAAGCCCTCCAGTAGAACGAGATGGCTTGTGACCATTTTTAACATGCTCCCAAAGTACCTAACACACTTAGGGCCATATGCATGAACACATTTTCCTATAGAAACAAAATGGGTAAAACCCTTTGCTACATCTGGCCCCAAATCACAGGAGTACCTGAAAAGCCTAGGGCCAGGTCTAGGGATCCTGAGGGCAGATAAGAATCACCCGCGCCGCGATACCAGGCTGGCAGCCAGCCCACAAAAAACAGTGCTCACGGATGCGATAAGGGGCGGTGTCTGCACTCTTTCCTTCGGCTGGGCTGCCGATCAGATCTCAGATGGGCAGAAAAGGCAGAGTTGGTGTCCGAGGATGTGTCCCAGCTCCACTTTGCAATCAAGCTCCTCCACCCTGGGAACCCTCGGTTTCAACCATTACTGCTCAAACCCCGCTGCCCTCGTACTATTCAATCTGAAGTAATTAACAGCCACTTCTATGGCATTTGTCTATGGCAGTCAGAATGTTCCTAATTACTGAAAATCTGTTATTTATATGAGCGGGGACAGAGGGGGCGGGTGCATCTGCCACAAGTGGTTAGCCTTATTTTAGAAGTACTGCATCTTCTATTAACAGGTTTCAAGGTTCCCAACTTCATACAAAAATAAATCACAATACTGTGTCTTCTCATCTTGCACATGTTTTTTCTAGCTGTATATCATTTCAAGATGGCTGTGGCTTTGTGCCATGTAAAGCTTGAGTTACCTGCTGGGTGACTGTCTTCACAGAAGGCATGTAATGTTTAGAGCTACTTTACTGGGAATCAAGTTGTTGTGGACTGGACATGGGAAACAAAAAGGCAGCAGCGAGCGGGCTTGGTCAAGCCATCATTAAAGAAAGGAACTTGAGCAACCGAGGCTAGAAGAGCAAGAATTCCTGGGTAAGTTACTGTCTGTCAGTACACCTGCAAGAGATGCACTACTTCCCAGAAAATGCTTAAGAGGACTAGAAATGTCACTGAGGTAATAGAATGGCAGACTGGAATTCTGCCACATGCAGAACTCCGCGGAATCCTGTGGCGATTTTAGGTAATTCCGCAGAGTATAACTACGCGAGCTCCACCCACATCTAATTCTAATAGTGAATATTTGGCCAATGCAAGTGTGGGGCAATCTGCTGTAGTGACCCAAACCGAAAGGTGTACTTTGCCTTGAAAGTTTATGAATGCCCACAAATGTTTGAGTTTGTTGGCAGACACAGACTGATGCGACCCTATCTGTTGCGCAAAATGTTCAAAGTTTCATGCTAGCAATGACTTGGTGTGGGCCATTTTCCGGGATGGAATAGTGGAAAATATCACTTACAGATTTGATGAGGTGCAAAGAAATGGATTTCTCCACATGGAGAAATGTTTTTGTTGTGAACGAAAGCAAAAAGAATAAAAAGATGCATTGTGCTGTTGCATTATTGGAGTCTGTGTACAATTGTGCACTAAGGAAATGGAAGGCTGGAGATCATGCCACGTGACTTCCCCAATAAGATTTTGGAAACATGCCTAGCACAGCTTTCCAGGTACTCCTGAGAATTGTGCATGCTATGAGTAGTGTGTCTGTACCTTTTCGTTGGAGGAGTACTTTGGGTGTAGACTATCTATGTGAATCCGACTGCAAAATTAACATATTGCTATTTAATCTTTTATTTTCATTGCCCATAATTTGACACAATAGTTGCATATTGAATCCTTCCTCACTAGCATTCAATTATTGACTGTTGGACATAAGAGCTAGGATTAGAATGCATACAGAATAAACCAACAAGATGCTATGTATATGTGATATATATGCTAATATATCACGCATGCAAAAAAGATGCGGTGCATGGGTCTTTACTTGTTATCCTTTGCTCTTGTATTTATTTTCCAAAGTCACACTCACTTAATAAACCTTGCTCAAGGCCTACACCATATAAGGATGTTAGTAAAGTGGGCTCGTCCCAAGTTTGGTTGGCTAAGAAGAAGAGCACAGATGGAGACATTCTTTCAGCTGCTCCTATAACTTTTTCGCACATAATGACAACTCATTGAAAAAATAGCATCCTCTGTGAGACATTTGTTTACAAAATGTTGCTTGAAGTTCACCTCTGACAAAATGATTGTAGAGTCACAGAGAAATGTGGCAGAACCAGTTAAACATAGGAGCCATTACTATTTTAATCTTTTATAAACTTAAAAGTGAAAACAGAAAAACTGTTTCAGGTAAAATTACTTATAAGCCAAACGTTCTGCTTCACAGTGGCCAGGAGGTCAGGGGCCGAGTCAGTAATCTTCCACGTTGGCACACACCAGTGCCTGTAAATTTCTGGGTGCTCTTCTGAGAGACTTCTGTTGTAACTCCAAAGAGGAGACAAACCTCTCTGTCACTCTTTCCTGCTATAACGAAGAGTACCTGCTATAACGAAGAGTACCAAAAGGTCATTCTTTTTGGAAAGCCACTCCTTTGGTCCAGGTCCAGCCATTTGTAGCTCGCAGTATGAGGAGCTCTTATTCGGGGTCACATTTTCCCTAGCCTTCTTTGGAGCCTTCAGGACCTCAGAGTTAGTGGCTGGGTCAAAGAGCGACACGTCCAACAGGGCATTGAATTTGGGTGATCTCAAGATGGGTCTGGACATGGCGGAACTTAAGGTTCGTCGCTCTAAGGCGGACCAGAAAGGGAAAGGTGTAGTGGTTCGTTTGCGGGTACTGGGGGACACCAGATACTGCCCGATCGAACTTCTCAGGAGGTACATAGCATGCCGCCCCTCGCTACCTGGGTATTTATTGCTTCACCGGGATGGCCAGCCGTTAACTCATTTTCAATTTAGAAGGATCTTGAAGGGAGCAATCGCAAAGGCCGGGGCATAAATGGTCAACGCACTCCTTTAGAATCGGGGCTGCCACCACGGCTTTCAAAGAGGGTTTGCATGCGGATGCTATTAAGCGGATCGGGAGGTGGCAGTCCGATAGATACAAGCTGTACATACGCTCTGGGGAACGCTAAAGGGTTGGAAACAAGTTATATATAATGTGAACGCTGTGAGCGGAACGTATGCGATCTACGATGTCAATAAAGTGTGTGGTAATGTTTACTTTCTTGTCCATCTAGGGGCTAAGACAGTATGGGTGATGGGTCACTCTCTGGTGGACAGAGCAGAACACCGGGCCAGGGAGAGTGGCTGGACGTGCAGTTTCAGCAACACCAAATTCACTTGGAGGGGAACCCTGGGAATGAGATGGTCCATGCTAGAACCTAGAGTTCGCCAGCTGGTGGGGGAGAAGGGGCCAAAACCGGACATTCTTGTAATTCACCTGGGCGGAAATGACCTAACGACTTGGGGGAGGGGCCCGCTGTTGCAGGCCATGACGCATGGCCTGGCCAGAATGGCCGCCCTGATGGAGGGCGGGGAAGTAATATGGTCGGAGATTCTCCCAAGGGGGGTGTGGCAGGGGGCCAGGTCTCCGGTCGCACTTGAAATGTCAAGGCGGAGAATCAACAAGTCACTAGAGAAATTTGCGAAGCAGCACGGTTATGGGTTCATTAGACATACCCTGCTGTGTAGACGCTTGAGCAGTAACTTTGCGGCAGACGGGGTACACCTGTCTGACACGGGCACGGATATGTTCTTAATGAGCATTAGAGACGCTCTCGAGACAGCCGGCTGCAATTAGCTGGGAAGGAAGGAGCACAGGTGGGGGGCCTCGGGTATCACGAGATGCGATCCCCGAGGCGTGGCGGAGTTACAGGGCGATCCTAAAGCTTTAAGGGTGACTAAAAGGCCTCCAGATGGTGATTCCTGGAGCAAAGGCTATTCCTCGGGCCACTGGGAGCCTTTACGGCGGGGCCCGGGATGATGTGACGGCGCTCCTCAACCCGCAAAGGGGGGCAGTTGGAATCCTGAGCAACTGTGGAGACTGGCCGGGGTCTCGCTCTGACTTGTCAGGAGCATGACTAAAATATCAAAGTGGTAAACCACGAGAAAGGAACGAGCTGTAAGAATCGGAGTACGCAGGTGCAGAGAGCACCACAAGGGACAGCTCTAGCTTTCTCAGGATGGGTGTCGGCCATATTCATAAACTCATCTCCGACACCTGGATCGCCCGTAAGATAACCCTACCTGTGTAATCAATAAACTTGCGACATATTATACCCACAAACATTGTCCTGGCATTTTATTATGTTGCATGTATAAGATTGTGATCAAACACCAGGAGTATGCAACCAAAGGGCTGGGGGTAGCAGCGCTATGTGGATGGCCGCGACGCACGTAGGGCGTCTTTAAGGCGGACAGCATCCTAGCGTCGCTCCCCCGCCTGGTAGAGATGAGCCCGAGGGGCCTCCGTACTGGGAGGGTGGGCCACCTCGCGTTTATGGCCCCCAAAGGTGTGATGGAGGCGGAGTGAGGCCACAAGGCCTCTTAAGGGGCAACTGGACTGGGCTGGGGCCGCTTTGGCTGAACTACGCGCAAGCCCTCCCACCCACCCCGACAACAAAGGGATATAGAAGGGTTTAAGGGCAGAAAGGGAGCGTAGGCTTAACATTACTTTCTTTACAGGAAACGTAAAAGTCGTCGCAAAGCGGAGTTACAGGGCGATCCTAAAGCTTTAAGGGTGACTAAAAGGCCTCCAGATGGTGATTCCTGGAGCAAAGGCTATTCCTCGGGCCACTGGGAGCCTTTACGGCGGGGCCCGGGATGATGTGACGGCGCTCCTCAACCCCGCAAAGGGGGGCAGTTGGAATCCTGAGCAACTGTGGAGACTGGCCGGGGTCTCGCTCTGACTTGTCAGGAGCATGACTAAAATATCAAAGTGGTAAACCACGAGAAAGGAACGAGCTGTAAGATGCGGAGTACGCAGGTGCAGAGAGCACCACAAGGGACAGCTCTAGCTTTCTCAGGATGGGTGTCGGCCATATTCATAAACTCATCTCCGACACCTGGATCGCCCGTAAGATAACCCTACCTGTGTAATCAATAAACTTGCGACATATTATACCCACAAACATTGTCCTGGCATTTTATTATGTTGCATGTATAAGATTGTGATCAAACACCAGGAGTATGCAACCAAAGGGCTGGGGGTAGCAGCGCTATGCACTCTTTCCTTCGGCTGGGCTGCCGATCAGATCTCAGATGGGCAGAAAAGGCAGAGTTGGTGTCCGAGGATGTGTCCCAGCTCCACTTTGCAATCAAGCTCCTCCACCCTGGGAACCCTCGGTTTCAACCATTACTGCTCAAACCCCGCTGCCCTCGTACTATTCAATCTGAAGTAATTAACAGCCACTTCTATGGCATTTGTCTATGGCAGTCAGAATGTTCCTAATTACTGAAAATCTGTTATTTATATGAGCGGGGACAGAGGGGGCGGGTGCATCTGCCACAAGTGGTTAGCCTTATTTTAGAAGTACTGCATCTTCTATTAACAGGTTTCAAGGTTCCCAACTTCATACAAAAATAAATCACAATACTGTGTCTTCCCATCTTGCACGTGTTTTTTCTAGCTGTATATCATTTCAAGATGGCTGTGGCTTTGTGCCATGTAAAGCTTGAGTTACCTGCTGGGTGACTGTCTTCATAGAAGGCATGTAATGTTTAGAGCTACTTTACTGGGAATCAAGTTGTTGTGGACTGGACATGGGAAACAAAAAGGCAGCAGCGAGCGGGCTTGGTCAAGCCATCATTAAAGAAAGGAACTTGAGCAACCGAGGCTAGAAGAGCAAGAATTCCTGGGTGAGTTACTGTCTGTCAGTACACCTGCAAGAGATGCACTACTTCCCAGAAAATGCTTAAGAGGACTAGAAATGTCACTGAGGTAATAGAATGGCAGACTGGAATTCTGCCACATGCAGAACTCCGCGGAATCCTGTGGCGATTTTAGGTAATTCCGCAGAGTATAACTACGCGAGCTCCACCCACATCTAATTCTAATAGTGAATATTTGGCCAATGCAAGTGTGGGGCAATCTGCTGTAGTGACCCAAACCGAAAGGTGTACTTTGCCTTGAAAGTTTATGAATGCCCACAAATGTTTGAGTTTGTTGGCAGACACAGACTGATGCGACCCTATCTGTTGCGCAAAATGTTCAAAGTTTCATGCTAGCAATGACTTGGTGTGGGCCATTTTCCGGGATGGAATAGTGGAAAATATCACTTACAGATTTGATGAGGTGCAAAGAAATGGATTTCTCCACATGGAGAAATGTTTTTGTTGTGAACGAAAGCAAAAAGAATAAAAAGATGCATTGTGCTGTTGCATTATTGGAGTCTGTGTACAATTGTGCACTAAGGAAATGGAAGGCTGGAGAACATGCCATGTGACTTCCCCAATAAGATTTTGGAAACATGCCTAGCACAGCTTTCCAGGTACTCCTGAGAATTGTGCATGCTATGAGTAGTGTGTCTGTACCTTTTCGTTGGAGGAGTACTTTGGGTGTAGACTATCTATGTGAATCCGACTGCAAAATTAACATATTGCTATTTAATCTTTTATTTTCATTGCCCATAATTTGACACAATAGTTGCATATTGAATCCTTCCTCACTAGCATTCAATTATTGACTGTTGGACATAAGAGCTAGGATTAGAATGCATACAGAATAAACCAACAAGATGCTATGTATATGTGATATATATGCTAATATATCACGCATGCAAAAAAGATGCGGTGCATGGGTCTTTACTTGTTATCCTTTGCTCTTGTATTTATTTTCCAAAGTCACACTCACTTAATAAACCTTGCTCAAGGCCTACACCCTATAAGGATGTTAGTAAAGTGGGCTCGTCCCAAGTTTGGTTGGCTAAGAAGAAGAGCACAGATGGAGACATTCTTTCAGCTGCTCCTATAACTTTTTCGCACATAATGACAACTCATTGAAAAAATAGCATCCTCTGTGAGACATTTGTTTACAAAATGTTGCTTGAAGTTCACCTCTGACAAAATGATTGTAGAGTCACAGAGAAATGTGGCAGAACCAGTTAAACATAGGAGCCATTACTATTTTAATCTTTTATAAACTTAAAAGTGAAAACAGAAAAACTGTTTCAGGTAAAATTACTTATAAGCCAAACGTTCTGCTTCACAGTGGCCAGGAGGTCAGGGGCCGAGTCAGTAATCTTCCACGTTGGCACACACCAGTGCCTGTAAATTTCTGGGTGCTCTTCTGAGAGACTTCTGTTGTAACTCCAAAGAGGAGACAAACCTCTCTGTCACTCTTTCCTGCTATAACGAAGAGTACCTGCTATAACGAAGAGTACCAAAAGGACATTCTTTTTGGAAAGCCACTCCTTTGGTCCAGGTCCTGAGGGAAAGCTTCCAATCCCAATGTCTCTCCCCACTGAGGGATCTCCTGTAGTTCATTACCAAGTGGCGAGCTGGGTCTTCTTCAGACCAAGGAGTGCCTCTGCTTTTTGTGTCCCTTTAGTAGCAGTAGACCCTTCCATATCAAATCCAGTCCACAAGTGCCCTCATCAGTGAGGAGACCAACTTCTTTCCTTCCATAAGTTCTTCTCAAGTCCAGGTATGTTCTGAGGTGGTGGTAAGATGCTAGTCTTATCCTGTACCCTAGGAATGATTGGAGAGTTCCCAAAACATAGATCTGAATTTTGATTCTCGGAGAATCTCCACCATTATTTTTTCAAAGTTTTTTCATGGCTTAATGAAAGCCTACCCAGAATTCTTTAAACAAGATGGCTCCTGCCATCCTCCACCTAAAGTAACTCAGACTCTTCACCTAGCCACCCCTTCTTGAGATGATGTGTCCTTTTATCATGGTTAGAAGAATGAATGTTAAAAATTCCTGATGGCAACTGTTAGACTTGTCATCCTTGGCGTGGTCTCCCTTAACTTTTTGCCTCTGTTTCCCAGGTTGTTGATGTGTACTGGACTCTATTTTTGCTGTTTTTGTTACTCTGGGCACTTTACCACTGCTAACCAGTGCTAAAGTGCAAGTACTCCTTTGCAAAATGTGTACGTAATTGGCTTATCCATGATTGGCATATTTGATTTTCTAGTAAGTCCCTAGTAAAGTGCAGTAGAGGTGTCCAGGGCCTGTGAATCAAATGCTACTAGTGGACCTGCAGCACTGGTTGTGCCACCCATATAAGTAGCTCTGTAATTATGTCTCAGACCTGCCACTGCAGTGTCTGTGTGTGCAGTTTTAACTGTAAATTTGACTTGGTAAGTGTACTGTTAGAAATGGGGTCTTTGGTTGACAGTCAGGTTACCCCATGTTCAAGCAAGGACCCTCACTCTGGTCAGGGTAAAAGAGAATCACCCTCAGCTAACCCCTGCTTACCCCCTTGGTAGCTTGGCAGAGCAGTAGGCTTAACTTCATAGTGCTAGGTATAAAGTATTTCTACCAATACACTCAGTAACTTAATGAAATCACTACAAAATGACACAACATCAGTTTAGAAACATAGGAAATATTTATCTAAACAAAACAAGACCAAAACAACAAAGATCCGACATACACAAGTCAAGTTATGAATTTTTTATGATTAAACTAAAAAATAGTGCTTAGAAACAGAAAATGTTTAGATGAGGTGTTAACACGGCGTCGTGATGGAGATGTTCCCAACAAGCCGATACCAGCGGCGAATGACACAGAGTCGCATAGATCCCCAAGTACAGTACCTTTGGTGAAGAGTGAAAACAAGTCGATGCACAAAGTCGGGGATCGCAGCGTCTGTGCAAAACGTTGAATCTGTGCACTTCGAGCAGCGTCGGTCACAAAGTGGTGTGGCGACTTCCACGGAGTCGTGGACTTCAGCGGGCCTGCGAAGGTCATCGCGTTCCAGCGAAGATCACGGAGTCGGTTGCAGGCGGCTTTACCGCATTCAGCAGCGGCGTCAGTCCAAAGTCGCCCGAAGTCGATTTCCTTGGATTTCCACCAGCTTTCCTTTCAAGGGCCCAGGGACTGGATAGGGCACCACTTGTCAGAGCAGGAGTCTCTCCAGAGACTCCAGGTGCTGGCACAAAGAAGACTTTGCTGTCCCTGAGACTTCAAACAACAGAAGGCAAGTTCTAAATCAAGCCCTTGGAGATTTCTTCACAAGATGGAAGGCACACAAAGTCCAGTCTTTGCCCTCTTACTCTGGCAGAAGCAGCAACTGCAGGATAGCTCCAGAAAGCACAGTCACAGGCAGGGCAGCACTTCTCTTCAGCTCTTCGCCAGGCAGAGGTTCCTCTTGATGTCCAGAAGTGATCTAAAGTCTGTGGTTTTGAGTGCCCTTCTTATACCAAATTTCTCCTTGAAGTTGGCCAACTTCAAAGTAAAGTCTCTTTTGAAAGCGAAATCCTGCCTTGCCCAAGCCAGGCCCCAGACACTCACTAGGGGGACGGAGACTGCATTGTGTGCGGACAGGCACAGCCCTTTCAGGTGTAAGTGACCACTCCTCTCCTCCCTCCTAGCACAGATGGCTCATCAGGAAATGCAGACTACACCCCAGCTCCTTTTGTGTCACTGTCTAGTGTGAGGTGCAACCAGCCCAACTGTCAAACTGACCCAGACAGGGAATCCACAACCAGGCAGAGTCACAGAAATGGCATGAGCAAGAAAATGCTCACTTTCTAAAAGTGGCATTTTCAAACGCACAATCTCAAAATCAACTTTAGTAAAAGATGTATTTTTAAATTGTGAGCTCAGAGACCCCAAACTCCACATGTCCATCCGCTCCCAAAGGGAATCTACACTTTAATCAGATTTAAAGTTAGCCCCCATGTTAACCTATGAGAGGGACAGGCCTTGCAACAGTGAAAAACGAATTTAGCAATATTTCACTGTCAGGACATATAAAACACATTACAATATGTCCTACCTTAACCATACACTGCACCCTGCCGTTGGGGCTACTTAGGGCCTACCTTAGGGGTGCCCTACATGTAAAAAAAGAGAACATATAGGCCTGGCAAGTGGGTACATGTTGGACTTTTTTGCTTATGCAGGGTCATCCCCAATCTTTTTGCCTCCTGCCTCCTATTTTTGCCTGATGTCCTGTCACTGACATTTAAATCCTTGCAAAGTCACAACACCTCTGTCTTTGTACAGTCAGATGCTAAGCCAGTTTTCTCCAGGTAAATAGACATTAGAAAGTCAGTCAAGTGTCTAAATGTAGTCCCTGGAACATGGCCGAGAGGCAAACTTGTTTTAAACCAGTCTCTGGCAGCACAAAGTATTGTTTCTTGAAGGTAGTTTTCTACTGAAGCTATCACAAATATGCTTTTCATATTAGCATATTAGCATTTTCCCTATATTAGGAACAGGAAAGTGCATGTATTCCTATTCAGACCAGTTCATGTAAAATTAAGCTTTACCTGAACAATTACAACATATTTTTGGAGAATGTTCACTGCAATGTCATACATTGATCAATGTTTGTATAGCACTTTATATATATATGTGTGTATATATATATATATATATATATATATATATATATATATATATATATATATATATTTTTTTTTTTTTTTTTTTTTTTTTTTTTAAGCACCCTGACTTGTGGGTGTAGAAGACACACTTTATGGGTGACTTAGCTAGTATATAAAATCAGATTTTTCATCACGGCTAATGTCCTTTTCTTTTTCGTGCGTCACTACAGTGGTTATAAACTGCAGCTCGGATAGAATAAAATAGTGCTCCAAGAGGTCATATTTTTCTATATAGGTGGCCCTCATATGACAGTTACCTTTCACACCACTGAAACATGAGTTACCTCATCTGCTATAGATTTACAGGAAATTTAAATAACCCGTTAGATGAATTCATGCACACTATGGCCCAGATTTAGGAGGGCCTAGCGCCATCTAACAGCACAGCTTAATTTTTATGATGCTAATGTAGCATTAGATGGCCAAAAATGCTGTGCCACATGCATTGCACCATTTTGTAACCCCTTGCGCCACATTATGCCGGCACCAGGCATAATGTATGTAAGGGGACATTCCCTCATTCGAAGGGGGGTAAAAAAATGGCACAAAGAAATCTATGAGATTTTTTTTACACTTTTTTAATGCCTCCTTAGCGCAGGCATTAAAAGGTGGCACACCATTTGTTACAATGGGCTCCTATGTACTGTTCAGGGTTAGCACCAGCATTTTGGCGCTAACCCTAAAGAGTTCATCAATAGCGTAAATAATAGCATAAAAAATGTTGACGATATTGCCCACTACCCTGCGCCATGGTGCGCTGGATTTTAAATATGGCGCACACATGGTGGCAGTAGGGGAGCGCTAAGGGGCGCATAGAAAGTGGCTCTGCACTCAGTGAAACACCACTTTTCTTAAATATGTCTCTATGTTTAAGCAGGAACACCCACTTCCTGTGCCACTGTTTAGCAATGGCATATCACATGTTGTCGTAAAATCAGCAAAACTAATCAGGAAAATGGGTGGACAATGATAAAAATTGCATCTTTACTTATACACGTTTTTATCAAGGGTATAAAAAGTTCTAAAATTCTACAGCGACTGAACCCACTGAATGGCATAGACTTGGCGAATTAGATACACAAACACTCAGAATTCAAGTATGAGTGAATGGCATCCTATATCTTTGAAATTTCACCAGAGATTGGTGATACACTGCTCAGTAATTCCTATCTACCTTATTACCAGGATATATGATGAACTCAATAGGCACCCTTGTCTAATTTAAATATGTATTTTGAAGACCTGTATATTGATGTTCACATCTGTAGTATCAACCTTGAACACATTTTTCATCTGTTTAACAAAATTTCAATGCTTTATGAAGTCACTGGTGTTAGTGTATGGTTAAGGTAGGACAGTCAGTTTGCACCCTGTCCAATTAGGGACCCTAACTCTAGTCAGGGTAAGGGAGATAAACAACTCATATAACCCCTGCTCACCCACTTGGTAGCTTGGCACAAGCAGTCAGACTTCTCAGAGGTAATATATAAAGTATTTTCACAAACACACAGTAACACAGTGACAACATCACAAAATGACTCCTCACCAGTTTAGAAAAATAGACAATATTTATCTAAGTCAAACAAGACCAAAACAACAAATATCCAACATACACAAGCAAAGATATGAATTTTTAAATGAAAAAGAGTCTTAATCCATAGAAATCAACGGATGAGTTGTTTTAGCACAAAGTACCTGGTATACATAAAAAATAAAGCCGCATGGGGATGCATCAGAAGAGTAAGCAATGCATCGATTTCTTACTTGCAAGTGAGGCCGTGTCTCGATTCTTTCTCCACTGGGCAAGCAATGCATCAATTCTTTCCTTGCAGGGAAGGGCTGTGTCGATTTCCGGACAAGCAGCCTCAGGTCCATATGGTGATATTGAAGATTTTGACACTCAGTATTGATGCGTGGAATATTGTGACGGTCTGTGTTGAGAACAGGCGCTGCACCGATTTCCCCAGCTGCGAGGCAGGCGCTGCATCAAATTTGCAGCCACAGGAGAGGAACAGTGTCGATTTTTCTGACGCACACACAGAAGTGTGTGGATTTTCCCTCACAACTTATCAGCTTCCACTTATAATGGCCCAGGGACTGGATTGGGCATCACCTAACAAGTCCAGTCGCTCGGCAGAAGGTGCCAGGCACTGACAGATGAAGTCTTTCATGTCCCTGAGACTTCAAAACAGGAGGCAAACTCCGCCCATGCCTTTGGAAAAACTTCACAAGCAGGGTTGCAAAAAGCAAAGTCCAGTATTTTCCCTCTTCATATTGAAGGAGCAGCAGCAGGCCAGCACAGCAAAGCTACAGACAGAGTGGCAGGTCCTCCTCAAGAATCAAGCTCTTCTCCTAGGGAGACGTTCCTCTTGATCCAGCAGTAATCTAAAGTTGTGGGGTCAGCAGTTGTTAGAAATGGGGTCTTTGGTTTTCAGTCAGGTTACCCCGTGTCCAAGCAAGGACCCTCACCTTAGGGTAAGTCCCACACAATCCAAATTATCCTGCGCCCACCCTCTGGTAGCTTGGCACTGAGCAGTCAGGCTTAACTTAGAAGGCAATATGTAAAGTAGTTGTGCAATAAATCATGCAATAACACAGTGAAACGCTTCAAAAAGAAACCACACAGGTTTAGAAAAATATAAGATATTTATCTGATGAAAAGCAGGACAAAACGATCAAGATTTGATAAGTATATGTCAAAATATCACTGTTAAAAATGATATATAGTCTTTAGTTCTTAAAAAAACAATGTGTCTCTTGCAAGCGCAAAGTACCTGGTTTGTGTCTAAATTATCCGCACTGCATCGCAGAGGAGGAGATGTGTGGAAAACGGGGAGGTGTGCATTGGTTTCTCCGGGCGCAAACAGACAATGTGTCAATGTTTTTGCACGCAGCAAGGGCTATGCGTCGATTTCTGGCATAGAGGCTTGGATCTTCCTCGAGCTATGGGGTATTTGGACGCCCCGGGGATGATGCAGAGAAATCCTGGGCGTGCAGGGCAAAGTCACAAGAGCTGCGTCAATCCGGTGGGCGTTGTGGGGAATTTCTGCAGCACGGCAGGCACTGTGTCGATTCCTCTAACAGGAAGTCAGGCTGTGTTTTTTCCAGCTTGATGATGTGGCGATCCGGCGGGCCATGCATTGAAGTTCCGGTCGTAATGCTGGTGCTGTGTTGATCTCTACACTAGGAGTCAGGCGGCGTTGTTCCGGTTCGGTAATGCAGTGATTTTCTTACTGCAGGGCAGGGTGTGAATCGATTCCGGCAGGCTGTGTATCGATTTTTTCCACACAAGGAGTTCTTTGCAGAGCTGAAGTCTTTTTAGCCCAGAAACCTCAGGAAACAGGAGGCAAGCTCAATCCAAGCCCTTGGAGAGCACTTCTCAGCAGAGCCAGAGGGCAGCAAGGCAGCAGGGCAACACCAAGGCAGCAGTCCTTTACAGCAAAGCAGTCTGGTGAGTTCCTTAGGCAGCCAGGCAGCTTCCCTTAGCAGGTTGCAGGTTCTGGTGCAAACTTTTCTTACCCAGGAAGTGTCTTGTCGAAGTGTCTGAGTTGGTAGGGCCAGGGACCCCGTTTATACACCCAAATGTGCCTTTGAAGTGGAGGAGACTTCAAAGAGTGGCTTAGAAGTGGACAAGGTCCCCTTTCAGTTCCATCCTGTCCACCGGGTCCCAGTAGTGGGTTTGGCAGTCCATTGTGTGAGGCCAGGTCACTGTCCTTTGACATGTAAGTGTCAGGCCCTCCACCCTCCCAGCCCAGAAAGACTCATTCAGTATGCAAATGTATGCAGGTGTGACTGAGCATCCTGTGTTTGGGGTTGCCAGAGTGAAGTGCACAAGGGAGCTGTCAACCCAGTCAGACGTGGATTGTAAGGCACAGAAGGATTTAAATGCAAAGAAATGCTCACTTTCTAAAAGTGGCATTTCTAAAACAGTAATATTAAATCTAACTTCAACAGTCAGCAGGATTTTATATTACCATTCTGGCCATGCTAAATATGACCTTGTTACTCCTCTCAGATCAGAATCTACCACTCAAACAGTATATGAGGTTAGCCCTAATGCTAGCCTATGAAAGGAGCAGGCCTCACAGCAGTGTAAGATGCATTTTAGGAGTTTTACACTACCAGGACATATAAACTACACAGGTACATGTCCTGCATTTTCCCTACACAGCACCCTGACCTATGGGTTCCCTAGGGCCTACCTTAGGGGTGAGTTATATGTAGAAAAAGGGGAGTTTAAGGCTTGGCAAGTGCTTTTAAATACCAAGTCGAGGTGGCAGTGAAACTGCACACACAGGCCTTGCAATGGCAAGCCTGAGGCATGGCTAAGTGGCTACTTATGTGTGTGGCACAATCAGTGCTGCAGGCCCACTAGTAGCATTTAATCTACAGGCCCTGACACATGTAGTGCACTTTACTGGGGACTTACAAGTAAATTAAATAAGCCAATTGGGTATGAGCCAATGTCACTATGTTTTAAGGGAGAGAGCATATGCACTTTAGCACTGGTTAGCAGTGGTAAAGTGTGCAGAGTCTTAAAACTGGCAAAAACTGAGTCAAAAAGTGGAGGGAGGCAGGCAAAAAGTTAGGGGTGACCTCCCTAAGGCTGTCATGTCTAACAGCAGTCCACTACGTAGACTAATTTCTGCCTTTGAAGTATACACATTTCAAAGAAAAGTCTTTGTAGTGCACAAGACCCTGCCTATTCCTTGTCCTGCCCCAGACACACACCAGGGGGTTGGAAACTGTACATTGAGAGAACAGGCACAGCCCTTTCAAGTGCAGATGACAGCTCCTCCCTCCCACTCTAGCCCAGGAAGACTCATCAGAAAATACAAGACACACCTCAGCTTCATTTGTGTCACTGTTTAGAGGGAATTCACAAACAGCCCAATTGTCAGTCTGACCCAGACTTGTATTCAGGAACCACTCAGAGGCACTGAATGGTTAAGCAAGAAAATGCCCACTTTCTAAAAGTGTAATTTTCAAACTTACAATCTAAAAAACAACATTACCAGAAGATGTATTTGTAAATTGTGAGTTCAGAGACCCCAAACTCCAAATCTCTATCTGCGCCCAATGGGAAACTGCACTTAAAAGGCACTTAAAGGCAATCCCCATGTTAACCTATAGGGGAGATAGGCTTTGCAATAGTTAAAACTGAATTTGTCAGTATTTCGCTATCAGGACATCAGTACATGTCCTTGCTTTTAGATACACTGCACCCTGCCCATGGGGCTACATTGGGCCTTCCTTAGTGGGTGACTTATATGTAATAAAAGGGAAGGTCTGGGCCTGGCAAGTGGGTACACTTGGCAGGTCGAATTGGCAGTGCAAACTGCCCACACAGACACTGCAGTGATAGGTCTGAGACATGTTTACAGGGTTATTGCTCGCAGTAACATTCCAACCAATTGTGTTGTTCCCATGGTGCCACTCTAGATAGAGACCCACCTAATGCAAATATGTACTGACCATGTTAGGTAATAAATCAAAATATGCCAATCATGGAAAAACCAATCACCAATACAATTTAGACAGAGAACATATGCACTTTAGCTTTGGGTAGCAGTGGTAAAGTGCCCAGTGTCCTAAATCCAACAAAAACAGGTCAGAAAAAGTAGAAGGAAGGATGCAAAACATTTGGGAATGACACTGTCAAAAGGGCCAGTTCCAACAACTGGAAACTGGAAAAGGATGTGTACCTACTCTGTAAACCAGCTCAGAACAAAAAAGTAGACACATATTGTTGGACTTTTGCTTATGAAGGGTCATCCCGAATCTTTTTGCCTCCTGCCTCCTATTTTTTTCTGACCTGTCGCTGTTGGCTTTTGAACTCTGAGCACTTTCCCACTGCTAACCAGTGGTAAAGTGCATATGCTCTCCGTGTAAATTGTATGTAATTGGTTTATCCATGATTGGCCTATTTGATTTACTAGTAAGTCCCTAGTAAGGTGCACTAGAGGTGCCAGGGCCTGTAAATCAAATGCTACTAGTGGGCCTGCAGCACTGGTTGTGCCACCCACATAAGTGGCTCTGTAATCATGTCCCAGACCTGCCACTGCAGTGTCTGTGTGTGTATTTTTACACTGTAAATTCGACTTGGCAAGTGTACCCACTTGCCAGGCCTAAACCTTCCCTTTTCTTACATGTAAGGCACCCCTAAGGTAGGCCCTAGGTAGCCCCAAGGGCAGGGTGCAGTGTATGGATAAGGTAGGACATATAGTAATGTGGTTTATATGTCCTGACAGTGAAATACTGCCAACTTCGTTTTTCACTGTTGCAAGACCTGTCTCTCTCATAGGATAACATGGGGGCTACCTTTAAATATGATTAAAGTGTAGATTCCCTTAGAGAGTAGATGGACATGTGGAGTTTGGGGTCCCTGAACTCACAATTTAAAAATACATCTTTTAGTAAAGTTGATTTTAAGATTGTGCGTTTGAAAATGCCACTTTTAGAAAGTGAGCATTTTCTTGTTTAAACCATTCTGTGACTCTGCCTTGTTTGTGGATTCCCTGTCTGGGTCAGTTTGACAGTTGGGTTGTTTTTCACCTCGCACTAGACAGTGACACAAAGGGGGCTGGGGTGTAACCTGCATTTCCTGATTAGCCATCTCTGCTAGGAGGGAGTGGTGGAGTGGTCACTCTCATCTGAAAGGACTGTGCCTGCCTCTGACAATGCCGGCTCCAACCCACTGCTGTGTGTCTAATGCCTTGCCTGGGCAAGGCAAGATTTCACAAGTAGGTGTGAGTCCCCTTTGAAGAAAGGTGACTTCAAAGACTAAAATGGGTATAAGAAGGACACCCAAATCTACAGACTTTAGAAACACTTCTGGAACCAAGAGGAACCTCTCCCTTGAGAAAAGCTGATAGCTGAGGAAGAAGTGCTGCCCTGCCTGTGACTGTGCTTTGTGGAGCTTTCCTGCAGTGCTGCTTCTGCCAGAGTAAGATGGCAAAGACTGGACTTTGTGTGCCTTCCATCTTGTGAAGAAATCTCCAAGGGCTTAAGTTAGAGCTTGCCTCCTGTTGTTTGAAGTCTCAGGGACAGAAAAGACTTCTCTCTGCCAGCACCTGGAGTCTCTGGAGAGACTCCTGCCCTGACAAGTGGTGCCCTATCCAGTCCCTGGGCCCTTGAAAGGAAAGCTGGTGGAATCCAAGGAAATCAACTTCGGACCGACGCCGCTGCTGAATCCGGTAACGCCGCCTGCACCTGACGCCGTGACCTTCGCTGGAACGCGACGCTCTTCGCAGGCCTGACGCCGCAGCAGCCCCGCTGAAGTCCGCGACTCCGTGGAAGTCGCCGCACCACGTCGTGACCGACGCCGCTCGAAGTGCACGGATTCAATGTTTCACACAGACGCCGTGATTCCCGACTTCGCGCATCGGCTTGTTTTCACTCTTCACCAAAGGTACTGTACTTGGGGGTCTACACGACTCCGTGTCCGGCGCCGCTGGTGTCGGCTTGTTGGGACCGACTCCGTCACAACGCCGTGTTAACATCTCATCGAAGCATTTTTGTTTCTAAGCGCTATTTTTGAGTTTAATCTTTAAAAATTCATAACTTGACTTGTGTATGTCAGATTTGTGACGTTTTGGTCTTGTTTTGTTTAGATAAATATTTTCTATTTTTCTAAACTGGTGTTGTGTCATTTTGTAGTGTTTTCATTAAGTTACTGTGTGTGTTGGAACAAATACTTTACACCTAGCGCTCTGAAGTTAAGCCTACTGCTCTGCCAAGCTACCAAGGGGGTAAGCAGGGGTAAGCTGAGGGTGATTCTCTTTTACCCTGACTAGAGTGAGGGTCCTTGCTTGAACAGGGGGTAACCTGACTGTCAACCAAAGACCCCATTTCTAACACATATCATAAACTGCTATAGGGTCTACCTCAGAACTGTTCATTTTATGCTTAGCAGAGAAATGATTTCACACATGTGGAAATGCCCCTATATTTTACAAGGGTGTTTCTATAAACGTGGACTCATTTATATTCTTTCATAGTCTTGAACAGTCTTTTTGCTTCGAAAAGAATTAACGGGCACCAATATGCCTCAGCTTACAAATGTTTCGTTCAGTAATAAATCTGAAATGGTGCACTGGAAATGGTAGTCCTTCTTTTCCCCTTTGGTGGCAGGTGAGAAGTGTGCTGCAGTTAGATGTTGTAAAACTCTGACAGAGCCAGGAAAAATAATATTCTTCTCAACAGAACCATTTCAGTTTTCAGCAGTAAATTCAGACCACAGTTTTGAGTCATTTGGTGCTATGTGGCATGCTTCGAAAGGTCAGTGCATTATAAATTAGCCCATGAAGCATAGATGGAAGCTACGGACAAAACAATAGAACTTGCTGGAGAGAAAAGTCGCTGGTGCCAGAATGATTCAAGTAGTGAAAATTCAGCTCTGTAACAAAAAGAATACAGTGCACAATTTAATCGCATTTTTCATAAAATAAGTACTATAACCTAAAATGGGCGCTGTGTGGTCACTGCATAGTCTGCCGCACCAGTTATACAATTCTATTTATAAAGGGAAAGGAACATTTCATCAATAAAGCGTTTATATTGTTCTGCTAAAAAAAAAAAAAAAAAAAAATCCTCCTGCACATTTTAGTCTGCACCATTCTCTTCATATTACGAGGCCTACGGCTGTCTTAAAAATTGAAACTATGTATTAAAAGATGCAACAAATGTCAATTCACTGTTGTATGTCTGCTTTGGCACACACTTTTTCAATAAATTGCCGCTGGTGACTGTATATGAAATTTTCGAATTGTAGAGGGGCTGTACTTGTAAAAGCACAAATCTCTCTGTTGACCTTAGGTATCCACTTGGCTAAAGTATAAATAAATAATGTCCTTGTAAAATGTTGACTTTTAGACTGCTGTTAATTTGCTAGCGCTAAATTAATCCCACAAAGTATGCAGGGCATGTCCATTGCACGATGGTCAGCTATTTATTCCAAAGAACACTGGTAGCTTCTCTGGCTAGTGAATAATCAAATAATGAGTTCCGCTCATCACGTTTTCTTTGTACTGCAGAGATTCCACCGACATTTTAAACGTGTTAGGAGGTACCTATTAATGTCATTAAAAATCAAATATGTCAAAGTTTAACATCAACAAAAAGCATCAGCTAGTGGCGTAGCTTAGCCAGTGAGACTTGTTTTGAGGGGATAATCTCAAATAACGCCCCCACCCCTGAAAGAAAGCAGTGGTGGAAGGGTCGAAGGGTGACATTAAGAAAGGTCGGAATATTCTATTTCTGTGAGGAACATGGTCAGTACAGATTTGCATTAGGTGGGTATCTAGACTGGCACTGTGAGAAAAAACAATGGTTTGGAATGCTACTGTGAGCCATTGCCACTGGTTAGACTATTTGCAAGCACTCATCCCATCAGCTTTTAGGTATTTGATTGCCGATAGTATGCCTGTAAACCAAAGCTTGGCGCAACTTCCTAAGCCTCCTGCTGCCAATTTTTGTGAATAATGAAAAGTATTTAACATGCACCCATTCAAGGGGTACTTCCATGGACACATATTGACAATTCTTTTTATAAACCAGTCACTGTATATTTACTTTTGTCTTAAAAAATTAACAAATTAAAAGCTCTTCATGAAATGAGAAATCTGCCTCGGGACCCCCAGATCAAACTACCAAGCCAAGAATTTATTTGGAGGGAGTCACACACCCAAATACCCTCCCTGAAGGTACCCTCCGCCTGTCCCATCTATGGGCCTGATTTGAATCTCGGCAGAGCGGTTACTCTGTCCTCTGAAATCTAAATCCCATTCTTTCCTATGGGATTTAGATTTTGGTGGATGGGATATCCAGTACCATTATGACAGAGTAACCTCTAAGTCAGGCCCTAAGCTGGAACGACTACCCTGGGATCACTTATTTAAAATGTATTTTCACAGCACATACTGCTCTTCATCTCTGCTACAAGAAGCCTTAATGGTAGAGATATGAAATCAGTGCATTTAGAGCAGGGCTCTATCTTTCCAGTCATCACCTTTTGCAAATTATTTCATCAAGTAACTGACGGTTTTATGTGATCAGACTGAGTTGCAAATAGAGGTGGGTTGCCCAGCAAATTAATAGGGTGAGCCGAGCAACAGCAAAGGAAAATGTCAGACTTTGCTTGCGTCAAGTTCTGAAAATGTTTGGCATGTATATTGTGCAACAGTCAATGTAAAAATGTGATACAGTCTCATCAAATTTTTAAAAAGTGTATTTTGTTATCATGTGAAAGCGTTTCACCTTAGCGCATCAGCTTATATTATTGCATAGACAGATATTTAATAAAAGTGATTTATAAGCAATAACATAGAAACATCAGTGTCCTACCCCAAAAATAGTGCCATTATTAGTAGGCATGTAAACACTAAACATGGCCTAGATTCCTTTTATAGATGGGACAACATTATGGTCCGTTAAATCAAACATAAGTGCAAGTACAGTGCACATCCTGAACTGAAGTATTTAGAAATGCACTTGTGTGTTAGTAAAAAGCAGGCTCTGTGAAATAAAACGTTTGCTCTGGGATTGTACATTTTAAACTAGTAGTGGAGATAGTATTGATTGCAGGTTATCTGGTTTCACATTTAGAAATTCAGTCACCCAATGTCTCTCTTTCACTCTCTTTTGGTTCACTTCAAAGGTCACTGATTTGTCTTTTATTCTTGGTGAAAACGGACACATGCATAGCCCAGGCCCAAATGATAAGCCTCGACTGCATTTTTCTGTGGGGCGTCACACTCCAACTACCCCAGCTTGGAAGGGATGCCCCTGAGAATCAGCTTACCTCCATTGACACTGGAAACAAATTAAGGATGGAGTTTTTGCTTGTACCACGATAGGAAAATTGCCACTAAATGTCTCCGAAATATATTTAATAACCATGACTTTCTAATTTGTATGTCTTATAGGACATCACCCTTGCAGCTCTCATTCTGAATTTGCAGTAACTTTTTTTTAGTTTTAGGTATTTTGGTCTATAGGAAAGACAAAGGATGTGGATTTGATCGACTGGGTTTGAATCCACCAGATTAATCTCCAAAATGCTTTCCTGTCGGGAAGAGTAGTTCTGTGCTGGTGACCATTCAGCCAATAGATTTGACACGTGATTCACCACGTAACCAACTGACGTTAAAAGCCACAGAATATTTGTCCATTACGAATAAATTTAAATTACAGCTGCGCTTTTTACATGAAACATCCTCGTGTGCCTCTTAGGCTGATAACTTTGCACTTGCCTAGGTTTACCTTTTACTTGGTGAAAAGTCGGTTAGTAAATTGTTCATCTTAATATGGCATCTCCAGGCAAATCTAGATTTACTGCAAATGCGGTATGCAGTTCCCTGTAATGTTGTTATTAGACCCTACCTGCCTCCATACAGAGGACAGGCACATCATGCACCTTTGCTTTTCCTGTATTCAGCCTTATATTCTGTTAATTGTTCTTCAGTGCAGCAAACTTTTTTGTATTATCCCTATTCTCGTTCAGGTCACATTCAAATACCAGAACTAACAAGATTCAATCCTGATTTTAATTTGATTTCTGAAGCAATGACTTTATCGACATAACCCGAAGCAAAATTAAATCTATCAAACAGACTGTTCATTTAGAGTTTAATTTGCTTTATCAATTCTTATTGCCATTCCACTCACTCATGAACGAGTAATAAGCTATTTTAGAAATATTTCACTTTTACTGGGTTGTTGTCAATTTAATGTTTGTATGCAGGATTTGAGATTATTTCCATAGTTGTTTTAAAGGAAAAATTTTAAAAAAATAGAGCTCCTATCAATGATTTTGTTAATTGGAGAATAGAGGCATGAATGGATAACCGAGCACAATGTTAAAAAAAAAAAAAAAAACAACATGCCGAGGGAACTTGTCTTAAAGTGTCTGGGATGAAGGAGAGATGGGGCATTTTACAATTCCCCATACAAAAGAATCAGCACAGTAGATCGTTGATTGCTAGGAATGGAAAAGTCACAATTATTTGGGGAAACGATCTGAGAGATCATAGTGTGCACATTTTACATAAAACTAGTAGAGCATACCAGGTGTCATTTCAACCAAAGCTCTCTTATGATCAAACCGTGAAATGTACCCACACTCTTCAAAGTTGGGTGAGGAAATAGTTTGCAAGTGAATTATAGGAAGCTTCAGTCAATGACGGTGAAATGATTGATTTAGATGAACAATAGGTGATAAATATACCGAGACCCTTATAATTCAGAACCACACCAGGATGATTCCCTCAGATGAACGCCGTGTCAACTAAATTTGATTGCATATTTTTCTGTCTATTACTCTGATAGAGGTGGGTGACCTACTTTAATTAAAAAAGGAATCTTTAGACACCATTATGCTAAAGAATGTAATGCAACAACCAGTAGAATTGGGATAGACAGTGCACAGGAAGCTGAATTAGGAAACAGGAGCAAGCAAATGATACAACATTGGTACGGATTTGTCTTATGAATTAATGAAATACAAACGTATCACCTTAACATAATTCATGGATCACATTGAGATCTCAGATTAAATGCCATAAGGCTAATTTAATGGGTTGGTATATTTCAGTGTTTTGCCTTTAAACACCCGCTGTATAATATTAATAGGGAGACTGTTAGAAATTGGGTCTGTAGTTGGCAGGCGTATGCACCCTGTCAAAGTAGGGACCACAATCTTAGTCTGGGTAAGTCAGCTACACACCTTAAAATGACTTGTGCTCCTCCCCTGGTAGCTTGGCACAGAGCAATCAGGCTCAACATAAGAAGCAATGTTTAAAGTATTTGTGCAACACTTCAATTACAGTAACACAGTTAAAGACACCACAAAAAGACTCACCAACCACCAGTTTAGAAAAATAGAGAATATTTATCCAAGTAGAACAAGCCCAATACGACACAACAATTGGATAAGTAGAGGTTGACGTGAATTTTTAAAGATTAACTGGGAAAACAGTGCTTAATAGTCACTAGCAGTCAAAATGTTACTTGAGGTGGTGAGGGACTGACCACGATGGAGGGGAGGCCAGCTACAGAACCCAGTCAGGGTCCGCTGAAACAGTACCTTTTGATGGAGCAAAGCGTTGAGGGCACGATGAGTCAGTTTTTATAGTAATCAGCTACAGAACCCACTTCTGAGGCCCAGGACTGAAGGGAACACCTCAGACAATGGTGGGACTCACAGATAGCAGAGTCGAGCAGCAGCAGGAGAGTTACAGGCAGTCTTTGATGTCCCTGAGAACTTGTAGAACAGGGGGCAAGCCAGCAAGCTCTTGGGGTTTGTTGGGTTCAAGGATGTAGAGAGCAAGTCCAGTCATTCTTACTGAAGGCAAGAAGCAGCAGACAGCAGGCCAACACAGTAAAGCAAGAAACAAAGTGGCAGTCACTTTAAAGCACAGCACAGAGCAAGCATTAGGCCAACACAGAAGTGCAGTTGCAGGGGTGGCAGTGGCTCCTGGCAGCACAGCAGTCCTTCTTCCTGGCACAGTGTCCTTGGTTCCAGTAGAGTTCTGGTTTTGTGCAGTTTGGGTTGCAGTTCTTATACCCAAATGCGCTTTTGAAGTGTGGGGGGGACTACAAATAGGCCTTTGAAAAACATAAGGTCTGTGGCCTTCCTTCCCTTGCTCCAGACAATATGCAAGGGGGCATGCAGCCTTTTCTGTGGGGAGAGGGACAGCCCTATTCAGGTGTAAGGGAGGCAGTGCTAATCTCCACCCCACATCAAGCTAGTTAACACCAGAAGTTTATTCAGAGACAGACAGAGACACAGAATGGTTAAAGTAAGAAAATGCCAACTTTCTAGAATGGCAGTTTCAGAATTACAATTTAAACTGTGATTTCACCATCAGTTGTGATTTTAAATTGTGAGTCCGGAGACCTCAAACTCCAAATTTCTATCTTTTTCCAACTGGAAGTTGCACTTAAAGGCTGTTTTCAATGCTAACCTATGCTGCAGAAAGGGCTTGCTGTAGTGAAAAATGAAGGTAAACGTTTTTCACTGCCAGGACATGTTAAATTAAAAGTACATGTCCTTGGGGTTAACTAGTGCCTACCTCAGGGGTGTAATAACAAGGAAGGTTTGGGCCTAGCACTTGCCATGTCAAAATGACCATTTAAAATTGCACACACAGGCTCTGCAGTGGCTGGCCTGAGGCATGTTGGAAAGACTACTGTAGTGGGTGGCACAATCAGTGCTGCAGGGCCACGAGTAGCATTTAATTTAGAGGCCCTGGGCACATACAGTGCACTATACTAGGGACTTACAAGTGCATTAAATATGCCAATTGTGGAGAAACCAATGTTACCATGTTTAGTGTACAGATGTCACAGTGCCATTTTCTCGGGATCTGCATGCTGCTAACCAAAAGGCCCACCTCCCGGCGTCACCAACTCAGAAAGTTATCAGATGGCAGAATATTGATGAAGCCAGGCGGGGGGAAGGTAATTAGGGTAGGGAATTGCAGGAAGAGAGATCTGAAAAGAAAATGGTTAGGACAAATATGCATATACTCTTTCATAACAGTATAAACTCACCAATAGACTCTAGAACAAAGGTGTCTCCGTGATATCGGATTGAGACCCTCCGTGAACTGGGCGTAGCCCCTTCTTTGAATCATGGAACAAAAACAAACTGCAACCTCTGTACCTAAAGATGGCAAGAGCTTTGGACAATGATCATACTCTGAATTTTAACCATGTAACAATTATGCTTTCATAACATAAACGTTTGATCTCAGCCTAGAAATGCACAAAGATTTAAATATGTATCTCACATATTGTACTTCCCAAAAAACAATGAAACTACAGCTTGCTTTTCTCTAGCGCTTTCACATTTGCAACTGAGGCCTGAAAAGTTGTACTAATTGAACTTGAAGCGCTTTGATCGTCTTGCATGAAGCGCTTTGCTCGTTGTGTCAAGGGGCAGTTTACTCATTTTGTCTGAAGCGCTTTGATAGTCGTGCCAAGGGCGCTTTACTTGTGTGGCCTGAAGCGCTTTGATTGTCGTGCCAAGGGCGCTTTACTCATGTGGCCTGAAGCGTTTTGATTTTCATGCCAAGGGCGCTTTACTCTTGTGGCCTTAAGTGGTTTGATTGTCGTGCCAAGGGAACTTTCCTCATGTGGCCTGAAGCGCTTTGATTATCGTGCCAAGGGCGCTTTACTCGTTTAGCCTGAAGCGCTTTGATTTTCATGCCAAGGGCGCTTTACTCCTTTAGCCTGAAGTGATTTGCTCGTTGTGCTAAGGGGCACTTTACTCATGGGGCCTGAAGCGCTTTGATTGTCGTGTCAAGGGCGCTTTACTCATTTGGTCTGAAACGCTTTGATCGTCGTGCCAGGAGCGCTTTACTTTTGGTCTAAAGCGTTTTGCTCGTTTTGCTAAGGGGTGCTTTACTTTTAGGAGTAAGCAACCCCCTTCAAGATTTGACTCATCAAGACCTTACCGATACGAGTACGACCTACTCATTTTTTAATTCACCATGGAAACAAAGATACTCTGACATGCTGCCACTCTGCCATGCAGAAAATCCGCTTTCTTCAGAGGAACTCCCCACAAGGTCCGACTGCACAGAAGTCTTCAAAATAGTGAGCAATGTGCTTGGGTGTGGCTGGGCTTTATAGCCCTGCCACACCACAAGATGGCTGCTGCCTCTAAAAACTTGGGAGTTGTAGTCTATTCATAGAATGGCATTGATAAGTGCATCTTGTCCATCAATGTCCCGACCCTGCAGCTACTTCAGCTTTACCACAGGGCAGGTGACGCTGATGACCACTTCTGGAGCAAGCGGGGATGACAAGCGGCGCGTATGACACACCACAACGACGCAAGCAGAGGTCAGGGCGGGTCCTGGACCCCGCACAGCCTTATTGCTGACAACATAGCATCTGCACTTTAGCAATAGTAAGCAGGGGTATGGCGTCCAGAATCGTAACTCTAACAAAAACAAGGTCAGGAAATGAGGAGGTGGAAGGCACAAAGTCTGGAGATGACCCTGCAGACAGAGTCATTTCCAATAGAGACCTTTTTTCTTGCTACCTGACTTTGGCTGATAAGTGAACGATATCTAAAGGCATGGACAGTAAGAGCATAAATAGCACAAGTACAGTATCTTATTTTCTTCATGAACAATTTTTAGGCAACATTGAGATCATATTTTTGAGAATATAATGGTATGAACTGGACAATTTATCATGGGGTAGTGATTAACTTTTTGAAGCCACAATTTTCATTTAATATTGTTGAAATCTGTAATAATAATTTTTAACAATCAACAAGTACGACTTTCATTATTACATTATTGGTAAATGCTAGGTTGCCTTAAGAATCTGTCCTTTATTTTATCCTAAATTGAGAAATTATATTCTGGAGCTAGTGAAAAAGTCACTTGTTAGATGTCAACTGACTTTCAATATTATCAGGTTCAAACCCTAATCACTGAGAGCACAGAAACCTGGGGTAGGAGAACTTAAAAACTGTGTGCTTTCTTTTTCAACCAAGCAGGGAATTAGAAGAAAGGGATGGTTTCATAGTTGCTACAAACTATGATAAAACCTATGTGAAAGCAAGCAGGTTATTAATATTGTTGGACCCCCCAAACTTTTTTCCTTTTCCCTTCACGTTTTTGCTGACTTTGTTTTTGTCAGCCTTAGGACTCTGTGCACTGCCAACCAGTGCCTAAAGTGCTAGTGCTCTTTCCTTTAGATATGGTTAAATAGGCTTATACTCATTAGGCATATTTAATTCACTTATAAGTTAATTGTAGTTTGGTATACCATATATCCAGGGCCTGTAAATTGAATGCTGCTAGTAGGTCTGCAGCACACATTTAAAAACATGTTCCAGGCCTGCCACTGCAGGCTGTATGAAGTTTCCAACTCCCATGTTGACTTTACATTTAATCCCTCCTGCTAATCCTCAGACTCCCCTTTTATTACACTTAAATAACCCTTAAGGTATGTCCTAGGTAGCCCATAGGGCAGAGTGCGGTGTAATTAAAAGGCCGGACAAGAGCTTTTAAGTTCTTAATGTCCTGGCAGTGAAACAAATCCTAAATTATTGTTTTACTACTGTGAGGACTACCCCGCTCCCCCAGGACAACATTTGGGGATTTGTTATTAAACTTAATAAACTGTCATTTCCAATCGGGAACAGGTTGATATGTCATGTTTGGTATCTTTGGAATTGTAATGAAAAACCCTATTTAATGGTATAGTCCAGTTTTTGATGACAATTTTACAAATGCCACTTTTAACAATTTGGCATTTTTCTGCCTTTAGCCCTTTGGTCTCTGTAGCCTGTCTTGGGTAACATTACTGGGCGTAACTTAGAGTTAGACATTGTGAATTCCTCCCAGATAGTCAAACAATAGGGACATTAGGTGTGCTTTAATGGGCCATCTGCTGGCAGGATGAGGGGCAAAGTTAAGCATAGCCCCACTTGCAAATGAATAGAAAGTGCTCTGCCCTCACACAAAGGACCCATCAACTCCCCTTAATCACTGAAGCCAGCCTGGGGCCACAGCAGGGGAGTAAGGAAATTCCATGCGCTTCAAAGCCACTTACAGAAGGAGGGCACAAGGGCATTAAAAGGGGGCCTCAGACACCAACTCTTCAGGACACTTCTGGAGTAGTGGATGCTCTGCTCGGAAGAAAGACTGCTGTGCTGCTACAAAGACTGCAACTCTACTGGACTGCTGACCTGCTGCTGTCTTGCTGAGTTGCAGCGTTTCTGCTCTGATGGCCTTATCTCTGGGGGAGAAGGACTGGACCTACAACTTCATATTGAACCTAGGGCTACCAGAGTGGCTCCAAGGGCTTGTCTGATGGCCTCCTGATCTAAGACTCAGGAACATAAAAGGCTCCCCAATATCCTGCACCAGCACCTGGACCCAGCTGACCTCCCAAGTGGTTCTTCTCAGGTCCTGGACCCTAGGTGTGGTCTCAGAGAGCTGTACTAAAGTTTGTGCAGCTCTTTGTGACTGCAAACAGGCCCATTTGCACCAAGACCTCAATGAGAAACTTAGACGGCTGCCTTTTTGTCCTACAGCATCAACCACTCATGGGGACCGCCAACGCGAAGCTCCATCAATGCCCACCCACAACACCTAGTCTGTTCTCCGTGCTGCTCCAGCAGCCTCCCACAAAGCTATCCCTGCACCTCCCCCATGAATAGGACTCTTGGCACCGATTTGAGAAGATACATTTTAAGCAGGATCAATCTAGTGATTGTAGCTGACCTGCACTCCATTGCTAGAAGCCTGAACCTGTGACTTTGACCCAGCACGCCTCAAAATCCATAATTGGGCTTTTTGCCACTATTACACAAACATTTTTAAATCTGCATTCCTCTGGTTCTACTGATTAGATTTTTTGTTGTTATGGTGTCAAATTATTTATTAAAATGTATTCTGTTTTTCTAAATTAGTGTAACATTTTTCTTGTGTTGTGTTTTCACTTTATTACTGTTTGTTCACTTTAATACTAATTTGCACATTCCCTCTAAGTTATGCCTGACTGTTTTTTGTGCCAAGCCACCCAGGGTAAAGCATAGGTTAATTTAATGAATTTTTGTGGTTTACTTTGTAAGCGGTATGGCTGTTGCTTGACCAGGGTTCACACCCAGTCAACCAAAAACCCAATTTCTCACAGATATATATTAGGATACCTAGACCCAGTGGAACAAGGGACACTAGCTGCATCAGTGCTCTTCTAGTCATTACTGGATGATTCCATACAACACTTTACATTACTGAGTTTATTTTCTTGCCCATGATTTATATGACAACCCTCAATATTTCTGATTGGAGGATATATTTCTAATTACTCTAGATACAGGGTAATCAAGAATGCTGGAGTTATTAGGTCTCATAAGTAACCAGCTAATCTGTCAGAACAGACTATGTTATTTATGGTGGGTGATGCTGAGCAAAAATGCTATGAAGCTGAACAGATGTAGATAAGGGACAAAGAACTGTATCTGTCAAAAAGTCTTTTATATATTTTTTTAATTTCTGACACTTTAATTTTAGAGAATGAGTTGCTAGGAGTGAAAGCATCATTCATAAAGACCCATATCTCTGATAGATACATTGGGACAAGCTAAGTAGGAAGGGAATCTAACCTAATACAAAACCACCACAGAATAGACTATACTTGGATATTTAAAAAGAGTCTTTATTGTCGTGAAATGTTGCCTGCAAATCTCACATGAATACAAGAAAGAAACTTTAAATACTAAAAAAAGCATAATGCTACGCTGCAATTGCAAGGCTATTGTAGGACATTTACCCTTTCTGTATGTTCACTCCAGATTGTTCAGCTTTTAGTGGACCCTATATATTTGCTGGCTGTAGAGCTCTGTGCACTTTACCCCAGCTAACATGAAATAAAGTGCCTGTGTTTCCCTTTTCAATATGGTGAAATAGGAATATTCCATTTAGCATATTTAACTTACCTGTAAGTTCTTAGTATATAGTAAAAAGTTACCCAGAGCATGAAAGTTAATTGCCAGTAGTGGACTACAGCACCTTTTGTGCTATCCACTACCATGGACTACAGCACTCATTGTGCCGTCCACTATGTTGCATTGCAAGCATGACTATAGGCCTACCATTTATAGCCTGACAGTGGCAGTTAACACACTGTAATTCGACCTGTCAAAACAA
Organism: Pleurodeles waltl; assembly: GCF_031143425.1. Taxonomy (NCBI): domain Eukaryota; kingdom Metazoa; phylum Chordata; class Amphibia; order Caudata; family Salamandridae; genus Pleurodeles; species Pleurodeles waltl. The sequence continues at coordinate 461,797,411 of NC_090440.1, read as the reverse complement.
ACTCTTTTGACAGGCCAAAACCTTCCTTTTAACTATGTGATTCTTCCCTATGTAGGCTTTTTGGCCTAAAGACAGGGTGCATGGTATTTAAAAGTAAAACATGTAGGAATTGAATGATAAATATGTCTTTACAGTGAAAGAGCCTCAAACACTATTTTTATTTTAGACACGCTCTGTTACATATTAATACAGTGGACTATCTTATTCCATACATTTAATAAAACTAATTTTAGCAAGGAAGCAGGTAGAAAAATAATTAAACAACTATTTTTAATAGTTAATAAAATCCAATTCAATGGTGAAGTGCGATTTATAGAAAACCTTTATTTCTTCTACCAGACTTCTGTGTCTGGTTTTGTTGGGGGTACAGTGACAGCACCAAAATAGACTTTAGTGTTAGGTGTGGTAGAATACAAAGACTGACATGGTACACTCCCACCATATAACCTAGCCCTCAGAGCCCAAGTTGAGTATGGCCAAAGATTTCAGCCATCGTGAAAATGCCCAAATTAGGTCGGGTTCACCCCTGGGAACATTTACCCCATTGGTTAGGGTTTGCCCAACAATCATTCCCACTGCCACTTGTGTCAGGCATAAATGTGACACCTTAAGGCTCCTGTACTTGTAGAAGATCAGAAGAAGACTGAACCTATTGTTTGAGACCTATAAAGAGTCTGCAAGGCTAGACCTGTTAACCATCTTGTACCAAGAGCAAATACATGGATTTGAGTGGCCATGATGCTGGCTTCCTGCTAAAGCTAGAGGGACACAAGAAGATGTAACAGGACTTTACCTGCAACTGCCCAGTTAGACCGTAGTAACTGAAAATGGCATGGACCTTGCTGTTTGGCCTCTGCTTGACACCCCTGTGAGTCTTTAAGAGCCTTCCCTGAGGTCCTGGAGGGCTATTGAAGTGTACTTCTGTGGTGGATTGTGAAAGAAAAGGACTAAAGTCAAAAGGTAAAATCCTTGCCCAAGACAAACCTGGTTGGTGTATCCAACTCATGCTCCATCGTGGTCAGCATCAAGTTGCACCTAGGTCCCAATCTACCACGACCATTGACTATCATTGGCACTTTATGCCTGTTGGCACTACTTAAAGCTTTGAAAATTCAAATCTTCTGTTGCCATTTTAGTTAATAAATTATACACCATTTTCCTAATTCTGTTTCAGATTTTTATTGTGCTGCATTTTGACTCAATTTATGTTTTGGTACTGCATACATACTTTACACCTTGCTTTAAGTTAGGCCTGTCTGCCCTGTTGCATAGGTACCGTAAGGCTGAGCTCAAGTTTATTTAGTGACCTTGAGGGTTCACACTGACAAGGTTTGTGATTGTTTTTTGAGGTGGGTAGTTGCCCACCCCACATATTAATCAATTTTTTACATATCTGCACTACAGTCTTTGACATTGGAGTAACATTGTTCAATACATTTTTTTACAAAAGCCTACAGTTCCCCTTTTTCAGTGATATCTGTTACACTCTCTTGTTGCTTGTAAACATTTGAAAGAAGCTTGTACCTAGTTGTGAATTGCATAGGTACCTGATGAGGCTGCACAAATGGAGCGGACTATATAAAGAAAGTTGAGAAAAGGAAAAAAAGCATGTCACCTGAAATGATATTCAGAGATGTGCAAAGCAAGTGCATCATAAAAATTACTTTTCTAATACAGCAAAATAGATATTTGCCATGTTGTGATAGAGTATCCCATCTAAGCCCCATCAAAGCCCCAGAGTTGCAAGTTACATTTTCGCTACCTTGTCTGGGGTGAAAGAAGATGCAAAGAACATACTGTACATATATATCAAGGTTGTTGCTAAGCCTGAATTTGAAAGATGTGGGGAAACAAATTCCCTGACAAGCTGCTGATGACATTTCCTTGTGTGCATAGTAGACCGTAAACTGCATTGTAACTTGCTACTGTAGCTATTGTGCCTCGGTAAGTTCAATTCTGTGCAAGCAGTGGGGTTAGAGTGGTGAAGGTTCACACAGTATGAGAAGTTGATGCCCAGTGCAACAATCTTGCTGAGATTTGGATCTAAAATTCAGTGCAAAATGGCAGAGAGGGACTGACAATGGCTTGATGGTAATGTGTCCTTTGCCCAAAGTTCATCACCATTGTGCCATAAAGGCACAACGGTAGAGATGATAAATGCTCTGTAATTAGCCATAAGTATTAGGGGACAAGGGCTTTTATGTCAAACCAAGCAAAATTAGAAGATGATAAAAGCATATACACACTATCCTACTACATCAGCACACATAATTTTATTAGGTCTTGAGCGCAAACCAATTTAAGCTCCAAAACGTGATGATAGTAGAGGATTGCTTCAGGAGAGCACACTTTCCCCTCCCAAAAAAAGAAGATAGAATGCCAAGCCTTTTAGAAGGTCCACTAAGTTGCTAACCCTAAACTATCATAATGTCTTCATTAGCCCCAAATACACAGCAGGTATGTGCTGAAATCCATCAGTGACGCTGATGATCACTACTGTGGAAGGAAGAGGTGGTCGTTGCTGGAACTTCTGGTTGGCAGTTGGTGCAGGTTGCCTCTGTTGGTGAGAGGAGCACGTCTTGCTGAAGCTTCATATTGGTGGGCTTTGTTGTTGGCTTGAAGAGCAGGTCAAGCTATGGGTTTGCACTGATGGTCGTTGCGGGTGGTCGCTATGGGCATTTAATTGTTGGAGTGAAGAGGTCCCTTTGAGGTTGCAAGGAACCCAAAACCTATATATCTACACATTTCCCTCAGGAGGAGTACACCTCGATACCAGTCAATCAATCATACGGAACCTGGGAGCACCTCTTGGGGATCAGGGCGCATTCCAGCAGAGGTCAGTTGCATGGCTCATCCAGCTCCAGGACCAGTTAGTGCTGGTAAGCTGGGCAGTTCGAAGTAGGTTCCTAGAAGATTGTTGTGTCCCTGTAGCTCAAACAGGAGGTCAGCCAACTGACTCTTGGATTCACTTCTGGAGGGCCTGGGTTCAACATAAGCAGAAGCAATCCTTCTTCTTCAGACAGCAGGGCAGTCCTTCTGAATCTTCAACAGATCCAGAAATGTTCAGATGAGAGGTTCTGAACGTGCCACCTTTATGCTTGATGTGAGCCTTTGTGTGCGGGTATTCCGTGGCCTGCCCTCAAAACTGGTACTGGACTTTTCTTTACCCTTCTCCTGGGTTTGACTTCAGACTATCTAGGGTGACAAAGGCAGGGAACAATTCCTCCCCAGTCATCCTGTTTTGAAGACCCTACATCCACACCTTTTGTCTCAATGTCTGGAAGCATACACAGCCCACGAGAGACCCATTCACAGTCATTTAAACCAGGGCTCTGACAGAAAGGCAAATTTGGTATAAGGCAGAAAATGCTAACGTTTTAAAAGTGGCCTTTTCAGAACAGTAAACGAAAATTGGACTTTACCTTTAAGCAGGATTTTAAAATTACAATTCATTAAAGTGTGAATAGCATTTCTCTTTTGGCTCCCAAACTGAAGTTAGCACCTATTACGTGTAATACAGTAACCCAATTTTAGTTTAAGGGAGAGGTAGCCTTATAGCACTAAAAAGCAACTGTTTCCTTGGCAGGACATGTAAAGGTTAAACTCACTTTTCTTTGTTAAATGCCCTGCACCCTGCCCTTTTAGCTTTTAGGGACTTACTTTACGGGTGACTCAAAAGAATTAAAAAGGAAGGTTTAGGCCTGGCAAAAGGTGTATTTTTTTAGGTCGATACGGCAGTTTAAAACTGCACTACAGGCTGCAGTGGCAAGCCTCCAACGTTTTAAAAATCTACTTTAGTGGTTGGCACCAAGCCGTATTTAATGTACAGACCCTCGGTACATGTAGTTCCATTTACTAGGGACTGATAAGTACGTTAAATGTAACAATCGGGATTGGGCCAATTTCACCATGTTAGAAGGGAGAGTAAAAACACAACCTCTGCTTATCAGGGAAAAAGAGCACAGAGTTCTAAAAGCCAATAAGCAAAGAAGGCAAAAATCTATAGTGACCTTGCAGATAAGGCAAGGTCCAACATTTACCACTCACATAGACACAGTTGTCACAAGGCATGGTAACATTTCAATTTTATTACTTCAATTCACAGAATGGCATATCCCATCCTTCTTTGTTCTTGTTCTCCAACTCCGAATGAACTCTGAATCATTACTCACAGAGGTTCGAGGCTCGAGTATGGAAGATTTTAAGATGGGAACGAGAAAGCACTAAGACAGAACTGCTCCCCCTTTAACACAAGCTGTTCTTCCACTTAGCACCTCCTTACGTGTACAACAGCCAGTTATAGGAAAGACAAAGATGGCCATTGACAGGGTCCTAACAAGTTGGTTGAGGTTAGTAGTGGTCCTCTTGCCGGTACCTGTGTTGTAAATGAAAACATGGAGCGCCCGAAACAATTAAGATTGGAAGGAGTTCAGTGCTAATTCAGGGAAGAGCTGCCTCCATTTACAGAACACAAAACGATTCCCTGTTTGATAAGAATTCAAGCGAAAAGTCAATAGCTTTCAGGTTCTGGAAAGACCGTATTTCTCAAGAAAATAAAGACAACTTGCAGCAAAGGAGCTAGGCAACTAGTAAACCAAATTAATAAAGGGACATGGCAGAGCTCCATACGTGGCCAGGAAGCATCAAATAGGAGAATTAAATCAAAAGTGAAACACTGATAATCTACTACAAAAGAGCAGGCAGTTAATCAGAGCCCAGAAAAACTGTGAATATTCATACAAGAATGGGGCCACGCAGACGGCCTTCTCTCACATCAAAGACACGATTACAGCAAATAAGGCCTGTGCCCCTTCGTGGGTTACAATCCCCCATAAAGGACTACTTGCTAGCAGTCGAAATATACACTGCCGGACCGTACAAATTAATTTAAGTTAATCGTGTTTTTCTGATTATAAGGTAATCTTGACATTTTGAACAGACCTACTATAATTCATCTGTTCAAAGCGCATTTGGACTTGTTATCTGAATTCCAGAGATTTATCAAGACAATTCCATTTCAAGCGTCACATCTCCTGAGTAGTGGTACGGGTAATTCATCAATGTTTGTGTTAATGACAGCAACTACAATGCTGAATCCATGGTGACTCGTGGGTTTATTTTAAATCTAATTATTTCCTCTAGGCAAGGAGATCCATTGTGATTATGTTGATCACACGAGGAATTTACCTTAGCCCTCAATACAAAAGCAGACAACAGAGAAGTTGCGTCAGTTTTTACTGTTCAGTGTTTCTAATGTAAAGGTACTGCTAAGAGACTCCCTTATGAACTTCCAATTAAGTTCATCAATATGTCTGTGAGACGCAAGACGGAGCTACATGATAAATTTGTTTCTCCAGTTATATTTAGAAGATCAGTAAGCCTTAAACCGACAGTGACCACTTTATTCAGGTGTCGACCATTGGAATCCGTGTGCCGACAGCAGAATTATTAATAAACCAGGCTAAAGATCTTGGCTTTGTGCAGCTAAAGCGAAATAACATGGGGCAATTATTAAGTTGAGCTACTTACTGGGCTTCTAATTATGATTAGTTCTGATGTAATGGGCCAAAGATGTTTTTAAATAATGCACAATCAAGTTTACTGTAACACTCTTGCAAGATATAATACCTAAATTAACTGACCTATTAAGAATCAAGTCTCAGGTGGATTAATCGAAAACTCAGTCTCTTGATAACAGTAACAATTCACATTGGCTTTCTTTGTCGTCAAAGAAGAATTCAAATTCAGAAGGAAGACCATGTTCCTTCACAAACCACCTGTGGTCCTATGCGCCTTGGAAAAAATTGCAATATTAAAGCATATATATTATAAACTGTTAAGTGAAGCAAAGACTTCATGTAAAGAGCAGCTGTTGACAACAAATATATGATGCCCATGCACTTAGGTATTGTAAGAAGGTTTTGTGAGCAATAAACCAGTTACATTACAGAGGCAATAGTATAAATGGTAATAACGTTCTTTCACGTTTTTCTGAAGATTATGACATGAAGCTGTGTTTGAAGCATAAACCGGACGTGTACCTTTTTACCACAATATGAGGCGGTTGATATACAGTGACATATTGCACTAGACCAAGTTAAATCATAATTAAAAGCTCTATAATGACCTTGATCTCAGGGCTTAATGGTCGGCCAACAGTGTTTTAAAAAAAATTATCAACGAGGGACCAATTTGCATGCACCTCACAAGAGATTTACAGACTGGGGAATTAGCACCTGGTTACTCGTTTAGATGCTGGTGCAAGGTTCTATGCCCTGGCTTTGCTAGATGCACTTGAAGGAAAGATTCTTTCTAAAGACCTGATCCCATCTTGAAAACAGTTTTCCCCTTAACTGTAGTATAATTTTCACAAACCAGGTTTTAAAGTGGGAGCATATTTTTTGTGCTCTTCTTTTTAACATGCATATTTCTGATTTTGTTGATTTATTGAGTAAGAGAAAACCTTTCCCCCTTGAGTTCAACCCACTGTCATATGCCAGTACCGAAATACGTAGATGGTACTGCTAGCGCACCTTGTCCCTAGTAAGTAGACTTAGAAGGGGACGCGTATAAGTCTATGAATCTTTTGGATCTCATAGGGTATCCTAGTCAAGTATAGCGGGTAAAATAAACTTCAACAATCAATCTGATCGACTCAAAATGCCATGGCCAATCTACTCAGGAAAAAACCACCATCACTCATATGAAAGTTAGTTCTGTTTATTCCCTATTAGTTACAACTCTAGTCATAAACCTTTATTCAACAATATCATGATTACAAATTCTGTATTAGCAACATAAGCAATGAATTCTCATCATTTTATTAATATGCAATCAATGTTAAACAAAACAATAGGAATTCATGAGATATCGAATGATTCAGCAATTCGTCAGTCAATCTAAGTCAGCCTAAGTCAGCCTACTCAGCCTACCTATCTCCAGATTAGCATCAGCATGTGGGTCTTCATGCTAAATCAATTTAGTCAAAAATAATTAATTTGGAAATCTACCTAAAAGAGAAAAAAGTTTAAAACAGGGCAGTTGGTACCTAGAAAGAGAAAGCTTTCATTAGTCAGGTTATAGCTACCTATCCAAGATAGATCAGCAGCGAGTCACTTCGTCTCCAGGTCATTAATCATCAGCAAAGCTCAGGCTCATAGAAGCAAGCCCAAGTTTCAGCACTTCAGACAGCATATCCTGAAGTCATCAACTCACGCCCTTCCGTTCTGATTTTTCCCTTCATGTCATGACTTTTTATTAGGGTCTCTCAGTCCGTCCCACAAATTGCCCATTGGTCAACCTTATCAGAGGTTATGACTCTAACCTATAATTTTTGTTTACCACTTGTCTACGTTATTTTGAGAGTCAAGTTCCATTAACATGATTGGTTCTTCTGTTGATGAGAACATCATCCGGTCCTTCAGGTAACAAAATTGTTGCTCCCAGCTCTTAGTCTGTAGCTCCATTGTTCAAGTCCTGGGAAAGTACATTCAGCCTACTCTACACATAATTGTATAAATTTGTTCTGATTGTCTCCTGTCCGCTGGTGAGTTTGCAGTTTACTCTTAGCAGAGCTCATTGTTGAACTCTGTACAGTTCAAGGTTCTTCTCTCCAGTTCCAGTCTGCGGCAGCTCATCGCATCTCCATGTTAAGCAGGCAAGGCCCAGAGCTTGACTAGGCCCTTGGCTAAACTAAGAACGTATGGCATTACAAAACATAGATGATATCGTTAATTATGATATATTAATACAAAACTTTAAAACATTTCACACTATTTAGTACTGTTAGGACAGATAGTGACCACTCTCTGTGGGCACATTTTGCATATTATACGTTATTTTCACTTATTAATATTGTTCCTCTTATTAGTATGTATACGAAAATCATTAGGATATTCTCATATTAGCATATCTGCTGTAACAGTACTGTTCTTCTAGATGGTACTGCCAGAAAAAAATGCAAGTTGTTGCTAAATTTGACTGAAACTAAGGCGGCAGAAGTGCTGAACAATCATAGAAAGCCATGGGTTTGTGGACTGATGATGCAGAAGTTGAAGCAGTACCTTTTTTATAAGATAGAATGTTGGAGTTTTATTTGAGTTAGCAAGGCAAGCTAAACACAGATAAAGTACTAAAATCAAAAGTTTATCCTTTAACATTTGGCTTGAAACACCTGCATTGCAATATTCCCTTAATTTCTCGGTTGTCAATCCAAGCAGTGGCATGGGACAAACGTGTGTTTACAGGATGAGCTTCAGTTTATTCAACATCAGCATTTTCTAAAAATATTGATAAATTACTGAAGATAGTACACTGTTTATTTTGGTCTGCCACAACCAACCTTAAAGCTGAGATAGGTCTAGGTGAGCAACCATGAGCTTTGGCAGTCAACTTTGTTAACCCTGTTAGAAAGCACACCTTATAATAATTAACCTGGTCAACATAGGCACTCTAACCAAAGGATCTTACCAATGAATGGGGGGGCCACTATTTAAGGATGCTACCTGTGGATGGAATAAAGACAAGATCAAATAGAGCACCTGGAGATTTTCTTTAAGGCTCTGTATAGATCAACTAATATCAAGAACTGGCAAAGACATGTTCAAAAGCTTAGGAAAGCAATATAAAAATTTAGAAAAATCCGGAACCAAACCTTTAATTCTGTGGCTACTTATTGATGATCTTTTGCAGTTCCCCCAATTAAAATCGGTGTTAGTGAAGCCACAGGCTTGGTTTACATGCTGAATCTTAATTAGGAGATTAAATAACGTGTGGTAATTTTGAACAAAAAAAGCTTTCTGTATAGAATGAGGTTATGTGGTTGACTTTAATGTGTGAATTCAATGTACCTTAGAGATGTAAAATATCCTATGTGGATTACAAAGTAAGCACTCCATAGGAGTTGGAATAGTACATATAATATCATGAGGTGAGTACTTACTTAGATAGGGCCAAAGCCAACTCTGTTTATATTGGAAAGAAAAAAGAAATATGGCACTAGGTTATTGTATAGGGTCGGTGTGATTCTGTGGAGTACTGTGGTAATTGTGTATGTGTGTGTGCGTGTGTGTTGAAAACCAAATACATTTTTGCTTTAAGCAAAATATTTTTTTTGTAGAACAATAACGTTTTGCAAAAACCATTACAAAATAAGAATTACCAGAAGGCTGTCTGACGGCACCAGACCTATTGGCTTTGGCAATGCTCATTTGTTGATAGGTCCCTCTCAATCTCCAAACTAATAAAATTGGTGTTGACAGTTGCTTGTAAGTATGCCACAAACTGAAAAGAGGTACAAACCTTTTCTAATGTTAACCTATACAATAACGCAAAGTAATGAAAACTGGCGATGGAAAAGGGAATTCATTTTTCAGAATGAAAGTTACTAATTTCAGCTTGCACTTAAAATAAAAAGGATAACTTGTTGCTGGCCTCATCCTGCACGAACCTGAACAAAGTCCTAGCCCCCGGCATTGCAGATCTGCAGTTTCACCTTGAATAGTTATGTGATAAACACACTCAAGGAACAATAACATTGGCAAAGTTATAGACACACAGGTCAGTGGATAGATTACCACTGCTTCCTTTAAGCAGCTGTACTGTAGTAGATGCAGTATACATATACCCAGTGAGGTAGCACTTACTAGTTACCCAGTAGAAAGTGATTCAGCTGAGCAGACATTCTGCACAAAACGGTGGCCTCTTCTTGGATAAATAGGCAGGGCAAGATTCATTCTGACATGATGTTCATTTGACAGAAATTAAAACTCAACTGGAAGGACTTACAAATATAAACAAAGCAGGTGCCCAAGTTCAAGGTCCACCTCTGTAAGGTACTAATCATCCTAACATTTTTGTGCATGGTCAAAGCAAAGCAAGGGTTTTTAATCTAAATTTCCACCTTGAAAGGTTATCTGTAATCCTTGATGGAGGTGTTTTCATCCTTGTTTTTTTTCGAGTGCAATACATATTGTAGTGACTGTGGCCAGTGGGTTCTTTCTTTTCATGAGCTGTTGAGACCAGAGATTGTCTTCTTCCTTTTAAACACCTTTATGTCCATATTTATACTTCTGTTGTGCTGAGTTTGTTTAATTTTTTAAAATACAAATTCGGTGCCAACCTAACTCCATATTTTGGCGTTAGACACGTCTAACGTCAAAATATAGGAGTTTGCACCTTTTTTTGCATGTGTACACCTACCTTGTGTCAATAAGACACAACGTAGGTCTTCCCATCTAAAAAATGGTCCTGACTCATAGCCCCATATTTATTTTCCCCATGCTAGCACGGATGGGAGGAGGGGGCTAAATAATGGTGCTAAGCTTGCTTTGCACCATTATTTAATGCCTGATCAGACCAGGCGTTATAGGACCTGTGGACCGATTTCCATGGTTAAACATCATGAAATAGGTCCATATGTGCCCTATCGAAGCCCCAGGAACATCCCCACCCTCACCGGAGGGACACTGGTTGATGGGGGACCCCATCCCAGGTAAGTATTTTTTTTTGCTATTGGGTGCCCTAACTTGGGCCCCCCAGCATAGCACAGGGTGCAGTGGCCATGCCCAGGGGACACTTGTCCCCTGTGCTGGCCATTGGGGTGGTGGGCATGAGTCCTGCCTTTCCTAAGACAGGAGTCATGTTTTCTGGTTAGAGGCATTTTTTTTGCCTCTAACCAGGCTAGCGTCATTTTCTGACACACAACCCCCTCCTTCCCTACCGCCACCCCCAAAAGGCTAGCATCTTCTTCTCAGATGCTAGCCCAAGTTTAGCACCGGCTTGCGCCATTCAAAAAATACAGCGCCCGGCTGGTAGTGTTAAATGATGCAAGCTGGTGCTAAACTTTTTGCCGCAAAACTGTGTTAGTGCAGTTTTGCAGCAAAAAGTAGAAATATGGGCATAAGTATGTAAAATGTCCCAGAAGTGCCACCTTTTTTCCCACCACATATACCTTAGTGGTATGCACCATCTTCCTGTCATTTGGTAGGATGATGGACAACTTACTAAAAGGACCCTTCCGGGTGCATTTCCCTTGGATGTTGGAGATGCGTTCTTGATGCACAGGAATATGATCACATTACACCAAACAAAGAAGCAGTTCATGAGTGGCATGGGGTTGGGTGGTTGGGTAAGCTGTAGGCCACAAACCCACCGCACATGGCCGAAAACATGTGCATGGTGTGGGTTTGGGTGGATATAGGGGGTAGGCCGCAGGGTCTGGCTGCAGGCCAGGTGGTTGGATTAGCATAAAGTAATTAAAATTACTTAATGTTAAAAAAGCATAAACATTCACTGAGAAAAAAACAATGGTTACAGAATTTTTAAAAATAGGAATTCACGTAAAGAACCAAAGGTTACATGGATGTTATAGTTAGCTGAATTTTTATGGTTTTGAGTGAGTAAGTTCAGAACCTAACTATAACGATTAAAACCATCCAAAGATTATAATGAATTAAAACACATATTTGAAAAATATTCCTACCCTTTTCCCCTATAAAGCCATCAACCCGTCAAAAGAAATTGACAATGAATACTTTGTAGTATATTACCACATTAAAACAACTAAAAAAATAATTAAGTATGTTTAATTTTAAAATACCAACTTAGAACACAAAAATTAACAAAGGTCAACTAAATAAACACTAATACATACAGCTATAGTTAAAAAAGCATTAAAAAAGATTTTAAAAAATAATATTCTTGACTTCCATATTGTCTCACAATATTTTTGACACAATATTTGTGTCTCACAATATTTTTGTAACAATATTTTCTTGACATACCCCTTCTTTTTTATCATACAGTGTTGGTGGCATAAACAATGGAAGAAGTGGGTTATTAAGATGAGAGATAAAAATTTAAAATCCTTTTCAAACAAAAAATAAAAGTAAAATGCTGATTGCACCATCTTTGGGATGTTCAATTAAATTTTACTCTCTTATGGAAGGGAGGCCCATCATTTTATGATGATAGAAACTAATTGAACTGAGGATATAATCCGGATGTCACTGTTGTGATACAGTTGACAAAAGTCCAATTCCTGATTAAAACTAAATGTAAAATGTTGTGCCTGACTAGCATTTTTAAATAAAACAAATTGCTGTGACCCTTCAAGTTATAATATCAGACAAATAAATATGATCCTCCAAAATATACCTTGATCTAAAGCATTAACACAATTCAATTGAAGCTTCATGCAGGGCATTTGAAATGAGAGAGGACCGTCAATAAGTAATTTGTGTTCAAAACAGCTAATCTCTGGCTCAATCTCTCCATCACCAAATATACTGCTTGTAGTGGTATTCCCTGTCCTTTCCATTTGCCAAGATATTGTGCTGGAAAAATGTCACATTGTCACTACCCTCAAAAATATTTTTCATGATCCTCTACAAACATGCATCTGTCAAGGCCAACCCAAATAAGCTCCCAGAGGCCTCACGAAGCAAGTCAAAGCTCTGGACTCTTTGCAAACTAATATCTGATGATATGCTGCATAAATATCCATGACACTGAAATTCTCGCTTCACTCAGCATTGTTAGGGCATCTGATATGTTTAGCAAGGGATGGCAGCCCACCCATATGCACTGATTTAAGTCACAAACCTCAACACACATTCTGATTTTGGTGCCATCAGTGCAGGAAACCACAGGCACAATTCATTCAGAGACTTCAGTCTCCTCTATTACCACCAATTCTAATACCCTGGGCAATTCCTTCCTTAATGATGCATCCATAAAACTGGGTACACTCCTGACTATGTGTACAACAGGCCTTCACCAAGGAGAAATGTCTACACTACTTTTCCTTGACCTCTCCGCTGCTTTTGATATGATATCCCACAACTCACTCATCAAAAAGCTTCAGCTCTTGGGTATCTGTAGGCTGGCCCTCAGGTGGATATCCTCCTTCCTCACGGAGAGAACTCAATTAGCTAACCTTCCCCCCTACACCTCAGACCCCAAGTAACTTATCTTCAGAGTCCTTCAAGGATAATCTCACAGCCCAACCATCCTCAACGTCTATATGATGTCCCTTGGGGACATCGTCAGAGCCCATAGCATCATGATTGTGTCCTTCCCTGACAACAAACAGCTCATCCTCTCACTTACCAACTCAACCAGCAAAGCAAATGTCACCAACTGCATGAGTGATATCACTGCTTCAATGAAAAACAACTGCCTCCAGCTTTACACAGACAAAACTGAAGTCCTTGTCTTCTGCAGCAATCACGCCCTCTGGTATGCGTCTTGGTGGCCCTCCAAACTTGGCCCCCGCTAACCCTTATGGACCATGCCAGGAACCTAAGGATCATCCTGGAGAGCAACCTCTCCATGAGTAGACAGATCAAAGCTGGTGCCACATCATGCAAATGCTATGCAATATTTTACGTGGATCCCACTTAATACCAGTCACCCATCCCATGTTCTACTCCAACTACAAACCACCTAGAATGCTGCTGCCAGACTCATTCTGTACATCCCACAAAATAACCACATCACTCCACACCTCGACAATCTCCACCAACTCCTAGTCCAGGGAAGATGTAAGTTAGAGCTACTCACCCATGCCTACAAAGCACTCCACAACACCAGTCCAGCATGCCTCCACCACCGCCTCAATTTCTACCAACCTACCAGATATCTTTGATTTGTGTCTCAGGCAAGAGCACACTTCCCTTGCATCAAGAAGGCTAGAAGCACAGAATGCTTTTTCTCATACCTCACAGTCAAGACCTGGAACAATCTCTCACAACAGTTCAGAACCTTCCAAAGTAATCTCAATGCATGGCCCTTCCAGACAAAACAGGCATGATCTCCTCATCCACCATCAGGCCTTCTCTACTTAGTGCCTGAATACCCCTATGGGTGATTAGCCGCATGTTACAAGTCCATAAAACATAATATAACATAGCCCGAAAATATGTTCCATAATTTCTTCTACGTCAATGACTTCCTTCAAATTTGGAAAATTGTGTGTCTAAGTAACATGGATGAGTTTCAAATAGAGTAAATGCACTGTAGTTTTCATATAAAAAATATTTTTAACGTTGACATACCAAGGCCTCAAATCCATTTCCTTTTGCTTTACTGGGCATATGTCAAATTTGCTTTCTCATTTCTGTCTGTGCCGCATGTGTTAGAAAATGTCATCAGCGTTATGTGAAATCACTGATAATTTTTGGTTCTGTTCTATAAATATGAGAGGGACACACATGTAATGTTTCAACATTCAACGCAGATGTCGTTACGAGCAAAACTGTGCTTTATTCATATTGTCATGTGGCTACTGTTTAGTGCTGTAATGTAATATCCTCTTGTAAGTAGATTGAATGTTCACTTGTTTATTAATTTTAAGAGGGATTCTGAAGTGAGCTTGTTTTACGTAGTGTAACTTCTAAATAATGATTGGTTGATATTCATGTATCTTTGAGTAAAACTCAGGGTGTCACTTCACACCATGCTTAAGACTTGATCTGAGCTACTGAAATTGTTGTTTTGGCACATTAGCCAGGCCTTTCTTTCTTCCCTCTGTAGGAAAACTCCATCTCACTTTTCTTATTCAATTAATACAGATTGTTAATGATTCTTTCCTGCCTTGGCTAATAACTAGAAAAATGTTCTGCCTCCATTGCTATGCTAAATCACATTTGTTTGAATTTGGGTATTTTGGAATTGAACTGAATAACCACTTCCTTTTTGCCCTCAATAATGAGTTCTAAATTTTGAATAAACTTTCCATTGTTTGCACTTGAACCTTACCCCATCCAGTGTGGATTTTTTGTGTTAATTTTCCTATGTGGGCTCTCTGGGTGTTCATATAATTTAAGTCTTAGAGCTCTTATCCTTTTGTAGTTACACTTTTCCACAATCGATCCCATCAGATTTTTTAAAGGGAAAATGCACGAGAGTTATGAACTAGTTGCTCTTATTGGAGAGACTCTGTGATAACCTCAAGCCACTAGTTCTAGAAAGGCTTTTCAAGATTGCAACATAACTTGCAACCTTTTCACTATTAGCCTATACTCAAGGGAAAAACGCTTGCTGCTCTAATTTCACATTGGTACTTGAATGTAATTATTCTTCCAACATTTTTACTGAAATTTTTATGAATGTCATAAAGTTCCTATTTTCCATTACCAATTGGCAAATCATCCAAACGTTGGTAGATATTCGGACCTTTGTTCCCCTTGCTTCGTGGCTGGCGAAAGCACCCTCCTACCCCCACTATAAGAGAGGAGTCAAATAATTGTTCCCATGTCTTTCATGGCAGCAAAGGTTATTCTGATTCAAACGGGAATTCAGGGCGCTGTGACATGCTTCCAGCTGCCATATTTGTGAAGGAAAATAATTAACCAATAAATTAATCCAACACAATAAATTACAACAATTAATCAGTAAAATGCTGCACTAAATTCAAAAAAAAAAATAATGGTTCAGTAATTGTCTTGGCCTTTGTGTAGGCGCATTACCTAAATCATCTCCTGAACCAAAAAGCTACAAATTCACATCTCATGCAAAGTAACAGTATGATCTCTGCCAAGACCTGTGGTCCTTTTGTGTACAAACAGGGGAAATTATTGCAGTATGAAACGAAATTTCGCCATAGCTTTGCTGCAGTTAAAACTTTATGCAAAAGCGTGCTTCCTTTTGTTGAAGAGCAATTCAAAACAAAAAAGCATGTTGCATCTCCTCAGTGAAAAGCCTTCATTATTGAGTTGTGTCACAAAGTGGAAAACTGTTGTCATTAACACATTCCTCTAAGGTTGCTAATGTGCACACTGCATCCCGTTTCCTCACTACTTGACTATGGTTGCAAATGGGCATAGTTTGTTTATTTGGCTTAGTAGACATTTCTCTGATGTGTAAGTGGTACTCCCTTGCAATGCCTCTCTGTTTGGTGTGAGCCCTTCTCAAGTAACAGTCATAATTCTAGTATGGATGAACCACTGAAGTCACTAAACTAACTTGCATTTAACTTCTAATGGCTTGGTGCAAACCTGTCAGGCTTAACTTAGAGGCAAAACGTAAAGTATTTATGTAGTACACAAACAGTAATGGAAAACACAACACAAAGAAAATCACACACCAATTTAATGAAACAGTGTAAATTCTAAGAAATTATTTGACCCCAGAATGACACAAATCCAATGTGTATAAATGAACATATGAGTTTGTAAAGTTTAAAGTGAAAACAAGTACCTTAAAAATCAAAGCGACAATTGTGGACATCTAGTTGCACAAGACCGGGGCAAAGTAGAAACTCTTGGCCGACTGCAATTGAGCACTGATCAGATACAAGAACTGTATTGGGCGTACTCTCTGCTAACCTTCAGACTTAAAAGCAGTTTTGGTGAAAAATGTCTGAGAAGGTAAAGTTCAGGAGGCAACGCAGTTGGCGATGTCCAAGTAAGAGGTGTCCACAAGGCCAGCTCCACATGGTTGGATACTTCTTCTGTGAGGAGCCATTGAACAGGATTTGCTGCTGTGAAAAAGTACATATCGAGAGCTGCCGTCTAGTCATGCCAACTAGTGATGCACCTTGGGTAGAGCGTCAATCGGGTTGGCCCCGGTCTCCTTTCCGTTATCAATTTAGTTTCTGTTTAGATTTGGGCTATCTGGGTACCATTAGCACCACTCCCATGGGTCCAAGACTGGAGAGGCAGCATTTGGAAAATTAGGACACACTCAGGCAGAGCGAAGGTCCAAGACGGTTAGAGCCTTTTCAGTCCTTGAGGTTTTGCTTAGGAGGCCAGCCAACTAGCCCTTGGAGTCACTTCTGGAAGTCCTGGTTTCAGGGAGAATAACAAGGCTCAAGTCGCAGTGCAGACCTCTGGGGGTAGGAGCTGTCTTCAGGCAGCAAGGAAGTCCTTCTTGGTGTACTTAAGGAGTCCCTCTGAAGTACACAGCAGTCCAAAGCAGCAGGCAGTCATTTGAGAGTCCTTCTGTGGTCTGGAAGTGAACTGAAGGGTGGTTCTGAGAGCCCCTGGCATCTTCTTTGAAGTGGGGAACACTTCTTAATGCTTCCCCCCACTGAAGTGTCTGTAATTTCCTGCCTCCCTGCCCTGGACTCAGCCTGGCTACTGTTACAATGGGCTAATGCGAAGTTCTTTGTGTGAGAGCCTATCAATGTATAAGTGGGGCTGTGCCCAGCTCTGTACCCCCAGCCTACAAGAGATGGCCTATCAAGGCACACCTAATTATTGTATTGTATGGCTGTCTGCGAGGAATATACAAAGGCTAACTGCCACTCAGACCTATTTATGTGATCCAGGAACAGGCTGCAGGTACCAAATTGTTTGAACAAGAAGATGCTGACTTCCTAACAATGACATTTTGCAAATTGTAACTCAAAATCTGACTTTACCCTTAAAAAGATTTTTAAATTACAGTTCTGCAGCTACCAATCATGACTTTTCCACCTTTTCCCAATCAAAACGTAGTACTTATGAAATGTAATAAGGTAACTCAATGTTATCCTATGGGAGAGGTAGGCCTCACAGTAGTGAAAAGCTAACTTGTGAGGTTTTTCATTCCGGGACATATAAAACTTAAAAGTAGATGTCCAACGTTTTAGTTATAATGTACTCTGCCCTCTGGGCTGTGTAGGGTCTATCTTAGGGGTGACTTATATGTGATATAAGGAGAGTTTTAATACTTGGCAAGGGCGTTATATTGCCTAGTTGAGTTGGCAGTTTAAAGCTCCTTGCAGGCTGCAATGACAAGCCTGAGCCATGTATAAAGGGTTACTTAAATGGGTGGCACAATAAGTGCTGTAGGCCCACTAGTAACCTTTAATTTACAGGCCCTGGTTATATGTTATACCACTTTACTAGGGACTTAGAAGTAAAATGACTATGCAAATCAGGTGTAAGCCACTTTTAACACATTTTAGGGAGTGAGCACAATCATATTAGCACTGGTAAAGTGTACAGAGGGGTAAGGCCAACAAAAACAAATTCAGCAAAAAAAGAGGGGTAAAGGCAAAAGGTTTGGGGTGACCCTTCAGAGAGGGTCAGGTCCAACAGGCCCTCTATTGTATGCAGTTTCGTGTTGCTCAGTAACAATCTCCTGCATTCCTTAAACACAACAAATGCACATTCCTGGTCACTGACATTACTTGGGTGGTTACATGAGCTCCCACACAAACTAGAAGTAGGTGAAAGTCTTGTGCTGTAGTGTCCTACTTTAAATTTGTTGGAAGGTGGATTATTGGTAAGGGCAGGTAAGTACCTACACTTAGCAATAGGCCACTAAATCCCAACTCGTTTCAGTTAGGTCTCAATAAATTAACCCCAGCTCAAACCTTGGTAGCTTTGCAACGAGCAACAAGGCTTAACTTAGGAGACAAAGGCCCTCATTTTGACCTCAGCGGTCTTTTTGAAAGACAGCCCGAGGTACCACCATGCTGAAGACCGCCAGTGCAGGCGGTTTACCGCACAGCCTATTATGACTGCTGGCAGCCCTCTGTCCTTTTTCAGATGGAGAGCCACCAGCAGCCATACTGGCGGGCGGCCGGGAAGTGGAGGCAGCTCCACCTCTACTGCCATATCATCAGAACACTGCCCACCGAATCACGTCCCATGATTTGGCGTGGTGGTGTTCTGCTGACGGGTGCCGGCAGCAGAGCAGCCCCCATGGATCCTGTTCCCTCCCGGAGGATCACCGGACCAGGTAAGGTGATTGTCCGTTAGGGGAGGGGGGCGGGGATGTTGTGTGTTGTGTGCGTGCATGTGGTGTGAGTGTGTAGAGGGGGTGTGTGAGTGCGTGTATGCATGCGGGGGGGTTTGGAAATGTGTGCATATCTGTCTGTTTGTATGTCTGTGAGTATGTGTGCGTGTATGACTGTGTGTGTCTGTTAGAATGTTTGTTAGTATGTGTGCGGGTATTTGTGGTGGTAGTGTCTGTGTGCGTGTAGGGGGTGTGTGTGTCGATGTTGGGGGAGTGGGGAGTGGGGAGGGGCATCCTGCCACCTCTGGTGGGTGGTAGGGGGGCCAGTGGTGTGGGGGAAGGACTTGGGGTGGGGGAGACCCCTATCAGTGCCAGGGAAGGAATTCCCTGGCACTGATAGTGCCTACCGCCATGGATTCCGTGGCAGTACAAAATCCCACGAAATCCATGGCGGTATGTAGGGTTGTGATACCGCCGGCGATGTTGTGACAGCCGCTGGTCTGGAGACCGAGGTCTCCAGCCCAGCGGTCGTTACCACCCTGGCGGTCGGAGTGGAGAAATGGCGGTTTAGCATGGCGGTCACCACCATGCTTGTAATGCCATTTTGTTTTCCGCCAGCCTGGTGGCGTTATTACACCATTTCTCCACTGACTGCCACGGTTGTAATGAGGGCCAAAGTGTGTAAAGCATTCAAGTATCACAAAAAAGTAATAAACTAAAACATAGGAAACAGTTTAAAAAACCCAAACCAATTTATAAAAATAGGAAATATTTTTATCTTTAATTTGACACCAAAATGAATAAAATCGGATAACTGGAACCGGAGATATGAATTTTTAAAGAGTTAGGCCCTCATTACAACCCAGGTGGTTGGTGTTAAAGCGGCGGTAAGACCGTCAACAGGCCGTCGGAAAACAAAATGGGATCGCGACCATGGTGGAAACCGTCAACACAGACAGCCACTTTAACACTCCGACCGCCACGGCGGTAGAAACAAACACTGCAACGGTAACCGCCAACAGACAGGCGGAAGACAATGTACCGCCCACTGTATTACAAGGCACAAATCCGCCAGCTTTTCTGGGGCGGTACCAACGCCATCAAAAGCACGGCAGAAACAGTACACAGAAGGGAAAAAACTCACCTCTTGACACCCTACGAGGAACCAGGACGCCATGGAGCCCGAGTTACAGGTGCTACCAATGTTGGTTTACCTCCTCTTCTACCAGGAGCAGCAAAGACAGTGGCAACGACCACGGTGAGTACTGCACCTAGCACACAGAGGAGGGGGGTAGGAAAAACAGAGTGACACACACAGCAACACCCCCACCCCTACCCTTACCCACAACACCATACACACAAATACATACAACAACATTACATATACACCCCATAACGCTCTGGAGGAACACAAGGACAAACGGAAATGATTATAAAAAGTGTAATCATCGAAAATTCAGATATGGAAACAGGTCTGTAACAGATCATTGTATGCAAATATGTACAGCAACTACACAAGTCCGGATAGTGTTCCAATCATTGTCCGTGGACCAGTGGTCCCAGAATGCATTGGCAAAGCCCACACATGATACCTGCCTCTAAACGGAGATACCTGCCTCTAAACGGAGAGAACACTGCTGGGGCATCAGGTCAAAAATAAACAGGCACCTCAAGGGGAAGGGGAGCGGGAGGGGGGCACGTCAGCCAGATGAAGGGACGACGCCACTGCTCCACGAGGGGGCTTCATGCCCACAGAATGGTCCTGGGGAGTGCAAAGCCACAGTCTCTCAAGTGGGTGGGTTGCCCACTGATTGGTCCTGGGGAGTGCAAAGCCACAGTCTCTCAAGTGGGTGGGTTGCCCACTGATTGGTCCTGGGGAGTGCAAAGCCACAATCTCTCAAGTCTCTCAAGTGGGTGCACTGCCAACTGTTTGGTCCTGGGGAGTGCAAAGCCACAGACTTTCTAGTGGGTGGCGTCTTCCACTGGTTCTGGAGGGGGCTTTGTGCTGAGAGTACTTCATCCTGCCAAGGACTGAGGTTGTGGATGCTGTTCTCCACTGGTTCTGGAGGGGGCTTTGTGCCCAGAGTGCTTCATCCTGCCAAGGACTGGGTGAGTGGATGCTGTTCTCCACTGGTTCTGGAGGGGGCATGGTGCCCCCCAGAGTGCTGCACCTGGGGTGTGGCAGTTCCCATTCCCTCACCTAGGTGTGTGTGCCACAAGATTTACTGGGAACAGGTAGCATGATACTCCATGGAGTCAGAGACACACTCCACCCTGCTGCAACTTTGCCTGCCAACTGCTAGTTCTAACAGTGCTGGTTGTGGTGCCTCATGTAGCCTGTGCAGGGTCCAGGATGTCTCCTGCAGCTTCGGACGGCTGCCCACTGGGAATGTTGTCCATGTCGGCTGTGGTGGCACTGTCTGTGCATGTCGCAGGACAGGTGGTGGTAGTTGCGGCGGTGTCTTTGGTGGAGATGCTACCAGTGGTGCATGTGTCAGCACCTGTGGAGGGAGACAGCAGGACGTCTCCTGCAGCCTCGGACGTCTGCCCACTGGGGATAATGCTGGGGACTGTTGCTGAGGCAGCAGACGTGCAGGTGGTGGTGCAGGTGGCGGTGGTTGCGGTGGTGGCCATCGCCGTACAAGTTGCTGTTCTGTTTGGCAGAAGGGGTGACACCAGTCCCTCAGCCGGAGGCTCCGTGCCCTGAGCTGACTTCCCTTTAGCCTTGTGTCCCTTCCCCACCTTGGATGTCGCTGCAGGGAACTTGGCACTGTCCCCTTTTGTCCTGGAGGAGGCCTTGCTGGGTGGTTGGTGTGGCTTTTCCCTATGGCATGTGGGCCCCTCCTTCACCTTGGCAGGTGGTGGAATAAGGTGATCCTTGGCCTCGCTGGGTGGCACACTGGCCTCCCTGATGGGTGCCGCCCGCAATGTTACTGGACTTGCAGGGACCACAGTGCTGGAGGATTTGGTGGCTGAGGTGCTGGGCTGGGATCTGGACACCCTGGCCCTAGGGGGAAGGATGGGGGGGAGGTGTAGGGAAGAGGTAAGTGTTAGCCAGGAAAAGTTTTTTAGACAAGCTTGGATGGGAAGATGGAGGGGGTTTGGGAGTGGAGGAAGAGGTGGTAGTTGTAGGAGGTGTACGTCTGCTGAGTTTAGCTGAAGGTGCATGGGCTGGAGGCTGTTGTGAGGTGGATGGCTGTTGAGTGGGTGTATGCCTGCATTTGTGTAGTTTGGGACGAGGGCTCACAGACACACTGGGAGAGGACACGGGGACGTGTGAATGGTTGTGGGGGTGGTAATTACACGTGAGCGGTGTGTAGTGATGGGCGTGCTGGTGATGGAGGTAGTGGGTGAGGATGTAGTGCATGCAGGTGTGAGTGGAGACGAGACAGGGAGGGAGGAGGAGGACGTGGAGGAGGGGGACACAGTGGAGGCTGTGGATGTTGTTGTGTCTGCATGGGGATGGTGCTTGTGTGAGTGCCTGTGGAATGTGTGGTGCTTAGGTTTGCCATGTCCACTCTTGTGTGTTGATGAGTGTGCATGCTGGTCTGATGCTGTGCTTGGGGTAGGCTGAGGTAGAGGGGATTGTGTCTGGGTAGTGGAAGTTGAAGGGGGGAGACTGGACACAGGGACAATGGCTGCCATCAGTGCTGAGGCCAGAGCCTGAAATGATCTCTGTTGGGCTACCACGCCAGAATGAATGCCCTCCAGGTATGCATTTGTTTGCTGCAAATGCCTCTCGACACCCTTGATGGCATTCAAAATGGTTGCCCAACAGTGAGGGATCTCAGGAGGTCAATAGCCTCCTCACTGAGGGCAGCAGGACTGACTGGAGCAGGGCCTGAGGTACCTGGGGCGAAGGAGATGCCCACCCTCCTGGGTGAGCGGACACAGGAAACACCCTGAGGGGCTGCTGGGAGGGCAGTTCTGGTAGGGGGGGTGGCGGCTGTACTTGTTGGTGCGGTGGCACAGAGGTGCCCGCCCCCGCAAGGGAGCTCCCATCAGAGGAGGAGTCACTGCCGCTGGTGTCTCCTCCTGTCCCCGTCGTGGAGCTCCCCTCGCCCTCCGTCCCACTGGTGCCTTCAGACTCCATAAAGTCAACCTCCAGGGCCATGTGGGTTGCAGCCCCCTCCTGCTCCGGTGCCAATGCCCCTCCGCCAGATGATGCTAATGCACCCAAGGACAGAGTGACAAAAAAAGGAGAGGAAAGACAGAAGAGGCACATGGTCAATGCCTGCAACACCACTACCGTTGGCGGACACAGCACACAATGAGCAGCCCTATGCACTAGCCTATGCACTAATAGTTCAGGGGAAAAGCACATGCCCATGGGGGACTCTGCCTAGACCCATTTGATGCACAGCTGGAACCCACAGGAGCCTGACTAGGTGTAGAGGGCCACTACCACTTTTGGGTTTGGAGTGCCACTGAGCCTGCCAAGCAATGGATCTACCTTGGCGTGTCTGCCCTGGCGTAGGGGATCCCACAGCCCCCTTCCCCCAACCAGAAACCTCATAAAGCGCGCAGAGTCAGCTGAGTGAGCCTGTACTCACCCCCTTGTGGCTGCTGTGATGTCCTCAAAAGCCTATCCAACTCAGGATATGCCAACGCCAGGATCTGGTACATCAGTGGGGTCATGGTGCGATGGGCACCCTTTCCACGTTGGAATGCCATCCCCAGCTGGGCCTCCGCCATCTTCTTGGTCCAGCGGAGCACGTCCTCTCATCTTTTCCGGCAGTGGTTGCTCCGTCTATGGTAGACCCCCAGGGTCCGCACTTTCTTGGCGATGGCACGCCAAATACCCTTCTTCTGGTGGGCGCTGACCTAGAGGAAAAGTGACCACATCCACCTGCTTGTCCAACTCCTCCACGGTTCAGGCAGGGGCCCTTTCCCCAGACACTGTAGACAGTGTCGCTTCCGGACTGAGGTCACAGCAGCACTTTCAGTGTAGGTCCTCTCCTATTGAAGGTCAGGTATCAGATGAGTGAACAGATAGAAAATGGCAGTCACGTCCACGGCGGTGCATACCGTCACTGCCGACGTACATCGTTATTGGCTCCTGGAACCCATAGGGCCCAATGATAACCAATGCTGATTTGCACTGCGGTCTTTGACCGCCTACCGTGATGCTGCACAACGCTGGCACAGTTACCTTATTTCCCCTTGTCCCTCCATACCGGTCAGGCAGCTGCCATTTCAGGGGGGCACATGGCAGGGCAACTAACTGCATCACAGCACTTTTGGGCAGGAATATGGACAGACAGCGCCACACACCAATTACATCACGATTGTTCTAAACACTCTTGTGAAACCTATGTGGTGTATGACCCTCTGCTCACCCTTCTCCTCCATAGGGCACTTCCGCTGGGGCAGGTTATGAGATGGCATCATCCTCCAGTATACAGACCCCTGGTGGACCTGTCGACAATGGAAGACAGACACATCATTATCACCGACAGACTTGATCATGCCACAATCCATGAATTGTGTGCCCAGTTGGAGCCAGACCTGATGTCAGCTATTGCCATCCCACAGGAATCCCCCCTCTAGTGCAGGTCCTGTCAGTACTCCATTTCCTGGCCAGTGGTTCCTTTCAAACAACAGTGGCCATGGCATCAGGGATGTCACAGCCAATGTTCACTAACGTGTTGTCCAGAGTGTTGTCTGCCCTGCTGAAACACATGTGCACCTACATCGTTTTCCCTTAGGTGGAGGATTTGCCCACAGTGAAAGGTGACTTCTATGCCCTGGGACATATCCCCAACATCATTGGTGCCATTGATGGTACACATGTGGCATTTGTACCCCCCCCCTCCGCAGGAATGAACAGGTGTGCAGAAACCGCAAAAGCTACCATTCGGTGAGTGTGCAGATGGTGTGTTTGGCAGACCAGTACATCTCCCATGTGAATGCAAAGTATCCTAGCTCTGTGCATGATGCTTACATTTTGAGGAATAGCAGCATCCCTTATGTGATGGGGCAACTCCAGAGGCACCATGTCTGGCTAGGTGAACCCAAGGTCCTAACACAGTTGACATAGGTGTCTCGGTATGGGAGAGTCCCTAAGGGTTGGAGGATGACTAACAGTTGTTCCTCAATATTTGCAGGTGACTCTGGTTACCCCAACCTGTCATGGCTACTGACCCCAGTGAGGAATCCCATGACAAGGGCAGAGGAACGCTACAATGAGGGCACATGGGCGAACTAGGAGGATAATAGAGTGCAACTTCAGCCTCCTGAAGGCCAGATTCCAGTGCCTCCATCTGACAGGTGGCTCCCTATACTACTCACTGAAGAAGGTGTGCCAGATAATCGTGGCATGCTGTATGTTGCCCAACTTGGCTTTGCGACGCCAGGTGCCTTTTCTGCAGGAGGATGGGCCTGATGTTGGTCTTGTGGCAACTGTGGAGCCTGTGGACAGTAAAGAAGAGGAGGCAGAAGAATAAGATATAGACAACCCAAACAACATCATAATGCAATACTTCCAGTGAGACAGGTAAGAGACTGGCACTGCTCCCCTCATATCATACTACTGTTGGACATTGCCTGAATCTGCCTTTTTACCTCTGTGTATGGACCCTGACATGTCACTTTGGCTTTCCATTTCACAGTTCTGGGTCCCACTTTCTGCCTTCTGCTATGTTTACTGATGCCCAACAACTGTTGAACACTGGTATGTGAACATGAACATTGACATTGCTATATTTCTGAGAGGTTGCAATTACACATTTGTGAAAGTACAGACTGACTACAGATTGATTTGTGTTTCAAGGGTGTTTATTTCTGTGCTAATAAGCGGAGGGGGCTGTGCAATGGGCTGGGGTAATGGTGGAGGAATGTCCATGGTAGAGTCCAGTTTCTTGGTATCACAGGTGCTCTGTCCAAGGGGGCATAGGAATTGGAGTAATGGCAGTTCAAAGTTGTCAGGGTGACAAAGTGGGACAAAAGTGTGACAATCAGGAGAGTGTTATTTCCTGGTGGGGTCTTGGCAATGTTCTCTGTCTTGTTCCTGGATCTCAGGAACTGTTTGCGAGCTGGTGCTCCTTCTGCAGGGGGTGGGGTGCTGGTGGCCTGTTGGTCCTGTGGTGGGACATCCTGTCCACTAGCGCCGGAGGAGGTGGAGGGCTGTTCATCGTTCAGGCCAGTGTCAGGGGACCGTTTGTGTGCCACTGTGTCCCTCATGGTGTTGGCCATGTCTGCCAGCACCTCTGCAATGGTGACCAGGGTGGTGTTGATGGACTTTAAGTCCTCCCTAATCCCCAGGTATTGTTCTTCCTGCAGCCGCAGGGTCTTCTGGAACTTGCCCATGGTCTCGTGGGAATGATGGTATGCTCCCATGATGTTGGAGAGTGCCTTGTGGAAAGTGGGTTACGTGGGCCTGTCCTCCCCCTCTCGTACAGCAGTTCTCCCAGTTTCCCTGTTATCCTGTGCCTCTGTGCCTCTGTGCCTCTGTCCCCTGAACCGTGTGCCCACTGTCACTGAACCCAGGTCCCTGATTGTCTTGAGTTGGTGGGTTTGCCTGGGTCCCTGTAGTGGTGGACACACTGCTGATTGATGTGTCCTGGGGACAGAGGGATGGGCCCTCTGGGTGGGTGCTGTGGTGGTGTTTCCTGAGGGGAGAGCTTCAGTGGTGGTTTGTGACTGTAGCAGGGGAACCTACTGTCCAGAGGTCCCTGATGGGCCGGGCTGGTCATCTTGATCCAGGCATGTAGAGCTGCTGTCATCACTGTGGGCCTCTTCTGTGGGAGGAGTGGATATGTCGGACACCTCATGTCTGGTGACGTTGAGTATGGGTCCTGTTGGGGTGTAAATGCATAGTTATTTTATCTGTGTGTGCCATCCTGTGCAATGGGTGAGTTACCCTCTCCTCCTGTGCTTGCATTAATGTCTTTGCCCTTGTGTGATTAGTGATTTTGGGGTCTGGGTGGGTATCTGTACTGGACATGCTTTGGTGATGGGGGTCCATGCATAGGTGTTGCATGCAGGGCTTGGTATTGGGATGGGTGGGTTGTGATGGTGGGGCATATGTGAGGTGCTGAAGTGATGGGGTGAGGGTGGGGGTATGTGTTGGAATGCAGGTGGGGTGGGGATGTGGTTCACCAGAGTCCAGTCTTCCTGCTACTCCTGCGAGGCCTTCAGGATGAATGATTGCCAAGACTTGCTCATCCCACGTTGTTAGTTATGGGGGAGCGGGTGGGGTCCACTGCCAGTCCTCTGTACAGCTACCTGGTGTCTGGATACCACGGAACACACCTTCCCCCGTAGGTCATTCCACCTCTTCCTAATGTCATCCCTGGTTCTTGGGTGCTGTCCCACGGTGTTGACCCTGTCCACGATTTTCTGCCATAGCTCCATATTCCTAGCTATAGATATCTGCTGCACCTGTGCTCTAAATAGCTGAGGCTCCACCCTGATGATTTCCTCCAACATGACCCTTAGCTCCTCCTCTGAGAATTGGGGTGCCTTTGTGGTGCTATGATTGTTGTGTAAGGTGTGTAGGTGAGGGAGTGTAGGGTAATGTTTTGGGGTGTGTGATGTGGGGTGTGTAAGTGGTGTATAGGTGTGAGTGGTATGTGGCTCTGGTTGTGTGAGTGGTCTTGCTGTCTCTCTCTGGTGGCAATGATTTGTAGTAGTAAAGGGTTGTGGTTAATGTGGGTGTGTTTTATAGTGGTGTGTTTATGGGTGTCTGGTGTGTGTTATTTAAATTGTACAAAGCAGTGTTGTTTTGTATGTGTGTGTGTATTTTGAGCATGGCGGTATGTACCGCCAATGGTTTACCGTGATTGAGTGTCTACTGTGGTGATTTGTGGGTTATAATGTGATAGGCACTGTTCTGCTCGCGGTACGGCGTGGGTT
This sequence comes from Pleurodeles waltl, assembly GCF_031143425.1. Taxonomy (NCBI): domain Eukaryota; kingdom Metazoa; phylum Chordata; class Amphibia; order Caudata; family Salamandridae; genus Pleurodeles; species Pleurodeles waltl. The sequence continues at coordinate 461,769,886 of NC_090440.1, read as the reverse complement.
TGGATACCTCCAGTTTATCACTGACCTTTGGACTGGCGGACTTATGTCTGTGGCTGAATAGTGACGGATTGATGTGTGTGTGTCATAATATGGTGAATGGATATCTGCATCGGTGGTGGTATGTTGGCGGCAGTCAGCATGGCGGTAAGTGGGATTTACTGCTAATGTCATAATGAGGGCCTAAGAGTTTTCACCTTGAAAACAAAACACAGGTGAATTCTAATATTTATTGGTGTGCACCCATTGCTTGCTTGACTCAGATTAAAGAAAGGGAAACCAAAAACAGAGATGCAGAATGCTTCAAGTCAGTGGTTCCCAAACAGGTGTGCCTTTATTTGTGGCATCCCGTCCTAGTTTTGATGGCACACCAGGGTGCCATGGCACAGAGATTGGGAAACGCTGCCTTAAGTTGAGAGAAAAATCTATTGCATGGTACGAACAGGTTGAACAATTTGTGAAGGTTTTGTTGGTGGATTTGAACACATTCTTTAACATTGTGGTACCAAATGACTTATGAGAGAGTATAAGGTGGCTACAGAGTGGCCTGAGAGAGACCCTGTGAGAAATCCGATAACAAATACCTCTTTGGTGATGAAAAAGTAATAACAGGTGATTAGCTTTTGGAAAGAGAAAATACAAGCCAGAGGCATGGATTGTCTTTAGATTGAGAGAATGACACAAGAGCCCAAGAGTCAGTGTATGCTTTTTTATGAGAGATAGTGGATTGGAGACTCTCAAGCCTAAAGACATGGGGAATTTTGTGTTCAGGTGTGTGACTGGATCGAGAACTTAGTTTAGTTTGGTTCAGCAACATTTGATTGGTTGGGAGAATAAGTTGTTTGAAGAGATTTTGAGATATGTAAAGATATTGTAGTGATGAAATAGAAATTAAGCAGAAATGCTTGATAGAGAAATTGATGATGGCACAGCTGAAAGCAGCAGAGAGAGGAACTCAGAGTCAACAGTTTGTGGGAAATTATGGTCCTTTGCAAGAAGTGTATCAACAGGGAGCTCCGATGACGCAAGGTGGAAATGGGCTCCCACAGCAGGGTAGGGGATGTAGTGTTCTGATTGATGATGGTTTTGATGTGGCAAACTTAAAAAAGACAAATTCTTACCATTATTGAAACAGATTAAGGCAGGAAAATCATTTGAATCCTCAGAACTGTTTTACAGGACCTCAGAATAAAAATCCTGTGCAGTCACAGAGTTTGCAGAGACAGAAAACTCAAAATTATAATGTGCCTCAAGCTTCAGAGCTTCAGCAATGCAGGTGCCCCAAGCCCCAATGCCACATCAAAATGCATGTGGTCCCAGAGTGAATTCAAACCAGGTCCCGAATTTGAACCAAGTTTTTCCAAAATCAGGGTGCCATTCAGCAGTTCCTTATGTTTAAACCATTTGGGGACGACAGTCTAAACTCATGCCTGGTGCAGTCTTAGAGGTAGACCAAAGTGGTTCATTCATGGATGGTGAGGTGAATGGCCACCCTGTATCATTCTTGATCGATAATAGTGCTACCAACTCTACTGTCAGAACAATGGATGTTCAAAACCTTCTCCTCTCGGGAATTCAAGTTGTAGTAGTTGCAAACAAACAAATGACAAACCCAGTGACAGAAGAGTTATGTGTTAAAATCAGGCCCTTTGAAGAGAATCATCAGTGTGTGGTATGCAATTAGAGTCCAGTGAGTCTCTTGGGAAGATATATTTTGTGCAAGCTTAATTATACCATCTACTGTACCCCAAGAGGTGTTGAACTGCAGCCTCATGATAAGGACATTGCATTTAAAATGGCAAGAAATGGTCTTTCTTTTGCACTGTTCCCTATGATGAGAATTTGTGAGTTACCACCAGATCTCAGAAATACAGTGAGTGAAGCCTAAAGCCTGGGACTTTTCAAGAAAGGACATAGCTCACATTAAGGGTGTTGAGCCCTCCGTATTAAAGTGAAACCTTATGTTGAGTACCCAAGAACTCTACAGTACAATTTTATTCCTGAAACAATTGCAAGGATTATTCCAGTGATTGAATCTATGATATAACAAGGTATCCTAAAGGAGATAATGAGGAGTCCATGTGTCTCACCCATTGTGGGCTTACAGAAGCCTAGCAGTAAGTACCTTATTTGATTTGATTTAGGTTTTAAGAGTGCACGATCACCCGAAGGCATCTTGCCGCTAGTGCCACTCTCTGACTCAAACTTCAGAGCAACAGTAAGTGTACAGTAAATTGAAGACATCATGAAAATAGCCAAGTTTGTTTAAACAAAGGAAATTCAGCTGATTTCTAAGCTGCATAGACATTTTGTTCCAAGACTAATTTGTTGTGTACACAAAACTGCAACGGCCCCTTGATACGTTCTTAACTCTAGAGATGATCACAGATCTTGATGTCACTGAATTTAAAGCTCTATTTGGGATGTTCCATACAAATTCATTTTTTAAATAATCTGGGCCGGAACCATGAAAGCCTTTGTGTGTTAAACACAGAGCCTTGAAAACAATTCTCTTTCTTGTCAGAAGCCAGTGTAGTTCAGCCAATGTGCCCGATAACGGCTTGCATTTGGGGATTTTCCTTCGTAAATGCCACACCATGTTTTGCGCGTCTGAAGCTTTTTCATAAGTCTCTGTTAGCGGCTCATATAAAGGGCAGTGCAGTAGTCAATCATAGATATAATTAAGGAAACAATGACTGAATTCTTCAAGTCTGTAGAAATAAAAGGTAGCACCTTCTTCAGCAATGTTATCATATAGAAACAAGATGAAGAAAGTTTATTCCCTTGGTCCATGAAAGAGAACTTGGTATCAAAGAGAATCTTTGTGCAGAATCTGAGAAAAGTAAACACCATTGCTGTTCCATGTTGTCCTGTGGTATGCATTCAGCTGTAATATTGTTCCAGATTCCATTGAAGGCTGAGTGATTCAGTGTCAAGTGTTTTTCTCCACACCATTGCATGAGGAGAGTCAATTCCTCTTTTCCTTCTGGTTCCAGAATTGTGCTTTTGCATGTTGCTGAATCCCATGAGGCTATCCAAGAGTCCATCAATCTTCAACCAAATTCTCAAAAATAATCTCCCTAGTCATCCCCTGCAACTCGGACCTAGTCCAATATATTGATGACCTACTGATGACCTACTGGTGGCAATGAATACACAGTGAGCCTATAAGACACCATGACTCTGTTGAACTACCTGGCTGAGAATGGAAATCAAGGCACTCATTATGAAATTGGTGGTAAATCCCACTTACCGCCACGCTGACTGCTGCCAATTTACAGCTGCCGCGGCGGATATTCTTTCACCATATTATGATACACACATACCAATCTGACAGAATCCAGCTCACACACACGCCAGACCAAAGGTCAGTGATAAACTGGCAGTATCAAAACCCACACCGTTACGCCAACAGAATTACGCCCACCACAATATGATCCATGAAACGCCACGGCGGACATGCAATGGTGGTAAACCATTGGCGCTACATACCTCTGCGCTCACAGTGGACACCCACAGACAAAACAACACCACATTGGACAATTCAAACAACACACACCTGACACACACACACACACCACTATAAAACACACACCCACATTACCCACAACCCTTTACCATTCCAAACAATTGCCACCACAGACACAACCAGAGCCACACACTATACACACCTATACACCACTCACGCACCCCACATCACACACCCCAACACATTACCCAACAGACTCTCACCTACATACCTCATACAACACCAATAGCCCCACAAAGACACCCCCGTTTCACAGAGGAAGAGCTAAGGGTCATGGTGAAGGAAATCATCAGGGTAGAGCCACAGCTATTTGGAGCACAGGTGCAGCACATATCGATAGAAATGAAGATGGAGCTATGGTGGAGAATCATGGACGGACTCAACGCCGTGAACCAGCACCCAAGAACTAGGGATGACATCAGGAAGAGGTGGAACGATCTACGGAGGAAGGTACGTTCCATTGCAGCAAAATACCAGCTCGCTGTACAGAGGACTGCCGGTGGACCCCCAACTCCTACCCCACAACTCACAGCATGTGAGGAGCAAGTCTTAGCAATCCTGCATCCTGAGGGCCTTGTCGGAGTAGGAGGAGGAATGGGCTCTGGTAAGTCAACTCTCTGCTACTCTCACCCCCCTACCTGCATGCCATCATATAACCCCACCCTCACCCTCACTCCCCCACCACTTCCCACACACCCCACCATCACATCTCACTCATCCCAATGCCAAGCCCTGCATGCTCTACTAATGCATGGACACCCCTCACAGCCCTGCATGGACGCTCATCACTAAAGCATGCACACTATAGAGAACAGTCATCCCACCATACACCAACGTACACAAGTGAAAGTTGGCAGGGCAAATACAACCAAAGAAGGCAAGCCATAGATGCACAATATGTCAGACACAGAAAGCATAACACATCATTTACATCCTCACAGGCACCCCAGCCAATGTCACTGGAAAGGAGTTGCCAGCGATATCCAGTCCCCCAACAGAAGAGGCCCACAGTGATGACAACAACTCTGGTCTTCAGGACCTGGATGACCTACTTGGCCCATCAAGGACCTCTGGACAGCTGGTTACACAGGCCCAGTCACACACCATCACAGAGCCTCCCCCATCAGGAAACACTACCACATCACCCACCCAGCATACCCACACCTCTGTCCCCAGGACATGTCAATCAGAAGTGTGTCCACCTCTACAGGGACCCCAGGCCACACCTCATACCCAAGACAACCAGGGACCTGGGGTCAGTGGCAGTGGGAACACAGTTCAGGGGGGAACAGAAGCACAGGCCAACAGGGAAATTGGGAGGATTGCTGTGTGCCAGGGGGAGGACAGGCCTAGGGAACCGACTCTTCAGGAGGCACTTGAAGAGATCCTGGGAGCTTCTTAACATTCCCAGGACACGATGGGCCAGATCCTGGACAATGTGCAGGAGGGACAGTACCAGGGGATCAGGGCGGACTTGCAGGCCATCAACAACACCCTGATCTCCATAGCAGGGGTGCTGGCAGACATGGCCAATATTATGAGGGCGGCAGTCACACAACAGCAGGCCTGGCCACTAGCCAGACATCTGAACAGCCTTCCACCTCCGCCACCGCTAGTGGACAGGAGGCCCCGCCACAGGACTCACGGGCCACCAGCACCCTCCCCCTGCAGAAGGAGAACCACCCCGCAAACGTTCCCTGTGATCCAGGCAGAAGCCAGAGACACTTGCCAAGACCCCGCCAGGAAATGAGACTCTCCTGATTGTCAACCTCAGTCACCCTGTCCACCTTGAACTGCAATTGCTCCCCTTCCTATGTCCCCATGGACAATGCGTGTATGCTACAAACAGACTGGAACAATACCCTGGACTTTACTCCATCATCGCCCCATCCCATTGCACTTTCCTCTCTATATTTTGACACTTCTATAAACACCCTTTGAAAAAAAAGAAGTTTGGAGTATGTCATGTATATCAATTATGTATTCATTAAAACAGGTACAAACATTGCAATTCAATTGTACAGAAAATGAGCATAGATTAATGACCTGTAGCTGCCTTCAGTGATCACACCAGGAGTATATGTGAGGTCACCAACATCTCCAAATTGAATTGCCAGAGGGAACAGTAAGTGGGCATAGAGGTGGGAAATAACAGCATGCCAATGTCACAGAAATTCAAACAAAATTAATTGAAATGTGAAGTAACACTGTCCTACCTGTGTGTCATTGGAAGTATTGTGTGATCACTGACGTTCTGTTGTCCTCATCCTCTGCCTCCTCATCCTCACTGTCCACAGGATCCACTGCTTGCACACTGGTATCTCCAGCCTCTTCCTCCTACAGGAATGGGACATGGTGTCTGAGGGCCAGGTTATGGAACATGCAGCATGCCACCACTATCTGCAGACCTTCTTGGGTGATTAGCACAGGGATCCACCTGTCAATTGGAGGCACTGGAACCTGGCCTTCAGGAGGCCAAAGGTCCTTTCATTTATCCTTCTGGTTTGCCCATGGGCCTCATTATAACGTTCCTCTGCCCTTGTCCTGGCATTCCTCACAGGAGTCAGCAGCCATGAGAGGTTGGGGTAACCAGAGAGACCTGAAATACTGAGGGACAACATTTAGCCACTCACTATGCCATATGGCCCACGCCATACCTATACACCAACATCTACTGGGTTAGAACCAGGGCTCACCTATTAGCCACATCCTGTGCCTCTATAGTTGGCCGATCACATTTGGGATGCTGCTATTCCTCAGGACAAAGGCATCATGCACCAACCCAGTATACTTAGCAAAGATGTGGGAGATGTAGTGGTCCACCAAGCACACCAACTGTACATTCATAGAGTGGAAACTCTTCTGATTTCTGAACACCTGTTCATTCTGGAGGGGGGGGGGGACAAATGCAATATGTGTTTCATCAATCGCCCCAATTATGTTAGGGATAGGTCCCATTGCATAGAACTTGGCCTTCACTGTGGCCAAATCTTCAACCTGGGGGAAAACAATGTAGCTACACATGTGTTTAATCAGGGCAGACAACACTCTTGTCAGAACTATTGAGAACATTGGCTGTGACATTCCTGTTGCCAAGCCCACTGTCACTTAGAAAAAAACGGTTGCCAAGAAATGGAGCACTGCTAGAACTTGCACAAGGGGGGTGATGCCAGTGGAGGGATGGATAGCAGATGTCAGGTCAGGCTCCAATTGGGCACACAGCTCAGTGATTGTGGCCCTGTCAAGTCTATAGGTGAGTATTATGTGCCTGTCCTCAAGTGTTGCCAAGTCCACCAGGGGTCTGTACACGGGGGTATGTCTCCATCTCCATTTCATCCCCAGCGGTAGGAATCTATGGGAAAAGAGAGTGAGGAGCTGGTCAGAAACTGAACTATGGAGCTACAACAGAACTTTGCATGCTGTTAACTTGTAATGGGTCAGTGTGATTTGTCCAGTATGTACTGATTTCACCAGTGACGCAGCTATTTTCCAGGGCCTGCTCCCCTCCCCCTGGAAATGGAATCCGCCTGTCCTGTGTGGAGGGACAGGTGGAAGTGAGGTAATTCTGCTGACGTTGGGTGCCATTGCGGGAGGTGGTCGTGAACCACCGTACAACTCCTCATTGGTTAACATTGGTCCCTATGGGTTACAGTGGCCAATTGGGATCTACGCCGGAGGTGACGGTATGTACCGCCGCAGACATGACTGCCATTTTCTAACTAATCCCTCACTTGCTACCTAATCTTTTGCAGGAGTGGACCTACACTGCAGGTGCTGCTGTGATGCGTGTCTGGAACCTACCATGCCTTGTGTGACTGGGGAAAGGGCCCCAGCCTTCACTTGGAGAGACTGGTGGATGGGGTCATACCCCAGTATGGACTGCTGTGTGAGCCTTCAGACCAACAGGTGAGTACTGGGCCATGTGGGTGTCAATAATGATGGAAACAGGTATGGTGGGCCGTATGTGTAACAGGCAGGACTGTTTGTGTAGTTCAATTCTCCTGTGTGAATTGCCTCTGCAGGTCAGCGCCCATCAAAAGAAGGGTATATGGCATGCCATTGTCAAGGAGGTGCAGACCCTGGTGGTCTATGGCAGGCGGAGCACCCACTGTTGCAAACTGACCCTGGGCACAGAAGACGGCGGAGAAGAATGAAGAAGGGGTGCACGTTGAACCCTGCCCCTCCCCCCGATGGCCCGCATACTGGCGGTGGCATATCCTGATTAGGATGGGCGCTTGCGGGCCCCACAGCAGGCACAAGGGGGTGAGTACAGTGCCCATCATTACAACTTATGCATGGTAGGGTGGTATCCAGGTGGGGGATGTGTATCAGTGGGTGCCCCTAGACCAGGCCTGACATTGCAGCATAGATCCCCTGGTGGCTAGGGTTCAGAAGGGATAATCTTGCTACCTAGCTTGTAGGCACCCACAACTGGTCAGGGCTGCGTGGGTCCAAGGTGTGCTGCATTTGGCTGTGTGTGTCCCTCCCCATGCCTTGGCTGCTAACTATTTCTCTGCTAGTGCTATGGCATATTGCGTAGGACTGTTTTCTCTGTGTGGGGGTGCTGTGTACACCAACGGTGGTGTTGGTGCACCGATTGACCAAGTGTATACTTTGGGCCTGATTCAGACCTTGGCGGACGGCGGAGGCCGTCCGCCAAGGTCCCGCCGACAAATGACCGCACCGCAGTCAAAAGACCGCGGCGGCCATTCAAACATTTCCGCTGGGCCGGCGGGCGCTCTCCGAAAGAGTGCCCGCCGGCCCAGCGGAAATGCCGCTGCAACGTGGACGCCGGCTCAGAATTGAGCCGGCGTAGTTGCAGGGGTGCGACGGGTGCAGTTGCACCCGTCGCGTACTTCAGTGTCTGCAAAGCAGACACTGAAATACTTTGCGGGGCCCTCTTACGGGGGCCCCTGCAGTGCCCATGCCATTGGCATGGGCACTGCAGGGGCCCCCAGGGGCCCCGCAGCACCCCCTACCGCCATCCTGTTCATGGCGGGTTTCCCGCCATGAACAGGATGGCGGTAGGGGGTGTCTGAATCCCCATGGCGGCGGAGCGCGCTCCGCCGCCATGGAGGATTCAATCGGGCAGCGGTAAACCGGCGGGAGACCGCCGGTTTACCCTTTCTGACCGCGGCTGAACCGCCGCGGTCAGAATGCCCTCGGGAGCACCGCCAGCCTTTTGGCGGTGCTCCCGTGGTCAGTGACCCTGGCGGTCACCGGCCGCCAGGGTCAGAATGACCCCCTTTGTCTCTTCCCCCCCCTTTTTGTTTAGACACACTGTCCATATGTGCATCAGCATCATCTGGCAGAGGGGCAGAGGCAGTGGCGACGGAGGGAGCTGCATCCCACAGGACCAAGGAGGTAGAGTCCACCAACGCTGAGGGTACCAGTGGGACGGAGGGTTAGGGAAGCACCACGGCAGGCACTGGAAGGGACAGTTCTCACACAGTTACCTCCTCTGAAGGAAGCTCCCTGGTGGTGGCAGACACTTCTGTGACCACCCCAGCTACAGGTACATCCCCCATACCAGCACCGCCCTCCCAGCAGCCCCTCATCGAGGTTCCTGTGCCCACTCACCCAGGGGGGTGAGCCTCTCCTTTGCCACGGGCACCTCAGGCCCAGCCCCAGTTAGCCCTGCTGCCCTGGGTGAGGAGGCTATTGACCTCCTGGGATCCATCTCTGTTGGACAGTCAACCATTGTGAATGCCATCCAGGGGCTGGCAGCCCAGATGGAGCAAACTAATGCATTACTGGAGGGCATTCACACTGGATTGGTGGCCCAAAAGAGATCAATCCAGGCTCTGGCCTCCTCTTAGATGGCGGTCATTGTCCCTGTTTCTAAGCCCCCATCCAACTTCCACTGCCCAGTCCCATTCACCTCAACCCCAACCCATCCCAAGCAAACAGGCAGATGAGCATGCACACAAGACAACACACAAGAGTGGTATAGGCAAACACAGGCACCACACTTAGGGCCAGATGTAGCAAAGGTTTTTACCCATTCTGTGTCTATGGGAAAAAGTGTTCGTACATATGGCCCTTTATCCCACAGGCACTCACACAAACACCATCCAGATGCAGACATCCAACATCCACTATTTCCACTGTCCCCCTCCCCCTCCACCACCTCCCACCCAGCTCCGTCCACACTCACACCTGCATGCACTACATTATCATCCACTACCAGCATCACCACACCAAGAAGAACACACAACTCACTGGTAGACACCTCCACAACAGCCATGCACACATCCCCTGTGTCCTGTCCCACTATGTCTGTCCCCCAACTCCTAAGGTACACAAACGCAAGCACTCAGACACCCAACAGCCATGCACCTCACAACAGCATACAGCCCATGCACCTGCACCCAAAAGCAGCAGACAGACCCCTCCAACAACCACTCCCTCGTCCTCCACTCCCATTCCTTCTCTCCCTTCCCACCCCAATTTCCCTAAAAAACTGTTCCTATCTACCATTGACCTCTTCCCTACCCTTCCCCTGTCCTGCGCGTATGGGCAGGGTAGGAAGAACCCAGCCAAGCACCACAGCTAGACAGTCCACGGGCCCAGTCGTCACCACACCCACTTGTGGTGGAAAAGGATCCAGGCCACATGTCCTGAAGGTGAAGGAGCCTGCACCAGGCAGCCTCAAGGGAAAGGAGCCTGCCCCAGCTGCCAGGAAGACAAAGGAGCCTGTACCAGCAGGCAAGAAAGGAAAGGAGCCTGCCCCAGCTGCCAGGAAGACATAGGAGTCTGCACCAGCAGGCAAGAAGGGAAAGGAGCCTGCCCCAGCTGCCAGGAAGAGCAAGGAGCCCTCATCAGCAGTCAGACCAAGGGGCCTTGGGCAGGAACTGTGACGGAGCCCCCACCACCAACCATGGTTGTGCAGCCATCCGAGGTTGCAGGGGATGGGCAGGAGCCTCCCCCCATCAGCAGCAGCACCACCACTGAGCAGCTGTCCGAGATTGCAGGGGATGGGCAGGAGCCTCCCCCCCAGCAGCAGCACCACCACTGAGAAGCCGTCCAAGGTTGCAGGGGATGGGCAGGAGCCTCCCCCCAGCAGCAGCACCACCACTGAGAAGCCGTCCAAGGTTGCAGGGGATGGGCAGGAGCCTCCCCCACCAGCAGGCGTCTGTACTCACCATCGTCATCTTCGCCGGTGTTGGTGTTCCTGGTGGTGCAGAAAGTAGAAGATCATGGGGAAGACATGCAGTTCAGGCTGCATTGTGGTGTGGTTGTTCCCTGTGTCTGCACTGTTGAGTCCTTTCCCTTCTGAGCTCAGTTTCCGCCAGGCTTTTGATGTCGTTGGGGCCGCCCCAGAAAAGGTGGCGGTTTCCTGGGTCATAATATGGTTTTTAGAACATTGACTTCCGCCTGGCTGTAGGCGGCTACCGCTGTGGTGCCTTTTGTTTCCACCCTGGCGGTCGGTTTGGTACATTGGCTGTATTTCTGAAATCTTTCCACCATGGTCATAATTTGGCGGTAGTTACCGCCAGCCTGTTGGCGGTATTACCGCCACTTTTACAACAACTGCCAGGGTTGTAATGAGGGCCAAAGTGTCCCCAAGTAAGTTGAAGTACTGCCAGAAAGAAGTCCAGAACCTTGGACACCACATTGAGAAAGGAGCGAGGAAGGTGTCACAAGAGGGGATTTCAGCAATCCTAAAGATGGTTCTGACAACTACCCAGAAAGGTCAGGATGTTTTTGGGAATGGTGGGCTACTGCTTTCAGTGGATACCTAACTTTTCCCTAGTGGCCAAGCCTTCACTAAGGCTGACACACAAGGAAGTGTCCGATCCAGTATCTTTGGATAATGATTGTTTGATTGCCTTCCTAGAGCTGAATAGCTGAGAGAAAGTCTCTGTCATGCCTCAGCACTGGGAATGCCTGATTGCAATCAGTCTTTTGCTCTCTTTTTCAGTGAGAGGGAAAGCTGAACTCTTTCAGTGCTTACACAGTTCCACAGTAATACAAGGAGGTTTGTGGACTTATTTTTCTGCTTTCCATGACCTTATTGCAGCATCACTACCCGGATGTCTCAAATCTGCTCTGTGACAGTTGTCCGCATTGGGAACTGTGAGAATATTGTAATGGGTCATCCCACTAATGTACTTGGACCCCATTCACTTGAACTGTTGTTGGTCCGTACCCACACCCAACATTTGACAACACATCACGAGTTAGTAATCTTGGCTCCTGAGAGTATGACAGTCAAGCATTTTACCACGGCTACGCTGTTATTCCTTCCTGAGGCTGAGGGAGAAGGTATTGCACAGCATGACTCTCTAGATGTCACTGAACTATGCAAGACCAGACATCCGAAATGACCCACTACCTGATTCTGATTTCATACTGTTTGTAGATGTCTTATTTGAGAGACCAAGGAGGAATTCTGAGAGCTGCCTATGCAGGCTGTACAGTCTCAGGTGTAGTTGAAGCTTCCTGGCTTCATGGAGTTCTCTCCACACAATTGACCTAACTAGTTGCTCTTACTAGAGCATGCTGTGTTTCTGAGTAGCACAAGGTGACAATTTTCACTGACAGTCAATACAGCTTTGGTGTAATCCATTACTTTGGAGAGCTATGGTCACAACGAGGTTTCATGGCCTCCTCTGTATCTCCCATCAGGAAGGAAAGTATGTTCATAACTTTCTTAAAGCCTTACGATTGCCTACTCAGATTGAGGTTGTGAAGTGTCCTGCACAACGCAGTGGAAATGACTATGTGACAGTGGCCAACACATATGCAGATGAGGTTGCCAAGAATTGTGCTCATAGAGCTTGCACTTTTACTGGAGAATATTGTAACAAATCAATAGGTAAGGCCAGTTACTACCTTTTGTTAAATACAGCTAATAATTGGGAAGAAGTTAAGAGATTGCTGGAGGAAGTGCTTAGAAGTAGGACAGCAAGGTTGGATCATATCAGATTGACTCCGAAGGGATGATGACATTGGGGTTTCAGTGGATTGTAGACCTTTGTTGCTGGATAGTCTGTTATCTCCTATGGCTAGAAAGTTTCACGTTCCTGCCTATATAAGGAGGGAATCAATAGTCCATTTGTTCTGCCAAACTTGGTTTAATCCTAGGTTTAGACTGATGGCTGAATGACTGTGTCATTCATGTGCTTTTTGTCAACATGTAAATGTAGAGAAAATAACTGTAGCGAAAATAAGCTACATAGGAAGATAAGGTGGTCCGTTCAACAGGATGCAGTTGGACTTCATCAAGATGCTAGTGTGTATTAGGCTGAGATATGTCTTTGTGGCTGTGTGCATCTTCTCGTGTTGGGTCAAAGCTTACCCTACCAGAAGAAATGACAGTCTCATAGTATCTAAGTTTTTGTTAAGGGAACTCATCCCCAGGATTAATTTCCAACTTTTCTAGATTCAGATCAGGGGACCAACTTCTTGTAATAGTCTTGTAATAGTTGTGTGCAGCATTGCAGATGGAGCAGAGACGACATTGCAGCTATCGTCCTGAGGCATCAGGCATCGTGGAGCAAGTAAACAGAAGTCTGTACTTCAAAATCCCTCAAATGGCCTAAAACTTTACCCCTCGTGTTAATAAGCCTTGCAGAATTCCTTATCACAGGACAATTGCTCCCCCATGAGATAATCATGAGTAGACCAATGAGACTGCCAGCTTTACCTGCAAATGTGCTTGTGAACATTACAGATGATATGATTGCTGACTATTGCAAGGAAATTATGTGATGGCTGAAGCAGTGCTTTCTGCGTCTCACTAGCTAGGAGCAGCCACAGCCCCTCTGTATGAGAAGCAGTGCCATGACCTCAGCCCAGGTGACTGGGTTCTGGTGAAAAAGCACACGAGGAAGTCCTCTTTGGAACCACGTTGGCATAGGCGTTTTCAAGTAATCCTCGTGATGACAGCAGCTGTAAAGTGTGGATGTCCCCGTAGCTGTATCCATGCCTCCCATTCTTGCAGACTTGAGTATCCCCTTCACGATGTGATAGCACCCGCTCCAGAAGGACCAGTAGTGACAGACAAAGGAAGCAGTTTAGACAAACTGTCATGGTCCAAGCAGAACTTGAAAACGCCCACTATCAGCCATCTGTCAGGGTCTGAATGAGTCAACAACCAAACCTGAAACAAGAGAGCCTTGTCCTGTGTTAGTGGATGAGTCAGATTCAGACCCTGACAAAGGACCTGATGCTGTAAAAGATTGAGTGGGAGTTGGAGACCGGTGGCAAAGAAGGCAGGAGAGGGAAAGTCTGCCTGAAGGATGAGTACCTCAAATTAATCCAGAGGATACTGAGGATTAAGGTCTGATTAACAATGAAGAAGAAGGACCTGTACTGAGGAGTAAGGATACCCTGTCACTGATACTCCTCACCTGAATGGACATAGTTTGCCGCTGATGCCAGAACAGAGAGTTTTTGCACTTTGAGAATAACAGTGCAAACAAAATGTAACCTCCTTGAACTTTACTTTGTGGCTGGAGTATGATGTTACACTGCCACTAAATGGATTGGCTTGATTTGTTATTTCTGAAATGTGTACATCTTAGAAACTTTAGGTTCATTTTTGAATAGGTATAGGTGAAAGAGCTTAGGATTGCCCTTTAGAAGAGCATGGAGTAGGGCTAAGGAAGTCTCACGAAGATCTGTAAATAAAAAACATCACATTTATTGGACTTTGTTTTGCTGTTTGCACCGGTGAAACTGGACAGAGATAATTCTGATGCTGCTATATTCCAGTCAATTGTGTGGTTGTACAAAGGTCATGGAAATCAATTACTCAAATAGAAGTAGAAATATATTGGTAGGCATATTAACAGTTGTAGTTGTCATATTAATCAATTTATTGGTAGGGTTATTTTCACCTACATCTAGTGCAGTAGAAGACAAATCCAAAGTTGACCACACATCTTCACCTTTTGTAGATAATGGTAGATACTATTGTTAGTGAAAAGGAGTTACACGTAGATGCTCCTAGAGTAGATGTTTTTTCAAATGCTTATTTTAAACTGCTTTATGAATACATTGGTCCTATGGATGCAAGGGATTTCTTTGTATGTACACCATTACCTGCATCAGCTGTAGAAGGTATTACCTATCATTATATTCCTTTGATATATGCAGTTTCAGGTAGTCCTTTGCTAAGCTTATTCTAGGGAGCAGGACATTTCTAATAGTATTTTTCAAATTATGATTTTGTTACTTGAGATTCCTACACTGGAGCACCTGAATGGCCACCCTTTTCAAAAGGAAATAGGGATAATTGTTAGGGTCTTAAAACATTCTAAAACATGAAATACAGTCTATGGACATAGAACCAATTTGACTTGCATTATAACAGTTGTTCAGAAAAAATGTTTGAACTTAGTTGAAGATAGAAGGAGAGATTTAGAGGCTATGTCAAAAGCAGATAAAGATCTAAAAGATAGGATAGGTGGACGAAGGAGGAAATTAAACATCAAGTTTCAGGAAACCTAGATGCTTTGACTTTGGATTGAAAGCATAAGGGGAAGCTGTGTATATTTACAGAGAAATCTAATGCTGACACTGTGTTTGTGGGAAGGAGTAAATGTGACCATACATTTGAAATTCGAGGGAATTGCAGGTTGTTCCTGGATGGAAAAGATTATGTTATACCTGGAGTTAATTTATGTTGTGGAGAACATGCTTATTTTAAATTGCTTGAGGGATGGTATGGTGTATGTTATCTAGCTGTAGTCTTCCGAAAGATGTATTGTGTAGAGTATCTTAATGATCATGTATGAGAAATGAGTTCTAGATCTAAGCAAGGTATGAGTGCTGGAGAGGTAGGAGGAGACATCTTTGGTACAGTGATTCTATTGGTAGGTGTGATTTTGAACGATTTGAAGATAAGGGCAGTACAACAGGAGCCTTGCTCAACAATGTTGCATCTACATTCCTGATAAAAGTAAGGATTTGAAGGCTTATATTAAGAACAATTCAGGGTTGAAGGAAGATTTGAAGAAGTTGGAAGCAACTGGTACCTGGAAGCCTTTTAGAAATCGGTTTGCTATAGTTGGCAGATGGTTTGAAAATTTAGGAAGTGGGATAGTAGGTTCTGTCTTGTGTGTGATATTTTTAGTTGTGACCTTTAAGGTGTACAGCAGAGTAAAGGCAAGAAAAGGAGTTAATAGGAAGATAGAAGATAGAAGAAATTGAATTGGGGAAGAGTCAGTATAAATAATATTATGCTATGAAACAGTTGGAAGAGACTAGACAAAACTGTTTGAAACCCATAAGGTTTTGATTAGTCCATCTGATAAGAGTCTTGTCTTGATTATGATGGCTTGATTCGTCATCAGAGGGGGACTGGAACAGTGTAATTTTGTCTGCACCTCTACTCATTGCAGAGTAACTTGACAGTGTAATCAATATCATATACACTGCCTTATCTGTATTAATGTAAAGTGAAGCACCAAACTACATTATCGAAAGTGCATTCATTGTAGAAATTAGGGTTTTCATTTATATGTGTGAGTTCTAAAGTTTAGCTCTAACATGAGAATTGTAGTTCTCATTCATATTTACGTGTGTACTTTGAAGTATTGCATTTATTGAAAGGAGCCATGCTCACATGTTCAAGATTTATTATTTATTTGCAGTAATCTAATATTATATTTACAATTATAGCAGAGTGTTTAAAAATGCATATTCATCATGGTTTGTTAAGTTAGCACTGGCCTACATCCTAACATGTGAAATGTATTCTCTTTACTTTGCATGAGTTTCCTTTGCAGGTGCACATTCTTGATTGATTAATTAGTGAAAGAAGTATTGTGCATTAGATATAGAAAGGCCGAGCAAGAAGACTTTGGCATGGACAGGATGATTTTTGTGTGCCTCCTATTCATTGTCCATTTGGGAAGAAGAAACTCAAGGTCGACCTGTTTTTTAGTGTACCGTGGCATGGGAGAATCACTCCATGTTGAATGTGTGAGAAGGAAAAATAATTGGGTTTCTGATGGCATGTTCAAAAGATAGAAATGCTACTGGAACTTTGCACATTCATTTAGTATATACACTGTTAGAACTACGGCAGAGTTCTTTTAGACCCTGAGAGTAGCAGACCTCTTAGGCTCCTTGTTCTCACAATTCAGACCTTCACAGCAGTGGCTGGCATGTAGGCAGAGCGGGGAGTCAGGCAAATGTGGTGGTGTTGGTGCTTGAATGCATGCAATGTGAGTGGTGTGTGTAAATAAAAAGAAAAAACACTTATCTTGCTTGGTGCATGACTTCGGACATCCTCCTCTGTCCGGTCTCCTCGGGCTCCAGCAAATTCTCTTAGGCAAACCTGGTGCTTCTCTCATGCCGGTTCCCAGCATGAGAGAAGCACTAGGATTGGAAAGAGTGGCCTCTCTCAGTGCTCTCAAGAGCCCTGGAGGCCTGTGCTTTCTCTAACCCAGCTTCCTTAAGACAACTGGGTTAGAGAAGTTTAAAATGTGCATGTCTAGCTGGCTGTTGCAAGACTGCTGGTAAAAAAAGACGTGCACTTTCAACTATCTACACCTTGCTGCTGGCACTCAGCAGCAGTGGCCCAGCCCCGTCCTAACACTCGGTTCAGGGTGGGAGGATGAACATTTTTAGCAGCTTCTTTGCAGGGAGGCATTGGAATGATGTCCGTATGGTATTGCTGGGCTTATCTCTGAGTCCACAAGTATCTAGACTTAAGTAGAGGGGAAATTGGGTGGCAAACACACTGGGCATGATACTGCTGATTGGTGGCGATGTCAGTCTAACCATGACTGTGGAACCTGATAGGATCACAGTCACTAACTGGATGAGAAGAGAGGATATAAGGGTAGGGTGGTTTGTAAAGGTGATGGGTCTATTACACTACTGTAGGGAAGCAGACGAAACAATAATACTTCTATATGTGTAACACTATCTCAGAAATATTAAGGCTTGATTACATGTTGGTGCCAACCACACAGAAGGGATTATATAAAATACTGTCTTTCTGGCATGGTGAATTTCTGATAATTCCTTGTCAGTCTCAACTCTGCAGTCTGAAGGCATCTTATGGGAAGCATGCAAACAATGATGAGAGGGTGGCTCATAGCCGATATCGCAGGAATGAACCAGGAAAGACTAAGGCCCATAGTTATACTTTTTGATGCAAACCAGCGCCGGTGCTGGTTTGCGTAATTTTTTTTACCGCCGGCTAACGCCATTCCTACGTGCAATGCGGGCGCCTTATTTAAGGAATGACAATAGCCGGGTCTGTGGACTGATCAAAGTAAAAAAAAAAAAATGACTCAAACCAGGCAGCGCCAGCATAGGGGAAAATGGGGGTTGTGCGTCCAAAAATGGTGCAAGTCAGGTCTGAGGCAAAAATCATGCCTCAAACCGGACTTGCGCCATTTTATAATGCACAACCCCCATTGAAATGACTCCTGTCTCAGCAAAGACAGGAGTCATGCCCCCTTGCCCGAATGGCCATGCCCACGTGACTTCTGTCCCCTGGGCATGGTCATTGGGCACAGTGGCATGCAGGGGGGCCCCAATCAGGCCCCCCTATGCCACTTAAAAAAATTTACAAAAAATACTTACCTCAACTTACCTGTACTTACCTGGGATGGTTCCCCCATCCATGGGTGTCCTCCAGGGGTGGGCGAAGGTGGCAGGGGGTGTCCCTGGGGGCAGGGAAGGGCACCTCTGGACTCCTTCCATGGTCAGAGACCATGGAAGTGAGCCCATAGGTCCCTTAACGCTTGCCCTGACCCAGGCGTAAAAAAACGGCGGGCATCAGGCTGTGCGCCGTTTTTTAAGGACCGACCTCTCCTGTGCATCAAAATGACACAGGAGTATAAATAAGGCGCACAGGACTTAAAGTCCTTTTTTGGGCTGGAATGCCTACCTTGCATGTCATTAACACATGGCAGTTTTCCGCATCCAAAAAATGACCCACACAGAGGAATTTTGACATCCGCCGGCTCGGGCGTCAAAGTTTAAATATGGTGCATGGTTTGCGCCGAATGTGCGTCAAAATGTTTGATGCACATTCCGCGCAAACAGAGTGTAAATATGCCCTTAAAGGTGGCCTCTAGAAGGCAAACTGGTACATCAAGAAGGGGAATATGTACTGGCATCTGACACAACAATAAAACACCTATTGCTTATGACCCATGAGGAATACAGAGAGACAGTGGAGAATGAAACCTGAGCCCACTGTTGTTGTAAGCAAAACTGTCTCTATGAGATGGGTAATAAAACAGGATTTTTTTTGGCATGGTTGGTAAATAGAGAGGAAAATCAGAGATGGGTATGTGGAATCTGGACAATGAATGAGGATAGAGTTGATGAAGAAGAATAAATCATTCCGGCCTTTGAGGGTTTCCTCCAAATGTTAAATCAGTCCAAGGTGAAGGTGGGTGATCTGGAACTGTAGAGGTACATTAGAGATATTACGACTCCATTTCTGGATAGAGAGGCTGTGGTTCATTTGGGCCAGTTACTGGAAGAGATTAAACTGGTGGAAGCAATAACACAACTTGAAACCAAAAAGACCCT
Source organism: Pleurodeles waltl (assembly GCF_031143425.1). NCBI lineage: Eukaryota > Metazoa > Chordata > Amphibia > Caudata > Salamandridae > Pleurodeles > Pleurodeles waltl. The sequence goes on along the minus strand of NC_090440.1, from coordinate 461,750,847 downwards.
ACGACCTATTGGCTTCTGAATGACATGCTTTAAAAATCTGAAGGGGAGGTTGGTATGTCCACTCTGGAAATTGTTGTAGCGGTAAAAGAGACAGACTGTTTGCCACATTCAGGACAGCAACCATAGTGGTTATCTACATGAAGGGGAGATCTGTAGAGGAATGCACCTCAAACAGGCCTGTTTCCCTACTCAATGTTTAGGTGAAGATTTTGGTCAAGGTATTGGCTAACTGGTTGTAAGAGGTCATTCATAAACTGATGGTGCCTAACCAGTTGGTATTTAGGCCACATCAAGCTGCACACACAATCTGAGATGGCTGTTAAGCTGTCTAGCTGGACAACACCTGATAGAATAATGGCAATAGTGGTAGAGTCGGTTGCCGAGAAGACATTTGACTGAGTGACCATGCTGTCATGCCATCCAGATGAAAATGAGGTTTGACCAGAATTGTTAAATTAGATGAAATTGCTATACACAGACCCGTTGGTGAGGGTGAATATAAATTGTGTGATGGCATCAGTTTATATTGAGCAGTGACACAAGACAGGGATACTCCCTCTCTCCACTGCTCTTTGCTCTCCTATTAGAACAAATAGCAGCCTGGGTGGCAGGATGTGTTTGTAAAAGGCATAAAGTAGGACCTGGATTGGGAAAACATAATTTCCCTCCATGCATATTATGTGCTACTATACCTAGCTGACCCCGAGCACTTACTGTAGTTTCTGCCTCATACACCTATCCATGTTGTCTTTCCATTTTTCAGAACAAGTTGGTGGAATCGTTGTCAAAACCATAACAACAACCTACCTGGCCATCAAAAGCACCACACTGAACAGATGTAGCTCATACTTTGGTATCATCACATCCTCCCACGTCCCCAAAATCACCAGATGAGGGACAAGAGTAATCCATTCCCTAACTATTGTGGTGAGGCACTGTTTAATCTGGGATCAGACCTCACACAATTTTAGGCAAGTCCACACATTTTGAATCAAAGGATCTCCTCAGGCATCTGTTTGATGCTTTGTCCATGGTTTCCAACATAATTCTCCTGAAATAAGACAGATGGCGAACTAGCTGAAATCCTAATCTGATTGCCACTTCCCTAGGGTGTTTGCATGTCTCAGTCTACTCTGTATACTCTAGTTCCTCCAGATCGTGAGACCACCTTGCCCTAAGTGAATCCAGTGGCTTCTGGCAGTTTGCAATTATAATGTATTATATATCACTGAAATTGAGGGCCTGTGGAGTGGCTAGCCCTGCCCTGCATTCCAGTGGTGTTACATATTCCACATCTACAAGTAGGTCAGCATATCTCTTCACAGCATGTCTGAACTGAAGTTATCTCAGGAATTGCCTGTCTGCCAATTCATGTATGTTTTGAGGTTCTTTCAAGGGGATCAGTGTGCCGTCTTCCCATGTATCTTCCAACTTGGAGATACCCATTGGTCCTGTGTATCTAGTCTCTTCAAATAGGCCAACAAATCCATCTCTGACAATGGGGGGGTCAAAAGTTAATTTGGTCTCCCAGCCTTTTTTGTAGCCTTCCTACAGGACTCCATTAACAGTGTTGTCTGCAAAGGCATAGCTACCTATGCTATCTGCTAGGGCTCATTGCTTGTCTGGGCCCCTTGCTTGTCTATGTGCCTTGCTGTGATGTAAAAGCCCATTTATTGTTTATTACTAGCTGAATCTCCCAATAGAAGTATAGTAAGTATGGTAATGCAATCTCTCCTTCATAGGAGTCTCTTGTTAGTGTCTGGAGAGATATCCTAGTGGTAACTTTATCCCAAAGCAGCAACCCTGTAAGATGGTCAACCCTACTGGCACCCCATAGGGAGCATTCGCTAAAATATATAGAAATTGGGGGAGTTTAATCCTTTTATGTATGGCTCTTCTTCTTATAAGTGCAAAGGGAAGATTTTGCCACTGGTTTATATCTGTTTAATATCCTGCTAAAATTTTCTCCAGGTTGAGACATATATAGAGTTAGAAATGGGGTTTCTTGTTGGCAGTCAGTTTGTCCAAGCAGGGACCCTCACTCTAGTCAGGGCAATGGAAATACATACTTGAATAACCCCTGCTCACTCCCTTGGTAGCATGGCACAGACAGGCTTATCTCAAAGGCAATGTGTAAAGTATGTGTACCAAAACACACAGTAATACAGTGAAAACACTACAAAATGGACACTACACCAGTTTAGGAAAATTGCCATTATTTATCTTAATCAAACAAGACCAAAACTACAAAAATCCAACATACACAAATGAAGATATGATTTTTTAAAAGAATAGATTCTTACTCCATAAAATACAATGGAAATATTGTTGTTACACAAAGTACCTGGTTTGCGTAAAAAATAAAGCTGCATGCAAGAGAGTGATGCGTTGATTTCCGGATGGGGCACCTTGGATCTGTGCAGGTTTGCAATGATTTTGACACCCAGCAATGATGCTTGTGAAATCCAGCCACATGGTGATGGAAAACTGGGCTGGATTGGGGTTGCGTCATTTTCAGAAGCTGCAAGCGGGTGTTGCGTCATTTCTCCAGCCATGATGTAGGTGATGCGTAAATTTTCCAGCCGCAATGCAGGTGATGCTTTAATTTCTCCAGCCGTGATGTAGGTGATACGTCAAATTTACAGCCCCGATGCAGGTGGCGTGTCGATTTCAGCCGCAAGGCAGGTGTTGTGTCGATTTTAAAGCAGTGTTGCAGATGGTGACATGCTATTTTCCCGCACCTACTTGTGCATGGATTTCAGTCCTTGTTCTACCAGCTTCACCTTTCAAGGCCCAGGGACTGGATATGGCACCTCTTGGCATGGCAGGAGTTTCAGCAGAGAGTCCAGGTGCTGGCTGCCAATTAGTGCCCTATCCAGTTCCTGGGCACTTGAAAGGTGAAGCTGGCTGTCCGCGACTGAAAATCCCTGCAATTTTCGACGCACCTTCTGAGACACGGCTGAGAAACGACGCGCCACCTGCTTTGCGGCTGAAATCTACGATCCACCTGCATTGCGGCTGAAATATCGATGTAAAGTGGCTGGACGAACGACACGCAACACCCACTAACAGAGGCTGATAACGATGCAAACCCCACGCAGCACGGGTTTGTGATACTGTGCGACTGGATTTTTAACGCATCATCACTGAACGTGGAAAAGCAACACAAAGCCTGCCTGGACCTGAGGTACCTATACGGATCGACGCACTGCTCTCTTGCAGGAGAGGAAAAATGCTGCACGCCGACTCGACTGGAGGAGGATCGACACACGGTCTCACTTGCGAGTGAGAATTCCATGCACTGCTGGCCTTTTCCAACGCACACTCGCCCGTGCAGCGTTATTTTGACGATACCAAGGTACTTTTGAATGCTAACAAAGTTCTCACTGTTTTCAAAAGGATTCAACTGTTTTTGCTTTTTAAGTTCATAACTTGACTTGTTTTTATGTTGGATTTTTGTTGTTTTGGTCTTGTTTTGTTAGGATAAATATTGCCTATTTTTTTAAACCTGTGTTGTGTCATTTTGTAGTGTTTTCACTGAGTTACTGTGTGTGTGTGTTGGTACAAATAATTTACACATTGCTTCTGAAGTTAAGCCTGCCCTCTTGTGCCAAGCTACCAAGGGTGTGAGCGGGGGTTAACTGAGGGTGATTCTCCTTTACCCTGACTAGAGTGAGGGTCCTTGCTTGGACAGGAAGTAACCTGACTGCCAACCAAAGACCCCATTTGTAACAGGGAGTGACAGTGGCTAGTGACCCAGTGACTGTGACTGCCAAGAACAGAGAATAGCAAACTGGGGGCCCTGGGACCAAGAGATCTGGCTGAAACTGAAAACAGGAGAAGTGTGGTCTGGATTGCCTTTAAGTATTCAAAGACCCTGAAGCAGGAGATTAGGCTGTGGCACAGACCCACAGCAATGTTCTGAGCAGCCTCAGCTGGGCCCTCGCCAGAGGGACAGGCAAAGAGGCCAGAGGTCAGAGCCCAAAGGTTGGAGGAGAATTGTCCTGCCTGTCCTGCCGAGCTGTAAGGCATCCCATAATAGCCTTATTAGATAAACTCCTTAGGAGAGATGAGGGTAGCGGAGTATCCCAATTGCTTTGATGCTTGGCTCTTACTATGTTTGGAAGGCATCAGACATTGAGTAGTTACATTTATTCTCATCTCTCCTGGTTTGCAGCGATCATCTCTACCAGGTGCAACCACTGGTGTGAATAGTTCTTTTGGAGGACTTTTTCATATCTACCTCCAGTATTCCTAGTGCATTACCCTGCTTTCTCTCCGAGATACTTTTTAAGATTAACAACCTTGGAGTAACTCTACTATGACTATGAAGAAGTTATGGTCAGGTCACCTGTTTCCAGGAAGATAGTGCATAAAAACTAAATCCAAACCCCTCTGGAAGAAGGCAAACCCTGTAGTTCAGTTGAAGGGCCAGAAGCAGTTGCAAATATTTACTTTTTGGGGAAAATAAAAAACTCCACCCGAGAAACCTAACATAACTGCTCCCTCTAATACAACATTTGGCACTGAACCACTTAAGGGGTCTTCAAGGGAGTCCTCAAGAGAGTCTTATATTGCTGAAAAAAAATCAGAAAAGAGGAGTTGAGGATTTGGAACTGGGTTACCTGGAGCCCTCTGTAGAGATCACAGAGAATATTCAGAATATTCAGACCATTCAGTGCTCTCAGAACTCTCAGAATTCACCCAGGTTACCGTTGCTTCTTTCTCCTCCCTCCTCATCTATCCAGCCAGTTAGTCCACTTTTACTAGTCGATGTGACTCCTTAGAGCCCCCAAAAAACTGGTGCCCTATTGCTGTCTACAGTGTCTTCGGCTGCCTGGCCCCAAGACTTTACCTTACCTGATCTGGACTTATATCTTTGTCGAAGATATGGTTTCCAGGCTAAAGATGTTTCCTCTCCACCTAAGGATTCCAGGCCACTGTTTATACCTCTGTCCACAGGTCTGCACCTGTTTAATAGTACTCCCTCTCTACAAGACTCATTGTATTCTCATCTGTCTGTGAAACCTGTTCAAGAAGTAAGTGGTTTCTTGCCTATTCAACTCCCTGATCAGAAGGTCAGGCATTTGGCCTCCTTGAATAGCCTGGAAAATGTACTTACCTCAATCCTAAAATTTCTGGAGAAATTTGTAGGAGGGTCAGACTGTATCCTTGATTCCGTGACAGCAATTGTAAAGGAAATGACTAAAGACAATAAAAAAGGGGGATTTGATCTTAGACCTACAAGGGATCAGAGCCGCACCTTCCCAATTATTAAAAGATCGGGGAGACCCCTAGGGTGTCTCCTAGGGTGATTCCCAGGGTATACCCGAGAGTGGATGCGAGCACACAAACCGGTAAACCTCAGTGCAATAGGCCCTGTGATGCAGAGACATTGTTGGACAGTCCAGTCGATTTTATTCGATTTATCTTCGATACTCCGGCAGCCAAGTGTAAACAATCAGCAAAGTCCAAACAGACTGCGCAGAAGGTATGCCCAATTTTTTTAAAGTTTCCATACAAAAGAATGGTCCCACGGAACCACCTTTTTTTATCATCTTTAGGAGAAGGAAAAAAGAAGGGAGACAAAGTTAAAGGTGTAAAAAGAATAAAAAGATCAAAGAGATCAAATCGGCAGATTAATAAGAAAGGCAGACGGAAAGTACATTTTCCAGGGTCGATAGTTTCCCCTTAAATACACAAGGAGTTATTGTCTCCGCCCTCCCACCCTCTTCTGCTTGGAAGGGAGTGTGTTGGACTTTTGCTTAATGCAGGGTCATCCCCAGTCTTTTTGCCTCCTGCCTCCTATTTTTTTCTGACCTGTTGCTGTTGGCTTTTCAACTCTGAGCACTTTACCACTGCTAACCAGTGCTAAAGTGCATATGCTCTCCGTGTAAATTGTATGTAATTGGTTTATCCATGATTGGCATATTTGATTTACTAGTAAGTCCCTAGTAAGGTGCACTAGAGGTGCCAGGGCCTGTAAATCAAATGTTACTAGTGGGCCTGCAGCACTGGTTGTGCCACCCACACAAGTAACCCTGTAATCATGTCTCAGACCTGCCACTGCAGTGTCTGTAAGTGTTTTTGTACACTGTAAATTCGACTTGGCATGTGTACCCACTTGCCAGGCCTAAACCTTCCCTTTTCTTACATGTAAGGCACCCCTAAGGTAGGCCCTAGGTAGCCCCAAGGGCAGGGTGCAGTGTATGGATAAGGTAGGACATATAGTAATGTGGTTTATATGTCCTGACAGTGAAATACTGCCAATTTCGTTTTTCACTGTTGCAAGGCCTGTCTCTCTCATAGGATAACATGGGGGCTACCTTTAAATATGATTAAAGTGTAGGGGCCAGATGTAGCAAATAAAACATTTGCGAGTTGCAAAGTGCGAGTCCATGCGACTCGCAATTTGCAACTCGCAAATTGGTATGCAGTACGGTGTCTCAGACACCGACTGCGACTCGCTATGGGGTCGCAATGACCCACCTCATCAATATTCATGAGGTGGGTCGCAAATTGCAGCCCCATAGCGAGTATAGGCACTCGCAAACATGGAGGCCTGCTGTCGTCAGCAGACCTCCATGTTCGTGACTGCTTTCAATAAAGCAGTTTTTTTTTTTTTTTAAGTGAGGCCCGTTTTCCTTAAAGGAAAACGAGCTGCACTTAAAAAAAAAAAAAAACGAAACCTTTAGTTTCGGTTTTTTTTCAGGGCAGGTAGTGGTCCCTTGGACCACTACCTACCCTGAAAAAATTGTTTTGGGTCCATTCACAAAGTGGAAGGGGTCCCACGGGGACCCCTTCCAATTTGCGAGTAGGTTACCATCCACTTGAAGTGGATGGTAACTGTGACATACGCGGTCGCAAATGGTATTGCATACAACTCAGAATCGCAAATAGGAAGGGAACACCCCTTCTTATTTGCGATTCTGAAATGCATATTGCGAGTCGGTCCCGATTCGCAATATGCATTTCTGCATAGCAAAGAGGCATTTGCGCCTCGCAAGCGGCGATTTTCGCCATTTGCGAGGCGCAAATCCTTTGCTACATCTGGCCCTAGATTCCCCTAGAGAGTAGATGGACATGTGGAGTTTGGGGTCCCTGAACTCACAATTAAAAAATACATCTTTTAGTAAAGTTGATTTTAAGATTGTGCGTTTGAAAATGCCACTTTTAGAAAGTGAGCATTTTCTTGCTTAAACCATTCTGTGACTCTGCCTTGTTTGTGGATTCCCTATTTGGGTCAGTTTGACAGTTGGGTTGTTTTTCACCTCGCACCAGACACTGACACAAAGGGGGCTGGGGTGTAACCTGCATTTCCTGATTAGCCATCTCTGCTAGGAGGGAGGGGTGAAGTGGTCACTTTCATCTGAAAGGACTGTGCCTGCCTCTGACAATGCCGGCTCCAACTCCCTGGTGTGTGTCTGAGGCCTTGCCTGGGCAAGGCAGAATTTCACAAGTAGGTGTGAGTCCCCTTTGAAGAAAGGTGACTTCAAAGACTAAAATGGGTATAAGAGGGGCACCCAAATCTACAGACTTGAGAAACATTTCTGGAACCAAGAGGAACCTCTGCCTGGAGAAGAGCTGATAGCTGAGGAAGAAGTGCTGCCCTGCCTGTGACTGTGCTTTGTGGAGCTTTCCTGCAGTGCTGCTTCTGCCAGAGTAAGAGGGCAAAGACTGGACTTTGTGTGCCTTCCATCTTGTGAAGAAATCTCCAAGGGCTTGATTTAGAGCTTGCCTCCAGTTGTTTGAAGTCTCAGGGACAGCAAATACTTCTCTCTGCCAGCACCTGGAGTCTCTGGAGAGACTCCTGCTCTGACTAGTGGTGCCCTATCCAGTCCCTGGGCCCTTGAAAGGAAAGCTGGTGGAAATCCAAGGAAATCGACTTCGGAAGACTCCGGACCGACGCCGCTGCTGAATCCGGTAACGCCGCCTGCACCCGACGCCGTGACCTTAGCTGGAACGCGACGCTCTTTGCAGCCCCGATGCCGCAGCAGCCGCGCTGAAGTCCGCGACTCCTTGGAAGTCGCCGCACCACGTCATGACCGACGCCGCTCGAAGTGCACGGATTCAACGTTTCACGCAGATGCCGTGATCCCCGACTTCGCGCATCGGCTTGTTTTCACTCTTCACCAAAGGTACTGTACTTGGGGGTCTACACGACTCCGTGTCCGGCGCCGCTGGTGTCGGCTTGTTGGGAACGACTCAGTCACGACGCCGTGTTAACATCTCATCGAAGCATTTTTGTTTCTAAGCGCTATTTTTGAGTTTAATCTCTAAAAATTCATAACTTGACTTGTGTATGTCGGGTTTTTGTCGTTTTGGTCTTGTTTTGTTTAGATAAATATTTCCTATTTTCCTAAACTGGTGTTGTCATTTTGTAGTGTTTTCATTAATTTACTGTGTGTGTTGGTACAAATACTTTACACCTAGCGCTCTGAAGTCAAGCCTACTGCTCTGCCAAGCTACCAAGGGGGTGAGCAGGGGTTAGATGAGGGTGATTCTCTTTTACCCTGACTAGAGTGAGGGTCCTTGCTTGAACAGGGGGTAACCTGACTGTCAACCAAAGACCCCATTTCTAACATTGGTGATCAGCGGTTGGGATTTGGACTTGTATTTGTACTTGACATACAGTGATTAAGTGTACACTATTGTTTTGAGTTCAGACCACTATGTGACCACATACTACTTGTCTTGTGATTCTGCTTTTTGTTCTCTGATGTCCTCCTGGAATTATTGCTAATATTTTTGGACTTTGTTTTTTGGTTGTGAAGCCTTTGCAGAATGGAAGTCAATTTCTGGTACCTATTTATGTATAAAAAGTTGCAGCTTAAAGCATTCTGCATGGAAAGGTGACTGGCTGTGAACAAGAAATTCAGAAGGGAGGATCTTGAGTCAGCCCTGTTTCAGTATGAATTGAAACGTTGTCAGGCAACACCACCAAATGAGTCTGAGGAGGATAACTACTCTGAGGAGGAGGCCTACTCTGAGGAGGAGGGCAGTGGCCCTGAGGAGGGAACAGAAAGAGATGATTGGCTCCTAGCTCGAATCCGGAATCTGGAAGAGCTAGATGCAGAGCTTGAGAGGGCTGAGGAGAAGAGAGCCTTAGTCCTGGAAAAAGAAAGGATTACAGCTCAAGAGCTGAGCTGTGAAGAGCTGAAGCTGGAGGCCATGAGGGCTGAGTCCAGTTCAGATGGTGGCAGCAAAGATCTTGTATCCAGTACTGCTGAAGAAGTGCACATGCCCAGAGATGTGGTGCCCTACTTGAAGGAGGGAGTTAACACACGCCAGGAGGTTCAGGGGTATGAGGTAGCTCCAGTGATGCACAGGGTCCCTGAGGTGATTGGGGAACTGGCATAGGGCGTCATATTCCTACTGGTGGGAGGGACACTCTACTGACTCTAGGTGAGAGTGACAGGGAGAGGGGTTCCCCCAAGGTAGAAGTCCTGGTTATGGAGTGTGAAGACATCCCAGAAGAGTGTGGGTTGAGTGTCAGGGACAGTCAGGTACTATCTCCCCAATCTCAGGAGGGTGATGTGGGGTGCTTTTTCAAAGCAGAGTCACTGGATGGTTGGGTGAAGGGTACTTTGGTTAATTCATGTAAGGGGCTGAGTGATGTAATTGCTGGAGAGCATATGTCTAGTCCTTATTTTCCAGAGCTACGCCAACACCAGGTGGAGTGTGAGTTCTCTGACCCCAGGGAGCTTACAATGGAGGCAGACCTCTTGGTGAGTACCAGAGAGTCTGAAGAGGCATTTGGGAGGGCTCCTGAGAGGAGTGGTCTAGGTATTTCCCAACCAGGTGAGGTAGGGAAGGATTGTAGTGTCCCAGGTAGGTCCCAGTGTAGTGGGATGGGTGAGGGACCCCATGTCCAGTCTCTGAGGAGAGAGAATGGGGATGGGCTGAGGTCCAAGGTGCCCGAGATCCGGTCCCAGGTCCTGGAGGGTTCCATGAGGGAACACCAGGAGGGGAGCCTAGCCTGTACCATAGGGCCATCTGTTGAGGGAGATCCCACAGTGTCAGGAGAACTTGGGGGGGCGGCTGTAGCCAGCGTCCCACCAGTTCTGGTGTCTGGCAGTACCACTCCTAGTGAGGGGGTGCAGAAGTCCAGACAGAGGGTTGAGAGGGGGTTGTGGACCCCAGTGGAGAACCTGGAGGGTCAGGGGTCAGCTCTGAGAGCAGAGCCCCCCAGGAATGACCTTGGTGAGACCATTTCTGGGTTGTGGGGAATCCAGACTCTGTCAGATGGGCAGAGGTCAGGAGACCTGCGCCAGCCAGACTCTTGTGTGGCCCTTGGGGACAGTGTGTCCCTTGAGGAGGGTAAGTGTACCCCCCTGGAAGTCCTGGTGTGCCAGGCCGTGGTTCAACCGCAGGGTGGTGACTCTGGGTTGAATGATCAGGTTCAGGAGGTAAACTCTGACCTGGTGGGGGGTAAGTGTGCTCCCAAGGAAGTCCTGGTGCGCCAGGCAGTGGTTCAACCGCAGGGTGGTGACTTCTGGGTTGAATGATCAGGTTCAGGAGGTAAACTCTGACCTGGTGGGGGGTAAGTGTGCTCCCAAGGAAGTCCTGGTGCGCCAGGCAGTGGTTTAACCGCAGGGTGGTGACCCTAGGTTGGATGACCAGGTTCAGAGGGTAAACTCTGACCTGGTGGGGGGGTAGGTATGCCCCCCAGGAATTCCTGGGTTGCCAGGCAGTGGTCCAGTCTGTGGGTACAGACCCTGGACTGGAGGATCAGGTGCAGGGGATAAACCCTGACCTGAAGGGGAGGCGGATTGCCCAATCACCCCCGGTGTGATTTCAAGGGGTACTCTCCCTGAGGGGTGGGTGCAGAACCCTGAGAGTAGGGGAAAGGGAGAGAAAGACTCACCCCTGACCCCAGAGCAATCTAAGGGTACAGACCCTGGATTGGAAGGCCAGGTTCATGGTGTCCCCCCTGCCCTGGAGGAAGGGGCTACTGCTAACAGTGCCCCTACCATGTAGTCTTCTGGGGGGGGCCACTCCTAGTTTGGTGGTTCAGGACTCACCCCTGGCCCTGGTCCAACCTGAAGGTACAGACCCCAGGTTGGAGGATCAGTTGCAGGTTAACATCGCTGCACTGGTGGAAGAATTGTGCAGGACTGCTTCTACAAGCACCCTGACAATTCTTTACTCTGGGGGTGCCGCCCCTGGAGGGAGGGTACAGACCCCAGAGGGGAGGACCAGGGTCAGGTTATCTTCTCTGACCTGGTGGAAGGGAGAGTGGTCAAAGGGTGTCAGGCACCTGGGGCTACAGCCCCCCACTCTCCGCAGTCACAGTGTTTAGAGAGGCCTGAGGTCGGGCTCTCATCCCTGACAGTTGTCTGGGGCCACTGTGGCTTGCTGTCCTGGTGGACAGAGTTGCCCCTGGGGGGGGGGGGGACGAGAGTCACACCCCGGGGGTGGAGTGGGCAACACCAATGTGTTGGCCCTGGTGGTACTATCTGCCCATTGCAATACATCTGTGAGCAAAGTAAAGTTAGGTGCTGCACAGATGGTGCCTGTAGATGTGGAGAAGGGTTCCCCATGGGTTAGCTTAGTGGGCCCTGAGAGTATGGACAGAGGGATCCAACTGGAGTCAGGAAGGCGTAGAACTGGAACATGCCCCTGCTGTTGTGGGCCTGGGTCCTTGTTCTATCGCCCCAATCAGGGAAGTACATCAAGGTATTGATTGTTCTCCCCTGGCTTTAGGCTGGTAGGGGGTCGTGTGGGCTTTTGCTTATGCAGGGTCATCCCCAGTCTTTTTGCCTCCTGCTTCCTATTTTTTTCTGACCTGTTGCTGTTGGCTTTTCAACTCTGAGCACTTTACCTCTGCTAACCAGTGCTAAAGTGCATATGCTCTCCTTGTAAATTGTATGTAATTGGTTTATCCATGATTGGCATATTTGATTTACTAGTAAGTCCCTAGTAAGGTGCACTAGAGGTGCCAGGGCCTGTAAATCAAATGCTACTAGTGGGCCGGCAGCACTGGTTGTGCCACCCACATAGGTAGCTCTGTAATCATGTCTCAGACCTGCCACTGCAGTGTCTGTAAGTGTATTTTTACACTGTAAATTCGACTTGGCAAGTGTACCCACTTGCCAGGCCTAAACCTTCCCTTTTCTTACATGTAAGTCACCCCTAAGTTAGGCCCTAGGTAGCCCCAAGGGCAGGGTGCAGTGTATGGATAAGGTAGGACATATAGTAATGTGGTTTATATGTCCTGACAGTGAAATACTGCCAATTTCGTTTTTCACTGTTGCAAGGCCTGTCTCTCTCATAGGATAATATGGGGGCTACCTTTAAATATGATTAAAGTGTAGATTCCCCTAGAGAGTAGAGGGACATGTGGAGTTTGGGGTCCCTGAACTCACAATTAAAAAATGCATCTTTTAGTAAAGTTGATTTTAAGATTGTGCGTTTGAAAATGCCACTTTTAGAAAGTGAGCATTTTCTTGCTTAAACCATTCTGTGACTCTGCCTTGTTTGTGGATTCCCTGTCTGGGTCAGTTTGACAGTTGGGTTGTTTTTCACCTCGCACCAGACAGTGACACAAAGGGGGCTGGGGTGTAACCTGCATTTCCTGATTAGCCATCTCTGCTAGGAGGGAGGGGTGGAGTGGTCACTCTCATCTGAAAGGACTGTGCCTGCCTCTGACAATGCCGGCTCCAACCCCCTGGTGTGTGTCTGAGGCCTTGCCTGGGCAAGGCAGGATTTCACAAGTAGGTGTGAGTCCCCTTTGAAGAAAGGTGACTTCAAAGACTAAAATGGGTATAAGAAGGGCACCCAAATCTACAGTCTTGAGAAACACTTCTGGAACCAAGAGGAACCTCTGCCTGGAGAAGAGCTTATAGCTGAGGAAGAAGTGCTGCCCTGCCTGTGACTGTGCTTTGTGGAGCTTTCCTGCAGTGCTGCTTCTGCCAGAGTAAGAGGGCAAAGACTGGACTTTATGTGCCTTCCATCTTGTGAAGAAATCTCCCAGGGCTTGATTTAGAGCTTGCCTCCTGTTGTTTGAAGTCTCAGGGAGAGCAAAGACTTCTCTCTGCCAGCACCTGGAGTCTCTGGAGAGACTCCTGCTCTGACAAGTGGTGCCCTATCCAGTCCCTGGGCCCTTGAAAGGAAAGCTGGTGGAAATCCAAGGAAATCGACTTCGGACGACTCCGGACCGACGCCGCTGCTGAATCCGGTAACGCCGCCTGCACCCCAAGCAGTGACCTTCGCTGGAATGCGACGCTCTTCGCAGCCCCGACGCCGCAGCAGCCCCGCTGAAGTCCACGACTCCTTGGAAGTCGCCGCACCACGTCGTGACCGCCGCCGCTCGAAGTGCACGAATTCAACGTTTCGCACAGACACCGCGATCCCCGACTTCGCGCATCGGCTTGTTTTCACTCTTCACCAAAGGTACTGTACTTGGGGGTCTACACGACTCCATGTCCGGCGCCGCTGGTGTCGGCTTGTTGGGAATTACTCCGTCACGACGCCGTGTTAACATCTCATCGAAGCATTTTTGTTTCTAAGCGATATTTTTGAGTTTAATCTCTAAAAAGTCATAACTTGACTTGTGTATGTCGGATTTTTGTTGTTTTGGTCTTGTTTTGTTTAGATAAATAATTCCTATTTTTCTAAACTGGTGTTGTGTCATTTTGTAGTGTGTTCATTAATTTACTGTGTGTGTTGGTACAAATACTTTACACCTAGCGCTCTGAAGTTAAGCCTACTGCTCTGCCAAGCTACCAAGGGGGTAAGCAGGGGTTAGCTGAGGGTGATTCTCTTTTACCCTGACTAGAGTGAGGGTCCTTGCTTGAACAGGGGGTAACCTGACTGTCAACCAAAGACCCCATTTCTAACAGAGTGTAAATATGATCCTTCGCCCATCCATCCCTTGGGAATGCCTTCAGACTTGAATCCAACAGCTATGCCTTTCCTGCATTCAAGGTTGGTCGTTGACTTCAATGACATTCATGTATTTTCATCTGGGGAAGGCACTCCTTCAATAGATCATAATGGGGATACCCATGTAGTAGACTTGATTCCAATTTTTGATGCAGACTTAACTTTAAATAGATCTACTTTCTTAAGTTGTTTTTCGGAGTCTAGTACATTGAGACATTGAGACAAATTCTAAGTTATGACATTGCTCTTGTTTCCCTAATGGTCTCTAATGCAGGATTTAAGTCTAGGATCACTTTTCGCTCTGCGCGGCTGGCGAATTTGGTCCTACAAAATGCTGACTTCTTGAAATGTTGTGGGATTGATGTAGTTCCTTTTGGGAGTCAAATAGGTGCTCCTGGTGATAAGTTAGCGAATCAGGCCTTTAACGGTCTTTTATCCCCTGAGCATTTTTAAAATATGTTGAACATTCTGTGATTAATTCTATAATCGATCCACATGCTCTTAAAGTATCCCTAATGGGGAATGATAAGCAGTTGCTATTGCGGGAATGTCGACCTGTACCTACGCAACAAAATATTTATGTTTTGGATGAATGGGGTTGGCTCCTGGGTGTCCTAAATCAGGTGCAGGGGTCCTGGTCCCTGTTCCAACCCTCCAACTAGCAGAGGCCTAAACATTATTTCCTGGAATGCAGCAGGGGTAAAATTCAGTAGAGAAAAACTATCCTATCTTAGTCTGTTAAATCCTGATTTGTTCTTCCTCCAGGAAACTTGGTCTGATACGGATCTACTATGGGATGATTATTTCGTTACTGACTGCACGGCCACTTTGTCCCAAAGGAGGCATGGTAAAGGGGGGGGGTAACCTGTCTATTGTCCAACACACTTAAATGGGATTTTGTCTGTTATAAGGATTATAAAGATAGTAATCTTTTTATGGTCTTAGCCCTCCAATTGCATAATACTTCTTGGGGCTACACTCTGTTGTTACTAATCAACATATATGTTCCTCCAGAGGCAGCCTACGATCCCCTCTTACAGAAGGTTTTCGCCTATATCGAAAATACACTAGACAGCGAGTTCCCGCCATTTATAGTATTAGTGGGAGACCTAAATTGCAAGATATCCAACCATGCCTTATGTCAAATGCATGAAGTGGAGAGAGAAGCTGCGCTGTGAATTCCAGCCTGCGCCCCCCGATAAAAACAAAAAAAAGGGAAACGTCTACTCAGTCTTCTTAGAAAAAGATGACTGCATCATTGCCAATGGAAGGTCTCCCTCTGATTCTACTGCTTCCTTTACACATATTTCTCCGGGGGGGAAGGGCAATCTTAGATTACCTGGTGCTTGGATATTCCACTTATTGTTTACTGGATGATTTTAAGATTATTGATACTCCTCACAGCGGTCATAATTTGCTCATTTTTACATTAGAAACAAACCTACCACTGATGAAGACTTGGAAACTGGGTGGGTTAACTCTGGATTTTGATAAAAATACAGGGAGGACACAGTGGGACTTTAAAAGGGTTGAAGGTAGATTGGAGCTGCTGGTCAATGCAGTTACTGATTTGATTAATTGGGAAGGGAATGAACTGCAGCTTTTTTTCTAAATGTATTAATTCCTCATCCGGTGTGCCAAAGAATAACCAGAGAATGATCCCTCGCCCTTTACTTTATTTGAACAGGGAAATAAATATCTTGGTTAGGTCCAAGTATTTAGCATATTTAAGGGAAAGGAATGTTAGGGTGGCTTCAATAAAAAGGAGAAGGAGGCGTTCGAAGGCCCGCCTGGCAAGAGAATCTCTGGACAGGTTTGGATCCACCTCTGGGAAGCAGCAGTAAAAGGTCAGGCAAGGTGTTTTTGGACATTGGTGGGTGAAGGTTGTGGGTCCAGAGTTCGATCGTTACCTGTCGCCATATCTAAAGCACGCTGGTCTCAATGTATTGCCTCCCTATATGCTACAAATGGTGTATAACTGTTTCAGGCCCCTGAAAGTAGTGGGATGCATTCTTTCACTCCTCCCTCAGTAAAGGAGATAGAATTGTTATTCGCTCTTTGCGTTCCCCCCATGCTATGGGTCCAGATGAACTTCCTATATCTGTAATAAAACAAGACATTAGCTCTTGGAGTAAGATTTTATATGTGGTCTTTAGAAGGTGCTTTCTCTCTAGAAGTATTCCTCACTCCTGGGTTGGTAGTATTATTGTTCCTTTATACAAAAAGGGCGATCAAAATTGCCTAGCCAACTACCGGCAGTTCGCCCTTCTGGATGAACTTGGAAAAATCTTTACTAAATGCCTGCTATCCAGACTCACCACCTGGACGGAGGAGAATAAAATTATTTCCCTGGAGCAATCATTGTTTAGATGCAATCATAGTACCCTGGACAACATTGCCGCATTAGAAGTTATTACAGAAAAATATGTGAAATTGAGAGGTGGAGTGGTCTATACCACCTTTATTGATTTTTCAACAGCATTCAATAAAATGGATAGAGATCTGTTACGGAGAAAGTTGGCTAGTATCAGGATGCCTTCATTCCTCCTAGAGTTGGTAATAGCTCTTCATTCTACTAATGGTGTAAAATCCTTCTAGGGGATGATAAAGGTGTATCCCAAGAGATACCTTCTCTGAATTGACTAAAGCAGGTATGTCTACTGGCAGCCCTGCTTTTTTCCTTCTATATCTCAGACTTTCCTTCTTTCCTGTCCCAGAGTAAGGGTTTTCCCCCACAAATAGGTGGGTATCCATTATGTTGTCTGTCATATGCTGATGACATCATAATTTTTTTGCGCCTAAAGGTTTACAGAATCATCTCCAGTCCTTCTCAAAATACTCCGAGTCCCACTTTTTAAAGATCAGTGCCTCAAAAAGGAACGCCCTCTGCTTGCATGGGCATAAAAAGATGAAATTTCCTGACTTCCATTTGTCATTAGGAAAGCAAAAACTAGAAATTGTGAAATTGTATCCCTTTTTTATTGAAAATAGTTTGCGGGAACCTTAGCGACGTAGCTCATATTTCCTCTAATAAATAGAAAGCCGATTGTCATGCAAGATGTTTAGGGGCCTTATTTAGTGCTACCGGAAGAAGGCATTTTTTGTACCTCCTATTAGTATACCAAACTAAAATCCCCTCATCCCTTCTTTATGGTGTTGAATTTATTGATATATCTAAATGGGTGTTTTTGAATCAGTCAGAAGGTAAAGTCCTTAGAAAACTTTTGTCTATTAATTCTGCAGTTTCTATAGTGGCTTTAAGGCTGGAAATGGGGCTACGAACAAACTACCTACGTCCAAGGATTAGCAGGGGTTATATGCGTGGCTGCTTCGCTTATGAGGAGCACGAAAAACAATATAAGGTCTGTGTTAAGGAAAAACTCTTTCTAAATAATAATAATCCCAAATACTCCCTTTGTAAGAACTTTTCTTATGTTCTTGAAAGGTTGGAGTTTGACCGAAATCAGGTCTTGGCAATTTCTCCCTTGCATTTGAGAACTGGATTGAAGCAGGCTACGTGGTCATTGGGGTTTCAGCTAGACCTTGAGAGCTGTGCAAAAAAAGAGATCTTTTATAAATTAAGTAACGAAAACCCTATATTTTATGGAAAATTCCACATAGAGCAGACGTTTTTGGATGCTGCTTCGCCAGGGGTTACTTCCTCTGAATACGCGTCTGGCAAAATGGCACGGCCCAGCCAAAGAGTGTCATTTTTGTCTTTCTTGCTGAAAATCAAGATTTAAATCATGTTTTATTAGTCTGTCCATCTCTTGCCCCATTCCGGGGTAAATGGTTAAAGCCTGTTTGTCTTCAACTCTCCTCGTTGTCTGCATCTGCTCTACAAGCCTTATATGATTTGCCCAATTAACTATATATTTTTTTATGCCTATTTTAAGTATACATATTGTCAAGTAGATTCATTGATGTACATGAAAATCGACCCTGGGGTGTCAGATGATAAAATATTAGTAGGCGGATCTGATATAATGATGCACATATATATCTTAAGGGGTTGGGCAAAGATATTTATGTGCAGTATGAGGATGACAAGGTATTTGACGGTTACACTTGTTTCTAACTGCATGATTTTTTTTTTTTTTATTGAAACACTTTATCATGATGCACTTTATGAAGAGCTGGGTACTGTTAGTGAGTATTTTATCTGGTGCACTTGATTATCCTTGCTTTTTATCGGTAGATTGATAAAGTATTTAAACACTCTATGGACATATTCTTTAGTACTTTTTTCACTAAATGTGTTCCATTTGCACTGACATGCACATTTGCACTATCTTGCATCTTGCACATTATATCGGAATATTGTATTTTGCAATTTCATATTTGTAAAAAGTATAGTTGAGCTTTTTTATAATGCTTTAATTGTATGTGTTTTAAACATGTCCAAACCGATTCTGTGTATAAAGTGTGGTAGGGATAAATGTATTGTTTTATTGTGGACCTCAATCGAGTTCCAAAACATAAATAACTATTAAAATTGAATTGAATTGAGATAAAGAACCAATACCTAGTGGTATGTAATACAATTTTCAATGGAGGAATTGTTTTTGGATAAGGTCTGATGGTGAATATTGAATATGTATCTCGGAGGTTAACTTGTTTGAACACCTGACTTTTGCCAGCTTGGAACAGGCGTGAGAAAATAGCTATTAGCAAAGATAACAGGAGCAATTAATTTGCCCCTTTTCTGTGACTGAAAAGATTTGTTTGTGCGATCTTCTCATTTGAGAGTGTAAACCAAATGTACATTACCTACCATTAGTCAGGACAGCATGGAGATTTTTATATCTAAATCTTTGAGTATAGTCACTAAGTAACTAGCGCCATTGGTTTGTGGACCATTGTTTGTTGACAAGGAGAATAGAGAAAGAAAAAACCCTAAATTATGCAACGTGAACAGTGAAGCTCATCTCAAAGTTCACAAGAATTTCTAGAAAGGGTTGATGTGTGTTAAAGGGTATTATTAACAACATTAATAATCTCAAACTGTTTTATTTGTAAAAACTAATCCTTTAGTCATCGTTATCACAAATTCAAATATTCCATTAGTGGGTATTTTAGGCAAGTCCACACTAATACCAAATTAGTAAGAATTACAAATAAAATAGTGCAAATACAACAAGTGTGTCTCATAAAGGAATTCCCTAATCTAAATTAGGATTTATTGAGGCATTTCTTCAATGATCCTAAATTTAAAATTGTCAGTTCACAAATCAAAATTAACAGTTCTGATTAGAGAATATAAATATTGGGGCACGAAGCCTCGACATTGAAGCAATAGAAAATGATGTAAGCTGGAAAGTATTTTCGGCTATAAATAAGCAGACGTCACTGGAAAAGCAAAAGGCCACTTCTAAAGAGAGGTAATCCTAAACATCCCAGAATGGGATCTGTAAATGCTAACCTAGTTTGGAAACAAACACTTATATAAATTAACTAAACAACGTTTGTAACAATCGCTGCATTCCCTGTACTCTGCAGCCAATCGTATTTTAGAAAACCCTAGGAGCAGGTCAACTCCATAGTTTCTCAAATACCACAGATCCACATCCTTGAAATGATACTTTGTCCACACCTTGCGGATCAGACAGTTCTTCCCATAAGTCATATTTCCTGCCATCTCCTCTCCTCCTCGTGAGAACCTCACTGTCAGTTGCCTAATACATAACAAATACCTATTCACTAGCTACCAGAAGGCTTCTGGAAAATCAGAGGATTTTCAGTGGAAGAGAAAAACATCTTGTGCAAAACAATAGCCCAATGTAAAAACACGCCTTTCATGTATGATTTAGTGCTAATGTGGCATCAATAGTTAGTCTAACTTAAATCAGCATATTATCATTCATTTATATACCTGCAAAGCCAAAGTATGGCTACCTACTAAAAAAAAATGTATTTTACTTATGTTGTAAGAAATGGGGTCTTTGGTTGGCAGTCAGGTTATCCCCTGTCCAAGCAAGGACTCTCACTCTAGTCAGGGTAAAGGAGAATCACCCTCAGTTAACCCCCACTAACCCGCTAGGTAGCTTGGCATGAGCAGGCAGACTTAACTTCAGAAGCGATGTGTAAAGTATTTCTACCAACACACACAGTAATACTGAACCACTACAAAATGACACAACACAGACTTAGAAAAATAGGTAATATTTATCTAAACAAAAGACCAAAATGACAAAAATCCAACATAAACAAGTCAAGATATGAATTTTCTAAAGAATAAGGGTCTTAATCATTAGAAAACAGTGAGAATGCTGTTGTTACACAAAGTATCTGGTTAGCGTAAAAAATAAAGGCACTAAGGCGAGTGTGTGTCAGAAAAGGGTAGCAATGTGTTGATTACTTACTCGCACATGAGGCTGTGCGTCGTTTCCTTTTCCAGTTGGGCTGGCGATGAGTCATTATTCTCTCTCGCAATAGAGCGATGCATCGATTTACGGACGGGGCACTTCGGATCCACGCAGAGTCGGGTTGACTTGGATGTCCAGGGACGGTGCCTGGAAAATCCAGTCGCACAGTGTTAGAAAACCATGATGCATGAAGTTTGCATTGTTATCAGCCTCCGTAAACATGTGTTGCACACCGTTTCTCCAGCTGCGTTGTGTCAATCTTGCAGCCGTGATGGAGGTAGAGAATCGATTTCAGCAGCAAAGCCGGTGGTGTGTCATCTATCAGCCGTGTTGCGGAAGGTGCATCTTAAATTTCCCCGCACTACATTCTGTGAGTGGATTTTTAGTTCTTGTCTGCCAGCGTCACCTCTCAAGGACCCAGGAACTGGATAGGGCACCACTTGGCAGGGTGGAAGACTCAGCAGAGAGTCCAGGTGCTTGCAAGGGAAGTCTTTGATGGTCCTGAGACTTCAACAACAGGAGGCAAGCTCAAGTCAAGCCCTTGGGGATCCTTCTCAAGCAGGAATGCACAACAAAGTCCAGTCTTTATCCCCTTTCACAGGCAGAAGCAACAACTGCTGGATAGCCCAACAAAGCACAGTCACAGGCAGGGGCAGCACTTCTCCTAAGCTCTTCATATCTTCTCCTTGGCAGAGGTTCCCCGTGATTCCAGAAGTGATCTATTTTTCAGGGGCTTTGGGTCCACTACTTATACTCCTTTCTGCCTTTGAAGTAGCAAACTTCAATGGAAAGTCTCTCGTTTGTAAGATCCTGCCTTGTCCAGGCCAGGCCCCAGACACACACAAGGGGGTTGGAGACTGCATTGTGTGAGGGCAGGCACAGCCCTTTCAGGTGTGAGTGACCACTCTTCCCAGCACAGAAGACTCATCAGGATATGCAGGCTACACTCCAGCTCCCTTTGTGTCACTGTCTAGAGGAGAGGTGCAAACAGCCCAACTGTCAAACTGACCCAGACAGGGAATCCATAAACAGGCAGAGTCACAGAATGGTTTAAGCAAGAACATGCCAAAACAACAGATGATGGATGGAATGCAGAACAAATCAAACATTCACCGCCTGTCACAGATCTGGGTTTAATCCATCAGTTTTTTTGCTTGCCAAGCCATTCCAGATTGGACCAAGCCACATATGCATATCAGTCTTGACCCTGTTCCCCATGGGAACAGTCCAGTCCAAAGTGCCAGGTCAGGGCCTCCCAGAACCTGAAACAAGCATCCTAGAACCAGTTTCAGGTCATCAGCCAGGCTAGCTTGAATCTGGTGGCATAGCAAGCATGGGACCCATGTCTGGGCATACCATTCCCACATGGGGCGACAAATGCAAAAACAACACATGATGGACCAAAGAAACAATGGATTAAACGCAGATCTGTGAGTGGGGGTGAGTGTTTGAAAAGTTTCAACACACTGTCCATCATCCTTTTGTGTTGCTAAAGTTGCCCTAAGTGGGAAGGGCATACCCAGTTGTGGGTCCCTTGCTCACTGTGCCACTGGATTCAAGCTAGCCTGGCTGATGGAGGGTGATACCCTGAAACTGGTCCTAGTATGCTTGGTTCCAATCCAGGGAGGTCCTGGCCTGGCAGTTCGGGCTAGTCTGTTCCCATGGGGATCAGGGTCAAGACTGATTTGCATATGGCTGGGTCCAAACTGGGGTGGCATGGTGAGCAAAAGAACGATTGATTAAACCCAGATCTGTGACTAGGGGTGAGTGTTTAAAAAGTTTCAGCACTCCATTCATCATCCTTTTGTGTTACTTTCTAAAAGTGCCAGTTTCAAATACACAGTCTAAAAACAACCTTTACCAAAAGATGTATTTTTAAATTGTGATTTCAGAGACCCTAAGCTCCACATTTCTATCTGCTCCCAAACGGAATCTACACTTTAATATTATTTGAAGACAGCCCCCATGTTAACCCATGAGAGAGAAAGGCCTTACACAGTTTAAACCAAACTTGGCAGTATTTCACTGTCAGGGCATATAAAACACATTAGTATATGTCCTACCTTAAGCATACACTGCACCCTGCCCTGGGGGCTACCTAGGGCCTACCTTAGGGGTGCCTTACATGCAAAAAATGGAAGGTTTAGGTCTGGCAAGTAGGTACACTTGCCAAGTCGAATTGGTTTTAAATTGGTTTTAAAACTAAATCCACAGACAATGCAATGGCATGTCTGAGCCATGTTTACAGGGCTATTCAGGTGGGTGGCACAACCAGTGCTGCATGCCTACTAGTAGCATTTGATTTACAGGCCCTAGGCACTACTAGGGGCTTACTAGGAAATCAAACATGACAATCATGGAAAGCCAGTTACACATAAATTTTACATAAGAGCACTTGCACTGGATAGCAGTGGTTAAGTGCCCAGAGTAGCAAAAACAGAGTCCAGCACACATCAGTAACCTGGGAAACAGGGACAAAAAGTTAGGTTAGAACACGCCAAAGATGCCACGTCTAACATATAATTATTAGCATAAACCTTTGGCATTTTCTATTTAAATATGTTTTGTTTGTAAAAATAAGTTACAATTCAGTCCACAAGTCACTTTTTAAGCACTCACATTCAGAATGAACAAATTAGTCAAACTAAATAGTTCTAAGGTGTGCTCTGAACCCTGCATACATGTTAAATTTGCACCAGGCACTGTTTGCTCTTTTTAAAGCTCTTCAACATGTTAATCTTTTTATTGCCACATGTACATTTGCGACTAGAACATTTTTGGAGATTAACCCTAAGAAGTGTGCTTATGATCGAGATAAAAAACATTCAAGAAGATAGAGGGAGACATGCACCCAGACACCCCCTAGCTACAGACAAAAATAAAGTCACTGTAATGGAAATAATGTATTTTGATTGTAGCCAGTTTGTTGGCAACCTTTGGCTATGCTTAGCATTCAACCCAATCATTTAGTTCCCTCATCAGAAAAAAACATCCGCGGATAAGAGCTGCTTCCAGATGAGGGAGCACAGATAGAAGGCAAATGTTTCCTATTAATTCGGGCTATTTAGACTATCAAATGTATACGTGACAACAAGTATAAAAGCCCATGGCTTAACACATACTTCACATACATGATTTTAATTAAAACATGCCTGGACAGACAATGAAAGGGTATCATAGCTGGAAGGGGATAGCAAAACATCTTTTATAAAAGAGGTAACTGTTAAAAATGTAACATATCTGCAATCGGTGAATAGCTATGTTGCCAAAGCGCACACAAATGATACTCAAAAACAAAGATGCTATATTTTAAAACATTCAAATACTAACTTTCCAGATCTGATAGTTTTGTGAGCGTATTTGTGCAGTGCCCTTTTCACCACATAACCGAAATGCTAAGGTGTGCGCATTCTGAGAGCCGTCCATCCCAGGAGGTCGCTACTGAATCTCAGGCATAAGCGGATGTAGTTTCCATGGTAATGGTTATCACGTGGCAGCTCTGGGGACGCTGTAGCAATATGGAATCAGGATTTTGTATGACCTACTCATACAAAAAATTCTCTGAAAAAATAGGCCAGACATTTTTCCCACTAGTCTTACACCTGGATCAAAGAAAAGATTACCAGCTCTGATAATTGTTTCATACCATTTTACAATACATAGTATGTTGCTTTTCTTATACAGCACCTGCTTGATGCTCAAATGCACACACTGATCACTTAAAATTCACACCATATGAAATCTAGTCTTGAAAGCAAACAGTTCATGTTTTAAAGAATAATAATTTGTTTTATTTAAAAACATAGACTTAACACCCTAAAATGTAAATTATGAGCAGGTAACGATTTTATTACTTTCAATTGAATAACTGCTAGACAGGAGTAATTAGGTTACCTAATGATGATTCACTCTTATTTATTATAAAGCTTAATCGCAGCATCGATGTGTCTGTTTGCCACGTGGAGTTGCATGTCCCACAGTTCCTTTATGTTTTTTTTTTTTTTTTCTGAACATGAGTTTTCTGTCTGGTTACTGCTGTGATGATGATTCTGGAGCCAGCAGTGCTTAGGCATTTGTTTTGTAATCACTAGAATGTTGGTGCTGTGAGGAGAAGGTGAGGCAGCTGGAAAGCGCAGGCTGATGAGATGTAAATCTAGAGTTAAAGGCGAAGAAGGCGCAGAGGCCAGGATCCATGGATTGAACCTTCAGAGGACCCTTCTCACAGATAGCCTTTAGGTTACCTTAAATTTGAGCCATACCTGGGACCTTTCTTGGGCTTATCCTAGTTTATACAAATTCCTATAATGTCTGGGTGTTTTATGGTGAAACAATCTCCCTTCCCCATTGGGAGAGAGGTAGCCTATTATGAATCCTGAAATAAGTAGTATTTCTGGTGATCTTCCAGGATTCCAACCATTAAGCTGCACCGAGATAACAAAGTAATTCTTATTTTTGCCTGTAGTGGTATTACTGAGTGGGCACTTGATTTTAAGATGTATTTTTTTAACCACTAGTTTAATCTGAATATTCCTGGATACTGCCAAGCAGGTGCACAATTCAGCTATGCAGTTTCTCAAAACGGACCTCCAAAGCCTTATCTCATGATGATGGAATGTAACCATTGATAAATCTACTGAGAATGGCCATGTGACATCATTTATATTATATTTTTTCAAAAAAAGCCTTAAATAAAAGATATTTTTACTACACCATATGAGTCATTTTTAGGTTTAGTCCGCACACCGCTTGCGCTGTGCTTTGAAGTCTTATTTTACTAAAAGATTATTTAAATGGTGTTAGAACCCGCCCCCACTTCACCCCTCACTTAGCTGAAATTCCAGTTTGTTCATTCAAACGTTGCTCCAACGTGGCTTGAATTTGCTTGCTTTTAATTGGCCAGCAGGCCACTCCCTTCTGTTCCGCTTTCTGGTCTGCTTTCTGGTCTGCTTTTGCGTCACATGGAGTGTGCCCAAAGTACACCTTCCGTTTTTTGGTAATTGGTTATGTGTTAGTGTTTGTACGGAAAAAACTTAACTGAATGTTAGTCAATTCACTTTGAAATGTTGGTAAACATGTAGGCTATCTTGCAATGGAGTAGCTAGTGCAGATGTATAGCTAGCAGTGAGTGGGCACTTTATGTTGTGTGTTTTCAGTACTTAATAATTACATTTCTGATGAATAACAGTTGTAAATAATAAAGTTATTTGTGTGTTCATTTCTTAAATTACCACTCACTTATTCTGAAAGAAAAGTCATTTGTATAATTGGCCAACATTTTATGTCGAATTGTGATCCTCTCAGTGTCTTTTTGACAGGCTGTCACAAGTGCAGTTACCTTGCAGGCACTAGGGTCATGATTTGAATTGTGCAGCAGGTTCAGTGGCACTGGAGCCACATGATGTCAGAACCCCTCCAAACACAGATTATTGCTAAATTTTACTGGTGCACCGACTGACACTAGTCCACTTATCTAGCACGCACTAGGGTCATGATTTCAGTGGTGAAACAGGTGCAGTGGCCCCAGGAACAAAATCTCTAGGCACCCCACTAAACACAGATTATTGCTACATTTCACAACTAAACAGGCAGTCACAAGAAGCTGTAACCTTGCAGTAGATAGGGTTATGATTTGAATGGTGCAGCAGGTGCAGTGGCACCAGAGCCAAAAGTTGTCGTCACTCCTCTAAGCAACAGATATATTGCAATATTTTACTACTAAACAGGCAGTCACAAGTGCAATTATCTTGCAGTGACACCAGTGCCACAACCACTCTGGACACAGAGTATTAAGTTTTACTACTAAACAGGCAGTCACAATGTGGTTACTTTGAAGTTAAAAGGGGCATGCTTTGAATGGTGCAGCAGGTGCAATGACACTTTACTAACTACTAATTACTTAACTTTAATATAATGCCTTATTAAGTAATGTGCAAATTACGAGTTTGGAACACTGGGATAGTAATTCAGCATACAAAACAACATAAACAGCTAAAACTGGTTTATCAAATTTAAAACAAACATTGATAGAACCTTTTTCTAATATTTTAATCCAGTTAATAGGATAGAATGCCAAAGAAAAAACAAAAGCAATTGGCTTTGCCAATACTTGTTGTCTTTTGAGATGGCATTTTCATCTTAGACAAAAAACACTTGTGCTACAGCCTCTACCTGTATTAAGTTGCCAATTTGAATGCTGAATGACAGAATTTGATTTACCCAGCTGGAGACCCAAATTAAGGGCTCTCTGTTGCTGGAACATGGGACACTGGAACTCTTAGCCTCAGTGGAGCACTATTGTCTCTATTTTTGAGGAAAACTACTTGGGACTGTCAGAGAATCCGAGCTGAACATCTACATTAGCTTAACATGCATTAAGGCCAGTTATTGAGGCAATTGTTCGTTGGAGATCCTCAGCTGTAGTACTGTGGAACTTGAATAAGAAGGTTTCCTCACTTGCCTGCTGGTGAGGTTACTCGGTGTGCTTTTTGAAAATTCCTTTTACACAGTAGATGTTACTACATTGCACCTTCTAGCACAAGCTTTATGTTGGGTTCATATATAGACACACACTGGATTCCAACTATATATAATTAGCCTGTCATTCTTCTTCATTAATTCTAATACGTAGCCTTAAGATGGAACATGGTAACAACAAAGATTACCTCATTGTCCCTGTGAAACCTAAAGCTAAATAAATAGTATTAACAAGGAAGGACCAGGGAGCCACGCTGTAGAATGATTGGTAATATAGCCCAATGCAGCATTTTTATTTTTTACTATTAAATAAAATGGTTCTAATAAATTGTGTTGTTTATTTATATGAGTTTATTCTATCCACATAAGTGTTTTTTTCATTTTAACTCAAACTTAATAATTTTTGGTAGCTGTGGACAAATGTTTTTTTTTGTCTGTGCCTTATACGTGTGCTGCCTTTTAATCATGGCACATTCTGTTGATTGGTAGTTCCCTACTAGAAAGACGCTACCACTTCTCTAAAAAACAATAAATGTGGGAGGGACAGCAGATCTCCCAATATGTTTGCCATTCAACCATGAAAAGAGCGTCTTACAATTATTATGGGTGTGAGGAGGCAGGGAATTTGAAGCTGCCCTGTATTTTGGTCAAAATTGAAGCTATTTTATACAGTACCACAGAACACTATTCTGCCATTCACACCATGGAGGTGTGCCCACCAATTGGCCAAGTCAGCATAGGCCTTGCCCTCTGCACCCCTGGCAGAGGACCGTCTACCAAATGTATAGATCCCCTTGGGAAATGCCCTGAATGCCGACTCCGGAACAACGAAGTCGTGGGCAACGAAAGCGGAACAACGCTTTCCTTAACCACAACTTTGTTGTTTTGTGCCTTAACCACGCATGTGCTAAACAACGCACATGCGTGGTTAACCTTTTAGCTGCTGGGCCTCCACCCCCAACCCCCCCCCCTCTCCCAGTGCTGAGCCCTTTTTTGGCTATTTGGGGTAGTTCGCGCTTAGGCCTTCATAACATTTTTGTCCACATAACCTATCCACACCACATCCTAGGGATTCTAATGGTAGCCAGAGTTTGTGGTTTCCCCAAGAAATTAGCCAAAATACAGTGACAATTTTTTTTTTTTTTTTTTAAATGGGAACAAAGGGCTGCCGAAGAAGGCTTGTGGGTTTTTCCCTGAAAATGGCATCAACAAAGGGTTTCTGGTGCTAAAATCACCATCTTCCCACCTTTCAGGAATGGGCAGACTTGAATCAGAAAACCAAATTTTTCAACACAATTTTGGCATTTTACTGGGCCATACCCCATTTTTACTATTTTTGGTGCTTTCAGTCTCCTTCCAGTTAGAGACAGGAATGGGTGTGAAACCAATGATGGATCCCAGAAAGCTAAAAATTCTGAATTCAGCAAGGGGTCATTTGTGTAGATCCTACAAGGTTTTCCTACAGAAAATAACAGCTCAACGTTTTTCCTGCAATGTCAGATTTTTTAAAGCAATATACCGTTACGTGTGCTGGACTCTTCCGGTTGCGAGGATATATGGGGATTGTAGGTTCATCAAGATCCCTAGGTACCCAGTGCCAATAAATGAGGTGCACCTTGCAATGGGTTTTCATTCTATACCGGGTATACAGCAATTCATTTGCTGAAATATAAAGAGTGAAAAATAGGTATCAAGAAAAACTTTGTATTTCCAAAATGGGCAAAAGATAAGGTGTTGAGAAGCAGTGGTTATTTGCACATCTCTGAATTTCGGGGTGCCCCATACTAGCATGTGAATTACAGGCCATTTCTCAAATATACGTCTTTTTTACACACTGTCTTACATTTGGAAGGAAAAAATGTAGAGAAAGACAAGGGGCAATAACACTTGTTTTGCCATTCTGTGTTTCCCCAAGTCTCCCGATAAAAATGGTACCTCACTTGCGTGGGTAGGCCTAATGCTCGCGGCAGGAAACGCAACATGGACACATCACATATTTACATTTAAAAAAGTGCCTAGCTGTATATTTTGGCCTCTAGCTCAGCCGGTCAGCCGGCACCTAGGGAAGCCTACCAAACCTGTGCATTTTTTAAAACTAGACACCTAGGGAAATCCAGGATGGGGTGACTTGTGGGGCTCTCACCAGGTTCTGTTACCCAGAATCCTTTGCAAACCTCAAAATTTGGCAAAAAAAAACACTTTTTCGTCACATTTCGGTGACGTAAAGTTCTGGAATCTGGGAAGAGCCACACATTTCCTTCCACCCAGCATTTCGGTGACGGAAAGTTCTGGAATCTGAGAAGAGCCACACATTTCCTTCCCCCGAGCGTTCCCCCAAGTCTCCCGATAAAAATGGTACCTAATTTGTGTGGGTAGGCCTAGCTCCCGCGACAGGCTATGCCCCAAAACACAACATAGACACATCACATTTTCCCAAAGAAAACAGACCTGTTTTTTGCAAAGTGCCTAGCTGTGGATTTTGGCCTCTAGCTCAGCCGAGAACCTAGGGAAACCTAGCGAACCTTGGCATTTTTAAAAACTAGAGACCTAGGGGAATCCAAGATGGGGTGACTTGTGGGGCTCTGACCAGGTTCTGTTGCCCAGAATCCTTTGCAAACCTCAAAATGTGGCTAAAAAAACACTTTTTCCTCACATTTTGGTGACAGAAAGTTCTGGAATCTGAGAGGAGCCACAAATTTCCTTCCACCCAGCGTTCCCCTAAGTCTCTCGATAAAAATTGTACCTCACTTGTGTGGGTAGGCCTGGTGCCCACGACAGGAATAGATCACACAATGGTCAATGTTGGTCCTTACATGAGGCAGCTGTTGACCCTGGGGTGATCCATTCCTGACGCAGGCACTAGGTATAGGCACTCAAGTGGGGTAGTGTTTTTATCAGGACAGGTGAGGAATCACTGGGTGGTAGGAATTTTGTGGATCCCAGCATATTCCTGTAGTTTGTGTGACAGAAATGCAAGAAAAATCGAGTTTTTATTCAACATTTCAGCTTTGCAGGGTATTCTGGGTAAGAAAACTTTGGGGAATCCACACAAGTCACACCTCTGTGGACTCCCCCGAATGTCTAGTTTCCAGAAATGTTTGGGTTTAGTATGTTTCTCAATATGGCCGCCGAACCCAGGACCAAAAACACAGGTGCCTGCCTTACAAAACCAGTTTGTTTTTTGATAGATAATTTTGATGTCTCCACAATACGATCTGGGCGGTGGAATTTGGGG
This sequence comes from Pleurodeles waltl, assembly GCF_031143425.1. Taxonomy (NCBI): domain Eukaryota; kingdom Metazoa; phylum Chordata; class Amphibia; order Caudata; family Salamandridae; genus Pleurodeles; species Pleurodeles waltl. Next base: position 461,720,886 of record NC_090440.1, on the reverse strand, counting down.
CTGAACTAAATTGGGGAGCTCCCAAGAGAGCACTCTCTCTCTCTCTGCTTGCCGCAGTATTCACCTGCTCTCTGGCTTGGGCTAACCCACTATTACCCCGTTGCACAGACTGTGCTTGCGAAGGGACAGCAGGACTGTCCTCATCACCTCCCTCATAATTTACTGGAAGAGGAGTAATCGAATGGGACTCCTCCGACTGAAAAATCACTCCCAGAGTCTGCGCAATTGTCCTATCCCTCAGATGCTGTGTCAGTATCTGATGTCTCAGTCTCTGATCCTATGTCAGAGCTGTCCTCTATAACCCGAGTGACGGCAGCAGTCATCCATCAAGATGCCATCTCTGCTATTGGCTAAAAAACACTAGCCTACGTGGACAGTCACAAAATCGATGGTGTGTGTGAGATACGTGCAACAGTAGAGGCCACCTTACCTGCGCTTCTTCCCTCAATCAGCACGTTCTTTCAAGACACTAAAAAAACACCTTGTCACATACCATTCGTCACAGTCTTTAGCACCTCCTGCGCCCAGTCCAACTATCATTATTGGTGCTCCCACTCCCTCCTCCTCGGATTCCCTCATTACCACCCAGCAAAAGTGCCCTTCATCTCTCCATAGCCACCCCCCACCCTGCACATATATTTCATTTGTATTATAGCGCAGGTAATGGCTGATTTTACTAATGTACTCCGCTATTTACATAAAATACAGATTTGCTGTTTGCAGTAGGCATATAAACCTTCTGCGCTTCTTTACGGCACTAAAACTGCCACTAGACAAAAGTCTGATCCTTTTGTAGCAGAAACATAATCACAATACTTACTTGACTTTTTTATTGCTGCCAAAAGCTACAGTTGAAATGCGTCCGTTGAAGTATGTGCATTGCTTTGAAGACGCAAGCTGCAACTGCAAGACAACTGGTGGCAAATATATATATATATAGATCACTTTTATATGTGGGTCTGGTTTTCCTGTAGGCCGATCGCAGCCCCCAGGGAAACCACACATGTATTGACAAAAGTGATCTATATATATATATGTATATCTATATAGATCTATTTTTTTTAGTAGTTGTATGGTTTCCTTGGGGGACAAAATGGCCCCCAGGGAAACCCTACAACAACTAAAAAAAAAATATTGCCCCCACAGGGGGTCGCCCTGCCCACGGGCGACCCCCTGTCCATTTCTTTTTATTTTTTTTCTTTTTATTATTTTGTTTAAATAAAATGTAGCTCCTGGGGGGGCGCGATCGCGACCGATCATGCCCCCCCAGGGGACACCTATCTTTTTTTTTTTTTTAATATGCCCCCGGGGGGGGGGGGCGTTTTCTGAGGAGGCCGACCCCCCCAAGTGAAATCCCTGGTGTCTAATGGTGTTTCCTGGCCTCCGATTGCAGCACAGGAAACACTTTCAGGAAGGCCTCCTAAGAAAGGGGAGAGTCTCCCCTTTCTTAGGAGGCCTTCCCGAATGTGGGGAAGGCCATTTGGGGCCATTTGGCTGCTTCCTGCTCCGATGGGGAACTCAACAAAGTGACGTCACGCGCTGACGTCACAAAGGGGCAGGTGGGGGTAGACACGGAAAAGCTTCTGTGTCTCCCAGGGATTAAAAAAATATATATATTTTATTAACCCCCTCCCTGGTGTCGGCCACTGGTCGTGACCCGCACCAGGGAGGTAGTGTGGGCGTCGGCCAGTGGCTGACGCCCGCATTTAAAGGGTTAAGGCACAAACAAGGGAGTTGGCTGAGGAGGATGACGCGACGAGTCAGGTAAGTGGGGTGGGGGTGGGGAGGTTTTGGTTTTAGTTTTGGGGGCGGGGGTGGAGGGGTCGGGATATTTTTTGTTTTAGGGGCGGTGTGGGGGTTTTAGTTTTAGGGGTGGGGGGTTGGGGTATTTTTACTTTTAGGGGTGGGGAGTTGGAGTTTTAGGGTAGGGGTGGGGGGTCGGGTCAGGTAAGAGGGGCGGGGTGGGGGGTCGGGGTATTTTTAGTTTTAAGGGCAGGGGGTCTTAGCTTTAGGGGTGGGGGTAGGGGTATTTTTAGTTTTAGGGGCGGGGTGGGGGTGGGAGGGGTTGGGGATTTAGTTTTAGCCTTAGGGGTGGGGGTGGAGGGGTGGAGGGGTCAGGGTATTTTTAGTTTTAGGGGCGGGTTGGGGTTTTAGTTTCAGTTTTAGGGGCGGGGCGGGGTGGGGGGGTCGGGGTATTTTTAGTTTTAGGGGCGGGGTCGGGGGGTTGGGGTTTTAGTTTTAGGGGCAGGGGTGGGGGGTCGGGGTATTTTTTGTTTTAGGGGCAGGGATTGGGGTTGTTTTAGGGGTGGGGGTTGGGGTAGTTTAGGTTTTAGGGATGGGGTGGGGTTTGGGGTTGTTTTAGGGGTGGGGGTTGGGATGGTTTTAGGGGTGGGGGTTGGGGTAGTTTGGGTTTTAGGGATGGGGTGGAGGTTGGGGTTGTTTTAGGGGTGGTTGGGGTTGTTTTAGGGGTGGAGGTTGGGGTGGTTTTAGGTTTTAGGGGTGGGTTGGGTTGGGGGGTCGGGTAATTTTACGGGCGGGGTGGGGGGTTTAGGTTTAGGGGCAGGGTGGGGGGCTCGGAGTAGTTTTAGGGGTGGGGGTTGGGGTACTTTAGGTTTCAGGGATGGGGTGGGGTTGGGGTTGTTTTAGGTTTTGGGGGTAGGGTGGGGGTTGTGGTAATTTTAGGGAGGAGGTGGGGGGGTTGGGGTAGTTGTAGGGGCAAGTGTGGGGGGTTGGTGTGGTTTTAGGGGGGTGGGGGAGTGGCAGTAATTTTTAGGGGTGGGGGGCCAAGGGGGACGCATGCTGGAACAATGCATGCCTATCACTAATGCCTTTACCAGGAATGCCTTTACAACAAAAAATCGTTGTTAAGGCGTTCGTGGTAAAGGCATTAGTGGTAACAACGAGGTCATTGTTCTGACCTCGTTGTTCAGGCATGCGTTGTTCCGGCAGGCGTGGTTCCAACATACACTTGATCCCCTCTGCTTAACTAGAATCTTTATACTTTCAGTGGAGCCACAGGAGTGATGGCTCCAATTAAGGCAATGAACATTGCTTAGGTCATGCTATGTTTATTGCTTCCAATTTGCAATTTCTTTTTTTTTTTTTTTTTCAAGAGTGAAGCTTCCATAGCAGGAGTTTGTTGTGTGAAAAACAAAATAAAAAATGGCTTTGACATACCATCTGTCAATCCAAGATCATCATGGCTTGCATAACAGTCCAGTATATTGAAACCTAGTGGTGGTCACCATGTCTTAAACAGAATGGGACACCTGTCACTTTGACTTGATGGGCCTGTGCAAAAGGGCCATCAGGCTAAGGGTTCACACCCCTGAAGTCAGTGGAGGCTTCGCTGGTGTAAACCTAGTGCTGTCCCACGAATATTATGGTGCGGGAACATCACCAATTTACAGTGGTACTCCTTTTTTCCCCCAAACTCTGAATTATTCCCTAGATTATTAAAACAAAGTTAGCTTCACTGTTTTTAAAGTTTCCTAAATATAACCCAAATTCCATCATGATGGTGATTTAACCTGATAAGTAGAAGTCTGCTGTGAAGTTTGCTGCTTCACAACATTGCGTTTTTGGGAAACTATCGAAGGTTAAAGCAGCTTCAGCAGCAGTATCAAAAAATCATAGGGGCATATAGTTCAGTTATAGGTAAAACATGCATTTTCTACATCTACCACATCTAAAGGGGAAGGTTTTCGACTACACCAATAATCCGTTCGTTTTCTCGCCTAAATAAACAGAAAGTCAATGTACTTATTTACATTCTATGGACATAAATCATCACTGACAATCAACATAGATAGATTTAGCTGTAAAGCGAATGCAAACATTTTTCAAAACTAAATATTCTTTACTAAGAAGAAGCGTCCGTATTAAAGAGATTTACAGTGTGATACTGAGCTGCACCAAAATGAGTTAAATTAAAAGGCAACAAGACTATGTTACAATATTCCAATCTTAACTTTTACACTAACAATCTACTATTTCCAAACTTAAAAAAAGATAGGCATTGGCAAAGCCAATAAGTGTTACCTTTGAGACACCTAGTGGCTTTGTGCATGTTCTGTTCTCTAGACATATTGCACAGCAACAGTGGCTGTTGAGCGACGTCCTAAAGTAAACAAAACATTTTCTTTACTTTCAACCATGTTGCACATCAGCCCGCAATGCTGTACAACATATCTATAAATAGAAGAGACAGTGAATATGAAGCTGAAAATCCATTTTCCAACTATGTGATCCAAATTTCGGTTTTAAAATTGGAAATTGAAAAGGGTACTTTAAATATCTTTAGTTTCCTCAAAACAATAAAAGCACATATTTGATGGCAGAAAATTGTTTCGTGTGTTCATCAGGGGCGGTCCCTCCATTTGTGTGAAAGAGAGTCGCCCGCCAAAAATATGCCTCCCATAATTTTCAGTGCCCAGTCCTGAGTTGAGTGTCAGGACGGGGTGGGGCAATTGCTGCTGAGTGGCAGCAGAGAGCTGTGAACTTGTTTAAAGTGCTCATTTCCCTTTGGCAGGCTGTCTTGCGACAGTCATCTAGACATACACACTTTAACCATCACTAACCCAGCTGCCGTAAGACTTCTGAGTTAGAGAAGGCACAGGCCTCCAGCGCTCTGGTGAGTGCTGAGAGATCCTGCTCCCAACAATCCTGACTCTACTTTCATGCAGGTTACCAGCATGAAAGCAGCATCAGGATTGGTTAGTGGTGTTTCCTGGTCCCGTGTGTTGAAACTTCCAGGAGCAGGACGATGACGTGAGGTAGACGTCTCAAGGTAAGTTCTCTTTTTTTGTCTATTATTTTTTATTAATTAATACTTTGTTCCCCAGCCCCCCGCAGCAAACATAAGACAGCCGCCACTGGGGTTCATATTTTTTAACAAAACAATCTGATAGCAAACACATATTTTGGAGAAGGGGCTAGGTACTATAACGTTTTCAATGTCACTCATTTCAGACACGCACACAGCCATAAGGCCACCCAACCTCACAGAGAGACCCACACACATACATGCAGATATCTTGAGTCCAAACTCAATGAGACTGTTCAACAGGTTGTTGGGCAGGGGACTGATGTGGTCAGCTCAGTGCTAAATATCAGTGAACAGCACTCATTCATGTACAGCCAAATAAAAAGAGCAATTTCACTGAATAAAAAAACAACATTCAAGGAGTATTAGCTGCAGTTGCCAAGCTGACAACTGAATGATTGAATGGATTCATATAGAAGAAACAGCTGTCCTTATTCGCATCCCAAAACTAATAAGGAAAGCAAAATGTGTAGAAAGCAAATTGAAACATTTTCTATTGCGTACTAAACAAAACTAGCTTTGTCCATTGAAAACTTTTTCACAAAAGGCACGTACAAAGGAGTTTTGTCACCAAAAACCAAATCTAATAAAATCTGAATTGTCTCAAAAGGCTGAAGCTGTGCCGCCACAGAAACCCTGATTCACCATCAGTTATGTATCGCTACTGATACAGTATTATTGTTGAATAAATTATTTGGTACTTGGACAAGAGGCATCCGATAACTCCTTTAAATACAATATGTTCTAGGTGAAAGACTACTATATTTTCTGCGATCACTTTATGATTGAACGTGCATTGTAAAAATCACCTCTGTTTCTGGAACCTTTTTTTCTACATGGCAATCAGAGCTCAATATCAGATGCATTAACCCACCAAGTTAATCCACAGAGAATGTAAACTATGACTTGCAGGGAACAGGCACCTGTAGCCAATGTTTCAACTTGCTCAGCAATGCTACCGGAACTGAAATATGTGACCTGCTGGAAGCCAACAGACATCAGCCACAAGTGCCTTATCTCACTTGATATTCCCACTGGATTTGAAACTCGTGCCATGTATATAAATCAAAGCTCTTCAAGGGATGCAGTATTCTATTGAGCTATGCTAATGAGATTGGAAATTGTGACAGATGGAATTCAGACAGATCTCTGCAGAAGACGCAGTCTCCCACTGGGCAAAGATTCTGGGATTGGGATTGCAGATCTGCTGTGAACACAGTTTTCATGCAGGTTTCTGCAGCAGATGTGTTATCCTTCAGAAGTGTCTTACCTGTGAGTGGTGATAATTATGCATTCAAGGAGTGGGTGGTTATTTGAGATATTTTCCAAACAATCCCACCAGTGAAGACATTGAACGTTTCTGTGGACGTAAACAAAAAGAGACAACAATGAGTGGACAGGTGGGACAAACCAAGCAAGAACAGGAGGCAGTGATCTGGTTGGTTGGCAACAAGCAGCAAATGGGCAAGGAAGGATGGGACAATGAGCAACAGGGTAGGGGGGAATCAAGATAAGGACTGATGAGAAGAGTCTGGGGAAGCCAACAGTGAAAAAAGGGGAGACAGTCTCCAAACACACGCACTCATATGTAGAGCTAGGAAAAAAGGTTTTAAAAAGTACCTCAGTTGACCTCAGTGAGCATATGATTCCTGTGAAAAATGCTACATCAGATCTGGTAGCAGAATTATGGTTTTGTCCCATAAGAGGGGAAATCATATTTATGTCTAGAGTAAGGAGTTAGGATGGATCCCATGTTATTGCCCAGTCAAAAAAAATTCTACCCTATAATTCGTCCAATGGTCCATTCTCAGAGATTGATAGAGTTCCAGCATTATGCCTATTGATGGTTTGTGTGAGTATTATTAGGGTTTTGTGCTTGTGATGGTTTTGGCTTGAAGATTGCAGTGAAGCGTGATGTTGTGAAGTGTTTTGCAGAGTCATCATACTCAGTGATTGTGGCGCTTTTGGCTGAAAAATGTCTGCTGTTATTATTGCTGGGTGCATCATGGCCTAAGATACTGGCCATGATGCACCCAGAAGGTGTAGAAGACATTTGGTTAATTTGTTATCTACTGTGAGGTACTTGCCATGAGACGTTGATGCTGCCAGTAGTTTTTCCTTGAGTGAGTGTGAGTTGTTGATTGGTATTTAGTGAATCCTGAGTGCACATGGAGGATTGATATTAACTGGAGTGAGAATTGCTGGTCAAGTTTCACTCGTTGTGTAGTTGTAAAAGCTACAGTCGGAAGTGTAGCCATACAGCTTTCGAAGTGATTGAATGTCCACCTGTAGTGTGCAGACAGGTTGTTTGATTTTGCTCGCAAAAATTTTAATTAGTTATGAGTGAGCTTTTGGGTGAGAGACAATTGCACAGAAATTGCTGCTGCTGAGAAAAGTGAGTGTGATGTCATTTTGTGCTGCACTGGTATAAGTCGGTTAGTGTGAAGTTGGTCTTATATTGGAATACTTGCTATAGGTTGAGAACAGCTTCCAAAAAGATTTGTGATATGAAAATATAGACAGAGAACAACAGCACAATTGAGAATAGAATTCAGAAAGCAATTAAAACAGTAGTGGAAGCTTGATGGGATGCATAACAAAAAATGTGGAGCGCAGACATGTTAGATGGAGTGAGAATGTTTCCAGCTATTACAGAGGAAAGTAATGGGAGTACAAAACCTAAGAATCAAAAGATACAGACAACAAAGGCAGACCAGACAGCAGAAGATAGGAGTAAAAAGGCAGTCACATATCAGAAGTATTTGGAAGATGAGTTCATAAATCAGCTTTATATGATTCGCCCCCCACCATATCATCCAGTTGAGACAGGAACAAGAAGGGAAGCAGTGCAGGATGTAGCCTTGAATGAGCCAACTGCTCTGGTGGAGCAAACCCAAATCAGATAGTTCCATATATACCTGCTAATTCAGTGACACAGGTGCCCATGGTCTATCCACCAATTCCGACTGTTGATACAGCACAGTCTATTTCAAGTCCAGTTGTAAATCAAGCAGTACCAAACCCAGTTATGAATCAGGTAATGCCAAGTCCTAGTGTGAATCAGACAGTGAAGACGCCTAGTGTGACTACTCCTGTGCAGAATTCTTACCAGAATCAGCCTATGCAGATGTTTATGCCAGTGCAGACAATGTCAAAGGTTACTCTGAATCAAACAGGACAGCCTTTGAGTTCTGTTTTAACAGGTCAAAGTGCTGGAATGTAAATTCCACTGAATCAGACAAATCTTATGGGTCCCGATGCATTTAAAGTTCCTGTGACTACAAGTCCAGTTGTTCCCTTGAATGTTTCAAGTAATTGCGGAAGTGATACCCATTCACTAAATGTTTTGACAGTTCCTGAAATGGCAGGAATATCACCACGTGGTATGCAGAGATCGATCCATTCTCTTGTTCCACTTTTCACTCCTATACGAAGTGCAGAACCTAACTAGATGTTAAATCAGGCAGGACTAGTTCTTGATGTGAGGTTTTCACACAGAACCCTATTTGCTTACATGTCCACACCAGATCAGATTATGAGCGTACATTGTAGTCACCTGCAAGTAGATGTGCCCCGGATAAATAATATCAGTTTGCAAGATTTTTCAGTTCAACAGTTGACAAATTGATTAAATAATCTGATCCCACAAGGTGCAACAGGTGTGACAAATGGAAAAGTTAGATCAGAAGAGACACCAGAGAGAGACAGGACAGTGCATGTGCCCAGATTGAATTTAGAATTAAACAAATTAATTTTAGGAACATTAGACATGGGTCAAATGGAAATGTACATAAAAGGTCAATTGTGATTCATGTGTAAAGATGTTACTCATCGAGCAGGACAGGCTTGTGAAAAGTTAACAGAATTGCCCGAGAAATATAAAGGGGACTTATTAAAATCTAAGCCCCTAAAGAGAAGTTACAGATTAGTGTTCAGCACCAAAGACATTATTAACATGAGATCACCCGGAATGAGAATGCACATTAAGGAATTATTACATACATTCAAACGTGGGGAGCATGGATATATGGAAAGGCAGATGGGCAAAAAAAAGAGATCCGAAGAAAACAAAGCAAAATCTGCCTCCAGAAGAAGTAAATCAAGCTGAGGACAACATAAAAATTATGCCTATGAGAGAAATACCAGGTGGCGGTTATGTGCATGTACCCTGAAGCAGATGTGATATATTGTCATTCACTAATGATTACCCAGATTGAGAGAGAAGCCAGTGGAATGGTATAAGCAGACAGAAATGTTTGGTGAACTTTCCAAATGTTTGTGGGAAGATATGAATACTTTTTTTGACACTGTGGTTTTAGCTGACTTGTGGAATGAGTTCAAAAGAAGTGTTAATTGGCCAGATTGTGAACCTCCAAGATATCCAGTAACAGGTGCACTGTGTGAAGAGGTGATGAAAAGGGATATAATGAGATTAAATTCCTGATGTACAAAATGTCTCTGAAAGATATTCATTGCCAGAAAATTGACATCACAGGAAATCGAGGAATCTATTCATGCTTGCAATGAGAGATTGCAGTAAGCTTTCAAACAGCATAACAGTACAGAGAACATAGAGGTAAAGGATATGGGTCATTTTTTTGTTTACGTTTGTGCAGGGATTGGAGACAGACTTTAGTGAAATGATTCACCAGCACCTGCTTTGTTTGTAGACCAAACCCATTGATGAGATCCTGCGGTATGAAAGGTACTGCAGCGACTAAATTGAATTGAAGCAGAAAAGGTTGAAGGAAAAGTTGATGGTGATCCAATTGAAGGGTCCACAGAAAGTAAGTCAGAGCGCACAGATGATGGTGAATATAAGTCGAATGCAAGGTGTGCAACAGCAGAGAGGTAGAGGATGTGATGTTCCGATAGATCAGAGTGGAAATTTCATTGATATTCAGTCATTGAAGAAAACAATTCCTTATCATGCTTGCGGACTTTTTGGTCATTGGTGACCAGAATGTCCCTGTAAAAATGTGAATAATTTGATGCAGAATGCTGGAGTAGCTCAGACACAAGGTCATAATCAGGTACAAATTCAGAGAAGACCCTGAATTCAGAAAGTACATGTGTCCCCAGGACAACAGATGCAGGCAACACAAGCCCCGATGATGCAGCAGCAGGTGATCGCTTCTCAGCAAAGCATTAATCAGATGGCAAATGCAAACGTGAATCAGATAGCATCACAAGAGAAATGCAAATGAATGAGGAAGAAGATGCCTCCTTTAAAATTGTATTGTATTGTAATAGTATTTATATAGCACTTACTACCCCGGACGAGTTGTCGAAGCGCTTTTGGGCGAGAAGCACGCTACCACGGAACCCAACAAGAATTAGTGATGGATTAGTATCGGGAAATATGAGTACAGTTTTAGTATTATTATGACTTAATTTGAGCCATGGATATGAGAGTTTGTTAGTTAGATTGACAGGAGTAATGAAGGGGTGGAGGAGGAAAGAAATCCAGAAGTGTTAATTGGGGGTACATCCCTCATTTACTCATCCCAGGGGCTTGGGATGAGTAAAGGGGGATGGAGGAGGGAAGATTTTGTGGAAGGGTTAGGAAGATCATAGTAGCAGGGTGAGATAAATGAGGGCAAATTTAGTAGGGTTGTTTGGGAGGTCATGGTAGCAGAGTGAGGTTTTGTGAGTTAGATGTGAAAGCGGAGGGAAGAGCTTAGGCAGAGTTATTTAGGATATGAAAGTAGTAGAATGGATTTGGGATGAGTCAGAGTGGGGATGGAGGATAGATTGATAGAGACATGACACATGATGGTGGGTAGATAAGTGTGATACGATGAGACCAGAGATTCATAGATATCTAGTATAACAACCCACCCAGAGCCATGCAATGACCCACGAACATGCCAAGCACAGAAACAACATACACATATACATATATATATTTATATATAAATATATATTTATATATATATATATATATACACACACACATAAACACATGAATATACACACCTATGCTCACATTTATGTACATACAATACATAATTAGAACTATGGGTAAATATACTTAGTCAAACAGGTTTAAAGAGTGTGTGTGTATTTTATTGTTATGACATAGTAGCGATACATATTTTCTAAAGAACTATACATAACTTGAAATAAACACATAATCAGAAAAAATATTTATCAACATAGGCATATGCAGTCCATAGTTGTATGAATATGGTAGTTATGAAGGAAAGTGCCAACTCTTGAGTAGTTTTCTGAAGACAAGAAAGTTATCTGTGGCTCTTATATTTGGGGTTAATGAATTCCATAGTTTGGCTGCTTGAACTGAGAAGGATGTACCACCTATAGTCTTTTTCTTGTATTCTGGTGTTCTAAGGCGGGGCGTCAATCTTGAGCAGAGGTTTCTTTGTTGGATGTATTTGGTTATTTTGTTTCTGATAAAAAGCGGTCTTGTTCCATGTATAGCTTTGTGGGTGATACAAAGCAGCTTGAAAGTGCATCTTCTGGCAACAGCTAACCAATGTAGTGTTCTCAAGGCAGGGGAGATGTGGGCTTGTGGCTTTACATGTAATAGTAGCCTGGCTGCAGAGTTCTGGAGACGTCGTTTTTTCATAATAGAGATGATCCATGGTAGAGGCCATTGGCATAATCCAGTTTGGATAGTACAAGCGAGATAGTAGCTTGCACCTTGTGTGGAAATCCAAGGTGGGGGAAGGTGCGTCGTAGAGTCTTCAAGGTGATGAAGCTTGTTCGTGCTAATTTGTCCACTTGGGCATTCGTAGTTAACTTGGAATTCATGGTGATTCCAAGGTTTTTAACTTCCTTGGATAATTGAGGAGGTGGTCCGAGATCGTCAGGCCAGACGCACAGAAGGTCATAACATTTCCAGTCACCACATATGAGTATTTCTGTTTTGGGGGTATTTAGTTTGAGATGGCTCCAGGTCATCCACTGATCAACTGCTCTGAGGCAACTGAAGATTTGTGAGTTTTCAATGTTTTTGGGGCATTCTAATTTAACTAGTATTTGAGTGTCATCTCCATAGTTGTAGCATGTGAGATGAAAATCATTGATCAGTTCTGGTAATGATATCATGTAGATGTTGAAAAGCAAAGGTAAGATGATTGATCCTTGGGGGAACCCCTGCTTTTGTGAGGTAGGATTTGGACAAGAAGGGGGGTGAGTAGATGATATTAGATCTTTTTTGAAGATAAGAAGTAATCCAGTCGAGAGCAGTCCCTTGTATGCCGGCTTCGTGGAGTCTTTGAATTAGGGTGTCATGGTCAACCATATCAAAGGCAGCCGAGAGGTCCAAGAGAAGTAGTGCAGCAACTCCATTGTGGTCGACTATGTTTTTAAGATCATCCCAGATTGCTATGATTGCCGATTCAGTGCCTCTTCCTGGGCGGAATCCAGTTTGGAAGTCTGAAAGTATAGAATTGTCTTCAATGAATTGTGAGATCTGGACGAATGCTGCTCATTCTACCAATTTGCCTAGGAAAGGTCCATTTGTGATTGGTCTGTAGTTGTTAGGGTCTTGCGGGTCTAGGTTTGTTTTCTTTAATAACGGTCGTATATGTATGTCTTTTTTAAGTCTACAGGAAAAGTTCCTGTAGTTAACGAGTTGTTGATGATTCTTTTTACAGGTGTGGCAGCAGAAGTAGATAGAAGAATGTTCTTGAAGATTTGTGGTGGCCAAGGGTCCGAAGGGCAACCAGAAGGCCTGCTTGCTTTGACCAAATCGATCAATTCACCTTGGGATATTTGTTGGAAGGACTGTAGAGGCTGGTTTGGTTTATTCTTAGAGGATATTTTAGGAAAGGGGTTGGTGCTGATGGTTTTCTTCTGTTTTAAATAGGAGTCCAATATGTCTGCCTTGGTTGTGTAGTGAGTTGCCAATTCGTTTGTGAAATCTTGAGTAGTGGGATGACTTCCTTTCCTGCATGTAGGTTTTCGAAATTCATTGAGAATTTTATAAAATTCTTTGGTTGTAGGTTTAGCATTTTTAATTCTGTCTGAGTAGTACCTTTTTTAGCTTTTTTGATTGATTATTTGTATATTCTGTTAAGTTGTGAATCTGCAGTTTGTCTTGACTGTTGTTTGTTTTCAAATTTGTTGCTTTATCTTTTTAAGTTCTGTGTTTCTCCAAAGTGTTGGTTTTCTTTTGTTGTGTTTAGTTTTTCTGAGTGGTACTAGGGTATCAACAGCTTCCTGTAACCACTCATAAAGCTTAGGCACAGAATTAATTGTATCTAGATCTGTGTTGGCTGTTAGTTGTGTTTCTAAGTCATCCAAATTGAGTTTGCTCAATGGCCGATAGGTGCATGTATGTAAGTAGTTGTGGGGTGTGTTGATTTGTGGAGTTTTATGTCAGAATGTTATCAAATGGTGGTCTGACCAAGTGATTGACGTGATGCTATGAACTGTAACTAGTTCAGGCTTAGCAAAAATTACATCTAGGATGTGTCCTGCGATGTGTGTGGGATTGTGCACAATCTTAGGTAGGTTCAATGCGACTAGGCCAGTGGTGATAGCTTTTGGATGGGGCATATTGGGTTTGTCAAACCAAATGTTTAGATCACCAAGAATGCATAGGTTGGAGCATAGTGTAATAAGGTTTGAGCATGTCTCTAGAAAAATATCTGGGAATGTGGAGGATTGTAAAGGAGGAGAAAGGTACAGGAAGAAGTTGGAATAGGGTTGCATCTGGTGAGGAGGGCTTCACAACCTTGTATGGAAATGTTGTCTGTTTTTCGGAGGTTTATTGCCTGTTTGAAAATAATGGCTAGTCCACCTCCTCTCTTGCCTATACGGTTTTGTGTGATGGTTTGATAGCCCGGCGGTAGGGCTTCGTGCAACACTGGGGCCATGTCATCTCCCAACCAGGATTCAGTTATGAACAGTAAGTCAGGTTGTGTGTCTGTGAGCAGGTCGTAGATGTGGTGCTTGTTTTTTGAGAGTGATCAAGAATTTATGAGCTGGCAGTTTGGAAAAGGTGTGTTAGTGGTAGTGTTGTTTTGTTTAGGAGAAAATTATAGAACAGTACCCACTAGTCTCACTGCATCCAGTGATGACATTTTATTATTTGCCTGAAGAATTGCAGGTTTGGGATTTTTCGGGATAGGCTATAGGACTCATAAAAGGAGCTGAACCAGGCAAAATAATGTTAAATCAACTGCAGTGTATCCGAGGATACCATGGTGTAGTATGACATCTGAGACAATTGCAGGAAAAAAAAAAACATGATTGATAGTTTGACTGAGCAAGATGTACTTAAGGACATTTTAGAAAGCCCTTGTAATTCCCCTATTTAAGGTATGAGGAAGCCCAATGGAAATTACTGCATAGTTCAGGATATGAGAAAACTGAACAAGATTGTTGTTTCATGTTGTCCAGTGAAACATAATCCAGCAGTAATTTAGTTTCAGGACCCCCGTGAAGCGGAGTGGTTTACAGTCATTGACTTGTGTCCGACTTTCTTTTCCATTCCCCTTCATTAAGGTAGCCAGTTCCTTTTTGCCTTTAAATTTCACAGTTGTATTCTAACATAGTGTTGTACTACAGAAAGGTATACAAAGTCACCATCAATTTTTAATCAGTTCTTAAGAAGAACTTGAAACGCTTATCATTCAGTTCTAGTGAAGTATATTGATGGCTTTTTGGTTGCATCAAATACTTGTGAAGTGTGCAGGAGAGATTCCATAGCTCTCTTGAATCACTTAAGAAAAAATAGACATAAAGTTTCCCCAGCAAATTTGCAGTACTGTAAAAAGAAAGTCTGATATTTAGGTTGTCACATAGAGAAGGGTGCAAGGAAGGTGACCCAAATAAGAATTTCACCAATCATGCATATGAGTCACCCAGTTACTCTGAGGGAAGTCAGAAGGTTTCTGGCAATGGTTAGCTACTGCCACTAATAGATCCCAAATTCTCTCCTTTTGCCCCGACCCTTACAGAGGATGACACTCAAGAATGTGTCTGATCCGGTACATATGAAGATGAATGCATGCGTGCCTTCACCGAGCTGAGAGGAATCTTGTGATGAGCCCCAGCTCTGGGAATGCTCAATTATAACAAATGTTTTTCTTTGTTTTGCTGTGAGAGCTTTGACACAGTTGCATGGAAACGCAAACAAGTCGGTGGCTTATTGTTGTGCCACAATTGATCCTGTAGCTGTAGTGTTGCCTGGTTGTTTAAGAACCATGAGCTTAGTGTCAGCATTGAACAGGGTGAAGGAACTGTTGTGGTCCATTTACTGAACATTTTGTATCCCCCTTTCAGTGGAGATTTTGTTAACCTGCCCCAGGACTCAGCACCTTACCAATGCATGTTTGCCCCATTGTGAGCAAGTTATATAGGGTTCTCCAAATGCCAACATAAAAATATGCAATGTATTGAATTTAGTCACTCTTTTGCCAAATGTAAATGAAAATGTAAGTGACTGCTGAGAATAGGCTGAGCATCACTGTGAGGATATGACTGAACTGTGCATCAAAGCAAGATCTGATATTCAAGATGTCCCCTTAGACGTAAATGACTATGTCATGTTTATTGATAGCTCCTATTTAAGAGAGCCTGATGGTACCCTGAAAGCAGAGTAAGCAGTTTGCACAGTCTCAGATGTGGTAGAAGCTTCCTGGCTTTGAGGAGTCTTTTCGGCCCAAGCAGCCTAAATGATTGCTCTTACTAGAGCATGCTGTCTTTCTGAACAGCTCAAAGTGACCATTTTCACTTATAGCCAGTATGGTTTGGTGGGGTTCTCGACTTTGGACAGTTGTAGTCCTAGAGAGGCTTCATGACCTCTTCTGGATGCCCTACTTGAAATGGTGGCAAAGCTCACCAAAAGTCAAATGATTGTTTCCTTGAGCAGTACCTATGCAGACAAAGTAGCAGGGTATTGTGCCCTGTATTACACTTCTTTTAATGAGGAATAGAGCTATGGAAATGACGATGAGGCAACTCAAAATGTCTTTTTGACAACCATTGATACTTGGGAAGACCTTAAAAGATTGCAGGAAGAAGGGACAGAGGAAGATAAGCAGAGTTGGGTTAGAGCAGGCTGTATCCAGAGCAATGAGGATGATGTTTGGGTGTTGAATGATGGGGAAGCGATTGTGCGCTGACCTCATCAGAGGCTGCCCCCAAGGGGGCAGAAACCACTAGGCACAGGGATATTTTTTGTGTCAATTTCACGCAAGGGGAGTGACCCCTTAGGCAAGGGTCGCTCCCCTGGGGGTGCAAATTTATTTTAGGCCATTTCTGCTCCCCTTGGGGGCAGATCGGCTTATTTCTATTAGGCTGATCTGCCCCCAAAGGGGGCAGAAACCACTAGACACCAGGGATTTTTGTTTTTTATTTATGTTTACACATAAGGGGAGTGGCCCTTCGGGTAAGGGCCGCTCCCCGGGGGGGGGGCAAAGTATTTGTAGGCCTTTTCTGCCCCCCTGGGGGCAGATCGACCTAATATAATTAACCCTAGACACCAGGGATATATATATTTTTATGTTTACTTTTTTTTTATATTTGGGGAGCGACCCCTTAGGTAAGGGTCGCTCGCCTGAGAGGGAAATTGTCTTTAGGCCATTTCTGCCCCCCTTGTGGGGCAGATCGGCCTATTTTTGTTAGGCCGAAACCACTAGACACCAGAGATTTTTTTTTGTGTGTCAATTTCACGCAAAGGGGGCGACCCCTTAGGCAAGGGTCGTTCCTCTGGGGGACAAATTTATTTTAGGCCATTTCTGCTCCCATTGGGGGCAAATCGATCTATTTCTATTAGGCCGATCTGCCCTGGGGGGTCAGAAACCACTTAGGCTCCAGGAATTGGTGTGTGTGGGTTTTGTTTGTGGGGCAGCCCCTTGGCAAGGGTCACTCCCAATGGGGGGCGCATTACTGTTGGCCATATCTGCCCCCCCAAGGGCAGATCGGCCTATTTTTGGAAGGACCATCTGCCCGCAAGGGGGGGCAGAAAGTCCACCAGAGACAAGGGGAGATTTTTTTCCAAAATAAGAGGGTGGGGGTATACCCCAAATAAATGGGGCCAAAGTTGTTATGCCCACTGGTGGGCAGATGGGGCAATTACCCCGGATTCACTCCCCAGGGGGGGCAGAAAGCATACTAGGTGCTAGGGAATTTAAAAAAAAAGTAGTGGGGTGGTGGCTACCAACCAGGGGTAACAGTTTTTTTCAACTCTCCCTCCGCATACTAAAACATCTTATCCCACAGTAAGCAAAGAGGACATTTGATTATTTTGGGTTTTGGTTTTACATTTGGGCCATGAGAGCTTGGCTAACTCTCAAAATCGTCCCACTTGGAATGGTGAGGGCTGCACTTTTTGGACTTTGGGACGCTGCCATGGAGAAAAATCCACAAGACCTAGACACATCTGGGTGATTCCAGGGTGGTGTGCTTCACTTGCACCCTGCACCATTCTCTTACCCACAATGCTCTGCAAACCTCCAACTTTGCTGGAAATCACCCATTTTTTCCACATTTTTGTGATGGAACCTTCCTGAATCTGCAGGAATCCACAAAATTCCTACCACACAGCATTGTCTCATCTATACCGATAAAAATTCTGCTGCACTTCTCAGCCTAAAAATTTGGTTTTTTTCAAACTTCCATTTTGGACCCGCTTTGGTTCACCCTCAATTTCGACATGTTTTTGGCTTTTCCCTGTCACAGCACTTAGCCCACTTACACCAGTGAGGTATCATTTTTACTGGGAGACTGAGGGGAACATTGGGTGGTAGGAAATTTGTCCGCGGTGATCCCACCCAGAAATGAAATTTGTCCGCAGTGATCCCACCCAGAAATGTGGGAAAAATTTGATTTTGTAGCTACATTTGAGGTTTGCTGAGGATTCTGAGTAAGAAAAAATTGGGGGATCCACGGAAGTCGCACCGCCCTGGACTCCCTCAGGTGTCTAGTTTTCAGAAATGTCTGGGTTTGGTAGGTTTTCCTAGAAGACTGCTGAGCCCAGGACCAAAAAATGCAGGTGTCCCCCCGCAAACACAGGTAGTTTTGTATTTGATCATTTTGATGTGTCCACGTTGTGTTTTGGGACATTTCCTTTAGCTGGCGGTAGGCCTACCCACACAAGTGAGAAACCGTTTTTATCGGGAGACTTGGGGGAATGCTGAGTGGAAGGAAATTTGTGGCTCCTCCCAGATTCCAAAACTTTGTGTCACCGATATTTGAGGAAAAAGTGTTTTTTTAGCCAAATGATGAGGTTTTGCAAATAATTTTGGGTAACAGAACCTGGTGAGAGTCCCACAAGTCACCTCATCCTGGATTCCTGTAGGTGTCTAGTTTACAAATATGGGCAGGTTCGGCAAGTTTACCTAGGTGGCCGGCTAAGCAAGAGGCCAGAATCCACAGCTAGGCACTTTGTAAAAAACAGGACTGTTTTCTGTGGGAGAATGTGATGTGTCCATGTTGTGTTTTGGGGCATTTCTTTTTGTGAGCGCTAGTCCTACCCACACAAGTGAGGTACCATTTTTATCAGGAGACTTGAAGGAATGCTGGGTGGAAGGAAATTTGTGGCTCCTCTCAGATTCCTGAACTTTCTGTCACCAAAATGTGAGAAAAAGTGTTTTTTTAGCCACATTTTGAGGTTTGCAGAGGATTCTGGGTAACAGAACCTGGTGGGAGCCCCACAGTTCACCCCATCTAGGATTCCCCTAGGTGTCTAGTTTAAAAAAATGTGCAGGTTTGGTAGGTTTCCCTAGGTGCTGGCTGAGTGCTGGAATTTGCCCTTTTTGCAGCGTCATCCTCAGTCTTTTTGCCTCCTTCCTCCTTTTTTTTCTGACCTGTTTTTGTGGCTCTAGAACTCTGAGCACTTTACTACTGCTAACCAGTGATAAAGTGCATATGCTCTCTGCGTAAATTGTATTGTTGATTGGTTTCTCCATGATTGGCATATTTGATTTGCTAGTAAGTCCCTAGTAAAGTGCACTAGAGGTATCCAGGGCCTGTAAATCAAATGCTACTAGTGGGCCTGCAGCACTGGTTGTGCTACCAACATGAGTAGCCCTGCAGTCATGTCTCAGACCTGCCACTGCAGTGTTTGTGTGTGCAGTTTTAAACTGTAAATTCGACTTGGCAAGTGTACCCACTTGCCAGGCTTAAACCTTCCCTTTTCTTACATGTATGACACCCCTAAGGTAGGCCCTAGGTAGCCCCAAGGGCAGGGTGCAGTGTATGGTGAAGGTAGGAAATATAGGCCCTTATTATGAACAGGGCGTTAAACACCGCACCGCCGGTGGTGGCAGTAACAACCGGTAAACACCGCACCGCCGGTGGTGGCAGTAACAACCGGCAACAGACGTGGGGTCTGTACCACCAAATATTGAACCAACTGAAACACAGCTGAAGCAGACATGGATAGAGAGCTGCAGATCATGCCAGCCCTGCTCCTTGCCATATACCTCCACGACCGAGATTGCCGGCGAAGACGATGAAGGTAAGTACCGCAAGCTACGAAACAAGGCAAGAAAGGGCACGGTTACATACCCACCGACTCCAAGCACCCTTCAATGCTCCCACAACCCTTCACAGCAGCACAAGCCATACACCCCACAGCAAGAGGTACTTACCCGACACAAGGCAAATCCATCCTACCCAAAGTACATGTATGTGCCTCACACCCACAATGAAATGAAAGACCACGGCTCCAGAGTGTGCCTCTAGCAACACAGGCCACACATTAACCTTTATTATGCTCACTGAGCAACCGAAGTGCATATAAGACCAATGGCCAGTCCCCTTGAAAATATGTCCGATATGGCACAATGGCCCCAAATTGACTCCCACAAGTGCTACGGTTCTCCACCTCATAGTGGCAGCAATGGACCATCCAGGCACCTCAGGGAATAGGGGCAGGGGGTGGTGGGGGTGGCGATTTATGACGTGGGGGGCCTTAGATTTACGTTTTGCAGGTGGAGAGGGTTTGTTCTTGACCTTGGAAGGTGGGGGAGTGGGCTTGGACCGGGGGTGGTAGATGGACCTGCTTCAGCACGGTGCTTCTTCCTCCCTGGGGAAGGGGCATGGGAATGTGAAGGGCAGACAGGGGCGGGCTGTGACGTGGGAGGAGTGGACAGGGCAAGGAGGTGAGCACGTTTAGGGATGAGATGGGGTGGGCCAGTGGGTTGGAATAGGTCAACACGAGAGAGGAAAGGTTTCTTAGGTGCATTTGGGGTGGACCTGGAGGAAGGCGTGGGAGTGGAGGTAGATGGAGTGGTCGTAAGAGGTGTAGGTGTGCATGATGTGGGTGCAGGTGACTGGACAGTATGCTGAGGTGTGATGGGTGTGTGTTTTGGTGCGTTTGAGTGTCTTGGGAGGAGGGGGTTGGACACAGTGGGACATGACAGGCTGCCAGTGTAAATGGATGTTGTCTGGGTGTCTGTAAGTGTGGTGAGTGCGCTGCTTTGTCAACTAAAGTCATTGTGGTGAGTGCAGGTGTGGTGTCTGGGGTGCATGAATGGATGTGTGCTATTGTGGTGACTGCTTGAATAGGGTTAGCAACATTGAATGAGGGTGCAGTGCCTCGGGTGTGCATGTACTGGAGACAGACAGAGAGGCAAAAGAGGTGGACACACTGGGGAAAGTGGATGTTGGTGTGTGTGCATGTGTATGTTGGCTGTGTTTATGCTTGTGGTGGGAGATGTGGTGCTTGTGTTTTTAAGTGTGCTTCTTGTGTGTTGAGGTGTGTGCCTGCGTGTCAGAATGTGTGCTTTGGACGGGTGAAGGGAGTGGGGTGCTGGAAGGGGTAGAGGTGGTTGGAGGGGGGACGGAATGACCAGGGAGAGTGGCTGCCGTCCAAGAGGAGGCCAGGCCGTGAAAAGATCTCTGTAGGCCAGACACAGCGCCGTGAATGCATCCCGGTAGGCATTGGTCTGCTGAATCTCTGATGCTAGCCCCTGGATGGCATTGATGATGGTTGTCTGCCCTACAGAGATGGTTCTCAGGAGGTCAATAGCCTCCTCCGTGAGGGCAGCAGGGCTGACTGGGGCAGGGGAAGAGGTACCTGGGGCGAACGAGACGCCCACCCTTCTGGGTGAGCGGGAATGGGCAACTCGGTGGGGAGCAACTGGGAGGGCGGTGATGGTATGGGGGTGGCGGAAGATGACACAGTAGGGGTGGGCCCACTAGGGTCCACCACTGCCAGGGAGCTCCCATCAGAGGAGGTATCGGAGTCACTAACTCCAGTGGTAGTTGCCTCCCCCGTGGTACTCCCCTTGCCCTCCAACCCACTGGTCCCCTTGGCGTCGGATGACTCTGCCTCCGAGGATCCGTGGGCCGCTGCATCCCCACTTGCCGGTGCCTCAGCTCCCTCGCCAGATGATGCTGATGTACACAGACAACACAAGAGAACAGGGATGGGGGGACAAAACAGGAGAGGAATTGTAAATAGCTGAATTGAGATACAATAGTGGTTCACACATACACCCACCCAGAAAACCCTCCACCAGGCAGTACCTACCGCTATACACATGGCTATGCCCCTGACATAGGGCCAGAACCCTGCTCTACAGCCACTACAGACGTATAGTAGACTTGACCATAACACCCCTACTCCCCACGGGGGCCATTATGTAGATGGACATCACTCATAGTCCCTGTAACTAGCCAGCCTAAATACGAATGCACACACACACATCCATCAAGAGTCCAAAATATGGTATGTGTACTCACTCCCTTGTGACTGCTGTGAGCAATTCAAGCGCCCATCCAGGTCCCGGTACGCCACTGCCAGGATGCGTTGCATAAGGGGGGGGGGTCAGTGCCCAACGGGCACCCTTTCCCCGTTGGGAGGACTTCCCCAGCTGGGCCTCGCAGATCTTTTGTACCCAGAGCCACAGGTCCTCCCACCTCTTCCTGCAGTGGGTGCTGCGCCGGTTGTAGACCCTCAGGGTCCGTACCTCCTTGACAAGTGCATGTCAAAGTCCCCTCTTCTGGTGGGCGCTTACCTATAAGGTACAGAAAAGTAACACAGGGGTTAGACACTGGCCAATACTATACAGCTGGCTATACGTCCGCTATGGGACAGACAGTTCAAACTGACTAACAGCACACACATACACGCAGCATGTCAGGAACCCTGGACCATCCAGTGTCACAAGTGCACACATGTATGCAGCCAATACCAACCACTACACACATCCATGGCCCCCAATCCTCCTATTCACCTGTACCTCTGGCTGTCCGTAGAGCTTGGCGTACAGGGGCAGGACCCCGTCCACGAGCCTCTCCAATTTCTCTTTGGTAAAGGCCGGGACCCTTTCCCCTGCAACACGTGCCATTTCCATGACCAGAGGCAGGACACAGCAGTACACTCAGTGGAGTACCTGCTTGCACAAGATTAAGTAGTCAAGTGAAGTTGGGGTAACGAGTTCGCATACACACCGCGGCAGAGTGGTGCACCGTTACCGCCAGCGGCGATCATGATACGCTAAGATTCCCCATTGACTTCCAAGTTAAACACCGCCTTACGCTATTATGTCAACCGCTAGCGGTATGAGGTCACTTCTACAACGACAGTTCTGGATTACAGGGGACAGACATTTTGGCCATCACTACGCAGTTGTAAAACTCCCATCTGCACAATGCAGGCCCTATTTTTCCCTAAACACCCATAGGCATGTGACAACAAACATTACCTTACCTGACCAGCCCTGATATATCATTGTGGTCATGTTGCTGTTATGTCATACACACTATGCATGAGTGTCGTTGAGAATCATGCCAGCAGTGCTGAATGTGAAACAATGTGTGCAGATGTATGTGTGTTCCTCACACGTGTTTTCAACTCCTCCTAGGTACAGACCCTTGTGGCAAGGGAGGGCCCCATCAGTGTACAGACCACTTGTTGATTTGCGGACCACAGTGGAGCGTCACATCATTATCAATTACAGACTCACTCGTGCAACTATTCTTGAACTTTGTGCATTACTGGATCCTGCACTGACACCGGCTAATTGTAATCAGCATGCCATCCTACTGAAATGCAGGTGCTCTCTGCACTCCATTTCCTGGCTATGGGCTCATTTCAAGTGACAGTGGGCATGGGTGCAGGTTTTTCACAGCCAGTGTTTAGCATCATACTGTCAAGATTCCTGAATGCATCTGTACGACACCTACAGTCCTATGTGAGGTTTCCTCAAAGTGCTGACCTCCCTGCCATCAAGTCAGACTCTATGCCTTTGCCAACATACCCCATGTGATAGGTGGCATCTATGGCTCCCACATTGCTATCATCCCCCAAAGAGTCAGTGAACAGGTGTACAGAAACAGGAAGGGCTTTCATTCCATGAATATTCAATTGGTGTGTACTGCAGACCAGTACATCACACATGTGAATGCCATGTTCCCTGGTTCAGTCCATGTTTCCTTTGTGCTGAGGAACAGTAGTGTGCCACACAAGATGGAACAACTACAAGAGGACAGAGGGTGTATCATAGGTATGTGTTTCTGTCACTTATTGCCACATAGTAGACAGCCAGGCTGTCTGCCTCTGAGGCTTCTTAATGAAAGTTTTGTTTTGTACCTCTTTCTAGGTGATTCTGGCTATCCCAACTTGCGTTGGCTCCTGACACCAGTGAGGAATCCTGGAACAGATGCAGAGAGGAATTACAGTGAGGCCAGTGGACATACTAGGAGGGTGATAGTGCACACAATAGGTCTCCTGAAGGCTAGATTTCGTTGTCTACATATCTCTGGCTGTTCCCTGGCCTATGGGCCTGAAAAGGTGTGTAGAATAGTGGTGGCCTGATGCATGCTGCACAATGTGGCTGTGAGAAATTCTATCCCCCTCTTGGAGGAGGAGGGTGCTGTATATCCAGACGAGCTTCCTCAGAGAGGGGATGAGAATGATGGTGATGATGAGGAGGGGGAAGATATAAATTCCAGGACCCAACTGATATAACTCTACTTCCAGTAACTATGTGGGACTATTAGATGAGATTGCTGTCTTTGCATCATACTGTCAGTGTGCCTTGTCATCTAGGGAGGTGTTGGGTCAATACTCATTGCCACTGTGACCAGGTCTGCATAGGACTGATTACAATATAGTCTAAAGTTTCCAAACATATGTAGGCACAACAACATGTAAGGCGTTTGGTGCTTTTGCTGCTACTCAGATACCAAAGAGTTACCAACCAGTTGCATCCATACTTCACTTTGTTCAAACTTAATGACAAGGGACATTGTAACAGGTGAAAAGGTGTTTTATTTGTTGCAGGGACTAAATTGTGCAGATTACAGTGATGGGAGTGGGCTACTGGTGGTTGTCCAATATGGCAACATGATTGCAGCATTGTTGGCTGTAGTGGTAGGTCCATCCATGCTTACATGAGTTTGTAGTATTTGTAGCACTGTTTGGTGGTTGATTCATTGGGACACTTGGAGGACAGTTTTTGGCAGAGTCACTTCTTAGAGGGGGCCTTGTTCTTGGCAGGTGTTCCTGTCCCATATCTGGGCCTGAGGGTCCGTTTGGGCGCCTGGTGTTGGCCGCTACAGGTTGAGATGGATGTCTCCTTTGTGTCCTGAGAGGGTGGTACATGTGAAGTTGCTGCTGATGCTGTTGTTGTCCGGTCTGTATCCTGGGCTGAAGTAGGGGCTTCCTGGTCTGTGTGAGCCTCAGGCTGTGTTGGGACAAGCTGCAGCAGCGCACCTGCTATGCTGGCCATTGTGGCATTGTGCAGTTTCCACTGCTCCATGGCTTCTTGGTGGTGTGCTTGCTGCATCCTCTGACTCTGTTCCAGGGTGGACACTATCTGGGCCAATCTGTCCTGGGTATGGTGATTTGCTCCCGGGACCTCAGAGATCAAATCATGGGCTGCAGCATCTATCCTGTTGCCTCCCCCATGGACTGCTGATGCCCTCCCACTGGACCTAGCCCCCCGTGCCTTTGTCCCATGTGCAGGTCTAGGGGTGCCACTTGTACTGGGGCCATCGTCTTCCTGTTTGTTGGTAGGGGGTGACTGTGGCCTCTGTACTTGTGTTCCACCAGTCTGTGGCCTGGATACACAGGTGTGGAGACGGTTGCCCTGGGCTGATGTTGTTGGCTGGGTGGTAGGGTTGTCAGTGGTATCCTGGGTGGGGCTACTGGATGGTGACAGTCCAGGACTGTGTGAAGGGACAGGGTGATCATCAGTGCCCGGGGTTCCATCCCCAATGTCCTGGGAGGTGCCTCTGTCTCCCTGTGGGGCACTGACACTCCTTGTCCTGTCCATCAGGGTGGCATGGGTGGTGGTGCCTGTTGGGAGGAATGGACATGTCTGTTATATTTGCATGGTTGGATAGTGTGCACAGGCCTGGGTGGTTTTGTGCAGGTTACACACTTTGGGGCCATGCAGGATGCTTTGGTGAGGTTAGCATTGCATTTTGCTTAGAATGTGGAGGTGCATTGTGGGTGCTGTAGGCCATTGTGTTTCCTTGCAGGGGTGGGTGGCTGTGCACACGGGGAGGGATGTGGGCCTATTAGTGGGTTTGTGGGCATGCAGGAGGACTGGATTAAGTGCTTGTGGCCTGGGTGGGGTAGGGGTCCTGGTGGATGTTGGAGGGGTGGGATGGTGCATGCATTCCAGGTGTGATGGATATGGGGTATTTGTAGATGACTTACCCGAATCCATTCCTCCAGTGAGTCCCTCAGGGTGAAGGATGGCCAGTACCTTTTCCTCCTAGTCACTGTAGTCGGTTGGTATTGGTAGAGGTCCTCCCCAGTCTTCTGGACTGCAATGTGGTGCCTCGATGCCATAGACCTGTCCTTCCCACGCAGGTCATTCCATCTCTTGCAGATGTCATCCCTGGTGCCTGGATGGTGTCCCACTGCATTGACCCTGTTGACTATTGTCTGCCATAGCTCCATCTTCCTGGCGATGGGTGTGCGCTGGACCTGTGCCCCGAATAGTTGTGGCTCGACCTTTAGGCTCTCATCCACCATGGCCCTTAGCTCCCTTTCTGTGAAGCATGGGTGTTTGGGGGAGTGCCATGATGTGTGTTGTGAATGGTGTCTTGTGTGGATGTAGGTGAGGTTGCTCTTGTGTGGTTGGGTGTAAGTATCGTGGAATGTGGCGTTCGGTGTCTGCTTCTGGTGTTCTCTTTATTAGTTGACCTACTTTCATTGCAAGGAATTGTCAGGTGTGTCTATGAGTGTTTTATAGTGTTGTGGATGTGTGTCAGGTGTGTGGGCTTCAAAGTTATCCAATGTGTGCATTTCTTGCTATTGAGTCCACTT
Organism: Pleurodeles waltl; assembly: GCF_031143425.1. Classification (NCBI taxonomy): domain Eukaryota; kingdom Metazoa; phylum Chordata; class Amphibia; order Caudata; family Salamandridae; genus Pleurodeles; species Pleurodeles waltl. The sequence continues at coordinate 461,694,850 of NC_090440.1, read as the reverse complement.
GCCATCCGTGGCGGGCTGCACCGCCAATGGTCGTTCGACTTCCACTGACCGCCACGGTGATTTGTGCTTCATTATTTGAAGGGCAGAGTGTTTGTGTGCTTGGCGGTGGTGGGGTGAGAGGTCCAGCATTTCTGCCGAAAAGGTCCAGGCAGTGACTGATGGCAGGGTGATTTATGTCGGATTCAGATTTTTGCATCATTATATGGCGGGTTTCTGTTCACCGCCAACGGCGGTCTTCTGTTCGCCGTCGCAATGGCAGTTGACGGTGTTTACCGCCGTGTTCATAATGACCACCATAGTAATGTGTGTTATATGTCCTGACAGTGAAATACTGCTAAATTTGTTTTTCACTGTTGCAAGGCCTGTCTCATAGGTTAACATGTGGGCTACCTTTAAATATGATTAAAGTGTAGATTCCCTTTGGAAGCGGATAGACAAGTGGAGTTTGGGGTCTCTGAGCTCCCAATTTAAAAATACATCTTTTAGTAAAGTTGATCTTAAGATTGTGTGTCTGAAAATGCCACTTTTAGAAAACCATTTCTGTGACTCTACCTGTTTGTGAATTTCCTGTCTGGGTCAATTTGACAGGTGGGCTGGTTGCACCTCTCTCACTAGACAGTGACACAAAGGGAGCTGGTGTGTAGTCTTCATTTCCTGATGAGCCATCTGTGCTGGAGGGAGGGGAGGAGTGGTCACTCACACCTGAAAGGGCTGTGCCTGCCCTCACACAATGCAGTCTCCAACCCCTTGGTGTGTGTCTGGGGCCTGGCCTGGACAAGGCAAGATTTCACAAACAAGAGAGACTTTTCTTTGAAGTAAGCCTACTTCAAAGGGCAAAATGGGTATGAAAAGGACACCCAAAACCACAGACTAGAGAACACTTCCGGAAACCAAGAGGAACCTCTGCCTGGAGAAGAGCTGAAGAGCTGGGGAAGAAGAGGTGCTCTGCCTGTGACTGTGCTTTGTGGAGCTATCCTTTAGTTGCAGTTTCTGCCTGTGCTAGAGGACAAAGACTGGACTTTGGGTTGCCTTCCTTCTTGTGAAGAACTCTCCAAGGGGTTGATTTAGAGCTTGCCTCCTGTTGTTTGAAGTCTCAGGGACAGCAAAGACATCTCTCTGCCAGCACCTGGAGCCTCTTCTGAGACTCCTACTCTGCCAATTGGTGCCCATCCAGTTCTTGGGACCCTGAAAGGAGAGGCTGGCAGCCCAAGAGTGAGAAATCCACACACCAACCGCCATGCAGGCAAAAGATCGACATGACTCCGATCTGCGGCTGAAAAATCGACACGCCGCCGGCTTCGTGGCTGAAAATCGATGCTCGTCTGCAACACGACAGGAAGATCGACGCCTGCGGCTGGAGAACGACGTGCAGCATCGCTAACGGAGGCTGGTGAGAACACAACCCGTGGTTTTCAGATCATCGTGCGTCAGGATTTCCGACCCAAACATCGCTGGCCGTGCAAAAACGATCCAAGGCCTGCCTGGACCCGAGAGTGTGGTTCTAATCGACACATTGCTCTCCTGCGGAGAGAAGAAACAACGCACGCTGACTAGACTGAAGGAGAAACGACGCATGGTCTCAATCGTGAGTGATAGCGATGCATCGCAAGCCCTTTCTGACACTTGTACAAATACTTTACACCTAGCACTCTGAAGTTAAGACTACTGCTCATGCCAAACTATCAAGGGGGTGAGCGCTGGTTAGCTGAGGGTGATTCTCTTTTACCCTGACTAGAGAGAGGGTCCTTGCTTGGACTTGGGGTATACTGACTGCCAACCAAAGACCCCATTTCTAACACTGAGCTAGAGGCCGAAATCTACAGCTAGCCACTTTGCAAAAAAACAAGTCAGATTTCAATGTAAAAATGTGATGTGTCCATGTTGTGTTTCCTGTCGCGAGCATTAGGCCTACCCACGCAAGTGAGGTACCATTTTTATTGGGAGACTTGGGGGAACACAGAATAGCAAAACAAGTGTTATTGCCCCTTGTCTTTCTCTACATTTTTCCTTCCAAATTTAAAACATTGTGTAAAAAAGAAGTATATTTGAGACATTCCATGTAATTCACATGCTAGTATGGGCACCCCGGAATTCAGAGATGTGCAAATAACCACTGCTTCTCAACACCTTATCTTTTGCCCATTTTGGAAATACAAAGGTTTTCTTGATTCCTATTTTTCACTCTTTATATTTCAGCAAATTAATTCCTGTATAGCCTGCTATAGAATGAAAACCCATTGCAAGGTGCAGCTCATTTATTGGCTCTGGGTGCCTAGGGTTCTTGATGAACCTAGAAGCCCTATATATCCCCACAACTAGAAGAGTCCAGCAGACGTAATAATCTGACATTTCAGGAAAAAGTTACAGAGTAAAACGTTGAGAAAAATGGCTGTTTTTTTTTACCTCCCCTTCAATATTTGTCTATTTCAGCTGTTATTTTCCGTAGGACAGCCTTGCAGGATCTACACAGATTACCCCTTGCTGAATTGAGAATTTTGTATACTTTTCAGAAATGTTTAGCTTTCTGGGATCCAACACTGGTTTCACACCCATTTCTGTCACTAACTGGAAGGAGGCTAAAAGCACAAAAAAAAGTAAAAATGGGATATGTCCCAGTAAAATGACAAAATTATGTTGAAAAATTGGGTTTTCTGATTCAAGTCCACCTGTTCCTGAAAGCTGGAGGCTGGTGATTTTAGCACTGCAAACATTTTGTTGATGTCATTTTCAGGGACAAAACCACAAGCCTTCATCTGGAGTCCTTTTTCCATTTTTTTTTTTAACAAGGACATTTTCACTGTATGGATGTTGTAAAAAAAAGGACGCAAATTTGGCGAGGGTAGCTTATGTGGACAAAAAGTTATGAAGTCCTAAGCGTGAACTGCCCCAAATAGCCAAAAAAAGGCCTGGCACCTGAAGGGAAAAGGTCTGGCAGCAAAGGGGTTAATTTTCATTGCTCCCTTCCTCATATGAAAGCCCACTATTTGCAAGGTGATGTATTTTTAACATTTTCTGCTATACAAACTCATTGGTAAAAAGAGTGATAAACATCAAATCAAGCAAAACCAGACATTTACTTTTCCATACCCTTGTCAATCAACTCAACATGTTATCATAACAAAAAATGATATATAAAATTTGTAGATCTAAAAATGAAATGTGCGATCCTGATTGCTACTGCTATTCATACTTGTTTTTTAATATCTTGAGAACCTAGCCCTCTAAAAATGGATATCACAGAGCACCGAAAAGAAGCCAATCGAACACCGCAATAATCCGAGTGAAGTAAAGTGTAAATTCAAAACTGTTGATTGTTTGTTAGTTCTTGTACAATGTTGCAACCTAAATATATTTAGAATCAAAAGTGCAGTTTTATACTATAGGTTCACATAATCCAAGTTCAGAGACCCATAGTCTTTTTTCAAGAGTGTTTTTGGTTAGTAAAACCATAGGGCTTTCGTACTTATTGAGACATATGTATCGTGCTCTGGGAATAATCCGTTTCAACATGTTACATCTCACAGTTCTGTTTTATTCTTATTATCAGAACGAGTGATTAGTTTTGGAATTATGGAATCACAATTATTTCCACACCTATTCCTTCTTTACAATTACTTTTCTCTTCTACAGATTTCACCAGATAATTACCGGCAACATTTTTATCAGAAAAAATGATAAAAGTTTGCAATTACAAAACTACTTGTAATACCAATATTGGTTTGTGCCTGGTAGTAACCAACAGTCAGAATGAGGCTGAGGGCCTAGGTGTTGTACTGTATGTTTTAAACCTTTTTCACACAAGGGAATAATGCCTACCGTCTTTGTGTCCATCTATCCACTAAAGTTTGATAAAGGCTTAATGTTATGACGTATAATTCGTCATGGCTAATGAGTCAACTTATTTGTAAAAGAATACGTTTTTAATAGTAAGACGAGGTACATTATAGTTCTGGTTATGATTCCTAACCTAGTTCTATTGGGATGGGTTCTGGCATACTCGGTAATGAAATGAGGTTTGTTTTTATGGCTATTTAGTATCAGGCTATAAATATCTCTCTTGGAAAAAACCTTAAGAGAACCTTGATGCAGGCTATGCTGCTATCACGGCCATTTAAATGGGAGTCCAAAACTATAGTTTAAAAATAAAAGGAGAAATATAAATTGCAAAAGGGTTGTTGTACTTTCCTCACTGAAAGGAATAATCCTAGAGAACTCCCACTATGGTGCAGTTTCAGAAGGCTGCATCTCAAACCTCATCGCACTTGATTATTGCGTCTCATAAATTGTTTACAAAAATATTGCCCCATTGGAATCAGTAACTGAGAATCTAAAATCTGTTGAGCTATATTTTTGTATAGGCTGCAATATTCTTCAAGCATATTTTGCTAGTTGATCGTCTGATATTCACCCTGCTATTAATGGTGTAGTCTGTCAATATTTCTTGACACTATCGTCAGCTTTTGTGAATAAATGAAACCGAGGGTGAAATATATCAAATATTTCTTAGGAAAAAAATAACATACAACAGATAAACAACCAAAGGGAGAAAAGCTCTCTGAATCACCCGTGATAATGAGACCTATGGTTGAATGTCTTGCTAGTTTGGTTTTCCACTCTTGTGCCCTGACTGGTATTCATACCAAGGAATGTCGGCATTGTACAAGCAGCATAAAAACTGGGAGTCCTTGTCAGGTCTGTAAATAGACAGATGCTATTGGACTTGTGAGAATTATCTACTTTCATTTTTTGGTCTCATTGTTCATCCAGGGAAACCCATAATCATTTCCTGTTAAAATACTTTGTTTCAATTTCAAAGGAACAATAACAGAAATAAAATTGATGCAGCTTGAATATGATCTTTGCGGTTCTTCTTTGATGTCTACGAACTGGTTGATAATACAAAAAGTTCAATTGACAATAGTTCAAGGATAAACCAAACGCCTTTTATGTTGTCACATGTTTAGACATGTCAGAATACACCATTAAAAAAAACATACCTTCAGACAAGTGAGCCTGATTTCTCAGAGGGTTTAAAGAGTACTCCCACACCAAACTTGCACTCAGTCAAACTCTCTCACTGCGTACCCATGCAACACCCATGTAGCATAAAGGAATGTGCCACAATTTCTGATTTACAATTCTGGGAATGCATCAGATTCCTACCCCACATCAGGGGTGGGGTACAAGTGACATTTTTTCCTCTTCAGGAAAACACCCCTTATATTGTTTTTGTGCCAGAAGATGTCCCTTCCTGCACAAAGCAGTCATTCCCACACACCAGGGGGGGTGTCTACAATGGTGCGTGTCAGCAACTTATGCACCAGCATATGGGGAGAGGACAGAAATGCACTGTATCTTGTAGGTACAGCACATTTCTGCCCTTTCCCAGTGATGCAGGCTGGCACATCAAGACACTTGCGGCACCACCCTACGCCACGGGCCTTGTAAATGAGGCCCTTGTTTTTCCGAGATAAGAAATAAGCGACCTAATAAGAAGTTTAGGCCGTTTTTGACCACTCCAAGTGTTGAACTTCTGGTTTAACCTGGAAGTTTGTGGGACCCATTTTGCTTTGGTATTTAGAGGCAATTAGATTTTATAGAAGAAATATTGCTTTTATTGAAATAGTCACTATTTGAAATGGTTCGTTTTAGAATGTATCGAGACGAATGAAATGCCTATATATTTTAAAATAGTTAAAGGGGAAATACATAGATTTTGTGGAAGCTTCTTAAATATTTAATTGGTAATAAATTGCCCATATTTCATTGGGTATTCATTGTGAGTAACCTGTAACAACGTCAGTGGATCTAATTTGTTTCATTACTATGAACTTCATGATTTTCAATATGCCTGTATGGGTGTACAATGGATCAGAATTTTAGAATCCACAGGCAAAAAAACAGTTAAAGGTGCTTCAGATCTATGGGACCTTGTCTGCATTTAGGTACTGAGGGCCTGATTTAGAGTTTGGGGAATGGAACTACTCCATCACAAATTAGATGGATATCCCGCATATTAAGAATCCGTTATATCCTATGGTGATTGTAATACGATGGGCAGGTTATCTGTCACGTTTGTGACATAGTAACCTGTCTGCCGACCTCTAAATCGGGCCCTTAGTGTGCTTCTATGACCTTTCTTTAGTGCGCAACACCTGGGGTTTGAGGTCCTTTAGAGGGTGTTGCCATTGTGTGTTTTTTTCACATAGTCCCCAGTTTGACCATCATATATATGGGGTAGCCAAGACTCCAAAGGCAGAAAACCCAGTTGTCACAGTTGTGGCCAAGTAATTTCAGATTGCCCCAGGACCCTCAGACTTGGATCACATAAATAAAGAAACACCCTTTTCTTCTATCTGCTAAAACACATTTGATCATGTAGATTATGATTTGGATGTACAGAGTATTGCTGCGGCTGTTGAGAATGTGGGTGGGGAATGGTTGTGGCTAAAAAAGCCTGGCTGAAACTGTGTGGAGTGCTGGGTTTGAAAATAATGGATTTTGACTCTCAAGACGTTGCTTGGTGTGCAATGGCATAACAAAGGCCCCTGCAGCCCTCACTGTGCACAGGCGGGGGGCCCTCCAGGTTCTTCGCAGGGGGGCACCCTCACATTCTGTTACACCACTGTTGGTGTGCACCGTATGGCAGCAACAATGCAGGGTGAGGCAAGCATAAAACTAACATGGCTGAGTGAGTTTTTTGGTTTAGAGTGTGCAGTCTCTGGGTTAAAGTATTGTGGCAGGCTTACTGTTCTTTTTTCACTATTATAAAACTTTGGCTTCTTTATGTTGTTTTAGAATTTTAAAAATACATGTGCCATGAGCCCAGTGCTCTATCAACTGAAATGTGCTTACTTACGAGCGGAATTTTTCTGCCACTACAAATACACAAAATGTCATCAAGAGTTTTCATGAAAATGTTTTTATGCAATAGATTTTAATGAATAACAAAACAAACCATTTCTTCTGGTTTTCGTCTTTATTGCTTCTGAAGGGTTGTTCTTATTTTCCTTTTTTACAAACCTTTACTATATTAGGAGAATCCTTTGTCAAGACAATCCAATACTTTGGCTCATATTTACAATTAGTTTTCTCTGGAGCTTCAACATTACAGTTTTGTAGAAAGAGCAGTGATGCATGACTAATGTAAGAAACTAAGTTATTAGATGAGAGAGATGAGAGTCCCACACACTCAAACAAAGTCCTTGTCTGGGTGAACCACAAAAGTCACTACATAAACCTGTGCTTAATCCTCTGATAGCTTGGCACAAAAGAAGTCAGGCTTAATTTAGAGGCAATGTGTTAAGTATTTATGTAGTTAAAAATCCCAAACCAGTTTAGAAACATTCTAATAAAAATGATTATACTAAAATGACATAACTCCAATCAGTAGAAATGGAGTTAAGACTTTCTAAAGGTTTAGGTGAAAATAGCCTAAAACAACACAACACCCTTGCATGTATCTGGTCACTTTGGACAGTGTCAAAGTCATGTTTTCAAGACCACGCTTACTCCAGTGAGTTTAGCATCTCAGTGTCCATGTCCAAGTGAGGAGCCATAGCAGGGTTTTTGGAAAGGCGAGGGCAGCAAGGAGGTCGATGTCAAGGTGAGGAGCAGGCTGGTCATTATAAACGGTCACTGTTGTGGCACCAAGTGATAATTGTTGCTGGATATTTGTGTTGGTAGTCAACCTAGACTGTCGCTGCTGACTCGGACTGTCATGGCTGATGCAAAGAGCAGCTTCCGCTGGAGATTTGCATTGGTGGGCATCCCAGATGGTCATTGGTCACAATGAGGAGTCCCTTTGCCATTGCAAAGAGCCCAACACTTCTCAGCTTTCACCCGGAGTTCAGGAAGAGTACACTCTGATGCCAGCCAAGGGTTCACAACCACTTGGGGATCAGAGCTCATTCCACTTGAAGCCAGGAGCAGGGCTCAGGCAGGTCCATTTGGTGCTGGTCAGCTGGGCTGTTGCTGGAAGGCTTCTGGAAGCTTTTTGTGTCCTTGTAGCTCAAACAGGAAGTCAGGCAAATGACCCTTGGACTCCCGTCTGGTGAGCCTTTGATCAAGACAAGCAGGTCCAGTCTTCCGTCTTCAGACAGCCAGGCAGTATCAAAAAGGAAGGTTTAGGTCTGCTCAAAGGTTCATTTTGCCAGGTCGAAATGGCAGTGTAAAACTGCAATGCAGGCTGCAGAGCAGGCCTGAGATGGCTTACTGTACTACTTTAGATGGTGGCACAATGAGTGCTGCTGCTGATTAGCGGCATTTAATTTACAGGCCCTGGCTACATATGATATGATTTACTGGGGATGTATAAGTAAATTCAATATGGCAATTATGTGTATGCCAATTGTACCATACTTAGGAGAGAGAACACAAGTACCTTACCACTGGTTAGCAGACATAAAGTGTATAGAATTTAAAATTTCAACAAAAATGAGCTCACCACGGATGTCAGGCCTAACAATCAATATTTGGATGCAAAATATGCTTTTCACTGAAGGTTAACCCTCGCATTCTTCCCAAACTTCTTTAGAGCAGCCCCCTAAAAATGTATGCAAGATGGGTGTATGAGCGGCGGGTCAAGACAAAACCAAGGTAATTGCACAAAACCAGATATACCGAGGTAGTGTGTTCTGGTTATGCACCAAATTCTAACCTCTTGTGAAACCAGGCATGAACAAGGTTAGACCTGGCAGCTTTAGTGTGGACTTCCCCCAACTATTTGCTTTCCTCCCTTCATTTTTCCAATCTAATTTGTGCTCGGTTTTGGACTCTGCACAATTTACTACTGCCAACCTGTGCTAAAGTGTGAGTGCTCTTTCCCCTACACATGATAACATTGGTGTTAGACATGGGGTCTGTGGTTGGCAGTCAGGTTAAATCCTGTCCAAGCAAGGACCCTCACTCTAGTTAGGGTAAGTCACACACAATCCAAATTATCCTGTGCCCACCCTCTGGTAGCTTGGCACTGAGAAGGCAATGTGTAAAGTATTTGTGCAATAAATCATAAATAACACAATATAGAACCACAAAAATACACCACACATATAATATTTATCAAAACGCCAAAACGATAAAAGGTGCAATAAGAAATTGTAAAGATATCACTGGGCGGTGATATAAAGTGTCTTAAGTCTTTAAAAAGCAAACAAAGTCTCTTTCAAGCACAAAGTACCTGGTTGGAGTGAAAAATATCCGCAAAGGGCCGCAGAGGAGGAGATGCGTGGAAAAATGGTGTGTGCGTCAGTTTCGCCCCTTCACACACGGACCTGCGTTGTTATTTTCCACGTAGGGAAGACGTTGCATCGATTTCCGGCGCACGGATGGTTCTCCTCTTCGGGTTGCAGGGTTTTCAGACACCCCGGGGTCTGTGCGTGGAATCCTGGGCTTGTTGACTGGCTGCGCGTCGTTCCGGTGGGCGATGCGTGGAATTTTCTTCCTCACAGCAGGCGCTGTGTCGAGTTCCCCTCTGAAAGTCGGGCGGCGTTGTAGCGGCATTGTCCAGGTGGGCTGTGTGTCGAAGTTCCGGTCGCACCGCAAGCGATGTGTCGATCTTTTCCTTGCAATGTAGAGCGGCGGCGTCCCAGATCGGCGTGCAGTGAATTTTTCACAGCGGAGCAAGCTGTGCGTAGAATTTTTCGCCGCACAAGGAGTCCAGTTGCAAGAGAGAAGTCTTTTTGGTCCTGAGACTTCAGAGTACAAGAGGCAAGCTCTATCCAAGCCCTTGGAGAGCACTTCTTCACCACAGCCAGGAAACAGCAAGGCAGCAGGGCAACAGCAAGGCAGCAGTCCTTCAGAGAAAGCAGTCAGGTGAGTCCTTTGGGCAGCCAGGCAGTTCTTCTTGGCAGGATGCAGGTTCTGGTTAAAAGTTTCTTCGCCAGGAAGTGTCTGAGGTGGTAGGGCAGGGGCCCTGTTTTATACCCAAATGTGCCTTTGAAGTGGGGGAGACTTCAAAGAGTGGCTTAGAAGTGCACTAGGTCCCCTTTCAGTTCAATCCTGTCTGTCAGGGTCCCAGTAGGGGGTGTGGCAGTCCTTTGTGTGAGAGCAGGCCCTCCACCCTCCCAGCCCAGGAAGACCCATTCATAATGCAGATGTATGTAAGTGAGGCTGAGTACTCTGTGTTTGGGGTGTGTCTGAGTTAATGCACAAGGAGCTGTCAACTAAACCCAGACAGACGTGGATTGTAAGGCACAGAAAGATTTAAGTGCAGAGAAATGCTCACTTTCTAAAAGTGGCATTTCTAAAATAGTAATATTAAATCCAACTTCACCAGTCAGCAGGATTTTGCATTACCATTCTGGCCATACTAAATATGACCTTCCTACTCCTTTCAGATCAGAAGCTACCACTTTAATCATGTATGAGGGCAGCCCCAATGTTAACCTATGAAGGGAGCAGGCCTCACATTAGTTTAAAACGAATTTAGGAGTTTTACACTACCAGGACATGTAAACTACACAGGTACATGTCCTGCCTTTTACCCACACAGCACCCTGCCCTAGGGGTTACCTAGGGCACACCTTAGGGGTGACTTATATGTAGAAAAAGGGGAGTTTTAGGCTTTGCAAGTACTTTTAAATGCCAAGTTGAAGTGGCACTGAAAACTGCACACACAGGCCTTGCAATGGCAGGCCTGGTACAAGGTTAAGGGGCTACTTAAGGGGGTGGCACAACCAGTGCTGCAGGCCCACTAGTAGCATTTAATCTTCAGGCCCTGGGCACATACAGTGCACATTACTAGGGACTTATAAGTAAATTGAATAGTCCAATTGGGTATGATCCAATGTTACCATGTTTAAAGGGAGAGAGCATATGTACTTTAGCACTGGTTAGCAGTGGTAAAGTGCGCAGAGTCTAAAAACCAGCAAAAACAGTGTCCAAAAAGTGGAGGGAGGCAGGCAAAAAGTTAGTGGTGACCACCCTAAGGCTGTCTGGTCTAACATGTGTCCCCCCCAGCTGAAAGTGGGGAGAGCTACCCAACCTGCTGGGAGCTTTCATTGCTAAGGCGGAAGTCTCTGGAGAGTCCATCAGGGCTGGCGTGGTCAATCCCCAGGCGATGCTCCACCGTAAAGTCCATCCCCTGTAGGAAAATGGACCACCTTAAGAGTTTTGGATTTTCACCCCTCATCTGCATGAGCCATCTGAGGGGCCTATGGTCGGTCTGAACCCGGAAGTGAGTCCCAAATAGGTAGGGTCTTAGCTTCTTCAGTGCCCAGACCACAGCAAATGGTTCTCTCTCAATAGCACTCCAATAACTGTTCTCGTGGTAATAACCTTCTACTAATAAAGACTACTGGTTGGTCTGAGCCCTCCTCATTTAGCTGTGTTAGAACAGCCCCTATGCCATGCTCTGAAGCGTCTGTCTGCACAATAAATTCCTGGGAGTAGTCAGGGGCCTTGAGCACGGGCCGTGCACATGGATTCCTTCAGAGATTCAAAGGCTTTCTGACAAGCCTCTGTCTAATTCACCAACCTAGGTTGTTTCTTGGAAGTGAGTTCTGTCACAGGTGACACAGTGGTACCATAGCCCTTGACGAATCTGCGGTACTATCCAGTGAGGCCTAAAAAGGCTTTCACCTCAGTCTGTGTTCTAGGTGTTTGCCAGGCCTTGATAGCTTCAATCTTGGCCTGGAGTGGCTACACCTTGCCACCACCGACTAGGTGTCCCAAGTACACCACGGAACCCTGCCCAATCTGGCACTTACTTGCCTTGATGGTCAGGCCTGCCTGTCGCAGAGCCTGAAGCACCTCCTTGAGGTGGAGCAGGTGTTCCTCCCAGCTGGAACTGTAGACAGCTATGTCGTCCAGGTAGGCTGCACAGTAGGCATCCTTGCTAGGTAGGACCCCGTTAACCAACCATTGGAAGGTAGCGGGGGCATTTTTCAACCCAAATGGCATCACCCGGAACTGGTAATGGCCATCAGGTGTGGAAAATGCTGATCTCTCTTTAGCCCCCTCAGTCAGGGCGATCTGCCAGTACCCTGAAGTAAGATCAAACGTACTCAGGAACTTGACAGCGCCTAGTCTGTCAACGAGCTCATCAGCTCGGGGGATGGGGTGAGCATCAGTCCGTGTGACGGAGTTGAGACCCCGGTAGTCCACACACAACCTGAGTTCTGGCTTTGTATCTGGGGTAGTAGCCTTAGGAACCAACACCACAGGGCTGGCCCAGGGACTACTGGATTTCTCAATAACTCCTAAAGTCAACATCTTGGAGACCTGCTCCTTGATGCTGGCCTTCACCTTATCCGATAACCTGTAAATTTTGTTCTTCAAAGGGGGACTGTCACCTGTGTCAAAGTCATGAATACAGAGGTTGGTCAGTCCAGGAGTAAGGGAGAACAGGGAGGAGAACTGCTCCAACAGCTCATAGCAGTCTCCTCTCTGGTTTAGAGTCAGGGAGTCAGAGAGAATGACACCCTCCACTGACCCATCACCTTCTTTGGCAGAGAGGAGGTCGGGGAGAGGTTCACTCTCCTCTTCTATGCCCTCATCTGGGACCAGCATACTGACCTCAGACCTCTCAAAGTGAGGTTTGAGCCGGTTGTGATGGAGGACCCTTAGGGGGTGCCTAGGGGTCTTGAGGTCCACTAGGTAAGTGGCCTCCCCTTTACGCTCCTTGATCTCAAAGGGGCCAGTCCAGCGATCCTGGCGAGCCCTGGGCTCTACTGGCTCCATCACCCAAACTTTGTCTCCAGGTGAGAACTCAACCAGAGTGGTCTTCCAGTCATACCACTCCTTCATCACCTTTTGACTGGCCTCGAGGTTCCTCTTGGCCTGCTTCCAGAAGCGTTGGGTTTGGTTGTGGAGGGCCAGCATGTAGATGACCACATCCTGTGGAGGTGTCTTGGGAGCTTTCTCCCAGCCCTCTTTAACAATGCTCAGGGGTCCCCTGACAGGGTGACCATAGAGAAGCTCAAAGGGGTTGAACCCCACCCCTTTCTGGGGCACCTCTCTGTAAGCAAACAACAGGCATGGTAAAAGGACGTCCCACTTACGCCTCATGGCTTCAGTCAGGCCACTAATCATGCCCTTCAGGGTCTTTTTGAATCTCTCAACAAGCCCATTGAATTGAGGATGATAAGGGGTGTGAAACCGGTAGGTCACCCCACACTCATCCCACATAGACTTCATGTACGCAGACATGAAGTTTGTGCCCCTGTCAGACACAACCTCCTTTGGGAATCCCACACAGGTAAATATCCCCAACAGGGTTATGGTCACCACCGGTGCAGTCACTATTCTCAGAGGGATTGCCTCTGGATAGGGGGTGGCATGGTCCACCAAAACCAGGATAAACCTGTTGCCCAAGGCAGTTTTGGGGTCCAAGGGACCAACAATGTCGATGCCCACCCTTTAAAAGGGGGTGCCAACGACGGGGAGTGTGAGCAGGGGAGCCTTAAGCTGTTTCCCTGTCTTCCCACTAGCCTGGCAGGTGGAGCAAGCTCCGCAGAAATTATCTGAGGCTATCCTCATTCTGGGCCAATGGAAGTGGGTGACATGCCTGTTAAAGGTCTTGTCTTGGCCCAGGTGTCCTGCCAGGGGGATGTTGTGAGCCAGACCCAGTAGGAAGGCCCGGTAACACTGTGGAACCACCAGCACATGGGCTGCCCCAGGACCTGGAACCTTAGGATAACTGTAAAGGAGATCATTCTCCAAGTAAATATGGTGAGTGCCAGAGACGTCACCTGCTGCTTGAGCTGTGGCCTTTCACCTCAGACCCTCAAGGGTTGGGCATTCCTTCTGCACTTTGCAGAATTCGGCTCTGGTTGGCCCACCCTCTACTTGCCATCCAGCAAGTTGAGGTAGGTTACCTAGGTCAGCTATGTCCTCCCCAGTTGGCTCAGGGGCCTCCTCCTCAGGGGCCCCGTCCACCACCGTGGGAACATTTGAAGCGGGTTTCCCGCACCTCCTGCCCTTCCTGTTTGCAGCTGTCTGTGCCATTGTTCCAGGCTCCAGACGCCCTTGACTCCCTTCCCTTGCAGCCATGGACCATGTGGTCATGCAGACCCACTCAGGCAAACCTAACATCTCCAGGTGGGATCTGAGCTCTACCTCTTTCCAGGCAGTATGCTCAAGATCATTGCCTAACAGACAATCTACAGGCATGGCAGGACTCACAGCTACTTTCAGAGTACCAGAGACCCCCCCCCCACTCAAAGGGAACCAGAGCCACTGGTAGGTGACTCTCACGATTGTCAGTGACTATGACCTGGTGGAATGTATTAGGGACTATCTGCTTTGATGACACCAGCTGACTCTTAACAGTAGTCATACTGGCTCCTGTGTCACGCAGAGCCTCCACCCTTTGCCCATCAATGGTGACCCACTGCCTATACTTTGAAGTATTTTGTGGCATGTGGGCTTTGGGCACCATTTCTCTCTGGGGGTACATACAACCTTGGCAGACAGGACTAGATTTAAAGGGGAACTGGTACCCTTCAAAACCAATCATTTAAGTTTTCCTCCACTTCAAAGGCACATTTGGGTATGTATACACTGGGTCTGTGACCTCCTGAAATCAGACACTTCTGAACCTACAACTGGACTGCCTTGCTGCTAAAGGTCTAATCTGGACTGCTTTTCTGGAAGGACTACTCTCTTGCTTGTCACCCTGCTGCCTGCGGGCCCCTGACTTTGCTGGAAGGAATCTGCCTTCCCCTACAAGTGCTCTCCAAGGGCTCGGACTGAGCATGCCCCTGTTCTGAAGATCCAGGACCATCAAAGACTTCATCTGAAGGAGAAAATCCACAACGCTGGAAAAACTGATGCAACGCCTGCAAAATTCAACACAACGCCTGCAAAACAGATGCAGTGCCTGTTGACTCTTCACAACGTGTTTTGGATTTTCCATGCATCATCCCTGGGTATCAAAATATCCCTGCATCATAGTGAGGAACCAAGGCTGCGCTCTCAAAAATGAGCACATCACCTTGCTGTGTGGAAAGAAATGACTTGTCAATGCGCTGCAATAACCAATACATCGCTTGACTTTCTGAAGCATCTCCTCCTCTGCAGCCCTCTGCTGCGTTATTTTTTATGCATCCCAGGGTACTGTGTGTTAAATGATACAACCACTGATCCTTAATGTTTGAGACTCACCTAAATCTTTAAAAATTTATATCTTGACTTGTGCATTTTGGAATCTTGTCGTTTTTGTCTTATTTTATTTGGGTAAATATTATCTATTTTCTATTTTCCTAAAGTTGTGTGGAGTACTTTTTGTGGTGTTTTCACTGCGTTACTGAATGAGTTATTTCACAAATACTTTACACATTGCCTTCTAAGTTAAACCTGCTTGCTCCGTGCCAAGCTACCCGGGGGTGTTCACAGGATAATTTAGATTGTGTTATGACTTACCCTGACTTGGATTGTGGTCCCTACATCGCACAGTGGACAGAGTACATACCTCTGTCAACTAGAGACCCAATTTCTAACATATGTCATATGTATATGATATGTTTATATGTATATATTATGATATACCTACCTTTTATCAAAAGCACACATCTGCCCCTGTGTGATTTTCTACATATGATAAATTGGTAAATTGTACTGAATGGTGCACCTCAAGAACAAATACTAGGTCAGACACTGCTGGTTTCTGTTTGCGCCGTAGCGCAGGGCTGATCATTGCCCAGAACACCCAGATTTAGAGAAAACATCACCAATGACATAATCAGCAGGTGTTTTGCTAAATATGGTCCTGACTATTTTCTGTCATCTATGCAATGCAGCATTGCAATTGGTCACATCATGCTCCATTTTGTGAAGGACTGTGACGGTGGCCCTTTGTTTTTTAATTGTTCTCTATTGTGTCACTTGATTTTTGCATTCCGAAGTGCCTCCTGCAAGGTTAAAGGTTGAGATGAATTGCCAGAAGGTGAGCCAAGAACATCTAAGCAATTATTTTGCTAACGTCTGCTTATGAGTAGCTGGGTTTATAGTCTCACGTATTGCACATACAGATGTTACCTTCTCCTTACTTACGATTCAGCCAATGTCTGCAGAAGTATCTGGTCTGCCATTTGTGCGGCGTGATTAGAAATGTTGACTATTGAGTAACGGACCAGAAGAAATCTAATAAGTTAAATGTGAATGGGACTCCACAGAACATTGTTGCAACTCAAGATTTGTTTTGTGTTGCTATAATTGTTGTATTTAGTATTGCTTGCCTAGTTGTTTGTTGTTTTCCTCTGTGTTGTTTTCCCTATGTTTTTCAATTGCGTCATCTGACACCGTTTTAAATATTACTTGTTAATATTTGGGTACCTATAGGTAGTGCCTGAGAATAGTTCTTGCACTATCCACTCTGCTTGTCATAAGCCATATATATTTTTTAAAGTTCGGACAGGGAGTAGAGGACGTAATGCAAGGCTTCCCCCAAACTCCTATGCCCCTGTGCAGCAATTAAAAGCAAGGGGAGATGATTTGGGGAAGGCATACATAACCTACAATAATAGAAGGGTAGGAAGTGAATAATGGTGATGTTGTTTCACCCCAAGCCTCTCACTGACCTCACAGACAACTCCACCTTTATTCTTGTTGTGTATTTGATGTCGCTTCGAGCCCCTAAACAATATCCATCTATATTTCTATATATTAACGCATTGATTCTAGTATCCCTTGCCTAAATCATAAGTGACTGTTTATTAACCTTTGCATCATAGAATATTATGTATGAAAATGTATTAAGAAACAAAGATCGCAAGGTATCATAATCATTGCAAGAAGGGCATGTCAATCACAGACATATTTTTTGAGCGTATGAACCATGACAGTCACAGCAATCTCATCATTTGTGTCACTGGTTCAAGTGAGGCCAGACTGCTGAGATGCGGCGAGGTGTCATCGGGAATCGAACCATGTGTGCTTTATCACAGGTTCAGGAAACATCTGTATCAACAAGGTCGAGGTTACCTTACCTTCAGTTTTTTAATACCTTGAAAGAGATTTACTAACACAGTGTTCCCGAGAGAGAGCACACGACATACTGTCAAATCCACAGCCTCGAAGCTTTCCTATTACAGGAGCCTTTCTTACTGCCCAATCATCTGTGAATATCGGTAATTTGAAAAAGGAATGAATTCAAATTGGACGTGCACGCACAAGTCGTTGCTGAGCAACGGGGTTCCAACAAATATCCTTCAGTACACGTGAGTCGTAGCTGTACTAGATACAGCCGAGGCTTTTATGGTTCTAACCAGCTATACGTGCTCGCAGTAACGCATACAGCTAGTAACAGGCAAAGTTCCATGTTTTTTAATTTAGTGTATTGAATTGTGCATGGAAAATCTTTGATTTAAAAAAAAATAGTAATTCTGGTAGTTCTCATGGAACTCTTGGCGTCTTTTTGTAATAGGCGAAGGTAAAGAAATCGTTTACAGTGAACGTAAGAACACTAAAGTAGTTCATTATCCCATCTTTGCTCATTTCGGCTCGTTCAGAAGAATGAAAGATTTATTTTGTCATCAATGTTTTTTTTTTACTGACAGCTACTACCAACCGCAGCTGGTTTCAGTTTCAGGTTATGAAGCTGATTAAATAGCTTATAGTCCAACTCCCCTGATGGAGAATTATACACAAGTGTCTGAGTGAATTCGTAGTTCAGTTAAGGACATCAGTAGAAATTAAAACAATGCAAAATATCCACCTGGCTAGGGATAAGGCTTAGAACTTCACTCCGAGTCCGAAGTCTGCAGAATATGGCCCAGTATTTTCCTGCTTCCGCCCCGGGATTTATGGCTAAAGGAAGCATGGGTAACTATGGGGCTGGATCAGAATTTCTCAGGATTATGAATTGTGTGGAGTAAAGTGACAGTCGGTGTTTTTCTTTCAGGTCATGCATGATTTCCCTAGATATTTATATAAAGTTTTTGGCTGCTCTAGTCAGCTATAAGTTCTGGGTGAAATAGCACACCTAACAGTTCTGATGGGCCATCGTAATCTTCATTAAAAGGAAACTGGAAGAGAAACGTAATCAATTCTTCAGTGAAAGAAATGGGTGCAGTGGTGAAATATAGATCTGTGATCGACCCTGATAGGTACAGGGAGCTGTTATCTCCCAAAAAACTCTCAATAAAAATTCAGTTGCCCATGCTTTAAACCACGGTCTCCAACCTTTTCCTGAAGAGGAGCTACTTAGGTTCAGTTCAAATCATCCAACACTAATAATATTATTAGTGTTAAAAGAATAACCATATCAGACAAGATTACATTAGTGATACCTTATGCAACATTACCATCAGTGATCACATCAGTGCAAGGTTGCCAGCAATGGTCACTTCCGTTCTTCAGACAGGGTTGCAACAAGCAATGTAGAATGGCATTGTCAATTTGGAATGCCATTAGACAGGTAAAACATAGCAGCCATAGCTTCAGTGCCTGTGGCACCAAGTTAATAAAACTAGTAAGAAGCCCCCTCGATGCTACATGATTTATCACTTAAATACCATCTTTAAATATAATTTGGGAATTCAACTATATTTCTATGAACATCAGCGGTGTGAAAACTACACACATTTTCATCACAGATGCAAACTTTTAAATTTTGGTATACATATATTAATTAAACTAAAGTAAAGTTCCCAATTTTGTAGACTGGAATGCACAGAGGAGAGCTGCTTACATGTAGCTGGAAAGCTACCAGTAACTCATGAGCTACTCGTTGGGGAAGAGTGGTTTAAACTGATTCATTCTGTGTGTTATGAATGCATGAGAATATGCTTGCATAGTGGATTCCCTGCATTTGACTAAAACACGTATATATTTTTGTTGGACTTTTTGCCTTACGCGGGGTCATCCCCAGTCTTTTTTTACTCCTTCCTCCTGGTTTTTCTGACCTCTCGCTGTTGGCTCTAGGACTCTGAGCACTTTATCACTGCTGACCAGTGCTAAAGTGCAGGTGCTCTCCCATCTAAAGTTGGTATGATTGGCTTATACCTAATTGGCATATTTAATTTACCTATAAGTCCCTTGTACAGCGGTACCTCTATACCCAGGGCCTGTAAATTAAATACTACTAGTGGGCCTGCAGCGCTGCTTGCGCCACTCACTGAAGTAGACTTTTAAACCTGTCTCAGGCCTGCTAGCGCAGGGCCTGGGTGCACAATTTTCTGCCACAGGGACCTGGCATCTAAAGTTACTTGCCAGGCCCAGAACTCCCCTTTTACTACATTCAAGTCACCCCTAAGGTACGCCCTAGCTAGCCCTATGGGCAGGGTGCCATGTATGTAGAAAGTCAGGACATGTGCCATATTGCATGGCCTGTCCTAGTAGTGACAAACAGCCTAACTTGGTGTCTCACTGCTGTGAGTGCTGCCTTCTCATAGGATTGCATTAGAAATGCCCTGCCTTAGGTGTAAGGGGTATTGTCTGATTTATGAGGGGTAGCGTAGGCGTGTTTGGTATGGTTGTGATGGTTATAATAAAGGCTGCTTACTGGTGTGGGTGTATATTTTATTACTATCACAGAAATGTCACTTCTAGAAAGTGCGCATTTATCTGTGCTTATGACTCTGGTGTTTTGCAGCTTGACCCCAATCCACGTCTGGGAAGAATGACAGTTGGGGCTTTGTGCATACTTTTCAGACAGCCTGTACACAGGGAGGGTGGAGGTGTCACCGAGGTTCATCTGCATTCTATATAGTCTTCCTGGGCTGAGAAGGGAGAGGCAGGGCACACCTACATTTGTAAAGGCTGTGCCCTGGCCTCACACAATAGGGTTGTTAACCCCACACTGATGTTTGGAGCCTGTGTTGAAAGGAGAGAGGGGCACTCCCAGAACCAGTTGTAACTGGCTGGAACCTCCTCTCCCTACCATTGTAAAACACTGTAAGAACTGACTATAAGTACAGGGGAATTTTCCCCACAATTGGGAGACTCTTGGAATCATCTTGAAACCAAAGGCTGAAAGGACTCACCAGGAACCGCCATGGACTGTTGCTGCTGTGCTGACCTGTGACCTCCTTGGTCACTGAAAGGACTTGCCCCCTGCTCGCATCCTCTATGTGCTGGCCTGTTGCTGGGCCCCTTCTCCTGTGGGCCTGTTTCTTAGTTTCTGCTCCCCAGGGGCAGGGTGCTGTGGCCCCTGACCCCTGCAACAGTAGGAAGCTCAAGGAGTGTGCCTTCCTTCACTTTTCTGAAAAAGAGTGTTGTGCGCAAGAAGAGCGCTCCCTCTTGCACCTGTTTTTGCGCTTGAAAGAGCTTCACTGCCGAAGATCACTGCCGCGACCTGGATTTCCCTTTGTGGTGTCAGCGCCCTTGAAATGCGTGTCCTGGTGCCTGAGATCACCGCCGCAACCCGGGGAAGCTGTGTGCTCAAGACACGAGAGAACGCGCTTACTAGTGCTCCAGGGGCACGAACAAAATCTTCTGTTGGTAAATACGGAGCAAACGTGCTCCTGTGGGTGCCCCAGGGACGAGGTCCCCTCAGTAGAGATCCCCCGGGGCACCGGAAGGCCCTGCCTTGGGCTGAAGCGTCATCCGGACGAGAGGAGGATGCCTCTCCCTCACCCATTGAAGCCTCGGAAGGCTTCAGTTGAACTGCAGGCGGGCAGAAGCCTCATCGGAGGCCTACCCGCACCGCAAACTCTGCAGGGCCCCTGCGAGGGCCAGTCTTGGCAGTCGAGGTCTCCCCCCCCAGCAGAGGGCCAGGACAGGCCCGGGGGTGACCCTCGGGAATCACAGGCCCCTGGAGGGGCCCGCAACGAAGTCAGAGGGGATGCGTAATGCCCCCGTCCTCCCCCCTTATTGCGAGGACATTGGCCCCCCTTCGCGAAGGGCCGGTTGAGGCCCAGGGGGGCCCCTAGTAATCACGGGTCCCCAAAGGGGACCACGCACAAAGGAGGGGAGAGGCGTGCAGCTCTCCTCACGTCTGAAAAATAGAGGAGGCCCCCGTTTTGCGCACAGGAGCGCCGGGGGCCCCATTTGGCACCTTTTTGTTCCTCAGGCACTGGAGGTGCCTTTACCATCCAAACAGATACTCCCTTAAAGAGGCCCATATATATAACCTAAAGTTCTTGCTAGAGACTTTACTAGTTTATATGTTGCCTACATGTTTGATGTGTTTTTTTTTGTTTCATATGTATGCAAATGTTCCTTTTATGGGCAAGACTTGCTAATATGTTTTTCTAACTTGCCATATGTTTTCTAATGTTCCTACTATGGGCATTTCATGATATTCTTATGACAAGTGCTTTAGTGTAATAACGTGTTTCGTGACTACTGCTTATGTTGCAGAATACTAAGTAACCTGTGTGTTATGTGTCATTACTGCTAGTTTGCAGAGTAACTAATGTGTAACGTTCTGACAACTGCTAAGGTAGCAGGATAGTACTGATATGTGATGTTTGGTCTAATAGTTACGTTGTGTACAATACAGTAGATTTTCATATAATCTGGTGTTGTGTTTCCTTTGTGGTGGGGATATTGCGCCACATGTGTTGTGTGTGTTGTGCAGATGCTTTACACATTGCCTCTGGTTAAGCCGGACTGCTCGTGCCAAGCTACCAAGGGGGTGAGCAGGGGTTATCTTGGACGTGTAACTCCCTTGCCCTGACTAGAGTGGGTAAGTTCTGCCTGGCTGAGGTGCATACTGTAGCCAACCAGAAACCCCATTTCTAACTATTTTCTTGTGTTATTCATTTGTCACTCTAATAAAAGTTATCAGAGCTTATGGAACTGTTCCGCTGTTTATAGGCCTGAGTAAAATTTAATTTATGCTGGTGTTATCTTGCGTTACCCTTGTTATATGAAATTCCCAAAATAACACCAAGGGGGTTATTCTAACTTTGGAGGAGGTGTTAATCCGTCCCAAAAGTGACGGAAAAGTGACGGATTTGCCACCAGCCGTATTACGAGTCCATTATATCCTATGGAACTCGTAATACGGCTGGTGGTATATCCGTCACTTTACCGTCACTTTTGGGACGGATTAACACTCCTCCAAAGTTAGAATAACCCCCCAAGTGTATAATTATGCCATGTTTGCAGCAGCTTTTTAACACAGGAGCAGAGGAATAATGAGAATGACCAGATTTCGAGTCACTGCTGAATGTGGCTTTTGTTCATGGCATTTGTAGTGGGTTGTTTTGCTTTTTCCTGTACACAAAATGCACCCTTGAATCCAAAATGGATGGAAACAACCAGAGGATTGCATTTCAAAGGTCCCAAGGTCCTCAGGGAAGGCACCTAGAAACTTCAACTGTGTCAGTCGAATGATGAAAGCAAAGATCAGCCTCAGTCCAGTTGCCACTGGTCCTCTCAGATTCTCTTTCTGTCTTTAGATTTCAAATGGGAGAGGGTCAAACCTCTTCAGATCACAGATGCTAAGTGCATCAAGTTCAGTCCGGCTGCTATCCTTTCACAAGTACAACTATGTCCTGAGGAAGGCTGGGTGAGAGACTAGCTTTGTAGAATTCACCAGCCTCTGTGTGGGGATACTCTAAGATACGTCTCTGAGTGGAGTAAATGATCACAGGTCCTGGCCTACCTACTTTGTCGGTGATTCATGTTTACAGAAATGCAAATACTCTCAAAATGCAATGTGTCAGAAAATCCATGGTGGTCAAAGTCTTTAGCCACATGACATTTTGGCTATGAAAGCTGGGGGCACATAGGTTACTGTACTATAGAAATTACTAGTGTCCTTCCACATCAATCACAAAAGTCTAGTTTGAAACAGGCCCTGGTCTCACATCGAAAAATTAGACAGAACTCCCTCAATACAAAGCAGCATCTTTCTGTTACCAGACAGAGGATACACAAAATTCGTGAGCTGGTCTATTTGATCCCTTTCAAAGGCTCAAAAGTTTTCAATGTGCCTCAGACAGGCATGTCATGCAGGATTTGACACTTTTGTACTAACAGGAGGTGCAACAGGACCCACCTTGAATATTCTGCTGCGCTCAGATGGGTCATTCCTGCCCATTCAGTTCAACGTTTCAATTAAAGTGGTCTAGTGTGTGGCTTATGTAAGGAATTTCACTGCTCATTACAGGTAGGGCAGCAGCTGCGGAATAAGGCTAAGTAGCCTATATTGACTCAGATAAGTAAATATCAATGTTGGAAATTGGATTATTGGTTGAGAGGGGTGAACCCCACTCAAGCAGCAACCACAATCCTTGTCAGGGTAAAACACAAGCAAACCCCAAATTAACCTGTGTTTAACCCTCTGGTAGCATGGCACAAAATAGTAGGCTTAACTTAGAGGCAATGTGTAAAGTATTTATGCAGCACTTCAAACAGTAATAAAGTGAAAATACAGCATAAGAAAAATGCAACACCACTTTAGAAAAATAGAGTAAATTGGAATAAACTTTTTGTGACCAAAATGTCAAAACTCCAATCATTAGAACTGAAGATGTCGAACTTCAAAGATTTAAGGTAAGTATAGTTCCTAAAAGCACAAAGTGCGAATCACAGTTATTTGGTCTTGCAAGACCGGGTGAACAGTGTGCATCACAGTTATTTGGTCTTTCAAGACCGGGTGAACGTCATAAGTTCTGGCCATCCACGAGTGAGTGTGGGCTGGATACAGGTCAGTTCAGCTGAAAAAGTTACCTTCTTAAGTCCAGTGCAAAGAGTTTTGTTTTGTGGTGGAGGGGGCAGCGAGGAAAAGTGAGAGCATTGTAGATGGCTGTTGCTGTGGTGGGAATAGTAGGCTGGACTGAAGAGTTGGGTCTGAGGGTCCACTATTTATCGTTAGTGCCAGCTTTGAAGTAGAAGCTTCCAGAGGGTTTTAGCCCAGAGATTCTTAACTTCCTGCCCTGGCCCCAAAAAAGACTAGAGTCGAACCCTTTGTGTGTGTGCTGAGGTAGAGGGTTTGTGATGTGCAAGTGTGGTAGGTGTCACCCCAGTCAAGTCAGAGACACATTACTATATGTCCTACCTTAACCATACACTGCACCCTGCCCTTGGGGCTACCTAGGGCGTACCTTAGGGGTGTCTGACATGTAAGAAAAGGGAAGGTTTAGGCCTGGCAAGTGGGTACACTTACCAAGTCGAATTTACAGTTAAAACTGCACACACAGACACTGCAGTGGCAGGTCTGATACATGATTACAGAGCTACATACGTGGGTGGCACAATCAGTGCTGCAGGCCCACTAGTAGCATTTGATTTACAGGCCCTGAGCACAGTGCTTAATTTGTAAATAAAAAGGTGCCGGTGCCCAAAGCCCTCCTCTTAAACATGCGGCTGCTGCAATTACATGTGCAAACATGGAATACTGAGGCAGCGTAATCCCGAAGCCATCTCGGACCTCTCCAATCTATTTACAGCCCCTCTTGCCCCTTCAGCTCACACCTGCAACTTTCTGCTTTCCCTCAGTGTGACGCTTTTTCGCTTTTCTCTTCCTCCGTCTTTCCCAAATTTGTCTTTTGCTCACAGCAAATGCTTGAGGCAGAAGACTAAGGGCCTGATTCTAACTTTGGAGGACGGTGTTAAACCGTCCCAAAAGTGGCGGATATACCACCTACCGTATTACGAGTCCATTATATCCTATGGAACTCGTAATACGGTAGGTGGTATATCTGCCACTTTTGGGACGGTTTAACAGCGTCCTCCAAAGTTAGAATCAGGCCCTAAGTGCCAGCGCTCAAAAATAAGTGCCAGTGCTCAGCACCGGAAACAACAAGAACAAATTAAGCATCACCTGGGCACCTCTGGTGCACTGTACTGGGGACTTACTAATAAAGCAAATATGCCAATCATGGATAAGCCACTTCCATACACATTTTGTAAAGGAGCACTTGCGCTTTAGCACTGGGAAAGCGCCCAGAGTAACAAAAACAGTAAACAGCATACATCAACAACTGGGGGAACAGAGGCAAAAAGTTAAGGGAGACCACGCGAAGGATGAAAAGTCTAACACTATAGGAGAGCTAGATCTTGCAGTAGTTAGAAGAAATGCAATAGTTTTTCACTACCAGGACATGTAAAAGTTAAAAGTAGATGGCCAACATTTTATCAACACTGGACCCTGTCCTATGGGCTGTTTAGGGTCTACCTTAGGGGTAACTTACAAGTACTAAAAAGGAAGGTTTAGGCCTGGAAAAAGGTTTATTTGGTCAGGTGGAAGTGACTGTTTAAAACTGCACACACAGGCTGCAATGGCAGGCCTTAGACATATTTTAAAAAGCTACTTCAGTGAGTTTCACATTACCTGCTGTAGGGCCACTACAAGCATTTAATTTACAGATCCACTTTACTAGGGACTTTCAAGTAAATTATATGTGCCAAAGGGTGTAATCCAATTCTGCCATGTTTAAGGGAGAGAGCATAAGCACCTTAGCACTGGTTAGCAGTGGTAAAGAGTGCAGAAAACTGAGGCCAGCAAAAACAGAAGGATTGAAGGCAAAAAGATGGGGAAAGCCATACCTAGGATGTCAGGTTCAACAATAACTTCCGTTAAAGTTATATCAGCTAAGTAATTAGAAAAAATCTGAATTAACTAATAAGTTGCATTTTGAAGACATTTAGGAAAACTTCTAGAAATTTTTCTGAAGTTGCTTTCTACTGAATAATGCAGATTTACGTCCTCGTTTATATATTGGCAGTAAAACGAATCCATCACAACAGCGACACAGTATCCTTATCGCCAGGATAAAGGTCCACCCACAGGTGGACCATGGGTGTAACCATAGTGCAGACTATTCAGCTTCCACCATGGATACACGTCTTCAATGGCAGATGGGGTAAGGGCCTATGTCCACCCACTTAGTTAAGGTGGATGGGCATGGAGGTCAGTTTTCACTTCAAATAAAGAGAAGGGATCGGAGGATTTTATGGTCCAGTGTACACCCTCCAGTCAAACTGATAATATAATATAATACACTGTTCCAAAACTGGTGAGAAGGAAAAGGGAAGAAGTCCTGATAATCAGGAGCACAAGTCCTCACACACCACATTTGGTGTCATGCTTCATCATAGGACAGCTCCTCGTCAGGCCGGCACTGCAATGCCTGACGGGCACCCCCCGAAGGGGGGCTCTTTGCCGGAGATCTTTTAGTTAATGATGAAGCCGCGGAACCACATGTGGGTCCGAGAAAGAGGAAAGAAAAAAGACAAGAAGAGGATAAAATTGGCTCAAAACCCTCACTAAATAATTTATTTATTGTTCGCTGTTGGGAATTGGTCAAGGTTAAAAAAGTAGCAAGGGAGTGAAACAAGAGGTAATGCTCAGACACTCGTACAAAAATCAAGATAAAGGAAGACGGTAATTATCCGAAGTCCCTCAGTATAAGGTCAATATACGGTCGACATGTTTCGTGTCTCTCATGGTCCAAAAGGATCCCTTGACGCTTCTTCAGGACCTAATTATTCATTGGACTTCTCCAATTGAAAACAAAGGAAAATTCATCAGCTCCTGCAACCTAACGCTCACAGTCAAGACGTCATTGGTCACTTACTAGAGATAAACCGGGCTGGCTTCCCTTTCCTATTAGTCACCCTAGATACAGGGAGAAAAAAGAGATTAATAAATTGCGTAACTACATTATCTACGCTCTTCGAGTAGTACATATAAATGAAAAGTGAAAAATAGTGACAAACTGTGCAACTCATAGTGATAAAGTGGATGGTAGCAACCCATGCTCTTGATATATAGGAGGGCTTACCATCTCTATTTAGAGGAAGTGTTTCATGGGATCACGCAGGCCTGTTGCCCGGTTCACAATGAATCTAATTGCAAGATAAGCGTAAGCAATGACAAAAGGATAAAATGTCTCCGTTACTAAATCATCAATAAGATCTATAACATGGTCACTGGAAGTAAGCAGAAATTCATTATATGGTAAGTGGTGCAACACTGGGTACAGATAAAGTGTAGTATACATCCATACGCATATAATAAAACTGAAATATAGCAGTATAACTACAAATATCTCATCATAAGTTACAAGGTGATAGTGATAATAACCCTAGTATTGGGTATATGCCCAAAAGGTCTGTAAATAGACAAACTTCAGGGAAAGGACTACAACAAGAGAAACAAGTCCTAGAATTACTAAAAGTCAGAGAGCAAGTGTGTAAAGGATACTCAGTAATAAGTGTGAATGGCAGTGGTAGGGGGCCAGGATATACTTTCTGTACTGGCTACCTTCCTATTATATGCACAATCACCTTAACATGTAAATAACACAAAGCCCAAGTGGTAGGGGGATAAATGTTGCATAATGGATAACAAGCCGATTACTGTTCCGAGTAGCTAGATAAACAACACTCCCCAGCCAGGCTGCTAAGGGACATGAACGGGAACAATATCTCTAAGTATCGCGTCCATAACGCTCTAAACGGACCTGGAGCACTTACTTGTGAGGTTACCGGCGTGCAATGAGACACCTACCCCCGCGGCTGCGTTCCCGAATGTGAGACGAGCCTAAGAACTTGAAGTATAAATAACCCGCGCGCGGAGCGCGCGTTGAGCAATAAATCAATTTGTTACCAAGCAACTGTGTCAAGCTTGGTAAGATCGATCTCAAAAGGGAGAAAGGACTTCACCTGTGAGATCGCTGTAGTCTTAACCACTGCGTCGGCCATCTTAGACTGGTGAATAATCACCGGAAAAGAGGATAAATATACCAGTCACAAATTATGAGAATAGAATGGTGACTCTCCACCCACGTGACTTATGAGGACAACGGTCATCAACTCCTTGTATAACTACAAGGAGGCTTCTTTTAGAAAGCGTGGAAAATTAATTATCAAAACCAAAATCACAACTGTGTGTTGTGATCAGGGACTCTGTCAATAGTCATAATGCAGCAGTCAAGACCAGGGAGGGGTTCAGCCTGGAATTGTCAACAACCAACTACATAGAGAGATTGAACCAAGGTATGTCATCATTCAATCCTCGACGGTGGGTATTAAGTCTGTATACCCAACGTTGTTCAAGCTCAAAGAGAGGACGAGTGCCTGTCAGGGCACAGGTCTGTAGTACTACCCACCACATGTCATCTGGTGTATTCTCACCAGTTTTGGAACAGTGTATTATATTATATTATCGGTCAGTTTTCACTGCCTGTCACTGGCAGAAAAACCTTGGCAGTAAGGGCCAGTGAAAACTCTCTAATGCCCCCGCCGCCATGGGAGATGACACTGTAGAATGGGGTGGCAGTTTTTTTTATTTTAAAAAAGAAAATCCTGCTTTGGGATTTTCCTTTTGAAAATGAAAAAAAATAATACGTTTGATGGACAGCTTCATCATCTTGACTGAGGTGTGCACCAAACTTGAAAAAAGCATTGATAGGAACGTCCATGACGTCGGTTTCTGCCAATGCTTTAGAAAGGACCGCCTGTTTAGTGGTCTTTTCTAAATTTGGTGGGCAGAGTCGTCTCGGCTGGCGTATGTTAATTTCTCTGCCAGGCAAACAGAGATTATTCTGTCTGACAAATATTAAATCTGGCCCCTAGTCTGTTCACCTATGTAAATAGCCAAATATGATAGAGTGAAAAGAGCTTTTAGTGATTTATTTCTTGTCAGTACATCTTAATCTTAATTCAGACATTTACCACTTCTAGACCCCCTGCACATACCTTATGGACAATGAGCTAGTTTTAGGGGGGGCATATTTAGAACTCAGAAATTGTTTTTTAGGCCTGTCAAGAGTTGGTTTTGTGGTTCTTTCTGCAGATATGAGACTTTACAGGCTGCAGTGGACCACACTTCTGTGGAGACATTTTCTCCAGGAGGCCCCATGGAAGTTGTAATGGGAAGGACCCCGTTTGGCAGTAGGAAGTCTCAAGATGCTATGTAAGTGTTGTGGGGTAGGGGTAGAAAGATGATGTCTTATTTTTGAATTGTACGTAGGTGCCCACTTTTTGGTACTTTTTACCTCCACTTAAATGCCCTGCACAAGGAGGAGCAAGAGAGAAGCACTGGAATCTGTGGGAGCCTAGGCTGATTAGACCATTCATAGAGTAAACCCCATCAGGAGGTGTAGGGCATTCTGGACCTTTCTTGAACCTGTGTTTTTGCAGACAGTGACACTGGCCCCCCACTCACTCTGAAGGGACAATAGCAGGAATTGCTGGAGACTATTGAGGAAAGGCTTTCCCTTGCATTTCTGTGGACTAGTTCTGTGGGAGGCAATCCCTAAAGTGGGGCTATATGACTGGACACACAGGTTCCCTTAAAATAGGCAGTAGGTTGAGGGTACTGGAGAGTGAAGTCAGAGAGTGTAATCTGCTTTAAGAGGCCATCTGCTGCTGGGGACAACCAATGGTCAAGCAGAAGTACTAGTAGCTCAGACAGAGGTGTAGGTCCTGCGTATTGCCAGGAACCCTTGACTAGTAATCTGTGAGAGGCTAAGGTTCATGAGGGCAGGCCTTGAGCTCTTTTTCATCTAAGGAAAAGCAGCTAAAAGTTAGCTCCTTAAACATCTGGAAATGTTTAAAGGCAATTAAGTCTAAAGCAATCACTCATAGTTGCTGAAGCTCACCACCAAGAGGAAATGCTACAAACCTCATTCAAATCCATACCCTGGGGGCAGAGAAAAAACCTTTATTCTGGCTTCTTGTGTATAGCATGCCTGGTTGGTTCCCAGTGTCCATTAAAATGTTACCACGCTCTGCAGATATTTGAAAAGCCCCCCTTTGAATGCCTGTGCACTGTGAGAATTGCCTGCTTGGGGTTTTTTGTGTGACTCTTCCCCATTCCCTTGGTTTATAACCTCACAAATGGCCAGGGTCCCAAGGGAAACAGCCGCTTGGAACTGTGGTGCTCTTGCCATTTGAAATAATTATTTCCTCTGAGGAGGGCCTGTAAACTGGGAAGTTACCCTGCACCACCTCTCTCTACACTGAAAGGCTCCTGAAGAGGGTCAGAGCCTTGTGAGCATTACTGGGTGTCTTTGCTGCTCCCTGAATCCAGGAGGGTCAGGGAGTACCATGGGTGGGAGCAGAAGGAGGCAGCTGGCTTCTATGCCTGCACACGAAGAGCAGTGCTGGTCTCAGGCAGGGAGCCAGCCGGGACCACACGAGCTGTGGGCATACCTCTCATTTCCCAATGTAATTGTTGTGTTTAGTAGAATGCCCCAAAGAGTGTGATATAAAAAATGAAAAGGAAATTCCTAGCAGCAACATCAAAGTCAACACTAAATCAGCTGGATAAAGGCTCGCTCCAGAGGTCCTTATGAGGGCATTTAGGAGGTGTATCTTTGTACTGGTGGTACCCCAGGAAGGAAAGGGCATCACCAGATGCTGCTTGTTGTCTCTGTGGGCTGCATGCAATGGAGCAGCCCACACAGGCCCTTACCAAACAATTTGAAATGCCACCATAAGTCTTCAGTGTTGAAATTTTTCTAATTTTGGGAGAAATATCTGGAGTTTTTAAGCATTCCTGGTACTTTTAGTTTTAAGGTCCTTGAAAGGTAAGGTCCTTTGTTTTCAGATCATGTGGCTACTTTGAAGCTTGAGTAAAGGAGTACAAAATACACATACACTGCACAGCATTGAGTCATTTGTGACAGTAACTGTATAAATAGTGAAATGATTTGCAGTGTTCCATGTTATTGAAGGTAGTACCATACTGAAATATGTTGATTTTTTTATATTTTAATTCTATCTTTAGTTATTGTGGTGACACCCTAACCTTTATTAATTGCATCCACTATGTTGTGTTAGGCTCATTGGGTAGGATTGTAGTATAAGGGGTCAGGGCAAATTGATAGAGGTGCCTTTAGTGCAGGGCTATGCATCTGCTGTTAGGTGTGAAGCTCTTCTAAATATGTCCCCATAGGTACTTTACCTTCCATTCTGTTTATTTGTAAATTTGTATTTAGTAGTATATGTAATATTAGTTCTTCTTACGAGTAAAAGCACTGACTATAGACAGATTTACATAGAGGATTTAGTTATGTTGCTGAGTGCTGACTGAGTTCCTCCATAGTCTGGGACTGCTCTGCCTGGCTGCCTTAAGACATAAGTGCTAAAAAGCCATAGTTATAGGCTCTGCAAGACTGGGCTATAGAACACCGGTGGCAAAAGTCTTTAATCATTACATTTGGGGTGCAGTACAACTTGTAATCCCCTGGAACCTGTGCCCCAGAGTCATGATATCCACCAAACACCTTTTTAGAAATCGAATGACCCACAATACAAAATCCCAACATCATTTAGTCATTTTTTTCTAATATAACTTCCATCACTTTGTTCTGTCTACAACAGCTGAAAGTTAGTACTTGTCAGTTGCCAACATTCTCTCTCCTTGGTATTCTATAAATACATGTGAAGCAGAAATGAGGCACGTGTGGCTTTGTCACTTTATGTAGTCCCATTGGCATGAGTACCATGTAACATTATGGGGGTCATTGCGAGTTTGGCGGTCTCAGGCCTGCCATGTTGGCAGTGGCAGTCATACCGCCAACAGGCTGGTGGAGAAGACCACCAAATTATGAACATGGTGGTATTCTCAACAGAATACAGCCAAACCGGCACCGCCAGTGCGGTCAGGCTGCCACGGTTAGCGGTAGCCACCTGTAGGCTGGAGGAGACCATGTTTCCATCTGACATATTACAAGGCTACACACCGCCAAGGTTTCCACTGCAGTCGCACCACCATGGAAATCCTGGAGGAAACCAACAGTATAAAAAGAGACACTCACCTTCAGGAAGCCATACCTGTCCCGAGCCGCCATGGAACCAGAGCTACACGTCTTCCGGCTGCTCCTGCTCGCCCAACTCCGGAACCAGTGACGACAACAGAAACCCTGAGTACACACACTTACCTGTCACTGTTGCGAAAAGCAAAAGTACCTACGCACACACAACATACACATCAGTAACAGATGGCAAGGGGGAAACACACATGTAACCTCACATTGACATGCGCACATACACACAGCTACTTACACACATGCATGTACATAGTACACACACCACGGCCATCACACAAACACACGGCTGGAACACAAACTAACCCCCAAATACCCAGCACTGGCACAGTCACACACAACAACACACAACACCACCAACTACACCACAACTACAACACCACAAAAGCACTGTTAAGCACCCACAATACACACATCTACTTGACAAATCATGCATACAACACAACGTAACAACACCAGATGATGAACACACACAATCACACAGCCTAATAAGGCATCCCTCATAACCTGCAAACAGGCATCAAAACAGATCTGACATACCAATCTCCACACACACTCATGCACACAGTACAACCACACAAAGGCACACAACACTGCAAATGACACGTCAGCACTAACACCACACAATATCAACACAATTATATGTCCCCAACATACACATGCCCATCACACAATACACACCCATCACTGTGGGACAAAATCAAAGCACACAACCACACATGCTGCCCAGACACAACGGGAAGCACAACCACCATTCAGACACAAACAAAAGCATCCAAGACCAAAACAGCCCAAGAAAATAAAGGCAGGACAAAAATGTAACCTTCAACCCAACAACTGGTTGGCCCAGATATATAAAAATTGTTAAATACAAATACATACATAAATATGTACAAAAATGAAGGCCATAGGCCAATTCAAACAGATATGTGCAACATGTACATATGGCACTAGTAAGTTCCCCAACTTGACTCCTGATTGCAATGTAACCTCCACCGGCAGGGGCATCAAGGGGGCAGGCACGCACCTCAGGCATTGGGGGATGGGGGTTTGGGCTCATGGTTGGGAGGGGGATCTTTAGGCTTGCATTGGGGGGCTTAGGTGAGGCTTAGGGGAGAGGGGGGCTTAGGTTGAGGCTTAGGGGAGGGCTTGGAACTTTTCGGAGGGGTCGACTTCTTGGTGGGGGTGGAGTATGGGTTCTTGCAGGGAGGCAGGGGAGGTCTTGGAGGTGGAAGCTGGACTTGGGGTGGGACACAGAGCATTTGGAGGTCACACAGGGTGGGAGAGGAGTAGGAAAAAGGTTTAACTCTGAGAGGAAACATTTCTGTGGGACCTTTGGGAACGGTCATGGCAAATGCATCCTCTGTTAGTTGTGAAGCTCTTCTAAAGATGTCACCATAGGTATTTTACCTTCCATTTTGTTTATTTGTAAATTTGTATTTAGTAGTATATGTAATATTATTTCTTCTAACAAGTAAAAGCACTGACTATAGACAGATTTACCGACAGGATTTAGTTCTGTTGCTGAGTGCTGACTGAGTTCCTCCATAGTTTTGGACTGCTCTGCCTCGCTGCCTTAAGACGTAAGTGCTAAAAAGCCATAGTTATCGACTCTGCAAGACTGGGCTACAGAACACAAGTGGCAAAAGTCCTTAATCATTACACTTGGGGAGCAGTACAACTTGTAAGCTGCTGGAACCTGTGCCCCAGATTCATGACATCCACCAAACACCTTTTTAGAAATTCGAATGACCCACAGTACAAAATCCCAACATCATTTAGTCATTGTTTTCTAATATAACTCCTATCACTGTCAGGGAGAGGGAGTGGTTGTCTGAAATGGTTTGGTGAATGTCTTGGGTGCATGTGTATGTGAGGTGTGCTTGGGGATGCTGAGTGTCTGTTGGGTGGGTGATTGTGGGTGTTTATGTGTCTTGGGAGAAGGAGGTAGAGGTGCGGTGAGATGCTTTGGTGGATGTGTGACTGTCTGTTGGGGTGGTGACTGCAGGCATAGTGGGTATGCTGCATGTAGGCATGTCTATGGTTGTGGGGGCTGTGGTGACTGGGGTGGATGTCTGAGGATCTGCTATTGTGCTGATTGTGGATATGATAAGTGGTGTGGCTGTATCAGTGAATGTTGGTGTGGTGACTGCAGGTGTGTCAGGTGTTGTGTATGTGATGGTGGGTGTGTCAGTGCAGGTAATGACTGTTGGTGTGTCTCCATGTGGGTGTTTGTCTGCATACCAATAGTGTGTCCTGTGGTGCTTGTGTTTGTCAGCGCTGCACTTGGATGTTGAGGTGGATGCATGCCTGTCTGTGTGCTTTGGCTGGGTCGGGTAAGAGGAGTTTTTGATTGGGAAGAGGAAGGTGGGGGGGACAGAAGACAAAGAGTGACTGGATACCATCAGTGTGGAGGCCACAGCCTAGCCAGTGCGCCGTGAATGCCCTTCAGGAACATGTTACTCTGCTGTACTTGAGTTGCCAGTCCCTAGATGGCATTCATGATGGTTGACTGACCCACAGACATCGACCTCAGGAGGTCAGTATCCTTCTCACTGAGGGCAGCATGGCTGACTGGGGCAGGGGCAGAGGTGCCTGCGGAAGAAGGAGATGCCCACCCTCTTGGATGAGCGGGCACCGACAACTGGATGGGGAGCTACAGGGAGGGTGGTGGTAGTAAGGTTGGTGGCAGACAAAGATGGTGGTGGGGTGGCCCCAGAAGGATCCACCTCCACCAAGGAGTACCCACTGGAGGAGGATTCTGAAGATGATGAAGTGGAAAATCTGGTCTCCTCTGTGGCACTCCCCTCAACCTAGGGGCCACTGGGTCCCTCGCTGTTGGTGGTCTCAGCACTCTGAGTCCCGTGGCCAGCAGCATCCCCACTCTCCTGTGCCTCGACTACTTTGCCTGTCAATGCTGGTGCACAGAGAGAGAGAGGGAGGGAGAGAGAGAGAGACGGAGAGAGAGTTATCACATTATTCACATACACACATTACAACATGCACAACTGTAGGTATACATCTCCTGGCTATGAAAGCCCATATAGGCTACCACATATCCTACATAATGTTGCAACATGTTACTTCTATCCACCCCTTCATATCATATCTCTCACTGACATCATAATCCACGTAAGGTAGCACTACTGGAGTACAGTATGCTCATCATGACCTGGCTAAAGCTGCTATTCCGTCCTTATCCTGGTCATATCTCTCCATACTCCTATCAGGTTCAGGAACAACAGTTGACTGATAACACCATACAATGCATGTTCCGATTCAACTCCTGCCCAGTCCATGTCCATGAATAATGTTTCATGCAAGAAATGCCAACTCTATTCACACATGAAACAGCACCTTCCATTTTAATCACTTGCCTAGCTTAACCCTCTGTACATATATTACACAATGGACACATCCACTGATGAAGACACAACATGTGGCAGTCCCATACTGGTGCCATCTGATTCTTAGAATCCATGTATAGAGAACAGCTATGTCACTACATGTACCAAATCCTGGAGGAATAGCTGTGTTCACAAAACACAGATACTCAACATCACACCATACAAGTATGTACAGCAACATTGGCCTTCCTAGCACATGAGACATCCACTGACAATCACAGAGAGCAGTGTAACAACAACTAAACAAAGGACTTGCACATGTTGCATGGGCATTCCACATTGTCAAAGGGTAGGACAGCCTAATCACTTATCTCCTCTAAAACAAAGGCATTGGGATAATAGTGAATCGTCTACATTTCAATGGCATGGAAATGCATGATAAGGCCAAATAGACAATGTCAGATACCCATTGTTGGGTGCCCTTCCGTTACAACCTTCACATTCCCCATAGTGTTCATATGAAGGGACAATGGGGACACTTCCACAAACGCAAATGTACAGTCCAAAACTGCCATATTTGTTGACTGATTGAGACGCCAGACTCACATGTATTCAATATCTGTACAGGGACAAAGGGTAACTAGGCCCTGTACCAAATATGTCAGACACTCTGTAGCAAATACAGCTGATCTACACAGATCGGAGTGGTCTGACACCTTAGAACTACATATTAAAATAATCTGAATTATGCACCTGGAAATACTAGATGGTGAGGATGCTGCAGCAGCTTACATACATATATATATGGCTGGGTGGAGTCACACATGTGGCACTGTCAATTGTGCATCTCCACATGCAGTCCTAGATGTACATTGACACAGGTAATCTAAACCTACACATGCGCAGGCCTAAGGCCAGATCTCCATCTCGTAGTCAGGCAAAACGAGTACTATGTTTTTCTAGTAGTCAACATACATGTAGCATCTAATACATGCCACTGGATTCAAGCTAGCCTGGCTGATGAGGGGTGAAACCCTGAAACCGGTCCCAGGATGCTTGTTTCCGGTCCAGTGAGGACCTGGCTTGGCAGTTCGGTTTGGACTGTTCCCATGAGGAACAGGGTCAAGACTGATTTGCATATGGCTGGGTCCAAACTGGGGTGGCATGGTGAGCAAAAGAACGATGGATTAAACCCAGATCTATGACTGGGGGTGAGTGTTTGACAATGTTCAGCATTCCGTCCATCACTTGTTGTTTTTGCTTTGTCGCCCTCAGTGGGAAGGGTATGCCTAGACGTGGGTCCCGTGCTTCCCATGCCACTGGATTCAAGCTAGCCTGGCTGATGAGGGGTGAAACCCTGAAACCGGTCCCAGGATGCTTGTTTCCGGTCCAGTGAGGACCTGGCTTGGCAGTTCGGTTTGGACTGTTCCCATGAGGAACAGGGTCAAGACTGATTTGCATATGGCTGGGTCCAAACTGGGGTGGCATGGTGAGCAAAAGAACGATGGATTAAACCCAGATCTATGACTGGGGGTGAGTGTTTGACAATGTTCAGCATTCCGTCCATCACTTGTTGTTTTTGCTTTGTCGCCCTCAGTGGGAAGGGTATGCCTAGACGTGGGTCCCGTGCTTCCCATGCCACTGGATTCAAGCTAGCCTGGCTGATGAGGGGTGAAACCCTGAAACCGATCCCAGGATGCTTGTTTCCGGTCCAGTGAGGACCTGGCTTGGCAGTTCGGTTTGGACTGTTCCCATGAGGAACAGGGTCAAGACTGATTTGCATATGGCTGGGTCCAAACTGGGGTGGCATGGTGAGCAAAAGAACGATGGATTAAACCCAGATCTATGACTGGGGGTGAGTGTTTGACAATGTTCAGCATTCCGTCCATCACTTGTTGTTTTTGCTTTGTCGCCCTCAGTGGGAAGGGTATGCCTAGACGTGGGTCCCGTGCTTCCCATGCCACTGGATTCAAGCTAGCCTGGCTGATGAGGGGTGAAACCCTGAAACCGGTCCCAGGATGCTTGTTTCCGGTCCAGTGAGGACCTGGCTTGGCAGTTCGGTTTGGACTGTTCCCATGAGGAACAGGGTCAAGACTGATTTGCATATGGCTGGGTCCAAACTGGGGTGGCATGGTGAGCAAAAGAACGATGGATTAAACCCAGATCTATGACTGGGGGTGAGTGTTTGACAATGTTCAGCATTCCGTCCATCACTTGTTGTTTTTGCTTTGTCGCCCTCAGTGGGAAGGGTATGCCTAGACGTGGGTCCCGTGCTTCCCATGCCACTGGATTCAAGCTAGCCTGGCTGATGAGGGGTGAAACCCTGAAACCGGTCCCAGGATGCTTGTTTCCGGTCCAGTGAGGACCTGGCTTGGCAGTTCGGTTTGGACTGTTCCCATGAGGAACAGGGTCAAGACTGATTTGCATATGGCTGGGTCCAAACTGGGGTGGCATGGTGAGCAAAAGAACGATGGATTAAACCCAGATCTGTGACTGGGGGTGAGTGTCTGACAATGTTCAGCATTCCGTCCATCACTTGTTGTTTTTGCTTTGTCGCCCTCAGTGGGAAGGGTATGCCTAGACGTGGGTCCCGTGCTTCCCATGCCACTGGATTCAAGCTAGCCTGGCTGATGAGGGGTGAAACCCTGAAACCGGTCCCAGGATGCTTGTTTCCGGTCCAGTGAGGACCTGGCTTGGCAGTTCGGTTTGGACTGTTCCCATGAGGAACAGGGTCAAGACTGATTTGCATATGGCTGGGTCCAAACTGGGGTGGCATGGTGAGCAAAAGAACGATGGATTAAACCCAGATCTATGACTGGGGGTGAGTGTTTGACAATGTTCAGCATTCCGTCCATCACTTGTTGTTTTTGCTTTGTCGCCCTCAGTGGGAAGGGTATGCCTAGACGTGGGTCCCGTGCTTCCCATGCCACTGGATTCAAGCTAGCCTGGCTGATGAGGGGTGAAACCCTGAAACCGGTCCCAGGATGCTTGTTTCCGGTCCAGTGAGGACCTGGCTTGGCAGTTCGGTTTGGACTGTTCCCATGAGGAACAGGGTCAAGACTGATTTGCATATGGCTGGGTCCAAACTGGGGTGGCATGGTGAGCAAAAGAACGATGGATTAAACCCAGATCTATGACTGGGGGTGAGTGTTTGACAATGTTCAGCATTCCGTCCATCACTTGTTGTTTTTGCTTTGTCGCCCTCAGTGGGAAGGGTATGCCTAGACGTGGGTCCCGTGCTTCCCATGCCACTGGATTCAAGCTAGCCTGGCTGATGAGGGGTGAAACCCTGAAACCGGTCCCAGGATGCTTGTTTCCGGTCCAGTGAGGACCTGGCTTGGCAGTTCGGTTTGGACTGTTCCCATGAGGAACAGGGTCAAGACTGATTTGCATATGGCTGGGTCCAAACTGGGGTGGCATGGTGAGCAAAAGAACGATGGATTAAACCCAGATCTATGACTGGGGGTGAGTGTTTGACAATGTTCAGCATTCCGTCCATCACTTGTTGTTTTTGCTTTGTCGCCCTCAGTGGGAAGGGTATGCCTAGACGTGGGTCCCGTGCTTCCCATGCCACTGGATTCAAGCTAGCCTGGCTGATGAGGGGTGAAACCCTGAAACCGGTCCCAGGATGCTTGTTTCCGGTCCAGTGAGGACCTGGCTTGGCAGTTCGGTTTGGACTGTTCCCATGAGGAACAGGGTCAAGACTGATTTGCATATGGCTGGGTCCAAACTGGGGTGGCATGGTGAGCAAAAGAACGATGGATTAAACCCAGATCTATGACTGGGGGTGAGTGTTTGACAATGTTCAGCATTCCGTCCATCACTTGTTGTTTTTGCTTTGTCGCCCTCAGTGGGAAGGGTATGCCTAGACGTGGGTCCCGTGCTTCCCATGCCACTGGATTCAAGCTAGCCTGGCTGATGAGGGGTGAAACCCTGAAACCGGTCCCAGGATGCTTGTTTCTGGTCCAGTGAGGACCTGGCTTGGCAGTTCGGTTTGGACTGTTCCCATGAGGAACAGGGTCAAGACTGATTTGCATATGGCTGGGTCCAAACTGGGGTGGCATGGTGAGCAAAAGAACGATGGATTAAACCCAGATCTATGACTGGGGGTGAGTGTTTGACAATGTTCAGCATTCCGTCCATCACTTGTTGTTTTTGCTTTGTCGCCCTCAGTGGGAAGGGTATGCCTAGACGTGGGTCCCGTGCTTCCCATGCCACTGGATTCAAGCTAGCCTGGCTGATGAGGGGTGAAACCCTGAAACCGGTCCCAGGATGCTTGTTTCCGGTCCAGTGAGGACCTGGCTTGGCAGTTCGGTTTGGACTGTTCCCATGAGGAACAGGGTCAAGACTGATTTGCATATGGCTGGGTCCAAACTGGGGTGGCATGGTGAGCAAAAGAACGATGGATTAAACCCAGATCTATGACTGGGGGTGAGTGTTTGACAATGTTCAGCATTCCGTCCATCACTTGTTGTTTTTGCTTTGTCGCCCTCAGTGGGAAGGGTATGCCTAGACGTGGGTCCCGTGCTTCCCATGCCACTGGATTCAAGCTAGCCTGGCTGATGAGGGGTGAAACCCTGAAACCGGTCCCAGGATGCTTGTTTCCGGTCCAGTGAGGACCTGGCTTGGCAGTTCGGTTTGGACTGTTCCCATGAGGAACAGGGTCAAGACTGATTTGCATATGGCTGGGTCCAAACTGGGGTGGCATGGTGAGCAAAAGAACGATGGATTAAACCCAGATCTATGACTGGGGGTGAGTGTTTGACAATGTTCAGCATTCCGTCCATCACTTGTTGTTTTTGCTTTGTCGCCCTCAGTGGGAAGGGTATGCCTAGACGTGGGTCCCGTGCTTCCCATGCCACTGGATTCAAGCTAGCCTGGCTGATGAGGGGTGAAACCCTGAAACCGGTCCCAGGATGCTTGTTTCCGGTCCAGTGAGGACCTGGCTTGGCAGTTCGGTTTGGACTGTTCCCATGAGGAACAGGGTCAAGACTGATTTGCATATGGCTGGGTCCAAACTGGGGTGGCATGGTGAGCAAAAGAACGATGGATTAAACCCAGATCTATGACTGGGGGTGAGTGTTTGACAATGTTCAGCATTCCGTCCATCACTTGTTGTTTTTGCTTTGTCGCCCTCAGTGGGAAGGGTATGCCTAGACGTGGGTCCCGTGCTTCCCATGCCACTGGATTCAAGCTAGCCTGGCTGATGAGGGGTGAAACCCTGAAACCGGTCCCAGGATGCTTGTTTCCGGTCCAGTGAGGACCTGGCTTGGCAGTTCGGTTTGGACTGTTCCCATGAGGAACAGGGTCAAGACTGATTTGCATATGGCTGGGTCCAAACTGGGGTGGCATGGTGAGCAAAAGAACGATGGATTAAACCCAGATCTATGACTGGGGGTGAGTGTTTGACAATGTTCAGCATTCCGTCCATCACTTGTTGTTTTTGCTTTGTCGCCCTCAGTGGGAAGGGTATGCCTAGACGTGGGTCCCGTGCTTCCCATGCCACTGGATTCAAGCTAGCCTGGCTGATGAGGGGTGAAACCCTGAAACCGGTCCCAGGATGCTTGTTTCCGGTCCAGTGAGGACCTGGCTTGGCAGTTCGGTTTGGACTGTTCCCATGAGGAACAGGGTCAAGACTGATTTGCATATGGCTGGGTCCAAACTGGGGTGGCATGGTGAGCAAAAGAACGATGGATTAAACCCAGATCTATGACTGGGGGTGAGTGTTTGACAATGTTCAGCATTCCGTCCATCACTTGTTGTTTTTGCTTTGTCGCCCTCAGTGGGAAGGGTATGCCTAGACGTGGGTCCCGTGCTTCCCATGCCACTGGATTCAAGCTAGCCTGGCTGATGAGGGGTGAAACCCTGAAACCGGTCCCAGGATGCTTGTTTCCGGTCCAGTGAGGACCTGGCTTGGCAGTTCGGTTTGGACTGTTCCCATGAGGAACAGGGTCAAGACTGATTTGCATATGGCTGGGTCCAAACTGGGGTGGCATGGTGAGCAAAAGAACGATGGATTAAACCCAGATCTATGACTGGGGGTGAGTGTTTGACAATGTTCAGCATTCCGTCCATCACTTGTTGTTTTTGCTTTGTCGCCCTCAGTGGGAAGGGTATGCCTAGACGTGGGTACCGTGCTTCCCATGCCACTGGATTCAAGCTAGCCTGGCTGATGAGGGGTGAAACCCTGAAACCGGTCCCAGGATGCTTGTTTCCGGTCCAGTGAGGACCTGGCTTGGCAGTTCGGTTTGGACTGTTCCCATGAGGAACAGGGTCAAGACTGATTTGCATATGGCTGGGTCCAAACTGGGGTGGCATGGTGAGCAAAAGAACGATGGATTAAACCCAGATCTATGACTGGGGGTGAGTGTTTGACAATGTTCAGCATTCCGTCCATCACTTGTTGTTTTTGCTTTGTCGCCCTCAGTGGGAAGGGTATGCCTAGACGTGGGTCCCGTGCTTCCCATGCCACTGGATTCAAGCTAGCCTGGCTGATGAGGGGTGAAACCCTGAAACCGGTCCCAGGATGCTTGTTTCCGGTCCAGTGAGGACCTGGCTTGGCAGTTCGGTTTGGACTGTTCCCATGAGGAACAGGGTCAAGACTGATTTGCATATGGCTGGGTCCAAACTGGGGTGGCATGGTGAGCAAAAGAACGATGGATTAAACCCAGATCTATGACTGGGGGTGAGTGTTTGACAATGTTCAGCATTCCGTCCATCACTTGTTGTTTTTGCTTTGTCGCCCTCAGTGGGAAGGGTATGCCTAGACGTGGGTCCCGTGCTTCCCATGCCACTGGATTCAAGCTAGCCTGGCTGATGAGGGGTGAAACCCTGAAACCGGTCCCAGGATGCTTGTTTCCGGTCCAGTGAGGACCTGGCTTGGCAGTTCGGTTTGGACTGTTCCCATGAGGAACAGGGTCAAGACTGATTTGCATATGGCTGGGTCCAAACTGGGGTGGCATGGTGAGCAAAAGAACGATGGATTAAACCCAGATCTATGACTGGGGGTGAGTGTTTGACAATGTTCAGCATTCCGTCCATCACTTGTTGTTTTTGCTTTGTCGCCCTCAGTGGGAAGGGTATGCCTAGACGTGGGTCCCGTGCTTCCCATGCCACTGGATTCAAGCTAGCCTGGCTGATGAGGGGTGAAACCCTGAAACCGGTCCCAGGATGCTTGTTTCCGGTCCAGTGAGGACCTGGCTTGGCAGTTCGGTTTGGACTGTTCCCATGAGGAACAGGGTCAAGACTGATTTGCATATGGCTGGGTCCAAACTGGGGTGGCATGGTGAGCAAAAGAACGATGGATTAAACCCAGATCTATGACTGGGGGTGAGTGTTTGACAATGTTCAGCATTCCGTCCATCACTTGTTGTTTTTGCTTTGTCGCCCCTCAGTGGGAAGGGTATGCCTAGACGTGGGTCCCGTGCTTCCCATGCCACTGGATTCAAGCTAGCCTGGCTGATGAGGGGTGAAACCCTGAAACCGGTCCCAGGATGCTTGTTTCCGGTCCAGTGAGGACCTGGCTTGGCAGTTCGGTTTGGACTGTTCCCATGAGGAACAGGGTCAAGACTGATTTGCATATGGCTGGGTCCAAACTGGGGTGGCATGGTGAGCAAAAGAACGATGGATTAAACCCAGATCTATGACTGGGGGTGAGTGTTTGACAATGTTCAGCATTCCGTCCATCACTTGTTGTTTTTGCTTTGTCGCCCTCAGTGGGAAGGGTATGCCTAGACGTGGGTCCCGTGCTTCCCATGCCACTGGATTCAAGCTAGCCTGGCTGATGAGGGGTGAAACCCTGAAACCGGTCCCAGGATGCTTGTTTCCGGTCCAGTGAGGACCTGGCTTGGCAGTTCGGTTTGGACTGTTCCCATGAGGAACAGGGTCAAGACTGATTTGCATATGGCTGGGTCCAAACTGGGGTGGCATGGTGAGCAAAAGAACGATGGATTAAACCCAGATCTATGACTGGGGGTGAGTGTTTGACAATGTTCAGCATTCCGTCCATCACTTGTTGTTTTTGCTTTGTCGCCCTCAGTGGGAAGGGTATGCCTAGACGTGGGTCCCGTGCTTCCCATGCCACTGGATTCAAGCTAGCCTGGCTGATGAGGGGTGAAACCCTGAAACCGGTCCCAGGATGCTTGTTTCCGGTCCAGTGAGGACCTGGCTTGGCAGTTCGGTTTGGACTGTTCCCATGAGGAACAGGGTCAAGACTGATTTGCATATGGCTGGGTCCAAACTGGGGTGGCATGGTGAGCAAAAGAACGATGGATTAAACCCAGATCTATGACTGGGGGTGAGTGTTTGACAATGTTCAGCATTCCGTCCATCACTTGTTGTTTTTGCTTTGTCGCCCTCAGTGGGAAGGGTATGCCTAGACGTGGGTCCCGTGCTTCCCATGCCACTGGATTCAAGCTAGCCTGGCTGATGAGGGGTGAAACCCTGAAACCGGTCCCAGGATGCTTGTTTCCGGTCCAGTGAGGACCTGGCTTGGCAGTTCGGTTTGGACTGTTCCCATGAGGAACAGGGTCAAGACTGATTTGCATATGGCTGGGTCCAAACTGGGGTGGCATGGTGAGCAAAAGAACGATGGATTAAACCCAGATCTATGACTGGGGGTGAGTGTTTGACAATGTTCAGCATTCCGTCCATCACTTGTTGTTTTTGCTTTGTCGCCCTCAGTGGGAAGGGTATGCCTAGACGTGGGTCCCGTGCTTCCCATGCCACTGGATTCAAGCTAGCCTGGCTGATGAGGGGTGAAACCCTGAAACCGGTCCCAGGATGCTTGTTTCCGGTCCAGTGAGGACCTGGCTT
The DNA here is from genome assembly GCF_031143425.1 of Pleurodeles waltl. Classification (NCBI taxonomy): domain Eukaryota; kingdom Metazoa; phylum Chordata; class Amphibia; order Caudata; family Salamandridae; genus Pleurodeles; species Pleurodeles waltl. The sequence continues at coordinate 461,651,073 of NC_090440.1, read as the reverse complement.
GGCAGTTCGGTTTGGACTGTTCCCATGAGGAACAGGGTCAAGACTGATTTGCATATGGCTGGGTCCAAACTGGGGTGGCATGGTGAGCAAAAGAACGATGGATTAAACCCAGATCTATGACTGGGGGTGAGTGTTTGACAATGTTCAGCATTCCGTCCATCACTTGTTGTTTTTGCTTTGTCGCCCTCAGTGGGAAGGGTATGCCTAGACGTGGGTCCCGTGCTTCCCATGCCACTGGATTCAAGCTAGCCTGGCTGATGAGGGGTGAAACCCTGAAACCGGTCCCAGGATGCTTGTTTCCGGTCCAGTGAGGACCTGGCTTGGCAGTTCGGTTTGGACTGTTCCCATGAGGAACAGGGTCAAGACTGATTTGCATATGGCTGGGTCCAAACTGGGGTGGCATGGTGAGCAAAAGAACGATGGATTAAACCCAGATCTATGACTGGGGGTGAGTGTTTGACAATGTTCAGCATTCCGTCCATCACTTGTTGTTTTTGCTTTGTCGCCCTCAGTGGGAAGGGTATGCCTAGACGTGGGTCCCGTGCTTCCCATGCCACTGGATTCAAGCTAGCCTGGCTGATGAGGGGTGAAACCCTGAAACCGGTCCCAGGATGCTTGTTTCCGGTCCAGTGAGGACCTGGCTTGGCAGTTCGGTTTGGACTGTTCCCATGAGGAACAGGGTCAAGACTGATTTGCATATGGCTGGGTCCAAACTGGGGTGGCATGGTGAGCAAAAGAACGATGGATTAAACCCAGATCTATGACTGGGGGTGAGTGTTTGACAATGTTCAGCATTCCGTCCATCACTTGTTGTTTTTGCTTTGTCGCCCTCAGTGGGAAGGGTATGCCTAGACGTGGGTCCCGTGCTTCCCATGCCACTGGATTCAAGCTAGCCTGGCTGATGAGGGGTGAAACCCTGAAACCGGTCCCAGGATGCTTGTTTCCGGTCCAGTGAGGACCTGGCTTGGCAGTTCGGTTTGGACTGTTCCCATGAGGAACAGGGTCAAGACTGATTTGCATATGGCTGGGTCCAAACTGGGGTGGCATGGTGAGCAAAAGAACGATGGATTAAACCCAGATCTATGACTGGGGGTGAGTGTTTGACAATGTTCAGCATTCCGTCCATCACTTGTTGTTTTTGCTTTGTCGCCCTCAGTGGGAAGGGTATGCCTAGACGTGGGTACCGTGCTTCCCATGCCACTGGATTCAAGCTAGCCTGGCTGATGAGGGGTGAAACCCTGTAACCGGTCCCAGGATGCTTGTTTCCGGTCCAGTGAGGACCTGGCTTGGCAGTTCGGTTTGGACTGTTCCCATGAGGAACAGGGTCAAGACTGATTTGCATATGGCTGGGTCCAAACTGGGGTGGCATGGTGAGCAAAAGAACGATGGATTAAACCCAGATCTATGACTGGGGGTGAGTGTTTGACAATGTTCAGCATTCCGTCCATCACTTGTTGTTTTTGCTTTGTCGCCCTCAGTGGGAAGGGTATGCCTAGACGTGGGTCCCGTGCTTCCCATGCCACTGGATTCAAGCTAGCCTGGCTGATGAGGGGTGAAACCCTGAAACCGGTCCCAGGATGCTTGTTTCCGGTCCAGTGAGGACCTGGCTTGGCAGTTCGGTTTGGACTGTTCCCATGAGGAACAGGGTCAAGACTGATTTGCATATGGCTGGGTCCAAACTGGGGTGGCATGGTGAGCAAAAGAACGATGGATTAAACCCAGATCTATGACTGGGGGTGAGTGTTTGACAATGTTCAGCATTCCGTCCATCACTTGTTGTTTTTGCATCTAATACATTGTCACAGCTGCTAAAGTGTGACAGCAAACACCAAACTACCAGAGCTAAGTACAAGGATACAGTCAGTACTTACCCCTTTGTGGCTGCTGTGCTGCCCTCAAACGCCCATCCACCTCAGGGTAGGCCACTGACAAAATGCTGCCCATTAGGTGGTTAGGGTCCAACAGGCATCCCTCCCTCGTTGGGAGGACATCCCCAGCTGGGCCTCCACGGTTTTCAGGGCCCAGCATCTCCGGTACTTCCACCACTCTCTGCAGTGGGTCCTCTGCCGGCGTTGGCGCCCCAAGGTCCACACTTGCTAGGTGATGCCACATCAAATTCCCTTCTTCTGATGGGCTTTGACCTGCCTGGATGACACAGACAAAAAGAGAAAGTCATGTACACATGCACCATACCTATAGGAGTGATCAGTGCATGTCAGTCACAGCAAGTAGGCACACATACCCATCCTCTCTGCACACACCTCTTCACAATAAGCCATCTACATGCATCTACACTCTCACAAGTTCACATGTCAGAGACAACGTCACACATAACACGTATCACACATGGTTAGGCCATTGGACTCACCTGCTCCTGTGGTGCCCCATAAAGCTGTTTATACAGGGGTAGGACCTCCTCCACCAGTCTTTCAAGTGCTTCCGGGGTGAAAGCAGGGCCCCATCACCTGCAGGATGTGGGATGATGGCTCCCAGAGACAGTACACAGGAGCTCATGTCATGGACGTCTTGCTGGCAACAGTGTCAGGAGTCAAGTGAGCAATGCTGCTGAAAATGGCGGTCACTGCTGCCACATACAGGACCGTCATCGCCATTGGCCCTAGTCCGCCAAAGGCAGGAATGTTAACTAGTGGCAAGTTGCACGGCGGTTGCGACTGTCTACTGCCATGATGACGTCCGCCTGCAGACTTGAGTCTCTTCCAACTGTCCACTAAAGTAGGTTAGGCACCTGCCATTTGGGCACATTTCATCAATAGATGTGTTTATTGATCTGCGTCATTCACCTACTTCCCTAAAATGCGGGAAATCCACATGTCATGCCATCATGTTTGTGCAACATATTGTCCAAAACCTTATAAAGTGATGTTTTGATTGAGTATATATGGTGTCAGCTATGTAATGCTACTCAGGTTCATAGCCCACGGGTATATATTGTTCGATTCCAATACATATGTGTGAATGGTGCAGGGCAGCTAAGTCTTTTACACATAAACACTAACATTAGTTTCTTATGAACAATCCTATTTACATGGTGCAGATATGAGGGTGTATATGTATGGGCTGTACTTTATATGTCTGAAGTGCTAGGGATCTTCAACAGATGTTAGGTGTTAGGTAATATACAAAGTGTTCATGATCTGTGCATACTGCAAACCTCATTGGTTTTTCACTTCTCTCAGCATAGTTATCCTGCCATGAGGAGAGTGAGATAACCACCAGTGTACCGTCCACTAGAAGACCTGGACACCATGGAGGAAAGGCATGTCATCCAGACATATTGTCTAACTCGTCAGACCATCATTGATATTTATATTCGGGTGGAGCCAGATCTCATGCCTGCAATTCGCAACCTGTATGGCATACCTCCCATCTTTCAAGTCCTGTCAGTGCTACACTTCCTGGCCACAGGCTCTGTTCAGAATACAGTCACCTTAACAGCAGGGATGGCTCAGCCCATGTTAGTCTGGTTTTGCCAGATGTACTGTGTGCATTGTTGAAACACCTGGACAGCTACATCAGGTATCCCCAGGATTTGGCCTATGTGAAGGCAGACTTTTATGCAATGGGACACTTTCCTCATGTGGTAGGAGCCATTGATGGCTCCCATGTAGCCCTGATTCCACTCAATGCCAATGAACAGGTGTATACGAATAGTAAGAACCATCACTCAATCAACATACAGGTAGTGTGTCTGGCAGACCAGTACATCTCACAAGTAACAGCCAAGTATACAGGATCTGTGCATGAGTCCTATATCATGCAGAACACCAATGTTCCACATCTAATGCCATGACTCCAAAGGTAGCAGGCCTGGCTGGCTGGTAAGATTCCATTGTAGTGTGTGTTTGCATGTTATGTCTCCTGTCATCACAATCTAGCCAGTCCTAGATACAAAATTTTAGATGTTCAACCATTGTGTTCACATGTTACGCAGGCTATCCTAATCATCCTTGGCTGTTGACACCAGTGAGGTACCCAGCCACAGCAGGGAAACTCCATTACAGTGAGGGCCACAGGAGGACAAGGTGTGTAATAGAGCAAACATATGGGCTCCTGAAGGCAACATTCAGGTGCCTGGACCTGTCTGGAGGAGCCCTCCTCTACTCGCCCCATAAGCTATGCCAAATACTCAGTGCCTGCTGCATGCTCCACAATCTAGCCCCGAGATGTCAGATATCATTGATAACAGATGAGGGGGAGGCAGTTGGACCAGTGGCTTGAAATGCTGAAATGCCAAGTGATGAAGAGCCAGAGGATGGAGGAGCAGGTGATTTCAGGGCAAATCTCATCAATCTGTACTTCAACTGACATATAGGTATGTGAAGTGGACCTTTTGAGGCACAACTTGAGGTAGATGGCTGCCATTACACCTCCTTACTTGCTTTATCAGTGGGTGTATCATGAGCTCCATTGCCTATGTGTGAGTTGTGTTTACAGACTGATAGGTTGTAATGTGTACAGTACAGTATCTTCTGCTATTTCATGTAGTGCTTCTTCAGATACTTACATACAGTTGTTATGGACTTCTCAGAATTGAGATATGTTTCCTACAATCTCATATCCTCTTTTCCTTCCACTCACTGAATTTGCTATTTCCTGCAACCTAGGCTTGAGGTATTCATTGTCAGTAGCCAATGGCAATTGCAGTCAGACATGAGAGGTGTACCTGACTGATACCTGGTTACATGGATTTAGTTTCAGTGGGGTGGTAACTTGTTAGTACATCCTTCATACAGGTGGGGTTGTAACTGCTTAGTCCTTTTCTATTATCATTGTAGTTGGGGGAATGTCAAATGGTGTATTATATGTCTGGTTATGTTTGTAGCCCATGTGTGATGATTGGATCATGGCCTCTGGCTTCACAATGGGTGGAGTAACTCTGTGATGGCCATGGGACCTAGCTGTGTTTGTGTTCTGACTTTGCTGTCCAAGGTGGTGGACATAACTGTATACCAACATAGGTGAGTGACAATCCTACAGGTATGGGTCCTTGTTAGTGTATGGTTGAAGCCCTGTGTTCTTCTGTGATGTTCTTTGTGTGTTCCATGGGTTATGTGAATATGTAGCTATGAAATGGGTATGTGAAGAGCATGTTCCATGGTGATATATAGGTCGAATCTGGGTGCCCTTGCTTCGTAGGTAGAATACAATGCGCGTGACTCCAATTACCAGTATATGTGCATTGTATGACACCATGGCTTACATCTTAATGGTACTCTCTGTCATACTCTATTTGCAGATTGGAATACTGTAGGAAAATGGCTCCCTGTTGCAGTTACCCCCCACTTTTTGCCTGATATTGATGCTGACTTGACTGAGAAGTGTGCTGGGACCCTGCTAACCAGGCCCCAGCACCAGTGTTCTTTCACTTAAAATGTACCATTGTTTCCACAATTGGCATACCCCTGGCACACAGATAAGTCCCTTGTAAAAGGAACCAGTGGTACCAAGGGCCCTGTGACCAGGGTAAGTCTCTAAGGGCTGCAGCATGTGTTGTGCCACCCTTAGGGACCCCTCACCTAACACATGTACACTGCCATTGCAGATTGTGTGTGATGGTGGGGAGAAAAAGGCAAAGTCGACATGGCATCCCCCTCAGGGTGCCATGCACACACAATACTGCCTGTGGCATTGGTAAGTCACCCCTCTAGCAGGCCTTACAGCCCTAAGGCAGGGTGCACTATACCACAGGTGAGGGCGTAGCTGCATGAGCAATATGCCCCTACAGTGTCTAAGTCTATTCTTAGACATTGTAAGTACAGTGTGGCCATATTAAGTGGATGGTCTGGGAGTTTGTCAAAAACTAACTCCACAGTTCCATAATGGCAACACACTGAATACTGGGAAGTTTGGTTTCAAACTTCTCAGAATAATGAACCCACACGGATGCCAGTGTTGGATTTATTAAAAAATGAACACAGAGGGCATCTTAGAGATACCCCCTGTATTTTACCCAATCCTTCATTGCAGGACTGACTGGTCTGTGCCAGCCTGCTGCTGAGAGACGAGTTTCTGCCCCCATGGGGTGAGAGCCTTTGTGCTCTCTGAGGACAGAAATAAAGCCTGCACTGGGTGGAGGTGCTTAACACCTCCCCCCTGCAGGAACTGTAACACCTAGCAGTAATCCTCAAAGGCTCAGGCTAGTGGAGATGCCCACACCCTGGACACAGCCCCCACTTTTGGCGGCAAGTCCAGGGGAGATAATGAGAAAAACAAGGAGGAGTCACCCACCAGTCCGGACAGCCCCTAAGGTGTCCTGAGCTGAGGTGACCCCTGCCATTAGAAAACCTCCATCTTGATTTTGGAGGATTCCCCCAATAGGAATAGGGATGAGCCCCCCTCCCCTCAGGGAGGAGGCACAAGGAGAGTGTAGCTACCCTCAAGGACAGTAGCCATTGGCTATTGCCCTCCCAGACCTAAACACCCCCCTAAATTTAGTATTTAGGAGCACCCCAGAACCCAGGAAATCAGATTCCTGCAACCTGAAGGAACACGAAGAACTGCTGACCTACAAGCCTGCAGAGAAGGAGGAAGACGAAAATTGCTGTGGACCCAGCCCTACCAGCCTGTCTCCAACTTCGAAAACCTGCTCCAGCGACGCATCTGACAGGGACCAGTGACCTCTGAAGCCTCAGAGGACTGTCCTGGACTAAAGAACCAAGAAACTCCTGTGAACAGCGGCCCTGTTCAAAACCAGCTACTTCTTTGCAACAAAGAAGCAACTTTCCAAGACTGCACGTTTCCCGCCGGAAGCGTGAGACTTCACACTATGCACCTGACACCCCCGGCTCGAGATTCAGAGAACCAACACCTCAGGGAGGACTCCCCCTGCAGCTGCGAGCCCATGAGTAACCAGAGACGACCCCCCTGAGTCCCCACAGTGACGCCTGCAGAGAGAATCCAGAGGCTCCCCCTGACCGCGACTGCCTGTAACAAGGGACCTGACGCCTGGAACCAACACTACACCCACAGCCCCCAGGACCTGAAGGAACCGAACTTCAACACAGGAGTGACCCCCAGGCGACCCTCTGCCTAGCCCAGATGATGGCTGTCCCGAGAAGCCCCCCCTGTGTCTGCCTGCACCGCTAGAGTGACCCCCGGGTCCCTCCATTGTTTCCTATCTAAAACCCGACACCTGCTTTGCACACTGCACCCGGCCACCCCTGTGCCGCTGAGGGTGTGTTTTGTGTGCCTACTTGTGTCCCCTCCAGTGTTCTACAAAACCCCCCTGGTCTGCCCCCCCAAGGACGCAGGTACTTACCTGCTGGCTGACTGGAACCGGAGCACCCCTGTTCTCCATGGGCACCTATGTGTTTTTTGGGCACCTCTTTGACCTCTGCACCTGACTGGCCCTGAGCTGCTGGTGTGGTATGTTTGGGGTTGACTTGAACCCCCAACGGTGGGCTGCCTATGCCCCAGAACTGAGACTTGTAAGTGTTTTCCTTACCTCCCAATCTAACCTTTACTTACCTCCCCCAGGAACTGTTGATTTTTGCAGTGTCCTCTTTGAAAATAGCTTATTGCCATTTTTACAAAGACTGTATATGATATTGCTTTCATTCAAAGTTCCTAAAGTATCTAAGTGACGTACCTTGCATTTAAAGTGTTTAATGTAAATCTTCAGCCTGTGGTTCTTAAAATAAACTAAGAAAATATATTTTTCAATCTAAAAACATATTGGCCTGGAATAAGTCTTTGAGTGTGTGTTCCTCATTTATTGCCTGTGTGTACAACAAATGCTTAACACTACCCTCTGATAAGCCTACTGCTCGACCACACTACCACAAAATAGAGCATTAGAATTATCTACTTTTGCCACTATCTTACCTCTAAGGGGAACCCTTGGGCTCTGCGCACACTATTTCTTACTTTGAAATAGTATATACAGAGCCAACTTCCTACAAATACTGCCTATACTATTGAGTAGACCTGGATTTCTACCTCAATGACATCTTTCCTGTGGCATTTCTGTTGTGATGTGTCTCCTGCTGAGGGAGCCTCCATCTGATGACCATTACACTGGATGTTCGTTTCAGGGGGCGATGATCAGACCACAGTTGGCAAGCATGACTATTGTTGATGTATTATAAAAGACACAAATACAGTAGCTGTGTTTAAATGTGATTTATTGTGCATTCTAAAATACTGAAAGTAAACATTAAAGTGCATAAATGGTAGATGGATTCATCAGAGTAGCTGCTCCACCAGTTGCTTACACAGGTTCAGTGTCCTTGTACCATGGGACAATGGAGTTATGTTTCAGTACAGTCAACAGGGTGTCTCAGTGCACACAAGGATGACACATCTAGAGAGGTTCACTTCCTAACAGTGGGTTTGGTCTTGACATCTGCTCCAGCTGGATGTCTGGGTGGACAATCATTGCAGGGGGTTCTTCAGCTACAGAGGGAGGGGTGTCTGAGGCATGTGATTCTCCTGGCAGGGCCTCCATTCCACTTGCTGCCGCAGATGAAGATGGGACAGATGTAAAGTTGCTAGTGGAAGGGACCTGACCTTGTGAGGAGAAGGTCATCAGGGTGGTATTAATGTCCTTTAGCACCCCTGCAATGGTAACCATGAGGGCATTTTGTCCCTGCCACTACTGCATAACTTCCTGATAGTTTTTCCTCTGCAGCCTTTGATTTCCCCCCAACATGGTGATTTTTTTGCCTATCCTGTCCTGGGAACGTTGGTCTGCTCCCAAAACTTGGGAGATGATTTCCAGGTCAGTGGAGTCCCTTTGAGGCCCCATCCTCTGGCCCACAGCATCCCTCCCACACACCCTACCCCCACCTGCCTGTGCCCCTAGTACTGTGTGCCCACTGCCAGTGATTGCAGGTCTGTTATTGTTAGAAGTGTCAAGGTTCGATTCAGGTCCCTGTACTGTGGGGCACACTATTGATTGAACAGTCTTTGGGACACAGGTTTGGGGGCAAATGGTTACCTGTAATGTGAATGCACCAGGGGTGAGAGGAGTTAATGTGGGCAGGATGAGGCTGGGAGTAGTTGACTGACCAGGTGTCCCAGATGGGCCAGTTTGTTTGTCAGTGTCCAGACATCCAGTGCCATTGTCCTCACTGGGGCCTTCATCCTGAGGGTGACTGGCAGTCTTAGGTATCTACCCCATGGTGGCAATGGCAGGGTTACCTGTGGAGGGAGTGAGACACAAAGTTCAGGTTAGAATGCATGTTTGGTCAACTCTTTGTCAGATGCAGACAGTGGCTTTATATGATTCCCTGCAATGACAATGGCAGATGCTGCACAGCATGCCTTAGTTGTACATACAACTGAGTGACTTGTTTTCCTTGCTCCATGTTGTGGGCTGTCATACTGATTGGATACAGGTTTTTGGGCTGTTGGGATCTGATATTGTCTTATGATTGACATGACTGTTCATCTCTGCTACCTAGTGAATGGCCAGGCTTGCTAGATGTCCCACATTGGAGCTGCTCAAAGCACCATGGTGTCCTAGTGGGTACACAGTATGGGAGTATGCAGGGGAAACTGTCCTGTATCTAGATGCTGTGCATGTGCATGGAGTCTCCCATCTTACTTTCCCACCCATGTCTCTCTTTTTCTGGTTTGGGATCTTTGATCTGTTGCCATTGGGAGTGGTAACTAGACTGAAACAGTGTTTTGGTTGGGTTGGTGTTGTGTGTATGCCATTGCATTGTTCTCATTACCATGTACTGGTCTTCAGTGGAACAATCTAGTAGGTTTAGCTAGTACACTACTCATACAGGCATGACATGTGATGTGCCGTGCACACTCCAGGTGATGGCTTAGTGCATTCTGGGAGTCATAGTGATCTGATCAGCCTACGGTTAGCATGCCATTTCCAAGGGCTGTGAGGGCAGTTGGGCTGAGTGGGGTGTAGCATGCAAGAGAGGGGCATGAAGCGATTAGATGAGAGGTGTAGTGGCACATTTAGTTAATTAGGGAGGATTTGGGTGGTGAGGCAGCATGCAGGACTAGTCAATTGTGTGACATGACTGTTGTGGGTACTTACCAAACTCCAGTCCCCCAGGTATTCCAGTCAGGCCTTCTGGATGCAGTGTGTCCAAGACCCTCTCCTCCCATGTGATGAACTGTGGGGTAGGAGCTGGGGGGCCACCGCCAGTCTTCTGCACGGATATCTGGTGCCTGGATGCCATGGAACACACCTTCCCGTAGGTCTTTCCACCTCTTCCAAATCTCCTCCCTATGTGTGGATGACTGCCTACAGAATTGACCCTGTAGACTATCCTTTGCAACAACTCTATCATCCAAGCAGTTGATGTTTGTTGGGCCTGGATGTTAGTGTAGGGGTTCAGTGTTGGGCAATTGGTTTAGTGAGGTTGCTGCTTTGTGAGGGAGTGACGGTTATTGCGGATTGTATGTGCTCGTGTTGTGTGTATTATGTTAGTTGTGCTGATGTGGGGTGTGTGCTAAGTGAGAAGTGTATGTGTGCCTATGATGTAAAATTGCTAGATCTATCTTATCAGCTTCTTTGAGCATGTGTATGGCATTCTGTTTGCAAAAGATTGTGGGTTGTGTAGGGGTGTGTTATATAGTGCAGTGAATAGGTGTGTCTGGTGTGTGTATGTGTGTCAGGTATGGGGTATTTAAACTATCCAATGTGGTGTGGTGTTCTCACTGATGTTGGTTCTAACCGCGGTGGGTCGGACCGCCAATGATTTTCCATCATGGAAGAACCACTGTGATGATTTGTGGCTTGTAATCTGGTGGGTGGTATTTTGTCAGATGGCGGTGCTGATGGTGAGACCGCCTCTTTCCCATCCGGTCTTTTGGCGGCCAACATTGCGGCAGTCTTTCCATTAGATCACACAACTCGTAATGAGAGCCAATGTCTCTCTTCCACCTGAAATGTACCATTGAATAGCGAGGATGTGGGAAGGAAGTGGCTTGCAGCTGTTAACTTTAAACTCCTTGATACAAAAAAAAAGTGACAGAAATTACATTAGAAAAAATAACAAGATTGGATGGGTCTAAGAGGTTCAAATTGCAGCCTTTCAAGGACAAAATAACAAAACAGTGCTTCATGGAAATTCCCATTTAAGCCCATAGAAAACATATACATAAAATACATTAGGGGGCATCCAAATCTGTTTTGTTCACTAACCTCCTTGTCCTACATGGAAAATAATATATTTCAGTACTATAACATCCCGATCAATGAGCTTTTATCCTCAAGCTGAAAAGAGATAAAAGCTATTAAGGATGTAGAAATCTATAATGAAATAGGAAAGATGCTTGTTTTACAGTACCCTCTCTATATCTGCTTTACATCAAGCGTGTTCTCAAGAGCCTCATTCAGCGCAGAAACCATACAATATAATTTGTTTACTTTGGAAAAGGCTTCTTGGATAATGTTAAATTAACCACTGAGGCGTGAAAGCAGTAATACACTGGCTAACAAATGCCTCAAACAAACTACAAGTGAGTTGGCAATCCAATCCAAGGCTAGGTGTTAAGATTGACGATGGTTTGCTATGCATAAACGATGATGTGGCACTTTTGTTGCAGCAGTTTTAATTCTCTTTCGATATATTGAACAAAAATATGTTGTGTTATAGCTCTGCTTACATTCGTGATAATGGTTCTTGGAATTTACAGTCCAAATGTTGCAAGCTCTTAGTATGATAGCCATGCAGTGTGTTAGAAATGGGATTTCTGGTTGGCTAGGGTATGCACCTCAGCCATGCAGAACCTACCCACTCTAGTCAGGGCAAGGGAGTTACACGTCCAAGATAACTCCTGCTCACCTCCTTGGTAGCTTGGCACGAGCAGTCAGTCCTATCCCAGAGGCAATGTGTAAAGAATTTGCACAACAGACACAACACACGTGATGCAATATCCCTGCCACAAAGGAAACACAACACCAGATTATATGAAAATATACTGTATTGTACACAACGCAATTATTAGACCAAACATCACATATTAGTACTATCCTGCCACCTAGCAGTTGTCAGAACGTTACACCATAGTTACTCTGCAAACTAACAGAAGTCACATATAACACACAGGTTACTCAGTATTCTGCAACATAAGCAGTGGTCAGGGAACACGTTATTACACCAAAGCACTTGTCATAAGAATATCATAAAACGCCCATAGTAGGAACATTAGAAACATATGGCAAGTCATAGGAATACATATCAGCAAATCATGTCCATAAAAGGAACATGTGCACACATATATAAAAACATCATCAAACAGGTGGGCAATATATAAATCCAAGTCTGTAGAAAGAACGTTGAATTAGGTATAGAGTCCCTGGTAGGGAATACCTGTGTTGATAAAGGCACCTCCAGTTCCTTTAGACAAAAAATGGGGCCCACGGCACTCGTCTGCACAAAACGGGGGCATCCTGTGAGCGCCGGGACCGAGAGGGGCGGCATGCACTCTCTCTGTACTCATGATGGGCCCCTCTGGGACCCGCGATCGGTGGGGGCCCCCCTACGCCTCCAACGGCCCTCATGAAGGGGGGCAAGATCAGCAATTACTTCTGTGGAGGAGGGGGCGCCATGCACCCCCTCTGCTTTAAGGATGGGCCCCTCCTGGGGCCTGCAAAGAACAACAGTGGGGCCCCCGGTGCTCCTCTGCACAAAACGGGGGCCTCCTGTGAGCTCTGGAACCAAGAGGGGCGGCATGCACCCTCTCTGTACTCCTGATGGGCCCCATTGGCGCCCGCGATCGGTGGGGGCCCCCCTAGGCCTCCACCAGCCCTCACGAAGGGGAGCAAGATCAGCAATTACTTCTGTGGAGGAGGGGGGCTCCACGCACCCCCTCTGCTTTAAGGACGGGCCCCTCCTGGGGCCTGCAAAGAACAAAAATGGGGCCTGGCGGTGCGGGCAGCCTCCGATGAGGCTTCCACCTCGCCCGCCATGAAGCTGTAGCCCAATAAGGAGGTAGGGGGGCCCTCGAGCCTCGGTCCTCCTCCAACGAGGCCACTCGGGCCTCAGGTCATGAAGAAATGAATTGCGCTCCTCCGGGAACGAGTACTGAGGCGGCTGGGGCTCCCAGCCAGCTCGGTTGCTCCCTAAGCCAAAAAGGAGCACTTGGGCGGCAGGAAAAACCTTGCTGGTTCTCTGCTGATTACTGGAGCCGCGCCCAGGCTGTCCGTCCGACTGGCACGCGAACTCACCTTCCCCTGGGCTGCGGCAGTGACGATCTCAAAAGAGGTTTCTCTTTGGTGACCCAAGGCACCATCAGGAACACACTGGCTCCTATCTTCATCAGGTTGTGCCCCGGGGGTCTGGTGTAGCGCATTTCAGTCGCGCTGAGTTGAAGAAGCCTCCCCGGGCTGAGGTGGTGATCTTGGCCACCACGACACGCTCTGTCAAGAGCGCTGGAACCAAAAAGGAAGCCCGGGTTGCGGCAGTGATGATCACGGCAGCAAAAGCGCACGCTCACATTGCTTTAAGGATCTAGAGATGAAGGGCTTTCCCAAGCGCTAATTTTGGCAAGTGCTGAAGCACTCCTTCATGCTTTACAAGGTGACAGGAGTCAGGGGCCACAGCACCCTGCTCCTAGGGCACAGAGTCCAAAGAAAAGGCCCACAGGTGGAGGGGCTCAGCAACAGGCCAGCACAATGAAAATGCAGCAAGTGGCAAGTCCTTCACAGTGACCAAGCAGGTCACAGGTCAGCAGCAGCAGTCCATGGCGGTCCCTGGTGAGTCCTTCCAGCATTTCTGTGTCCAGTTCCAGGATGTGTCAGGTGTCTCCAAATTGTGGGGAAAATTCCTCTGTACTTATACTCAGTCCTTTCAGTGTTTTACAATGGTAGGGCAAGGAGGTTCCAACCAGTTACAACTGGTTCTGGGAGTGCCCCCTCTCTCCTCCAGCACAGGCTCCAGTCATCAGTGGGGGGGTTAACGACCCTATCGTGTGAGGCCAGGGCACAGCCTTTACAAATGTAGGTGTGCCCCGCCTCTCCCTTCTCTCAGCCCAGGAAGACTATTAAGTATGCAGATGCACCTCTGTGACACCTCCACCCTCCCTGTGTACAGGCTGTCTGAAAAGAATGCACAAAGCCCCAACTCTCAGTCTGCCCAGGTGTGGATTGGAGTCAAGCTGCATAACACCAGAGTCATAAGCACAGATAAATACACTCTTTCTAGAAGTGGCATTTCTGTGATAGTAATAAAAAATACACCTACCCCAGTAAGCAGCATTTATTATCACCATCACAACCATACCAAACACGCCTATGCTACCCCTCATAAATCAGACAAAACCACTTACACATAAGGCAGGGCATTTCTAATGCAATCGTATGAGAAGGCAGCACTCACAGCAGCGAGACACCAAGTTAGGCTGTTTGTCACCACCAGGACAGGCCACTCAACCTGGCACATGTCCTACCTTCTACATACATGGCACCCTGCCCATAGGGCTACCTAGGCCATACCTTAGGGATGACTTACATGTAGTAAAAGGGGAATTCTGGGCCTGGCAAGTAAATTTACATGCCAGGTCCCTGTGGCAGCAAATTGCGCACACAGGCCCTCCGCTAGCAGGCCTGAGACAGGTTTGAAAGTCTACTTCAGTGGGTGGTGCAAGCAGCACTGCAGGCCCACTAGCAGTATTTAATTTACAGGCCCTGGATATAGAGATACCACTGTACAATGGACTTATAGGTAAATTAAATATGCCAATTAGGTATAAGCCAATCATCCCAACTTTAGATGGGAGAGCACCTGCAGTTTAGCACTGGTCAGCAGTGATAAAGTGCTCAGAGTATTAGAGCCAACAGCGAGAGGTCAGAAAAACCAGGAGGAAAGAGGCAAAAAGACTGGGGATGATCCTGTGTAAGGAAAGAAGTCCAACACAGTGCCTTTTTCCTGAAAGTAAATTAATGGATCTGTTTTTAGGTCTCGGCTCTAGACAACGCCCATGCGCTGTCTTGAACCAAGACATGCTGTAGATTCTTCTGGGATTAAAGCCCCCCACAGGCTGCTCATTTGCTGGCACCATGGTTGCTCAATTAATCGTCCTCCTGAATTGTCAATGGGATGCATACGTCATGCCTCTTTTGGTGTTTTGCCCTCCCGATCACACGGCCCAACTACTTTTAAACTTACCCAGCAGGCATTGTTTCAGAGCTACTTTTTTTATTCCTGATAATGGGTGAACGATCCCGCCACATTTTAGGAGCGCTGGACGAACGTAACGCAGCATTACACGGCATGCTCAGCAGTTATCTAATTCTTCCCATGTGCTCAAGGGGTACTTTATTATATGTGCCCTGTCTACTGTAGGGCTGCATGGGGTTGCCAAGGCACCTTCTTGGATTCCTAGGTAGCTGCATTTTTTTTTTTTTACTTTATTACTGTTAATTGTTTTATGGGAATCATAGCTGCTTTCTCCTTCGCTGTACTGTTTACTTCAGGAGCTGCCTCTTTCTTCATGGCAGCCTCTCGAAAACTGCATTCCCTGTATGAGTGCAGCTACTTGGGCACTGCATTCTTTCTCGGAAGCATAGGGTATATCACACAAAGCAGATGTGATGAGGCCAGGAGGAAGAGAGTGAGAAGTTATAATTAGGACAATATGGCAGAGTAGCCTGAACATTTTTTTTTCCACATTTTACACACTTAAGTTACACAGTTACATTATTGTAAACATTCGTTTGGCCTTGCTAAGTTTGATACCCACTCAAAAGGATAAAGCTAAAATCGACCTCCAGGAAGTATTTTATTACTTATTCTTAGGGTCACTGAATTATATGGTTCTGTGGTGTTTTGTGTATAATTACTGTTTTCCCACATAATCCTCGTAATGTACATCATTTGCATATTTCAGAAAAACAAATCTAGCTCAAATGGCTCAAAACGTACCTACGGAAAGCCAAATGAGATGGTGTGATTGGACAGACTTTGGGCAAAGGTTAACTGGCCTCAGTTTCGGTTTTTGATTGATATAGTCGGGTGTTAAACTGATACCAATAAGGTGAATCCTTTCCCCCAAACAGTGTTAACGGGTCGTTAAAACAGACAATAGTGCCACAGAATACAGAATTTCTTGTGAGCTACTTAAGCCCTTCTATTTAATATATGGTACTCCACTGCCACATAATGCCACACGTGGCCCTACTTATACTGCATGGTTTCTGGATCTGCCCCAGTGCAAGCGGGGTTCTTAGTGCAGATATTATATTCTACGATTGTCCTAAGTCATTTTTTATGTTTACTATTTCCAGTTCTGATCATATTTTTTCACACAGATCTGGTTTGCATCTTCATTAGTTTTGGATCATAAGCTTTGGTTGGGGGGGAGGGTTCCCCTTAGAGTATTTTGTGTAGTGACCTTAAATCAAGGCAATTGTGCTTTTCTTTGATTTGAGCAATTTTGATTAGGGTTACGTTGCAACTGTTGATTTTGTTCCTCTGTAGCTTGTGCTGGAATGTGTCTCTCTCTTTATCCCCTTCCTCATCCCCCAACCCCCACTTATATTTCTTCATTCCTCCATGCATCATTTCTGAGAAGGAAACCAAAGATGAGGATTCATTTTCCCTTTTATTGGCTACAGATGCTCATAATTTAAAGGGGATCAATGAAAGCAAGATGCTGTTTAGCAGGAGGAATGCAATAACTTTACCTCTGCCCCTCATACCAATCCACGTTTAAAATAAACAAACAACATCGTTTCACTTCCCCTGAAGGCTGCTCCCTCAGTATTGCAGAAGATATTCTGCCTGCAGCAATCTAAGCCCCACAGAGATCACTGCACAAGCAGGGCCGGTGAAGACAACAACCATTCATCTACACATAATTCAACAAAACACCGCGAAATTTAGTGTCACACAATCCACACCATATAATTCCACTACACACAACACATTCAAACATCTCACAATTCCATGACACACAGTTCAGCTACACACAGATCCACTCCACCTCATTCCACTCCGTGCTACATAGTTACAATCCAACAATTTGACTACACATTTCCACTCCCCTCCGTGCCACATAATACCACTCCATGCAACACAATTAAACTCCAGATAAGTCGATTAAACATAATTCCACTCCAACCTACATAATTACATTTCCCACCACATATTTACACTCTACATATATCCACTCAACTCAAAAACACTTTATTGCATTCCGCAAAATTCAACACTGCAACATGCCACATATTTCCTTTCCTCATCATGCTACATAATTCCACACAACGCTACACAATTCCACACCACAAAATTCAATTCCACACATGCAACATATTTACACTCTGCATAATACGATTCAACACCACATAATTCAGCTTCACAAAATTACACTCTACTCCATACTACATAAATACACTTTGCATAATTCCACTTTATGCCACACAGCAACACTCCACATAAATACACTCCACACAATGCCACATAATTCCACTCAACATATTTTCACTTGGTGCCCCATAGTTCCACACCACACAGTTCAACTCCACACAGTTCCATTAAACACCACATTATTCCACAACACATACTTTCACCCCACAACACATAATTCCACTACACCTCACATAATTCCACTACACCTCACATACATCCGATCTGCACCACAGAATTCCAAATCATGCTGCAAAATTCAACCCCACGCCACATAATTCCACTCCACTACATGCCACTTCACAACACACAATACCACTCCATGTAATTATACTCCAGGACACACAATCCCACTCCATATAATGCAACTAGACTCAATACCACATAGTTACTATCCACACAATTCCACGCAACACAATTGCACTCCAACCTACACAATTCCACTCGGCACAACATACATCCACTCCACTCTATAATGCATAGCTAAAAGACATAAACAGTGACAACGTTAATAGCTTATGAATTGCAGACCAATTGGCTCAACCAATGCTTGTTTCCTAGTCATATTAGGACCCATAGGTCTTACCTTACTCCTAAATTACATCAAGTCTATATGCCCCTCCAAACAAGGGCTCTCTTTATTTCAGTCTGGAAAAGTTTGACCAGTCATTGACATGCACTTCTCTCTTCCTTTAGCAACAGTATATGCGCCTAAACTATTTGCAAACTCACTTTGTACCATAACCTTAATATTTAGAAGAAGAATGTCAACAAGAGCCGTGTGTAACAACACCAATAATCACGTTTAGCATCTAGTGGCTTGGACAGCAAATGACAGCATCTTATATTTAAGTTGTACGAAAAATAATGCCATGGAACACGTTTCCAACCTCCATGTATCAATCCCTTCGAAACTACACCAATCTGTGAATTTCATCTTTCTTACCTCCTTACTGTAATGCTTATGGTACAAACAAATATTCCACTTAATCCCCACAATCTATATGTATACAAATTCAATTGCAACCAATACCACCTTTGACCCCCACCATAAATGTAAACTCCACACATGCAATTTAATAATGGCCTTTTCTCAGTATTTGATTGAAAAGGTCAGTATTGTGAAAATGTCTCGCCCTTGTCCTTTTTAGGGTCGAGCGCAAAGTGCTCTGTCCCTGGTGTAATCTCTCTGTGGGCTTGTAACAACACCCATGTCACTCCTACCAGTTTGGTTGGTTCCTGGGCTTGCCTTTTAAAATTCACTTCATTTAATTTGTGAAAGGCATGCTTACATCATGCCTTTTCTGGGATTTAGCCCTCCTCAAGCGCACCGACCAACTACTGAAAACAGACGAGGCTCGATGTTTTCCGTATGGTTTCTGGACTACCTTTTCTCTTTATTTTGCAGCTCAATCTCGCTGGGCAGTAGTCAAGCGCTTTGCATGACATCGACCCTGTTATATGAATATTTGCACTTTTGCTGGTTACATGGATAATTGCATTTTTGCAGGTTACATGGATAATTGCACTTTTGCCGATAGCTTTCACCGCAAGCAAACTTCTGTTTCCTTTTGTGTATCTGCTTTGCATTGATGGCGGCCATTGCCTCGCTTATGTGAAACTTACTTTTCAGTTTATGTGGCAAGAAAAGTCTGGTTAGGTATGTGAACTGTTTTACTTTTCATTTGCAATTTATGCGGCAAGAAAAGTCCAGTTAGGAGTTTACAATGCTAATAGCTCTAACTCGAGCAAAGGTGAGACCCATTGCATTGCAAATGCTTGTTTCCCATTGCGATAGTGGATAGTGGATTGTGGCTTGGGCATATGCAAAGCTTGCATAGTGGAGCCTTACTAGTGGCCTGTGGTCAAAGCACCCAAAGGCTCCATTGTGACTCACGCTGTTTGAAGGCACATAAAACAAAATGGCATTGTTCTCATAAACCACTTTAATGAGGATGTAAGGTTCCAGATCATCAGTAATGAAAGAATATCTGCCCCAAATATAATAGATACCAAACCCCAAATAAGATTGTCACCGGTCTGATGAGTTGGTGACCTGAGAAATCCAAGTAACCAATTATTTCATTGCAAATTTGCATTAACCAGGGCAAATCTAGCTTGGCATCACAATGATTATCCTTGAGCAAGAATATAATGCATCTGCTGGTCTTTCACATGCAGCTGGGTCCGAAGCAAGAGCTATCATCTATTTAAAGCTACTTAAAGCTAACCTAAAGAACACTGAAACGAACAAGAGGAGGAGATGGGGCCTACGGCCAGAGTTGCGAGAATTGGGGAATCTGGTTCGAGCCCTGGTGCATACTCAATATGAACTGATTCTAGGAAAATCATTTAATTTCTCCTCGTCTAACAAAAAAATGTATTAGTCTTTTGATCTGTAACGTAATCTGGTGCTCATGTAAAGCGTTCTAATGTCTTTGGGTCAAGTTCATCCAAAATAAACACTACAAAAAAAATAAAAAATACAATGCCCTCGTCCCATCATCCCTAACTAGAATATTCTGTCACTGCTTGCAAGCTTCTAAAATATAACAGAGAAAACCAAAGTAGTGCAAGTCATATCTGCCGAAGTCTGCCAGTTTTTCCTTCATTTTAAATTCAAACAAAGTTCTAAGTCGCACCCAAACTCATACATTCGTATAGAATCTTACTTGAGTAGTTCAAATCATTAATATGTTTTGCACTGCTCATCAGACATCATAAGCAATAATAGCAAACTTTATTCTACAGCACTTCGATTCTATTGGTGGAAAACATGAAACTCGTTGATACCACATATCGACATTTGTATGTTGTGTATTTCCTTCATTATTCTGAACTGTTCTCTGAGACCTGAAGTTTCAGGCATGATGAGCAGAGTCTTGGGGCTCTCCGAAAACTAAAGGAGCCTAGTGTCTCCTCCCCCCATTCTCATTCAAATGATATAGCCTTTGTGTCATGTTTCAACCCATTCCCCAGTTCTTCCTCAAATTCATATCATCACATATTTAAAATATCTGGCCTACCACTGAATGACCATACCTCCCTCAGCTTTTTTTTTCAAAATTTCTGACAAACATTTAAAAATGATTTGCCTCATGCCACCTTCCCCGTGACTCGCCTGAACATATTTGGAAAATGTCTGACCTATGCATTCAACCTCTGCCTCCGTCAATTTTTCCCTCCTAATCCTTGCATAAACTAATTATAAGACCTGTTGCATACAACTTGTACACCTACTTTGGACTGTGTCCTTAACCGTCAAATATGTAAACATTCCTTTTCTCGTACCAATCCCCTACATATTATTCAGAATCTACACCGCCCTCCCACTAAGAGTATGGTTCACTATTCTCTCAATATGAGTGTGCAGAACAGTCATTCTATCTGTAGGAAATTGGGTTACTGGTTGAGGGGCGTGAAACTCTACTCAAGAAGCAACAATTTTGAACCAGTTTGAAACACAAGGAAACCCTAAATTGACCTGTTGTCACCCTTATGGTAGATTGGCAAAAACAGTCAGGTTTATCACAGAGGCAACGTGTAAAGTATGTATAGAGCACAGAAACAAAGTGAAAACACAAGAAAAATCCCACTCCAATTTAGAAAACATAGAGTAAAATGTGGTCAATTATTTGACACCAAAACAACAAAAATACAATTAGTAGAACCAGTGAAATGCAATTTTAAAGGTTTTGTGAAACTCCAAAAAGAAGTTAAAGGCTCCAACTGTGGTTATCTGGTTACATTAGACGAGGTCCAAGTCACAAGTCCAGTCTGACTGTGATGGCGCTCGGGCCAGATACAGGACTGAGTTCAGTCTTCTGAAAAGTATCTTGTGGTCTGGCAGTCGAGATGCAAAGTCCTTTCGTTGAGCTGCACAGATTGTTGTCGAGGAGCCTTCCACAAGGAGCTGCTATGTGAGGTCTAGTGTTGAGATGTATTGCGCAGTGGTGGAGTTGATGACTGTCAATGAAGAGTTGTGATGCAATGTCCTGGGTCAAAGTTGAGAAAGCCAGTGAGGCTTGTGGAAACTTACACTGTGATCCGTCGGCTTAGGGGGTGAGATGATTCGCACTGGACCAGCATTAATGAAGCCACTGGTGCTTGTGACAACTTGTGCTAAGGTGTATTAGCATTGCTTCTCACTGGGCCAGAGGTGATGCAATCTGTGTCATGCTGAGTGAAGGTGTGTTGACTTAAAAGAAGCCCTTTTGTGTCTCTGTGTCACTTGAACAGGGGGCCAGTGACTGAACCTTGGAGAATCTTTGGTCCACACAGACACGCTGGGTTCAGCAGGGTAGCTTACAGACGCAAAAGTGTCCTGTTGAAGCAACAGCAGGCCTTGGGCAGCCAAGCAGTTCTATGTCAACAAACAGCCAACAGAACAAATTTCACAGTTTGACAGTCCTTTCTCGTACAGTCCATAAGTCCAGACGTGATCCGAAGAGTTGGGTCTGAGGGTCCACCACTTGTATCTGGTGCCAACAATAAAGTGGGAGAAGGTCCTAGAGTTCCTCCCTTACAGAGGTGTTTGGAATTTCCTGCCTCCCTGCCCTAGCCCCGGCCTTTGTGAGTGTGCTGTGGCAAAGTCTTTCTGTTGTGCAAGTGTGGTAGTTGAAAACTCCTCCCTCTCATCCTGACAGAGATGGCCCATATTGCACACACCTATTCCCTCTTTGTCTCACTGTCTTGGAGTAATACACAAAGACCAACTGCCAGCTAAACCTAGTTGTGTGAACCAGGATACATGCTGCATGCACCAAATAGTTAGGACAAGAACATGTCAACTTTCTTAAAGTGTCATTTTCTGAATTATGACCTAAATTGCAACCTTATCATCAAAGAGGATTTTAAATTATAATTTTTTAAGATACCAAAACTCAACTTTTCTACCTGGACCCAGCTGAAAAGTTTCACATGATCACTTTTAAATGTTTATCCTATGGGAGATGCAGGCCTTTTCGTAGTGAAAAACAAATTTAAGAGTTTTTCAATGCCATGGACAGGGGGCCCAGGAACGAGGTAGTGCACAGTACTATAAGGCAGGTACTGATTGAGAGGCCTTACCTGCTGAACTTCCAATGCCAGATACAACAGATGCTGGCATGTTTCCTGTGGTAACACCTGGAGTGGCAGGCCACTGAGATTGCACTGGGTGGACAGGTGGCAATATAGGCGCATCCCCTGGACCCTCAATGTTCTGAGAACCTAGCAAATTTGCAGCTGCCCCCCTCCCCCAAGTGAAGGGAGCACTTGGCTAACAGGCAGGTCAGTGGTGACCAATTCTACATCGTCAATGGGATGTCAGCTGCTTCCTCCTTTATTCCTCCCCGCTGGAGTGGGCCTTAGTGGGTGAATGTGTCTGGTGACTACTTGCTGATGTGGGACTGCTTTACCCATCAGGGTGTGAACTTGGAGGTCCAGTAAGGAACTGAGTGGTGCAGATAGCTATCCTACACACCTCACCCCCTATGTGTTAATTCCATCTACAGTGCTTGAAACTGGAGCTCTGTAGGCGAGTGGATGAGCAACTGATCATACTGCTATACCTCACAGTGCTTCCTAGAGAGAGACTTCCTTTTTGGACTTTAGGGTAGGGAAAGACATCCTTTTTGCATCTGCACCTCTCATAGTGCCTGCAGATCCTACCAATACTTCCTTGGTGATGCAATGGTGCAGTCCAAGAACACCAAGAATATGGCCTCAAATGCCATTGGGGCTGCAGACCAATGGACCCCCCTTAAAAACTTCCTAGGGATATTGTGCCATCTGGAAGCTACCCTGCACAGTCATTCTACTCAAGGTGCTCCCTGTCATCTTGGACACTAAAACCATGTTAGAAGCCAAAGTTTACTCTGTCTCCCTGGACATCAACCTTCTTCAGGCAGACCACTGGAAACTGATGGAACAGGTGAATAAAGAAAAATCCTCTGTGACCTCCATGCGCCCCACTATGCACAATCCTCAAGTGCAAATGAAACTTATGAAAGATTAGATATCCTTCCTGCATCGGAGGGCTGAGGATGCTGAGGGCTGATCTAGAAAGAAACATTTTCGATTTGTGGGGTTCACCTAATGCTCAGAATGCACGTGCCTTTGGGGAATCACGAGTATAGAGCTTATCCTTGAGAAATGGTCATTGACCATGGTGCTGGAGGATAGATCCTCCAAGTTTTTCAATGTGGAACATGCCTATCGCTTACTAGGTAGATCACCACCGTCGGGAGCTCCCCTTGCGACTAGCAATTGCTCATTTCCTGAACTATAGAGAAAAGGATTCAATACTCCACTTGTTCAGATCCAAAAGCCCCTGGAAGTTTTATGGGGATCATTTCTGCCTACCTGAACTTCACTATGAAAGACCAACACCTATGCAACTCCTACACCATGGTCAAATGTCAGCTATGGGAGCTCCAGATCAAATACACCCTATTGTACCCTGCGAAGCTTATAACAACAGATGGACAAATGTCTCACTTTTTCTCCTCCCCTGAAGATGTGTGGACCTGGCTCCATGTTAAAGGATTGGCAATCACCTCCACTGAGGCACAAGTGAATGGCGAGTGGCTAACACCCTGATACTGCTGCAAGAAACAGCGAAACATGAGGTATCATCCCCCACAAGATTACATGGCTAGGGAGCAGGTGCAGGCCGTAGTAGAGGCACTGCATCACAGACAGAATCCAGCAATGCTAACAAATATTAACTATGACTTCACCAGGCCATATGCTGAAACAACTACAAGACCTCTCACAGCAGCTTCCCATTATCATTGATCACATCCTTCGATCCAATTGGCTTCCCGGCCCCACTGAAAACTTTCTATCTCCCAAAAAGTTTCTAAGTGAGAAAGTAACTTTGTGACCAGAACAAAACTTGTCCCAGCCCAGTGCAATCAGTTGCCCATGAGTTAGTGCTCACTGCTTCTTGGCTTTAGTTTTAAATAAAAACTTGAAACATTCATAAATTTAATTCTACTATTTGGATTTTTGTCATTTTAGTGTAATTTTATTTGTTAAAATATTCTCTATTTTTGTAAATTGATTTGGGATTTTTCTTGTGTTGTGTTTTTACCTTACTACTGTTTGGTTGAGTACTGCTAAAGCACTACTAAAGTACTACTTTACAGCAGAGGCTTCCAACCGTTTTGTAATAAGAGCTACTTATGTTTGATGAAAATCAGATAGAGCAACTCATATTAATAGTGTGCTAATAGTGATCAAGTCAGACTACTGCTGGCTGCGTCAATCAAGCTAGCCTGGCTGATGAAGGGTGATACCCTGAAACCAGTTCCAGGATGCTTGAATCCTGTCCAGAGAGGACCTGGCTTGGCAGTTCGGGCTGGACTGCTCCCATTGAGAGCAGGGTCAAGACTGATTTGCATATGGCTGGGTCCGAACTGCGGTGACGTGGCAAGCAAAATAAGAATTGATTAAACACAGATCTGTGACTAGGGGTGAGTGTTTGAAAAGTTTCAGCACTCCATCCACCATTTTATTTTGTGATTTTACCCTACATTACATTAGTGGCCACCACCCCACAAGATTACCAAGAGTGATTACCTAAGCGCAGAAGATGAAGTTGCAAAGGTAATGCAAAAATGAATGTAACAATTTACAATGCATCTAAAAGGTTAATACACAATAGTCATAGTTGCAGTGCCCCTTGCACCAAGGTAATAATTTTAATAACTCTCCCAATGCCTCACTTTGAATCTATTTTGGAAATACAGCATTTTTGTTTTGCCAAACATGAGCTAAGCTTATCAGTTCTGGAAATACACAAGTTTGTATCATTTACATGCTTAAAATATAAGCTTTTCGATTTTTGGACACATCTATTAATTAAAAGCAATGTTTTTATTTTAGTAGGCTGGGTGCATAGAGACAAACTACTTACAGGTAGTTGGAGAGCTACCAGTAGCTCCTGTGCTTCTTGTTGGAGAAGTCCGGTCTACAGATTGGCAAGGGTTTGAGCATAGGTTTTTTAGGTGAGTTTTGCCATTCACCCTGACAAGAATTGTGATTGTTGTTTGAGGTGGGTTCTCTCCCCTCTCATATAAAAACAACATAAATCAAGCAACAGCACACAACAGCACAACGCAATAGCCTGTCACCACAAAAAAAAACAAATTATACCAACATTACATGAAGCAGCATAAAATAACTACACAGTAACCACGGATCATGGATGCAAACAAAATAACACCTTCAATATATAAAACTGAAAGCACTTTGCTCACTTGAATAACAACAGAAACAATCCAATGAGACACCTTCGTCCAACTTCTACCCATCTAGCAAGGACCCCACCATTTTAAGAACACTTCAGGGTCATCAGCCCTACCTTGCAGACGAATATTGGAAGTTACTTCCTCTAGCTATTCACTCTGAGAAGACCTATCTGTATTTTTAGAAAAAACATTGAAACACTGGCTAATTGGTAAGCCTGTTTATTAGACCTAGTGACTTTTTAGATTGTATGCACCAGGGCACTATGTCATTGTAACAGAGCACTTTACAAACATTCACTTATATATTTGTTCAACTATAGACAACCTACATCAAATATGAAATCAACAATAACACATTACAGTGCAACAACACAGTCACAATAACAACACAAAACAAATATAGAAGAAAATATAGCACCAAACACCACAAAAATAGCACAGCACAAGACAACACCAAATAAATCATGGCCTCAGCCTTGTAAGAAAATGCATTAATTTAATGATTAGGGTGTTAGTAAAGATGGAGTATTAACAATGATTATGCTTGTGTTTGCTATTGATAGACAATGTTATGGGAGTTTGAGCTTGGTATATGTTGTCTATCATTATTGTTATGATTCATATTTTGATAAGCAAAGGGGAAACACAGTAACATAGATGATAACACTGTTGTAGATCTACCATTTAGCTGATTATAGCATTGCTCTGATGACTAATATGTCTCAAATTACATACATAAATCCAGGTCGGATATTTGTTTGATCTGTCCTTTAGGGGGCACAAATCATGCTCTTAATATGCATTTGCATATGACTGCTAACCGTGTTGTTGGAATAATGTGGGCATCCTTGGCATGGTAATAGTAGCCACCCATAGCATAACAGTGGATGTTTGCATACTCTAACCAATCATGAAATACTGCTACCTTTCTCTTTCTGTTCGAATGCTAATCCCTGAATTATGGGTGGGGGAGGGGTATCTTGCCATACTACTGGTAATTATAGTAATTATTGAAGGACTGTGGGCATCTTGACAGAGTGTGGGCACCCATGGCAACTTTGCTCCCAGCTTGAGCACAACATTTTCCAAGACATAGGCCCTCATTCCTACTCTGGTGGGCGGCGGTCGCCGCCCGCCAGGCTGGAACCGCCATATGGCTGCTCCACGGTCGAAAGACCGCTGGGGCCATTCCGACCTTCCCGCTGGGCCGGCGGGCGCTAACATTGTTAGCGCCCGCTGGCCCAGCGGGATGGCGGCCTGCAACACTGAAGCCGGCTCCGAATGGAGCCAGCGGTGTTGCAGGTGTGCGACGGGTGCAGTTGCACCCGTCGCGCTTTTCACTGTCTGCTAAGCAGACATTGAAAAGCATGCTGGGGCCCTGTTAGGGGGCCCCAGGACACCCGTTCCCACCATCCTCTTCCTGGCGGTGAAAACTGCCAGAAACAGGCTGGCGGGAAGGGGGTCGGAATCCCCATGGCGGCGCTGCTTGCAGCGCCGCCATGAAGGATTAGCCCAGCCGGGGGAAATCTGGCGGGAAACCGCCGGACCCGGTTTTCCGACCGCGGCTTTACCGCCACGGTCGGAATGGGCTTTGAAGCACCGCCAGCCTGTTGCCGGTGCTTCAGTCATCCGCGACCCTGGAGGTCATAGACCGCCAGGGTCAGAATGACCCCCATAATGACTATAATTTGTTAGCAAACTGTTTACATCTATGGTGTGATGCTGCCTATCCCTGCACAAAGCTTGCACTGGCATAATGCTGATAGATATTATGTGTAGGAAAATGCCTTTTTTGCATGATCTGCCCCATTTATTTTTATTTGGACTGATAGCACCTTTTTTACTCTGAACATTGGAACTCTGCTTATCAAATCATATGCTCTGATCCCAAAAACATGTCATTATTAGCTATACTCATAATTGCCACATTTCACTTCTCTATTAGTTGCTAGTATATACTGTAGTACAAAGTGCACCTAGGGCCTATATGTTAAATGTCACCAGTGGACTGTGGTACCCATTGTGCCACCCGTTAGAGTGCCAGTCCAAACATGACTACAGGCCTACAACTGTAGTGTTGGACCTGGCCCTTTTTGCAGGGTCATCCCCAAACCTTTTGCCTCCTTCCTCCTATTTTTTCTGACCAGTTTTGGTTGGCTTTAGGACTCTGAACACTTTACCACTGCTAACCAAAATTGGATTGGTAATTGGTTTATCCATGATTGGCATATTTGATTTACTTGTAATTTCCTAGTAAAGTGCACTAGAGGTGCCCAGGGCCTGTACGTAAAATGCCTCTAGTGGGCCTTTAGCACTGATTGTGCTGCCCAAATGAACAGCCCTGTAAAAATGTCTCAGACCTGTCAATGCAGTGTCTGTGTGTGCAGTTATAAACTGCCAACTCGACCTGTTAAGTGTGCCTTCTTGCCAGGCTCAAACCTTCCATTTTACTACGTGTAAGGCACCCCTAATGTAGGCCCCAGGTAGCCCAATGGGCAGGGTGCAGTGTATTTAAAAGATAGGTCATGTACTGATGTGTTTTACATGTCCTGATTGTGAAATACTGCCAAATTTGTGGGGACTGCCTTTAAATATCTTTTAAGTGCAGTTTCCCATTGGGGGCAGAAAGAGCTATGGGGTTTGGGGTCTCTGACCTCACACTTTAAACAAACATATTTTGGTATAGTTGGGTTTTAGATTGTCAGTTTGAAAATGCCACTTTTAGCAAGTGGGCATTTTCTTGCTTAACCGATCTGATAGAGACTTCTAGTTGCAGATTTCTTACCTTAAAATTTCCCTGGGAATCAGGCTGGATCTTGAGATTTTTTCTTCTAGCTATACCCTTGTGTGCTGACAGGTGGTGTCAGTCAACTCCACGTCCGCCGTTGGCGTTGTGGTCGCTGTGATGTCGGGGTCAAATATAGGCATGGCCTCGGCATGGTGACATCTGTTCTTTTCTTTCTGCGCCATGTGCTGACCCGGATAAGAGTTACCCTGGCCACTTTTTGACTGGCCTCAGCATTTTTGTTGAATTTCCTGGTGACTTTTGGTGCGTTTAAGGATGTCCCCGAAGACCGGATTCAAGCCTTACGAGGCTTGTAACCGAATAATGTTGGTGACAGATCCGCGTCGCGTCTGTTTGTGGTGTCTGAAACGCGACCACGACCCGAAGTCGTGCTCCGAGTTCCGGCCATGCACCTGAAGGCTTTGAGGGGAGCGGTCCCTAAGCTCATGGTGGCCTGGCGCTCAACTCCGCGTCGTTCCCGGTCTTTCTCGAGGGGAAGGACTCAAGATCGACTGTGGAGTCATCACCATTTGGAGTCCTCCAAATCATCGGGAGATCCGGGTAAGAGGAAGAAGAAGTTGAAGAAGGCTAGGCATTCTTCGACTTCTCCCCGTCGCTCAGATGATGTGACGTGGGCAGAGCGTTGATGCTCTAGGCCTCTGTCCGCAGACCTGTTACTAGGTCCGTTCCGTGTCTCCCTGAATTTCCAGGAGCCAGAGTGACCCCTGTCTAACTAAAAGAAGTTTATGAGACCATGCGCTTCCTATTTGGGCAGTCCGACCCCTCTAAGGCACCTTTGGCCTGGGGGTTTGGAAGGGGCCCTTCAGGTTCCTTGCCGGCAGCTCGGGCCACTGAATGTCCTTCTGGATCCACGGCCGGATCCGTGTCAGTGCCGGTCGTACCACTGAGACCTTCCCCCGCTCTGGCGCAGTCGTCATTGCTCCTGACATCGGTTGGGCCCATAATCGGCATCGACCCGATCCTAATCCCTGACAATCTGGAGCCAGAACGGCATCAGTCGACGTTGATTCCGACTTCGGGGCCTGGCCACCCCAGGTCAGATGCAGACCCTTTTTTCTCATGAATATCAGGAAGGATTGGAGGGGTCACTGGACCCTTATGAATACTAGCAAGATGAGAATATGGACTGGGCTCAGGAATTGGGCGACGCCAGCGGTCTTGATACCTCCCCAGACACTGGCATGCTGTCTCCCCCTACTGTGGTTACGGCAGAGGGAGCTTCTTATTCCATGGTGGTAGGTAGAGTGGCTGAGCTCCTCGGCCTTGAGCTGCCTACTGCTGCAGTGAGGACTAATCTCCTGACAGAGGTGCTACAGCCCGGAGCCTCTGCTTCAGAGCCTCTTCTTCAATTTAATGAAGCCTTCACTGATGTCCTACTGGTTACCTGGTCCAGACCCACCACAGAGGCTCCTGGGAATAGGACAATTGCTCGCCGTCATCGGCCCACCCCGAAAGACCCTTAATTCCTGAGCCAACAGCCTATGCCTGAGAGCTTTGTAATTCAGGGACCCTCGTCATCTGGCGCATTCCATTCTGCTCCCCCAGATAGTGAATCAAAAAGGCTGGAGGATCTTGGGAAGAAAATGTTTTCTTCCTCCAGTCTGGTGTTGCTTTTGGTGATCACGAATGCCTTTTGGGTCATTATAACCACTCCTTGTGGGACACAGTCGTGCAAGTTCTGCTGCAGATCCCTGAGGAGGCCCGTGCGACCGTCTCCCAGGCTGTTGCCAATGAGAGATGTGGCCAAGTTCACCATAAAATGTGGGCTGGACACGTCCGACTCTCTACGTAGATCTATTGCATTGACAATGGCATTACGAAGCCATGCCTGGTTAAGAACTTCTGTTTTTTCGGGGGATATCCAACAGACCCTCAAGGACATGCCCTTTGATGGTACTCATCTCCTTGGAGATAAGGTGGACTCTGCAATGGAGAGATTCAAGGATGCACAGGCTAAGGCTCGGTCCCTTGGACTTTCTATTGCCCCTCGTCCCCACCAGTCCACCTTTCGCCCCTCTTGTGGTCACGGAAGGGGCTCCCTGCTGTGTCCCCTCCCTAGCCACTGTGCCACACATGCTGTGCAGCCCCTGTGTGGCCGGGGATGCGGAATCCCGCAGGCTCGTGAGACAGGGAACCAGAGGTCTGCCCAGACCACCCCCACCCAGGCTGCAGCCTCCAACCTTCCTAGTCCATCCCCCACCTCAGACCAGTTGGTGGCAGGATAAGCCATTACCTGCCCCACTGGGAATCCATCACAACGGACATGTGGGTTTTGCAGATCATCCAAAGGGGCTACTACCTCCCCTTTGAGACTTCCCCTCCGGCCATGTCTCCATCATTTAGCCCTCTAACAGAGGATCATTTGGTGCTTCTCCAAGAGGAAGTTATGGCTCTTTTGAACAGGGGGTCATAGACAGGGTCCCTGCGCCAAAAGTAGGCTGTGATTGCTATTCCAGCTACTTTCTGGTACCCAAGAAGGACAAGGGCCTCCGTCCTATCCTCAACTTAAAAACTCTCAATCTTTTCCTCAGGAAGGAGAAGTTCAAAATGCTCACCTTGGCTCAGATCTTTTTTGCCTTGGACCAAAGAGACTTGATGGTGGGGTTGGACTTGGAAGACACTTAGGGCCCAATGTAGGAAGCCTTTAGCATGTCGCAAACTGCAAAAAACGCAGTTTGCGGCTTGCAAAAGGCTGAACGCGATGCTCATCCTCAAATTGCGAATCAGTAAGGACTCGCAATTTGAGGATGCGACTCGCAA
This sequence comes from Pleurodeles waltl, assembly GCF_031143425.1. Classification (NCBI taxonomy): domain Eukaryota; kingdom Metazoa; phylum Chordata; class Amphibia; order Caudata; family Salamandridae; genus Pleurodeles; species Pleurodeles waltl. The sequence continues at coordinate 461,619,928 of NC_090440.1, read as the reverse complement.
ATAGGAAGGGGTGATCCCTTCCTATTTGCGACCGCATCGCCATGCTGAGTTGCTTTGTGACCGCGAATGCGGTCGCAAACCAACTCGCAGCTAACACCCACTTGAAGTGGGTGGTAACTCATTCGCAAAAGGGAAGGGGTCCCCATGGGACCCCTTCCCCTTTTTGAATGTCACTTAAAATAATTTTTCAGAGCAGGCAGTGGTCCAATGGACCACTGCCTACCCTGAAAAAATTCAACCAAATGGTTTCATTATTTTTTTGTATTGCAACTCGTTTTCCTTTAAGGAAAATGGGCTGCAATTCAAAAAAAAAAAACTGCTTTATTAAAAAAGCAGTCACAGACATGGAGGTCTGCTGTCTTCAGCAGGCCACCATCCCTGTGAATGCATAGACTCGCTATGGGGTAGCAAAATGGGACCCACCTCATTAATATTCATGAGGTGGGTCTTTGCGACCCCATAGCGAGTCGCAGAAGGTGTCTGAGAAACCTTTCTACATACAATTTTGCGAGTTGCAAATTGCGAGTCGGTCTGACTCGCAATTTGCAAGTCGCAAAATTGTTGATTGGTACATCTGGCCCTTATATCCATATTCCCGTCTTACTGCCCACAGATGTTACCCACGATTCATGGTAGGTCACAAGTACTTTCAGTTTACTGTGCTCCCCTTCGGGATTACCAGTTCCCCTTGGGTGTTTCAGAAAGTGATGGCGGTGGTCACAGCTCATTTGCGCAGGTCAGGAATTTTAGTCTTTCCCTACTTCGAACGGCTGGCTGTTGAAGGCAAACACGCCCTAGAAAGTCGTCTCCCACCTTCAGACTACGGCAAATCTTCTGCATTTGCTGGGGTTCATTAGAAACATGGCGAAGCCACACCTGACTCCGTCTCAGACGCTCCCTTTCATTGAAGCCATTCTGGACACAGTGCAGGTTCGGGCCTATCCTCCTGAGCAGCGAGTCCGGGATATTCAGGCTATGATTCCGATGTTTCAACCTCCATCCCGGTTTTTGGTGAGAATAACTCTGAGGTTGCTGAGTCTCATGGCCTTCTGCATCCTATTAGTACCAAATGCCAGATGGCATATGCGGGCTCTGCAGTGGGACCTAAAGTTCCAGTGGATGCACCACCAGGAGAATCTCACCGACATGGTCCAGATCTCGGAGGAGAATGAGAAAGATCTGCAGTGGTGGCTTTTGAATCAGGACTGGGTCAACAGCAGATCCCTCTCCCTTCCCCAACCAGATCTCGCAGTCACTTCTGGGATGGGGCGGCCACATGGGAGAGGCTGAGATCAGAGGCCTCTGGTCTCTGGCGGAGTCCAGGCTCCACATCAGTTGTTCATTCCTTTGGAGCTCCGGGCGATTAAACTTGCATTGAAAGCATTCCTTTCCTCTCTCAAAGGGAAAGTGGTGCAGGTGTTCACCGACAACACCATCGCCATGTGGTACTGCAACAAACAGGGCAGAGTGGGGTTGTGGACCCTTTGTCAAGAGGCTCTTTGCTTTTGGACATGGTTGGAACATAGGGCATTTCCCTGGTGGTTCAACATCTGGCAGGTTCTCTGAACATCAGAGCAGATAAACTCAGTCGTCGATGCATAGTCGATCACAAATGATGTCTCCATCTGGAGGTGGTGCAAGGTCTCTTTCAACAGTGGGAAGAGCCTTGGTTAGATCTGTTTGCCTCCGCAGAGAGCGCGCAAAGTCTGCAGTTTTACACATTGGAGTTTCCAAGGCAGTTTCTGCTCGGTGACGCCCTTCATCTTGAGTGGAGCTCAGGCCTCCCGTACACCTTCCCGCTGATACCACTTCTGCCCAGTGTTCTTAAGAAGATCAAGAACGACCAGGCCCAAGTTATTCTTGTGGCTCCAGACTGGGCACAAAGAGTTTCGTACCCAGAGCTATTGAGCATGGACAGAGATCCTCCAATCAGACTGCCTCTTCAGGAGGATCGTCTATCACAGGAGCTTGGGACAGTTCTTCACCTGAACCTGTCCAGTCTCCACCTTCTTGCAATGAGATTGAGCAGCGGAAGTTGAAGGCTTTTGACTTTCTGCCCTAAGTGTGTGATGTTATCTTGGCAGCCACCTAAACGGTATACGCCTGTCATTGGCACACATTTGTGGCATGGTACACGGTCAAATCTGTTGCTCCTCTCTCTGACCCTCTTCCGGAGGTTCTCTTATTCATACTTGCACTAGCTTGTCAAGGTTCTGCTTTGGGCATTCTTAAAGGGTACTTATCATCTAACCCAGCTTTTCTTAGATTACCAGATCAACCTTCTCTTTTCAAATCCCCTACTGTAGGTAGATTTCTTAAAGGTCTAACCCACTTGTATCCTCCCCCTCCATTTATCATGCCTCAGTGCGATCTCAATCTTGTCGTCACTTATTTGATGTGTGTGATCCCTTTGAGCCGTTACACAATTGTCCCCTGAGGCTCCTTATCTTCAAGACTGCCTTCCTAGTAGCTATCACTTGTGCTTGCTGAGTGAGTGAGCTTCAGGCTCCTTCTTCCAAACCTCCATGCTTGTCTGTACATCATGACAAAGTAGTGCTACACACAAGGGCCTCCTTTCTTCCCAAGGTTGTCACCCCTTTTCATGTAGGCCAATCCATCACTTTGCCTACTTTTTAAGCACTTCCACATCCTTCTCATGAGGAGGAGAGACTCCACCATCTGGATCCAAAAAGAGCATTGGCATTCTACCTTAACCACACTAAATATTTCCTGGTGGATGATCAACTCTTTGTTGGGTATGTGGGTGCGAAGAAAGGGAAGGTGGTGTAGAAGCATTCCATCTCACAATGGGTGCCTCTCTGCCTCAAAATGTGCTACACTTTGGCGAAGCAGCAACCTCCAGAGGGTTTGCTTGCTCATTCATCTAGAGCAACTGCTGCAACCACAGCATTAGCACACAGAGTTTCTGTCCTGGACATCCTGGCCATTCGGTCCTGCAGGACTTTTCAGTATGATTTTGGTTCACAGACCACCTCCGAGGATGGCATTGCTTGGGTATCTATTCTAAGGTAAGTAATCTACAACTACAAGCCTCTATCAGATGAACAAATTACTTACCTTGGGTAACGATTTATCTGGTAGAGACATATTCTAGTTGCAGATTCCTTACTGACCCACCCATCCTCCCCACTTGCGAACTGATTTCTAGGGACAGGGATTCTCCTTTAAGAGCCTTAGCTCTGGCGCACCATTCCAGTGTTCTTCATGGCTCCGCGCTTTGGCGTGGAAAGTCGTGGAAAGAAACTGATGTCACTGCGCCCAGGCGGCACCTATATTTGACCCGAAGTCATCACGGCAACGAATGACAGATGCGGAGTCGAATAACAGCACCTGACACCACGTAAAGGTAGAAAAAATCTGTGTATCTAGTATGACGCCCGTGGAAATTTTAAGGGAAGGAATCTGCAACTAGAATATGTCTCTTTCAGATAAATTGTTATCAAAGGTAAGTAACTTGTTCTTCTGTGCCTCTGCCTGCCTGTGGAGTCCATTTCTGGGTCAGACTGACAGTTGGGCTGTTTGTGAATTCCCTCTAGACAGTTACAAAAAGGGAACTGGGGTATAGCCTGCATATCCTGAGGAGTCTTCTGGGCTTGAGTGGGAGGAAGGAGCTGGCACATCTGAAAGGGCTGTGCCTGTCTTCACACAATGCAGTCTCCAACTCCCTGTCTGGGGCCAGGCCTGGGCAAGGCAGGGTCCTGTCAACAAAAGAGACTTTCCTTTGAAGTTTGCCTACTTCAAAGGCAGAAATGGGTAAAAGTAGTGGACAGAAACCCCCAGATTTTTAGAATAATTCTGGATCAAGAGGAACCTCTGCCTAAGAGGTGAGCTGAAGGGCTGGAAGAGTAGTACTGCCCCTTTACTGTGTGTGCTTTGCTGGGTTGGCCTGCAGTTGCTGCTTCTGTCGTAGAGAGGGCAAAGAATGGGCTTTGCTGTGTATCCTGCTTGTGTTTAAATGGAGGACATGAAAAAGTGTAATGTTAAGCAAGCACATACAGTGAAAAGTCCCAAAAAGTATTTTTACAGCGTTAGAAAGCGGGTTCCTTGTTTGCCAGGCAGGGGCCTAAGGCAGGCACTAACCACCACTCTTTTCAGGGCAAGAGAACTTCACACCTTGGATAACCCCTGCTCACCCCCTTGGTAGCTTGGCAGGGTCAGTCAGGCTTACCCCATAGGCAAAATGTAAATCGTTTGCACAACATACACAACCCAGTGGCACAATGAATACACCACAAAAAGAGACTTCACAACAGGTTATATAAAAATAAACATTATTGCATAAAAACCATAGGCCATAACACAATATATCAGTAATACTTCGCCAAACCAGCAATTGTCAGATCATCATAATGCAACTAAAATGAAACATTTCCATAGTGCATGTCATAAACAATACTCTCCCAGTACATATCCGACAGATCCTGAAAATATGCACGTCACCCAACAAGGCCAGAACAACATATCACGCAATATCAGGTCATGAAATGCAGAGAGACAATGAGGGCAAAACATATTCTGGTGAAAGGAAAAAACTTAGAGATAATCACTCACAACACCTTCTACATGAAAATCACAGCATGTCTGCTTTTCTTTTACATGAAATGTGGTGAGTTAAAAACCCACCACAGTCAGCACAGGAGCTTCTATGCTCCTACTACTCTAACTGTGGAACTGAATGGCTCAGCAAGAACAGGACCTCTGTTGAGGATCTCCTTCCTGTCCTGCAAGCCGTACTGTCAATGCCCCCAAAGAGATGTCATCCAAAGGGGTAGGACACCCACACTGTGACAAATGTGGGGAAGAAGGAAGGCAACCGCACCTCCCTCGTAAGTGGAGAACAACTGGGGACACAGAGCAGGGAATATAAGCAGGTCAGCTCATTATGGTCTTTGCAAAAAAGTAGCAGTCCTTCTGGTGACCTAGCAGGCCACAAGTCAGCACAGTAGTAGGTCAGTGCTAATGGCGGTTCCTCTTGGCATAACAGTTCCTTCCAGCAGCATCTGGTGCCAAGTCCACACAGTGTCTGAAAACATGGGGTGCAACCCCTCTACTATACAGATTTTTGTATTTGATCTCAGGCGGCACTTCAAAGGACCTTTAGAAGTGCACAACACCCACCTTCAGCCCTGGACCTGGCTCCAGACATCAGTAGGGGGTAAATGAGCACTTTGTGTGAGGGCAGGACACAGCCTATACAAATGAAAGTGTCACACCTCCCAATCTTCCAGCCGGGGGCAGTCCGTGAGAAGACACTGGGATCAATTGAACGGCAACGGGTCCTTCATCCTGGACACTGAGGCCCTCGAGGCCCATCACAAAGACCATAGCCCGCTCATTTAGTTCAAACTGCATAGAGCAAGCACCCATCAAGGCAGAGCAAACGATAATCACAGATGTTGAAATTAAATCAGAGCTGCACTTCACAAAGCCCCCCAAAAATGCATCCAATCCTCCACTGAACTCAAAGGATAAGGGCACTCATATCCTTATCTTTCATCCCACATATACATCTCAGGGCCCTTGGGACATCGTAAATAGAGGCAACCTTTTGAGAATCTGCAGTGCCATCCCAGGGCTGGAACAATTAAACAGCAAACACCTTAAGTACATAGCCTTTTTAGCACTAAGTAAGAGCGGCACAGACTAGTGCACAGAAGTCGGCCTTAGCAGCCTGGAAAAAGTACAGCTGATACTATCAAAATCAGAGGCATTTGAAATTAAGTGTGTAGAGCTTAAAGAAGTGGACAAGGCAAAGTACTGGACATTCCTCATCCCGCATGGTACCGGGGAAAATGTGACAGAACACAGACAGCAAACCCCAGGGACGTCACTCAGAGATCAATCCTACAGCATGCCAAGGGAGCTTCTTCCCACTCAGACCATGAGATTTCATAATCTCCATCACACTGGAACACCAAGTAATAAGACCAGGTAACGGACCTGCAAAAAGAGAAAACTAGTTGGAAAAAATTATTCTTTTCACCCTGACACACCCCTGCTCCCCAAGACAGGTGTGGGGACCCAGGAACACTAAAAGATATTTCAAACTCTGGATTACGGCCCAAACATGCGTGGGCAACACAAAAATAATATCTTGGAACATAGCAGGGTCAACCAAAATCACTCATGACCCAAACCTGGATTCCTTTTTGAGAAACTTGCATATGGATGAAAATCCGTTAGCAGGATTCCAAGAATTCTTTAGCCCAGCAACAAAAGCAAAGAGCAAGGGACACCCCAAGGGAGGCCTTTCCACCTACATAACCACAAGTAAATCTTTAAAGGCAAGGAGAATCTACCAGCTTCCAGCCCACATGTTAGCCGTCATCATTGAAAACTGGCTTTAGGACTAGGTATCAACTTCAGTCATAATATTTAACATCTATATCAACCCCAATGCGACCCACAAATTGCAGTTATTAGATAGTACAGAAAACGAACTGTAGTCTCTAAATGCCTCACGCGGGAATGCATCCTGGCTAATCACAGGTGATTTCAACCTAAATATAGCCAACCATGGCCTCAACCCAGGACGCTCCAACACCTGCTTCCAAGCTCACCCCAAACGCACCCATGGACCCTTTGCCTGCAACTCCTGCAAACGCATCTTCCACCACGCAACTACCACGACCACAAACCCACGCGCCATCAACCACCTCAAGTGCATCCTGGTCAACGCTCGTTCCGTCCACAAACACGCCGTTGAACTCTGGGACATCCTGGACTCCACAGCCCCAGACGTCGCCTTCATCACGGAGACCTGGATGAACGCCTCCTCTGCTCCAGACATCGCCACCACCATCCCCGAAGGCTACAAGATCTCCAGAAAAGACCGCACTAACCAAGTAGGAGGAGGTATCGCCATTGTCTTCAAAGACTCGATCAGCGTCACCACCTCCACCGAAGACGCTCCTCTCGCCGCTGAACACCTGCATTTTCAGATTCGCACCGACCCGAGGACCACCCTCAGAGGATCCCTCGTCTACCGTCCTCCCGGACCCCGCACCTCATTCAGCAATGCCATTGCCAACTTCATCTCCCCGCACGCCCTCGCCTCACCGGACTACATCCTCCTAGGCGACATCAACTTTCATCTGGAACAAAACAACGACCCCAACACCACCACCCTGCTCGACAACCTCGCCAACCTCGGCCTCAAACAACTGGTGAACACCGCCACCCACATCGCCGGACACACGCTCGACCCTATCTTCTCCGCCAGCAAACACATCTTCTTCAGCCACACCTCCGCTCTACACTGGACCGACCACAGCTGTGTCCACTTCAAATTCCGACGTGAGACCCGCCACCTCCGCACTCAACCCATCCCTCGTCGACAGTGCAACAAGATCCCCGAAGAGCAACTCTTCTCCGCACTCGCCTCCAACCAACCCACCCTCACCACCGACCCCAACGACGCAGCCCTCAGCCTCACAAACTGGATCTCAAACTGCGCAGACAACCTTGCTCCCCTCAAACGCACGCATCGACAGACCAACAGCAAAAAACCTCTCTGGTTCTCTGACACCCTCAAAGAATCAAAGAAAACTTGTCGCGCTCTCGAGAAGGCCTGGCGCAAGGACAACACCGCTGACAACATGACCGCCCTCAAGAACGCTACCCGCGAACACCACCACCTGATCCGCGCTGCTAAAAGGAACTTTTTCACAGACAGACTGGACAAAAACAGCCACAACAGCAGAGAACTCTTCAGCATCGTCAAGGAGTTCTCCAACGCCAACGCCAACGCCGTCACGCCCTCACAGGATTTGTGCGAATCCCTCGCCACCTTCTTCCACCACAAGATCAGTGACCTTCACGACAGCTTCGGACACCGGACCCAACCAAACACCACCGAAACCGCACCCCCGACCATCACCCTCAACAACTGGACCCACATCAACACTGAAGATACCAAATCCACCATGAACTCTATCCACTCCGGCGCTCCTTCGGACCCCTGCCCTCACTTCATCTTTAACAAAGCCGACGACATCATCGCCCCGCACCTCCAGGCCGTCATCAACTCTTCTTTTTCTTCTGCTACCTTCCCCGAATGCTGGAAACACGCCGAAGTCAACGCCCTACTAAAGAAAACTACGGCTGACCCGAGCGACCTGAAAAACTTCCGCCCCATCTCTCTCCTGCCTTTCCCAGCCAAGGTAATAGAGAAGACCGTCGACAAACAGCTGACCACCTTCCTGGAAAACAGCAACCTGCTCGACCCTTCACAAACCGTATTCCGAACCAACCACAGCACGGAAACCGCCCTCATCTCAGTCACAGACGACATCAGAACCCTGATGGACAACGGTGAAACAGTCGCCCTCATTCTCCTCGACCTTTCGGCTGCCTTCGACACCGTCTGTCACCGCACCCTAATCACCCGCCTCCGCTCCACCGGGATCCAAGGCCAGGCCCTAGACTGGATCGCCTCCTTCCTCTCAAACCGTACCCAAAGAGTTTACCTCCCTCCGTTTAACTCAGTACCCACCGAGATCATCTGCGGCGTACCCCAAGGCTCATCACTCAGCCCGACACTCTTCAATGTCTACATGAGCCCCCTCGCCAACATCGTAAGCAAGCACGACATCATCATCACCTCCTACGCCGACGACACCCAACTTATACTCTCCCTCACTAAGGACCCCGCCAGCGCCAAGACCAACCTACAAGAGGGTATGAATGACGTCGCAGATTGGATGAGGCTCAGCCGCCTAAAGCTGAACTCTGAAAAAACGGAAGTCCTCATCCTCGGCAACACCCCGTCCGCCTGGGACGACTCCTGGTGGCCCACGGCCCTCGGCAGCGCACCGGCCCCCGCAGACCACGCCCGCAACCTCGGCTTCATCTTGGACCCTCTTCTCACCATGACCAAGCAAGTCAACGCCGTGTCCTCCGCCTGCTTCCTCACCCTCCGCATGCTCCGCAAGATCTTCCGCTGGATCCCCGCCGACACTAGAAAAACCGTGACCCACGCCCTCGTCACGAGCCGCCTGGACTACGGCAACACCCTCTACGCTGGGACCACAGCCAAACTCCAAAATCGCCTGCAACGCATTCAAAACGCCTCAGCCCGCCTCATCCTCGATGTACCCCGCAACAGCCACATCTCCGCACACCTGAGACACCTGCATTGGCTCCCAGTCATCAAAAGGATCACCTTTCGACTTCTCACCCACGCACACAAAGCCCTCCACGACAAGGGACCGGAATACCTCAACCGACGCCTCAGCTTCTACGTCCCCACCCGCCTCCTCCGTTCCTCTGGCCTCGCACTCGCTTCCGTCCCTCGCATCCGCCGCTCCACGGCGGGTGGGAGATCTTTCTCCTTCCTGGCGGCCAGGACCTGGAACTCCCTCCCCACCAGCCTCAGGACCACCCAGGACCACTCCGCTTTCCGGAGACTCCTAAAGACCTGGCTTTTCGAGCAGCAGTAACCCCCTCTTTCCCCTAGCGCCTTGAGACCCGCACGGGTGAGTAGCACGCTTTATAAATGTTAATGATTTGATTTGATTAGAAGTACCAGAGAAGGAGCCTTAAATCAACGCCTGGGCATTCCACAGCAAGTATCACGCTTCAGTGACATGGACAAATGTGATGGTGAGCCTTTGAGGCTTTAGGACTGAGGGTCTTGAACGGTCATTTCCCCACAGACAGCCCAATGAACCCAACACATATATCAAAGAAATCAGCTGGCACCCTCCATTACACATTTACATCCATAACATTCTTCAAATACATTCAAGATTTTAGTATAGAAGTACGATGTGAAAGTGATCATCACTCACAAGTCATGGAAATCACGAACAACAACTATTACATGGCACAAATGCACAACATAGTGCCACAGGATCCAGGTAGCCATCTCCGCCAAATAAGATGGTCAAACCTGTGCATGGGGAAATATGAGGTTTGGAAATCCAGCTCATTATCCAAACGGACATAATCATCAGATGGGAAGCAATGCTAACCTCACTAAAGAACCAGTTAGCTCCCTTACAATTGCACAGGTTTGGACCCCCAATGAATAAAAAACAATGGTTCACACAATCTCTAAAGAAACAAAGCCAACAGCTCAACAAAGCTGCAAGAGCCTTAGAGAAAGAACACATGGACACCAGACAACACAGTAGCTTCTAAGTTTTAAGAAAGAAATACAAGAAGGCAGTCTGGGAAGCAAAGCAGGCACACTGAGACCAGCAATGGATCAAAGTCGTTGAGGCGTGCAAACAAAAGAACAGTCGCCCCCTTTGGTCCATTGCTAACCAACTGGAGCGTGAGGCGGCAGGGACCTTAAGCAACACCGTGCTTTAAGCAAAGTGGATTGAGTACATCTCAAGACCATACAACTATCAGGAAGAGGTAGAACGCAACTCATGCTTAAATTACGAGCCAAATTATTTATCCTTCAAAGTACAAAATATCGAAGGAAACCTTAGGCACTGCAGAACCAATGAGGCCCCCTGCCCAAATGGCCTCCCCTTAGGGTCTTAAAACACGACCTGGAACTTTGGTCCAACCAATTCAGTAATCTGTTCCCCTCTTGCGTCACAGAAAATAAAATCCCTGATTCCTGGAGAGCGTCAATTCTCCACCCAATTTACAAGAAAGGCACGTATGGGAACCCCAACAGCTATCGATTGATCTTCCTCCTCGACACTGATGCAAAAATATTCACAGAGTGGCTCCTAGTGGAAATAAAAGACCGGGTGTTAGATATGACAGCCTTAGGGTGGTCACCCTCAACTTTTTGCCTGCCTGCCTCCACTTTTTTACACCGTTTTTGCTGATTTTAGGCCTCTGCACACTTTACCATTGCTAACCAGTGCTAAAGGGCATATGCTCTCTCCCTTAAAACATGGTGACATTGGCTCAGACCCAATTGCCTTATTTAATTTACTTATAAATCCCTAGTAAAGTGCACTACATGTGCCTGGGCCTGTAGTTTAAATGCTACTAGTGGGCCTGCAGCACCGATTGTGCCACCCACATAAGTAGCCCCTTGACCATGTCTCAGGCCTGCCATTGCAAGGTCTGTATGTGCAGTTCACTGCCAATTTGACTTGGCATTTCAAAGTACTTGCCAAGCCTTAAACTCCTCTTTTTCTACATATGTCACCCCTAAGGTAGGCCCTAGGTAACCCATAGGGCAGGGTGCTATGTAAGTAAAAGGCCGGACATGAACATAGGTGTTCTATATGTCCTGGTACTGTAAACCTCCTGCTGTGAGACCTACTCCTTTCATAGGCTAACACTAAGGCTACCCTTAAAAACTGTTTGAGTGGTAGATTCTGATTAGAAAGGAGTAACAAGGTCATATTTAGTATGGCCATAATGGTAATACAACATCCTGCTAACTGGTGAAGTTGGACTTTATATTACTATTTTAGGAATGCCACTTTTACTTATAACCTTCTGTGCATACAATCCACCCCTGGGCTGGGCTGGTTGACAGCTCCCTGGTGCATTGCACCCAGACAACCACAAACACAGGATGCTCAGTCACACCTGCACACATCTGCATACCGAATGGGTCTTCCTGGGTTGGAAGGGTGGAGGGCCTGACACTTACATTTCAGAGGACAGTGGCCTGCCCTCACACAATGGACTGCCAAACCTCCTCCTGGGACCCTGGCAAACAGGATTGTACTGAAAGGGAGCCTTGTGCACTTCTAAGCCACTCTTTGAAGTCTCCCCCACTTCAAAGGCACATTTGAATATCTAAACTGGGTCCCTGACCCTACCAACTCAGACACATTTTGACAAGATACCTCCTGGGAAAGAAACTCTGAACCAGAACCTGCAACCTGCTAAGAGAAGCTGCCTGGCTGCCCAAAGGACTCACTTGACTGCTTTGCTGTAAAGGACTGCTGCCTTGCTGTTGCCCTGCTGCCTTGCAGCCCTCAGACTCTGCTGAGAAGTGCTCTCCAAGGGCTTGGATTGAGCTTGCCTCCTGTTTCCTGAAATCTCAGGGCCAAAAAGACTTCATCTCTGCAAAGAACTCCTTGTGCGGCGAAAATCGACGCACAGCCTGCCCTGCAGTGAGAAAATCACGGCACCTCTGAACCAGAATGATGCAGCCCGGCTCCTCAAGTCGAGATCGAAGCAGCACCAGAGTTGTGACCGGAACTTCGACCCACCGGAGCGACACATGGCCAAGCTAGAATGACACAGCCCAACTTCCTGGGAGAAGAATCGACGCAGAGCCTGCTGTGTGACAGAAATTTCTCTGCATCACCCACCGGATCGACGCAGCTCCTGTGACTTCATCCTGCATGCCCAGGATTTCTCTGCATCGTCCCCGGGGCATCCAAATACCCTGTAGCCCAAAGAGGATGCAAGCCTGCTTGCCAGAAAATGCTGCAAAGCCGTTGCTGCATGGAAAAGCACCGTCTGTGCGCGCCTGCAGAAACCGACGCACACCTCCCCATTTTCCATCGATCTCCTCCTATGCGGTCCCGTGCAGATAATTTTGAGACACAAACCAGGTACTTTGTGCTTGCAAGAGAAACGTATTGCTTTTTAAAATCTAAAGACTCTATTTATCATTACAAAAGTGATATTTCAACTTGTATTTATCAAATCTGGATCGGTTTGACCTTATTCTACTCAGATAAATATTCTATATTTTTCTAAACCTGTTTGGTGTATTTTTGTGGTGTTTATACTGTGATTGCATGATTTATCGCACAAATACTTTACACATTGCCTTCTACGTTAAGCCTGACTGCTCAGTGCCCAGCCACCAGAGGGTGGGCACAGCATAATTTGGATTGTGTGTGACTTACCCTGACTAGAGTGAGGGTCCTTGCTTGGACAGGGGGTAACGTGACTGCCAACCAAAGACCCCATTTCTAACACTGGGCTACTAGACAAAACCTAATCCCATTTAACTAAACAGTATTCCGTCCCTCCTCAAGCACCACTGACAACTTGGCAGCACTAACATTGCCTGCAGAAAAGTATACAAAAAAGAAAATGGCCTTGTACACCCGCTTTGTGGACCTTTCTAAAACCTTCGACTATGTGGAACGGCAAAGACTGTGGAAAAAATTTGTGGATCTCAATATTCCGCCAAACTTGCTAAAAGGAATTCAGCTCTTATAATCTGACAACTGGGTTAGGGTAAAAGTTGGCAGCAATGGAAGAGTCTGTAAAAATTCCGATAGGAAGAGGAGTAAAGCAAGGCTGCGTCCTAGCCCCGATTTTATTCAATCCACATCTTGTAGACCTTTGTGTACATCTGAACTCTGCCAGTTCCCATCCCCCAAAATAGGCTACCAACTTCTAACTGCACTTCTTTATGTAGATTACATCGTCCTTTTGAACCTATCAGGCACAGGGCTGCAAAAACTGCTAAACATCCTGGATCAGTATTGCAAATCCAACATGTTGCTGTTAAACTTGAAGAAAACCAAGGTAGTCATCTTCGGCAAGCGCATAATAAAGAAAAAGCAGTGGCTCTGTGGAAACCAGCTTGTGGGCAGAAGTAGTACTTACAAATATTTGGAAGTCTGGTTGCAGGAAAGGTGGTCTTACCGCCTGCATTTAAACACCTTGAAAGCCAGAGTGGCATCATAACTTGCAGCCCTTCAAAAACTATCCACGAATCTGCAAAGTCCAACCTGCAGGCCGCTCCTCATGGTGATCAGAGCAAAGTTCCTGCCCACCCTGATATACAGCTTAGAAAGTTATCCCGGCAAGTTTAATGATTTCTTGAACTTCATTCTGAGTAAAGTTTTCTGACTTCTCTTCAGCCTACCACACAGCTCCTCTCCAGCACAAATCAGACTGTAATTCGGGCTACAAGACCAAACCCTGGTTCGGAACTGAGCTAACCCCAAATATGCCTTTCTATTAAGACAAGTGCCCTCAAACACACTAAAAGCACTAATTAGGGAGGAATCATGCCTGAACTTGCCGGATGACTCAAATTCATGATCTGACAAGCAACTTCAGGCAGTAGAGCTGTGGCAAAAGTCCTTACCACATACAACTTTTAAGAAGCTAATAAATAAGCAAATCAAATCGCTATTGTGGAACAAGGACAAAGACAAACTCAGGTCATGGTCCCACTTTTGGATGACTGTAAACACATACAAGACACCGACAGCACAGGCATACCTGGGAGAAATACTAAATAAATACCTAAAAATAAAGGTGCTGCACACCAGGTTGGGTCTCCTCCCCTCGCTGAACATGGTCCCAAAATGGCGCAAACCCTCGCAAAACAGGAAATGCAGGCTATGTGCATATCATCAGGAAGGCTTTCTACACCTTCTATGCATATGCCCTGCACTGTCACCCTGGCGTAAATTGTACCTCAAAAACAAGCGACCTATTTTGCCTCAAAGGACTGACACCTCAGCACATGGCATGCAGAGCAAAATTCATATTAAAAGCAGAACTCCTGGTAAAGCATGCGTTAACAAACTTTGGAAACTGAGGGAGATATTCTGCTCAAGACTGAACAACTTTCCTTTCAGTACTCTCTCCCTCAGCCTAGATGCAGAACATTACGGACAGCATGGAATGCGAGAGGCAGTTTTAAGTAATGATCACCCCTGATGAAACAGACATCCCTTTAAGTGGACCTCCTATACCTCGGCTAGAGTCCATTGTTTTTACTCTGTGTGAGCTAGAAGTCTCGTTGGTTGTCTCTGGCCTACCAATTTTACCATTTATGTATATTGCTGACTGCAATGATTTTTTATAATTATGCAGTAAAGGTATATCTATCTATCTATCTTCCAGCCCAGAAAGACCCTCGGTATGCAGATGTAATCCTGTTACACCTACACCCTCCCTGTGTGATGGCTGTCTGGAAAGTATGTACAAAGCCCAGCTGTCACCCTGTCCCAGATGTGGATTGGAATCAGGCTGCAAATCACAAGAGGCATAAGCACAGAGAAATGCCCACTTTCTAAAAGAGGCATTTCTACAATAGTAATACAAAATCCACCTACACCAATAAGCAGGATTCCTCATTACCATTCCAAAATATTAAACATGCCCACGCTACTCCTCATAGATCAGAAAATACCATGTAAACATATGTAAGGGCATTCCTAATGCAAACCTATGAGAGAGGCAACCCAAACAGTAGTGAGAAACCAAAAAGGCTGTTTGTCACTACAACGAGGGCACATGTCCTACCTTTTACCTACACATCACCCTCCCCATAGGACTACCTAAGGCCTATCTTAGGGGTGACCTACATGTAGTAAAAGGGGAGTTCCGGGCCTAGCAAGTAATTTTAGATGCCAAGCCACTGGGGCAGTAAACTGCGCATGCAGGATCTTCAGTGGTAGGCCTGAGACAGGTTTGAAAGGCTACTTCTGTGGGTAGCACAAGCTGCGCTGCAAGCCCATTAGTAGCATTTAATTTACAGGCTCTGGGTGTAAGGGATACCACTATACCACGGTCTTACAGTTAAATTAAATGTGCCAATCAGTTATAAGCCAATACCAAGTTTACAGGCGAGAGCACATGCACTTTAGCAATGATCACCAGTGTCCAGAGTCCTAAAGCCAACCAAAGAGGGTCAACAAAACAGGAGGAGGGAGGCAAAAAGTTTGGGGGTGACCCTGCAAAAAGGGCCAGGTCCAGCACACAGCAGCAGTGTTAGCTGTTCCGTAAGAAAGCATTGGGATACAATATTATATTTAATAATGTTGCCTCAGGCTAGGAAACAGCTATAAATATATTTTTTTAAAATACTCATTACAAGCCCAATTCACATGTGAAGTTGGATTTGTAATATATATTTTGGAAAAGGTACTTTTCAAATGATCTTTTCCATGACTTAATCCTCTGGATGCCCATTTACATGAGCTTCAACACTTACCCCAGAGCTGTATAACCCCCTTCATGAGTTGTGGACTTGCTCCTAGAGCTGTGCCTCAGGGGCTAAGTCTGGGTCCAAATGAGTGGAGAAACTTGATTAATTTCCAAAAGGCCTACCCTCAAATGTTGGTTGACATCTAGGCAGAGCTGTTGTTTGTCCACCTAGTCAGACAGGTATCAATCCTAGTGGAAGAGCAGGTTCCCCCAGAGCTATTTTAAGTGACTAAGAAAGACCTGGGAGGAGACTGAAAGGATGGACCTGCTCCCACATCTACCCAAATAAATGGACTCCAAGGGTCAGTTGGCTGAACTCCTGAAAAGGAACAGGGGCACATCAAGCTCATAGAAACCCTTTTACTGAAGAGCCAGGCTGACTAGTTAACTGGACCTGTCCTGAACCCTGCTGGTGACTTCTGAAGGAGTGAGTCTTGTTCCCAAAGTGCTGTTCCTGATGCTCTGGGTTCCATGGCTTTGTTAAACTGTTCTTTTTCTAACATCCGGAGAAACCTGGAACTTAGAAAGGTTTTGACTCCAAATACCTCTGGATGACCAGGAAAACTGGCCAAGCCAATCTTACAAAGGTATAGTTCTGTTGGGCCAAGGTTTCAGGTTGCTCCCACTCAAAGCATTTTCACAGCCGGAAGCTTCAGTGGGGCATTACAGAGAGGGCATACAGCACTGTGGAGCGCTGTTTGACTACAGCTCGCAGCCTTGACCTTCTGTTGAAACCCTATTTCCAAAAAAAGTGATGAGGTTTGCCTATAGAATCTTCAGTATCTTTTAATTTAGATTAAATGTCAGTGCATTCACTGGGACCTCGCCCAGTGACAATCTAACATTGTGGAATTCATCTCAGCCACAGCCTGCTGCCTTATCCCACTGAGGATTTTTGACTTCCATTTCAGGGACTAAGATCCTGATTTAGAGTTTGACGGATGCGGTTACTCCATCACAAACATGACAAATATCCTTCAGCCATTTTACAATCCCATCTTAGCCTATGGAGCTCGTAATATGTCAGACAGAGTAACCTATCCACCAAACATCAGGCCCTTAGTCAGAAGGTAAAACTTCTAACAGTGATGAGCCTGGTTTCTGTATCCACACAGGCTCCGTTGCTGTTGCCCTTGAATCGAACTAAGGTCCCGGTCCAGCACAAGCAGGTGCCCGTGGATGGTCCTTAATGCTTTTTTATGCTGTTTTTATTTGAAATGTTTAAAATGTATATCTCCAATACCCCTTTTTGGATTTTTTTTTATTTTGGTGTCATTTTGTTAATTAAAATATTCTCTGTTTTCATAAAGTGGAGTAGGATTTTTATTGTGTCATGTTGTCAAGATTTTGAAATGAATGTAATTAAATTATAGTTTTGTAAAGTGCTCAAATGCCCAGACCCATCTTGTTGTGGTTGCTGCAACCAGCTAAACAACCACCAGAGAAATTTAGCAAACAACCAAGTTTTCAGAGCCTTCCTAAAAGAGAGCCTATTGGACAATGCTTTAATGTTAATGTAGGGAGCTCCAGAGTTTGGTTGTGCATAATATAAACCTTCTACCACCCTAGGAAAATTGTCTGCCCTTTGCAACCACAACGTCCATAGCTGTGAATTAGTGCAACGCCCTGGAAGGCATGCACCAAATAAATTTGCACTTAACATAAGCAGGACCAGAATTGTGAAGAACCTTAAATGCTGCCCATAAGGCTTTTAACTCAATGCTTTTTCTTATTAGTTACCAGGGCAGTTTAACCAAGGCCAGTGATACAGACTGATGTTTGGGAATTTTCAGCAGCAATTAAGCAACCGAATTCTGCACAAAATGGAGTTTATAAAGACATTTTTCTGGATATTCAGATACAGAGCCTTGCAGTAATCCACTTTTGAAAGAATGGGAGTTTTAACCACGTTCTTTTTGTAATTCATGGGGAATAAATGGATGCACTTTCCTAATGCTCTTTAAGGTGTAAAAAGAAGATGAGGTTACAGTTTTTATTTGACGCTCAAATTGTCAAGGTCAATTCCTAGATTTCTTGCTTTGTGAACTGGGGATGGTAGAGTACAGAGTTTTTGTGGCCACTAGAATGGGAACCAGAAGAAGGTGTTATTTCCAAAAAGAAGAACTTCAATTTCTACTGAATTCAATTTCAGAAATGTTTTTGTCATTCAGTTACTGATTTGTAGCATACAGCTATGAAACCTAGCAGTTGTGTCATCTATATTACTGGACACAGAGATGACAAAATGTGCATCATCCGCATACGATACTGCAGAAAAAATGAAGGTTTGAATAAGCCTAACCAGGGGAACAACATATAGATTGAATATAGGGAGACTCTGTGAAGATCCCTGAGGCACCCCACACAGAAGGGAGAAAGAGTTGTAGACAAATTCATTCAAGGCGACAAATAGTTATTTTTGCACAAAAGGACTTCAAAAGTTGCAGAGCTGCTCCCCTTATTCCAATTAGCAGTCCATGGTTGACAGCGTCAAAAGTGGCTGAGAGATCTAATAGGATGAAGGCTGCCCTACCACCTCTATTGAGGATTACTCTCACCTCTTGAGTGGCGACAATCAAGGCTGATTCAGTCTTATGCTCAATCCTGAAGCCAAATTGAGGGGGATTGAATGAGTTGTTAGTGTTTAATGAGGCAGTTGGTTCTAAATTAAAACTTTTTCAACCATTTTAGACAGGAAAGGAAGGTGAGATATAGGCTGCTGGGATCTTGAGGATTCAGACTGCGCTTCTTCAGTAACAGAAGAATGGATGCTCTTTGCCATTCTTTGGGAAGGTATCTTAGACTGAACACAGTGTTGCGAATGTACTTGAGGTGATCACATGGTCTGTCTGGGGCCAACTGAATACATTTTGGGGCGACAGGGATCCAGAGGGGGGCCAGATTTAATGGAGTGCCCAAGATCTAAAACCTGCAGAGAGATGAGTGGGGAAAGGACTATTTTATAAAGACACCACAAAGCAAAGTAGAGTAGAGGTCTTTATTATGCATCTCTTCCATCCACTTCCATTCAGCTCTCTGTCACTAGCCTGACATAATAGAATTACAAGGACAACAACATTCTAAGACAGGTTGCATTCCTTAACAGAAAGAGTATATCAACTGTGGCTACAGAAGTGGGAACGAAATTAAATAAACTATTGTGTACAAGAGTATAATGACTCATAAGTATATAATCAAAATGATAAAAGATTATACTAAATTAACATTGCTCATTATACCAGAGTACATTATCTCCGTATTAGTGGGACAAGAGGTCTCATCTTGGACTTCTAGAGCCACAATCTTATTTGCATTGAACAGGTTGTAAACATCTTAAACTTTGGCTGGAAAGAATCGAGCCACGGTATCACAGCAGGCTTAGTTGCCATTCATGATATTTGTAGCCAGAAAATGTACACGTTTCATAATTGTCATAAATAGCTCTTTCTTAGAATGTTTTGAAGTCTCAATGTGGTAGGTAACGTAAGCAGTTTTCTAATCAATGAACATGGCTTTAGAGACCCTGATTGTTTGTTTAGAATTCTCTTTTTCTGCCTGATCATATTTCTGTTTCCACCTGTTCCCCTTGTCTACGAAAGAGCCATTTCTGAGCCCTATGATTATCCAATACCCAAGGCTCTGATGGAGTATTTCCATGGGATTTACACGTTTTAGCCGTGACCAACTGATCAAGCACCTTGCCTAACCAAGCAGAATAATCAGAAGTGGCTGAGTCTAGGTCTTTAGCAAATGTGGGCTTCAAGCAGGCAATGGCTGAAATAAAAGGAGAAGACCCCAGTCTATGCGAGGTTTTGCCTTTTACAGCAGGGCCGATGAAATTGCCATTTAGCAAGCGGGAACCCTTAGAATGACTATAACTGCATTGTGACCCGACCAAGTCAATGCCAAGGAGGTAGTAAAAGATAAAAAGGGATTGTCAGATAAAGTGCCATCCAGCGTATGACCTGCTGAATGCATAGAGGCATTAACCCCTTGTGTAAGGTCCAAACTGGCCATTGCGTCTGAGAGTCTCAGATTCTATATCTAAGTGGTTCTCAAGGTGGACATTAAAATCTCCAAGTACAGTTTAATTAATGAACTTGTTACTGGATTCAAGCAAGGGACTAATGGCTTGAATGGAAGTGGCTCTGGGACCTGAGGGTCCACATAACTGTAAGCCAATAAATGTGAGGTTGTTGGTTAATTCTTGATAGGAGAGTGATTCAATTTCAGATTTGTGAGAAGCTGCAGAAAACGAGGCATTAAGTTGTTTATGATAGACAATAGCCAGATTGACAACCCTCTTAGCAACTCTGTCCAGTCTAAAAATTACATATTTCGCAGGGATTTCCAGGACCAAACGCGGGCAAGACGCAGAGTCAGTCCACGTCTCTGTGATAAAAGCAATATGTAATTTATTACAGACTAGAAAGTCGGTGAATTTGATTTTATTTATCACTAAAGATCTGGCATTTAGTAGAAAACATGAATAAGTTCACTGATATCCCATACAGTGAGTATCGCTAGAACCGCTGAGGCTGTTAGCATCTATTTGGCCTTGCCATAAGGAGAAATTGCAAGCCGGACGGCTCAATATGACTGAAAATTTTGGAATCAGGTTTAAAACAGCAGAGGGCTTTGCCTGAGGAATTGCATTCCAGCAGTTAATTTCTAGTATATCTTACAAGGCAAGAGAGATGGGACTGCAATTGCCTGGGGGGAGTGATGCTAGGTGCTGGGTTGGTGTGGACAGGTGCAGATGGGCTTAAATTTGGCATGCCTTTGGAGGGACAACAGTGCGTTTGATGCATGGATGCAAAGCAGGCTGGTTAAGTAGCCCGCTATTCAGGGGTTGGGCATGTCAAGCGGTGTGGTGGGTGAGCACTCCTCAGCGTGACTATAAAACAGTGAGGGCAAATCAAAGTGGAGAACTGGGGTCCAGCTATGTTACCAACAGGCGTCCCTGTGGAGCATAGTACTGGTAAAGAAAAACGTCAAAGCTAAACAAAACGGCTGAAATAGAAAGCATAAAAGCAATTTAAGATGGCACTGAGGCCTTTGCATATGGCGTCCAGCCAGAGACACTACTTCAAAATACTTTAAACATTTTCTTAAGTTAAGTCTGTCTCATGTGTGCCATAGCTACCAGGATTCGAGTTCCGGCTTAAATTCATAAAAGCTTTACTTGACCTAGCAAGAACAGGGCATCATTACCTCTGGTGGACTACAATCCATTGTCACAGTGTGTAGTCCTGATTTAATGCATAAACCAATACAATTTGTATTTTTGTCATTTACAAATTATTCGCACTTCTGCTGAGATTTAGGTCTATAAAATGCATGTATCCTCTACACCACTCCATGCACTCACAATGATCCACCCAGCAATCCATGCCATCCTGGCACATATGGCACACATGTTGAACGAATCCCTAATTTCGCAAGTAACTGAATTAATTAAAATATGTATTAATTACGAATTTGTTCAGTCACTCACTCTTTCAACCATTCACTCAATAATCCACTCTTCTCCAAATTATTACCCTCACGACAGTACACACAGTGAATATAGATCTGCTTTCACTTAAACAACCAGAATTATTTGCTTTAAAAATGCTTGTTTTACTCAGCAATGAACCCGAAAATCTCAAATGAATCTGTTGAATTCTGCTCTCAAACGTTCTTAAATTGATGACGCGTTACGCAGGAAGTTACACCTTTACTAAAGAAAAACATTGCAAAAATCTTTCAAATTAAACTCGGTTGCAACGCAACATTCGTTTTTTCAGGCCAGGAGGTGCTCCAAGTCTCTAGCAGTGGCTCACACAGACTGGTGTAAGCCTTAGTAATATTGTAATTCTGTCATTGTTAACAGCTTAATGCTAGTGCCAAAATTTCACACCTGAATAATGTTTAAGTACGTATTTCATTCGGCTGTAATTTTCTTTAACTCTCGCACCTTAATTACTTGCTGTAAGAAAAGTGGTGCAAGCAACTAATTTAGATATAAAACTGAAAGGCCTCCTTACTTAAGATAATTCCTCCATATGGTTATTTCCGCTATTAAATTGTGTATATGAGTTTGAATGTGCCTGGCTTCTGATGTGTTAAAGCAGTTTTTGAGCAGAAAAATTGTATAACTTAACTTTAGTTTGAAATACTACTCGCAGACTCAATCAGGTCCCCTTATGGTTTTCTAGCTTGAAAAATTAAAATGCTACCGGGAAAACATGTTCCTCTTGTCTGTTAACTGAAATCCGAGTTTACTGGGCCACTTAATAGCAGCAGAATATTTTTTCTAATGTTTAAACATTTCTTCAAAGTAATGTACTACTAATAAACATGATACACAAATTAGATGCGATAAATATACATCATAGCTGAATATGACAAGTAGAACAAAGAAGATGTTCAGTAAGAGGAGATGAAAATACTGAAGGATGGGAGAAGACGGAGAGAAGGCGCAAACTAAAATATCAAAAGCGATATTTTGCAGAGACAAGCTAGACGGGAAGCAGGAGGAAAGTAAAAAGATTATAGTGAAGAAAATGGCAGTAGCAATTTATTGAAGACGGTTAAAGGCCATGCATAAAACAGTAAAGATTTTGAGACTGAAAAGGAAGCCACATCAAAGAAAGAAGAGGAGGTGGAATATGAGAAGATGCTGAGGGATGGCAAAGAGGATTGTTTTATGTGTTGAGTACAAGTCGGAATATGTTAGGCTAGCAAGCAGGATGACCAAAGTGGAAAAAGGAGCAGTAATTTAAACAAGAATACAGGGTAATGATAAGTGCACTGGTACCTTGAAAACTAAGGAATTGGTACATTTTAAGAATGATGTATGGTAGACAATGACCGGTATTTACAATGATGGACATATTGCTAGTTAAGGAAGAGGAGTGTCAAAAATAACACTTAGGTTGACGAAAAGCGCAATTTTTTGTTCAGGAGGGGTAAAGAAGAGAGAGTGAGAACTCAGGCAGAACTGGACACCAGAGAGACAGTCATAATTATTGTTGTGAAAATAAGGGATCAAGAAGAAACACTCAGAACAAGAACTGGGTGTCATTCACATAGTAGTGTCAAAAAATAACAGATGCAAAACTTGTTTTATATATCTGGAGAAGGAGTGTATCAAGGAGACAGCACTGAAGGACATCAAATGGAAGTCAAAAAAGTATGAGGACAGGGGATGGTGCAGGTTGAGGCATGGATGTCAGGAACTCCAAATATGGAGTGGCATGGGGAAGAGGGAGGCGGCAAGGAGATTAGTAGTCTGGGACTTTGCTTAGGGATGCCAAAAGCAGGAGAGGGATAGGGGCAGTGGGACAGGGTGCAACATTTGTCAAGCAGAACCAGTCAACCTGCGTGCCCTTGTGGCAAGTTCAGGACAGCAAATAAAGGTGACCAAGTAAATAAGCAAAAAACAACGAGGGGCCAGAACAGTAGATGGACAGGATATGCTAAGTGAGGAAAAAGAAAGTGGTGAAAGTATGAAGTTGTTCTCAGCGGACAGTTTATTAGACAGGAAACATGGAAGTATAAAAAAGTAAAAAAGACAAAGCAGCAGGCTGCCTCTGTCTATGCTATCAATGTTCTGCAACCATTCCTGTATGCATCAGACCCTAGACCCTAGACTCATTTTCGGAAGTGCTGAAAACACATCTCTTTAAAACCAAAAGAAAAATGGCTGTGTACGCCCCCAGCATTTTGACCACGGGGTATCAATCAATCAATCAATTTGTAAAGCGCGCTCATACCCGTGAGGGTTTCAAGGCGCGGGGGGGAGGTAGCTGCTACTGCTCGAAGAGCCATGTCTTGAGGAGTTTTCTGAAGGACAGAAGGTCCTGGGTCTGTCTTAGATCTGATCGGAAGGTGTTCCAGGTCTTGGCGGCGAGGTATGAGAATGATCTGCTGCCGGAAGATTTGCGCCAGATGCGGGGGATGGAGGCGAGGGCGAGGTTTGCGGAGCAGAGATGCCGGGTGTGGTCGTAGAAGCTGAGTCTGTTGTTCAGGTATGTTGGTCCAGTGTTGTGGAGTGTCTTGTGTGCGTGGGTGAGGAGTTTGAAGGTGATCTTCTTGTTGACGGGGAGCCAGTTAAGGTCTCTTAGGTGGGGGGTGATGTGGCAGTGGCGAGAGATGTTGAGGATGAGTCGGGCGGAGTCGTTTTGGATGCGTTGGAGGCGTTGTAGGAGTTTGGATGGGATACCGGTGTAGAGGACATTGCCGTAGTCGAGTCTGCTGCTAACGAGGGCCTGGGTTACTGTTTTTCTTGTTTCTGTTGGGATCCATTTGTAAACTCTGTGAAGCATGCAGAGGGTCTTGTAGCAGGAGGAGGAGATGGCGCTGACCTGCTTTGACATGGAGAGTGAGGAGTCGAGGTTGAAGCCAAGGTTCCGTGCGCTGTTGGTGGGTGTCGGTGGGGGAGCCAGCGTGGTCGGCCACCATGAGTTGTCCCAGGCAGAGGGGGTGTGCCCAAGGATGAGGACCTCTGTTTTGTCCGAGTTCAGTTTTAGCCGGCTGTCTCTCATCCAGTCGGCGATGGCTTTTAGTCCCTCGTGGAGGTTGGTTTTGGTGGTGTGCGGGTCCTTGGTGAGGGAGAGGATGAGTTGGGTGTCGTCGGTGTGGGAGATGATGTTGAGGTTGGGCTGGCGGGCCACTTGTGCGAGGGGGGCCATGTAGATGTTGAACAGCGTCAGGCTGAGGGATGAGCCCTGAGGTACGCCGCAAATGATGTTGAAGGCTTTGGTTTGGTACGGGGAGGCGGACTCTTTGGGTTCCGCCGGCGAGGAAGGATGCGGTCCATTCAAGGGCCTGGTCCTGGATTCCTGCTGCGTGGAGGCGGGATTTTAGGGTGTGGTGACAGACGGTGTCAAAGGCGGCTGATAGGTCTAGGAGGATGAGGGCTGATGTTTCTCCATTGTCGAGGTGGCTTCTGATGTCGTCTGTGGCGGCGAGGAGGGCGGTTTCGGTGCTGTGGTTGCTTCTGAAGCCGGACTGGGTGGGGTCGAGGATGTTGTTGTCTTCAAGGTACCGAGTGAGCTGAGTGTTGATGATTTTCTCAATGACCTTTGCCAGGAAAGGGAGCAGAGAGATGGGCCGGAAGTTTTTCAGGTGCTTGGGGTCTGCCTTTGGTTTCTTGAGAAGGCCGTTGATTTTGGCGTGTTTCCAGCTTTCCGGGAATCTTGCAGTTTCGAAGGAGATGTTGATGGCTTTCCGTAGGTGTAGTGCAATGGCTGTGTCTGCTTTGTTAAAGATGTGGTGTGGGCAGAGGTCTGATGATGATCTGGAGTGGATGGAGTTCATGGTCTTGCGGGTTTCGTTGTCACTGATGCTGGTCCAGGAGGTCAGTCGGCTGGAGCAGGTGGAGTTCGTGGTGGGGTGGAGTAGAAGTGTCCGGAGTGTGAGGGGAGTTGAAGCTGTCGTGGATGTCCGTGATTTTTCGGTGGAAGGCGGTTGCTAGGGCGTCGCATAGTTCTTGGGAGGGGGTGATGTCGTTGACGGTGGCGTTTGGGTTGGAGAGTTCTTTTACGATGCTGAAAAGTTCTTTGCAGTCGTGGGTGTTGTTTTCTAAGCAGGTTTTGAAGGAGGATCTTTTTGCTAGCCTGATGAGTTGGTGGTGTTTGCATGTGGCATCCTTGAGTGACGTGTGGTTGTCTGGAGTGCGTTTGAGTGGCCATATTTGCTAGAGTTTTCGGCAGTGGCGTTTGGAGGCTTGGAGGTCGTCGGTGAACCAGGTTTTTTTTTGTTGATGTGGTTGTTGGAGGGTTTTCTGAGTGGATCAAGGCGGTCGGCGCAGTCGTTGATCCATATCTTGAGGTTGTGTGCGGCGATCTCAGGGTCGGTGGGGTTTACAGGTGGTTTCTGGGCTAGGGCGTTGGTTAGTTGAAGTTCGGTGACTTTGCCCCATCGTCAGTGGGGTGGTTGTTCGGTGAGGTGCTGTTCTGTCTGTTTCTTGAAGGTGAAGTGGATGCAGTGGTGGTCGGTCCAGTAGAGTTCGGTGGTATGGTTGAAGGTGATGTGGTTGCTTGTGGAGAAGATGGGGTCAAGGGTGTGACCGGCTGTGTGGGTGGGTGTGTTGAGGAGCTGTGTGAAGCCGAGGTTGGCGAGGTTATCGGTCAGGGTGGTGGAGTTGGTGTCATTGTTGTTTTCGAGGTGAAAGTTCAGGTCCCCGAGGAAGATGTAGTCCGTGGAGGCAAGCGCATGGGTGCTGGCCAGGTCGGCGATGGCGTTGCTGTAAGGTGCCCTGGGTCCTGGGGGTCTATAGATAAGTGTTCCTCTGAGCGTGGTGTTGGGGTCGGTGCGGACTTGGAAGTGAAGGAGTTCGGTGGCGCTGAAGGAGTCGTCCAGGGTGGTTTTGACTTCGAGGGTGGCTTTGTGGACGATGGCTATGCCTCCTTTGATTCTGTTGGTGCGGTCTCGGCGAGCAACTTTGTATCAGTTCGGGATTGCTATGGCGATGTCGGGTGCTGAGGAGTCATTCCACCAAGTTTTGGTTAGAAAGGCCACGTCTGGGGAGGTGGCGTTGAGCAGGTCCCAGACTTCGATGGCGTGCTTGCGTGCTGAGCGGGTGTTGAGGAGTATGCAACAGAGGTGGTTGGTCTTGATCCTAGGAGGTTTGTGGGCTCTGTTGCAGGTGAAGCAGCAGTTGTGGCAGGAGAAGGGTCCGTGCGTGCTCTTTGGAGAGGCCTGGAAGCAGGTGGTGTCTCGGCTGGTGTTGAGTGCGCGGAGCGTGTCGGCATTATAGCGAATGCTGATGGGGTGGCTGTTGCCGGGGCCAGGGGTTCTGGCACTGGGAGTGGTCCAGGCACGGATGGGCGCAGACGGGCTTGCCTTTGGCGTGCCAGTGGCGCGCCCATGCTGCGGCTGCCATAAGAGGAGGGGAGGGTGGGAGTGGCAGCTGGGAGGCAGGAAGGCCTGACGAATGAGAGGGCTGAGGGTGGGGCCGCAGGGGACGCAGCGGCGGGAAAAAACAGGCAAATGAAACGGTGAGAAGGAGGGGGAGGCGGGAGGGGCCGCAGGGGACGCAGCAGCGGGAAAAACCAGGCAAAGGAAATGGTGAGAAGGAGGGGGGATGCGGGAGGGGCCGCAGGGGACGCAGCAGCGGGGAAAGCGGGAGAGAAAAAACGGAATGGAGGTGGCGCGGATGGCGGAGCGGGGAGCGACCTGCCTGCAGAAGCAGGGTGAAAGGTTGCTCCTGATTGGGTCCCTGGGGCCTGAATGAGGCTCAGGGTGGGAGGCTGCATGACCCTTCCCCTTTATTAAAAAGAAGACCTTTGGAATAGGTTTTCTGGGGCTTTTAGAGAATTGGGGAATGGAGGCATGTGCCCCCTCCCCTAACATTAAAATAAATGGCCCCAGTTAAAAAAAGAAAAGGCACCCAGGGATGGGGTCCCAGGTACAATATTGGCTTGGGGAGTGGGACATTTGCCCCTTTCCTTAAAACTAAAAAATATGGCCCCCAGAGCCATGCACCCCCCCCCCCCCCATCAAATATATGTTTAGGCTCAGGGGGGATGGGGTCCCCAGAGCTACTATTGGCTCATGGAAGGCAATGCATGCCCCCTCCCATCAAATTAAAAACGCCACTCCCTAAGGGCCTGTAGAGGCTCTTGGAGATGTGCTGCATGCCCCTCCCTTTCAATAAATAAACATGTTCTCTCTGCTTGTCAGTGTGAGCTAAAAATATAACAAGAGAAGAAAAGCAATACTCCATTTTTGTTGCTTTACAGAGCTGCCTTAATTATGTTCTGTGGCTTTACCTGCCCTTTTCTTTGGCTACTGGTTCTAGCAGCATGCATTATGATGTCAGATGTAGACTGTAATAACTTATAATAGTCAAGTCCTGACGTCTTTTCTTTATAATGGGCAATGGGGTGTGCCACAAGTCACTGATTATAAAGAAATTAGAGACGTGCATTAAGAAAGGGATACAGGGATTACATAATCCTGTATATATATATATATATATATATATATATATATATATATATATATATATATATATAAATTCGCTGAGAAAACAAAGGTTACAGGAATGTTATCGTTAGATTCGGATTTTATAGGGATGATATAGTTAGGAAATAAAATGTCGTAAAAATTCACTGAAGAATACAAAGGTTACAGGGACATTTACAGTTAGGTTCAGCCTATACACAAACAGTTATTTTCTAACTATAATGTCCATGTAACCTGGATGTGTGAGTGAGTGGCTGTGTGGGGGTGTATGTGTGATTGTGTGTGACTGGCTATGTCGGTCTGTGAGTGAGTGTGGGAGTGGCTTTGTGGGCGTGTGAGTGGGTAAGTGAGTGGTTGTGTGGATGTGTAAATGGGTGTGTGAGTTGGTGAGTGGGTGTCTGAATGGCTGTGTAGGTCTGTGAGTGTGTGAGCAGATTTGTGGGTCTGTGAGTGACTGTGAGTGGCTGAATGTGTAGGAGGCTGGACTGGCTTGTAGTGAGTACCAAGGGGTACTTGCACCTTGCACCAGGCCCAGTTATCCCTTATTAGTGTATAGGGTGTCTAGCAGCTTAGGCTGATAGATAATGGTAGCTTAGCAAAGCAGCTCAGGCTGAACTAGGAGACGTGTGAAGCTACTACAGTACCACTTAGTGTCATATGCACAATATCATAAGAAAACACAATACACAGTTATACTAAAAATAAAGGTACTTTATTTTTATGACAATATGCCAAAGTATCTTAGAGTGTACCCTCAGTGAGAGGATAGGAAATATACACAAGATATATATACACAATAGCAAAAATATGCAGTATAGTCTTAGAAAACAGTGCAAACAATGTATAGTTACAATAGGATGCAATGGGGAAACATAGGGATAGGGGCAACACAAACCATATACTCCAAAAGTGGAATGCGAACCACGAATGGACCCCAAACCTATGTGACCTTGTAGAGGGTCGCTGGGACTATTAGAAAATAGTGAGAGTTAGCAAAATAACCCTCCCCAAGACCCTGAAAAGTGAGTGCAAAGTGCACTAAAGTTCCCCTAAGGACAAAATAGTCGTGTTAGAGGGAAAATGCAAGGAAAACACAAATCAGCAATGCAACAACGATGGATTCCTGACTGAGGGTACCTGTGGAACAAGGGGACCAAGTCCAAAAGTCACAAGCAGCTCGGAGATGGGCAGATGCCCAAGAAATGCCAGCGGTTGGTGCAAAGAAGCTCTTACTAGGCTGAAGAACTGTGAATACTGCAGGAACGACAAGGGCTAGAGACTTCCCCTTTGGAGGATGGATCCCCCACGCCTTGGAGAGTCGTGCAGAAGTATTTTCCCGCCGGATGGACGCCAACAAGCCTTGCTACATGCAAATCGTGCGTTTGGCGTTTTTGGACGCTGCTGGGGCCCAGCAGGGACCAGGAGGTCGCAAATTGGACCTGCAGAGAGAGGGGACGTCGAGCAAGACAAAGAGCCCTCACTAAAGCAGGTAGCACCCGGAGAAGTGCCAGAAACAGGCACTACGAGGATGCGTGAAACGGTGCTCGCCGAAGTTGCACAAAGGAGTCGCCGGAGACCAACTTAGAAAGTCGTGCAATGCAGGTTAGAGTGCCGTGGACCCAGGCTTGGCTGTGCACGAAGGATTTCCGCCGGAAGTGCACAGGGGCCGGAGTAGCTTGCAAAGTCGCTGTTCCCAGCAATGCAGCCCAGCGAGGTGAGGCAAGGACTTACCTCCACCAAACTTGGGCTGAAGAGTCACTGGACTGTGGGGGTCACTTGGACGGTGTCACTGGATTCGAGGGACCTCGCTCGTCGTGCTGAGAGGAGACCCAAGGGACCGGTAATGCAGCTTTTTGGTGCCTGCGGTTGCAGGGGGAAGATTCCGTCGACCCACGGGAGATTTCTTCGGAGCTTCTGGTGCAGAGAGGAGGCAGACTACCCCCACAGCATGCACAAGCAGGAAAACAGTCGAGAAGGCGGCAGGATCAGCGTTACAGAGTTGCAGTAGTCGTCTTTGCTACTATGTTGCAGGTTTGCAGGCTTCCAGCGCGGTCAGCGGTCGATTCCTTATCAGAAGGTGAAGAGGGAGATGCAGAGGAACTCGGCTGAGCTCATGCATTCGTTATCTAAAGTTTCCCCAGAGACAGAGACCCTAAATAGCCAGAAAAGGGGGTTTGGCTACCTAGGAGAGAGGAAAGGCTACTAACACCTGAAGGAGCCTATCACAAGGAGTCCCTGACGTCACCTGGTGGCACTGGCCACTCAGAGCAGTCCAGTGTGCCAGCAGCACCTCTGTTTCCAAGATGGCAGAGGTCTGGAGCACACTGGAGGAGCTCTGGACACCTCCCAGGGGAGGTGCAGGTCAGGGGAGTGGTCACTCCCCTTTCCTTTGTCCAGTTTCGCGCCAGAGCAGGGGCTAAGGGGTCCCTGAACCGGTGTAGACTGGCTTATGCAGAATTGGGCACATCTGTGCCCAACAAAGCATTTCCAGAGGCTGGGGGAGGCTACTCCTCCCCTGCCTTCACACCATTTTCCAAAGGGAGAGGGTGTCACACCCTCTCTCAGAGGAAGTTCTTTGTTCTGCCATCCTGGGCCAGGCCTGGCTGGACCCCAGGAGGGCAGCTGCCTGTCTGAGGGGTTGGCAGCAGCAGCTGCAGAGAAACCCCAGGAAGGGCAGTCTGGCAGTACCAGGGTCTGTGCTACAGACCACTGGGATCATGGAATTGTACCAACAATGCCAGGATGGCATAGAGGGGGCAATTGCATGATCATAGACATGTTACATGGCCATATTCGGAGTTACCATGGTGAAGCTACATATAGGTAGTGACCTATATGTAGTGCACGCGTGTAATGGTGTCCCCGCACTCACAAAGTTCAGTGAATTGGCTCTGAACAATGTGGGGGCACCTTGGCTAGTGCCAGGGTGCCCTCACACTAAGT
Organism: Pleurodeles waltl; assembly: GCF_031143425.1. Taxonomy (NCBI): domain Eukaryota; kingdom Metazoa; phylum Chordata; class Amphibia; order Caudata; family Salamandridae; genus Pleurodeles; species Pleurodeles waltl. The sequence continues at coordinate 461,589,163 of NC_090440.1, read as the reverse complement.
AACTTTGCACCTAACCTTTACCAGGTAAAGGTTAGACATATAGGTGACTTATAAGTTACTTAAGTGCAGTGTAAAATGGCTGTGAAATAACGTGGACGTTATTTCACTCAGGCTGCAGTGGCAGGCCTGTGTAAGAATTGTCAGAGCTCCCTATGGGTGGCAAAAGAAATGCTGCAGCCCATAGGGATCTCCTGGAAACCCAATACCCTGTGTACCTCAGTACCATATACTAGGGAATTATAAGGGTGTTCTAGTAAGCCAATGTAAATTGGTAAAAATGGTCACTAGCCTGTTAGTGACAATTTAGAAAGAAATGAGAGAGCATAACCACTGAGGTTCTGATTAGCAGAGCCTCAGTGAGACAGTTAGTCACTACACAGGTAACACATTCAGGCACACTTATGAGCACTGGGGCCCTGGGTTACCAGGGTCCCAGTGACACATACAACTAAAACAACATATATACAGTGAAAAATGGGGGTAACATGCCAGGCAAGATGGTACTTTCCTACACAACCCCCCCCCAAACGAAGGACAATAAGACTAGCCATTACCTGATGAGTCTTCATTGTCTAAGTGGAAATATCTGGAGAGTCCATCTGCATTGGAGTGGCTACTCCCAGGTCTATGTTCCACTGTATAGTCCATTCCCTGTAGGGATATGGACCACCTCAACAATTTTGGATTTTCACCTTTCATTTGTTTTAGCCAAAGTAGAGGTTTGTGGTCTGTCTGAACAATGAAGTGAGTGCCAAACAAGTATGGCCTCAACTTCTTCAGAACCCAGACCACAGCAAAGGCCTCCCTCTCAATGGCAGACCAACGCTTTTCTCTAGGGGTCAACCTCCTACTAATAAAAGCAACAGGTTGATCCTGGCCCTCAGAATTAAGTTGTGATAGGACTGCCCCTACTCCTAATTCAGATGCATCAGTTTGGACATAGAATTTTTTAGAGTAACAAGGGCTTTTCAGGACAGGTGCAGAGCACATGGCCTGCTTCAGCTCCTCAAAAGCTTTCTGACAGTTTGCTGTCCATAATACCTTTTTAGGCATTTTCTTGGATGTGAGGTCATTAAGAGGGGCTGCAATGGAGCCATAGTTCTTAATGAACCTCCTGTAATACCCAGTGAGGCCTAGGAAGGCTCTCACCTGAGTCTGAGTGGTAGGGGGAACCCAATCAATAATAGTTTGGATTTTCCCCTGAAGTGGTGCAATCTGTTCCCCACCAACAAGGTGTCCCAGATAAACCACCTTACCCTGCCCTATCTGGCACTTTGAAGCCTTGATAGTGAGGCCTGCTTTTTGCAGAGCCTCCAAAACTTTCCAAAGGTGGACCAGGTGATCATCCCAGCTGGAGCTAAAGACAGCTATATCATCCAAATATGCTGCACTGAAAGCTTCCAGCCCTTGCAGGACTGTGTTCACCAACCTCTGAAAAGTGGCAGGTGCATTTTTCAAACCAAAAGGCATTACAGTAAACTGGTAATGTCCTCCAATGGTAGAAAATGCAGTCTTAGGTTTAGCATCTTCTGCCAATTTGATCTGCCAATACCCTGCAGTCAAATCAAAAGTGCTTAGATACTTGGCAGATGCCAGTGTATCTATAAGCTCATCTGCCCTGGGTATAGGGTGAGCATCAGTTTTGGTTGCCAAGTTGAGACCTCTATAGTCTACACAAAACCTCATTTCCTTCTTTCCATCTTTAGAATTGGGTTTTGGTACCAGTACCACAGGAGAAGCCCATGGACTGTCAGAGTGCTCAACCACTCCTAGTTCCAACATCTTCTGAACTTCTTGCTTTATGCAGTCCCTGACATGGTCAGGCTGCCTATAGATCTTACTTTTGACAGGTAAACTGTCTCCAGTATCTATAGTGTGCTCACACCAAGAAGTGGTGCCTGGCACAATGGAGAAGAGTTCTGAAAATTGTCCTAGGAGATTTATGCAATTATCTTTCTGCTCAGCAGTAAGACAATCAGCCAAAACTACACCTTCCACAAGAGCATCTTGTTCTGTGGAAGAGAAGAGATCAGTTAGAGGATCACTGTCTTCTTCCTGTCCCTCATCTGTTGCCATGAGCAGGGTGAGATCAGCCCTGTCATAGTAGGGTTTCAGGCGGTTGACATGGAGCACCCTAAGGGGACTCCTGGCAGTGCCTAAGTCAACCAAGTAGGTGACTTCACCCTTCTTTTCAACAATTGTGTGGGGTCCACTCCATTTATCTTGGAGTGCTCTTGGGGCCACAGGCTCCAAGACCCACACTTTCTGCCCTGGTTGGTACTGAACCAAAACAGCCTTCTGATCATGCCATTGCTTCTGGAGCTCTTGGCTGGCCTGAAGGTTTTTACTGGCCTTTTTCATGTACTCAGCCATCCTTGATCTGAGGCCAAGTACATAATCCACAATATCCTGTTTAGGAGCTTTTAAAGGTTGTTCCCAACCCTCCTTTACAAGTGTGAGTGGACCCCTAACAGGGTGTCCAAAAAGAAGTTCAAAGGGGCTGAAGCCCACTCCTTTCTGGGGTACCTCCCTGTAGGCAAAAAGGAGGCATGGTAGAAGGATATCCCATCTCCTGCGGAGTTTTTCAGGGAGTCCCATAATCATGCCTTTGAGAGTTTTATTAAATCTCTCCACCAGTCCATTTGTTTGTGGATGATAGGGTGTTGTGAACTTGTAAGTTACACCACACTCCTTCCACATGGCCTTTAAGTATGCAGACATGAAATTGCTTCCTCTGTCTGATACTACTTCCTTTGGGAAGCCCACCCTGGAAAATATTCCCAGGAGGGCCTTTGCCACTGCAGGAGCTGTAGTGGTCCTTAAAGGAATAGCTTCAGGATATCTTGTGGCATGGTCCACTACCACCAAGATAAACCTATTGCCTGAAGCAGTAGGAGGGTCAAGGGGGCCAACTATGTCAACCCCTACCCTTTCAAAGGGAACCCCAACCACAGGCAGTGGGATAAGGGGTGCCTTTGGAGTGCCACCTGTCTTGCCACTGGCTTGACAGGTTTCACAGGACTTACAAAATTCTTTTGTGTCCTCAGACATCCTAGGCCAATGAAACAATGGTACCAATCTGTCCCAAGTTTTCATTTGACCCAGGTGCCCAGCTAGGGGAATGTCATGTGCCAGTGTTAGGAGGAACTTTCTGTACTCCTGAGGAATCACTAATCTCCTGGCTGCTCCAGGTTTAGGATCCCTATGCTCAGTGTACAAGAGGTTGTCCTCCCAGTAAACTCTGTGTGAGTCACTGACATCCCCATTAGCCTGTTTGACAGCTTGCTGTCTGAGACCCTCTAATGTGGGACAGGTTTGCTGTGCCACACTCAGCTCCTCTCTGGCAGGCCCCCCTTCACCCAAAAGCTCAGCAGTGTCTGCTTCCAGCTCCTCTGGTGTAGGTTCTGCACAGGGAGGGAATTCTTCTTCCTCAGAAGTAGAATCCACTGTAGAGGGAGGGATAGTAGGAAGTGGTTTGCTTCTACTAGCCCTAGCTTTAGGGAGCACTTGGTCCATTGTTCCAGGATCCAAGCTTCCCTGTCCTTTTTGCTTTTTGGCCTGAGCCCTTGTCAAAGCAAAAATATGCCCTGGGATGCCCAGCATTGCTGCATGGGCCTCCAACTCCACATCTGACCAAGCTGATGTCTCCAAATCGTTCCCTAATAGACAGTCTACAGGTAAATCTGAAGCTACCACAATTTTCTTTGGACCAGATACCCCCCCCCAGTTGAGATTTACAACAGCCATGGGGTGGCTTTGTGTTATGTTGTGAGCATCGGTTACTTGGTACTGGTGTCCAAGTATGTGTTGTTCAGGGTGCACCAGTTTCTCAATCACCATTGTGACACTGGCACCTGTGTCCCTGTAGGCCTGGACCTCAACACCATTTATTAGGGTTAGTTGCTTGTACTTCTCCAAGTTATGGGGGCAAGCAACCAAAGTGGCTAAGTCAATAGCCCCTTCAGAGACTAAAGTAGCCTCTGTGGTCTCCCTAATTAGACCAACCCCAACTAAATTACCAAAAGTGAGCCCAGCTACTCCCTTGGATTGGCTATTAGTAGGTTTGCTCCCACCACCACTGCTATTAGTAGGGACACTAGGTGTAGCAGTAGGGGTTGTAGTGGTAGGAGCTGTGGTGCCTTTCTTTGGACAACTGGGATCTGTTGTCCAATGGCCTTTTATCTTACATAAATAGCACCATGGTTTCTTTTCCTTGTTCTGATTAACCCCTTCGCTGCCAGGCCTTTTCCCCCTCCTGTGCCAGGCCCTTTTTTGCCTATTTGCGGCAGTTCGCGCTTAGGCCCTCATAACTTTTTGTCCACATAAGCTAACCAAGCCAAATTTGGGTCCTTTTTTTCCAACATCCTAGGGATTCTAAAGGTACCCAGACTTTGTGGGTTCCCCTGAAGGAGGCCAAGAAATTGGCCAAAATACAGTGAAAATTTCGTTTTTTTCAAAAAAATTGGAAAAAGGGGCTGCAGAAGAAGGCTTGTGGTTTTTCCCCTGAAAATGGCATCAACAAAGGGTCTGCGGTGCTAAACTCAGCAGCTTCCCAGCTTTCAGGAACAGGCAGACTTGAATCCGAAAACCCAATTTTTCAACACAATTTTGGCATTTTACTGGGGCATACCCCATTTGTGCAATTTTTTGTGCTTTCAGCCTCCTTCCAGTCAGTGACAGGAATGGTCATGAAACCAATGCCGGATCCCAGAAACCTAAACATTTCTGAAAAGTAGACAAAATTCTGAATTCAGCAAGGGGTCATTTGTGTAGATCCTACAAGGGTTTCCTACAGAAAATAACAGCTGAAAAAGAAAAATATTGAAATTGAGGTGAAAAAACCATCAATTTTTCTCTACGTTTTACTCTGTAACTTTTCCCTGCAATGTCAGATTATCGAAAGCAATATACCGTTACGTCTGCTGGACTCCTCTGGTTGCGGGGATATATAGGGTTTGTAGGTTCATCAAGAACCCGAGGAACCCAGAGCCAATAAATGAGCTGCACCCTGCAGTGCGTTTTCATTCTATACCGGGTATACAGCAATTCATTTGCTGAAATATAAGGAGTAAAAAATTGCTATCAAGAAAACCTTTGCATTTCCAAAAAGGGCACAAGATAAGGTGTTGAGGAGCAGTGGTTATTTGCACATCTCTGAATTCCGGGGTGACCATAGTAGCACGTGAATTACAGGGAATTTCTCAAATAGATGTCTTTTTTACACACACTCCTATATTTGGAAGGAAAAAATGTAGAGAAAGACAAGGGGCAATAGTACTTGTTTTGCTAATCTATGTTCCCCCAAGTCTCCCGATAAAAATGGTACCTCACTTGTGTGGGTAGGCCTAGCACCCGCGACAGGATATGCCCCAAAACACAACGTGGACACATCACAGAAAACAGAGCTGTTTTTAGCAAAGTGACTACCTGTAGATTTTGGCCTCTAGCTCAGCCGCCACCTAGGAAAACCTACCAAACCTGTGCATTTCTGAAAACTAGAGACCTAGGGGAATCCAAGGAGGGGTGACTTGTGTGGCTCGGACCAGGTTCTGTTACCCAGAATCCTTTGCAAACCTCAACATTTGGCTAAAAAAACACATGTTCCTCACATTTCTGTGGCAGAAAGTTCTGGAATCTGAGAGGAGCCACAAATTTCCTTCCACCCAGCGTTCCCCCACGTCTCCCGATAAAAATGATACCTCACTTGTGTGGGTAGGCCTAGCACCCGCGACAGGATATGCCCCAAAACACAACGTGGACACATCACAGAAAACAGAGCTGTTTTTAGCAAAGTGACTACCTGTAGATTTTGGCCTCTAGCTCAGCCGCCACCTAGGGAAACCTACCAAACCTGTACATTTCTGAAAACTAGGGACCTAGGGGAATCCAAGGAGGGGTGACTTGTGTGGCTCGGACCAGGTTCTGTTACCCAGAATCCTTTGCAAACCTCAAAATTTGGCTAAAAAAACACATGTTCCTCACATTTCTGTGGCAGAAAGTTCTGGAATCTGAGAGGAGCCACAAATTTCCTTCCACCCAGCGTTCCCCCACGTCTCCCGATAAAAATGATACCTCACTTGTGTGGGTAGGCCTAGCGCCCGCGACAGGATATGCCCCAAAACACAACGTGGACATATCACAGAAAACAGAGCTGTTTTTAGCAAAGTGACTACCTGTAGATTTTGGCCTCTAGCTCAGCCGCCACCTAGGGAAACCTACCAAACCTGTGCATTTCTGAAAACTAGAGACCTAGGGGAATCCAAGGAGGGGTGACTTGCGGGGCTCGGACCAGGTTCTGTTACCCAGAATCCTTTGCAAACCTCAAAATTTGGCTAAAAAAACACATGTTCCTCACATTTCTGTGGCAGAAAGTTCTGGAATCTGAGAGGAGCCACAAATTTCCTTCCACCCAGCGTTCCCCCACGTCTCCCGATAAAAATGATACCTCACTTGTGTGGGTAGGCCTAGCGCCCGCGACAGGATATGCCCCAAAACACAACGTGGACATATCACAGAAAACAGAGCTGTTTTTAGCAAAGTGACTACCTGTAGATTTTGGCCTCTAGCTCAGCCGCCACCTAGGGAAACCTACCAAACCTGTGCATTTCTGAAAACTAGAGACCTAGGGAAATCCAAGGAGGGGTGACTTGCGGGGCTTAGACCAGGTTCTGTTACCCAGAATCCTTTGCAAATCTCAAAGTTTGGCTAAAAAAACACATGTTCCTCACATTTCTGTGGCAGAAAGTTCTGGAATCTGAGAGGAGCCACAAATTTCCTTCCACCCAGCGTTCCCCCACGTCTCCCGATAAAAATGATACCTCACTTGTGTGGGTAGGCCTAGCGCCCGCGACAGGATATGCCCCAAAACACAACGTGGACATATCACAGAAAACAGAGCTGTTTTTAGCAAAGTGACTACCTGTAGATTTTGGCCTCTAGCTCAGCCGCCACCTAGGGAAACCTACCAAACCTGTGCATTTCTGAAAACTAGAGACCTAGGGGAATCCAAGGAGGGGTGACTTGCGGGGCTCGGACCAGGTTCTGTTACCCAGAATCCTTTGCAAATCTCAAAATTTGGCTAAAAAAACACATGTTCCTCACATTTCTGTGGCAGAAAGTTCTGGAATCTGAGAGGAGCCACAAATTTCCTTCCACCCAGCGTTCCCCCACGTCTCCCGATAAAAATGATACCTCACTTGTGTGGGTAGGCCTAGCGCCCGCGACAGGATATGCCCCAAAACACAACGTGGACACATCACAGAAAACAGAGCTGTTTTTAGCAAAGTGACTACCTAGAGATTTTGGCCTCTAGCTCAGCCGCCACCTAGGGAAACCTACCAAACCTGTACATTTCTGAAAACTAGAGACCTAGGGGAATCCAAGGAGGGGTGACTTGTGTGGCTCGGACCAGGTTCTGTTACCCAGAATCCTTTGCAAACCTCAAAATTTGGCTAAAAAAACACATGTCCCTCACATTTCTGTGGCAGAAAGTTCTGGAATCTGAGAGGAGCTACAAATTTCCTTCCACCCAGCGTTCCCCCAAGTCTCCCGATAAAAATGATACATCACTTGCGTGGGTAGGCCTAGCGCCGGCGACAGGAAACACCCCAAAGCGCAACGTGGACACATCCTAAATTTTGGAAAAAAACAGAGGTGTTTTTTGCGAAGTGCCTACCTGTAGATTTTGGCCTCTAGCTCAGCCGGCACCTAGGGAAACCTACCAAACCTGTGCATTTCTGAAAACTAGAGACCTAGGGGAATCCAAGGAGGGGTGACTTGCGGGGCTCGGACCAGGTTCTGTTACCCAGAATCCTTTGCAAACCTCAAAATTTGGCTAAAAAAACACATGTCCCTCACATTTCTGTGGCAGAAAGTTCTGGAATCTGAGAGGAGCTACAAATGTCCTTCCACCCAGCGTTCCCCCAAGTCTCCTGATAAAAATGATACCTCACTTGCGTGGGTAGGCCTAGCGCCGGCGACAGGAAACACCCCAAAGCGCAACGTGGACACATCCTAAATTTTGGAAAAAAACAGAGGTGTTTTTTGCGAAGTGCCTACCTGTAGATTTTGGCCTCTAGCTCAGCCGGCACCTAGGGAAACCTACCAAACCTGTGCATTTCTGAAAACTAGAGACCTAGGGGAATCCAAGGAGGGGCTCGGACCAGGTTCGTGGACATAGCTCCCAGCGTTCCCCCAAGTCTCCCGATAAAAATGATACCTCACTTGTGTGGGTAGGACTAGCGCCCACGAAAGGAAAGGGCCCAAAACACAACGTGGACACATCACATTTTTTTATAAAAAGCAGTGCCTACCTGTGGATTTTGGCCTGTAGCTCAGCCGACACCTGAGGAAACCTAGCAAACCAGTGCATTTTTGAAAACTAGAAACGCAGGGGAATCCAAGATGGGGTGACTTGCGGGGCTCTGACCAGGTTATGTTACCCAGAATCCTTTGCAAACATCAAAATTTGGCCCAAAAAACACTTTTTCCTCTCATTTCGGTGACAGAAAGTTCTGGAATCTGAGAGGAGCCACAAATTTCCTTCCACCCAGCGTTCCCCTAAGTCTCTCGATAAAAATGGTACATCACTTCTGTGGGTAGGCCTAGCGCCCACAAAAGGAAATGGCCCAAAACACAACGTGGACACAACATATTTTTTCGCAGAAAACAGAGGTGTTTTTTGCAAGGTGCCTACTTGTGGTGTTTGGCCTGTAGCTCAGCCGGCCCCAGGGGGGGGGGGGCAGAAATGCCCTAAAATAAATTTGCCCCCCCCAACCCCCACCCTCCCCCGCCGGGAGCGACCCTTGCCTACGGGGTCGCTCCCCCTGCGTGACATTGGCACCAAAAAACAAATCCCCGGTGCCTAGTGGTTTCTGCCCCCTTGGGGGCAGGTTGACCTAAACTCAGCCAATCTGCCCCCAAGGGGGGCAGAAATGGCCTAAATACAATTTGTCCCCCAGGGGAGCGACTTTTGCCTGATGGGTCGCTCCCCATCTCTAAAAAAAAAAAAACAAAGAAAAAAAAAAAGAAAAAAAAGAAAAATTCCCCTGGCGCCTAGAGGTTTCTGCCCCCCCCGGGGGCAGATCGGCCTAATGATAGGCCGATCTGCCCCCCGGGGGGGCAGAAATGGCCTAAAATAAATTTGCCCCCCAACCCCCATCCCCCCCCCGGGAGCGACCCTTGCCTACGGGGTCGCTCCCCCTGCGTGACATTGGCGCCAAAAAACAAATCCCCGGTGCCTAGTGGTTTCTGCCCCCTTGGGGGCAGATTGACCTAAAATTGGGCAATCTGCCCCCAGGGGGGCAGAAATGGTCTAAATACAATTTGCCCCCCCAGGGGAGCGACCCTTGCCTGATGGGTCGCTCCCCATCTCTAAAAAAAGAAACAACAACAAAAAAAACACACACAAAAAAAATTGCCCTGGCGCCTAGAGTGTTCTGCCCCCCCCCGGGGGCAGTTCGGCCTAATAATAGGCCGATCTGTCCCCCGGGGGGGCAGAAATGGCCTAAAATAAATTTGCCCCCCCACCCCCCCCCGGGAGCGACCCTTGCCTACGGGGTCGCTCCCCCTGCGTGACATTGGCGCCAAAAAACAAATCCCCGGTGCCTAGTGATTTCTGCCCCCTTGGGGGCAGATTGACCTAAAATTGGCCAATCTGCCCCCAGGGGGGCAGAAATGGTCTAAATACAATTTGCCCCCCAGGGGAGCGACCCTTGCCTGATGGGTCGCTCCCCATCTCTAAAAAAAGAAACAACAACAACAAAAAAAACACAAAAAAAAAATTGCCCTGGCGCCTAGAGTGTTCTGCCCCCCCACCCGGGGGCAGAAATGGCCTAAAATAAATTTGCACCCCCACCCCCCCCCCCCCCGGGAGCAACCCTTGCCTACGGGGTCGCTCCCCCTGCGTGACATTGGCGCCAAAAAACAAATCCCCGGTGCCTAGTGGTTTCTGCCCCCTTGGGGGCAGATTGACCTAAAATCGGCCAATCTGCCCCCAGGGGGGCAGAAATGGTCTAAATACAATTTGCCCTCCAGGGGAGCGACCCTTGCCTGATGGGTCGCTCCCCATCTCTAAAAAAAAAAAAAAAAGAACAAAAAAAAAAACCCCAAAAAAACATTTGCCCTGGCGCCTAGAGGTTTCTTCCCCCCCTGGGGGCAGATCGGCCTAATAATAGGCCGATCTGCCCCCAGGGGGGGCAGAAATGGCCTAAAATAAATTCCCCTCCCCCCCAGGGAGCGACCCTTGCCTAAGTGGTCGCTCCCTTTGCGTGAAATTCACGCAAAGAAAAAACTCCCTGGTGTCTAGTGGTTTCTACCCCCCTTGGGGGCAGATTGGCCTCATCAAAATAGGCCAATCTGCCCCCAAGGGGGGCAGAAATGGGCAAAATATAATTTTCCCCCAAGGGGAGCGACCCTTGCCTAAGGGGTCGCTCCCCACCAAAAAAAAAAAAAAATGAAACAAAAAAAAAAAAAATGGTCCCTGGTGCCTAGAGGTTTCTGCCCCCCCTGGGGGCAGATCGGCCTAATAGTAGGCCGATCTGCCCCCAGGGGGGGCAGAAAAGGCCTTCCCGAAAATATGCCCCCCTGGGAGCGACCCTTGCCCAAGGGGTTGCTCCCTTTTGTCAATAACAATAAAAAATAAAAAAAATCCCTGGTGTCTAGTGGTTTCTACCCCCCTTGGGGGCAGATTGGCCTCATCAAAATAGGCCAATCTGCCCCCAAGGGGGGCAGAAATGGCCAAAATATAATTTTCCCCCAAGGGGAACGACCCTTGCCTAAGGGGTCGCTCCCCACCTCAATAAAAAAAAAATGAAACAAAAAAAAAAAAAAAAAAAAAAAATGGTACCTGGTGCCTAGAGGTTTCTGCCCCCCCTGGGGGCAGATCGGCCTAATAAGGCCGATCTGCCCCCAGGGGGGGCAGAAAAGGCCTTTTCAAAAAAATGCCCCCCCTGGGAGCGACCCTTGCCCAAGGGGTCGCTCCCTTTTGTCAATTTCTACGAAAAAAAAAAAAAAACCCTGGTGTCTAGTGGGGTTTCAAAAACCGGATTGCAAGCAATCCGGCTTTTGAAACCCTCGGAGGGACTTCAAAGGGAAGGAAATACTTTTCCTTCCCTTTGAAGCCCCTCCGGGCCTCCCAAGTGATTGAAAAAGAAATGCTTTTGCATTTCTTTTTCAATCGCGCTGTAAGCAGAGCTTCCAGCGCGACGAGGGAGGCCCCTGTGACACATCAGCGCGCGCGCGCGCGCTGACGTCACAGGGGGGGGGTGGGGGGGGGGGTCGGGGGTGGAAGGGGAAGGTCTTCCCCTTCCATCCCCGACTTGGGGGGGGGAAGGGGGGTGCACGGGGGGCGCGCTAGCACGCCCCCAAGTTCCCCTGTGCCATGGACGAGATGATCTCGTCCAAGGCACAGGGGAACTGTAGCCTTGGACGAGATCATCTCGTCCAAGGCACAGAAGAGGTTAAAGGAGGATTTGGGCCCACCACCCCCACCAGAGTGTTTTTGTGGGCCTGATGAAGACTCATTTTTAGATTTGTCCCCACCCTTGTCAGAAGACTTACCATCCTTCTTTTTGTTGCCATCTTTGTCACCCCCTGTATGAACTTTTCTGTTCACTCTTGTTCTGACCCATTTGTCTGCCTTCTTTCCCAATTCTTGGGGAGAGGTCAGATCAGAGTCCACCAAGTACTGGTGCAACAAATCAGACACACAATTATTAAGAATATGCTCTCTCAGGATCAAGTTATACAGGCTGTCATAATCAGTAACTTTACTGCCATGTAACCACCCCTCCAAGGCCTTCACTGCCTGGTCAATGAAATCAACCCAGTCTTGTGAAGACTCCTTTTTGGTATCTCTGAACTTTATCCTGTACTGTTCAGTGGTTAAGCCATAACCATCCAGGAGTGCATTCTTAAGAACTTGGAAATTGTTAGCATCATTTTCTTTTACAGTAAGGAGCCTATCCCTACCTTTTCCAGTAAATGATAGCCATAGGATAGCAGCCCACTGCTTTTGAGGGACATCCTGTACAGCACAGGCCCTCTCAAGTGCAGCAAACCACTTGTTAATGTCATCCCCCCTCCTTGTAAGGGGGAACTATCTTGTGCAGATTCCTGGAATCATGCTCTTTTGCAGGATGACTATGGGGAATACTGCTGCTGCCAACCATGGGTATCTAAACCCATCTTCTGTCTTTCCCTCTCTATTTCTAAAGACTGTCTATCCAAATCCAGCTGTTGCTTCTTGAGCTTCAGTCTGGTTTGCTCCACTCTCAATCTATTGAGCTCCCTTTCTAACAATCTGTCATCAGGGTGGGTGGGAGGGACATTTCTAGATACAGAGGTATGATGGGAATGAACAGAAGGAGACCTGTCCCTTACAAGGGGCACCCTAACAGCTTGGCTACCAGCATAATGTGAGAGCACATCATCAGTATGATGTGATTCAACCTCTGTACCAACTATGCTAGACTGTCTAGTAATGGGCAGGCTGAGAAGTTTCTTTCCTGAACCTTTTCCTGGGGGAGTCCCTGGATCAGATTGAGAACCATTAGCTACTTTTTCTACAGATTGGGCACTTATGGCCTTATCCTGTACTCTAAGCATATTAATTAACAGTTCTAAGGAAGGATTCTTCCCTACACTCAAACCTCTCTCTATGCAGAGACTCCTTGCTCCTTTCCAGCTAAGGTGATCATATGCAAGTTTGGGACAGTTCAACTTTTTGGCCTGTGCCAGACATTTTTAGAGAGAGTTAAAGTGATAGACAAAGAGAAAAAAGTTTTCAGAACTTTTTGGAAAGACAGAAAAAACTTTTTAAACTTTTAAGAACTTTTTGAAAGTTTAGAAGTACTTTTCAGCACTTAGAAAAGAGTGAAAAGAGGAAATGCAAAACTTTTTGGCTATGTGTATATACACTGACCTTGTTTTGTATATTTTTCTCTTATGAAAAGTACAATGACAAGAGTGGTAAGTAGTCTCAAAGCACTTATCCCACCGCTGCACAACCAATGTAGGAGGCTGGACTGGCTTGTAGTGAGTACCAAGGGGTACTTGCACCTTGCACCAGGCCCAGTTATCCCTTATTAGTGTATAGGGTGTCTAGCAGCTTAGGCTGATAGATAATGGTAGCTTAGCAAAGCAGCTCAGGCTGAACTAGGAGACGTTTGAAGCTACTACAGTACCACTTAGTGTCATATGCACAATATCATAAGAAAACACAATACACAGTTATACTAAAAATAAAGGTACTTTATTTTTATGACAATATGCCAAAGTATCTTAGAGTGTACCCTCAGTGAGAGGATAGGAAATATACACAAGATATATATACACAATAGCAAAAATATGCAGTATAGTCTTAGAAAACAGTGCAAACAATGTATAGTTACAATAGGATGCAATGGGGAAACATAGGGATAGGGGCAACACAAACCATATACTCCAAAAGTGGAATGCGAACCACGAATGGACCCCAAACCTATGTGACCTTGTAGAGGGTCGCTGGGACTATTAGAAAATAGTGAGAGTTAGCAAAATAACCCTCCCCAAGACCCTGAAAAGTGAGTGCAAAGTGCACTAAAGTTCCCCTAAGGACAAAATAGTCGTGTTAGAGGGAAAATGCAAGGAAAACACAAATCAGCAATGCAACAACGATGGATTCCTGACTGAGGGTACCTGTGGAACAAGGGGACCAAGTCCAAAAGTCACAAGCAGCTCGGAGATGGGCAGATGCCCAAGAAATGCCAGCGGTTGGTGCAAAGAAGCTCTTACTAGACTGAAGAACTGTGAATACTGCAGGAACGACAAGGGCTAGAGACTTCCCCTTTGGAGGATGGATCCCCCACGCCTTGGAGAGTTGTGCAGAAGTGTTTTCCCGCCGGATGGACGCCAACAAGCCTTGCTACACGCAAATCGTGCGTTTGGCGTTTTTGGACGCTGCTGGGGCCCAGCAGGGACCAGGAGGTCGCAAATTGGACCTGCAGAGAGAGGGGACGTCGAGCAAGACAAAGAGCCCTCACTGAAGCAGGTAGCACCCGGAGAAGTGCCAGAAACAGGCACTACGAGGATGCGTGAAACAGTGCTCGCCGAAGTTGCACAAAGGAGTCCCACGTCGCCGGAGACCAACTTAGAAAGTCGTGCAATGCAGGTTAGAGTGCCGTGGACCCAGGCTTGGCTGTGCACGAAGGATTTCCGCCGGAAGTGCACAGGGGCCGGAGTAGCTTGCAAAGTCGCGGTTCCCAGCAATGCAGCCCAGCGAGGTGAGGCAAGGACTTACCTCCACCAAACTTGGGCTGAAGAGTCACTGGACTGTGGGGGTCACTTGGACGGTGTCGCTGGATTCGAGGGACCTCGCTCGTCGTGCTGAGAGGAGACCCAAGGGACCGGTAATGCAGCTTTTTGGTGCCTGCGGTTGCAGGGGGAAGATTCCGTCGACCCACGGGAGATTTCTTCGGAGCTTCTGGTGCAGAGAGGAGGCAGACTACCCCCACAGCATGCACAAGCAGGAAAACAGTCGAGAAGGCGGCAGGATCAGCGTTACAGAGTTGCAGTAGTCGTCTTTGCTACTATGTTGCAGGTTTGCAGGCTTCCAGCGCGGTCAGCGGTCGATTCCTTATCAGAAGGTGAAGAGGGAGATGCAGAGGAACTCGGCTGAGCTCATGCATTCGTTATCTAAAGTTTCCCCAGAGACAGAGACCCTAAATAGCCAGAAAAGAGGGTTTGGCTACCTAGGAGAGAGGAAAGGCTACTAACACCTGAAGGAGCCTATCACAAGGAGTCTCTGACGTCACCTGGTGGCACTGGCCACTCAGAGCAGTCCAGTGTGCCAGCAGCACCTCTGTTTCCAAGATGGCAGAGGTCTGGAGCACACTGGAGGAGCTCTGGACACCTCCCAGGGGAGGTGCAGGTCAGGGGAGTGGTCACTCCCCTTTCCTTTGTCCAGTTTCGCGCCAGAGCAGGGGCTAAGGGGTCCCTGAACCGGTGTAGACTGGCTTATGCAGAATTGGGCACATCTGTGCCCAACAAAGCATTTCCAGAGGCTGGGGGAGGCTACTCCTCCCCTGCCTTCACACCATTTTCCAAAGGGAGAGGGTGTCACACCCTCTCTCAGAGGAAGTTCTTTGTTCTGCCATCCTGGGCCAGGCCTGGCTGGACCCCAGGAGGGCAGCTGCCTGTCTGAGGGGTTGGCAGCAGCAGCTGCAGAGAAACCCCAGGAAGGGCAGTCTGGCAGTACCAGGGTCTGTGCTACAGACCACTGGGATCATGGAATTGTACCAACAATGCCAGGATGGCATAGAGGGGGCAATTCCATGATCATAGACATGTTACATGGCCATATTCGGAGTTACCATGGTGAAGCTACATATAGGTAGTGACCTATATGTAGTGCACGCGTGTAATGGTGTCCCCGCACTCACAAAGTTCAGTGAATTGGCTCTGAACAATGTGGGGGCACCTTGGCTAGTGCCAGGGTGCCCTCACACTAAGTAACTTTGCACCTAACCTTTACCAGGTAAAGGTTAGACATATAGGTGACTTATAAGTTACTTAAGTGCAGTGTAAAATGGCTGTGAAATAACGTGGACGTTATTTCACTCAGGCTGCAGTGGCAGGCCTGTGTAAGAATTGTCAGAGCTCCCTATGGGTGGCAAAAGAAATGCTGCAGCCCATAGGGATCTCCTGGAACCCCAATACCCTGGGTACCTCAGTACCATATACTAGGGAATTATAAGGGTGTTCCAGTAAGCCAATGTAAATTGGTAAAAATGGTCACTAGCCTGTTAGTGACAATTTAGAAAGAAATGAGAGAGCATAACCACTGAGGTTCTGATTAGCAGAGCCTCAGTGAGACAGTTAGTCACTACACAGGTAACACATTCAGGCACACTTATGAGCACTGGGGCCCTGGGTTACCAGGGTCCCAGTGACACATACAACTAAAACAACATATATACAGTGAAAAATGGGGGTAACATGCCAGGCAAGATGGTACTTTCCTACAGTATGGATGTAAGAGTGGGTGTGTGAGTGGCTGTATGGGTGTGTAAGTGGTTATATGAGCCTGTAAGTGGGTCTGTGAAAGCTGTGTGGGTCTGTGAGTGGGTGGGTGTGAGTGGGTCTGAGGGTCTGAGTTGGTGTGTGGGTCTGTGTGTGAGTGTATGTGTTTTTTTAATTGGGGTCTGGATCCATGGATCCACCCAAATCCACCTGAATCCAGGACAGCTTCAGTCAAGTTGAAAAGATATGCAATCAAAAAGAAATGGGGGCAGGTAAGGAACCCCCTAAACCCCTAGCCTAGGTCCGAGGGCCCCTCTGGGACTCCAAAAGGACAAAAAAAACATTTTTTTATTTTACTTTGAAATTTGTGAATATTCGCAAATTTCGCCTTGAATTAAAAAAAAAAAAGTGTGGTTTCCCATGCTTTTTTTTAAGTTTGTCCCTGGGTGGGCTTGGTCCTGAGGGCACTGTAGTGTTAATAAAAAAGGAGGTGACACATAGACCCCCCTTCCAGGGCTCTTAAAAGGCCCAGGGACCACTGCCTCCCTGGGGCTGTAATTCACAATTATAAAGGGGGCTGAAATTCACAATTATAAAGGGGGCTGAGTGGAACCCATGCACCCCGGGATGCCACCTCCCTGGGGCTAAACCTGAAAAATGATGCAGAGGTGCCACGCAGGCCACGTGTCATAGGGACTGCAGTCTCCCTGGCGCTACATTATAGATATTGTTGGGTGGCCAGGAAGACCCCACAATTCCCTGGGGACCAGGGGGCCATCAACATTTTTAAAAACCTGGAGCGTGGCCCTGTCCTGGAGCCATATATGGCCCTTGGGACCACCACCCCAGGGCTGACTCCTGCTACCTCCTGAGATGCCCATTCTCAGAAGGTAGCTGTTTGCTTTAGCTTGGTGGGAGCTGTCCCAAGAAAAAGCAAACATAACTCTGCTCCCTGCAGGTGGGAGCATTAAAACCACTCCCGCTTGCTGGGAGCGGGGTTTTCATCTCTTTCCCTTTCCGGTGTCATACGGGGAGAAGAGTAATAGATGAAAGGATTGCTCCCACATGCAGGTAGCTGCTTTTTCAGCAGCTCCTTGCGTCTGAAGCAATGCTGGCTCCCGTAGGAGACTTGGAGCAGGCTGGGACCCCGGGGGAATTGAAGCTCCCCATACCATCCCAATCAAAGAATACTGGGTGCCCTGGGAGGGGCCAGGCATCCCGGGGGACATTGTCAGGCCCCGCAGATGGGGACCCCGGCCCTGAAATCAGCCTAGAGAAAGGGGGCATGTGGAAGTCTAGTCTAGAATCTTGTAGAGCAGAATTGTATAGATTACAGTAGTGTGTTGTACGGTGGAGCTGCATAGAATTGATAAATGGGCAGTGGTGTAGAGCGAGGTAAAGTGGAGTACAATGGAGTAGAGTTCAGTAGAGTTGCATACCATAGTGTAGATTAAAGTATAATTCAGTATTTTAGCATGTTGTAGAGTGGCGTGGAGTTGATTATTGTCTAGTTGCGCAGCATATGTCAGAGTAAACTTATAAATTGGAGTGGCATTTCATGCAGTAGAATGTAGTGCTGTATCGTAAAGTATTGAAAAGTGTGGAATACAGTGCTGTACAATGAAGCATACAGTATGGGCATATATTGAACTGTAGAGTTAAACAGTAGAGTGTATGTGAATAGAGTGAAGTACAGTCTTCTAGAGTTTCATAAACTGCTTTATAGTTTTATAGAGTGCAGTTTAAGACTGTGTTGCATAGTGGAGCCATGTAGAGTGCAGTGGTATACACTGTAGTGACATAGAGTACTATACAGTGAAGCAGCATGTAGTGGAAAAGTATACAGTCTAATAGCGTATAGTGGAGTGTAGAAGAGTGGACTGCGTAAAGTGGACTAGTGTAGACTAGTCTATCATAGTACATATACTGGAATAGCATACAGTCTAGTGAAGTTCAGTGGACTGGTGTACAGTGGAGTTGCATACTGTGGAGTGCAGAAGAGTGGCATAGACTGGAGTGTCATACAGTGCAGTGATATAAACTGGAATACCATATAGTGGAGTTGCATACAACGGAATGACATCCAATGGAACAGTGTAGAGAGGAGTGTTGTAGAATGGTTTGACGTATGTTTGAGTGGTGTACAGCAGAATAGCACAGAGTGCTGTAGTGTACAGTGGAATAGCATAAATTTGAGTAGCGCACAGTGAAGTTGCATACAGTGGAGTGACATAGACTACATTAAAGTCCAGTGTAGTGCGTACAGTTGAGTTGTGCCCAGTGAAGTTATGTACAGTGGAGTTGCAAATACTTCAGTTGCATAGAGTGAAATGTTGTTGAGTGGAAGAGCATATGGTGGAGTGTTGCAGAGTGGTGTGTCATTCAAGGGAATATCACAGAAAGGAATGCTGTACAGTGAAGCAGCATGCAGTGGAGTGCCATACAGTGAAATAACATATTGGGGAGTGTTATAGAGTGGAGTGGAATATAGAAGACTAACATAAAGTGCAGTGGCGTACAGTGCAATAGTGTGGTGTTGGGTGGTGTGTAGTGTAGTGCTGTACAGTTTAGTGGGGAACGTATGTACTAGAAATTTTGGATGACTGTAGATTATGGTGAGCAGTGTAATGCAAGTCAGCAACTTGCACTGCATTGCTTTTCTGTACATGAACCAAGCAAAACAGGTTGAGCATTGGTGGGTTTGAATAGTTTGGTAAATATTATGTGAGTATTGCATTCCCCTTGTGACACTATGTGTAATGCAAGGGTAATACAATAGAATCCCAAATTTGTCCCCTACTGACATACTGTGTCACAGTTTACCGCCGTAAGTTAACGGAATACTGTGGTAGATAGTGGTAACAAGGTAGTGTATAATTAGCAAATGTGTGCCTGTGCAAATTTAAAAGGCAGCCATAATCCTTTTTGTAAACTTTTGGATTGTTGTGGTTCAGGACATTAACCACATTGGTGCGTCTGGCAGACACCAGGGAGGGGTTTTAAAAATCCTTTGTGCCCAAAGATTTGTTTTATTGAAAAACCCCTCTAGAGACATGGACGAGCTTCCTTGTCTACCCCTGGGCCCCCACCCACCCAGAGTCAACAGCAGCCCTCATGTAAGGACTATCATTGACCATTGAGTGATCCATTCCTGTCACAGCCACTAATCCCAGGCATACCAGTGGGGTAGTGTGTTTATTGGGACAAGTTGGGAAATGCTGGGTAGTAAGCAGTTTGTGGATCCCTGCATATTCCTGTAGTTTGTGACACAAAAATGCAAGGAAAATAGTACTTATATTCAACAGTTTACCATTGCAGGGCATTCTGGGGAAACAAATCTTCAGGAAATTCTCACAAAAGATAACTCCCTGGACTCCACTTGATGTCTACTTTGTCTGGGTTTGATAGATTTCCCTAAATCGTTCTTGATCCCAGGATTAATTAGTACGCTCACCTTAGCTACCATTATCGCCACAATATGTTTTGGGACCTTCCCTGTCGCGGGAACTTGGCCTATCCAGACAATTCAGGCAACATTTTTATCAGAGGACCTTGGCAAATGCTGGGTGGTGGAAGGGAGTTTGTGACTCACCTCAGATTCCACTTACCATCACCGAAATGTGCGAAAAAAAAGTGTTTTTTAACCACATTTTGCGGTTTGCAAGGGATTCTGGGTGACAGAACCTGATGAGAGCCCCCACAAGTCACCCCATTCTGGATTCCCCTAGGTGTCTAGTTTTAGAAAATGTATAGGTTTGCTACATTTCCTCATGTGCCTGTGAGCTAGAGCTCAAAATCCACAGCTAGACACTTTGCAAAAAACATTGGAAAATGTGATGTGTCCACGCAGTGTTTTGGGGCGTTTCCTGTCACGTGAACTAAGCCTGCCCACACAAGTGAGGTACCATTTTTTTCTGGAGACCGGGAGGAACACAGCATAGAAGTGTCATTGCCAATTGTCTTTTTATACATTTGTGCCTTCCAAATGTAAAACAACTTGTAAAAAAGAAGTCATTTTGAGAAATACCCTGTAATTCACATGCTAGTATGGGTAACCCCGAATTCAGAGATGTGCAAATAACCACTGCTTCTAAACTCCAAATCTTCTCCCCATTTTGGAAATACATAGGTTCCCTTGATGCCTATTTTTCACTCTTTAAATTTTACCAAATGAATTGCTGTATGCCCGGTATTCAATAAAACCCATTCCAAGGTGCAGCTCATATATTAGTTCTGGGTACCTTGGGGTCTTGATGAACCTACAAGCCCTATATATCCCCGCAACCAGAAGGGTCCAGCATGTGTAACAGTATATTGCTTTACAAAATCTGCCATAGCTGGAAAAAGCTACAGAAGAAAACAAAGACCAAAATTACAGTTTTTTAAAACTCAATTTCAATATATATATTTTTTTAACTGTTAGTTTCTGTAGGAAAACCTTGAAGGATCTACACAAATGACCCCTTACTGAACTAAGAATTGTATCTACTTTTCAGAAATGTTTAGCTGTCCAGGATTAACCATTAGTGTCACACCCATTTCTGTCAATAACTGGAAGGAGGCTGAAAGAACAAAAAATTGGAAAAATGGGGTATGTCCAAGTTAAATGCCAAAACTGTGTTGAAAATTGTGCTTTTCTGATTTAAGTCGTCCTCTTCCTGAAATCTAGGAAGATGGGGATTTTAGCACTGGAAACCCTTCATTGATCCCATTTTCAGGGAAAGAAACAGATGCTTTCTTCTGCAACACTTTTTTCCAGTTGTTCCCAAAGAAATCCAACGTTTTGCTGTATTTTGGCTGATTTGTCTGTCTCCTCCAGGGGAACCCATTAACTCTGGGTAACTTTAGAATACTGGAAAAAATTAATCACATTTGGCATGGATAAGTTATGTGCTCAAAAAGATATGGGGGTCTATGCACGAACTACCCCAAATAGCCAAAAAAGGTTTTACATTTTTTAGATGTGCGTATATATATATATATATATATATATATATATATATATATATATATATATATATATATATATAGATGTATATGCAAATATAAAAAATATACAATGTATAACATATATACATCTACCTCTATATATATATATATATATATATATATATATATATATATATATATATATATATCTGTATATATATCTATATATATATATTTCTGTGTATATATATATATATATACATATCTGTATATACATCTATCTATATCTATATATATCTGTATATCTATATATATATCTGTATATAAAACACCACTTGATGGAGGACTATGGTAGTACAGACTGTGTTTTTAACAAAATATAGCATTTTTGTAATGTTTTAAAGTAACACAGTAATTTGTAGTTCGGCAATGCATAGACTTGCAGAGACACTGTAGTGCACTATTTTTGTGGCATATTGGGTATTAGTGTTTTTCCAATTTTTTTACATTTTTGTTATTTTTTTAAGGTTCCATGGTACCTAGGAAGTACCTCAGTATGCCGTGATATTATTTAAAAAATATATATATTAACTTCTAATTATATTTACCTAGCTATTACTACTTAAGTAAGGTAAATGACAATAGGTACGGTAAAAGTATGAAACCTAGTACCTATATGTAAGGGCCTAAGCTAGAACAGCAGCAAAGTGATCTTAAAACAACATGGTTGCCTTCAACTTTTATAAGGACAGTAATTATCGAATCAGAAAATGACATCATTGCAAAGTACTGCAGTACTACCCTGAAACTGGTATGTTAAGGCATATCACTAGCTTTATGATGCTAATAAATCATAAAATATTTACCTTTTCATTTGCAAACACAGAGAATAATCTGTACACCATATTTTTTAATCCTGCTGAATTTAATCAAAATCTGACTGACCGTTTTTGTGCTATGTGAACTACTAAGCCTATGTAAAATGCATTGGAGTGTAAGTGTGTTTTGAGACCTCCCCTTTATCTTCACACCCCATTTGATCAAACGCTGCCAAACTTTCAATTGTTTACCAATGTAACTGGTGCAGTAGGTCTACAAAGTTTTACGAAGATTTGTCAAATGGTGCAAAGTCATTAAGGGACAAAAATCTGAGAATTCCTATCCCTGGTAACCCTAACTATAACTAGAGAGTGGCCCCTGCCACTCTGTAACAGATATATCAATAGAGATAGAGATAGAATCATAAAGGCATTTCAGTCCACTGTGTTCTGCCATTGGTCTGTCTGCCATTTACACTCTGTTTTACATCCATTACTATGAACAGCTTGGGGTAATGGTTCAGTCAGCATCAAGCATTGGCTGTTTTGCACTGTGAATGATGGTCTTTTACATCCACCTGAAAATGAGTGCAATTCAATATCGTGTCTGGCTGTCCAGACCTAGAGTTTTGGATTTTCTCTTTTTATACTAACTCTTTTATTTCTTTGCTTCTCCTATTTTTGTTTTTTAATGTTTCTAATGAGGATACTACAACATTTCAGGCAGCACTAATGGGTTGGTAGTTTCCCGCTCCTTCATTTGCAGTGCCCCACAATCAAAGTTCCCACTTGCTGTAAACCAGGAGATCATTATGGAAGGCTTTTGTCCATAGAGATGAATTGCTTTACCATTCGAAAATGGGCAACATGTTGCTTCTTAATGTGGTGATCATGCTTGAACCTAAACTCATAATAGACTATTTGCAATACCCTTGCGAGATGGACACCTCCTGTTATGTTTAGGTTTGTTATTGAAAACATTTGTTCCCAGTGTTTAGAAGGCAGCATTTTGTTTTTCTTCTACTTATATTCTTTTAATTTATCTTACATATGTTTTTGATCTTGCGTGTGTTTATTGTGATGTGTCAGAAGCTGAATGTAAGGATGAGTCAGCGGATTGAGGAATGGATACATGAGTGCCAATGTTAATGGCAGAGTGCATGTATGATTACTTATTTAGTGCTGACTCCTATCAGTCTTGGGAAAGGCACTTTCACCCTTAATAGTACACAAAGGGAGAGTATAAGGGAGTAGGAGAAGAACCCACGTACTCGACTCCCCAAACACAATACTAAGTCACAAACGAGAGTACGGGGTTTTTTGAAATTACAAATGGGTTGAAAGTGTGCTAGTTGCGTCACTATACCAATCCTAAATCTCAACTAAAGATAAAACGAGGGGTGGTTTAAGGTCTGTGGAGGGGGATTTCCTTTACGGACTAGGTGGTCTCACACACTATATAGTGTCATGCTTCATCATATGACCACCTAGCCCCACCCAGGTAGGACAATACCACCTGGGCGGACTCAACCGCGCTGTTAAAGGAACAGGAGGGAGTGCGTAAATTAGTTTGATTTCTGGAAAGTAGGGATCCAGCTATGCTATGGGAATAAAAACACCTACTCAGATACCAGGGTGAGTTTTAATAAAAGGTTCTGTGTGGTGTGATTAAAAGAAATGGGAGACCAGTGTGAGAACAATGACTCACAAGGTCACCTATCTAGCCGACATGTTTCTGCCCTTGTGATTGAGCTATGGAGGGTCTCTGGGCATTCATCAGGGCGTTGGATCCCTGTTGCAGATGCTTGTAGCGTGCTGCATTTTAAATCGCGGTAGGAAGAAACGTGGGAACGGAAGGAAGGGCCTACCTTAGCCAAGGGAATACCTGGGGAGGACCCTAACAATAAAGGCTACTAGCCTCTGGTATCCTGGAGAGGGAGCGTCCCCTTATAGTCAGACTTGCATCAAAGGTGGGCGCTCTCTGTGCGCCTATACCGACCTCTCTTTCAGGACCGCTTTCAAAAAACCCCGTACTCTCGTTTGTGACTTTCACCCTTAAGCCAGACCTACTCCCATTGCCAGGCCTTGTTTTGTGTTGGGGATACACAGCATAACTTAAAGTGTATTCTGTTGTGCTGGCTCCATCACATCCCGGTTTCTTTACTTGGAGGTCAACGGCATTACCACAGTATGTACTGTCCTAGGCATGTAATATGTAAATACCACACTTGTCTTCGTGGACAATTTTAATTCCCATGTGTTTACTGTATCGTATTCTTTTATTTTTAATTCATTATATTTTGGATGTAAAGTGCTCTGAGGCATATTTGCTTTGAAATAAAGCACGTTGTGACTGAGATAATCCTGCTAAAATGAAATCTTCTCTGTAAAGTGGTGTGCTGCTTCTGAGAGCAAGGACTGCATTATAGGTTATATACAGAAACAATCTCATAAGGCATGGTATCTAGGTCACGAGAGAGCAGAGTATAGGTAAGAGTATCACAGTACAGTAGTATTATTGAAAGATGTGCCTAATAAAGTGAAGGAGGATTCTCTTGGATAGGCATGTACTCTAGTAATGTGCAGAATTTAGGATTTCTCCAGAACAGTTGGAGGAAGTCCTGCCTGACTGGACATGAAATGCTGTATTGGTTAACAACAATAATTTTGCCCTGATTATCAAACATTTTGCTATGACTATGTATGAGTTACTCTTAAAGTGCTGGTTTACTCTTGAGTTTTGCATTATCTTGATTTCTCAGAATTAACTCCTTGGGGGCATATGTATGAGGATTTGACATACAGTAGCACAGCGAGTCATCTTGTTGCACTGTCCTACACCAAAGTGAAAGGGCATGACTGGAATGTATTTATGCAAGAAGCTGCAATCCTGTCCTTTCCCCCTGCGCTGGCACTATTTTGGCAGCCTAACGCCAACTCAGTACAAATCAATCCTGATGGCATTTTCCTCTTTCTATGTGTGCTGCACAATGCAGCACACATAGAAAGAGGAAAAAATCAGGAGATTAAAAATATTACTCCTCGTTATGTCTCATCTTGGGAGACGTGAGATTTTGGCACTTTCTCAGGTTTACGTGGTTTTATAAATCTGGGACAGCGTCGAAACCCCACCGCAGCGCCCATGTAACACCTTCCTGATGTAGATTAAGGCAACGCAGCTACTTGCAGAGCCTTGCCTTACTACATATCTATGCCACCATTCAAAGCCATGCATAGTGGCTTTGTGTGGCCTCATAGATATGGTTCTGCAGTCTGCGCTGCAGGAGTGTCAAAAAAAGTAATGCTCCGGTGGCGTACAGGGCTCGTAAATATGCCCCCAGATGTTTACAAGTAATTCAGGAGTCCCAAAACAGTAGTTTGTAGCAAAATCTTTGTGAATCGGGCTGATTATGTTCCTGCTCAGCCCGGTCTTCATGTAATACCAAGAATCACATATACCTTATAAAGCAACACTATTTTTCTTATTCTTACTAGGCAAGCGACCATACATGGTGCTCACTGCACGTGTTCACCCAGGGGAGAGCAACGCCAGCTGGGTGATGAAGGGGACCCTGGAGTTCCTTGTGAGCAACGACCCGGCTGCAAAGATTCTGCGAGAGAGCTTCATCTTCAAGATCATACCGATGCTCAACCCAGACGGGGTGATTAATGGCAAGTGAGTAGCTGATGTTCCACTGGGACAGCACGTAGAATTCAGCATATTTAAGCACCACGCGAATCAAGTAAATTGAGCCCACAGCCATTCATGACGGCTACGGTTCAAACGCTGTGCCACTCTCTCCACACTTAGACCTGTATACCTATGCATGTGGCAGATGCAGAAAGTGTGGTTGCCACGTCGGTCCACAATAGTAGGCTCATTATCGTCAAACAAGGGCAGTTCAATGGCGGTTATACAGTAGATTTGTGAACCCCTCTCTCTAACAACTGAAGCGGTAGCGGAGTGTGGCTAGAGACGTGGGGTGTCAATACGGTGGGATGTAAACCAAAGGCCGTCAAATGAGGGAAAGACAGTGGAGAAGACCGAGAAAGAGAACTGAGGTAAAAGGGAAAGGGAGATGAACAAAAAAGAGTACGCGGTAAACAGAAAGGAAATAATACATATGGAAGAGAACTGTGAATGAGTAGATAAAAAGGCAGAAGGAAAAAGGGTGAGAAGGAAGGAAAGAGAAAAGTGACAACAGAAACATGAAAGAGAGAAAAAGTGAAAACAGGGAAGAGTTAATTGAAGGAAGGACAAGAGGAAAGGTGAAAGAACTGAAAAGTTGGAGGGAGTAAGGGTTGGAATGTTGTATGCAAGGGTTAAAGCATCAAAGTGTGTATGGATGGATGAACGAATAAAATGATAGACGGTTAGGTGAAATAACAGGTGGTTGGATGGAATGGTGAGTGGATGGATGCTTGTGTGGATGAGTAAAAGGATGGAAAGATGATGGAAAGAGTGGATGCTTGAGTGGAGAAGAATTAATGGATGGGCAAATGGGTGGATGGTTAGAAGGAATTGAAATGTAGGCTTTTTCAAGGGAGGGTCGAATTCGCTTTTTCGTTGCCATTAGAATTATAGTTCATATTGTGTGTTTTTTTCTTTTTTTTTCTGGTTACTCGGCGCTGTAAATGACAGTTACCTGCAGGCTCCATTCAGAGAGACATGTTGAACGTACTCCAGAGTATTTATCTGCCTTTGATTCAGTTTCAAAATATAGAAAATCTGCTGTGTGTGTTAAAGTTGAAAGTTGCAAGGCAATACGCATTTTATAATGGCATGAACTCGGGACATGTTATCCAAAGACCATATCCTGTTTATGCTCAAAGGCAGTAACTTCATTATCGTGCTATGATTTCAAATGCAACACTGTGGTGACTAATGGTAATTGCCTGGTGATTATACATTTTATCACTAGATATTCCAATTATAGCCTTATTAAGTATAATTGGCAAGGGGATGAAGAAATGAATAAGGGGCACGACTCAATTGCACGCACGATAATTAATTAATGCGTATATGAGAAGCGTATGTACATATTTAAAAATAGCTATAGCTAGATCAAAAACCACAGAGGTTATATGATTAGATTAACCAAGTTGCATTTTGCTTCTTACAGAAAGGCAAGAGCAATTTCCCCACAATGGTATATGTACACAAATATGATGTGCTGCACATCCAGAGCTTTTTTTTACACTGAAGCTTCAGACGCATGGTAACAGAGAGGGGCAGAACAGTCAGTAGGCTCCCGAGTGTCCACTCATCAGTTCTCTTCAGCAGTGCTTAATTTGCGCGTGTTGTTTCCGGTGCTGAGCACTGGCACTCATTTTTGAGGGCCGGGGCTCATTCTTCTGCGTCAAGCATTTGCTGCGAGCAAAAGGCAAATATGGAAAAGACGGAGGAAGGGAAAAACGAAAAAGCGTCACAAAGGGAGAAAGTAAAAGGCTGCAAGAGTGAGCTGAAGGGGACAGGGAGTGGGTTGATATGGATTGAAGAGGCCCGAGATGGTTTAAGGATTACGCCGCCTCAGTTCTCTGTGTTCGCACATTTAATTGCTGCAGTCACGTGTTTAGGAGGGCTTTGGGCACCAGCACCTTTTTATTTACATATTAAGCACTGCTCTTCAGTATGCCTTAAACGTATTGTTAAAGAAATGTGGTTCATGTTATTATTTGTATACGTTAATTTATTAAACTTGTAAAAATACCCTATAACAACACTATAAACTTATATAATTACGCTAAACATCGGGTACACAACAAAATGGGCCCCATAAAAAAAAAAGAAAAAAAAAAAACAATCTCCTACAACACTGCCACTTGGAACTTCAACACTCTGGGTTAGTTCTGATTTACATCTGAAGGACTCTCTCCACAATATATTTACATTCTTAAAACACTTCTAATCCAACTCAGCATATCACACACAATTGCCCAAAAAGTACCATGCACTCAAACTATCTCAGTGTAGGTCTAAACTATTCTTTTCCATTAAGAAGCTATAGATACACCCATTGCCAATGTCATTTGGACAAAAGGTCAAAGGTAGGAAGAATGCATTGGTGTCTTCAGCATCCTTGCAATATACAAGATCATTCACCCGGTTGTTTTCCTTTGGAGGTAGCCCTGGACCTCACTCTATGGCCCCTGTGATCTGCCTCTTAGTTATGAATCTGTGCTTCAGTGCAGTGCTGCCTTGGATATGTCCCAGTAGTGCTCTTCTGTGAGATGGCAACCATTCAAACCCAGTCATCTCCGTTATTGTGGAACATACATATGACCAATATGGTGAGAAATGCCCCCCAAATAATCTAAGTATCAGGGGTGTGTGGAGTTTGTGTTAGAACATTTTTCGTAACAGTCTGTATTGGCTATTTACAGAGATGTTTTTGGTCTCACTGGAGTAATCTTGCCAGCTGTGTCTCTAGCTCGCCATTCCACAGTTTGTAATGCTTTATTCCCCAGACCCCTTCTACAGTTGTATGTTTAGTGAGATGTCCAGGACTAAGTGACTTGAGCAAATGTGTAAGAATGTTGACATTTGCAGGTTATGCAGGTGAGTAGGGTAGCTTGACTTTAATACATCATGGGACTTAAAATATAAGAACATATCTGATGAGTTAACATTCCTAAATACCTTGAAGTATACCGCTGTCAAAAATGTGCAGGGAACAGATCAGCTGTTAGAAATGGGGTCTCTAGCAGGTAGAGGTATTCACCTTTGTCCAAATAGGGACCACAATCCTAGTCAGGGTAAGTCACACACAATCCAAATTATCCTGTGCAACACCCTCTGGTAGCTTGGCATTGAGCAGTCAGGCTTAACTTAGAAGGCAATGTGTAAAGTATTTGTGCAGTAAATCATACAGTAACACAGTGAAAACACCACAAAAATACACCACCCAAGATATTTATCTGGTTAAATTAAGGTAAAAAATTATAAAGATTCAATAAACACAAGCTGAGATATCACTTTTGCAAGATTAAAAAGAGTCTTATATATTAGAAATCAACAGTTGTCTCTTGGTTCCACAAAGTACCTGGTTTGTGTAAAAAATTACACCCATGGATACCGCAGAGGAGGAGATGCGTGGAAAAATAGGGTGTGCATCAGAATTTCTGGGGCAGCACAGATGATGCGTTGTTTCTTTCCACGCTGCAAGGGGCTTTGCGTAAATTTCTGGCATGCAGTCTTTATTCCTCACTGTGATGCAGGTTTTTCTTTGATGCCCAGGGACGGTACAGGGAAAATCCTGAGCATGCAGGAAGGAGTCACAGGTGTTGCGTTGATCCAGTAGGCGATGTGTCAAATTTTCTGTCACACGGCAGACACTGCGTAAATTCTTCACTCAGGAAGTCAGGCTGCGTCGTTCCGGCTCAGCTGTGTGTTGAATTTCAGGTCACAATGCAGCTGCTGCATCGATCTTCGCTCGGGAAGTCTGGCTGCGCCATTACGGTTCCGCTGAGCGGTGATTTTTTCATCGCAGGCTGTGCATCATTTCTGGCAGGCTGTGCGGCGATTTTCAGCACATAAGGAGTTTCCTTGAAGAAATTAAGGGGGTCATTCTGAGATTGGCGGGCGGCGGAGGCCGCCCGCCAGACTTCCCCCCTCCAAAATACCGCTCCGCGGTCGAAAGACCGCTGAGGGTATTTTGGCTTTTGCACTGGGCTGGCGGGCGACCACCAAAAGGCCGCCCGCCAGCCCAGTGCAAAAAACCCTTCCCACGAGGACGCCGGCTCAGAATTGAGCCGGCGGAGTGGGAAGGTGCGACGGGTGCAGTTGCACCTGTCGTGAATTTCAGTGTCTGTGAAATTCTTTTTGGGGCCCTCTTATGGGGGCCCCTGCAGAGCCCATGCCATTGGCATGGGCACTGCAGGGGCCCCCAGGGGCCCCGCGACACCCCATACCGCCATCCTGTTCCTGGCGGGAGAACCACCAGGAACAGGATGGCGGTATGGGGTGTCAGAATCCCCATGGCGGCACAGCAAGCTGCGCCGCCATGGAGGATTCAATAGGGCAGCGGAAAACCGGCGGGAGAGCGCCGGTTTTCCCTTTCTGACCCCGGCCAAACCGCCGCGGTCAGAATGCCCTGTGGGGCACCGCCAGCCTGTTGGCGGTGCTCCCGCCGACCCTGGCCCCAGCGGTCCGAGACTGCCGGGGTCAGAATCACCCCCTAAGTCTTTTTGGCCCTGAGACTTCAGACAACAGGAGGCAAGCTCAACCCAAGCCCATGGAGAGCACTTCTCAGCAAAGTCAGAGGGCAGCAGGGCAACAGCACAATAGCAGGGCAGCAGTCCTTCACAGCAAAGCAGTCCAGATGAGTCCTTTGGGCAGCCAGGCAGTTCCTCTTGACAGGTTGCAGGTTCTGCTCCAGTGGTGTCTGATTTGGTGGGGTCAGGGACCCAGTTTATATACCGAAAAATGACTTTGAAGTGGGGGGACTTCAAAGAGTGGTTTGAAGTGCACAAGGTCCCATTTCAGTACAGGCCTGTCTGCCAGGGTCCCAATAGGGGGTTTGACAGTCCATTGTATGAGGGCAGGCCACTCACCTTTAAAATGTAAGTGTCAGGCCTTCCAACCTCCCAGAGCAGGAAGACCCAGTCAGTTTGCAGATGAGTGCAGGTATGACTGAGTGTCCTGTTTTTGTGGTTGTCTAGGTGAAATGCACAAGGGAGCGGTCAACCAGCCCAGCCAGACATGGATTGGAGATAGGCTGTAAGTGCAGAGAAAATGCTCAC
The DNA here is from genome assembly GCF_031143425.1 of Pleurodeles waltl. Classification (NCBI taxonomy): domain Eukaryota; kingdom Metazoa; phylum Chordata; class Amphibia; order Caudata; family Salamandridae; genus Pleurodeles; species Pleurodeles waltl. Next base: position 461,558,675 of record NC_090440.1, on the reverse strand, counting down.
TTTCTAAAGCTGGCATTTCTAAAATAGTAATGTAAAATCCAATGTGATCAGTAATCAGGATTTTGTATTACCATTCTGGCCATGATAAATATGACCTGGTTACCCCTTTCTGATCAGAATCTACCACTCAAACAGTAAATGAGTGTAACCTTAATGTTATCTTATGAAAGGAGTAGGCCTCACAGTAGTGGAAAACGAATTTAGAAGTTTTCCATTACCAGGACATATAAAACACACATGTCCATGTCCTGGCATTTTGGATACATATGGCCTACTTTAGGGGAAAATTATATATGTAGAAAAAGGGGAGTTTAAGGCTTGGCAAGTACTTTTAAATGCCAAGTTGAAGTGGCAGTGAAACTGCACACACAGGCCTTGCAATGGCAGACCTGAAACATGGTTAAGGGGCTACTTATGTGGGTGGCACAACCAGTGCTGCAGGCCCACTAGTAGCATTCAATATACAGGCCCTGGCACACATAGGCCCTCATTCCGAGCCTGGCGGGCGGCGGAGGCCGCCCGCCAGGCTTCCCCCCTCCGAAATACCGCTCCGCGGTCGTAAGACCGCGGAGGGTATTCCGAGTTTTCCCCTGGGCTGGCGGGCGGTCTTCACAAGACCGCCCGCCAGCCCAGGGAAAAACTCCCTTCCCACGATGACGCCGGCTCGTAATAGAGCCGGCGGAGTGGGAAGGTGCGACGGGTGCAGTTGCACCCGTCGCGTATTTCAGTGTCTGCTTTGCAGACACTGAAATACTTTTAGGGGCCCTCTTACGGGGGCCCCGCGACTCCCCCTCCCGCCATCCGGTTCCCGACGGGAGAACCGCCAGGAACTGGATGGCGGGAGGGGGAGTCGGAATCCCCATGCCGGCGCAGCATGCTGCGCCGGCTTGGAGGATTCCTTTGGGGCAGCGGGAAACCGGCGGGAGACCGCCGGTTTCCCTTCTCTGACCGCGGCTGAGCCGCCGCGGTCAGAATGCCCCGCGGGGCACCGCCGGCCTGTCGGCGGTGCCACCGCGTCCCACGGCCCTGGCGGACTTGTTCCGCCAGGGTCGTAATGACCCCCATAGTGTACTTTATTAGAGGCTTACAAGTAGATCACATATTTCACTTGGGTATGAACCAATGTTACCATGTTTAAAGGAGAAAGCATATGCACTTTAGCACTGGTTAGTAGTGGTAAAGTGTGCAGAGTCCTCAATCCAGCAAAAACAGTGTCAGAAAAGTGGAGAGAGTCAGACAAAAAAGTTGGGGGATGACCACCCTATGGCTGTGAGGTCTAACGTCACATATAAAAACCAGTTGAGTGAGATGTTAGTGTGCCTTTGGCACTAAGGCGGGCAGGTGTGAGTTATCAAAAATGGGTACACAACTATATACGGCAGTGGGGAGCCAATCTATTTGTGCCTCAGCATAGTGTATCCTATTCATAATAAGCAAAACCCAATAATACTATTTTTTAAAATGTGATTATTTCCATTATCAATTTGGAAGTCCCTCCAAAGCATGAGTCCTGAGTGACGTGTCACCGACGTCCATGACATCCGACTCTGCCATAGGACCTGTGGGCCCGTGGTGTGATTGCTACACTGCAAAGTCGATGCTTCATGTCTTGGCCTGATGGATTTATCGACCCCACCAGATAGTAAAGAACCAATGCCTCGCCACCGACACAGCATCACCTCCCCTGCAACCGTAAGGAACCAACGCCTCACCTCCCTTATAGCAGTAAGAAACCAAAGCTGTACTGGCTCCAGCGATGCCTCACCTCCCCGACTCCATGCAACATCTTTGTTTCCTCATTTTCCAAAAGTACTGTACCTGGGGTCTGGGTCTGAGTGCAAAAAATTAGGGAGAAAAAGAATCAAAGCAATGGTGAATGTGAGGGGAAAACGGTATATGAATGTGTTACAAAGCACTTTACTCTGCCCAAGCTCTCTCTCTATATATATGTATGTATGTATAATATAAATATATATATATATATATATATATATATATATATATAAGGCCAGGAAATGCCTTCACAGAAAACAGGGATCCTCTTTGGCAAGGAACTCCCACAACATTCACTGGAATGGTAACTACCTTTGATAGCATTGGTGAGTAATCTAGACATTCCCTCTTCTTCAGTAAAATGGAATTTCCTTTCTGTGGAGGTGCTAGCAGAGGAACTGAATGTTTAACATCCTCGCTTTGATTCATCTGCCTTCCTTGGTCCCTTACACCCTACTGCAATGTGTCCTGAATAACCAGGCCAGTAATTTGGGTGATGTGGACATCGGCCTGCCTTCAGTGAGAAATGCCAATCCTGATCCTGCATCAGACACGCTTACACTGGACAGACCAGATGCAGAAAGCTCAGTGTGTGAGTCATGAGGCCCTGTACTGATGATGCTTTCTCTTCCAGATTTCTAATGAAAGCGTAGGCCATGCACTCACCGCTCTGGACACAAGCCCTCTTTTTGGTCAACAACCACTATAAATTGAAATAGGCTATGAAGGTATTTTATTCAGCATGAAAATATTCACAACCCAGTGCTAGGAAGGGAATTATTTATCAAGCATGGCTGTTGCAGGAGTCATTTTCAGAACTGATGCAGTTACACACCATTTAGCGTAAATGAAAATCATCCGCTTGAGAGAGGGAACATATCATGCGTTGTTTACACATAAAAAAATGGAGGCATGAGAAGGAATAGCCTGGAATCCACCATATGACCATGTCACACTTTATTAATCTTCAGGGCCAAACTCAAAGAATTGATCAAATAGAATTAGCACAGTGACATAACCTAGCTGTTGGGTATTCACAAATAACTGGTTATCATCAGCACAAGATGACATTATATTTCTGTATGTGTGTATCTTCACGCCTCTTAATTTCCCTTCACCTTTTTTTATTGTCTAGTAGATCCTTCTCTAAAGAAAGTACTAAAAAGTTACTTTGATGGATCCTGTTGGACCTGGCTTTTTTGACAGGGTCATCCCCAAACATTTTGCCTCCTTCCTCCTATTTTTTCTGACCTGTTGTTGGCTTTTGAACTCTGGGCACTTAACCACTGCTAACCAGTGCTAAAGTTCATATGCTCTCTGTGTAAATTGTACTATTGATTGGTTTATCCATGATTGGCTATTTAATTTACTTGTAAGTCCCTAGTAGAGTGCACTATATGTGCCTAGGGCCTGTAGATTAAATGCTACTAGTGGGCCTGCAGCACTGGTTGCGCCACCCACTTCAGTAGCCCCTTAACCTTGTCTCAGGCCTGCCATTGCAAGGCCTGTGTGTGCAGTTTCACTGCCACTTCGACTTGGCATTTAAAAGTATTTGCCGAGCCTAGAACTCCCCTTTTTCTACATATAAGTCACCCCTAATGTGTGCCCAGGTAACCCCTAGAGCAGGGTGCTGTGTGGGTAAAAGGCAGGACATGTACCTGTGTAGTTATATGTCCTGGTAGTGTAAAACTCCTAAATTTGTTTTTAAACTACTGTGAGGCCTGCTCCCTTCATAGGCTTACATTGGGGCTGCCCTCATACATTGTTGAAGTGGCAGCTGCTGATCTGAAAGGAGCAGGAAGGTCATATTTAGTATGGCCAGCATGGTAATACAAAATCCTGCTGACTGGTGAAGTCAGATTTAATATGACTATTCTAGAAATGCCACTTTTAGAAAGTGAGAATTTCTTTGCACTTATATCTTTCTGTGCCTTTCAATCCACGCCTGGCTAGGTTTAGTTGACAGCTCCTTCTGCATTCACTCAGACACACCCCAAACACAGGGTACTCAGCCTCACTTGCATACATCTGCATTTTGAATGGGTCTTCCTGGGCTGGGAGGGTGGCGGGCCTGCCCTCACACAAAGGACTGCCACACCCACTACTGGGACCCTGGCAGACAGGATTGAACTGAAAGGGGACCTGGTGCAATTCTTAGCCACTCTTTGAAGTCACCCCCACTTCAAAGGCACAATTTAGTATAAAACAGAGCCACTGCCCTACCTCATCAGACACTTGTTGGAAAAGAAACCTGAACCAGAACCTACATCCTGCCAAGAAGAACTGCATGGCGGCTCAAAGGACTCACCTGTCTGCTTTCTACAAAGGATTGCTGCCTTGCTGTTGACCTGCTGCCTTGCTGAACTCTTGTCTGGCTGTAAACGTGCTCTCCAAGGGCTTGGATAGAGCTTGCCTCCTGTTCCCTGAAGTATCAGGACCAAAAATACTTCTCTTTTTCATTTGGACTCTTCATGCGCCGAAAATTTCGATGCAGAGCTTGTTCCGTGGTGAAAAATTCACTGCACGCCGATTCAGAAAGACGCCGCTTGACGCGACGCCTGCGGTGCGACCGGAACTTCGACCCACGGCCTCGCATGGGCAACTCCACCCGACTTCCAGAGAGGAAATTGACGCGACGCCTGCCGTGAGAAAGAAAATTCCACGCTCAGCTTCCCGGAACGACGGGCAGCCAGATAACAAGCCAAGGAATCCACGCACAGACCCTGGGACATCCGGTAATCCCGCGATCCATAGAAGGAGACGGTCCACGTGCTGGAAAACGACGCACGTCTTCCCAGAGTGAAAAATAACGACGCAAGTCCATGTGTGAAGGGGCGCAACCGACGCACACACCATTTTCCTCCCGTAGAACGACGCACATCTCCCCGCATGAAAAATAACGATGCAAGTCCATGTGTGAAGGGGCGTAACTGACGCACACACCATTTTTCCACGCATCTCCTCCTCTGCGGCCCTCTGCGGAGATTTTCCACTCCAAACCATGTACTTTGTGCTTGAAAGAGACTTTGGGGGTCATTAAAACATTGGCCAATGCGGCCGCACTCCCGCGGTGCCCATTACAACATCCCCGCTGGGCCGGCGGGCGCAAACCTAGTTTACGCCCGCCGGCTCAGCGGGGATGCGGGCGCAACATAGGAGCCAGCTACTAATGGAGCCGGCGGTGTTGCGGGCGTGCGACGGGTGCAGTTGCACCCGTCGCGCTTTTCACTGTCTGCTTTGCAGACAGTGAAAAGCTGCACGAGGCCCTGTTAGGGGGCCCCTGCACTGCCCATGCCAGCGGCCCCAGGACTCCCCTTACTGCCAGCCTCTTCCTGGCGGTGCAAACCGCCAGAAACAGGCTGGCGGTAGGGGAGTCATAATCCCCAGAGCAGCGCTGCTTGCAGCGCTGCCCTGGCGGATTATCACCGCCGGGGCTAAAACGGTGGGAAACCGCCGGCCCCGGCGGTGCGACCGCGGCGCTACCGCCATGTCGTAATACGGGTCTCCGTAACGCCAGCCTGTTGGCGGTACGGACGCCACATTACCCCTGGCGGTCTCCGACCGCCAGGGTCGTAATGACCCCCTTTGTTTACTTTTTAAAGACTTAAGACACTTCATATCACTTTTTTGTGATATCTTTACAAATTCATATTGCATCTTTGATCGGTTTGACCTGCAAATACCCAGATAAATATTATATATTTTTCTAAACACTGTGTGGTGTATTTTTGTTGTGCTATATTGTGTTATTGTATGATTTATTGCACAAATGCTTTACACATTGCCTTCTAAGTTAAGCCTGACTGCTCGTGCCAAGCTACCAGAGGGTGGGCACAGGATAATTTGGATTGTGTGTGACTTACCCTGAATAGAGTGACGGTTCTTGCTTGGACAGAGGGTAACCTGACTGACAACCAAAAACCCCATTTCTAACAGATCCTACCTTGGATATTTTTCACTGATGTTACATTGTTATTAATCCAAAATGTTTCTTTGCATTTTTATGTAAAGTATTGTTTCATGCTATGCATTTGCCTGCATATCCCATTTGTTCTGGAACCTTCAATATAAATTCTCACCCTACAGTTTTAAAAACAATTTAGAAAATTCAGTCCTCAGTAATTCCTTATTGTATTATTTCTCAGGATTATGGCCACACTCAGTTAATACTATGTGATGCTCTCAGGATTATAAATCTCACAATCAACAAAAGGTTTGTTGTGGTAATCAATTTTAAAGATCATTACACATACACATAGGTTATTCCTGTCCTCAGTTCTCAGGTGTTTCTGTCCTTTAGAAAAATGAAAAAAATACATCACAAATTTCTTCACTCTCACTACTTTGAGTTGCAGGTGCTGACATCATCCCTACAATAACCTTAGAGTGTATGCGAATAAATCTGTAAACATTTTAAACAGCTAGTAAATTGCAAGTTAACAAAAAAGAGAAAAGAGTTACGAGCCGTGGCTCTACATCATGAGGAATTGTCGCATCATAATAGATATTGGAAATCATACAACTGTACACTACCAAAAAATTCTAGTCAATATGTAGCAAATTCCTAGCTAGTACTTGAAGTAAATCTCATTACTGGAACAACACACATATCACTACTCCTTCTTCTCATAATAGCTGTCTGTTGGAGATCATAGGGTTCTAAAAAAAGAACTGAAATGCTCACCTTTTTACAGAATGAGCATACACCCGGAGACATGTAGATGGAGAAAATAGCTCTAGCATCATTCACTTTCCCGATCAGGAGGCTTAGTTTGTACATTTGAATGTTTTTTACTTCTGTTGCTCCAGGCTTAAGAAATGGCAGCCCTCAAAACATTGCTTTCCATTTGTTTGTTTAGAAAATTAAATTGGGCAGAATTTGAAAATTGTGTAGTCCACAATCGTTTACATTGTAATTTAAAATAGCAGCTTCATTGTTCTGTCTGATTTACAATGTTACTTATTTTAAAATTGTAATGAATTAAATAACCTTGAAACTGGTTGCTAAGGAGGTATGCAGAGCGAAATGTTTATAGAGAATACACATTTTTAAATATGTTTCATAATTGCGATATGTTTTACTCAATTCAAAATATATTTCAAAATATATTTTAAAGCTAGTGCTTAGTCATGTGAGGATATGCAATTACTTACAAGAGGGAATAGGAAAACGTAAAAAGAAAAAAATTAAATGTCTCAGCAGCAACTCATCTGGAAGGCCTCACATCCTATTAAATCATACAACTATTAATTTTAAATATGAGATTTATCTGTAGTTAGCATACTGCACCACTAAAAAAATATATACTCATATATATATGTAGTTTGAAGAATATGACAGCTTTGATGCCTATCGAAATGTTAATCAGGCAAACATTTAGTGGCAGAGAAGATAGCCTGAGTAAACAGATGGGGCAAGGAGATGCTGGAATTAGGTCTATGTCTCTCGAAATATATTTAGCCCTTTCAAAATTTATTATGCTTCAAATGACTAACAACCCATTGTCCTTTCACTTTAATTTTAAACTGCTGGTTTCAACACTCCAATAAGTCTTCAGTGCTTATTTACTTCATCCTGCTCTGCTGGAAAGGCTTTAAATTCAACAACTCCTATTCCAAAAAAAATGCCATTCAAGAGTTCTCCGCTTTTATCTTCAAAAGAGACATTAGTTCATAAGAGATCAATGGCGAAGCTACTGTAGAACACTGGAAAGTCAACTGACAGACTGCTACTGGTGTATGTATGTTTTACTTTGGATGTCAGACTAATTATCCGACATGAAAGAGGAAAATATCCTATTTTGAGAATTTGCATAAAATGTGTCCCATTTTAGCTTTCTAGAACACTAATTATAATATCTATCACATCACATTTATTAGTTCCTTGGAGACAATCATGAGAGAAAATAATTTTTTCACATGATTCATCATATCCCAGCAGAGGAGCAGCATTTGTCTTAGACATTGTCACAGTTCCTAAACTTAGATGCTCATTCTGAGTCTGGCTGTCTTGAGACTGCCAGACTCGGGTGGTCATCGGACTGCTGTGGTAGTGGCAGTCCGATCCGCCACATTCCATGGTAATACTGCCAACACCGCCACATCGGAGGCGGCCTCCAGCCTAGCAATCCCTGAAGTTGTGAATCGCTAGGGCAGTGCCGCAAGCAGCGCTGCCTGCCGGATTACGCGTTCCATTCCACCAGCCTTTCCATGGCGGTTCACACTGCTGTGGAAAATCTGGCTTAATAGAGGTGCCGTGGGCCACTGCACTGTCCATGTACTTGGCATGGGCAGTGCATGGCAGAATTATTGGCAGTGAAATGCACACCGGGTGATGCTGCACCCGCTGCAACACCTCATTGATGCCGGCACAATTCCGAGTTGGCATCAATATGAAGGCCTTCTTCACCGCAGGGCTGGCGGGCGGAAGCACTGCGGTGAAGTCGGAATACGGCCGGCGGTGTTCTTACGGTACCAACGGTCAGGTGGTGGTTTGAGTTTGAGCAGCCAGCCTACGCCACCCGCCAAATTCAGAATGAGCACCTTAGTATGATAACACCAACAAATGATTCAAATTTGTTATAACACCTTTTATGTGTTCCTTTTTGTGTACATGTATACTAGGCATTCACTACAATGCATTTCAGGGAGACAAAAATGTCAGAAACCATCCAAAGAAATCTGTCAGTTATGCATTTTGCAATTTTCAACCGAAATAGACACATAGAAAATATTCCTTATCTAAAACAATATTCCGAATGTCACCTCTGTTTTTAAGGAACTGATTTACAATAGCAATATTATCCAAAGGTAGGGCACTCCCAGGTAGTTATTGACAGGGGTGGAGAAGGGCCCTCACTCAGGACCTTCCACTATGGTCAATAATTACCTGGAAGTCTCCCCTACACATAATGTTGCTAAAATGGCACATTCTAATTTTAAACAGCTACATGCTTATTCCTCCCATACACATGTACATCATAGTTCATAATAAATTTCATGCGCTTATGTCTCTAATATAAATCATTCCTTACAGATCAACCCAATTCATTTAATGCAGATTATTAATAAATCTCCCCTCCAGAATAATTAGACTCTTTATACATTGTATCTGCAGCACAGGGAGTCTTAATCCACTTCACTTTTTGAGTAATTTTTCATGCATTCAATTGCAGTACAGAATATAAAGTAGAAGCACACCCATATTATTCTTTTGACTCACCTATTTCCAAAGGTAATGTGAAAACATGCCATTGATTGAGTCTGTTAAGGACAATTGCATGATCACCCCTACGTTATGCTGACTGAAATTGCTTTTTTTTAACACTGCACACTGGAACACTGCTGTCCAGTCACAAGTGTATGTGCTCTGACACCTAAAATTTCTTAAAATTAGCTAATCCCCTGTTGGCATATTTAACTGTTCGGTAAGACCTTAGTATATGGCACAGGAAAATACATGAATGGCATAGAAAGTTAAATGCACCTTTGTACTGAAGCTAATCTTGTGCCATCCACTACATTGAAAAAGGAAACATGGCTGCTGCAGCATTGAAACCTGCAGGAGAACCCGCCAAAATATCCCTTTGACAGGAAAGAACTCTACTTCTAAATATAATTCATGCCTAAAAAGGCTTGTAGCCCAGAGGTTCAAATGCCTCACATTTAAAAGTGGTACATGCAAGAATTTAGTGTTACCATGTGACCTTTAGTGACTCTTCCCCAAAAGCTGTTTTTACTGTATAGGACAACATTGTGCCCCTTGAGAACAAATAAAGCTAAAATAAAATAATAATTCGGCATTTTGATATTTTTTTGGGATAAACTATTGTGTTGACTCAACAAATATTTTTAATGTTGATTACAAATCCAATTTACTGCTGAATCAATTTTTTAAATAAAGTTATATTTAGTATTAGACATCCTGGAGCTGGACCAACTCAGTACTTTCCCCTAAAGAAATTGGAAAACTGTTCCCAGACTTGAAAGAATGTCTTAGGGCTCTTAGCAGGAGGACCTGGGTGTGAGATATATGATACCTCTCAGCTCAAAAAGGGAGCTGGTGATGATTCAGGAGCTTCATTAACTTAAAAGAGACCAGGCAGGGTGAGGCCGGCCCATTCATTCTTAAGTGCAATGGAATACCTGAAGAAGAGAATCATTTGTTCCCTGGACCATCTACAGCCAGCTTGGCACCAGTCCACTGGGAGTGGGAACTGGTCTAGAAGAAACGTTGATGGGGCTAAGGAAGAGGGGTCTACTCATTTCCCTAATATACTTTCTTGACTAGAACACCAGAAGCCTCTAAGGACAAAAGGGTGCTGCCACAATGGGTGTTACCCAGAATAGTGCGTTGTGGAAGTTTGCAGTTAGGCATACTGGATGTATGGCAAAAGTGGGATGGGTTGCCCCTGGGAACTTTTTCTCATTGGCTATGGAGTGTCCAGAAGCCACCTCTACCTACTGACTAGTGAATCAAACAAAAATGGTACCTCATTCACTGCTCATCAGAACACCTATTGTCCTAACGAATAGCATAAGAGGACAAGACCTGCTGCCTGTGACTTGTGTGGAAAGCTGTTGGGTTGGACATGCTCCTACTTGTACCCAGAACTGAGAGGTGGACTGCAAGTGGCAGTTGACTGACCTACGTGGTTACAGGGATACAACAAACTGCAAGATATATTTTTCTGGAGCGTAAACTGACTAGAAGCAACTGGAACTTGACAGGACCCTGCTAGCGGCAGCTGATGGAATGATTGCTGGCCTCCAAGCTATCTCCCTGTGGTCCTGGAAGCATTAGAATTCTGAGACCAGGAGGAACTGATCCACAAAGACTGAAAAGTTGGGACATTTTTACCACTGAAGCATCAGCAGAACCCAGTGGCTAATTTCAAGGTAACTTTATCAGATAGAACTTCAGGCTTGCTCATAGGAGGATTTTGAGCTCCATAAAAACTATTATTCATAAAGGTAGAAATCTTGATTGTGCGAAAGCACGAAAAGTATCCTACTTCAGTGAGCACACAATTTGAATTTTGCTGCTCAAGGATTTTCATGACTAAACTAAGAGCTTCAGCAGGACCTGACCAATGGCTATCTGACTTCAAGAGGACTTCGCTAGATACTGCCTGCAGCTATGTCCTGACTTTCAATTTTTATTTCAGAGACTATATCTGAAGATAGAAATCAGAGACTATGGCCTGATTATGTGTGTGGTGGTCTTACGACCACATAATAACCATAGCGGTCTGACCACCAGCTCAGCCAGGATCTTGGATCCCCACAGTCTGGCAGTGGTGGAGATCCTAATCTGCAAGGGCAGTGCTGCAAGCAGCGCTGCCCTGGGAATTACGACCTCATTCTCCACCAGCCTTTTCATGCTGGTAACACTGCTAAGAAAAGGCTGGCGGAGGACAGGTGCAGGGGGTCACAGGGGCATGGGCAGTGAAGGGCCCTCCCCATGCCCAGCACCATCGCATTGCTCACTGTCTGCTTTGCAGAGGGTGCTGTTGCCCCCGGCAGGCTACAGCATTGCCATTGGCTCGATTACAAGCCAGAGACAATGCCGTAGCCTGTTGCCCACTATAGCTAGTGGACAGAAGCTTAGGATTCCGCCTGCCAACCTAGCGGGAAACCCTTAATAACTTCGGAGGGGAGATCGCTGCTTAGGTGGCAGACACCCAGTTGAGAGTTTGATGGAGTTTTCAGTCTGCCAAACTCAAAATGACCCCCTATATCTGAAGGCAAAATCTTTGACCAGGATGACCTGCTTGGGGTATCCAACCTTTGTTCCATCATGGATGGACAGAACCTATAGTCCTGATATCCATGAATAGTGATTTTTGAGTAAACTTTACTTTTTCTTAGCAGTTTTTGCTCAAAGTTTAAAAAACTAAATCTATGGTTCCCGTTATTGGATTTTAATCATTTTAGTGTCATTGTACTTAATACTTTTTTCCCCATATTAAGGAATTGGACGTGGGATTTTTTTTTTTTTGCGTTTTTAAACTTTTCAATTGTTTGGATACAGCTAAATACTTTCACACTTTTTCTTACATTAAGCCGTTTAGCTTTGTGCCATAGCTACCAGGGATTGAGGACAGGTTTAGGTTTTTTAAACTTGAGTGTTGGACCTGATAGGAATTTGGACTCATTAATAGAGAAAGACTCATATCCTACCCAACTAATAATCCTTTTTCTTATATAAATTGTTAGAAATGGGGTCTTTAGTTGCCAGTCAGGTTACCCCCTGTCCAAGCAAGGACCCTCACTCTAGTCAGGGAAAAAGAGAATCACCCTCAGTTAATCCCTGCTTACCCCCTTGGTAGCTTGGCACAGCCATAGGCTTAACTTCTGAGTGCTAGGTGTAAAGTATTTGTACCAACACACACAGTAACATAATGAAAACCCTACAAAATGACAACACAGGTTTAGAAAAAAGGAAATATTTATCTAAAAAAAACAAGACCAAAATGACAAAAATCCACAAAACACAAGTCAAGTTATCACGAAAAATGCAAAAAAGAGCCTTTAAGTAGTTTTAAACACACACTAACACTGTTAGCGTGAAAATGTACCTTAGGTGCGTCAAAAATAACCCTGCACAGGCGAGTGTACGTCAAAAAGGGCTTGCGATGCAGTGATTCCACTCACGAGCGGAACCTTGTGCCGTTTCTCCTTTCGTTGGCTCGGGCGCGTCGTTTCTTCTCTCCGCAGGAGAGCGATGCGCCGATCCGGTCAGCATTCTCGGGTCCGGGCAGGCCTTGCGTTGTTTTTACGCACCCAGCGGTGCTTGAGTCGGAAATCCAGCCGCATGATGATCCGAAAACCATGCAGGCCGGGTTGTGATCTCCAAGCCTCCGTCAGCGATGTGTCGTTTCTCCTGCTCCTTGTGTCAATTCTTCGGTCGTGTTTCCGGCGAGTGTCGATTCTTAGCCACGGACCTGGCAGCACTTCGTTTCTTCAGCCGCAGATCGGAGTTGCTCTAATCATTTCCCTGCACAGCGCTCTGTGCGTGGATTTCCTTTTCTTTAGGCTGCCAGCTTCTCCTTTCAGGGTCCCAGAAACTGGTTTGGCACTACAGGGCAGAGTAGGAGTCTCTCCAGAGACTCCAGATGCTGGCAGAGAGAAGTCTTTGCTGTCCCTGAGACTTCAAACAACAGGAGGCAAGCCAAGATCTAGATCAAGCCCTTGAAGAGTTCTTCTCAAGATGAAAGGCACACAAAGTCCAGTCTTTGCCCTCTTACTCTGGCAGAAGCAGCAACTGCAGGATAGCTCCAGAAAGCACAGTCACAGGCAGGGCAGCTTTTCTTCCTCAGCTCTTCAGCTTTTCTCCAGGCAGAGATTCCTCTTGTTTCCAGAAGTGTTTCTCAAGTCTGTGGTTTCGGGTGCCCTTCTTATACCCATTTTCTCCTTTAAAGTTGGCCTACTTCAAAGTAAAGTCTCTTTTAAATGTGCAATCCTGCCTTGCCCAGGCCTCAGACACTCACCAGGGGGTTGGAGACTGTATTGTGTGAGGGCAGGCACAGCCCTTTCAGGTGTGAGTGACCACTCTGCCCCTCCCACATAGCATAGATGGCTCATCAGGATATGCAGGCTACACCCCAGCTCCCTTTGTGTCACTGTCTAGATGAGGTGCAACCAGCCCAACTGTCAAACTGACCCAGACAGGGAATCCACAAACAGGCAGAGTCACAGAAATGGTATAAGCAAGAAAATGCTCACCTTCTAAAAGTGGCATTTTCGAACACACAATCCTAAAATCAACTTTAATAAACGATGTATTTTTAAATTGTGAGCTCAGAGACCCCAAACTCCACATGTCCATCCGCTCCCAAAGGGAATCTACACTTTAATCATATTTAAAGGTAGCCCCCATGAAGACCTATGAGAAGGACAGGCCTTGCAACATTGAAAAACGAATCTAGCAATATTTCACTGTCAGGACATATAAGCCACATTACTATATGTCCTACCTTAACCATACACTGCACCCTGCCCTTGGGGCTATCTAGGGCCTACCTTAGGGGTGTCTTACATGTAAGAAAAGGGAAGGTTTAGGCCTGGCAAGTGGGTACACTTGCCAAGTCGAATTTACAGTTAAAACTGCACACAGTGACACTGCAGTGGCAGGTCTCAGACATGATTACAGAGCTACTTATGTGGGTGGCATTATGTGGGTGGCACAACCAGTGCTGCAGGCCCACTAGTAGCATTTGATTTACAGGCCCTGGCACCTCTAGTGCACTTTACTAGGGACTAACTAGTAAATCAAAGGTGCCAATCATGGATAACCCAATTACATACAATTTACACAGAGAGCACATGCACTTTAGCACTGGTTAGCAGTGGTAAAGTGCTCAGCGTTCAAAAGCCAACAACAAAAGGTCAGAAAAAATAGGAGGCAGGAGGCAAAAAGATTGGGGATGATCCTGTATAAGCAAAAAAGTCCACCTTAAACCATTTAGATGACCAATCAAAATTCAAATAAATAATTGAACACACATTAGCAAAGCTTTTTGGTCTGGCCATGGCAAGCATGTGGAATTGTTATTTTATTTTTATTTTTTTATTTTTTTTATTGCAAAACTATGCTACATTTATAGTAAGGAGTTCAAAGAAAAAATGAGGCAACTTCTAATTGTGGTGGCTTTACATATGAAATAATTTCTTATCTAGAAATCATTACCTATTGCATATAATTAAACATTATTTTCACAGGAGTTAATATTCTTCCAGTCATCATGGAAATATGCTACTTTCTTTGAATTACTGTGAGTTGCCTGAAAATAAAATTAAAGAGACAGAATGAAACAAAAATGATTTAAAAAAGGAGAATGAATTGAAATAGAAACATCATAAAACAAAAATGTTAGGCTACCAGCCCCGATCATTTTTGCAGGCATATATGCACATTTTATGAGGCTAAATTCTCATAAATCAAGAGAGGCAATAACCAAAGATTTCTCACTATAGCTCCATGTTGTATTCTGTGGTAGTGAAAGGAAAATGTAAATGAAATATCAAGGGTTTATTCGTTTTTTTTTTTTTTTTTTCGTTTTTTAACTCGAGGTCAATCTTACAACAGTGTTGAGCCAAGCTACCAATGGAAATGAATGTCTACCTTAATAGGACACATGTGTGAACATGCGAAGCATGTTTCTTGCAAACTTCCTGAAATCCTTACAAAACATCTGATTATTATCAACAATCCGCGATGTTTTCGGCATGTGGGTTTTCATGGTAAATTCGACTTTTGCACTTCCTTGTTGCCAGAAAAAAGATAACCCGCATCTATCCAGTTTTAAAGTTCTATGGAAACAGTATTAAAGCTAAGCTATTAGAAAAGGACACACAGTTTTACTACCACCTACCACCAGCAAGGAAATATTAACTGTTTGTGTGTGAAAATTAGGAGAAAGAGTAGATATGGTAAACCTCCTGAACTGCAGGTCGGCCTGTGATGGTATATTACCCTTGCCTAATAACTTTTCACGTGTATACCGCCTCAAAACGTCTTCCGCTGTAAATGAGAATGTTATTTTTTTATCATATAAGACGTTGACCAATATCCCCATCTTGCTAGGAAATCAAATTTTCATCTTTAAAATAATTTTCAAATTGCCCTACTACCTACTGATATGGATTTTCTGCAACTTTCTAAAACGGATTAAGCGATGGTTTTTTGCACAAGTTCTGATGCAGCTACCAACCTTCACGCCTGCTCTCATCTATAAAGCTAACAGAAGGTGCCATCGTTCTTAGGCGTATCTGCAGACTGCTTTCAATCACATTGATTAAGTTCCCTTAGAAATAATAGAATGAGATCTCTGGAGAGTGATTTTAAAACCATTCAGACTCTGTGGTCTGCGCATCACTAAGATAAGAGTACATCGACCTCTGCATGGAAGCCATTAAATAAAACAAAATAAGGGGACGCAGAACGGTCTGGTGGCATCAGTAAATAAATGAGGCTGCACAACCTGACATTTCCAAAATTGAGTTCTCACCTCTTAGACCCACACTTTCAGCAACTGTTAATCCCCTACTGAGCCATGCAATGAATCGCATCTAGTGTACGCTGTAAAGCAGCTTGTGATTGTGTGCCAAAATACAGCAGAGTTATTACATTCAAATGCAAGTAGTTTTCTAGGGAATTCTCAAATGCTTTGTATTCCATTCGGCCATGTTTCTATATCTGTAAACATTGTTCATAATCTGAACAACAGTTTTAACCTTTTTAAAGTTAAGTCATGCACAAACATAAAAACAAACGTGCTCGCGAACAAACCTGAAACGTTTTCTCTTTAACGATAAAATTATATAAATGCAATTATCAATGCTATTTTCATGTTCTACAAGAGTCGCCACATAATCATGCTACACAGTATCATGACCCATGCAAGCTCAGTCAAGCATGGCAATACATTTTATAATATAATACACGTCTACACAATGCGCATTTGCTTTAAAGGTTTACACGTCTATTCCTGCTCGATACAAATTAGCATGTTCACCAGCTTGGCCTAAAAAACTGTGGTTTGTAAATATTTTCTTTCTCACATTCGCACACTCCGCTAATTTAAGATGTCACTGGCCTGGAATGCAAACACATATAAATTCATGAGTAGCAAAGTCTTCAAAAATTGTTTCTCTATATTGTGCTTCTAATCTCCACGCATGACCAAATTAATGACATTTTCAATACTAGTGTTTTAATTTATACTTGCTTATGACATTTAGAGCAGTTATGAACATATGTATTGATGAATTTATTATGGACATTATGGCCCTCATTCTGACCTTGGCGGTCTTTTCGCGAGACCGCCGAGTTACCGCCGCGGTGAAGACCGCCGACCGCGGCGGTATGCCGCTGTGCGCATTCCGACCGCTGGGAGCGTTCCGCCGGGAAACCGCCAGCAGCCACACTGGCGGTCGGCGGAAAAGTGGAGACTGGTCAACCTCCACCGCCACGCCAGCAGAACACCGCCCACAGAATTACGACCCACATATCTGTGTGGCGGTCTTCTGTTGGCGGTGTTCTGTTGGCGGTCACCTCCCCATGGCTCCCGTCGCCTCCCGGAGGACCAACGCACAAGGTAAGTTGACCGTCCGTGAGGGGAGGGGGAGGGGGGGTGTTGTGTGATGTGGGCGTGCATGGGGGTGTGCGTGTGAGTGTGTAGAGGGGGTGTGTGAGTGCGTGTATGCGGGCGGGGGGTGCTGCTGTGTCTATGGGTAATGTGTGCTGTTCGGCAGGTGCGCATGTCTGCATGTATGTGTGCGGGTATGTGTCCCCGTTGTGTATGTGTGTGTAGGGGGTGTGTATATGTGCATGTTGGGGGTGTGTGCATGTCGGGGTGCATGTATGTGCATGTCGGGGTGGGGGTGGGGAGGGGGTTCGTACCACCTCTGGGGGGTGGCAGGGGGGTGGAGGGTGTGGGGGGAGGACTCGGGTGGGTAGTGGGGGGTGGGGGAGACCCCTATCAGTGCCAGGGAAGGAATTCCCTGGCCCCGATAGTGCTTACCGCCATGGTTCGCATGGCGGTTCCCGACCGCAAGAAACCGCGGCGGTAGGCAGGGTCATGATACCGTTGGCGGTCTTGGGACGACCGCCGGGCCGGAGTGCGCAAACTCCAGCCCGGCGGTCATGACCGCCGTGGCGGTCGGAGTGGGGAAGTGGCGGGCGATCGCGGCGGTGACCGCCGCGGTCAGAATGCCATTTTTCTGACCGCCGGTCTGTTCGCGGTCCGACCGCCGCCTCTCCGCCGACCGCCAGGGTCAGAATGAGGGCCTATGTACGCACAACATGTAAACTACCTTTGTTTTTTCTTTATTTTGTCATCATTGTGCGCCAGGCAGCAAGACCACCGCAAGAGTTGTAAACACACACAGTCCCTTTCCCTTTATGCTTTAATCCTGAGCAAGACCTTGTCCAACATTTGTTGACTTATCATGGTGGCACTGGTGTCCTTTGCGTTGGTTTTTAGGCCTTATTCATGACACCTCCCCAGAAATTTTTAGATCTTCACCATACCTTTTCTTCCACCAAATCTCTAACGACTTCCACACATCCACCTTTTTCAGAGACTGCGTGTTCCAATCAAGTTTACCAACTCGCTGAACCAAAAATGCCCCCTGAATAAAGCCGGAGGTAGAGTAGATACCCATTTTGTGCAGATCTCCCTTCTTGACAATAAATTTAAAACAAACTCTGCTTCCTAGCTAATTTAGGGATAGTCCTTTTATCCTCTAGAGTACCAAAAATCACAAGTGCTAGGCTTACCTTTATTCATTTACCCAGAATCTCTGAAATGGCCTAACACACTTCTTGCCAAACAGCAGAATAACGGGGCACTGCATGAACATGTGCACACGATCAGCCATCTCAACACCACAACATCGCAGATTTGACCACTTCTTCAGGGTCCACTAAGTTCTGTGTTCTCCTGAAGATTGCAAGAGGGAGGCACATCCATGACCTTAATAACCTTTTGGAATGCGTCATCACTTTATTAAAGTTAACTTGAGCCATCTTCTCCAAATCCTGTACTGTATTGACACTAAGGGCCAGATGTACGAAAGGATTTTACCCATTCTGTGTCTATGGGAAAAAGCTTTCGTACATATGGCTCTAAGATCTCTAATTTCTTTGCTCACAAAGCAACTGTCACTCAAACTATTCCACAGAATTAGCTTTGTTTTTTGTGTGTTCACCAGGTAGCCTGAGACGTTCTCAAACTCCTCCAAAGTTTGTGCGATAGCAGAGTTTGTGCCTGCCAAATCTGAGATAAAAACCAACAAGTCATCTGCGTACAACGCAACTTTCCTCTTCCATCCTTTATATTCTTTAAGGATAATATCAGAGTTCCCCTCTCATCATTATTGCTAGAGGTTGAAATACACAGATTAAAGGGAGACAATGGGCATTCTTTGTCAGGGCCTTCTTATTATAACCGGTTCAGTCAGTCTCTCATTCACCACAATTCTCCCTGTTGGATCTTTATAAATAAGCTGGATGGTTCTTGAGAATTTGTCTCGAGTAATAATCTTTTAGCACCATATTTAGGAAAGACAAAGTTACTCTTTCAAATGCCTTGGCAGAATCAAATATTAAGATTGCTAGTGGGTTTCACCCACTATTGCCATGTCTATTGCTTGAACTTAGTTGTGTGTGAGCTACTTTTGGGTACTTTAGACCACTTGGGTACAGATGAATTGATCTCCAACCAGCAAAGTGTGTTAGTGTAAGGACATTTGGAATATGTGTAAGAGCTCAGGAGTCATTGAGTATATTGTCACTGGAAGGGAGTAAATGGTGATAAGTAGATGTTAGTGGTGTTTGAGGAAGCTGGAATCCACCATGAATCTACCGAAGGGCCTCATTTTCATCCTCATTTGCTTCTTGCTGCATCTTTTATATACTGAACGGTTCATGGCATTGATACTTTAATTGTAAATTATTACCATTCTGGCTGTAGGATCCATTAAGTAGTGGGTCCCCACTTCACTTTTTATTGATGTTACACTTGCATTTCTTTAAAACGTAATTGATAACTTGTCCTAACAATTCTGTTCTCTGCAAATATTTTCCTGACATTTTGTGAAATTTCATAAAATAATTGCAAAATTATGCTTTTAAAGTGATATTTGGTTTGATAGTATGTTGCATAATTGTTTAACATGAGTGTGCAGTCTGCATCAAAAAGACTCATAAAATACAGGCAGAAGTTCATTGGGAACAGAAATGTCAATTTTCTTTGCAAATAAGCTTCCCTTAGCTAGA
This sequence comes from Pleurodeles waltl, assembly GCF_031143425.1. Lineage (NCBI taxonomy): Eukaryota > Metazoa > Chordata > Amphibia > Caudata > Salamandridae > Pleurodeles > Pleurodeles waltl. Next base: position 461,539,117 of record NC_090440.1, on the reverse strand, counting down.
CAACTGTGCAAAAATGTGTAGGTGAAATTTTGATATATTCGTAAACTTTGTGCAACTTGCCATTTGTAAATTACAAACATTTCAATTGTGTATTTAAAATTTCACACAGGACTATTTTAAAGTGTTTCCTAAGTTGAAGATCATTGAGTTCAGGGTTTGTGATGGGATTGTTGTCACTCATAATTTAAGTTTACATACCTTGAGAGATATATTGCAGTGTTTTGTAACAAGGGTTGGGGTGGGAGTTTCTTGTTGGAAATTACTAACCAGAGACTATTTTGGCGCATGACTGTAAAACAGTGCTTCTCTTATCGCAGACTAGCAATGTACACAGTACAATCTAAGCATTGTACACAGTCATTTTAATTTATTTCCAAAGAAATACTATTATGAATGGCTCGAAGTGGTCTTGTGATTTATGTTAAAGATCAGTATTGCTGCCTGGCTTTGTACCCTGTACAAGCGTCCTCCCTGCAATAGTTAAGGAAGGTTGATGATCACAGAGCAAAGGACATTACATCCCTGTTCCAGTGTAGAGTGCATATAGGGGATGAGAGAATAACCAAAACAATGAGATTGTGCAAAAGCAGGGTTTGGGAGAAGATGTGTGGGCAATGGACTTGACTTCTGCCACCCTAACAAATGATAATTCATGTTATTTAGAGATGATAGCTAGCTCAGCAGTTCTCTGTACATAGCAGATTTCTTTAAGGTACAGAAATATTTGGTGGAAGGCTGCCATCGGTTTTGGCAGCAATTCATAAAATATTTAGCATTTTATGTTTTTCAAAAACAAACTGCCAAAGTGGGACTTTGATATTCAAAATAAAAAAATGAATGACTCCACACCCTGCATGTTTTCTCTCAAGATGTAGAGGTAATTATATTTCTGGGCAAAAAAATACAATTGGAGTATCCACTCTAAATAAAGTAGATGGTGATATAGCTTTACTCCAACAGCCCCAATTTTAGTTTGTCAAAAGACATAGCTGAGCCAATGGGAGCTCAGTCAAAAGAAAGCTGATCGTTTTTTCTAGCCCAAATAGGGTGGGCAACCCATCAGTTTGTCAGTCAGGGGTAATCTGTCATGTTTGCACTGGAGTACGCTGTCCGCCAAACTGTAAATCACCTCTGCGAGCCTTACTATGAGTTTGTCGAATGAGAAACATCTGTCATAAAAGTGGTGGTTGTCCTGTCCACCCTATTTAGAGTGCATACTGTATCTATGAATTCTCAATAGGGCAGAAGAGACATCTATCAAATCCTAAATAAGACCATTGTCTGTGGTTGAGGTTGAGTGATGGGAATAAGTGTTAAACCCTCGCCCCACCCGGCAGCTTCTCTTGTACCTCGCTGTTTACGCTGTTTTATTTATCTGCAGGGTGATGAGGCCAGTGGGCCACCACACTCGCCTATGTGCAGTTCCTCATGGCAGCTGGCCCGCCGGTGCGGTCTCTGACAGTCCTCTCCCCAGGGCCCACACTGGAAGCTATCATAGTCGCCTTCCCTTTCCCAGAATCCCTGCATAAGATTCTTGGAAATGTTATCTGCCCAAAACAAGATAGTGGCCATTTTCTTTGGGATCGTTGGTTCTTACCAATCCAAAATGGCTGCCCTAATTCATGAGGTAACTTCTTGACCTGTGAGTATAAAAGGGGTAGGCTTCCTCTGTATCCTTGTGTTGGACCTGGCTTTTTGACAGGGACATCCCCAAACTTTTTGCCTCCTTCCTCCTATTTTTTCTGACCTGTTGTTGTTGGCTTTTGACCTCTGGGCACTTTACCACTGCTAACCAGTGCTAAAGTGCATATGCTCTCTGTGTAAATCGTACTACTGATTGGTTTATCCATGATTGACTATTTAATTTACTTGTAAGTCCCTGGTAGAGTGCACTACATGTGCCTAGGGCAGGTAGATTAAATGCTACTAGTGGGCCTGCAGCACTGGTTGTGCCACCCACCTCAGTAGCCCCTTAACCTTGTCTCAGGCCTGCCATTGCAAGGCCTGTGTGTGTAGTTTCACTGCCACTTCGACTTGGCATTTAAAGGTATTTGCCAAGCCTAGAACTCCCCTTTTTGCTATACATAAGTCACCCCTAATGTGTGCCCTAGGTAACCCCTAGAGCAGGGTGCTGTGTGGGTAAAAGGCAAGACATGTACTTGTGTGGTTATATGTCCTGGAAGTGTAAAACTCCTAAATTCGTTTTCACACTACTGTGAGGCCTGCTCCCTTCATAGGCTAACATTGGGGCTGCTCTCATACATTGTTGAAATAGCAGCTGCTGATCTGAAAGGAGCAGGAAGGTCATATTTAGTATGGCCAGAATGGTAATATAAAATCCTGCTGACTGGTGAAGTCGGATTTAATATTACTATTCTAGAAATGCCACTTTTAGAAAGTGAGCATTTCTTTGCACTAAAATCTTGTTGTGCCCTTCAATCCACGTCTGGCTAGGTTTAGTTGACAGCTCCTTGTGCATTCACTCAGACACACCCCAAACACAGGGTACTCAGCCTCACTTGCATACATCTGCATTTTGAATGGGTCTTCCTGGGCTGGGAGGGTGGAGGGCCTGCCCTCACACAAAGGACTGCCACACCCCCTACTGGGACTCTGGCAGACAGGATTGAGCTGAAAGGGGGCTTGGTGCATTTCTTAGAGACTCTTTGAAGTCACCCCCACTTCAAAGGCACAACTTAGTATAAAACAGAGCCTCTGCCCTACCTCACCAGACACTTGCTGGAGAAGAAACCTGAACCAGAAACTACATCCTGCCAAGAAGAACTGCCTGGCTGCTCAAAGGACTCACCTGTCTTCTTTCTACAAAGGACTTCTGCCTTGCTGGTGCCCTGCTGCCTTGCTGAACTCTTGTCTGGCTGTGAAAGTGCTCTCCAAGGGCTTGGATAGAGCTTGCCTCCTGTTCCTTGAAGTCTCGGGACCAAAAAGACTTCTCTCTTCCTCTTGGACGCTCCGTGCGCCGAACTTTTCGACGCACAGCTTGTTCCGCGGCAAGAAAAACGCCGCACACCGACGCTGATCAATGCGACGTCTTCGGGACGACCGAAACTTTGACGCACGGCCTCGCAAGGACAACGCCGCCCGACTTCCCGGGAGAAATCGACGCGACGCCTGCCGTGAGATCAAAACTTTGACGCACGGGCTCGCAAGGACAACGCCGCCCGACTCCGCAGGAGAAATCGACGCGACGCCTGCCGTGAGATCGAAACTTTGACGCACGGCCTCGCAAGGACAACGCCGCCCGACTCCGCCGGAGAAATCGACGCGACGTCTGCCGTGAGATCGAAACTTCGACGCGCAGCCCCGCAGAACGACACGCAGCCGGAAAACAAGCAGGAAAATCCACGCACAGACCCGGGACATCTGGTACTCCCCGCAAACCACAGTAAGAGACTGTCCGCGCGCCGGAAAACGACGCCCGACTCCCCGCGTGGAAAATAACGACGCAAGTCCGTGTGTGCTGAGGAGAAATCGACGCACACACCAGTTTTCCACGCACCTCTTCTCCTGTGGCCCTCTGAGGAGATTTTCCACCAGAAACCAGGTACTTTGTGTTTGAAAGAGACTTTGTTTACTTTCTAAAGACTTAAGACACTTTCTATCACTTCTCAGTGATAACTTTACAAATTCGTATTGCAACTTTGATCGTTTTGACCTGAAGATACCCAGATAAATATTATATATTTTTCTAAACACTGTGTGGTGTATTTTTGTGGTGTTATGCTATGGTGTTGTATGATTTATTGCACAAATGCTTTACACATTGCCTTCTAAGTTAAGCCTGACTGCTCGTGCCAAGCTACCGGAGGGTGAGCACAGGCTGATTTTGGATTGTGTGTGACTTACCCTGACTAGAGTGAGGGTTCTTGCTTGGACAGAGGGCAACCTGACTGCCAACCTAAAACCCCATTTCTAACACCTTGCATCACAACACTTCTTCGCTCCTGTTGGTATGATTCCTCACTCCAGAGGGTGGTTCATGCCTCCTGAAAGTGTATCCAGTTGTTTTCCTGCATTCTTCATTTGTCCAGTGGATCCATTTACTCAGTCCTTTACTTATTGAAGCCTAACAGTCATCATTGGAAGTTTTTTTCTCATCAGGGATTTCCATCCTTTGCAGCTCCTTCTTCTTAGGTGCTTACAGTGTCAGCAGCAATGTGGGTACTGAGTGGGGTTGCACTTACCTCTGGCAGAACAAGAGTGTCAAGGACTGGGCTTTAAGATCGTCTTTACATCCAAGGCCTGCGAACAGCAGTTCTCCATCTGAGAGATTTGATAGGTGGGAGATCTGAGGAGATTTTGGTGATATGTAGAAGTATAGAGATAGGTATAGATTTTGAGCAGCAAAGTCACATGAAATAGTATTGGGCAGAAAAAGTGAATGTTTCCCAGGAAAGCAATGTAGCGGTGTTGCTCAGTGAAAGAATATTCTGTGCTAGTACATAACAGACTGTTAACCTTATGGTAGTTGCTATGGAATATCAATGGCTTCAGTAATGAGATACATCTACCAAAGCAGTAAAGTGCTCTATACAAAACAATTTATTATGAATAAATGCAACTCCCCGGTTGAATAATAAACACACAATTTTTAAGTCGGAAGCAACAATCTAGCTAATAACCTTTCCATTCAGTTCAATATAGGTAGGCGTGGATAACAGAAAGGTCAGAACTTGCAGCAGTGAACACTGAAGCATAGTCATACGTTCAAGATGCATGTGTTATGCACACAATCTAGTGTATCCGACTTGATTCCCGAGCTGAGATTCATTCCAGGTTAAATAGATGCCAAATGCAGGAGTTTTCATTTGTTTACTACACAGTTTTCTTCATAGTGTCTCAGTAATTGGTAGAAGTGAATAAGTGATTTTGGTCAAAGATTTAGAGAAGGATTTGAACCTATGTTGTAGTGGAAAGGAATGGTACGTCTGACAGGGGATTTCTGAATATAAGAAGGCAAAAACATATTTAGCCAAGGAGGTTAAGTTCTAGGATATTGTTAGAAATGGGGTCTTTAGTTGGCAGAGGTATACACCCTTGTCCAAGTAGGGACCACAGTTTTAGTCAGGGTAAGTCACACACAATTCAAATTATCCTGTGCCCACCCTCTGGTAGCTTGGTACTGAACAGTCAGGCTTAACCTAGATGGCAATGTGAAAAATATGTATGCAATAAATCACACAGTAACACATTGATGTGCTGGATGAAGGCACAGGCGCTGCATCGATCCAGTAGGCTATACATAATCTTTTTTGTCACAAAACAGATGCTGCATTGAATTTCCACTCAGAAAGTTGGGCTGCATTGTTCCGGTCGGCATTGTGGCGATTTCTCGATTGCAATGCAGGCTTCGCATTGATTTCCACAGGCAGTGCAATGATTTTCGACACACAAGGAGTTTCCTGAAGCGATGAAGTCTTTTGGGCCCGGAGACTTCAGAAAACAGGAGGCAAGCTCAATCCAAGCCCTTGGAGAGCACTTTTGTGGAAGGCGTAGTCCTCACAAAAGTCAGAGGCCAGCAGGGCAACAGCAGGGAAGCATTCCTCAACAAAACGATCCAGATGAGTTATTTGTCCAGCCATGCAGTTCTTCTATATAGGATGCAGGTGTCAGGTACAGAAATGTCTGAGTTGGTGGGGTCAGAGACCCAGTTTACATACCCAAAAATGCAGTTGAAGTGGGGGAGACTTCAAACAGTGGTTCTCAAGTGCAGAAGTTCCCCTTTCAGTACAGTCCTGTCTGCTAGGGTCTCAGTAGGGGGTTTGACAGTCAATTGTGTGAGGGCAGGCCACTGACCTTTGAAATGTAAGTGTCAGGCACTCCGCCCTTGCAGCCCAGGAAGACCCATTCAATACGTAGATGAGTGCAGGTGTGACTGAGTGTCATGTGTTTGTGGTTGTCTTTGTGAAATTCACAGGGGAGCTGTCGCCCAGCCCAGCCCAGAAATTGACTGGAGACAGGCTGTAAGGCACAGATGGTTTATAGGTGGAGAGAAATGCTCACTTTCTAAAAGTGGCATTTCTAAAATGGTAATTTAAAATCCAACCTCACCAATATCCAGGATTGTCTATTACCATTCTGGCCATACTAAATATGACCTTGTTACCCCTTTCAGATCAGAATCTACTACTCAAAAAGTAGAAGAGGGCAGTCCTAATGCTATCCTATACAAGGAGCAGGCCCCACAGTAGCGGAAAACTAATTTAGGAGTTTGTCACTACCATGCTATATAAAACACATATGTACATGTCCTGCCTTTTACCTACAAAGCACCCTGCCCTACGGGTTAGCTAGGGCCTACCTTAGAGATGCCTTATATGTAGAAAAAGGGGAGTTTAAGGCTTGACAAGTACTTTTAAATGCCAAGTCGAAGTGGCAGTGAAACTGTACACAGAGGCATTGCAATGGCAGGCCTGAGACATGGTTAAGGGGCTACTTGTGTGGGTGACACAATCAGTGCTGCAGGCCCACTGGTAGCATTTAATTTACAGGCCCTGGGCACATATAGTGCACTTTACTAGGGACTTATACGAACCAATGTTACCATGTTAAAGGTGGAGAGTGTTGGACCTGGCCCTTTTACAGGGTCATTCCCCAGACTTTTTCCTTTTGCCTCCTTATTTTTCTGGCCTTTGTTGGCTGACGTTTTGACTCTGAGCACTTTTTCACTGCTAGCCAGTGCTAAAGTGCATGTGCTCTTTCTTACAAATTTGGTATGATTGGATTCTACCTGATTGGCATATTTAATTTACCTGTAATTCCCTTGTAAAGTGGTATCCCTATACCCAGGGCCTGTAAATTAAGTGCTACTAGTGGGCCTGCAGCGCTGCTTGCGCCACCCACTGAAGTAGCCTGTCAAACCTATCTAAGGCCTGCTAGCGCAGAGCCTGTGTGCGCTGTTTTCTGCCACAGGGACCTGGCATCTAAATTTACTTGCCAGGCCCAGAACTCCCCTTTTACTACATGTAAGTCACCCCTAAGGTACGCCCTAGCTAGCCCTTTGGGCAGCGTGCCATGTATGTAGAAGGCAAGACATGTGCCATGTTGCGTGGCCTGTCCTGGTAGTGACAAACAGCCTAACTTGGTGCCTCACTGCTGTGAGTGCTGCCCTCTCATAGGATTGCATTGGAAATGCCCTGCCTTATGCGTAAGGGGTATTGTCTGATTTATGAGGGGTAGCGTAGGCATGTTTGGTATGGTTGTGACAGTGGTAGGAAATGCTGCTTACTAGTGTAGGTGTATTTTTATTACTATCACAGAAATGCCACTTCTAGAATGTGCGCATTTATCTGTGCTTATAACTTTGGTGTATTGCAGCTTGTCTCCAATCAACGTCTGGGCAGACAGACAGTTGGGGGTTTGTGCATACTTCTCAGACAGCCTAAACACAGGGAGGGTGGAGGTGACACAGAGGTGCATCTACATATTGTAAAGCCTACCTGGGCTGAGAGAAAGGAGAGGCGGGCACACCTGCATTTGTAAAGACTGTGCCCTGGCCTCACACAATAGGGTCGTTAACCCCCCCACTGATGTTTGGAGCCTGTGCTGAAAGGAGAGAGGGGGCCCTCCCAGAACAAGTTGTAACTGGCTGGAACCTCCTCTCCCTACTATTGTGAAACACTGTAAGAACTGACTATAAGTACAGGGGAATTTCCCCCACAATTTAAACACTCTTGGAACTGAAACTGGACACAGAACGCTGATGAATAGACTCACCAGGAAACCACCTTGGACTGCTGCTGCTGTGCTGACCTGTGACCTCCCTGGTCATTAGAAGGAACTGCCACCATCTGCACCCTTGTGCTGGCCTGTAGCTGGACCCACCAGCCCTGTACTTTTTCTGGACAGTATTGTTCCCAGGGGTAGGGCGCTGTGGCCCCTGACCCCTTCCACGATCTTCCCAGTGGGACCTACTGTAGAGAGATCACCGCCGCAGCCCGGGCTTTAGCTTTGCCCTCAGCGCTCTGAAAAGCATTTTATTTTTGCCCCAGGACACCGCCGCAGCCCGGGTCACAAAACATGATTTAGCGCTAGGGAAGCGCTTGACTTTTTCTCCCCCGGATCACCGCCGCAGCCGGGTTCAGTAAATTGCTCGAAGCGCGTGGATCGCGCTTCTTTCAGTGCCCCCGGGGCACCAACAAAGGCAGCGGAGCAAGCGTGCTCCTCTCGGCGCCCCCGAGGACCCTCCCACTCCTGGGAGCACCCCCGGGGCACGAGCTGCCTCCAGCTTCCCACGGAGCCTCCCGGCGGCCCGGGACCAGCTCCTGGTACTGGGGCACCACAACGGGTGCAGGCGAGTATTTCCTCGGACCCCCTGAGGGGTCTGAGGGCCTTCAAAACGCGGAAGCAGGACTCGGGGAGGGCGCTGGGAGCGCCCCGTTCCCCGTTCGCTGCACCAGGAGCGGGACGCTCCTAGTTTTGGGCATCTTTGACCCTCCAGCCGGAATCGGGATGGGAGACCTCGCCGGAGGACCCTTTCCGCCGTTTACTCAGCCATTATTACTGGGCCACGCCCGGCCCCCACCCCACAGACAGGGCGCACAGGAGTGCCGGGGTCCCCCGTGCTCGTCGTTAGTCCACCATAAATCAGGTACTCTTTAGGAAATTTAGGCTCTAGGAGCCTAATACAGACTTGCAGAGGTTTGCTATTTCCTACCTGTTTACTGGTGATACATATATGTGCTAATGTTCCTTTTCTAGGCATGTCTAGCTGAAATGTATTTATATGACTTGTGATATATTCTCTAATGGTTGTTTTATTTAGGAATTGTTTATAACAAGTGCGTATATCTTTTGCTCTAATTCCTGAGTACTGCTTATGTTGCAGAATCCTGAGTACTTGTGTGTTCTAATGTGACAACTGCATATTCTTGCAGAGTATTAGTAACTTGTGTAACATTCTGACAACTGCTAAGGTAGCAGGGTACTATTCCCGTGTAATGTTGGTCTAATTATGTTTTGTGCAATACAGATTATTTTTGCATAGCTCAGTGTTGTGTTTACCTTGTGGTGTACATTTTGCGTCACATGTGTTGTGTGTTGTGAAAACGCTTTACACATGTCCTCCAGGCTAAGCCTGACTGCTCGTGCCAAGGTACCAAGGGGGTGAGCAGGGGTTATCTTGGACGTGTAACTCCTAAGTCCTGACTAGAGTGGGTAGGTTCTGCCTGGCTGAGGTGCATACCCTAGCCAACCTGAAACCCCATTTCTAACAGAGAGCATATGCACTTTAGCACTGGTTAGAAGTGGTACAGTGCGCAGAGTCCTAAAAACCGGCAAAAAACTGTGTCAGAAATGTGAAGGAAGGCACATTCAGGCTGTCAGTCAAGTCTAACAGATATCATTAATGGGTAAGGATTTGGAAAAGGCAATGAAGTGTCATAGTGCAAGACATTTAAATATATAGGAGAAAGGAGTCTGATGGCCCAAGGAAGGACTTATTAGAGAAAGGCTTTTAATGATACTCTGTATTTTACATAATTTTAAAAATGTCTTGAAGGAGGAGTTTGTTTCAATTCTGAAAAGACTGTTTAAGTGGGCATATGTGGACTTTATTTTGATATAAGTTTGCACCAGGGCCACCTGTTAAATACAGAATCTGCATTAATTATGTCATTGTGAGTTTTGCAAGAACTAAGGTATCTCACATTTTCAATCTGTCATCCGGTTGTATTAGGCTAAGAGGCTACTTTCATATCATGCTTATGCATGAGGATATGCGAAAACTAATTTTTTAGACTGAGGAAAATAGTTTTTTAAGACAGATGCTTGGCCTGCCCCGACCAGATCCAAAGCTTTCAGTACTAACTACCTTATTACCTTAGCTGGAAGATAAACTCAATGTGCCATCCTTGAGGAAATTGGCTATGGTAATTTATACAGCCAGTCTGAGAGAATACTCTACTTTTGAAAGGAAATTAGCTTTCTTACTTTTTTAATGCTGTGAAGACTAGGAAACAACTGGATTACTAAACCAACTGTGAATACCCATGCCTTAGAAAGATGTTTTTGAGGCAGAGCAGTACATGGGCTTTGTCCACAGTCAGGAAAATACCTTTGTGGTACATTTTAGATTTTGTTGTCTCTAGGAAGTCATTTACATTCCCAAAATGTATAAGACAAAGTGCCCCTTTGTGTCAGTTCACATTAAAACAGTCTGTCTTGTATGCATTTACTCTTTATTTGTGAAATCTATGAGCATTCAAGGTTTGCATATCCAAACTGATTCTATAGAATTTGGGGAATCCAATCACAGATCTACATTTTTAATTCAGTAATGTTAAATTCCACTTTAGAAATATCCGGGCAGATAATTAACTGTGATATCTGTTTGCTTAAAATAATAGAAACTCAGTCTATGCTCTTCCAGGTCCATGATAGTTCCAGATGAATTTAATGTATCTACTGTTTCTTTTTTGGTGTGTTCAAAAGAAATCTTTAATTATTATAATTTATATTTTGCATTATTATAATTTATATTAATTATAATTTAATTATTGTAGTTTGAGTGGATTTATTTAGAGGGAGAAGAAAACGATTCTGGCTACAGAAGAGGAGAGGAGAGGAGAGAGGTAGCACTTAACGAATAAGGCTTGCACAAGCCCACAGAATTGATTTAATTGAGAATCTAAAAAAGCAAATTTTCATTTCTTCTGGATTACAGTGTGTGTCTCTTGTGCCCCAAGTGAAAGCTCTGTCACAATATAAAATTTAGATTGACACAACATAGACACATTATTAACATCACTTTTTCTATGTCAAAAGAGTCCTATGTGAAAATAATATTACTTTGGTCATATTTGTGCTCCTCATTTACTATGATGTTTGCAATATTTCTATGATCCAGACTTTTAAATAGATTAAGTCTTAGGAACTACCTTGCTGGGCCAAGTTATTTACTGTGATGTCCAGCTGGTGGATCACGCCAACTCTGACTGTTAGGCCCATATGCTGTAATTTGCCTTCTCCTGGTAGAAGAAGAAGGAGAACTCTACAAAAAGTAATTAGCTGACACTTCAGTGACAAGCCTGGACATACACTTCACACAGGGACTATAGGGGAACAGGCAGATCAGGAATCCCTGTGAGCCTTGCCAGAAAAGAACCTGTTTTGTTGTGTCAGAGGTGGTGCTAAGAACCAAGACAGTTCTTGCATTTAAGCCACAATATGCGGTGCAAGAGGGTGAAGGGTTGATATGGAATCTCTGGATTGAGCACAGATGCCTTCTTTCTAGAACTCCTCAACCCCCCTTTTTTAAACCCACACCAAAAGACAGTGGAGAAGAGGATATACTAAGAAGAAGGATGGGCTAGTGTCCTGATGCACCCTTGCCTAGAGAGACCTTCAGTTCTGTACTTTCAGGGATTCTGTAGCCTCCATCTCTAGGGCGCAGTCCTCCCCAGTCACAGTGGATGACAGTAAAAGGTGATTTACTCTGAACCCCAGAGGAAAGGAGAGGGTTCCAGTGTATGTGGGAACTGGTGCTTTCATGCAAAGCGTTGTCTGCCTTGACAGATGTGGAATGCAGCTTGCTGAGTGAACCTGTGCCCAGGTGAATTCTAGGAGCTTAAGCAACAGAGGAGGCACTTCCCAGAATGTCTCCCTCCCTCAATGGAGAAACAGCAGTCTGAAAAGCTCCATTAAGGAATTGCTAAAATCATCAAAGCCCTAAACAAACACTCTTGGAGGTTTCAGCATATCACCAGAAGTCCAGACAAATAAACTGTGTGCATATGTGCCCACTAGGAGTTAGCTATTTAACTAGGAAGCCACTGTCATGTGTGGCAGGTAGTACCTAACACAACACATCACCTCTAATCTGTGGGGGCTGCTTGGCCCATTTTCACTTGAGAGCCCTTAGGGAGTTGGGACCCCCAGGGGATCAACCAGTGAAGGAAACCACGTTATCTGTTTTCCCTGAGAGGGCTAGTGCCTTGGAAGGGTTGAGAAAAAGGCAGAACCTATTGTAATATACCCTTCAATTACCTTTCAGCACGGCACTCTCCTCTGGAGCACCATTCTGGTCCCGTCTGGCTCCCCATGCCCATTTCAGGTGAATAGGGAGATCACAAACTCCAACCTTCCGTCCAAAATGCTGTCAGGGCACATAGGTGCTTGGACTCTTGCATGGCCCTCAGAAAGTACACGGACACCCTAGGCTGGGGGCAAGGGCACCTCATTAAAAACAAAAAGAAGCACACCAGTAAATGCTTTAGTTTATTGAAAAAGCAGAAACAAAAACGAACGCTTTCTAAGTATATTTGGGTTGCTTTAGAACAAAAAAAGGATTGCAGGGGGCAAAGCTTGGAGCTCGAGCAAGATGGCCGTCCTCTCCTGAGCTCCAGCATATCTGCTGTTCTCTGTGAGATAATGGATCCTCTTCTGATGTCAGTTCCTCATCAGATCTGGATCAGCAACTCTTCCTGAAGCTGACTCTACACATTCTAGTCTTTAATAAAAAATCTAGTAGGGAATGCCAAAAAACTTAACTGCTGAACCAGTCTCTACCTTTTCAAGATGTCAACCATATGAGTTCCAGTAGTGATTGAATTGGCTCCCTCACTCCCCTAGAACACATGGGACAGCATACTCAGCTTCCTACCCTTAATCCCCTCACCCAAAGCGCGTCCGCTTTGCCTGACACTGATCTAATGTGCAATGATTCCCCTGCTGCACTCAGGATTCCTACAGACCTCAGAGCTTTCATAACCACCGCTCAGTGGCACATGATGCAGAGCTGGAAGCATATCTCCACCATTCACCATCAGCAGGAAAGGGACTTTTTTCTGTTTTCTACTCTCACTTTTTTTGATAATTAGGAAGCTTTTACCTACTGATATGTAACTGGCCTGGATTGCGGAGGCTATTGCTCTCTCTGCTCATGCATTCCATGCTATTACTTGTGCGATCTTCTCTATGTTCAACTGCAAATAGCTCCACTAGGGGCTACTTTTCACCAAGTCAGTTTAAATTATGTCACTTCCATCACAGGAAGGGCTTGAGAAATCTCACAGAACAGATTATCAGTGCAAAGGGCAGGATTAGTGCCTTTGAGGACCAAGGCAATCATCAATCAATCAAAATGTATGCACAAAATATACCTTATGTTAGTTGGTCTGCAACGTGAAAATACTGACCAGGAAGAGAGGAACAAAAAGCGTAATCTCAGAATTTTGGGTCTATCAGAAGCTGCAGAGAATGAAGCCCTTTCTCCGATTGACTTCATCACATTGTGAATTCGGAGTACATCAGAGATCTCCCTTTTGAAGGATTTTGAAGTTGAACAGGCCCATAGGGTCTCAATGTGTCAGCTTAAGGATGCCTCCTACCCTAGACCCATAATCTTCCAACCTCTAGGGCACCAATCATCCGAACATATTTTTCCTCATAGTAGGAAAGTACAATCTATAACATGGAGAGGAGCAAAGATTAACATTTTTCGTTTCTAGAGACTCAATACTACAAAGTAAAGGTTTCCTTGCTATGAGAAAGAGACTCACTGAGAAGTCAGTCCGAATCTCCTTCATTGGCTCTTCCACATTTAAAACATTTCCACAGGAGAATCCAGGATTTTTACTGATCCCGCAGAACTTGAGTCCTTCCGTGATACCATATCCAAAACCAACGTGGAGGAGGAGTGTGTCTCCGCTCATCACTTTGTTCTTTTACATCAGTCAGGACCTGCTTTGAATGCTTCCTATGCGGACTTATTCCCTTGTGGAATTGTTTCTGTGATCAACGAATATTGTTTTTTGTACTGTATTTCTATCCAACTGGGTTTGTCCTCCGTAATGCAACCCACAATCTTCATGATTAAAACACATTTAATAATTGTCATGCTCCTTCTGACTTGCACGTCTCTTTTATTGCTGGGACTAAATTTCCCCAGCTGAGATTGTGATGACCGACATAAGTGACTATCTATTACTGACTAGCCCATTTTTTGTGGTCTCCGTGCAATTCAATCATTCACACCCCTTGATGTTTTCATGTTCACCATGTTTGATTATAGATATTTGTACTTGATACTGGCCATTTGCTAACTGTGCATAACTATTATTTATGCAGGTTCACTCAGTTACTCGAGGCCAGCTTCCACATCATTATGTTGTATTTGTTGGTTTAGCAGGGTGTGAATAGGTCAATCCTTGGTTGTGTCTATACCCAATATATGCTCAATCTCGCCATATCTTTTGTTCCTGGTTGATTGGCATGGACACTCACACTGTTGTTTCTCTTACAAAGTTAGCTTCATTCAGCATCAAATTGATATATTTGGAATTCAGTGGGGACCCTCTTGCATGGGTTTCTTCCATAGTCCTGCATCACTCTCCTCGTCCCTTCACGACTTTCCCACTCGACTCCTGGAGAGGGCACATTTTTACTCTTGTATTGGACCCAGACTGAAATGGGGATTCTGGAATTTATATCGTAAATGTATATGCCCCTCATGGAGATGCTCTACAGTTCTGCAAAATCTGTTTTTTGAGTGAGATGCTTAAAGCTCAGAGGGCCATCGAGAAACTACAATAGTGAGCATTAGTGCTGTCACTAGTGCTCTGAGTTAAAAGAAGGAGGCCTCAGTGAGTCAGACTGAATTCAAGCTTGCATAGAAGAAATTGCAGTTAGCTTGAGAACATAACATGCCTAGGAGACGTGAAAATGTGTTAAATAATAAACTATTGTGTAGCATTACGTTCCCACAGCATCTAGATTTAGGTAGTCACAGAGAAAGGCTCCCCAAATACTGAATAATGTACGTATGCCTTACAAGTAGGTACGATTATTGAGTTCAATGTGACAGAAGATGCAAGGAGCAACACAAACAATTCTGTTCGTTGGGCCTGATAACGCGTCCAGCCCATAAAAATTACCTGTACCTGGACACGTTGGAGGTCGGTGAATCTTTTAGCCGAGTCGGGCTCTCCTTATCCTAGAATAGTCAGGTCATTCAGATCAATAATCAATAACTATTGTAATTGGTAATCAATACTCGATTAATAGATCAATGTAACACATCGGAAATCAATAACAGTTGGTATTTCGGCGCACCATGACCTTTCAGTCATGAATAACCACACCAGTTTATTAAAAGTTAATGAATTTATTTCCCTATATTAACAAAGCTAGCACGATATATATAAGTCTCAAAACCAAATGATATATGTATACGAACATTACTAGCTGTCCATAACGGCGGAAGAAACGCAATCTACGCAAAATCTGAATTATGATACATTCAGTTATGGCAATGCAAATCACCAAAATGAGTAACTGTATTTGGCTAATTTCATACATTGATCAGCATAACAAGATTTGAGTATAGCATGGTGCATCGAATGAATACCTCGACTAACCTCTAATTAGCATTGGCATGTGGGGCTTCATGCAAAAAAAGAATTTAGTCAACACAAATTTGGAAAACTCCTAGCTTGGGCCCTATCAAAATAGCAGTTGGTACCTAAAAGGAAAAACACAATGCATAATACAATTATCCTTTCATATTTACCAAATACAATCAGCATTCAAGAAAAGTCTTCGTCCCTCAAGTACCGGTTCGATCAGCATGGGGCAGGTTTCAAAGGGGCAAAGTTAAGGGCAAGCTTCCTTGTAGCGGCAAGGAGAATGGGGCAAGGTTACTTCATGGGCAAGATGGGGCAAATCAAAGTTAAAGTCTCTAGGGTGAGAATTCTTAAAGTCTCTTTCTCTCGAATAGAGAAAATGGCATCGGGATGTTGTCCAAAATGGAGTCTGGCATCTGGCTTCAAATTGGCATCAAGGAAAATGGCTGACTTCTCTTTGTCCAGTGGGTTTAAGTAAGAAACATTCCAAATTCTGCAGAGTCTTCCATTGGAGGGTTCATAGGTTGGCTTCAAATTATCCAATGAAAATTGTCTTTCTACTAGCGCTCATTTATGCATACATTGTCCTTGGAGCCTTGGAACACAAGTTGCAACATGGTTTGCCAATTATTTTGATATCTGTACCTTCATTGTCCGCACCTGCAGAGACTGACCTTGTATCAAAGGGGATGAAACCGGCCTAGTACGAAACCTTGGAGATAAGTGTATTAGTCATCTCTACTGGAAAAATACAACTTCAAGCAAGAATATATGTTTCATTAGTTCAAGAAAAAGCCACGCAGTTTGAATTTGAGACCAGGCAACTAGGCCATAGCCTCTACTAAATTTAAGCTAAGCAAAACAGTTTCAAAATAAGAAATCATGGCATACATTTGCAATTATGACGGATTACTACAATTTTCAATTCTTCATGATTAATAAAGCTTGTTTATAATGATGGCGAACTACCCCGAGGGCACAATTTCCCTCGTACATTATTTTCTTTACAAAAATCACACTACATTATACGATTTTGGTTACATGATATATGAATATATGTTGGACCCTCTTTTTCTGCGTCATCAATCCCTCCTCTGATGACTAATTATGTCATCATATCAAATCTACCCACACATTTTATTCCATTAAAATTCTGTTTAGTAATTTGGCACTTCAGTCAATTCCCTTTTTCTTTTAATCCCTTTAGATTTTTCTCTATATATTTCTACCATTTTGGTTTGTTCTTTCTCTTCTCTTCTCCTTTTGCGTCTTGTTTTCAATATTTTGATAGCTTTCCAACAATCCACAAAAGCCTAATAAACAAATTAATATTATCAATATTCCCTTCACTATTTTTAGTAACAATCCGTTCCAAACGTTGCTGAGCCAATTTCCCACAGAAGCAAATCCCTTTCCAACTTTCTCCCAGACTCCTGTTTCTTTCAGTTCCTTCAAATCTGTACTTTCATTAGTTAAATTTGTAAGCATCTTTCTAATTTTTCCACTGCTGTCTGGTATATATGTACAACAGTGACGTGTACCAAGCATTTTGCAAACGCCGCCATCCTTTGCTAAAAGAATGTCTAAGGCAAGCCGATTTTGAAGAGTCATAGCTCTTTCTGCAGCGAGTTCAGCATCCATCAGGATTATAGCTCCTGAGAATTTTGTCAGCATGTTATCCACAATAGTAGACAGCTTTCGTATTTTGATTGAATTCACTATGACTCCCACTGAAGGAATCAAAGCTCCAAATATATCTCCTACCACACCAGAAGCTGTCTCCCTTTTCTGAACATGATGTGATTGAGACAGCTTTGGAAATTTCTTTAAGTCGTCCAGTTGATAAATCTTTGGGAACACTATTCCCAAATAACATCTCCCATACCATTCTTTAGGAAGACGATAATAGGCGTTAAGTCCACAAATATAATATATCCTAGGAATAACTGGGTCTTGTCCATTCAGCATGAACATCCACTTAGGTTGGAACAAAAACGTGTGTTTACATTCACTCGTTCCCACAAAAACTGTGTCATAATATGATTTATGTCTATGTATACCGAATTATCTAAAGCTATTTTCCCTTGTGTCTTTATTGCGGCAAAGCATAGTTATCTACAGATGTCCTTTTGTGTAATTTCCTTTCTAATTCCTCCTTCATTTCTTTCCTCCTATCGTCAGTGCGGTCTAAGAAATGTATCTTTACCAGTGAAAGCAAACATGTAAGGTTCTCTCTATGTGCGTGTTCTGTGTGAAAAGGTGATAACGGCTCAAAGAAACCTCTCATCAATTTTATATAATAATCTCTGGCTATTTTACTCAGGTACTCCATTATGGGGACATATGCAAATGTAACATCATAGTTAGAGTAAAAATACTGAATGTACTGCTGACCATAAAATCTGGACATTATTATACTACATGTGATTCCGTACGTAAGAGGCATGCTATGATATGTCACCCCTTCCACCACTGAGGTAGGTATTTGTGTGCACACATAACAATCTTTCGCATCCATTGTCTCAACATACTCACTCAACAAGCGATAGAAAACGTTAGACGAAAGTTCCTTTTTATCATGCAAATGTCTTTCGTCTTGTTCGAGTCTCTTCAGAGCTGTTATTTCAGTAATAATAGTAGGTTTAGAAGTAGAAGCATCATTCGTCTCAGTCTCGTTTTTCCATGCATTCCAGGAACTATTGCTACAATGATTAGTACGCATGCGGTTATTAGACCTATACACATGTATTTACAACACTTCATTTTATGCCCCTGTGTAGTGTAGCCTGTCATGATCTGTATAGAATCAGAAAGTTGAAGACACTTTTACCAACTCAGATTTGCAGATATATACAAATGTTCACACAGTCTTCTTTAGCAGCTTAGTCTCTTATCGGTTTAGCAGCGTTGTCTCAAAATCGGTTTCAAAGTCAATCAAGTTAGCAATGTCTTAGCCAGTTGAAAAGTCAATCAGGTTATCAATGTCTTTATTCGGTAATATCCATGAGATTTCACTTCTCAAGTGCCAAAGTGTTGTTCTGCTTCTTCGCTTTCAAGACTGAGTGACAAGAATTCGTCTGACCAATCGTTAGTGGCTAAGTATGCTCACTCCAGACCAGAATATCTTTTGCTCGGTATTCTTTTCCTTTTCAATTTTGCATCTCTCTTTGACTCTTTCTCGCTAGTACGCTCTTCCTTGGCCAAGTCTTTCTCTTCACTTGGTGCTGCTGTTGCGACAGACACTTCCTTTCTTTTCTCTTTCACCTTTGGGCCTTCACTTTCGTTTAATGTTTCTCTGATCCTTAATTTTACTGGCGATATGCTTTGTCTTCGTTTTGCAATGTTTCCACTTGATGGACCTGCAACCGCTTCCGGAGGAGTTTGAACTGTTTCGCTTTGTCCTGCCTTGTCTTCTCCCTCTGGGAAGTCAATCAGGTTTTCCTTCTCCTTTCCTGTATCGTCTGCTTCTGGGGAAGCCCTCCTCTGATCAGGCTCTCGTGCTTCTTCACCTGTCTCGAGTTCTTTGTCACTGTCACCTGTTTCAGGCCCTTTGTTACCTTCAGCTGTTTCAGGCTCTCTATTTCCTTCAGCTGTTTCAGGCACTTTGTCACCTTCAGGACCTTCGTCACTTTCTGAGGCTCCTCCTCAAATTAATCAGTTGCTTCGTCCTCAGAAAATATTTCTCCTTCCTCTATTTCTACCTGTTCGTTTCTAGGTCCTCTTCACTCTGTCTCGCCGCTTGGTACTCTGCTGTCAGACACTGGTGATTTCAGTGCTTCAACTTCCTCATCCGTGGTGCACGTCACCCTCTTCGTGTGACTGGCGTGAATCCAGTTGGGAACTCCCGCACACTTCACAGCGGTGGTAGTTGTCAGAATCACTTGAAAAGGTCCTTTTCAACGGGGTTCCAAACACGACTTCCTCACGTGCTTCTTTATCACGACCCAGTCACCTGCTTTCAGGGCGTGTCCTGGACCTTGGATCGGTGGCAAGGTGGTTGCCTTCACCTGGTGAGAGAAAGAGCGGACCACATCAGCTAGACCTTTGCAGTAGTCTAACACCATATCATCTGTAATATTCAAAAGAGCATTTACAGGAACTGCTGGAAGTCTCATGGCTCTGCCCATGAGGATCTCGTGCGGGGACAGTCCAGTCTTTCTGTCAGGGGTGTTTCTCATTGACATTAACACCAAGGGCAATGCGTCAGGCCAATTTAAGTTTGTTGATGCACATATTTTCGCAATCCTTGATTTCAATGTGCCAATCATTTGTTCCACTAGTCCTGATGCTTCAGGGTGGTAGCTACAATGCAACTTTTGCTCAATGTTCAGTGCTGCACAAAGTAGTTTTATTACTTCGTTATTGAAGTGACTTCCCCTATCTGATTCTAAGGACATCGGGAATCCGAAACGTGGTATTAGCTCTCTCAAGAGCAGTTTTGCAACTGTGAGACTGTCATTTCTGCGTGTAGGGTATGCTTCAATCCAGTGACTAAAAATGCACACAACCACCAACACATACTTCAAGCCCCCATGCACAGGCATCTCAATAAAGTCCATTTGCATCCTGCTGAAGGGACCCCCTGCTCTTCCAATGTGACTCAAATTTATTACTGTTCCCTTCCCTGCGTTCATTTGTTGGCAAATGACGCAACGATGACAAACTGCTTCAGCAACTTGACGGAATTTGGGGTTAAACCAATCCGTTTTTAAACAGTCTAATCATGGCATCCCTCCCAAGATGGGCTTGCCCATGGTAGAATCTGGCTAAATGTGTCAAAAGACTGTTTGGCAGAACAAATTTCCCTTCACTTGAAACCCATAATTTGTCTAGTCTCTTTACACACTGCGATTTGGTCCATGAGTGTTTCTCATCCTCACTGACATCATTCTGCCATTGTATCTACAACCTTTAGAGCAAAGATTTCGCTTGGTTCAAGTTCTGGCTCATTTATCAAGTTCCACTCGTCCCTGAGCAATATACAGTTCAATGCGCAGAACCTTGCGTCTTGATCCGCATATCCATTTCCCAGAGAAACATAGTCTTGTGCTTTCGAGTGTGCACTGCATTTTACTACTGCTACTTCTCCTGGCAACTGGATGGCATGTAACAATTCCCTTATTCTTTCACCATTTTTCACTGGTGATCCTGAAGAGGTCATGAAGCCTCTCTGTGACCACAATTGTCCAAAGTCATGCACTATTCCAAATCCGTACTGGCTATCAGTGTAAATGGTGAGGAAAGTTGGCAATCCCTAGTAAGGGCTACCAATTCTGCCACTTGTGCAGAGTAAAGTCCTTGAAGCCAAGATGCTTCCAGAGCACCTGTTACCGTACATACAGCATATCCTGCTTTCAATATTCCAGTGCATCTCTTAAACATGAACCATCAACAAAAATAACTTGATCATTTTCTTCCAATCGGGTATCTTTGATATCAAGTCTTGGTTTGGTGCAAAATTCAGTCACCTGAAGACAGTCGTGCTCGATGTCTTCAGCGTTCTCAATTCGGCATTCTCACTGGGAAACAAGGTTGCTGGATTCAACGTAGTGCACCATTTCAGCTGCACATTAGGTGATCCCAGGAATATTGTTTCATACCTGGTGAGCCTAGCACCAGTCATGTGCTGTGTTCGGGAACATGTCAAAAGTATCTCGACTGAGTGAGGGACAATGACTGTTAAAGGGCGTCCCATCACTATTCCTTCACTTTGAGTTAGGCTGATACCAACTGCAGCTACGGCACGCTAGCACCCTGGCAGTGCTGCTGCGACCGGATTCAAAGTAGCTGAAAAATACGCTACTGGTCTGTTTACGCCACCATGGGCTTGGGTCAAGACAGACAAGGAACATGCATCACGTTCATGACAAAACAATGTGAAAGGCTTTGTGTAATCAGGCATACCTAAAGCTGGAGCCCTGCACATGCATTCTTTCAATTCAATAAAAGCATCCATCTCATCTCCTTTCAGCTCTATTTCATCCAGCGCATCCTTCTGGGTCAGTTTCAGTAAAGGTTTTGCTAGAGTTGAGAAATTGGGAATCCATTGGTGACAGTAGCTCACCATTCCCAAAAACTTTCTCACCTCCCTCCTCGTCTTTGGGGGACTCATTTGAAGTACACTTGTTATTCTTTCCTTCATAATTCTTCGTGACCCATTCTCTATTTGGTGACCCAAATATTTCACTTTCTTCTGGCAGAACTGTAATTTTGAAGGGGACACTTTGCGTCTGTTCCTTCCCAAATGGTTCAATAGGGCAATGGTGTCGGCTGTACAATCACTTTCTATCTTGGATGCGATCAGCAAATCGCCAATGTACTGTACCAGCGTTGACTCGAATGGCAACTCCAACGATTCCAAATCTTTCTTTAGAATCTGATTGAAAATTGATGGTGACTCCGAAAACCCTTGAGGAATTCGACACCAACTGTAGACTCTGTCTAGGAATTTGAAACAAAAGAGAAATGAGAGATGAAGAGGCACAGAAAAGGATGCTTGTGACAAGTCGATGACTGAGAACCATTCAGCGTCACAGGGAACTTGAAACATTATCACAGCTGGATTTGGTACTACGGGACAACATTTGATTATTATGTCATTTATTTCCCTCAAATCCTGAACAATTCGGACCTTTCCACTTGGTTTTATTAGTCTCATGATTGGTGAATTACATGGGCTGCTTAACACTTCTTTCAATACTCCCTGTTTTACAAACTCATCAATGAGTTGGGCGACTTTCACTAGGGTGTCTTGCACCACATGGTACTGTGGGGTCTGGGGAAAAGTTACATTGGGTTTTACAGTCACTTTCACTGGTTCTACTCCATTGACCAATCCTACTACTTTCCCTGTCATATCCCACACTTCCTTTCCGACTGTTTCCTGTAGTTCAGCAGGAATATCTGTTTCAGTGAGCATTGGATAAAGAGTAATCAGGGGATACTCTTCATCGACAGTTTCCACTTCATCCCCTCATACACTGTCCTCTTCTTCCCCATCACTGTTTGTCTGAATTTTAATTTCATCGTTTGAATACATAATCGAACACCCCAATTTGCACAATAAGTCTCTCCCTAATAGCGATATCGGGCTTGAGTCACACACCACAAATTTATGTGACCCTTGATAGTTACCAATTCTGACTTGAACTGGATCTGTGATTAGGTTCGTCAGGTACCTATTTGCTACTCCCACTACTTGAACTGTTCTCCCTGAAAGTGGCAAATTTGGTACTTCAATGCTCCTAACAGTGGAACGTGTAGCTCCTGTGTCAACCAAGAATGAAACGCGGTGACCCATAACTCTTCCCTCCACATATGGACCCTTTTGATCAACTTCCAAAGATGCTGCAAGCATACAATTCCCTTTCTCATCTGAACTTTCGCTCTCCCATGCATCGTTTATTCCATTCTCACTATGTAAGGGGAATTGGTGTACTGTGTCACTTTGATTCATTCCTTGACCCGTGACCTGTTGAGGAAGCATTGCTTGCTGCTGATTCATTGGTGCTAAGGGTATTTGCATTTGCTGATTAGGTACCATAGGAAACTGCTGTTGCATTGGCTGCAACTGTGCCATTTGCACACGGGCATTTGCACCTGTTGCGATTGCATGGGTTGTAAACCCTGCATCTGGTTTACATTATTTTGATAATTTGGATTTGGACCTCTCAATTTTAGTCCTCTCATATTCTGAAATGCATTGACATCATTGTTTTGCTGACCTACACCTTCCTGCACCATCGTTGGGCACTCCCGTTTCCAATGCCTGACAATTCCGCACGTGTGACATGGTATCACCTTCTTCATTGCCTGTATACCATTTGGAATCATAACAGTATTCAAATCAGGACCATTATTCACAAAACCTCCTCGGCCTCTGCCTCTCATCTGCAGCTGAAACATAGCATTTCCCTGCTGCTGCTGCTGCGGCATCTGTTGTTGAAAACCTTGCAAACCTGTCTGAGCTGCTCTAAGCTGCATCACCATCACTTTTTCTTTCAACTTTTTCTGCTTTGTCTCAATCTCATCACTGCAGTATTTTGCATAGTTCAATACTTCATCGATCGACTTTGACTGCCAACAAATCAAATGCGTTTTAATCATCTGGCTGATTTCGGGTCTCAGTCCTTCCACAAATCTGAACACAAAATGGAGCATGTCCTTTGCCTCGATCGTTTCTGTGCCACTGCAATTCTTAAACGCTTTCAACAATCTCTCATAGTACGCATGTATAGATTCTTTAACATCTTGGGCTGTTCTGTCAATCCTCTGCCAATCCACATTTTTTGACGCAACCTTGGTTTTCAAGTACTCGATCACCTTGTGGTACAAACTCATTACCGTAGGTGATGGTGCACCTGTGTCCCTATTTTCTCTCTGGTTCACTCGTCGGCCAACCTACAGCCCTTTTACAATCTTCCCACAAATCTGCCGGAACCACGATTTCAAATAAGGTATTTAGGTCTTCCCAGAGACATTTTGCAAGTTTCACAAATCTATCTAATTGTTGATACCACTCAATCGGTTTTTCTCTTAATTTAGGGAAATCATCCGTAAAGGATTGAATATCGCACCTGTGCCACTGTACATGTACAAGTTTTCCCCCTGCTGTCTCTCTCATTGGTAACATTGGTTATCAGGTCGTCATTCTGTTGTGCTTTCTCATTCCGCTCTGGGGTATTTTCTTTCTTTTTGTCCTTTTTCTTAACCCATCTACTTTTGCACTTGTCTAAACATCTCCAGACCTGTGCGCTCTGCAGTATCTCCTTAAGGTGTGTTTTCATCCCTGCAGATCTCATGTGTTCAAAGTCTTTTGTCTCAAAGTCTAGCCTGTAACTTCTGCTCAAGTGTTTAGTCTTACCTATATCGATCTCATTTCTGTCTGCGATTTCTTGTAGCTTCTTATGGATGCTGCTTGCTTCTCTTGTAATTCTAGGGCACATATATCTCAGCTCTTCTTCTGTGTATGATTCTAATCTGTTCAGACCCATAGTTCCCTCTACCAGTTCGTCTGCCTCCATGTCCAATCTTATTTTGTTCAGGTATTCTTCTCCCTTCCCGCTGGATGTACTCTGTGTGGAGTTCATGTTATTGAACCATTGTGTTAGCTGTTGTGCATTCAGTCCCATCAATGTAGCACTTACATCAACTGCCACTGAAGGTTGCTGTAATGTTTCAGTCTTTGAGGTTAACGGTACTAATAGTGGTGGATGTGACCGCACCACTGTTTACTGAGCACAAATTGGAATTGGACTAAGTCCCGACAAGGACCCAGATCCATTTGGCAGTGTCGCTATCGGAGTTGTTTCTGGAGTGGTTTCTATGCATCTTCTCCCTGTCCCACTTTGTATTACTACCCCTTGGTCGCATGTGTTTGGGTTTGCCTGTATGTACAGTGGTACTGGTGGACCTACAGTGATAGGCAGAGATATTGCGTCTGGATTCTGTCTGTTCCCCGAATTCTGTGGCATGTTAATCCCCACATTATGGTTCATCATTGCTGGCATACCTAACTGGCTCTCTGTTACTCGAGTATACCTCGGCACTTCTTGTGCCTGTTTTTGTGGCATCAAAAACTGTGTTGATTCGGCTTGAATCAATGTTGGTTTTTGGTGATTCTGTCCTCCCTGCGCAATTGAATCAGAGGTCATTCCCATGTTATACTCAACACAGCAGTGCCTTTGAACCTGTGGCTGATAATTATCAGCCGGTTTCAATTTAGGCACGTCTTGGTATATTCTCTGAATCTGTGGTATTTGTGGTGAGAAAGGCATATCGGAACTGCTCTGCCTCTGAGATATTCCCAAGTTCGGTGTTACATTACCCTGTATTGGTTCTGGAGGGGCAGTACTAATGCTTGAGCCTTTTTCGCTTTTCACATATGGTGGCGGGCGATCATTCAGCAATTGTATAATGAACTCCTCATCGTCTGACTCGTCTGACCTTTTTGAGTTTCTGTTGTTTTCTCTATCTCTGGACTGACTCCTGTTTGTCTTATAGGTAGCTTTCCTTCCTTCCGTCTCTGTGTCATCAGTAATTGCTGGAAACAATTTAATCCCCTGCAATACATCTGATCTCCAAACCTTCTGTGTGCTATCCCATCTAGCATCCGCTAGTGTCTTTTCTACTTTTCTTATTCTTGTCTCAAATTTCTTTTGTTGTTGGTTTCTAGCTATTAGCTCCCAAATTGCTAGTGCCTCAAACTGTGCTGGTCTTGGAGGCACTTTCATGTCGTACAGCGCAAATCTTAGATTCTCTAAAACCCTTAGATTAAACGACCCATGGATAGGGAACGCTACGCTTCCATGCTTCTCTGTTAATTTGCACCATTGCTTTAGCCAAAGACATGGTGCTACCCCCTTTTCTTCAATCACGATGTAAGCTGGTGTACCCTCTTGCGCTGTTTCTTCTCCTACATTTGCTTTAATATAAACATCTCCCCTCATGGCACTCTTAAAGGCTTTGAAAAATTTAATCTTTCCGTCTTTTATTTTTCTAAAATAATGTAATCAATAAGTGACTTTAATTTCCGGAATACTCTTCGCTTGCCTTTCCCCTACCAATTGCGCTTCATGGACTGTGTCCAATCCGTGCGTGACCCTTCTCTCCAACCGACCTATCCCAGCGCGGCTCCTAGTGACGTCACACTCACACACTGAGGCTGACAAAGTTCCGCGGCTCGTCCTCTTTTCATTCGGCTTCACTCATAAACTAATTTTATGCCATATAACGTGAGCACTAACCAAAAGAATAAAACAAATCTGTTGGTTTACTACAGGAAGGGTAATACAATCGCTTCAGAAACCTTAGGGATTTTTCACTAGCCTCTGCAGTTATTCCATCTTTCTCGGTTTCCCGCTTTCGCAAGCAAAATTTGACCCGCAAACTTTACTCTCAACTGATCAATGAGCTATTCTAGTGCACTTTAGAATTCGTCAAATCTCAAAGTCGAAATTTTTCTTTCATTCCTCAACATTCATATCAACTTGTTGACCACGCCCGATCAACCTATTAAACCGACCAGATCACAACATCAAACAAGTGTCTCATACACTTTTCAATATACTCCGGAGTCTCTTGACCTCGCAGGGCCCGTCTCAACATCAACAACCACATGGACAATTTTTTTCTGCACAAAGCGCTACACACATGTGAAGTTCGACAACTTCCCTACTCTCACACTTTGGAGTAACACTCCTCTAATATATTTTAGCCCCCTAAAATCCTCACAAACTTCTCAATTATTCTGCAGCAATAAGCTGTGCAAGCGCAAAACCCTAACTTCTCTCATACCGTCACTAGAAACGCCGAAAGCATTCTCACACCTCCATGTCCTTCATTCGCAAGCTCTGAGATCCCGGGAAAGTCATTGGGGACTTAGGGCATCATCATCCCTCCAACTTGTTTTATCAAAGAAAATTCTAACTTGACTCCGTCTATTGTTCGGATGGGGTCCCAAAGGGCGAAACCATCAATCTCTGCTACCATCTACTGAAATTACCTGTACCTGGACACGTTGGAGGTCGGTGAATCTTTTAGCCGAGTCGGGCTCTCCTTATCCTAGAATAGTCGGGTCATTCAGATCAATAATCAATAACTATTGTAATTGGTAATCAATACTCGATTAATAGATCAATATAACACATCGGAAATCAATAACAGTTGGTATTTAGGCGCACCATGACCTTTCAGTCATGAATAACCACACCAGTTTATTAAAAGTTAATGAATTTATTTCCCTATATTAACAAAGCTAGCACAATATATATAAGTCTCAAAACCAAATGATATATGTATACGAACATTACTAGCTGTCCATAACGGCGGAAGAAACGCAATCTACGCAAAATCTGAATTATGATACATTCAGTTATGGCAATGCAAATCACCAAAATGAGTAACTGTATTTGGCTAATTTCATACATTGATCAGCATAACATGATTTCAATTTAGCATGGTGCATCAAATGAATACCTCGACTAACCTCTAATTAGCATTGGCATGTGGGGCTTCATGCAAAAAAAGAATTTAGTCAACACAAATTTGGAAAACTCCTAGCTTGGGCCCTAACAAAATAGCAGTTGGTACCTAAAAGGAAAAACACAATGCATAATACAATTATCCTTTCATATTTACTAAATACAATCAGCACCAAGAAAAGTCTTCGACCCTCAGGTACCGGTTCGATCAGCATGGGGCAGGTTTCAAAGGGGCAAAGTTAAGGGCAAGCTTCCTTGCCGCGGCAAGGAGAATGGGGCAAGGTTACTTCATGGGCAAGATGGGGCAAATCAAAGTTAAAGTCTCTAGGGTGAGAATTCTTAAAGTCTCTTTCTCTCGAACAGAGAAAGGGCATCGGGATGTGGTCCAAAATGGAGTCTGGCATCTGGCTTCAAATTGGCATCAAGGAAAATGGCTGACTTCTCTTTGTCCAGTGGGTTTAAGTAAGAAACATTCCAAATTCTGCAGAGTCTTCCATTGGAGGGTTCATAGGTTGGCTTCAAATTATCCAATGAAAATTGTCTTTCTACTAGCGCTCATTTATGCATACATTGTCCTTGGAGCCTTGGAACACAAGTTGCAACATGGTTTGCCAATTATTTTGATAGTACCTTCATTGTCCGCACCTGCAGAGACTGACCTGGTATCAAAGGGGATGAAACCGGCCTAGTATGAAACCTTGGAGATAAGTGTATTAGTCATCTCTACTGGAAAAATACAACTTCAAGCAAAAACATATGTTTCATTAGTTCAAGAAAAAGCCACGCAGTTTGAATTTGAGACCAGGCAACTAGGCCAAAGCCTCTACTAAATTTAAGCTAAGCAAAACAGTTTCAAAATAAGAAATCATGGCATACATTTGCAATTATGACGGATTACTACAATTTTCAATTCTTCATGATTAATAAAGCTTGTTTATAATGATGGCGAACTACCCCTAGGGCACAATTTCCCTCGTACATTATTTTCTTTACAAAAATCTCACTATATTATACGATTTTGGTTACATGATATATGAATATATGTTGGACCCTCTTTTTCTGCGTCATCATACCAAACCCCTGAAACATAAATATTTTGTAAATAGAACACCAATGTTAAAGTACACTTGCAATTCAAATGGGATACGACTGTGTAAATCATTATATGAGGTGATTGAGGAACCCAGCACACTATTTTACCATCACATGGCCCGTTACAAATGAATCGATAATCGTTTTGCTGTTTTCCCCCTGGAATATACTGTGAGCATCAGTAACATTAAGATCACAAGGTAATGGATACAACACGTGGTAATGGAATACAACACGTGGAATTCGTTGTTTGCACATCGATTCCCGTATATGTTTTTTTTTTTTTTTTTTACATTTTCTATTAATTAATTTTCGTTCGACATTTTACCTGCTTTCAGAAAGGTGAAATACCGAGTCAGGCATTTTTCCTGCAGACCTGTTATTCCTGATGGAGCTGGTCACTTCTGCTACCAGTCCCATGGGTAATTACAGGGCCTTACAGTATAGAAATGCTTTCATGAATTCCTACCCCTGGTTATGAGAAACCATTTTGTTGAATGCAAACAAAGCTTCCAGAACATGATGATGTACTCTTTTCTTACCCTACAAGCTTTATTCTGAATCACATTTCTATTTCCTAATTTTTCCAGGAAAAGACAAAAAAGGTCACAGTTTTGCTCGTCTAAACAGATATTTGTATTCTAGAGCTAAAAGTTACATTTCCTTTATTTAGATGATAAGGATCTGATAACACTCTTCCTGGAAGTACACACCAGTTTTGCTCCATTTTAGCATGCAACCCCCAAAGGGGGCAAATTTATCAATACATTGCACCCTCGCGAAGTGATGCAAAGTGTTGATAAAGTATTCAAAGATGCAATTATAGTTGCACAAACAGTGTTTTTTAATTACTTTTCACTACTTCAGGCCAAGGGGGCATCCCAGGGGTGGTACGTGGGTGTATCCCAGCTACCAGCCATGTGTTTTGAACACAAAGCAAGGTCAACATAAATTGTCAGGCCTGGCTTTACATCAAACAACACATTTCCTTGAAAAAGTAGTTAAGTGGGAGAAAAATGTAAAATTCTCCCCACATTTATATAATTTCATATGTGCTGCACCATACACCACACAAACAATGTGTTAAAGGAAATGGTCTGAACATAGGTTTTTGTCCTGGAAATGTACTGACTACAAAACCTGCTAGACTCTGCTAGCGCGCCTGTTCCTTAGTAACTAAACTTACAAGGGGACGCGTATAGGTCGATGAATCTTTTGAATCGCAAGGAGCATCCTAGTCATGCAGTGACTATTGAATCAATAACTAGCATCAATAATCAAGAAAACACTCTATAAAAACAAGACGTTAAACCATACCAATCAAGAATAACCCCTACTCAGGAAAAAAGGTTAACAAGTTTTATTTCCCTATTGCTTACAATTCCACTTCATCCGTTAGTTCAATCTTTATTCATATCAACGTTATTAATTCATTGATAAAAGACATTATTCTTTAGAAAACTATGCATCAATGTAATACCATAAACTATTAACCACTTCGCTGCCAGGCCTTTTCCCCCTCCTGTGCCAGGCCTTTTTTTGCCTATTTGGGGCAGTTCGCGCTTAGGCCCTCATAACTTTTTGTCCACATAAGCTAACCAAGCCAAATTTGCGTCCTTTTTTTCCAACATCCTAGCGATTCTAAAGGTACCCAGACTTTGTGGGTTCCCCTGAAGGAGGCCAAGAAATTGGCCAAAATACAGTGAAAATTTCGTTTTTTTCAAAAAAATTGGAAAAAGGGGCTGCAGAAGAAGGCTTGTGCTTTTTCCCCTGAAAATGGCATCAACAAAGGGTTTGCGGTGCTAAACTCAGCAGCTTCCCAGCTTTCAGGAACAGGCAGACTTGAATCCGAAAACCCAATTTTTCAACACAATTTTGGCATTTTACTGGGGCATACCCCATTTGTGCAATTTTTTGTGCTTTCAGCCTCCTTCCAGTCAGTGACCGGAATGGTCATGAAACCAATGCTGGATCCCAGAAACCTAAACATTTCTGAAAAGTAGACAAAATTCTGAATTCAGCAAGGGGTCATTTGTGTAGATCCTACAAGGGTTTCCTACAGAAAATAACAGCTGAAAAAGAAAAATATTGAAATTGAGGTGAAAAAAACATCAATTTTTCTCTACTTTTTACTCTGTAACTTTTCCCTGCAATGTCAGATTATCGAAAGCAATATACCGTTACGTCTGCTGGACTCCTCTGGTTGCGGGGATATATAGGGTTTGTAGGTTCATCAAGAACCCGAGGAACCCAGAGCCAATAAATGAGCTGCACCCTGCAGTGCATTTTCATTCTATACCGGGTATACAGTAATTCATTTGCTGAAATATAAGGAGTAAAAAATAGCTATCAAGAAAACCTTTGCATTTCCAAAAAGGGCACAAGATAAGGTGTTGAGGAGCAGTGGTTATTTGCACATCTCTGAATTCCGGGGTGACCATAGTAGCACGTGAATTACATGGAATTTCTCAAATAGATGTCTTTTTTACACACACCCTATATTTGGAAGGAATAAATGTAGAGAAAGACAAGGGGCAATAACACTTGTTTTGCTATTCTATGTTCCCCCAAGTCTCCCGATAAAAATGATACCTCCCTTGTTTGGGTAGGCCTAGCGCCCGCGACAGGATATGCCCCAAAACACAACGTGGACACATCACAGAAAACAGAGCTGTTTTTAGCAAAGTGACTACCTGTAGATTTTGGCCTCTAGCTCAGCCGGCACCTAGGGAAACCTCCCAAACCTGTGCATTTCTGAAAACTAGAGACCTAGGGGAATCCAAGGAGGGGTGACTTGTGTGGCTCGGACCAGGTTCTGTTACCCAGAATCCTTTGCAAACCTCAAAATTTGGCTAAAAAAACACATGTTCCTCACATTTCTGTGGCAGAAAGTTCTGGAATCTGAGAGGAGCGACAAATTTCCTTCCACCCAGCATTCCCCCACGTCTCCCGATAAAAATGATACCTCACTTGTGTGGGTAGGCCTAGCGCCCGCGACAGGATATGCCCCAAAACACAACCTGGACACATCACAGAAAACAGAGCTGTTTTTAGCATAGTGACTACCTGTAGATTTTGGCCTCTAGCTCAGCCGCCACCTAGGGAAACCTACCAAACCTGTGCATTTCTGAAAACTAGAGACCTAGGGGAATCCAAGGAGGGGTGACTTGTGTGGCTCGGACCAGGTTCGGTTACCCAGAATCCTTTGCAAACCTCAAAATTTGGCTAAAAAAACACATGTTCCTCACATTTCTGTGGCAGAAAGTTCTGGAATCTGAGAGGAGCCACAAATTTCCTTCCACCTAGCGTTCCCCCACGTATCCCGATAAAAATGATACCTCACTTGTGTGGGTAGGCCTAGCGCCCGCGACAGGATATGCCCCAAAACACAACGTGGACAAATCACAGAAAACAGAGCTGTTTTTAGCAAAGTGACTACCTGTAGATTTTGGCCTCTAGCTCAGCCGCCACCTAGGGAAACCTACCAAACCTGTGCATTTCTGAAAACTAGAGACCTAGGGGGATCCAAGGAGGGGTGACTTGCGGGGCTCGGACCAGGTTCTGTTACCCAGAATCCTTTGCAAACCTCAAAATTTGGCTAAAAAAACACATGTTCCTCACATTTCTGTGGCAGAAAGTTCTGGAATCTGAGAGGAGCCACAAATTTCCTTCCACCCAGCGTTCCCCCACGTCTCCCGATAAAAATGATACCTCACTTGTGTGGGTAGGCCTAGCGCCCGCGACAGGATATGCCCCAAAACACAACGTGGACATATCACAGAAAACAGAGCTGTTTTTAGCAAAGTGACTACCTGTAGATTTTGGCCTCTAGCTCAGCCGCCACCTAGGGAAACCTACCAAACCTATGCATTTCTGAAAACTAGAGACCTAGGGGAATCCAAGGAGGGGTGACTTGTGTGGCTCGGACGAGGTTCTGTTACCCAGAATCCTTTGCAAACCTCAAAATTTGGCTAAAAAAACACATGTTCCTCACATTTCTGTGGCAGAAAGTTCTGGAATCTGAGGGGAGCTACAAATTTCCTTCCACCCAGTGTTCCCCCAAGTCTCCCGATAAAAATGATACCTCACTTGCGTGGGTAGGCCTAGCGCCGGCGACAGGAAACACCCCAAAGCGCAACGTGGACACATCCTAAATTTTGGAAAAAAACAGAGGTGTTTTTTGCGAAGTGCCTACCTGTAGATTTTGGCCTCTAGCTCAGCCGGCACCTAGGGAAACCTACCAAACCTGTGCATTTCTGAAAACTAGAGACCTAGGGGAATCCAAGGAGGGGTGACTTGCGGGGCTCGGACCAGGTTCTGTTACCCAGAATCCTTTGCAAACCTCAAAATTTGGCTAAAAAAACACATGTTCCTCACATTTCTGTGGCAGAAAGTTCTGGAATCTGAGAGGAGCTACAAATTTCCTTCCACCCAGCGTTCCCCCACGTCTCCCGATAAAAATGATACCTCACTTGTGTGGGTAGGCCTAGCGCCCGCGACAGGATATGCCCCAAAACACAACGTGGACATATCATAGAAAACAGAGCTGTTTTTAGCAAAGTGACTACCTGTAGATTTTGGCCTCTAGCTCAGCCGCCACCTAGGGAAACCTACCAAACCTGTGCATTTCTGAAAACTAGAGACCAAGGGGGATCCAAGGAGGGGTGACTTGCGGGGCTCGGACCAGGTTCTGTTACCCAGAATCCTTTGCAAACCTCAAAATTTGGCTAAAAAAACACATGTTCCTCACATTTCTGTGGCAGAAAGTTCTGGAATCTGAGAGGAGCCACAAATTTCCTTCCACCCAGCGTTCCCCCACGTCTCCCGATAAAAATGATACCTCACTTGTGTGGGTAGGCCTAGCGCCCGCGACAGGATATGCCCCAAAACACAACGTGGACATATCACAGAAAACAGAGCTGTTTTTAGCAAAGTGACTACCTGTAGATTTTGGCCTCTAGCTCAGCCGCCACCTAGGGAAACCTACCAAACCTGTGCATTTCTGAAAACTAGAGACCTAGGGGGATCCAAGGAGGGGTGACTTGCGGGGCTCGGACCAGGTTCTGTTACCCAGAATCCTTTGCAAACCTCAAAATTTGGCTAAAAAAACACATGTCCCTCACATTTCTGTGGCAGAAAGTTCTGGAATCTGAGAGGAGCTACAAATTTCCTTCCACCCAGCGTTCCCCCAAGTCTCCCGATAAAAATGATACCTCACTTGCATGGGTAGGCCTAGCGCCGGTGACAGGAAACACCCCAAAGCGCAACGTGGACACATCCTAAATTTTGGAAAAAAACAGAGGTGTTTTTTGCGAAGTGCCTACCTGTAGATTTTGGCCTCTAGCTCAGCCGCCACCTAGGGAAACCTACCAAACCTGTGCATTTCTGAAAACTAGAGACCTAGGGGAATCCAAGGAGGGGTGACTTGCGGGGCTCGGACCAGGTTCTGTTACCCAGAATCCTTTGCAAACCTCAAAATTTTGCTAAAATAACACATGTTCCTCACATTTCTGTGGCAGAAAGTTCTGGAATCTGAGAGGAGCTACAAATTTCCTTCCACCCAGCGTTCCCCCACGTCTCCCGATAAAAATGATACCTCACTTGTGTGGGTAGGCCTACCGCCCGCGACAGGATATGCCCCAAAACACAACGTGGACATATCACAGAAAACAGAGCTGTTTTTAGCAAAGTGACTACCTGTAGATTTTGGCCTCTAGCTCAGCCGCCACCTAAGGAAACCTACCAAACCTGTGCATTTCTGAAAACTAGAGACCTAGGGGGATCCAAGGAGGGGTGACTTGCGGGGCTCGGACCAGGTTCTGTTACCCAGAATCCTTTGCAAACCTCAAAATTTGGCTAAAAAAACACATGTTCCTCACATTTCTGTGGCAGAAAGTTCTGGAATCTGAGAGGAGCCACAAATTTCCTTCCACCCAGCGTTCCCCCACGTCTCCCGATAAAAATGATACCTCACTTGTGTGGGTAGGCCTAGCGCCCGCGACAGGATATGCCCCAAAACACAACGTGGACATATCACAGAAAACAGAGCTGTTTTTAGCAAAGTGACTACCTGTAGATTTTGGCCTCTAGCTCAGCCGCCATCTAGGGAAACCTACCAAACCTGTGCATTTCTGAAAACTAGAGACCTAGGGGGATCCAAGGAGGGGTGACTTGCGGGGCTCGGACCAGGTTCTGTTACCCAGAATCCTTTGCAAACCTCAAAATTTGGCTAAAAAAACACATGTTCCTCACATTTCTGTGGCAGAAAGTTCTGGAATCTGAGAGGAGCCACAAATTTCCTTCCACCCAGCGTTCCCCCACGTCTCCCGATAAAAATGATACCTCACTTGTGTGGGTAGGCCTAGCGCCCGTGACAGGATATGCCCCAAAACACAACGTGGACATATCACAGAAAACAGAGCTGTTTTTAGCAAAGTGACTACCTGTAGATTTTGGCCTCTAGCTCAGCCGCCACCTAGGGAAACCTACCAAACCTGTGCATTTCTGAAAACTAGAGACCTAGGGGGATCCAAGGAGGGGTGACTTGCGGGGCTCGGACCAGGTTCTGTTACCCAGAATCCTTTGCAAACCTCAAAATTTGGCTAAAAAAACACATGTCCCTCACATTTCTGTGGCAGAAAGTTCTGGAATCTGAGAGGAGCTACAAATTTCCTTCCACCCAGCGTTCCCCCAAGTCTCCCGATAAAAATGATACCTCACTTGCATGGGTAGGCCTAGCGCCGGTGACAGGAAACACCCCAAAGCGCAACGTGGACACATCCTAAATTTTGGAAAAAAACAGAGGTGTTTTTTGCGAAGTGCCTACCTGTAGATTTTGGCCTCTAGCTCAGCCGCCACCTAGGGAAACCTACCAAACCTGTGCCTTTCTGAAAACTAGAGACCTAGGGGAATCCAAGGAGGGGTGACTTGCGGGGCTCGGACCAGGTTCTGTTACCCAGAATCCTTTGCAAACCTCAAAATTTGGCTAAAATAACACATGTTCCTCACATTTCTGTGGCAGAAAGTTCTGGAATCTGAGAGGAGCTACAAATTTCCTTCCACCCAGCGTTCCCCCCACGTCTCCCGATAAAAATGATACCTCACTTGTGTGGGTAGGCCTACCGCCCGCGACAGGATATGCCCCAAAACACAACGTGGACATATCACAGAAAACAGAGCTGTTTTTAGCAAAGTGACTACCTGTAGATTTTGGCCTCTAGCTCAGCCGCCACCTAGGGAAACCTACCAAACCTGTGCATTTCTGAAAACTAGAGACCTAGGGGGATCCAAGGAGGGGTGACTTGCGGGGCTCGGACCAGGTTCTGTTACCCAGAATCCTTTGCAAACCTCAAAATTTGGCTAAAAAAACACATGTCCCTCACATTTCTGTGGCAGAAAGTTCTGGAATCTGAGAGGAGCTACAAATTTCCTTCCACTCAGCGTTCCCCCAAGTCTCCCGATAAAAATGATACCTCACTTGCGTGGGTAGGCCTAGCGCCGGCGACAGGAAACACCCCAAAGCGCAACGTGGACACATCCTAAATTTTGGAAAAAAACAGAGGTGTTTTTTGCAAAGTGCCTACCTGTAGATTTTGGCCTCTAGCTCAGCCGCCACCTAGGGAAACCTACCAAACCTGTGCATTTCTGAAAACTAGAGACCTAGGGGAATCCAAGGAGGGGTGACTTGCGGGGCTCGGACCAGGTTCTGTTACCCAGAATCCTTTGCAAACCTCAAAATTTGGCTAAAATAACACATGTCCCTCACATTTCTGTGGCAGAAAGTTCTGGAATCTGAGAGGAGCTACAAATTTCCTTCCACCCAGCGTTCCCCCAAGTCTCCCGATAAAAATGATACCTCACTTGCGTGGGTAGGCCTAGCGCCTGCGACAGGAAACACCCCAAAGCGCAACGTGGACACATCCACAATTTTGGGAGAAAACAGTGCCTACCTGCGGATTTTGGCCTGTAGCTCACCCGGCGCCTAGGGAAACCTACCAAACCAGTGCATTTCTGAAAACTAGAGACCTAGGGGAATCCAAGGAGGGGTGACTTGCGGGGCTCGGACCAGGTTCTGTTACCCAGAATCCTTTGCAAACCTCAAAATTTGGCTAAAAAAACACATGTTCCTCACATTTCTGTGGCAGAAAGTTCTGGAATCTGATAGGAGCCACAAATTTCCTTCCACCCAGCGTTCCCCCAAGTCTCCCGATAAAAATGATACCTCACTTGTGTGGGTGGCCCAGGTGCCTGCAAAATAATAAGGCCCAAAACCTGAAGGGATTGAAGGGATAGCACAGCAAGTTTATAAGGGCATATTCTTTTATACATCTTTAGACGGACTCTGCTTTGGGGACCCACATAAGTGAGGTGTCATTTTACTTGGGAGACTGAGGGGAAAACTGGGGAGTAGGAATTTTGTGCTGGAGCGGTGATCCTACTAAGAAAAATCAGGAAAATATGCTTTTTTATGCAAATTGTGAGGTTTACAGAGGAGTCTGGGTAAGAAAATGTTGGGGGAGCCACACAAGCCACACCTCCCTAGACTCCTTGGGGTGCCTAGTTTTAAAAAGTTTCTGGGTTTTGTAGGTTTCCCTACATGACGGCCGCACCCAGGACCAAAAACATAGGTGGGCCCTCCCCCCCAAACACAGGTATTTTTGGAATATATCACTTTGATGTGTGCACATACGTCCGTGATGTGCCAAACACTAAAATTGTGAAAAGAAACACACTTAGGTTATGTGAAGAAGACCCCTCACCCACCAACCAAGTTGGTGGCATGCTTCATCATCGGGGTCCCACCTGAGGCACCTAGCGTGTCTCAAGTGTGCTGCGACGCCTGATTACAGCGGAGCAGGTTTTGTCATTTGTACCACACATACTGGTTGGATTTGGCACGAGGGTGAGTGATGGTTCAGTAGATCAAATTTTATTAACAAGAGATTTCACAAAAGTGAAATGCACTGGTAATAACTGAAAGGCCAAAAAACTGAACCAATGACTCACAGCTCGTGAGCTGTAAAGCCACGACAAGGCACCAACCGCTTTACAGTCCATTCACACACCTTTCATACATGACATGCACTAGACCATTCACGCCGCCAGCCACGGGCCCAGCACATTACAAGACTCGCATCCACAGACAGCGCCAGTCAAGGGCCCATCACTTTCATACGCCCACATGCCTGATACAGCAATCACACCAGCTGATGAGTGTGTGGACTGGCGTTTGGCCGGCACTGCCAGCCAAGCGCCACCCCACCCACACCACCAGCCAAGCGCCACCCCACACACACCGCCAGCCCAGCGCCACCCCACACACACCGCCAGCCCAGCGCCACCCCACACACACCGCCAGCCAAGCGCCACCCCACACACACCGCCAGCCAAGCGCCACCCCACACACACCGCCAGCCAAGCGCCACCACACCCACGCCGCCAGCCAAGCGCCACTTTACACATGCCATCCCCTTTTTTTTGTTTTTAAACAACAAAGAAACCACTAATCATAAATTAGTACAAAACTACAAACACAAAAGCTCTAACTGAATACATGACTAATGCCAACCGTGAAACCGAACATATAAAAATATAAAACACCAGTTTACGCTCACGGAATTTCCCAATAATTCTTCTGTGTGTGGTAGCTCCTGAAACAGCCACCCACACACAGCCCAGGCTTTGAAGGACAATCAGGGCAGTACATCCTAGTCTCCTTCCTGATACCTCTTCGAGCACAGACTCTACATCTCTTAGCAGGAAAGTTTTTTTTGGCCGTGGGAGGAATGTGCTCAGCAAAGTGACGATCTTTCAATCTAGCCACATCCTCCACCACTGCTTCTCTAGGAACTCTTGCCTGTTCCAGCACAACAAGGCTAGCTATGATAGACTCCTGAAATTTCACAAATGTCATCCTTGACTCTGGAGAACTATCCTTAAACACAACAAAAGCATTAAAAGTTGCCAAGTGGAACAAGTGAAGCGCTAATTTCTTATACCACACATAAGACTTACGAGCAGCAGTGTAAGGTTCTAACCTCTGATCTACTCTATCAACACCACCCATGTGCTTATTATAGTCTAAGATGCACACAGGTTTGCGCACTTCGGCAACCTGACCCCAAACAGCCACAGGTGAAGTACTCTCATCATGGATGGTGCTTAGCATGTATACATCCCTCTTGTCTACAAATTTCAGAGCTATCAGCTCATCATTCCGCAAGGCACTGCACTGTCCCTTCTCAAGTTTTTTACAGACAAGCTCTTTTGGATAGCCTTTCCGATTAGAGCGGATTGTGCCACAAGCAACAGTGTCCACTCTGAACAACTCCTTGAACAACCGAACTCCAGTGTAGAAGTTATCTACATATAAATGGTGACCTTTGTTAAACAGTCGTCTACCAAGTTCCCACACAATTTTCTCACTAACTCCAAAAGTGGGAGGACAACCAGGGGGGTCAATATTGGAATCCCTACCAGTGTAGACCCGGAAATTATAAACATATCCTGTACTACTTTCTGACAGCATATACAATTTAATTCCATACCGTGCCCTCTTGCTAGGAATGTACTGCCTAAAAACCAAACGACCCTTGAACAGGACCAAAGACTCATCTACAGATATTTCTTTCCCTGGAACATAGATCTCTGAAAACCGATCTACCAAATGATCAAGGACAGGTCTAATCTTAAAAAGACGGTCAGAATCAGGATGATCTCGTGGCAAGGCTAAAGCATTATCTACAAAATGCAACATCCGAAGAAGAAGCTCATACCGGTTACGACTCATGATGGCAGGAAATATAGCAGTTGCCATCAAGGGACTAGTAGACCAATATGAAGACAGCGACGGCTTCCTTATCAGCCCCATCAAAAAAGTTAAACCCAAGAACTTTTTCAACTCTTCCAGATTTGTGGGAATCCACCGGCTAGCTCTAGAGTGTGGCCTAAGTCTGGCAGCGTTGTCCCTCAAAAACTGCTCTGCATACAAATTAGTCTGCTCAACAATCTCTTCCAAAAATATATCGTCCATAAACAACTCAAAAAAGTTGACGGGCAAAAAGTTTTCCGTATTAACTCGACACCCTGGAAAACCAGTAAACGCAGGCAACTGTGGCTGCTCCATGTTTGGTGCAACCCATGCGTCAGGTCTTCCAATGGGAAGCCTTTCAGCCGCTGGCTCCTGCACCATTGGCACATCACTGTCCTCCTCTAAAACAGGCCCTTCATCAGCACTGAGAGTGGCTTCATCATCAGATGATTCATCTCTGACAGAAAATTCACTTCCAGAATCCTGCACTTCCTCCTCTGCCTCAGATGCAGAGTCAGTCTCATATTCATGGTCAGAAGATGACTCAAAAAGCACACTAACAACCTGCTGAGCGGTCATCCTACGGCTGGCCATGATCCTTCCTACTAAAATTAACTGGACAAATACACCACCAACAACCAGCACTGTGTAAGATAAGTAACAAAGTATAGGTTTATCACTAAGAATTATAAACTCAAAAACTATACTGCTCACTTGCCTGAAAAAGCTTGACTCACCAGCAACTACTCTGCACAGCCACAGCAATCACCAACGATATCCCACTAAAAAGAGAAAAAAAAAAGCAAATTAGACATAAGACAACACAATAATCATTGTGCATAACTCTAAGGACAATTTCACACACAATCCTGCATTCAGTACACCACCTACAAACATGTCATTCATGCATTGCAACAATACTCACTTGGAGTAAATTTATTTACTTACCTAAAACATGCAACTACGCAAACCGCAGGACAACTACTGCCAAAACTGCAACAAGCCACAGCAAAGTCAGCAAAAGCTTAGAACTAAAACAAAAAGGAGAAAAACTGTTATTATCATAAAAGTAAATACTTCGCCAGTTGACAAACACTCCGCCACTAACCATTTTTTCATTTTCCCGAGTCTAGTCTTCTCTGCTTGGGGGAAGATGGGCCTAAAAAAAAAATAGGCCAATCTACCCCCAAGGGGAGGGGGCAGAAATCACCCAGATTACATTGCACCCTTTGGGGGGGGGCGACCCTTGCCCAAGGTGCCACACCCCCACACAAAGCACACACACACATACATAGTATCCCTGGCGCTATGGGGATTCTGCCCCCCTTGGGGACAGAAAGGCCTAAAAAATAGGCATATCTGCCCCCTAGGGGGGCAGAACTGCCCAAAAATACATGTGGGACCCTGGGGGCGACCCTTGCCCAAGGGGCCACCCCCCAACACAAAAAATAAAAATCAACAATAAAATCCCTGGTGTCTAGTGGCTTTCTGCCCCCCTTGGGGGCAGATCGGCCTAAAAATAGGGCCAATCTGCCCCCAAGGGGGGCAGAAACGACAATAAATACATTGCGCCCCTGGGGGGAGCGACCCTTGCCCAAGGGGCCACCCCCCAACACAAAGCACACATACATATACTATTTCTGGCGCTATTGGGATTCTGCCCCCCTTGGGGGCAGAAAGGCCTAAAAAAAATAGGCCTCTCTGCCCCCAAGGGGGGCAGAACTGCCCAAAAATACATGAGGGCCCCTGGGGGCGACCCTTGCCCAAGGGGCCGCCCCCCAACACAAAAAATACACATCAACAATAAAATCCCTGGTGTCTAGTGGCTTTCTGCCCCCCTTGGGGGCAGATCGGCCTAAAAATAGGGCTAATCTGCCCCCAAGGGGGGCAGAAACGACAATAAATACATTGCGCCCCTGGGGGGAGCGACCCTTGCCCAAGGGGCCACCCCCCAACACAAAGCACACATACATACATACTATTTCTGGCGCTATTGGGATTCTGCCCCCCTTGGGGGCAGAAAGGCCTAAAAAAAATAGGCCTCTCTGCCCCCAAGGGGGGCAGAACTGCCCAAAAATACATGAGGGCCCCTGGGGGCGACCCTTGCCCAAGGGGCCGCCCCCCAACACAAAAAATACACATCAACAATAAAATCCCTGGTGTCTAGTGGCTTTCTGCCCCCCTTGGGGGCAGATCGGCCTAAAAATAGGGCCAATCTGCCCCCAGGGGGGGCAGAAACGACGTAAAATACATTTGCCCCCAAAGGGGAGCGACCCTTGCCAAAGGGGCCGCCCCCCAACACAAAAAATACAAATCAACAATAAAATCCCTGGTGTCTAGTGGCTTTCTGCCCCCCTTGGGGGCAGATCGGCCTAAAAATAGGGCCAATCTGCCCCAGGGGGGGCAGAAACGACGTAAATTACATGTGCCCCCAAAGGGGAGCGACCCTTGCCCAAGGGGCCGCCCCCCAACACAAAAAATACACAGCAACAATAAAATCCCTGGTGTCTAGTGGCTTTCTGCCCCCCTTGGGGGCAGATCGGCCTAAAAATAGGGCCAATCTGCCCCCAGGGGGGGCAGAAACGACGTAAAAAGCATGTGCCCCCAAAGGGGAGCGACCCTTGCCCAAGGGGTCGCTCCCCTACACTAATATTCACTCACACACACACACATACAGAAATCCCTGGTGTCTAGTGGGCATTCCTGCTGCCCGATCGCATCGCGATCGGGCAGCAGGAATGCTCAAAGAGACATCGAGGGAAAGGAAAACCCTTTCCTTTCCCTCGATGCCTCTCTGAGAGCACCCCCACCCCGCACGAAGGTGAAATACTCACCTTCTCCCTTGACGCGCTGGAAGCAAATGGCTTCCAGCGCGTCATTCCCCGTTTCCATGAAATCAGCGCGCGATCGCGCGCTGACGTCATGGGGGGGGGGGCGGGGGGGGGTGGGCGTGAAAGGGGAAGGGATTCCCCTTTCAGCCCTGGCCTGGGGGTGTTGGGGGGCGGCCCTCGGGGGAAGCGCTAGCGCTTCCCCCGACTGCCAGTCCCTGGACGTAATGGTTACGTCCATGGCGCCACACGGGCGCTGCCATGGACGTAACCATTACGTCCGTGGCGGGGAAGGGGTTAATACCAGCAACAATAATGCAATTCAGCAATTTAGTTTGTCAGTCATTTGTCACTGTCGGTGTCACCCCTAACAGCCTACCTAACCAAGATTAGCCTTAGCATGGAGGTCTTCATGCGAAAACAATTTGGTGAAAACATTAATTTGGAAAAATCTACCTAAGAGAGTGTCTCTATAAACAGTGCAGTTGGTACCTAGAAGAAAAGGCATAAAATCATCAGTCACATTTTCATAGCTACCTCTCCAGGATGGATCAGCAACAAGTCAGTCTTCGTCTTCATGTCATCAACCAGTCAGCTATTGATCAGGCTCACAAAGTATGAACCCATTATCAGCACCTCGGACAGCGTCTCCTGACGTCATCGATTTCACCTCCGGTTCTGAGTTCTTAGCCCCTTGTCATGATTTTTTATTAGGGTCTTCCGGTCCATCCCACTAATTGCTAATTGCCAGTCGGTCAGCAGATATGACTTTAATCTATAGTTTTTGTTTACGAATTCTATTAATTTTAATATATCCTGGGTCTCAAGCAGTGGATTCGTTCTATAGTCGATGCCCTCATCATCCGGCTCATCAGGTATAAAAATTGTTGCATATGGCTCTTCAGTCAGTGCCTCTACTGTTCAAGTCCTGGGAAAGTACATTTAGCCTGCTCTACACATAATTGTATCAAATTGTCTTCATCATCTCCTGTCCGCCTGTACATTGCAGAATGTTCTAGCTACATGAACTTCGAACAGGTCAAGGTTATCCACAACGGTTTCCAGTCCTTTGCAAAGCATCAGATTTATCCATGTTCAGAGTGTGCAAGGCCCAGTTGAAACCAGGCCTTTAGTTCAGCTAATTAAAGACTATGAATTAATATAAAACATAGGTTAAACATCTCATTATGACATATTAGTATATTTTTCGCATATATTTTCATTATTTGCACATTTTTCAGTCATTTTAGTATATATGGTGATCAATCCCCGTGGGCACATTTTCAAACGTGCATATTTTTTTGCTACGATTATTTTCTCTACACATTTTCTCATTAGTAATAACATATAGATCATTAATTATATTCTTAATTAGCATATCTGCTTAAACAACCCCACACTCAAACAACTTGCACTGACGGTGTGTGGCACTGGGCAGCCTGCTTTTGCGCCAGTGCAGGCAGGTGAAGAGAGATAGGCACCAGGCCATATCGAGCCAATATAGCTCTCTCCCGTTTCTGCAGTTCAATGGATTGCAGCACACCAACTGTGTTGTTTTGCACTGCGCAACAAAGGAGCTGGCTTATTATTGACGTTCTGTATTCAAATTGTATTTCACAAAACAAAATTTAAGCATAGACTGATGATTACGTCTCTAACTTTTTGTCCTTGGTTCAGAAAATGTATTTCCAGTATGAAAGGACGCATAAGGGCACGTTGCTACAATTGGATGCAAACAGTTTTTTTGTCTTCCGTATTCAGCATTGCCCATATTTAGTCTTGGGCTATCAACGCCGGCACCGTTTTGTTCTCTGTGTTAACGCCATCTAAATGTTGATGTTTACAATGAATCCAAATCAGATGAAAAACAGGAATAACACATGCAATCAAATACCAATGCCTTCCGTTTTCAGTGATGATGTGAAAATGTGGAACCACAACTTGGAGAAGAAAAGGTGCAAAAAAAGCAACCAGTACAGAGCAGCAAATGCTTTGTTCAACGTTTAAAATTTCGCATCATATAAAAAATAAAAACCCGTAGAGTTAGGTAGAACTGACTGAGTAAAAAAAAATATCTACATTCCTTAGAGTCGATGAAAAAGTGATTCATCACGATTAGAACCGGTCATCATTTTTCCCCTTAATCAGTTAATTTCAGTTCCTGTCATGAAGCTTTAGTAATGCCATTGCCCATTATTTCGGTGTGACACATTCCCAAGTCACCATCCTAGGATATTTATCACACTGTTCCTCTACTACATTCTAGCACTTATAATTTTGATTGATCATTTTGTTAAACAAATGCAAGCCACTGCCGCCAGGAGAGTCGTAAATAAAAGCCTAAATGCAATCCCAAAGAGTAAACGAAAAG
Organism: Pleurodeles waltl; assembly: GCF_031143425.1. Taxonomy (NCBI): domain Eukaryota; kingdom Metazoa; phylum Chordata; class Amphibia; order Caudata; family Salamandridae; genus Pleurodeles; species Pleurodeles waltl. The sequence continues at coordinate 461,494,676 of NC_090440.1, read as the reverse complement.
GCTCCCGAATAGGTATGATTTTAAAAGAGAGTGAGGTTAACCTAATGGGTTTGCCAAATATTTTAAATTTAGGACAGCGGCCCATATATATTGTACATTTCTGAATATTAGAATTACCGCTTTTTCACCATTCACTAAATGTGAATGCATCATAGTTGCATTGAAAAGTTGCACATCTGAAGAATGTCCAACAGTGGGCCTGGATATGTCATTCACCTTACCAGTCTTGCCTGTCTTCCTACCAAACTACATGTTATGACCTCACGAAGAATAACTCTCGAGGCTCACAGCTGCAGCGGGCAGTAAGCATGAGAAAGCTAGTGGCAGTTGATATATATGATTCTGGATAGGGGTTTGTGGCAAGAAGTTAGCCTTAACAAAACTCATGTACTCTCGGTTATCATGTACATGGTAGCCAGGAGCCTTGGAATAGCTCAAGGGAGGTCTAGTGGGATGAGTTTAGGTGCAGCACAACAATTAACAAAGCCGAAATAATTATGCCAGTGTATAAAGTTGCGTTTACTAATTCCTTTATAAAAAAAAATACTCGAGAATTTGCAAATGTATTTGCAGCATAAATGGTAAGTCAAATCCTAGAAAGCAAGCAACCAGTAGAAAATACTCAATTGAATAAAGTAAAATAGGAGTAAAACTAGATCCCTTCGCTATGGATAATTAATAATATTTGCAATAATATTTGCAATTACTAAACAATTGTTCAGGTCAAAACAATTGTGAAATGAAGACATAAGGGCTGATTATGAGTTTGGTGGCCCAAACGGGGGACCGCCAAACTCGAGGGGACGATGCCACTTCCATGGTGGTGGCGTCCCCCTCTCCCTGTTACAAGATTTCCACCATTCTGACCTTGCTGACTGGCAGAAATCTTGAAATAGATCTTTCCCACTGGTCAGACCGGTGGGATCAGTGCTACCAGATAGCACTCGGCTCCCTTAAAGGAGAGGTTTGCTGTCCCGTAGCACAGAGGGAGCTGACGAGCACCACGGGAATGCCCACTGTTGGCAAAGCAGACAGTGCGCATTCCTAGGGTACTGGGCATGGGCAGTGCAGGGGCTCCCCTGTGGCCCACAGCACTTGTTCTCCACCAGCCTTTTCAAGGTGGGGAAACCGCCATGAAAAGGCTGGCAGAGAACATGGTTGTAGTCAGCAGGGCGGTACTGATTTCAGTGCTGCCCTGGCTGATTACAACCAGCACCGCCATCAGCCCATCATGATCTTGGATCCTGGTGGAAATGGCAGTCTGTTGGCAGGTCCACCTGCCAAACTTGTCATGTGGCAGTCAGAAAAGTACAGCTGCGGTGGTTCGACTGCCACCGCGAGTCTGGCATTCTTGTGACCGCCAAACGTGTAATCAGGCCCATAGAATCAAATATATTATTTATTAAAGCAGCCAAGCCATATTTGCAAACAGTTGGAGATCATGATCACTGTCTGAACTTGAAGTGATAGTATACTGTAAGAAAACTGGGATCTTGGCAAATGCCCCCACTTTGTGCTCCCATTTGGACCCTAGATGCTGGTTTTTCCACTGGCTAACCAGTGCCCAGTATATGGGTTCTTTCCCTGAATAATTGATCAACATGGTAATTCTCTGATTGGCAGGGACTTTACCTCTTGTAAGCCCCTAGCCCCTTGTAAATGGTGCCCATTGCATAGGTGATAAAGCGGTCCCCAGGGCTGCAGCATGAGTTTGTGCCACTTTAGGTGATCCATGCAACTCCTGATGGCAGGTCTGCCATTGCAGATTGCCAGAGTGGTACAAACTGCTTGAGTTTCACTGTGCCCTCACCAAGAGTGGGATAGTCCCATGCACTGCCTATCTGATAGAGACATCAAGTTGCAGATTCCTGGTTTCAGTCTGGATCCAGAGATTTTTATCAAGCGGTACACCAGCTTGCCGTTAGGTGGCGTCAATCGCCTCCGCATCCGTCATCCGTGCCAGATACAACATTACTGGTCCTGTATAGGCATCACCCGCGCCGTCAGTTCTTTTCTTTCTGTGCCAGCCAGTGCTGATCTGAATAAAAGGTACCCCTGAGTAATTTTTTGACTGGTCTTTTCCAACTTTTTGTTGAAGATTTTTGAGTGGCTACACTCCTAGTGCATCAAGAATGTAATTGTGTAAGACCGGATTTAAGCCCTGCGGATCCTGTCATGGGGCAATGTCCTTGACGGATCTCCGCCTCGTGTGCCTGTGGTGTCTGGAGCGTGACTATGACCCAAAGTCGTGCTGCAAGTGCTGGGCCATGAATCCGAAAGCTTTGAGAGAGCAGTCCCTAAAGCTGTTGCTGCTCGGTGCTCAGCTCCACATAGGTCCCGATCTCGGTCGAGAAGAAGGCCATGGTGTCGGTCGCTGAGCCTCCAGACCTCCTTATTGTCTTTCCACTCCAAGGACAATCAAGCAAGACGAGGCACAAGAAGAAATTGAAAAACAAATGTTCTTCAAATTCACCCTGTCAGTTGGCAGGTGAAAAGGAGCATTGTCAGTTTAAACTGCCATTCCTTGGAGCCTGCATCTGGTCGGTCTCGCGGCTCCCTGACTTTCGGGGAGATGGAGCAACCCTGCCCAACTCAGAGAGGTTTTATGAGACCATGCACCTCATTTATAGGAAGCCTGACCTGCTGGAGTGCCCTCAGGCCCACAGAGTCAGAAGGGGCTCCCCTCAGTTTCCACACAGGCAGTTTCAGCCTCGGCTCCAGGGGGCATCCATGGATCCTTTCCTGGATCCGAACTGGCATCGGTCATACCACCTCAATACTGGTTCTGATGCCAATGCTCCAGACGCTGCCTATGCCCCCGGGCAGCCTCAACACCATCCTCATTGCCAACTCCAAAACAGAGCCAGATTGGTGCCACACAACTTTGGTTCTGACTTCGACAGAGGCCCTGACCCTTATGTCAGATCCTGACCCTTATTCTAATGGCTTGGGGCATGGTGAGGAATGGGAGGGGTCGCTGCACCCTTTACCAGTTCCAAGATGCTATGGACTGGCATATGAACCTGGGTGATGCCAGTGGTCTGGTTACTTTCTCTGACACTGGCATACTTTCTCCCACTACTGTGACTACAGAGGATGGAGCGTCCTATTCCATGGTGGTGCGAAGAGCGGCTGAGGCCATGGGCCTCAAGCTGCCTACATTGGCAGTCAGGACTAACCTACTGACAAAGGTGCTTCAGCCTGGGGCTTCATTATCTGAGCCCCTCTTGCCTCTTAATGAGCCCTCACTGATGTCATGCTGGGTACCTAGTCAAAACCCAGCACAGGGGCTCCTGTGAACAAGACTATTGTTCACGGCCATTGACCTGCTCCAACAGACTAAGCATTCCTGATGCAAGATCCCACTCCTGAGAGTTTGGTTAGCCAAGTCTCTGCATCCCAGGTGCATTCCTTTCCGCACCCCTTGATAGGGATTCCAAGAGGCTAGACCAATTTGGGAAGAAGGTGTTTTCTTCCTCCAACCTGGCATTGCAGTCTGCGAATGCAGCATATTTTTTAGGCCATTACTCCCACAAGCTGTGGAATACAGTTGTGCAAGTGCTGTCACCGGTCCAGGGGGAGTCCTGGGCTGTACTCTCTCAAGGTGGGAGAGACGCAGCAAAGTTCATGATCCAATGTACAATAGACATGACCGACTCATTGGGCAGAACAGTTGAATCGACTGTGGCCCCAAGGGGCCATGCTTGGTTGAGGACGTCTGGCTGTTCAGGGGATGTCCAATCTAACCTTATGGGTATGCCCTTTAATCGCACCTGTCTTTTAGAAGAAAAAGCAGACTCTGCGCTCAAGCTCTTCAAGGATTCTTGTGCTGTGGCCAGGTCCTTGCAGCAGCCCCTTGAACCCCTCAGTCTGCTTTTCACCCCTTTCGTAGCCACAGAAGGGACATCCTACCACATTGCGCATGCTGCCCATTCTCTGTGTGGCAGGGGACATGGGATCTACTGTTCTTGTGGAACAGGGAGCCACTGGTCCAGCCAGTCCACTCCCCCCTCTGCAGCTACCGCCAAACCATTCTAGTCTGACGTACGCAACCAACAACCAGTCGGAGGCAGGATTCACCATCGACCTGCTCTGCCTGCAGCCAATCACATCAGACAGGTGAAGATTGTCAAAGGGGCTACTCCCTCTCCTTCAAGACTACCGCTCCATCCATGCCACCATCCTACGATCAGATAATGGAGGATCACCTGGCACTTCTTTGCAAGGAGGTTACGGCTCTCATGGCAAAAGGAGCCATAGAGAGGGTCCCTGTGCCAGAATTAGGTCATGGTTGTTATTTCCGCTACTTTCTGTTGCCCAAAAAGGACAATGGCCTCCCCCATCCTAGACATTTGGTCCCTCAAGCTCTTCCTCATGAAGGAGCAGTTAAACTGCTCACTCTGGCTCAGGGTCTTTTTGTCCCAGGACCCAGGATACTGGATGGTAGCGTTGGACTTGTAAGGTGCTTACTTCCACATTCCCGTCCTGCCTGTCCACAGAAGTTACTTGTGGTTCATGGTAGGCCACAAGCACTTTCAGTTCACTGTGCTCCCCTTTGGCCATACCAGCACCCGGGTGTTCACCAAGGTCATGGCAGTGGTTACAGCTCATCTGCAGAGATTAGGGGTTTCAGTCTTTCCCTATCTTGACGACTGGCAGCTGAAGGTGGGCTCACCCCAGGCTGTTGTCTCCAACCTCCAGACTATGGTGGATCTACTGCATTTCCTGGGGTTCATTATAAATGTGCTGAAGTCACACCTGACTCTCCTTCCGATGCTCCCTTTCATCAAAGCTGTTCTGGACACTCCAGTTTCAGGCCTGTCCTTTTGAGCCACGAGTCTAGGATATTCAGGCTATGATAGCAATGTTTCGGCCTCTATCCTTTCGGTCAGAATGACTCTGAGTCTGCTTGGCTTCATGCATCCTGTTGGTGACACATGCCAGATGGCATTTATGGGTTCTGCAGTAGGACCTGAAGTTCCAGTGGGCGCAGCATCAGGCAAATTTCTCTGCCATGGTCCAGATCTCACAGGGAACTGCGCATGATCTGTAGTAGTGGCTAACGAACCGCAATTGAGTCAGAGGCAGATCCCTCTCCCTTCCCCAACCAGATTTGACAGTAGTGACAGATGCTGGGACGGGGCAGTCACCTGGGAGAGGTAGAGATCAGAGGCATCTGTTCTCCGGCAAATACTGGACTCTACATCAACCTGTTGGAGCTCTGGGCAGTCAGAATAGCATTGAAAGCATTTTTCCCCTCTCGCAAAGGGAAGGTTCTGCAGGTGTTCGCAAACAACACCACCACCATGTGATACTGCAACAAGCAGGGCAGGGTGGGGTCATGGACCCTTTTTCAAGATGTTCTATGCCTCTGGATGTGGCTGGAACAGCAGGGCATTTCCCTGGTGGTTCAACATCTGACGGGCTCTCTGAACATCAGAGCATACAAACTCAGCTAACAATGCTTGGTCGATCACAATTGGCATCTGCATCTGGAGGTGGCACAAGGTCTCTTTCACCAGTGAGGAGAGCTCTATTAGATCTGTTTGGCTCAGCAGGAAATGCACAATATCAGCAGTATTGCGCATTGGAGTTTCCAAGGCAGCACTCGCTCGGCGATGCTTTTTAACTTGAGTGGAGCTCTGGCCACCCGAACCTGTCCATTCTCCGCCTCCTTGCATGAAGTTTGAGCTGTGGAAGTTTACAGCTTTTGACCTCTGCCCAAAGTCTGTAACATTATCTTGGCAGCCAGGCGTCCCTTTACCAAATTGTATATGCCTATCATTGGAAGAAATTTGTGGCATGGTGCACAGGCAAGTCTGTTGACTCCCTCTCTCTGAGGTTCTATTGTTTATACTTTGGTTAGCCCAGCAGGACTCTGCTTCAGGCACTCTCAAGGGTTATTTGACTGTAATCTCTGCTTTCTTGCAGCTGACGGATCAGCCTTCTTTGTATAAACCTCCTATTGTAAATAGGATCCTTAAAGGACTTATTCATATGTTTCCTCCTTCCCCATTCATTATACCCCAGTGGGATTTTAATTTGATTCTGACATTCCTGATGTGTAGTTCTGTCAAGCCTCCCCACAATTGTCCTCTCACTTCTCACTTTGAAAGCAGCCTTCCTTGTGGCCATTACATCTGCCCACAGGGTGAATGAGCTGCAGGCATTGTCATCTAAGCCACCCTACTTTTCCATCTATCCTGGCAAAGTGCTGCTTGGCACATGGTTCTCTTTTCTTTTGAAAGTGGGTATGTCCTCCTATGTAGGGCAATCTATCACCTTGTCAATATTTTATGCATCCCTGTATCCTTCAAAAGAAGAGAAGAGACTCCACTGAGTGTTGGCGCTCTACCTTGATCATACCAAAGATTTCAGGGTGGTTGGTTATGTGGGCGCAAAGAAAGGTCGGGCAGTGCAGAAGAGAACCATCTCCAGATGGGTCATACTCTGCATTAAAATTTGCTATGCGTTGGCTAAGAAGCAACTCCCTGAGGGCTTGCATGCTCAGCATGCTCATCCTTACAGAGCTGAAAGCTGCAACCACTGTGTTAACATGCAGAGTTCAGGTACTGGACATCTGTCAGGCGGCATTGTAGACATCTCTGCACATGTTTGCCAAACACTACTGGCTGGACACCGAGTTCTGTAGGGAGGGGCACTTTGCCCGTTTGGTCCTGCAGGACTTTCTGGTGTGATCTTGGTTCGTAGGTCCACCTCCGGTGATGGCACTGCTTGGGTACCTATTCTAAGGTAAGGAATCTGCAACTAGATGTCTTTATCAGATGGACAAGTTGCTTAACTTTGGTATTGCCTTATCTGGTAGAGACAATATCTAGTTGCAGATTCCTTACTGACCTACCCTTCCTTCCTACTCTGTGAACTGATTTCTAGGTACAGGGAACTCCCCTTTCAGGGCCCTCGTTTTGAGATACCAGTGGTCAGTGTTGGTAATGCTTCTGCGCTTCTGACATGGAAAGCTGTGAAAAGAAACTGACATCAGTGTAACAGGGTGGCACTTACATAGGACCTGCAACATCATATCCTGCGCCGGCGATACCGAGGATGGATACAAAGCCGATTGACACCACCTAATGGCACGCAGGGGTACTGCTCAAGAAAAATCTCCGGATCCAGACTGACGTCTGGGGAAATTCTAAGGTAAGGAATCTGCAACTAGATATTTTATCTACCAGATAAGGCATTACTGAAGGTATGTAACTTGTCCTACATGTATGTCAGACACCCCAGCCCAGGAGGCAGGGTGCATTATATTTAAGGTGCATATATATAAGCATGAACTTCTATGTCTCTCTAGAGTCCTTTCCATTAGGTGCAGGCTGGTCCATAGGATAACGTGGGAATTAAGCCTTGGTTGACCAGGGCTACTAGCTCGATTTCAGTACCACTTAGATATGGTGCGTTTGGTGTCACTCAACTTGCCTTCTCTTCCCCCAGCATGATTTTCGTGTTCAGGAACAGCTGGCGTGTACCCAGGTGGCACACTAGAGTTTTCCCTTCTGTTTGCCACCTTCCTTTGTGCTCTGGCTGAGCATCTTACTCTTTTTCCTGTGCTTGTTGTCACCAAGACGGACCTTTGAACCCCTGCCAGACAGCATGGGTGTTCCCAGAAGTCCGAACAACAGGCTGAGGCAGGAAGGAGGTTACACCTCCCAACCCCCAGGTGGGCTAGTGAATAGAGCCATCAGAGTGGTGAGCTTCAAAAGCACTGTCCTACACATTTGCTCATGGACAGGAGGGAAATTAAGTTGCAGGACTGTGCACACCCCTTGCAGGCTAACCACACCTCTAGGGTGAGCAGCCCAGTCTGTGTGCTAAATTTTTATTTCTGCCATCTTAGGAGTGCCAGAATAGAGGGTTCAGGGTAGCTAAAGTTGAGCTGTCCCACCGGATGCAGTCACCTTAGGGGGGAATTAGAGGTAGGAGGCAGATGCCCATTGGCCACTAGTCTCCACACCCGTAAATCCCCTAAATCCAGGATTTAAGGGACACCCCTGACACCAGAACCTCAAAGCTGATCGACCAACTTCAAAAAGGACCGAGAGAAGCTCTGTATCACCGACAACCGGACTCTGCCCCCTGCTCCAAAGCAAAAGAGGGAAACACTGTCCCTGAGGCAACAGATTGGGAACTGCATGATCGACCTCTGTCCTTGGCTGAAACTCATCACTTTCAACCAGATGGACACCTGTGGAAGCCAGAAGCACCTTCAGTCCCCCTTGGACTAGTGATACTAGTCCCCTGCAAACTGCAGGTAAAAACAATTAAAGGATCCAAGCTTTCAATGGCCATTGGGCCTGGCATGGGATCATCGAAAAACGGGTAATGCAGTGTTTTCTGGGAGTTGTAGTCCAGCCTGCCTCCAAGTTTCAGGCCGCTACTTCACTCCCTGGGACCCCAGTAACTTCCCAGATGATTCCTGCACCATTACCACTGCCAAGGCTTGCTGGTTTCCAAGCTGGGAACTAACCCCAGCGTGCAACCTGCATCCTATATCTGAAATCCAGCTCCAGCAGAGATCTTGTATCCCCTTGTCAGCATCATTGTGCCAGTGGTAAAATTCGCGCAAGCCCTGTTCACGGATGGCCAGGACAACTCTGCACCCAGTCCCCACAGACCTGGTAGAAGTGAACTGACTGTTGTGGCCTGGTCCCAGGGCCTTCACAGCCTTAACACGGCAAGGATTTCCTGCAGCTCAACCTCCAAGAGGTTGTTTTTCACCAGTTGCATCCCTGCCATTGACCTCAACGCGAGTCTCATTCAGCAGCATGGGCAGCTAGGACAACTCTGCACCCGGATGCCACAGGCCAGGTAAAACTGCTCTGAGTATCTTGATCTGTTTCCAGGGATTGCACTAGGATAACCCCCAAGGGTTCCATGCAACTTGCCTTTTAAGTGCATTTTTGCAATGTTGACATTGACTTTAATGCGGTATTTAAATAGCATTTCTGCAGTGATTTTCTATTGCTTCTAAAATCAATATTTCCCGTTCTACTGGACTTATACTTCTCGGTTTGGTGTATATAAAAATTAGCTCTATTTTTATAAATAGGTGTCTGATTTCTTTCAAGTCATGTCTTATCGTCCATGTTTGTGCTGTGAATGCTTAACACATGTATCTCTAAATAAAGCGTGACTGCTCTTTGCCACACTAACAGGACTGACCTAAGAATTTAGTAGTGTAAATCCAATGTCCATCTCTGGGGTATTGTGAGAGTACTACATGGTGAAGACTAACCCCTGCACCACATAATACTCCCCTTTCCTACATATGCTACAAAAAGAAGGATTAACAGTTGAGCCACCAAAATAGTTACTTTGTTCTGATTGCGTGATTTGTATCACTTGTTGTTCTCTGGGGCATAGCTATACCTCTGCAGCCTCCTTTACAAAGGAGGGGGGAAACATCAAGGAGTCAGTCAGGCCTAGGGCTTAATACATTTGCAAGATGGAGGGTCTGAGAGCCACACTCATCAAATTTAGCAGGGGGTCCCCAACGTTTTCGTCTATGCCACTGCTAGGTCTGAGGTTTGCAAACAGCTAAACTAAAAACAAAAATAAAAGTGAAAGCAACGGTAAATGATTGGCAGCTCACCTGGTAATGTTCAAATGAATTGGACAGCGTCATGCTGTTTGTAGAGTATGCTAACTGCCTCCGGAAAGGAACACGTAAATACGCTTACATCCTGAATTTTTCGTTAGTGATGTTGATTTAGCAACAATAGGGATTTTTTGCTTTAGTGGATTAGGTTGAGCAACGCTGTATCAAAAGAGGACCGTCCTTTGCTACTGAAGATGTAGGTCACTGTTTACCCACAGAAACTAGAATGAGCTCAAGCACTGAAAAACTTCCTTTCAGGCACTCGGGGCTCCATTGATCTGGCCAGTGTGCAAGCCAACTGGCTAGAGGGTAACTGCAGTAAGAGGAGGCCAAAGTAAGAACAAAATATCAAAAGAGTATTAAGAGAGAGTGTTCTCGCCAGGCGGTCAACACTCAGATAAACATCACTAGCCGTAGATTTTTGGTGAGAGCCCTCCTCTGGTCTCTAGTGAGGAGTAAACTTCCACCTTGTAGCCGACACTGTTACAAATATAAACTGCTCTGGTCTGCCCTATTGACAGGTGTACTGGTACAGTTTTTGAAGCATTTATTGAGCGTACACGTTCTGATGATAACAATCAATGAATTATAGCAAAGTTATGCTAATGTTGTTTGTGAACATTGTGACCAGTCTGCCCCAAGCCTCTGGACCTGATTGAAATTGGAAGAACGTCCTGCAGCTTCACTAGGTGCAACTATACCTACACAATTCTGTTGATATGCTGTCACCAGCCATGCAGTATGCACAGCTGATAAAAGAAGATTTAACCTTTGAGATAGTAAAATTGGGAGACCAATACGAGGATCTACTTACCTCAGGGCACACCAAATGATGTCCTGGCAGAGGTATACATCCTAGGGTTATCTAAAAATGATGGGCCTCACAAACACTGTCAAAAAAGCAAAAATACAGGGACTCTTGAGTCAAAAGTTAAAGACTGCAGGGATTTCACTGCTACTGGGATGGTTCTTCACTTTCAAACATAGAGTTGTGCTTCGTGCGTCCGAATACAACGTCAATGTGCCATTATATTTCATTATTGATTAAAAACCTTATTATGAATGTTGTGCTGGGTGTTAAAAGCAGTTAAAAACAGAGAATCAGTACTCCAAAAGTGTCAAATGTGGGTCGTCAAATACACAGAGGACAGTATGTCGAAGGGGTTGCTCTTCAACACTGCAAACATACCTTAAAATTGGTTTATCCTGAATTCAAATACTGAGACAGAAGCTATTGATATGTCAACCTTAAAAAACAATTTTAAAACGTGCTTTTAGCGTACGAAAGGAGTAGTAGTCACGGCTCTTCGCCTCGTGTTGCAGAAGGTTAGAGGGCAGGCAGTAAGGGAACAAAAGGATTGGGCACCTTAAACTGACATGCCACCACATGATACCTTTTTAACCCTACAGGACTACACTATAATGCGGTGGATGGAGAGGCATCATTAAAATATGCAATTTCAAACTAGCTATAGTGCAGAAGGAGCACAGTGGCTGTACCCTGCTATCCTCCCCATAGTGCAGGCTGCAGTGAAAATCAGGGCCCTGGAACTGTGCCACAATTTGTCATCATTGTGCCAGAATAACTGATTAGTGCTAAAAGTTTCCCACACGCTTTTAAATGATCTCTACCATATCTTAATATGTTCATTACGTTAGACAAACTGTTTGATCAAGTGTATTACCTAATACATTATTGGTCCTTGGGTCTCAATTTTAATGTTCATAGGGCCTGATCACAACTTTTGAGGATGGTGTTAATCCGTCCCAAATGTGACGGATATACCACCTACCGTATTACGAGTTCCATAGGATATAATGGACTCCTAATACGGTAGGTGGTATATCTGTCACATTTGGGACGGATTAACACCGTCCTCCAAAGTTGTAATCAGGCCCATAATTTTTTAGACACCCTATAAGATCCTGCTGCAATGACCTCTTAGTTTGCTGAGTAATATGAGTATCATTGCTTCCAAGAATGTTTAAAAAACACTTGACCGCCGGGGCCGGGGTCGGCGGGAGCACCGCCAACAGGCTGGCGGTGCTCCGTAGGGCATTCTGACTGCTGCGGTATGGCCGCGGTCAGAACAGGAAAACCGGCGGTGTCCCGCCGGTTTTCCGCTGCCCTGCTGAATCCTCCATGGCGGCGCAGCTTGCTGCGCCGCCATGGGGATTCAGACACCCCATACCGCCATCCTGTTCCTGGCGGTTCGCCCGCCAGGAACAGGATGGCGGTATGGGGTGTCGTGGGGCCCCCGTAAGAGGGCCCCACCCTGAATTTCAGTGTCTGCTTAGCAGACACTGAAAATCGCGACGGGTGCTACTGCACCCGTCGCACATCCCCCACTCCGCCGGCTACATTCGGAGCCGGCATCCTCATGGAGGGGTGTTTCCCACTGGGCTGGCGGGCGGCCTTTTGGCGGTCACCCGCCAGCCCAGTGGGAAACCCAGAATACCCGCGGCGGTCTTTTGACCGCGCAGCGGTATGCTGGCGGTTCCCTCCAGGCGGACGGCTCCCGCCGGGGTCAGAATGACCCCCTGTATATTTCGTATAAATGCAGCAGATGCAAACCTTTACAAATAAAATGATTATCATTTTATTTTTAAAGGTGCAGGGCCATGCGGGTGACGAGCACTGAGGGGAGTGCACAGAGCTCTCCCCTTAGTGCGCATGTATGTTTGGCCAGCCGTCTTGGGCCAGTCAAACATACTTGTGCACAGGTCTCTCTCTAACCCGGCACTGTGTTCCGGGTTGAAGAGAGCAAGCCCAGGCTCCGAGTCTGCCTTAGAGTGTCCAGCCAGGCAGCGCCGGAGAATCATAACGCTGCTTTGAGCAGCGTCATGATTGGCCTCGGGACCTGTGCCTGGAGTGCGGCAGTGGGTTGGGACGATTAAGGTAAGTTTTTTTTCTTTTTTTTTTGGTAAATATTTTCTATTTTTGTTTTATTCACCCTGCCGCTCCACTTTGCTTAGTCGCCAGCCATGACTGAAAAGACTTCATATGAGCTGGAAGGGGTTTCTCAGCTGCTCTAACTGCACCATTTGCTCTAACTGAACACAAATTACTAACACAAGACGGATGCCTGTGTCATATGCTATTAAGTGCATCTACCAGGTACAACTTTAGAGATAAGGATCAAATATGTGGGGGGGATATTGGGGTCTGACTATCAGATGGTGAGGTGGACAAGAGAAGTTATCGATAATGCTTATTTTATGCTTAGTCAGTTTGAATTCCTTCACAGGACCTACCTTTCACCTGTCATCACTCACAGGATTTGTCCTTCCTAAGATGCATGCAGTGCAGTAACATTAGCCCCTGAAGGTGTCAGGGGCCCTGAGCTCCAGACAGACCCCTCAGCACTGCTGACGCTATGCACAAGAAGTGGGCCCCTTGGCCTGGAGTTCGTGACTGGGACGGGGAGAGGGATATGGCCTTCATGCACTTTGAAGGAGGGCCCCCACAAGTTTCATTACACTACTGGATGCATGTTGCCCAAAATGTAATTCCTAGCATAAGGCTTTCTTGTTTATGCTCATGTCCTGCTCGATATTTGCGGATAGCAGCAATAAGTGATATTTCACCTTGAAACAGTAAGACATAATCTGGTGGACTGTTCCCTGAAGCAGTGTATTTTAAGTGTGCATCTGAGAACGAGGAAAAGGAACCCCTGCTATAAGACTGTGGTATTCTGCCTATTGCTAGCTTAGAAGTGCAGTGCTATAGACTTGCAATAGAGTATTGACCCTGTATTTATTATATGGACCTGAAATAGAACCTCTATATGTTTGTATATGAGTGAGGGAATGTAACATGTTTGGTAGTTCGTGATGGCCCCTTTCGAGCACGGAAGCTGCCATTTATTTTAGGTCAATAAACCTGTGTTTTCGTATTGGGGATGAGTGGAAGCACACTGAGGAAAGGGGATAGATTGCATATGCCTGGAGCGGTGATGAGTTCAGCATCTTCAGTCTTCTCATGTGTTAACGCTTCAAGAATCAGCAACTAGGGGAGGGGTCCTTCCAGGCAGGTAAGAGCTATAGAGGTCATGGACAACAGTGAGTTGAGCTAAGTTCATTGATGGGTGTGAAAGTCCCAAGGTAGGAGTGCCTGGCTTCTACACTATCATTGCATGCATTCACTCTCGGAACAGTCAAGGTCTGGTGTGCCTGACACTGATGTCATTTTTGCCAGTGTGCTAATGGGAAAGATTGTCTCATATCACATCACACCTCACCTGTAGGAGCTCTACTGACTCCCCATTCACAAACTAGCACATTTCAAACTCCTCACCTAAACTTTCAAGACGCTACATAACACTTGCCCAGCATACTTGAACAATCGCATCTGCTTTCACAAATCTTCCAGCGAACTCTGCACTTCCACTCTCCTACTTGTACAAATCCCATGCAGACAGAAAAACAGATCCATCTGTTGAGCCTTCTTCCACATCACACCTGCAACTGTGCATAAGAGCCTTTTCTTCACTTCTGTTCGATAAGAAGCTGAAGACCTGGCTTTTCGAGTAGTCACGCTAGGTGTTCCTGGACTCACTTGCACAACACCAGGATACCCTCCCGGGTGAAGTGCACTCTACAATTGTGCACAATGTAGCATAACATTGTACCTGCTTGTCCTGGGGCGTGGGAGTTGGGTGGTTTATTGGTTTGAATGTAGTGGTGAGTTATGTGAGTTGTGCCCCACAGGCAATTCAACCATTATCCCAAGGCCTGATGGGTGAAGTAACTATGTGATAGCGTGAAGTCAATCAGAAGGCTCAACTCCACAACCCCCAGATGGTAACCCCTATGACTTATGAAGTTTTATCCTGGAATATCCAGGGGATGCACACCATGACCAAGAGATAAAAGTAATTTTCGTACCTTAAGAGGTGAGGGGTCCGGATTGGGGTCCAGATAGGTTTACTCCAGGAAACACACCTGATAGCTAAAGAAGGAGCAGCACTGCAGCACAGGTGGAAGGGTCAGGCCTATTATACTACCTACTCAACTTATGCTAGGGATGTATTGATGTGGATATCCTCAGGGGTTTCCCCTGGGGTTCCTTTTCAGTGCACTGGCACTCTCATCGGGCAGGTTGGTGGCAGTGGCCAGTTGATTGGAGGGACAAGATAGGGCTGTCATTGATATATATGCCCCAAACAGAGACCAAGGGGAAGTTTTTGCAGAATTGTCGAGGGTATTGACCCCTTATTTGACAAGCTCAGTCCTTATCGTTGGGGACTATAATTGTGTGGCAAATCCCCTACTTGACAGCTCCCACACCCTGTTGAGAGACTCCCTCACTACTAGAGTGGCAGACGTGTTTTCTGATTGGCAGACAGAATGGGGACTCATAGACACCTGGCGCTTGCAACACCCACAAGAATTGGGCTACTCTTTTTTCTCTCATCACTTCATGACTTACACATGTGCTTAGATTCATTTCTCTGTATTCCAGATGTACACAGCTTGGTACAAGCCACTGAATAGCTCTCTGGAATCGTATCGGATCACAGTCCGGTTCTGCTTACTCTGAGATGGCAGAGGACTCTATCATGCATCAACACATGGAAACCTTAGAGAACCAGACTTTCTGGACCACAGTGGGAGATAGTATGCAGTCGTATTTTAAGGAAAATGCCAGCACAGCCACGACCCCTCAGATGGAGTGGTATACTTTCAAGACCATGATCCGAGGGCAGTGCATTGTAGCGTCATTTGGATTGCAGGACATGCTGTTAGACAAGATGATGTCTTCTAAGGAAGGAAAACATTCTAAGGAAGGATTCAAAGGAAGGTCTAAGAATGGTTGAACAGCATAGGCCAGGTTGCTCAGAGGTCCAAACTGAACTATTAGAAGCCAAGGAAGCAGTTGCAGAAAAGGTAAAAACAAATTGCAATGCTTTGACTGAAAGGACTATATCACCAAGGCATATGCTGTGCGAGACTGCCTGGATCGCTATTGACTTGGCTCACCTGCAAATGGGGCTCAGTTATAGTGGAGATTGAGACTGACCATGGAACCAGAGTCTACCAGTAAGTAAATATTAATTGTAAGTACTACATTTGCTACTCAGACTTATATAGTAGCCAGCAGACTTGTCTGTTGGTGAAGCATATGCTTTCCTAGCACTGTTGATGTTCCCAACTGTATCGCATGAGGAGCTAGGAGGGGAGATCCCCTTGTTGGAGGTGTGGACAGTTATGCAAGGTATGGCTCAGGGCAAAACACCGGGAACTGATGGACTCCTGGTTGGACTCTATGCTGCTTTCGGGAATTAATTGGTTTCCAAACTCGTCGACCTTTATAGGGCAGCTAAAGATACCGGTATTTTACCATCATCCACTGCGAGGCCCTGGTGGTGCCCCTGCTCAAACCAGGAAAAGCGGTTTATGATTAAAAGGCATACCGACTATTATCGATGCTGAACATGGTTTGTATGATTCTTAGCTGGATCCTTACCACCAGGCTCTTCCCTCAAATGCCCTGACTCAGACAATCCGACCAAGTGGGATTTATCTCTGGTCCCAATATGGCAATCAATATGCGGAGACTCCTCATGATATTAGAGGCAATATCTATGACCAGGAAGAAGCAAAATATTTTGAGGTGGATCTAGTGAAGGCCTTTGAATGCCTAGAATTGGCATTTCTCTTCACAGTAATGGAGCGTTTTGGCCTGAGGTGGGGATTCATGGCATAGACTGTTGCATAGGTTCTCATTAGGGTAATGAGACTACTGGATTTGGGCGGTAGGATCACCTGGGTTGTGGGTACTGAGTACAATTCCACACTTAGGGACACCTGCCGGCCTAATCCGGGGTTTCCGACTAACTAGCAGTGCCCCATCTCGGACCGAGATGGTTGTGGCAACCAAGCTCATGGAAAGATAAGAAAGTCTCCCCAGGGAATCTTGGTACATCAGATCGCACCCCGTTCTCTCAGGTACTATGATCTCACTCGGGCAAAGACAACAGAGGCAGAATATATTTAAATAAGCATTTATTAAATTATCTGCATCTTAGATAAAAGCATATGCAGAGCAATGATGAGAATAATAAAAGACAATAGAAGCAGGCATGTGACTAAAAATGTAACACAAAAAACAGTACTAGTATGCTGTCTAAACGGGGGAGTGGATCCGTAGCCCCTCACCTATGCTAAGTATGAGCACAGAATACTAAGCCTAATCTGCCGTTTGGGTTTCACCCTGGAAGAACATCATCCCTCACACCTGGAGAAAGGGCCTGAAGTCTAAAAGGTCACATTCCACATCTGGATCAGGGCTCGGTTGTCTAAGCAGGTAGCTGTAGTGAAGCTTGCAGCAATCAGCATACAGTCATGGTCATCAGGCTGGAATCTCCCTCTAACGTGTTTGGGACTAAGGGTTGTTTTATAATAAAACAGCTGATATTCTAAGAAATGGTTCCCGCGTATGAGTGTGTGTTTTTAAAATGTAAACGGGATGACGTGCACAGCTGCAGGCCTAGTTAGCTAAAACAACATGCTTAGAACATGGCTAAAATAGCTACAAAATAAGACCAGGCAGCTATATGCGGATCCCCCTACCATGGTCCAGATGAGGCACACTATTTTCTGAAATTTTTCGTGTGGGCTGAGGAACCAGACAGGGATACCCTTTGTCACCTCTGTTGTTTGCCCTGGTGATCGAGCCATTGGCCTGCCACGCTAGGACTGGGAATACTTATCAGGGAATAGAGATCAATGAATGACTCCACCAAATTACTCTATATGTGGCCGAACTCCTGAACTTTTTGCAGAACACATCAATGGCTGTGGAGAGTGCTTGAGGGCTGCTGGAGGAATTTGGCTCACTCTCTGGACTGAGAGTAAATTGGCAGAAATCACACTTGTTCCCCACTATGGCAAACTGCTACCCTCTGAGGGATTTGGAGATGCTGCAATGGGAGCCCCAATGTTTGCAATACCTTGGTGTAGAAATCTTTCATGACCCAACTGACCTACTTGAGGGGATCCCAAGGGTGATCTGGACTCTCAGGATGAACATGGAGTTTTGGAAAATGCTCCCCCTCTTATTTACAGGTTGCATTGCATTGCTGAAAATGGTCACGCTCCCCCTGACTTTTATATTTTTTTACAGTATTGCCAGTGCCAAAATCCTCGAGAGACGTTTAAAGATCTTGATTTGCTAAAAAATAACCTTTACTTGGGGCAAGGGACGCAGGCATGTGGCCCTGACCACGTTGCAGAGACTGGGCGACTTTGAGTTGTACTATTTGGCAGCACAGCTCCAGTGGCTAATGCAGTGGCTGGCGGGCAGACTAACACCTGGGAGGGAGTTGGGTCCTTTTGTCGCTAACCTTCCCTGCTTGTTTAGAATATTATTACAGCCTAGATGCCCTAATGAAGATGATGCCACTGAATTTAGGGTGATGCAACGGTCTTGGCTCCATTGCTTGCACAAAACACATGTGACAATACCATACTCACCTGATATCCCCATGACATCACTAGAAGTGCTACCTCATGGAGGAGAATGACAGGAGTTGACAGAGTGGTGGATGCCATAGCGACCATACTAGGTGACCTGCTTGAAGCAGACGTGCTCCATGTCCGAATTGGAGGACTTCCGATTGGGACATGATCTTCTCTGAGGCTACTTTCTACTCCATAGTGCTGTGACAGCAACAGTGCACAAACACTCTGAGCACTTTACCACTGCTAACCAGTGCTAAAGTGCATATGCTCTCTGTGTAAATTGTATGGTTGATTGGTTTATCCATGATTGGCATATTTGGTTTACTAGTAAGTCCCTAGTAAAGTGCACTAGAGGTGCCAGGGCCTGTAAATCAAATGCTACTAGTGGGCCTGCAGCACTGGTTGTGCCATCCACATACGTAGCTCTGTAATCATGTCTCAGACCTGCCACTGCAGTGTCTGTGTGTGCAGTTTTAACTGTAAATTCTACTTGGCAAGTGTACCCACTTGCCAGGCCTAAACCTTCCCTTTTCTTACATGTAAGGCACCCTTAAGGTAGGCCCTAGGTAGCCCCAAGGGCAGGGTGCAGTTTATGGTTAAGGTAGGACATTTAGTAATGTGTTTTATATGTCCTGACAGTGAAATATTGCTAAATTCGTTTTTCACTTTTGCAAGGCCTGTCCCTCTCATAGTTTAACATGGGGGCTACCTTTAAATCTGATTAAAGTGTAGATTCCCTTTGGGAGTGGATGGACCTGTGGAGTTTGGGGTCTCTGAGCTCACAATTTAAAAATACATCTTTTAGTAAAGTTGATTTTGAGATTGTGGGTTTGAAAATGCCACATTTAGAAAGTGGGCATTTTCTTGCTTATACCATTTCTGTGACTCTGCCTGTTTGTGGATTCCCTGTCTGGGTCAGTTTGACAGTTGAGCTGGTTGCACCTCACACTAGACAGTGACACAGAGGGAGCTGGGGTGTAGCCTGCATATCCTGATGAGCCATCTGTGCTAGGAGGGAGAGGAGGAGTGGCCACTCACACCTGAAAGGGCTGTGCCTTCCCTCACACAATGCAGTCTCCAACCCCCTGGTGAGTGTCTGGGGCCTGGCCTGGGCAAGGCAGGATTTCACATTCAAAAGAGACTTTACTTTGAAGTAAGCCTACTTCAAAGGGGACATTGGGTTTAAGAAGGGCACCCAAAACCGAAGACTTGAGATCACTTCTGGACATCAAGAGGAACCTCTGCCTGGTGAAGAGCTGAAGAGCTGAGGAGAAGTGCTGCCCTGCCTGTGGCTGTGCTTTGTGGAGTTATCCTGCAGTTGCTGCTTCTGCCAACATAGACAGCCACTTTAACACTCCGACTGCCACAGCGGTACAGACAAGCAGCGCGGCGGTCATCGGCAACAGACAGGCGGGAGACAATGTACCGCCCACAGTATGACAACCCGCCAATCTGCCACCTTTTCAGTGGATAAAAACATGGCAGAAACAGCTTTTGCAATGGGAAAACACTCACCTTAACACACTCCACGAGGAAGGAGGCCACTATGGAGCCCGAACTACAAATACTCCCTGCGCTTGTCTTCCTGCTCCTCTACGATCACCAGCAACATAGGCGCCGAAGACAACGGTGAGTACTGCACCTACGACATAGGGGAGGGGGAGGCAAAAGTCAGGGGGACACACACACGCAACACCCCTACCCCCAACCCGACCCTCACCCACTACAACACACACACCAATGCATTTCCAAACAGCACAGTAACAACCCACAACCCCCCCCCCGGAAGAATGCAAAGACAAAAGGAAATCAGTCCAAACATTGTAATGTATCAAAATACAGTAACCAAATATATACAGATATATATGAAAAATCGAAAATCATACATCACGAGTAGTACTGCAGGTATGCACATATCAATGTCCGTGGACCACTGGGCCCAAAATGCATGGGCGAGGCCCACACTAGATACCTGTCCACAAACGGAGAGAACACTGCAGGGGCATCAGATAGAAATACAACAGGCACCTCGGGGGAATGGAAGGGGGGGCACCTCAGCCGGATTACAGCACCACGCCAGATCCACGACCGGACCAGTGACGTCAGTGCTGGCGGTGGTGTTGCGGCCGGCGGGGGGGATGGTGGCCTTCTCCGCCGTGCTGCTCTTCCCAGACTTTGGAGACTTCTTCTGCCCCTTCACCACCTTGGTAGGAGTCACAGCTGACTCGGCTTTCCCCCCAGAACCCTTGTGAGCTGTTTTGCCGGCAGGAGTCTTCACCCTCTCCCGTTGGCCACTTACCAACTTAAGGTGCTTTACAGGGGGTGGACTGGCAGTGCTTTGGCTCCGTGTCACACTGGCTGCCCTGGTGGCCGGTGCACTCCACACACCTTTAACACGCACCACTGGTACCGGACTTTTTTTGGCTGAGGTGCTACTACGGGACCTATGAATTGGAGGGGTGGGGGTGGTGGGAAAGAGGTCAACGTTGCTGAGGAAGAGTTTCTGACGAACACTGGGATGGGTAGCTGGAGGGGGTCTGGGAGTGGAGGAAGAGGAGGTGGTTGTCGGAGGTGTAACTTTAGGTGATTTGGGTGCAGGTACTGGAGGCTGTCGTGAGGTGGATGGATGTTGGGTGTGTGGGTGCCCGCGTTTGTGTACTTTGGGAGGGGGCGTCACAGACACACTGAGAGTGGACACAGGGGACGTGTAAATGGTAGTGGGGGTGGTGAGTGCAGGTGAGCGGGGTGTGGTGCTGGGTGTTCTGGTGCGAGTCCTAGTGCCTGTAGCTGTAGTGCATGCAGGTGAGAGTGTAGACGACACTGGGTGGGAGGAGGGAGACGACGAGGAGGGGGACACAGTGGAGGCAGTGGATGTTGCTGTGTCTGTATGTGGGTGATGCTTGTGTGAGTGCCTGTGGGTTGTGTGGTGCTTATGTTTGCCTGAGCTACTTTTGGGTGTTGAGGTGTGTGCATGCTTGTCTGATGGTGTGCTTGGGATAGGCTGGGGTACAGGGGACTGGGTCTGGGTGGAGGAAGTTGGAGGGGGGAGGCTAGACACAGGGACAATGACTGCCATCAGTGCTGAGGCCAGAGATTGCAGGGTTCGATGAAGGGCAGTCTGACCAGAATGAATGCCCTCCAGGAATGCATTACCGTGTTGCAACTCCCTTTCTACACCCTGGATGGCATTCACAATGGTAGACTGCCCAACAGTGAGTGACCTGAGGAGGTCAATGGCCTCCTCACTGAGGGCAGCAGGGGTGGCTGGGGCAGGAGCTGAGGTACCTGGGGCGAAGGTGATGCCCAACCTCCTGGGTGAGCGGGCACGGAGCGAAGGCTGAGGGGCTGCTAGGAGGGCGGTGCTGGTAGGGGGGGTGGCGGCTGTACCTGTAGAAGTGGAGGGCACAGATGGTGCCGTAACAACAAGGGAGCTCCCATCGGCAGACGAGTCTGTGTCGCTGTTTGGTGATCCGGTGACCGACGTGAAGCTACCCTCGCCCTCCGTCCCACTGGTGTATTCAGAGTCTGTGGTGTGGCCCTCCATGGCCATGTGGGATGCAGCTCCCTCGTGCTCCGGTGCCACTGTACCTCCGCCTGATGATGCTGATGCACAAAAGAACAGGGAGAGCACAAAAAGGGGGGGGACAACAACAGAAGAAAGACAGGTTGAGTGCATGGCTTACCGCTACCGTTGGCGGACAATACAGACACAGCAGCCCCCTGCACTACGCCGTGCTCTTGGCCTCTACAGATGCAATTCCTGGGATCTAGCCTACATGGCTATGGTGGACATCTGCACACATAGATGACACAGGGGCATGTATACCTGTACTTGGCACTCTACAGAGGTGGGGTGGAGTGCCACATGGCCTGCATTACGGAGGGGCCTAGCCTACAGAACTCGCCCTGGCCTAGGGAAACCCACAGCCCTCCTCCCCCACCCAGTCCACTCCACTGCGCGCAAAGTCCACTGAATGATGTTGTACTCACCCCCTTGTGTCTGCTGTGATGCCCTCAAGCGCCCATCCAACTCAGGGTAAGCCACCACCAGGATCCGGAACATCAGGGGGGTCATGGTGCGACGGGCACCCCTCCCACGTTGGGAGGCCATCCCCAGCTGAGCCTTTGCCGTCTTCTTGCTCCAACGGCGAATGTCCTCCCATCTTTTACGGCAGTGGGTGCCCCGTCTCTGGTGGCCCCCCAGGGTCCGGACGTCCTTGGCGATGGCACGCCAAATGTCCTTCTGGTGGGTGCTGACCTACATGACCTGTACAGGGGAAGAAGAGAAGTCATTACCAACTGCACCGTCAAAGTGAGTGGCCCCCATCCCTACCCTTGCCATGTGGCACATGCATTCACAGTCCTTCATGGTCGCTGAACTCTGCCCCCTTCCCACTGACATCCAGCCCTCTCCACCCAGCATAGCCCATACAACGTGCTCCCTGTGTACTTACCTGTTGGTCTGGAGGACCGTAGAGTAGCGTGTACTGGGGGAGAACCCCGTCGACTAGCTTCTCCAACTCCTGAGCAGTGAAGGCAGGGGCCCTTTCCCCAGACGCAGCAGCCATTGTCCCTTCCAGACCGAGGTCACAGCAGCACTTGCAGTGTAGGTCCTCTCCTGTTCAAGATCAGGTATCGAGTGATTGAACAGATAGAAAATGGCGATCATCACCGCCGGCGCACTTCATCATTGGCTCCTGGGACCCATAGGGTCCAATGTTAACCAATGCAGCATTGCGCCGCGGTCTACGACGGCCTACCGCGACGGTGTACAACACCAGCGCAGATACCTCACATCCCATTGTCCCACTTTAGAGGTCAGGCAGCCGCCATTTCAGAGGCCCACATGGCTTCATTTACTACTGCGTTACACATACCTAGGCCTACACTCAACACACATACAGGAAGAGTTTTGTATTTGGTGTCGGGTTCTGTGTAGCTGTGGGTACATACCTGGAAATTCGTTGACTCTGTGGTCGCTGTTGTCCTTCTTAGGCACCATCAGCTGGGACATTTGAGGAGATGGCGGAATCCTCCGGTGCACCGACTGCTGGTGGACCTGTTAACAATGGAGGAGCAAAATTTTATCATCACCTACAGGTTTGACCGTGCCACAATACAGGAACTGTGTACCCAGTTGGAGCCAGACCTGATCTCACCAATCCGCCATCCCACAGGAATACCCCCTGAAGTGCAGGTGCTATCAGTGCTCCATTTCCTTGCAAGTGGATCATTTCAAACAACAGTGGCCATGGCATCAGGGATGTCCCAGCCTATGTTTTCCAACGTGTTGTCCAGAGTGTTGTCTGCCCTGCTGAAACATGAAAGGAGCTACATCGTTTTCCCTCAGGTGGAGGATTTGGCTACAGTGAAAGGTAACTTCTATGTCCTGGGACATATCCCCAACATCATAGGTGCTATTGATGGCACCCATGTAGCTCTGCCCCCCCCCCCACCCCCCACAGGAGTGAACAGGTGTACAGGAACCGGAAGAGTTATCATTCCATGAATGTACAGATGGTATGTTTGGCAGACCAGTACATCTCCCAGGTAAATGCTATGTTCCCTGGCTCAGTGCATGACGCCTACATCCTGCGGAATAGCAGCATCCCGTATGTGATGGGTCAACTCCAGAGGCACCGGGTGTGGCTATTAGGGGACTCTGGTTACCCCAACCTGTCCTGGCTATTGACCCCAGTGAGGAATCCCAGGACCAGGGCAGAGGAACACTACAATGAGGCCCATGGGAGGACTAGGAGGGTGATCGAACGTACCTTCGGCCTCCTGAAGGCCAGGTTCAGGTGCCTCCATATGACAGGTGGTTCACTATTCTACTCACCAAGGAAGGTGTGCCAGATCATCATCGCCTGCTCGATGCTTCACAATCTTGCTTTGCGTCGCCAGGTGCCTTTTCTGCAGGAGGATGGTCCAGATGACGGTGTTGTGGCAGCTGTGGACCCTGTGGACAGTGATGAGGAGGAAGCTGAGGAAGAAGACATAGACAACAGGGAGTCAGTCATACAGCAATATTTCCAGTGACACACAGGTGAGAACAATTTTTTTACTATGACATTCACTTTCACACTTCTAACTCTATCCTGTCTGTCAATTAGTAGCAGTATTTGGTAACTGAGTTGTACATTTCCATTACGGTTTCACAGGTGTGGTTACCAACGTGTGTCATCTGCTTGCATTCTTCATGGACTTGTGATGTGTGACATAGGTATGTTGGCATTACAATTGAAAAAGCATTTTGTCACTGTCATTGCTAATACACATTTTCAAAATCACAGACTGACTCCAGATTTTTTTTTGGTCCAAGGGTGTTTATTGAAGTGCTAATTATTGGAGGGGGTGGCAAAATGGTGATGGGTGATGGTGGAGGAATGTCCATGGCAGAGTCCAGTCTATTAGTCTCACAGGTGCACTGCCCACATGGGCATAGGAAGTGGAGCTGGGGCAGTTCCAATCTGGACAGGGTCACAAAGTGAGACAGTGGGAGGACAATCAGGGTGGTCTCATTTCCTGGCAGGGGTCTTGCCATCTTGCTCTGTCCTGTTCCTGGATCTCAGTGACCGCTTGCGGGGTGGTTGTCCATCTGCAGGGGGTGGGGTGCTGGTGTGGTGGTCCTGTGGCGGGGCGTCCTGTCTACTAGCGCCGGCGGAGGTGGTGGGCAGTTCATCGTCCATGCTAGTGTCAGGGGCCCCTTGGAGTGCTGCGGTGTCCCTCATGGTCTTTTGTATGTCCTTCAGCACCCCTACGATGGTGCCCAGGGCGGAGATGATGATTCTGAGCTCCTCCCTGAACCCCAAATACTGTTCGTCCTGCAGGCGCTGGGTCTCCTGAAACTTGGCCAGGACCGTAGCCATCGTCTCCTGGGAATGGTGGTATGCTCCCATGATGAAGGAGAGGGCCTCATGGAGGGTGGGTTCCCTTGGCCTGTCCGCCCCCTGTCGCACAGCAGCCCTCCCAGTTCCCCTGTGTTCCTGTGCCTCCGTCCCCTGGACCATGTGCCCACTACCACTGCCCCCAGGTCCCTGTTGTTGTTGGGGTGATGGGTTACCCTGGGTTCCCTGTAGTGGTGGAAACACCGCTGATTGACGTGTCCTGGGTACGGAGGTATGGGACCGCTGGGTGGGTGATGTGCTGGTGTTACCAGACGGTGGAAGGTCAGTGTTGGGCTGTGCCTGTGCAAGGGGAACCGACTGTCCCGAGGCCCACGATGGTCCGGTCTGGTCATCTGGATCCAGTTGGCCAGAGCTGCTGTCGTCACTGTGGGCCTCTTCTGTGGGTGGAGTGGAGATGGTTGGACCCTCCTGTGTGGTGACGTTACGTAGGGGTCCTGCAGGGGTATAAGAGCATGATTATTGCATGTGTGTGTGTCATGGTGTGCAATGGGTGGGTGTGCGTGTACCCCAGTGCAAGCATTCCTGTGTGGGGGCTTGTATGATGATGGTTGGGTGGTTGTTATGGGTATGTGCAGTGAGCATGCTTTAGTGCTGGGTGTCCATGCTTAGTTGGGTCATGCAGGGCTTGGTGTTGGGATGGGTGGTTTGTGTTATTAGTACATTAGTGAGGAGTTGGAGTGATAGGGGAGGGGGTGAAGGTGGGGGTGTGAGATAGCATGCAGGTAGGGTGGGGGATATGATAGTTAAGATTTGACTTACCAGTGTCCATTCCTCCACCGACTCCTCCGAGGCCCGCTGGATGCATTAAGGTCAAGACCTGCTCCTCCCATGTTGTTAGTTGTGGGGGAGGAGGTGGCGGTCCGCCGCCAGTCTGCTGAATCACGATGTTGTGCCTGGAGACCACTGAACGCACCTTTCCCCGTAGGTCATTCCACCTCTTCCGAATGTCCTCCCGATTTCTTGGGTGCTGTCCCACTGCGTTGACCCTGTCGACGATTCTCCGCCATAGCTCCGTCTTCCTGGCTATGGAGGTGTGCTGCACCTGTGCTCCAAATAGATGTGGCTCTACCTGTAGGATTTCCTCCACCATGACCCTGATCTCCTCCTCGGAAAACCTGGGGTGTCTTTGGCGTGACATGGGGTGGTGTAGGTGATGTATGGGGTGGTGTATGTGTTGATGAGTGTTGTGATGTGTGGTGGTGTGGGGTGATTTGAGCGTGGATGTTGTATGGGTGATGGTGTTGTGTCCCTCTGTATGGTGGGGTTGTCTATTGCTGTAGTCTCTCTCTGGCCTTCGTCTCTAATTTTTGGTCGTAGGGGTTTGTGGGTGATTTGGGTGTGTGTTTTATATTGTGTTGGGTGTGTGAGAGTGTTGTTTGTATGTGTCTCAGGTATGTGTAATTCGAATTGTCCAATGTGGCGGTGTTTTGGAGATGTGTGTGTATTTTGAGCGTGGCGGTGTGTACCGCCAATGGAATACCATGGTTGAAAGACCGCCGTGTGGATTTGTGTGTCGTGATAGCATGGGCTTGTTTCTGTTGGCGTGACGGTGGAGGTTTTGTTTTCGCCAGTTTATCACTGACCTTTGGTGTGGCGGACTTGTGTGGGTGTCTGACTTTCGGCGGATTCCGAGATGTGGGTCATAATAGCTGTGGCAGAATTCCGCGGCGGTGTATTGGCGGTCTTCTGCGCGGCGGTAAGCACCTTTTACCGCCAATGTTGTAATGACTCCCATAGTTTTCTTGAAGCATGGGATGTGAGCCAGCAAAGCAGCAGTGGATCTAAGTGGCCTTGCCGGAACGTGAAATGACATACATTGCGTAAGGAATTTGAGACCCTTATTATGAAGGGCTTTGTGTGCCATACATAAGGCCTTAAAATTGATCCGTTGCTTTATGGGAAGCCAGTGAAAAGAGGCTAATGCAGGTTTGGCCAATATATATCTAGGTGTATTCTTGAGTAGAGATGCAGCCGCGTTTTGCACAACCTGCAATCTCCTTATCACATAGCCAGGGGAACTGAGAAAAAGGGAATTGCCATAATCTAAGCGAGACAGTGTTAAAGCCTGAATAAGAAGTCTTCTGGCAGGAAAAGGTAAAAGAATTAGGATTTCCTCATAGTTCTTAATAGGCCAAAGCAAGATGAAGTGAGCTTTTTGGATTGATGGTATGTTAGAAATGGGGTCCTTGGTTGACAGTCAGGTTACCCCCTGTTCAAGCAAAGACCCTCACTCTAGTCAGGGTAAAAGAGAATCACCCTCAGCTAACCCCTGCTTACCCCCTTGGTAGCTTGGCAGAGCAGTAGGCTTAACCTCAGAGTGCTAGGCGTAAAGTATTTGTACCAACACACACAGTAACTTAATGAAAACACTACAAAATGACACAACACAGGTTTAGAAAAATAGGAAATATTTATCTAAACAAAACAAGACCAAAACGACAAAAATCCACCATACACAAGTCAGGTTATTAATTAAAAATCAAAAAGAGTCTTTAAGTAGTTTTAAAAACACACTAGCGCTGCTAGAGTGAAAATGTACCTGGTGTGCGTCAAAAATAACCCCGCACGGGCGGGCGTGCGTCGAAAATAACTCCGCACGGCGGTACTCGAGTCAAAAATCCAGCCGCACGATGAGTCGAAGATCCAGCCGCGCAGGTTGCGATCTCCCAGCCTCCGTCAGCGATGCTGCGTGTCGTTTCTCCTGCTCCGTGCGTCGATTCTTCGGTCGCGTTTCCTGCGAGCGTCGTTTCTCAGCCGCGGAGCTGGCGGCGCGTCGTTTTTCAGCCGCCGATCGGATTTGCGTCGATCTTTTCCCCGCACAGCGTTCTGTGCGTGGATTTTCTTGTCTTTAGGCTGCCAGCTTCTCCTTTCAGGGTCCCAGGAACTGGATGGGCACCACAGGGCAGAGTAGGAGTCTCTCCAGAGGCTCCATGTGCTGGCAGAGAGAAGTCTTTGCTGTCCCTGAGACTTCAAACAACAGGAGGCAAGCTCTAGATCAAGCCCTTGGAGATTTCTTCTCAAGATGGAAGGCACACAAAGTCCAGTCTTTGCCCTCTTACTCTGGCAGAAGCAGCACTGCAGGAAAGCTCCCCAAAGCACAGTCACAGGCAGGGCAGCACTCCTTCCTCAGCTAACAGCTCTTCTCCAGGCAGAGGTTCCTCTTGATTCCAGAAGTGTTTCTTAAAGTCTGTAGATTTGGGTGCCCTTCTTATACCCATTTTAGTCTTTGAAGTCACCTTTCTTCAAAGGGGACTCACACCTACTTGTGAAATCCTGCCTTGCCCAGGCAAGGCCTCAGACACACACCAGGGGGTTGGAGCCGGCATTGTTAGAGGCAGGCACAGTCCTTTCAGATGAGAGTGACCACTCCACCCCTCCCTCCTAGCAGAGATGGCTAATCAGGAAATGCAGGTTACACCCCAGCTCCCTTTGTGTCACTGTCTGGTGTGAGGTGAAAAACAACCCAACTATCAACTGACCCAGACAGGGAATCCACAAACAAGGGAGAGTCACAGAATGGTTTAAGCAAGAAAATGCTCACTTTCTAAAAGTGGCATTTTCAAACGCACAATCTTAAAATCAACTTTACTAAAAGATGTATTTTTAAATTGTGAGCTCAGGGACCCCAAACTCCACATGTCCATCTACTCTCTAGGGGAATCTACGCTTTAATCATATTTAAAGGTAGCCCCCATATTATCCTATGAGAGAGACAGTCCTTGCAACAGTGAAAAACGAACTTAGCAGTATTTCACTGTCAGGACATATAAACCACATTACTATATGTCCTACCTTATACATACACTGCACCCTGCCCTTGGGGCTACCTAGGGCCTACCTTAGGGGTGCCTTACATGTAAGAAAAGGGAAGGTTTAGGCCTGGCAAGTGGGTACACTTGCCAAGTCGAATTTACAGTGTAAAAATACACACACAGACACTGCAGTGGCAGGTCTGAGACATGATTACAGAGATACTTATGTGGGTGGCACAACCAGTGCTGCAGGCCCACTAGTAGCATTTGATTTACAGGCCCTGGGCACCTCTAGTGCACTTTACTAGGGACTTAACAGTAAAACAAATATGCCAATCATGGAGAACCAATTACGTACATATTTTAAACAGGAGCACTTGCACTTTAGCACTGGTTAGCAGTGGTAAAGTGCCCAGAGTAACAAACACAATAAAATCAGAGTCCAGCACACATCAACAACCTGGGGAACAGAGGCAAAAAGTTAAAGGAGACCACACCAAGGATGGAAAGTCTAACACGTGTCCCCCCCAGCTAAAAGTGGGGAGCAACTACCCAACCTCATGGGAGTTCTCATCACTAAGGCGGAAGAACCTGGACAGACCATCAGCATTGGCGTGCTCTGTACCAGGACGATGTTCCACCGTAAAGTCCATCCCCTGTAGGGAAATGGACCACCTCAACAGTTTTGGATTCTCACCCCTCATCTGCATTAACCATCTGAGGGGCCTGTGGTCGGTCTGAACTCGGAAGTGAGTCCCAAACAAGTAGGGTCTTAGCTTCTTCAGTGCCCAGACCACAGCAAACGCTTCGCGTTCTATGGCACTCCACCTACGTTCCCTGGGTAGTAACCTCCTGCTAATGAAGGCTACGAGTTGATCTAGGCCCTCTTCATTAAGCTGTGAGAGTACTGCTCCAATATCATGCTCTGAGGCGTCTGTTTGCATAACAAACTCCTTGGAGTAGTCAGGTGCCTGCAGCACAGGTGCTGTGCACATGGCAGCCTTCAGGGCATCAAAAGCGTTCTGGCAAGCCTCTGTCCAGATCACTTTCTTGGGTTGCTTCTTGGAAGTCAACTCAGTTAAGGGGGTAACAATGGTACCATATCCCTTAACAAACCTCCGGTAATATCCTGTGAGACCTAAAAAGGCTCTCACTTCAGTCTGGGTCTTGGGAGGCTCCCAAGCCAGAATCGTATCAATCTTAGGCTGTAGGGGTGCCACCTGGCCACTCCCCACCTGGTGTCCTAAGTACACCACAGAACCCTGCCCTATTTGGCACTTGCTCGCCTTAATAGTGAGGCCTGCCTTCTGAAGGGCCTCTAACACTCTCCAGAGGTGTTGCAGGTGTTCCTCCCATGTGGAACTAAACACAGCAATGTCATCCAGGTAGGCGGCACTGAACTCATCCAGTCCTGCCAACACTTGGTTGACCAACCTCTGAAAGGTGGCAGGGGCGTTCTTCATCCCAAAGGGCATCACACTGAAGTGGAAGTGCCCATCTGGGGTAGAGAATGCTGACCTCTTCTTTGCCCCCTCAGTTAAGGCAATCTGCCAGTACCCAGATGTTGAATCAAACGTACTGAGGTACTTGGCAGCTCCTAACCGATCAATGAGCTCATCAGCTCGGCGGATGGGGTGTGCGTCAGTCTTGCTGACCGCATTGAGACCCCGGTAGTCCACACAGAACCTAAGTTCTGGAGTGGCACCAGGAGCAGCAGCCTTTGGGACCAAGACCACTGGGCTGGCCCAAGGACTGCTGGAGCGCTCAATAACCCCTAGGGTTAACATTTTGGAGACTTCCTCCTTAATGCAAGCCCTGACCCTGTCAGTCACCCTGTAAACCTTATGTTTAACAGGTGTACTGTCCCCAGTGTCCACATCATGTGTGCACAGGTGTGTGACTCCTGGGATCAGGGAAAACAGCGAGGCGAACTGTCCCAGCACGTGGCGACAGTCCCTCTGCTGTTCCTCAGTCAGGGAGGGGGAGAGGATCACTCCCACCACAGACCCATCTTTCTCGCCTGCAGACAGGAGGTCAGGAAGAGGCTCAATCTCTTCCTCCACCCCGTCATCTGTCGCTAGGAGCATGGATAGCTCAGTTCGCTCAAAGTGTGGTTTGAGGCGGTTGACATGTAGGACCCTCAAAGGGTTCCTGGGGGATTGCAAGTCTACCAGATAGGTGACCTCGCTCTTTCTTTCCACCACCTCAAAAGGCCCAGTCCACTTATCTTGGAGAGCCCTAGGCTCCACTGGTGCCATGACCCACACTTTTTGTCCAGGCTGAAACTCAACCAGAGTGGCATTCTGGTCGTACCACCGTTTCATATCCTCCTGGCTTGCTTCCAGGTTCTCCTGAGCGAGACTCCTGAAGCGGGAAGTCTGGTTTCTTAGTGCCAGCATGTAGCTAAATACATCCTGGGGTGGTTTACTAGGAGCTTTCTCCAAAGCCTCCTTCACCAGACTGAGCGGTCCCCTCACAGGGTGGCCATAGATGAGCTCAAAGGGGCTAAAGCCAAGTCCCTTTTGAGGCACCTCCCTGTAAGCGAACAGAAGGCATGGCAAGAGGACGTCCCACTTACGCCTCAAGGGCTCTGACAGGCCCTGAATCATGCCTTTCAAGGTGCGGTTGAATCTCTCAACCAGACCATTACTTTGGGGGTGGTAAGGGGTGGTGAACTTGTAGGTTACCCCACACACCTTCCACAGAGACTTCATATAAGTGGATATGAAGTTTGTACCTCTATCAGATACCACCTCCTTGGGGAACCCCATGCGGGTAAAAACCCCCATTAAGGCACGTCCCACCACGGGGGCAGTGACCGACCTTAGAGGAATGGCTTCTGGGTACCGCGTGGCATGGTCCACCAAGACCAGGATGAACCTGTTGCCCATGGCTGTCTTGGGATCCAGAGGCCCCACAATGTCAATTCCTACCCTTTCAAAGGGAGTACTGACTACAGGTAAAGGTTGGAGGGGAGCTTTGCATTTCCCCCCACTCTTGCCACTTGCCTGACAAGTCTGACAAGACCTACAATAAGCAGCTGACATCAAGGGCCAGTAAAAGTGGGAGACAAGCCTCTTATAGGTCTTGTCCTGCCCTAGATGTCCTGCCAAAGGCACATCATGAGCCAAACCCAGTAGGAAGGCCCTGAAGCACTGGGGTACCACCAGCATACGAGCTGACCCAGGCTCAGGAACCTTAGGCTCACTATACAGGAGGCCATCCTCCCAGTAAATCAGGTGAGTACCTGGCGCCTCGCCAGCCGCCTGGGCTGCAGCCTGCTGCCGCAGCCCCTCAAGAGTAGGGCACTCCTTCTGCGCTGTGCAGAAGGCTTCCCTGGTGGGTCCCCCTTCCTGCTGCCACTGTGACAGCTCAGGGACCTCCCCCAGTTCAGCCACCTGTTCCCCTGTAGGCTCCGGGGCATCACCCTCAAGCTCTGCCTCCTCCCAGACCGTGGGAACTTCTGGGGCCGGTTTCCCGCGCCCCGGCCCTTCCTCTTCTTGGCGGTCCCCTGGGCCACTGTTTCAGGCTCCAGGGGCTCTTGACTACCCTGATTGGCTGCCATAGACCGGGTGGATACGCATACCCACCCAGGCAGACCCAACATCTCCAAGTGAGACCTGTGTTCCACCTCCTTCCAAGGGGAATCCTCCAGGTCGTTACCTAGCAAACAATCAACAGGCATGGTTGGACTCACAGCTACTTTCCAGGAACCTGAGACCCCCCCCCATTCAAAGGGAACCTGCGCCACTCTGCAGAGGCACTCAGAGTTGTCTACCGCAACTACTTGGTGAAGTACCCGGGGATCAATCTGCTCTTCAGACACCAGGTGACTCCTCACTGTAGTCACACTGGCTCCTGTGTCTCTCAGAGCCTCTACCCTCTGTCCATTGATGGTCACCCATTGCCTGTACTTCTTAGTGTTATCAGGCACTAGGTTTCTCTGGACCATCTCACTGTCCCCTAGTGAGACAAGGGTAATTTCTGCTGGTTCCCACCCACCTGAAACCAACTCCTCCCCAAGCGCTACACTGGCCAAACCCTGGGACGGTGAACCAGTGGGTGCCGGTGTACTTCTGGGGCATTTGGGGTCCCCCCTCACATGACCCACCTGGTCACATGCATAGCACTTACGTGGGGGACCACCTGCCACTGGCTTCCCTTTGGACAACCATGGCTTCTTTTCACTGGGGGGTTGGGAATCCTTACCCTGGGAATCAGTTTGGGGCCCTTTAGAGAACTCCCCCTGTTTGCCCTGACCCCCCCCTTTCTTCTGAGAGGGACCCTGCCCACCCTTGGCGTGGTCTCCCCCATACCTCTTTTGGACCCTGGTGCTCTCCCAGCAGTCCGCTTCCTGTGCAAGCTTCCTGGGGTCAGTCAGCTTGCTGTCAATGAGGTGCTGGCGCAGCTCTGGAAAACATAAACTGTACAAGTGCTCCCAAGCAATTAAATTGTAAAGCCCCTCATACGTGTTTACCTTACTGCCCTTCACCCAACCATCCAGTGACCTGCAAAAAGAATCAACACATTCCAACCATGTTTGGGATTCCTTCCTCTTGTAGGATCTAAACTTCTCCTTGTACTGCTCAGGGGTGAGACCATACCTGGTAAGTAAGGCCTCCTTCATGACAGGGTAGATGAGATCCTGAGCATCCCCTAAGGCTGTCAGTGTGTCCCTCCCCTCTGCCTCAAAATGCTTCCACAGGGCTGCCCCCCAATGAGCTTCAGGGACCAGGTTCATGTGGAGAGCTGACTCATAACCCTTGAACCACAAGCAGATATCATCATCCCTCTTAAAATCCCTCACAAGGTCTTTTGGGATGTGTACCCTTCTCTCAGGCTGCACTGTAGGATTGCTGCCACCATCCCTACTGGGCTGACTCCTCTGCTCTATCTCTTTTAAACTGAGCTCATGAGCCATTGCTAACTTCCTTTCCTCAATGGCCAGCCTTCTCTGTTCCATCTCTAGACTGAGCTTTTTCAACTCCAATTGGTACTCCCTCTCTGCCTGTCTGTCCTGTAACTCTTCAGGTGTCAGACCCTTGGAGGATACACTGCTACTTGCCCTAGAGACTCTTTCCCTGTGAATAACAGGTCCCCCCACTATACCATTATGTACTGATTGCTCTCCCTCCTCATCCTCATCCTCCTCCTCATCCTCAGTGTGCCCTCCAGTGCTTCTGGTTGTCACCCAGGCCCTCAGCGCCTTTTTCAGCTCATCCTTCTTGGAAGAGCTCTTAATGGGACAACCAAATTTTTTACAAAACTGCTTTAGCTGAGCCTTGTTATAACTATCCAATTGCTTCAGGTCAAAAACAGCTTCAACTGGTGCATCTCCAAGTAGAGACATGATAAAAGGTTAAAAGAGTGCAAAGTTCCAAATGCAGAAAAGCAAGTTCTCAAATGAAGTTCCAGAAAAGTCAATCACCGGATCAGCGAAAAAAGAAACTGAATGCAGAGCAAAAACAGTCCAAATAGAAATAAAACAAAAATCACAAGACTAGTAGTATGTGGTCACGTAGTGGTCTGAACTCAAACAGTAGTGTACACTTAATCACTGTATGTCAAGCACAAATACAAGTCCAAATCCCAACCGCTGATCACCAATGTTAGAAATGGGGTCCTTGGTTGACAGTCAGGTTACCCCCTGTTCAAGCAAAGACCCTCACTCTAGTCAGGGTAAAAGAGAATCACCCTCAGCTAACCCCTGCTTACCCCCTTGGTAGCTTGGCAGAGCAGTAGGCTTAACCTCAGAGTGCTAGGCGTAAAGTATTTGTACCAACACACACAGTAACTTAATGAAAACACTACAAAATGACACAACACAGGTTTAGAAAAATAGGAAATATTTATCTAAACAAAACAAGACCAAAACGACAAAAATCCACCATACACAAGTCAGGTTATTAATTGAAAATCAAAAAGAGTCTTTAAGTAGTTTTAAAAACACACTAGCGCTGCTAGAGTGAAAATGTACCTGGTGTGCGTCAAAAATAACCCCGCACGGGCGGGCGTGCGTCGAAAATAACTCCGCACGGCGGTACTCGAGTCAAAAATCCAGCCGCACGATGAGTCGAAGATCCAGCCACGCAGGTTGCGATCTCCCAGCCTCCGTCAGCGATGCTGCGCGTCGTTTCTCCTGCTCCGTGCATCGATTCTTCGGTCGCGTTTCCTGCGAACGTCGTTTCTCAGCCGCGGAGCTGGCGGCGCGTTGTTTTTCAGCCGCCGATCGGATTCGCGTCGATCTTTTCCCCGCACGGCGTTCTGTGCGTGGATTTTCTTGTCTTTAGGCTGCCAGCTTCTCCTTTCAGGGTCCCAGGAACTGGATGGGCACCACAGGGCAGAGTAGGAGTCTCTCCAGAGGCTCCAGGTGCTGGCAGAGAGAAGTCTTTGCTGTCCCTGAGACTTCAAACAACAGGAGGCAAGCTCTAGATCAAGCCCTTGGAGATTTCTTCTCAAGATGGAAGGCACACAAAGTCCAGTCTTTGCCCTCTTACTCTGGCAGAAGCAGCACTGCAGGAAAGCTCCCCAAAGCACAGTCACAGGCAGGGCAGCACTCCTTCCTCAGCTAACAGCTCTTCTCCAGGCAGAGGTTCCTCTTGATTCCAGAAGTGTTTCTTAAAGTCTGTAGATTTGGGTGCCCTTCTTATACCCATTTTAGTCTTTGAAGTCACCTTTCTTCAAAGGGGACTCACACCTACTTGTGAAATCCTGCCTTGCCCAGGCAAGGCCTCAGACACACACCAGGGGGTTGGAGCCGGCATTGTTAGAGGCAGGCACAGTCCTTTCAGATGAGAGTGACCACTCCACCCCTCCCTCCTAGCAGAGATGGCTAATCAGGAAATGCAGGTTACACCCCAGCTCCCTTTGTGTCACTGTCTGGTGTGAGGTGAAAAACAACCCAACTGTCAACTGACCCAGACAGGGAATCCACAAACAAGGCAGAGTCACAGAATGGTTTAAGCAAGAAAATGCTCACTTTCTAAAAGTGGCATTTTCAAACGCACAATCTTAAAATCAACTTTACTAAAAGATGTATTTTTAAATTGTGAGCTCAGGGACCCCAAACTCCACATGTCCATCTACTCTCTAGGGGAATCTACGCTTTAATCATATTTAAAGGTAGCCCCCATATTATCCTATGAGAGAGACAGTCCTTGCAACAGTGAAAAACGAATTTAGCAGTATTTCACTGTCAGGACATATAAACCACATTACTATATGTCCTACCTTATACATACACTGCACCCTGCCCTTGGGGCTACCTAGGGCCTACCTTAGGGGTGCCTTACATGTAAGAAAAGGGAAGGTTTAGGCCTGGCAAGTGGGTACACTTGCCAAGTCGAATTTACAGTGTAAAAATACACACACAGACACTGCAGTGGCAGGTCTGAGACATGATTACAGAGCTACTTATGTGGGTGGCACAACCAGTGCTGCAGGCCCACTAGTAGCATTTGATTTACAGGCCCTGGGCACCTCTAGTGCACTTTACTAGGGACTTAACAGTAAAACAAATATGCCAATCATGGAGAACCAATTACGTACATATTTTAAACAGGAGCACTTGCACTTTAGCACTGGTTAGCAGTGGTAAAGTGCCCGGAGTAACAAACACAATAAAATCAGAGTCCAGCACACATCAACAACCTGGGGAACAGAGGCAAAAAGTTAAGGGAGACCACGCCAAGGATGAAAAGTCTAACATGGTCCATCGAGAGACGAGGGTCTAGTCAAAACCCTAAGCTCTTTATATTATCTTTAGGGGGGGCGGAAGATTTTTGAAGTCCACCAGGAATGATGCCGGAGAGCTGAAGAGGGCACAATTGCCAACGATCATTACTTCTGACTTTTCATCATTGAATTTAAGTTTAGACTCAGTCATCCATTTAGCTACATCCGCCAAACAGGATGAGAGATTCGATTGGGCAGTATTTCCGGACTTTGAGAGCAACACTACTAACTGAGTATCATCAGCATATGAAACCAAGGAGAGACCATGAGGTTCCCCAATTTTAGCCAGAGGAGAAAGATAGATAATAAAAAGAATGGGGCTCAGCGAGGAGCCCTGCGGAACACTGCAAGTGAGAGAATACGTGTTGGCCAAGAACGAGCGGTTAAGAACTTGAAAGGTTCTGTCTTTCAAGAATGAAGAAAACCATCTTAATACAGTGCCTTCCATTCCTATAGCAGAGAATCTTTGAAGAAGAGTGATGTGATCTACAGTGTCAAATGCGGCAGTAAGATCTAATAAGATAATAGCTGCATGTCCACCGCGGTCTAACAGTTGGCGGGCATTTTCTTTGACCGCTAATAAGGCTGATTCTGTACTGTGCTGAGGTCTAAATCCCATTTGAGAGGAGTGCAGAAGTTCATGATGTTCAAGGAAGCATGTTAGCTGGTTATTGACATGTTTTTCCATTCACTTAGATAGTGAGAAGAGCAATAGGTCTGTAGTTGCTCAGCTGCATGGGGTCGAGTTTAGGCTTTTTCAATAAAGGTTTGACAACAGAATGTCTCAAAGACGGAGGTATGGAGCCGGAAGTTAAGAAATGATTTAAAATGTTTTCAATATGGGAGAGATTATGTTGGGGGCCGATGCTAGTATATGAGGTGGAGCGGGGTTTAGGGGAGATCCCGATTTTATGCAGTGCAAGTAGTTGGTAACAAGAGCCTCAGTCATAGGTTGAAAAACTGAAAATGTGAGACCATTGAGGCTTGAAACTCCTTGTGTAGGTATTGATCTATTTCTTCACCAGGTGTGACTGGGAAGGAAGAATGGATGTCAGTGATCTTCTTTTGGAAGAAGCCTGCCAAGTTATTACTGTGGACAATGGAGGCCTCTGTGGGGATGTCAGAAGAAGGAGTATGAGTGAGTTGCATCCCCTCATCAACCTCTGGGCTGTCTGGGAGGAGAAGCTGGGGAACCCTATACCTGAGAAGGACTGAAAGAGCATACTGGAGAGGGTCCCTAAAGTATTGAGAAATGCTGATTTAAGCTTATAAACCTTTATACCCTGCATGGGGCATATTTCCATTCTGGGTGAATAATTTGACACTTCAGCATGACAAATGTGATATGTCCACGTAGCGATGAGGAGGAGGTGGAATTCATGCACATGTTCTGGTATTGCATGAGGCTTATTGCCTATTGGGAGGAGGGCACTACTGTGCTCACTGAGGTCATAGAGAGGGAGGTCCCCTGCATCCAAGAACACTGCTTATTACATTGGTTTCCCCTGAGTGCTAAAACTAAAGCTACAAGTAGGTTTCAGGACCTAGCTTTCATACTTGTGAAGCGTGAAATTACACAACATTGGAAGACACCAGGGTCCCAGGGTGGTGTTATGGTGGAGAGAACTGTAACAGTGGGCGTGATATGAACGTGCATTGCTGCTCTGAGAAGCCAGGTGTGACGTGGTTCACTAGACATGGACAGAGTCTGGGAGACATTACTAGACTGTATAACACATCCATAACCTTAGCCCTTGGAGGTATCAGAGGAAACCCTTTAAAGCAATGCCAACAGTGAAAG
Organism: Pleurodeles waltl; assembly: GCF_031143425.1. Classification (NCBI taxonomy): domain Eukaryota; kingdom Metazoa; phylum Chordata; class Amphibia; order Caudata; family Salamandridae; genus Pleurodeles; species Pleurodeles waltl. The sequence goes on along the minus strand of NC_090440.1, from coordinate 461,456,393 downwards.
GTCGCATCCCTTAGAACTGTGATCACTGAGATGCTGTGTGACTGATGCACCATTACCACTCCATAGCATTACTTACAGAATCCTGGGGATAGCCTCCACTGCATTGGGTTTGATTAATGTAGAGTTAATACAAGGAATATGTGGTGCAGGGCCACGATGAAGGAGAGGAGATGGGTATATTGTGGGGAGGGGGTGGGCTTAAACGCTCTTGTTATGATATGCATTGAATGTGCATATGCAGATGAGATACTTGAATGTTGCATAACTGACTACAGTTTGATATGAATAATCCAATGAAATCTGTTTAAAAAAAATCATAACATAATATTGAGTGCAGAGTGCATCACTGACACTGTATGTGCTAGAGCACAAATTGGAATATACAAAGACCAGGTTCAGCAAGGAAAACACATGAAGGAAAAAATGTGTGGAGCTGTTGATGTCACTGGGAATACAAAATAGACAATTTGTATTTTACCACATCCTTGCTGAAGAAATGTAATTCATATTAAGCTCCAGGAGAGGAACAAAAATACGTTTATTTAAAAAAAAAAAACATATGAGAGCTTTTGTTCAAATTTGAAGTCAATTTGCGCAGTGGTTACATTAGCAGACAGCCACTTTATTGGGAATCAGTCTACCAAAGAAAGTTGCTGCCTGAAACCAGCTTCTGAAACACTTTTCATAATGCAGTAACTTAGCAGTAAGCACATTCAGTAAAATGTGTTGAAGATATAGCTTCTGGAACTTCGTGATCTCCTCCAAATGTACAAATATACTAGATACAATGAATGAATGCATCAGTTATCGTTTATCAAGCTTCAGGTGATCAGACAGAGGACTGGTCTCAACGGAAGGTGAGTTATGAAGCCCACATGAAGGCGTTAGAGGGTGATATTGTTACCTCAGTTGGATAACTAGCGATGCTCGATCTAATTTATGAAGATTTTGAAGTAGATGAATATAAAATATTAAATAGAAATCGGATTCTAATTAATGGGATGGGTGTTGTTCTGGTGAATCTGTTCGCGATCGAGCACTTGTTTCTCTGTAATGCAGATGTTTAGCTAATGAAATGTTTAGAGATTAGGTGATGCAAAAAAAGAACAATCTCAGGTTACGAGGAAAGATATTGATCACAAAACTGCAATTCCAGCTAAAACACCAAGACTGATAGCCAGTTTGAAGCAACTGATAAGTGAGTAAGGGACATAGCTTTCATAAAGACAAGACGGAGGGCTATTAAAAAAGTTAGTCGAATAGAAACGAGTAGTAGAGTGATAAAACTAAGAGGTATGAGGATAGGTATAAGTGCAAAGAATATGGGGGAAATAAGTAGCACGCTTTCTACGGGTGTGGGTTGGAGAGCTTTGTAGAGAATGGCAACATTCTTCCACCTTAGAGACAGATTTGTAAAAAATGTAGGAGTAAGCAACGTTAAACAAGAGTCTGCAAAGGGAAGGTTCCAAAGGAAAATAAAGTATAGAGGAGGACAAGTATTAGACTGTTTGAGGAAGAGGAATTTGTTTTTGAGATTTTTATCCGTGTATAAAACCTGTAATGATGGCCCATTTTGCACCATAAAACTTGGTACGATTGATGTGTATATAATGGCAAATGTGGGTGCAAGATAAACTCTAATTGGGGGTGACCGTTTGAGCAAGTTTATCTGCTCAAAATGCTTCCTTTTGAGATTCAAGTAAAGAGGTATGAAAACAAATTCATTGAGATCATATGGTATTTTATTTGCAAATAGTGTTTAGGGAAAAACTGAACTTTTACTTAGTTTTTGGTTACCAATGTTAAGCTTCAAACTGGAGACTTAAGGGAAAAGCTTAACAGGTTAAGTAATGAGAATTAATGGAACAAATAGAATCTTAAGAATGATTGCCGCCTATCTTCTAGTCTTAAACTCAAAAGGCAAGATTAGCTTTTGCCTAGATTTGCATGACCTAAATAAATGTGTTTGATATGGCCCGCCATCCTTTGCAAAATATTATGGAAATGATGTTGATGTTAAAGCATAATAAGGTTTTAAGTATTGTACGTGGCACTGCATGAAGATTTGAAACCTTTAGCATTATTCATTAAACCAGAAGATGCATATAGGTATCCAAGGATGTATTTTGGATTAATATACACATCAGCAGTCTTTCAACAAATCATGCATCAGATGTTTAAGATTGTCAAAGAATAACCTGCTTATAGACCACCAATTGTCCATACTAATCAGGGGACAGATTAAACATAAGTGTCACACATGCTAGCCTGTCACTCTTCTGCACGCATGACACTCTCCTGCGGGAATCCAAACTAAAATTTCACTATTATACAGTATTACATGGCTGATATTGGACTCCCCAAAAGTTGCCCTTTTATAGCACGCCTCATGGTGGACATGTCGCACAGGAATATGCCACCTCCCACATATCCTATCACACTGTCCACCACTTCAGTCATTTTAGCTGTATGGTCAACCCTGACCAATTGGGGGATGACCATACTCACCTCAATGCACCTGGCACTACTCCATGACGTGGCAGACTGTGTGAGCCCCTCTACACACACACACAACATTAGCTACAACAGTGCTCGAATCAAACAAGGAATGCATCGTATGACACTGGAGGTAGCCTACTCTCCCTACCCTCTCAGAGTGGCTAGCAGAACTGGCAAGAGTGGCAGACTCCAAACTCTTTATCTACAATCTTAATGAGCAAGTGGAAGTTTACGAGGCTGTCGGGAAACCCTTCCTATGCCACAGTTGCCCACTGAACGTTCCACGTAATCATCTGTGTGGAATAAATGCATAGAGGCTAAACTAAACCCCAGCTCTTTCCTCCTTCCCACCTCACTAGTCCGTCTCATTCGACTGATGCGGCCACAACCCTCCGTGGGTGCGGTGAGCTTATTGGGAATACATAGTGCGCACATAGGAGCCTGACTGGTATGCACTGGCACCTTTCTGCCCATTGCTAGACACCTACCTGAGGCCAAAAGTGGGTGGGCTCCTACACCACCATACTTGTGCAGGGATGGACCCATTGTGGTTATGGAGAAGGATGACTGTAGTTGTATGAGGCCCAGAAGTAACCCGTCATTCTTGCATAAACACGTTGACCGTCCTAGCTGACTGTCCATGGTCAAGGTGCACTAGCACCCTTTGTAAATGATTGCGCTTTGCACGCCTCATCATTCATGATGCTTAACCTGCTTTGATATTGTTGGTTACTTCCTGTATAGTTTTTGCCTACATCCTTGATGTAGACCTCCATATGTGCCATGAAAATGTCAATATCAATAAAGAAGTACTTACAAAAAAAGTATGTCAAAAGCAGCATGTATTTTCAAGACAATTTTCTTGTTTATGGCAATTACAACAATGAACATGGTGTTGCTCTTAATGAGGTCCTGACCATATTAGAAAAGAATGGGTTAACAATTGCAAAGGAACCCAGTTAGGCCCACCGAGTAAAGTATCTTCAATCCTGAGTTGCATTGCGCTGTCAAAGTGATGCATTGGTTCTGAGTTGAGGCAAGGCTGTGGTGCGAGGTCCTGTGTCATAGTTCAGGGCTTGTGATACGAAGTCTAGCTTTGAGGATGCATCATGCAGTCAGGTGGTGCATAGGTTCTGAGGAGCTGTGAGTCTGTGAATCAGAGCCTGGTGTCGAGACTGCTGTTGACGAGGGATGTGAGGGCCTGCACTGAGGATGCATCACACAGCTGAGGTATAAAGAAGCTGCAATGCAATGTGGGTCTTTGCAACAAACCATGCAGCATCAGCAATGCATGTGTCCTGCTCAGAGTTGTACTTCACAGCATAGGAGATGTCAGTTTTACTGGACCCACCGAGACTGGCAGAACACCTTAAGCCCATTTCCAAGGGTCCAGAACTGGGGTTACAGATGGCAGAGTCCAGATGCTGGGATCGAGTTTCTGGAGCCTTCTGTCCCAGAAACTAGTCCTTGGCGTCACTTTTAGGTCCAAGGGATGCAAGTCTAGTCCTTCTCACGCAGACAAGAAGGCAGCAGGTCAACAGAGTGGTAGTCGTGTTTTCCTGTCAGAGTATCCACAGGTCCACAAGTGTACTGAAGAGTTGGTGTCTGAGGCCCTGTTTTTATCCCTTGGTGCCCTTCTTCTGCAAAGTGGGAGAAGCTTCTAAACAGTGGCTTTTAAGTGCAGGAAATTTCTGGACTTCCCTGCTCTGACTCCAAGTTGGCTTCAGTAACAACATGAAGATGATAGGTCCTTTGTGAGAAGGCAAAGCTCTCCCAGTTTAGTTGGAAGTGGAGATGAGCTCAGCTCCACCCCACAGCCGCATCGTGCCAGCAGATGGTCCATTCGGGCACACTTTATCCTTCTCCTGTGTGACTGACTGGGGGGAAATTCACAAAGTCTGTCAGTTACACTCAGTCACATGACCCAAGAGAGGTTGCAGGAACCAAAGGGCTAGGATCAGAAAAATGCCCACTTCCTAACATTGGCATTTTCAAAATTGTAATCAAAACCCCAAATTTAACAGTAAATAAAGTTTTTCATTACAATCCCAGAGACACCAAAAATGAGGTAGCAACCTTCTCCAAATTGGAAATTACATCCTATAAAATGTAGTAAGGCATCCCCATTCTTATCCTATGAGAAAGGTAGGCCTCACAGTAGTGAAAAACAAATGTAGGAGTTTTTCACTAACTAGACTTGTAAAACTTAAAAGTACATATTGAACCTCCTACTCTTCATTACACAGCACTCTGCTTAGGGGCTACCTAATAAAAAGGGAAGTTTAAGGCTTGGCAAGAGGGGGTTATTGGCAAGTCAGCATGGCATTTTAGAAAGGCCTGGGACATGTTTTAGGGTGCTACTTAAGTGGATGTCACAATAAGTGGTGCAGGCCCACTGTTAGCATTTAATTTACAGACCCTGGGTAAAAGACATACCACTCTACCATGGACATATAAGTAAATTAAATATGCCAATTGGGCATAAGTCAATTTTAGCCAGTGTGCACAAGCACTTTAGCACTGGATAGCAGTGGGGAAGTGCACATAGTCCTAAGCTAACACAAGTAAGTTCAGGAAAATGGAGGCGGAGAGGCAAAAAGGTCTGGAGGGGGGAGCCTAGCCTATGGCAGACAGGTCTTACAGTGGTCTGCTGGTGAGTGGCTGTAATATGTTTGTGAATATGTTATGGGAACACATGTCTCTGTGTATAGAGGGACATCAATCTTTGAGTGATTTGTTATCCACTTGAGGGATGGTAAGTCAACACCTAAAATTTTTAACAGCAATTCAAAATGCAAGAATATAGTTGTGGTTTATATGTCCCTGGCTGTATGAATTGTATAATTGAATGAATTTCCCACCAACCAGTGTCATGTGATGAATGAATAAAAAAAGATGTGGACAAAGATATCGGGATATGCAGCATTGCCAAAATGGTGCAAAGATGAATGTTAAAATGTGAATGGATAGATATAGTACTTAGAATGAGGCTCTTAAGAGTTACACATTATGCACATATGAGTTGGCCTAAAGATATAAAAGAAGAGATGATTAAATATTATGATGCAATTGAAGAGTTGTCAATACAAAATGTGATATTTTTTAGGTGGCTTGTTGGTTGATCCTTTTGAGTTTAAAGGAAATATTTTGGATCTGGCCAATGTAAGTCATCCTAACACAACTGGGATGAAACACAGAATCAGAGTTGATTTTTGGTGGGCAGGAGTTGGCAAGTGTGCTGAGAGAAAATGTGAGGCTGTGTTACTTGCTCTTGGAGAAATAAAACCATGATGTCTCCCAAGGAAGAGATAGTTAGACCAGTAGCAGCATTGGGAAAAATAGCTTTAGACATATCAGGGTGGTTTCATCTTGAATGTTTAAGGAATGTGCATCATAATTGTCATAGATCATTATTCTAAGTGGCCTGAATTCAAATTTGTTTCTCAAGCCACTGTGCACTAGTTAAATAAATGTTGATCAATAATAAAAAAAGAAGGGTTACCAACGCAATTCATTATTGATAATGTGGAATAGTTGGTATCCAATGAGATGAAGGATTTTCTGAAGGGAATGAGTGAGAAGAAGTGATGCAGACTTAACCTGATCTTACAGGTTACACTCATAAGAAATTGAGACAAATCTCCCTTTAAAAAGATGAGGCTGAGAAGGCCATGCTCAGTTCTTTTCAACCACTGATGGGAGAAAGTCCTGAAAGAGAAAGCACTGGGAACAATCAGAACTCTAACCAGGGTTCTGGTGTGGGGCCAACAACATGTGGAACATCTAGGAGTGTGCGAAGCGATTTGAGAAAAAGAAGTGAAGAACGGTGCAGAAATGCAGAATGTCAAAGTTTCCAAATTGTTTCAAAATTTAAAGTATTGGAAGATTTTTTGGTAAGACTGCGTAAAGGTAATGTGGAATAGAAGGAAGGTTGTTTTGGTGCCTGCGTGTGTTAGAAACAAATTGACAAACTCTGAAACGAATCCGGGCGTTGAAGAGATTTCCAAACATAGGGCCTGATTATGACCCTGGCGGACGGCGGAGGCCGTCCGCCAAGGTACCGCAGCTGAATGACCGCACTGCGGTCAAAAGACCGCGGCGGCCATTTAGACATTTCCTCTGGGCCCGCCGGCGCTCTCCAAAAGAGCGCCCGCCGGCCCAGAGGAAATGCCCCTGCAACGAGGACGCCGGCTCAGAATTGAGCCGGCGGAGTTGCAGGGGTGCGACGGGTGCAGTTGCACCCGTCGCGTATTTCAGTGTCTGCTTAGCAGACACTGAAATACTTTGCGGGGCCCTCTTACGGGGGCCACGCGGCACCCCCTACCGCCATCCTGTTCCTGGCGGGCGAACCGCCAGGAACAGGATGGCGGTAGGGGGTGTCAGAATCCCCCATGGCGGCGCAGCAAGCTGCGCCGCCATGGGGGATTCTAAGGGCAGCGGTAAACCGGCGGGAGACCGCCGGTTTGCCTCTTCTGACCGCGGCCGAACCGCCGCGGTCAGAATGCCCTGCGGGGCACCGCCGGCCTGTCAGAATCACCCCCTTAATATTGTCTATTCAGCTCAAGAAACCTCCTGTAGTAGATGCAAGACTATGCAATGTACGTTTTCACTTTTCTGTATATTCTTTTCATAAGAAAATCAACTTCAACTGGCCACATAGTTAAACAATTGTTTTAAATTTTCCAGAAGATGTGTTATATATATTAAAATTCCGTGTTTGTTCATGAGTGAGGCAACATTTCATGTTTGCACGATTCAAACTGACCCTCTCTTGCACAGGTCCTAGCATTTTATTCAGCAGAGTAAACTTTCATTTTAACCAATTTGAGTACTCTTGTAAGAGTGGGTATTAGCTGAAATAAACTTAGAAGTGCGTGGAATCTGATTTGAAGGCAGGTAGTGGAAGGGCTCGTGAACTCTCCAGATTGAAGTGGTCTTCCTGAGTTGATTATGTGGATTCTAACCAGAGCTTCGGGCACCGGCACGTATTTATTTAAAAATCAAGCAATGGTGATAACAAGAGATCACAGTTAACACCCATAGATTCTTGTTGGTCGTGATTTCACACAAATATATCAACAAAAGCTAGAGACAAAAACAAATGTTCTGCTCGCTGTTCTAAACTGATGACTAATATGTAAAATCTGCGATAATGCCACGCATGTAGACATAATTACTGCCTTTTTTGTATTACCTTTGATTTCAATGGGTATCCCCAGTGGAAGGCGGAAAAACAAATGTGACTATGGAAACCATTACCATTTCTCTTTAGGCTGCGCGTTGTGTGGCATTTGGGGAAAGTGCTTCTCTGTAATAGCTTGATCCATATTTCGGAGCTATATTTAGTTTAATGTCATATGATGAGTATGATGGTGTAGCAATTAAGGATGCTCACAATGCATTACACATTCCTAATGAATTGCATTTCTTGTAAGAGGTTTGAATGCTTCAGCCTGCCGAACAAGAAGCACTTCTCGATAATTAGATGTGACGTGCCTTGTACGTTTCCATTCTCAGTAGACACAACAAGTTGCTATCCGGCATCTCCAGGGAATTGTAATATTTTTAAACAAAATATAAATACGAATTATAGACCGAAAACCTGTCTTTTTTTGCAGTCTTTTGGAGTGGATGGCAGATACATTGTAATGTGTTTAGTTTCGTTTTTTATTTTTCGGGGTCCTTTTTTCATTAATTTATCTTTTCGTAAGTGTCTTACTGCTGAGCTTAAGGGTATGGGCCCAAACAGAAGTGATTGTGATCCAATGCAAAATCAATTGCAGGTCGTTCCTTGTGATGACATTAGCAGTGAATGTGTAAAATGAAGTGCTTAGGCAAAGAACTTTACATAAAGGGAGTGACATGGGTGGCGGTGGGACGGGGGAAACAATAAACCCACTAACCGTGTTTGTCTCCGCCTCCTGCAACCGCCTCCTGCCACCTCACTTCTCTTCTGGTGTCCCAGCATTCACTGGGACATCAGCACTGGCTCGCTAGCAATCCTAGTGCTGCTTTCATGCTAAACCTAGCATGAAAGCAGTGTCAGGATTGGTCTGAGCAGCTTAGACTGCCACTCAGACACTGCCCTGGGGTCTGTGTAGTTTCAACAACTCGGCTGTCCAACACAGTTGGGTTGGAGAAACCTAAGTGTGCATGTGTGCTTGCCCAGCCTGAGTCGGCTGGCCAAACACACATGCGCACTTAGGTGTACTCTCTCCTCCTCCCTACTCCTCCCTCCCATGGCCCAGCCCCACCACCCTCTTCACACGCTGGCTGAGCCAGCAGATCAAAAATAAAACGATAGTAAGCTATCATTTCAATGTATTTTTTATCTGGTGGCTCTTAGCCTGGGGGGCGACACCCCTCTGCCATTGCAGAGGAGCTGCCCCTGCATAAAGGTTATGTTAGGTGTATTTGTAAAGTGCGCTATCACCTTGAGACTATGCTGGCGCTGAGCAGGTGTGTGTGCCTAGCCCTGCCTTTAGTTGAAAAGCCATATCTTCAGTTTCTTACAATGCTCAAGAAGAGAGGAGGCATATCTGATGTGGAGTGTGAGTCCTGCGGAGAAGAAGTGTTTGGGTGTTTGGTGTAAGGAGATGCAACTGTTTAGGTAGGTGGAGCCTAATTATTGTAGTGGCTTGAATGTACATATGAGGAGTTTGAAATAAACATGTTTGTGTATCGTCAGCCAGTGGAGCTTCCTGAGGTGTAGTGTGATGGTGAATAATGAACTGATTATGAAAACTGAGAATATTTACTTTTGAAGTACCATTACTGATGAACTATGCAGGACTTTAACTGTATCATCAATACTGTGCTTCAATTCCTGTGCATGAATGCACTTATTATAGTTGAACAGTACATATCTTCTCTGTAAAAGTAAAATATGGGAAATGTGTTTATTTCATCCCTTCCTTTATGGATTCATCAGTTCTATGTGACACCAAAATACTGAAAAGTATGGAATGCAACAATACTGATTTCAAAATATTGCCTTGCACAGTATCATTAACGTAAATAGAAGTTGAGTTAGAATAATACAGCTATACTTCCCTATGTATGCTTAGTTTAGTAACATTGTGCAAGTCAATATTCTATAGTCTTTGTTGTTGCACACCAACAACTTTGTGGTCGATATTGTGACATATAGGGATGTTGTGACGATATTCTGCCTTCTGAGTAGATCTCTAAAGGGCAGAACCAGCTCTTCTTAGCAGGACTGGTTCAATTTTACCTCATAAGTAGTACCATTTGTAATAACGATTGAAGGTCTTCACAGTACAGTAAAGCACAATAACCAACAATGAACCACTTTCCACTGATCTGCAAACCTGCAAAAGGACATCAAAGGCCCTTCTCAGTAAAAGATCAGTAGTTTCAATAGGAGGAAAGTCAGTTTGATTCGATTTGCACAAGCAAGAGCCTATGAACGTGTATTTTCCTGATTGCCTGGTCACTTAAAACTTAACTTTTTAAAATCTTTGATTGAGGCTGAACCCTTATTAGAAATGGGGTATTTGATTGGCAGTCAGTTTACCCCCTGTCCAAGCAAGGACCCTCACTCTAGGCAGGGCAAAGGAGGAACAAACCTGGTTAACCCCCACTCAGCCCCTTGGTAGCTTGGCATGAATAGGCAGGCTTAACTCAGAAGCAATGTCTGAAGTATTTGTACCAATAAACACAGGAATTCTGTGAAAACATTACAAAATGGACATCTCACCAGTATAGAAAAGTAGGTCATATTTATCTAAGTCAAACAATACAAAAATGACAAAAATCCAACATACACAAGTTAAAATGTGAATTTTCAAAACAGTAAGAGTCTTACTCCTTTACAAAACAATGAAAATGACGATTTTGCACAAAGTACCTGGTTAGTGCCAAAAACAAAGCCTCACGGGCGAGCGTGCATCGGAAAAGTTAGGGATGCTTCAATTCCTTCCTCGCAAGGGACACTGTGCGTCATTTCTTCTCTGGTCGGGTCAGCGATGCAACGTTTTTCTCCCTTCCAAGAGAGCGATGCGTCGATTTCCAGACAAGGCACCTGGGAACCACATCAAGTTTGGTTGACTTTGTCGCCCAGGGACGATGCATAGATAATCCGGTCGCAAAGTATTAGAAACCCACAATGCATGGGGGTTAGCATCGTTATCAGCTACCACAAGCAGGTGTTGCACGTAGTTTATCCAGCCGCAATGTGATGATCTTCCTTCCGCAGTGAAGGTGGAGCATCGATTTTAGCCGCAAGGCCGAAGGTGTGTCGTTTATTAGCCGCATTGCAGATGGTGCATCGAAGATTTTCCCACACAACATTCTGTGCGTGGATTTTCAGCTCTTGTCTGCCAACTTCATCTTTCAGGTGCCCAGGGACTGAATAGGACACCACTCGGCAGGGCAGAAGTCTCAGCAGAGAGTCCAGAAGTTAGCAGAGGAAGTCTTTGATGGCCCTTAGACTTCAAACCAGGAGACAAACTCAGTTCAAGCCCTTGGAGGTTCTTCTCAAGCAGAAATGCACAACAAAGTCCAGTCTTTGTCCCCTTTCACAGGCAGAAGCAGCAACTGCAGGATAGCCCAACAAAGCACAGTCACAGCAGGAGCAGCACTTCTCTTCAGCTCCTCTCCTTGGCAGAGGTTCCTCTTGGTTCCAGAAGTGATCTGATTTTCGGGGGTTTTGGGTCTAATACATATACCCCTTTCTGCCTTTGAAGTAGGCATGCTTCAAAGGAAAGTCTCTATTGTTTACAAGATCCTACCTTGCCCAGGCCAGGCCCCAGACACACACCAGGAGGTTAGAGACTGCATTGTGAAAGGGCAGGCACAGCCCAATGAGGTGTAAGTGATCCCTCCACTCTAGCACAGATGGCTCATCAGGATATGCAGGCTGCACTCCAGTTCCCTTTGTCTCACTGTCTAGAGGGGATTCACAAATAGCCCAACTGTCAAACTGGCCGATACAGGGAATCCACAAACACGCAGAGTCACAGAATGGTTTAAGCCAGAAAATGTCTACTTTCTAAAAGTGGCATTTTTCAAACTGACAATCTACAAACCAACTTCACTAACAGATTAATGTTGACATTGTGAGTTCATAGACCCCAAACTCCATATTTCTCTCTGCTCTCAAAGGGAATCTGCACTTCAATCAATTTAATAGGCATCCCCGATGTTAACCTATGAGAGAGATAGGCCTTGCAACAGTGAAGACTGAATTTTCACTATTAGGACATGTAACACATATCAGTATATGTCCCACCTTTAACATACCCTGCACCCTGCCCATGGGGCTACCTAGGGCCTACCATAGGGGTGCCTTACATGTATGAAAAGGGAAGGTTTAAGTTTGGCAAACTGGTACACTTGCCAAGTTGAATTGGCAGTTTAAAACTGCACACACAGGCACTGCAGTGGCAGGTTTGAGCCATGTTTGTAGTGCTGCTTATGTGGATGGCACAACCAGTGCTGCAGGCCCACTAGTAGTATTTGATTTACAGGCCCTGGGCACCTCAAGGGCACTATACTAGGGACTTAATAGTAAATCAAATATGGCAATCATGAACAAGCCAATTACACAAGCATTTTACATAGGAGCACCTGCAGTTTAGCAATGATAAAGTGACAAGAGTATGAAAAACAGGAAAAACAGAGTCCAGCCCACATCAGCAACCTGGGAAGCAGAGGCAAAACGTTAGTGGAGACCACACCAAGGATGCCAAGTCTAACAACACTCATCCATATTCCCTGAATGGAATAAACACTGTAGCCTTGAAGCTTGCACTTTGTAGAGTAGCAGAAAAAAGAGATGCTTGATTTGTCAGCACTGCTCCACTGCTCTTGTGAAAGGGCAATGTGCTTTCCATACTTCTACAGTTGCAGGACAAAGCTGGCATGAAGAAGTTCCCCTGTGCCCTAGTCTGAGATGCCATCCTTTCTCTGGTCCATCTTTGTGGATCCAAAGCATCTAAGGCATAGCATCATCATCATTCAGGGACCAGACTATCAGAACTCCAGAGACTGTGGAGCTGCCAAATAAACTTGGGTCACTCATGTCACAGTGGAGAATTGTCCAAGGTGAACATGAAAGAGAATCCAAGGTGGTTAAAGATGGTACAGCAGGTCCCTTTCAGAAGGAGTGTGATTCATGTATTAGAATAGTGGCAGAGTGGAATACACAGGGTGGTGGTCGAGGATTCTCCCTGTGACTAAAGGATGCCAATATCTGTGCCAGGATAATGAATACTCGAAAGAAGCACACTCAAAATGCCCAACTTGTGGCAGCACCAACTCTGTACTGTCATGAAAAGAGACTTCTTCTTCCCAAACGATAGAAGGGAATCAGGGAGAGTACTACCAGGAAGGAGACTTGGAACAACACAAGACTGTAATCGTGAATACAGCATATATCTGAATGTGTTATTCTCACTTTTACTATATGCTAATTACCCTGCTGGACAATAAATTGCTCTCCTGAATAATCTACGGATACTTAGCTCCTTGTGTAACTTGAATAATTCATACATACTTTCCGGAACAAATATTAGTACTTTGCATTCATCAAATGCTTTGCTTTAAGTTCTTTTGTGAAGTAAAAAATCGTTCAGTCTTGCGGATTATGTCCAAAGGAGGAAATTGTTTAGCTTCAGCAACCTCAAGCTTAATTCACAAATGGGTCTTGCAATCACTCTCAAATCTTAAACTTTCTATGAGGTTAGAAGTCTTCCCTTGCAACCATTTTAGCCTTTTACCAAGTAGAAATATTTGGTAATGCATTCCTAACTCTCTTCCTCAGAGTTGCAAATATTTATATCAAAATTCTGTCTCCTTAAAATCATGATTGGGGTTTATCATGAATTACCATGATTCACACAAAATACAAGAAATCAACAGGAATCTAAGAATCAGCAGAACTTCAGGAAAGAAAGCTGCACAGCCATGCACCTCTTCTGGAAACAATTTTGTAGAAAGACAGGGGACACATATCCTATCGGTTTCCAAAATCATGAGCAATGTTGTTAGGGAATAGTCTATATTAGCACAAGATGTATGCCAAGACTTAATGACCCCAAGATGTGGTCATTGGGTGCAGGAATTTCAAAAGTATTTGTTTCTGGACACAACCTTTCCTTCAACATCTTCACAAATAGACCCCCAAGAAATGGACATGGCCACACAATAGACTTTTGAAAAGCGTCACTGTCACACAAGCACTATCACAAAGTTGCAACACAATTGTGACTAAGGGGTGCAAGAGTACCTGGAAGGACAAGAGGAGCTTTCCATTTGCCCACACCTGCCAGTACACATCGCCCAAAGTCCATCCCCGCAGTATTTATAAGAGCATTTCATCTAGATACCATATGGGTTGCATCAGTGTGTTCCTATGACCTTGTGGCCCGTATCCTAGGCAAAAATAAACAGATGCCACAGGTTTACTTTGTGCTTTGTAACAACTTTAATTCTCCTAATCTCATACTCTGGGTTTCCATTTACCATGACCAGTGTAGGTTTTTTTTAATGTCACACTAAGTACTTTAACAAAAGGTCACGGATACTGAAGCAGCACACATCATGGATGAAGGCCATACACTGAATAGAACCATGAAGACAAAGTCAAATGACCAGGCTTCCTAAAGCTGAACAGTGATCCTGGATGCAAGTTCACAGTTGTTGGGTGACCATATTATTTTTGAAGCTTTATTAAAAAAAGTGATACAAGTTCCTGGGTTGAATCTAAACTATTCAAAACTATAAATTGTGCCATTTTAGTAAGTCTGTCTACCACAACCAAAGTGGTGTCTTTACCTTCACCACATTGAAGATCAGAAAGAGATCCCTTGAAAGGCTTGCTTGCGAGTTGGTAGAGAACTAAGATAACATCATGTTTTGAATTGTGCTGCATTTGGTCAAATGCATATAACACATTAGCCATCAGAGTTTGTGAGCAAATGTTTTGAGAGTCAGAGTTTACCCAGAATGTCTCATCATGAGTGATTCAACAAAATTGGAAGATTTTCATTTTTAATTCATTGGTTGGAATAAAATTCTTCATGTATCGACTAAGTCTTTTTCTTCCTTTTCGTATACTAGTGTCTGTTGTGGCATGGCTACTTTGATACATTTTTAAAAAGGCATGCACTTGAATTCTGTGATATCATGTGCACTTATTCATTGGAATATTCTTCACATTGAAAGGTGGGAAAACTGTGGTTTCTGAGAATGTTGAGGGGCGGTTGGAGAGTACACAGTTGAAGATTGTGAGATTGAATACTTTATTATGATTGAGAAGTTTAATCTGAAACCCTCATAAAGACCTGCTTGAAGCCATCAACGGATCAATGTACTTCTTTAGAATGGTGGCAAGCTTTTTTTGAGATCCCAGGAGGTTTAAAGATGCTTGTACTGAGCAACACCTCAACACCTTCAACATGGGTGTAACAATATCAGAGCTCCTAACAGGAAAGATAGTCACATCTATTCTGCTTGTCATTTACAAAGGCTATTTTGTTGGTGTGTCTAAATCATATTTCTTCAAGACTCCTGTAATTTCAAATTATATTGTGATGTTGTAGGAAAGTCCTCCTTTTTTTGCCTGATCACCCACACTCTTTTTGGATAGGTACTGGTGGTTACTGACTCTTGGCTGTGCCCTGGGTACTGCCAACCAGTCCCAGGGCCTGTGCTCTGTGTAAAATGGATATGCAAATTAGGCTAATTATAATTGGCTAAGTTAACCTACCTATAAGTCCCTAGTATATGGTAGGGCATGTAGGTTTAGGGACCACAGCATAGGTGGTGCACACCTAGGTGCACTGCTGAGGTGCCCAGTGTCATTTTAAAAGCAAGCCTGCCTTGCTGGCTGCTTTTAAATTAAAGTTATATGCAAATTCGACTTTGGAATTAAAGGTACTTCCAAAGTCTTAAACTACCTTATTTTTACATATAAGTCACCCCTAAGGTGTGCCCTATGTGCCCCTAGGGCTGGGTGCCATGTAACTATAAGCAGGGACTTTATAAAAATAGATTTATAAGCCCTGGTGAGGTAAAAACAGCCAAATTCGTTTTTCCCTCACTGAAGTAAATGGCCTTCATAGGCTAGAATGGGCAGACTTTATTTTAAATTTTAAAGTCTCCTTAAATGTTACATACCAAGAATTTGGTATCAAATTAATTGTTGTAATAAATCCCACAACTTCCAGTTGTTGGAGTTTATATAACTTGTTCAGGTAAAAAGTTTAGACTTTACCTAAAAAGTTGCCAATTTCAGCTCTGCATTGTTTTTTGCTGCTGTGCTCTGATTGGCCAGCCTGCAGCAGCTTCTGCCAGGCTACTTTGATGAGGTGTGAAGTGGCCTGGCTTCACACAAAGGAATGTGCTTGGGGGAGAGAATCTCCCCTCAGCAGATGGTGAGGCAGGAAGGGGGAGGGCTGCCAAACTGGTCTTCAAAGGCAGAGAAGGACATCTGGAGCACCCAGCCACACCCCCACATCCTGCAACCCCAGACAGCTAGGTGCCCCCTTGATTAGATTAGGAGAGGGCAGGAGAGGGGTGTGTTTATGATTTTTAGCCACACCAGTGGGTGGGCTCAGCCAGATGTAACCTCCAAAAATCAGATTCAGCCATGTTGGATTTTTAGAGACTGTTGCCTTTTGGGATGGATTTTTGCCACACTTCCCAGGAAGTGGTCATCACAGGGGGACGACCCTGTACCTGATTGGAGAACCAGGGCCCCCCTGCTTTTCACCCAGGAGCAAGGATAAAACTGGCAGACCTGCCCCCACACCTCAGATCCCCGCCAACTTTCAAGAAGAAGGAACTTAAGGAGAAGAAGGACGGCCCTGCTGGACCCCTGGCCTGCACCTGGACCCTGCACTCAGAAGGACTGCACCAGCTGCACACTTGGGCTTCACCACAAGAAGGACTTTGCCTGGCTTCAACTGGTTCAAGGAGGGACTCCCTGTTTGCTACAGGTGAAAAATTGCTAAACCAGAGTCCCCTGCACCAACTCCTGAAGAAAGCGACCAGCTGACCACTGTCCAGTGGCCAAAAAGGAGTTTGCGCCAGGTGCATTCTGGGAGTTGAAGTCCGCACCCCCCAAGGACCATCACAGAACTTCTGGACCCTTGGGGTGAGCTGTGGACCCCAAAAGAACCTTAAAAGAACATCTGGGTGAAGCCCCAGAAGTTTGGAGAAGATTTGACAAATTTTGTAAAAAAGCTCCAGAGAGGGACCGACCCGCCGCGGAAATTCTAGCCGGCTTGCCTCAACCGCGACCCGGCCTGACTTCGTGGTTCGTCCCGGTAAAGAAAAACATCCGAAAAAGAGACTAAGTCCGAACGTAAAAAGTTGACCGGGACCTCCCAGCCATCGTATCCGAGAAGGGCTCGTATCAAGGACGTCGGATCAAGATCCAGGTTTACCCCGGTCGAAGGATTTTCATCTCGAAAAAACGACTAAGTCCGAAGGTAGAAATCACCACTGAGGAAACCCACATCGCGTATCCGGACAAGGGCTCCAGGAGGTCGGATTCAACTGGCAGGTTCGTCCCGGTGAAGAAAAAACATCAAAATAAAGACTAAGTCAGAAGGTAACTTTTCAACCGAGGCCTCCCGCGACTTGTAGCCGAGCAGGGCTCCATTGCGGTCGGCCTGAAACTTTGACTTTGTCCCGGTCCTGGTGCAACCAGATGACCCAATTGGCGCTTTTTGTTTCTAAGCGCTAGAAAAATAATAATACCTTAAAAATTCATATCTCCGGTTCCCCTGAACCGATTTTAATCGTTTTTGTGTCATTTTAAAGATAAAAATATAAACTATTTTTATAAATTGGTTTTGGATTTTTAAACTGTTTCCTGTGTTTTATTTAATTACTGTTTTGTGATATTTGAATGCTTTACACACTGTCTCCTAAGTTAAGCCTTGACGCTCGTTGCCAAGCTACCAAGGGTTGAGCTGGGATTAATTTACTGAGACCTAACTGTACCTAGGTGGAGGTTAGTGGCTTGTTGCTAGGTGTAGGTACCTACCTGCCCTTACCAATAACCCATTTTCCAACATTTTTGGTGGCAGCGGTGGGATCCTGTACTTGTGTTCAGTATCACGTTACAGTTTAAGTAAAACAAATTAAAAATCCTTTAAATTGTCTTAGTGCAAAAATTATTTTTTTTAATTTTTAATTTTTAATTTTTAATTTTTTTATTAATTATTAATTTGGATTAATTTCAATTATTGAATTTTTGTAATTTTTCTAAATTCTTGTTTCCAACTTTTGCAAAAAGTTTTTGTTGACACAAAACTAGGGAACCATGGAGCTTGATCTGGCTAGCCTACCCACACTGACAGTAGTCCAGCTTAGGGGGTTGTGCATTGAAAGAGGGTTGCCTGCAACCACAGAACTCAGGAAGCAAATCCTGATTAAATCCCTGACAGCATGGGCTGAGGCCCAAGAGGTAGAGACAGAGGAAGCTCCAGAGGTGGAAGAAAAAGGGGAAGATGCTAACTCTAACCACTCAGGGGAGGGAAGGCATCCGAGCCTAAGTGAGGAAGAGGAAGAACGGTCCTCAGTAGATACAGTCACTAGGGGCAGGCCCAAAGCTAGTGGCAGGAAGGGGGTCCCTTCAGGAGGAGAGTACCCATCCATCAGAGAAAGAGAGCTGGAGGCCCAGCTAGCATACATAGCTTTGGAAGCAGAGAAGCTGGCCCTAGAAAAGAAAAAGTGGGCAAGCAAAGAGAAAAGAGATGGTGGCAGAGATAAAGAGGCTGAGGTGTCCCTGGGTGGGGGTTTTGCCCCCAGATTACCCAAAGGGGTGGTTCCTGCCTATGTAGAGGGGGATGACATAGATAAGTGGCTGGGGGCCTTTGAGAGGGCCCTCCAGATGAGGAAAGTCAAGCCTCAGTACTGGGGTTCACTTCTTTGGGAGTTAGTTCCCAACTCTGGGAGGGATAGGCTCCTAACCATGAGTGGGGAGGATGCAGACTCATACCCCAGTATGAAGAGTTGCTTGACTAAAAAGTTTGGTCTGACCCCAGAGCAGTATAGGCTCAAGTTTAGGGACACCCAAAAGACAAGCACCCAGTCCTGGGTGGACTTTGTGGACATTTCAGTAAAGGTACTGGAGGGCTGGATACAGGGCAACAGGGTAAGTACCTTTGAGGGGCTGTACAATTTGATTATGAGGGAGCACCTTCTAACTAATTGTGTCCAAGAGAGGCTCCGCCAGTATCTAGTAGACTCTAGGTTGACCAACCCCAGAGAGCTGGGGGAGGCAGCAGATGACTGGTTAAGAACTAGGGTTAACCAGAAACCCCCAGGGGGTGATCAGAAAAAGGGAGGACATGGTTCTTCTCAGGGGAAGAACCAGGGGAAAGATGATAAAAAGCCCAAAGAGTCCTCACAAGAGTCCCCAAAAACTTCTCAGGGAGGGGGAGCCCCGAGCCAATTCACTTTTAAAGGGAAAGGGTATCAGGGAAAGAATTTTGATCCTGCTAAAGCAGGAAGGTTTCAGGAGCTTGCTAAAGCCGGCAAGTGTTTTGATTGTCATCAACCTGGACATAAAAGAGGAGATGCTATCTGCTCCAAGAAGCCCCCCACTGGTGGGCAATCCCAGGGGATTGCTAATGTAGGGTTGGGGGTGGAAGTTGGCCCAGGGGTGGAATCAGGGTACACTGAAGTCACCTTAGTATCCGTGGGTGGGGTGGACATTGCAACTATGGCCACCTTACCTCCCATCATGGAGAGGTATAGGCAGAGGCCTAAAGTCAATGGGACTGAAGTGGAAGCTCTGAGAGATACAGGAGCCAGTGTGACAATGGTCACAGAAAAGCTGGTTTCTCCAGAGCAGGTCTTACCTGGTGTCTTCCACCAGGTGACTTATGCAGATACCAGAACCAAACTCCATCCCATGGCTATGGTGAGTCTGGAATGGGGAGGTGTGACTGGCCCTAAAAAGGTAGCTGTAGCTCCTGCACCTCCCAGTAGAGTGTCTGCTGGGAAATGATCTTGAAGCATCTGAATGGTCAGAAGTGGAGAGAAGGGTCCATGCACAGATGCTGGACCTCCCTGAATGGGTGTGTGCTGTGACCAGGTCACAGGCAGCACAACAGGGAAATGCTGGACACTTGGACCCTGGAACAATGGGCCAAGCCTCCAAGAAAAAGAGAAAGGGCACTGGGTCTGGATTGCCAGCCCCAACAAGTACAGAGGGTCAGGAAGAATCCAACCCTGAGGGGGAGGATCTGAACTCTGAGGGAGGGACACTTTCCATGCAAACTATGCCTGACTTGGCAGAACTGCAAGGGGCAGGTGGGCCCACCAGAGAAGATTTGTGCCAGGGACAAAGAGAGTGTCCCACTCTTGAGGGCCTGAGGCAGACTGCTGCCAGGCAAGAACAAGGGGATACCAGTGGGTCCCACAAGGTTTACTGGGAGGATGGAGTTCTCTACACTGAGGCAAGGGCCCTCAAACCAGGGGCTACTAGGAGAGTAGTGGTCCCCCAGAAGTATAGAGAATTCCTCCTTACCTTAAGCCATGATATCCCCTTAGCTGGTCATTTGGGACAGACCAAGACCTGGAACAGGCTGGTCAACCATTTTTATTGGCCCCAAATGTCAGAAAAAGTCAGGGAGTTTTGCAGCTCCTGTGTCACCTGTCAAGCCAGTGGCAAGACAGGAGGCAAACCAAAGGCTCCCCTGATACCACTGCCAGTGGTTGGGACTCCCTTTGAGCGGGTGGGGATTGACATTGTTGGTCCCCTAGACCCACCAACTGCTTCAGGTAACAGGTACATTGTGGTGGTAGTGGACCATGCCACCAGGTACCCTGAGGCAATACCCCTCCGGACAGTCACTGCTCCCACAGTGGCTAGGGCCCTACTTGGTGTGTTCACCAGAGTGGGATTCCCAAAGGAGGTGGTCTCAGATAGGGGCACAAACTTTATGTCAGCCTATCTGAAAGCCATGTGGGATGAGTGTGGTGTTACTTATAAGTTCACTACCCCCTACCACCCACAGACCAATGGTCTTGTGGAAAGATTTAATAAGACCCTGAAGGGCATGATCATGGGTTTGTCTGACAAACTCAGGAGGAGATGGGATGTCCTCCTCCCATGCCTGCTGTTTGCCTACAGAGAGGTGCCACAGAAGGGGGTTGGATTCAGCCCCTTTGAGTTACTGTTTGGGCACCCTGTAAGAGGCCCATTGTGCTTGGTGAGAGAGTCTTGGGAAAAGCCTCTCAAAGAATCCAAGGAGAATGTGCTAGATTATGTACTGGGCCTGCGGTCACGCATGGCTGAGTATATGAAGAAGGCAAGCAGAAACCTGGAGGCCAGCCAGGAGCTCATGAAGCTCTGGCATGATCAAAAGGCTACCCTGCCTGAGTATCACCCAGGACAGCTGGTGTGGGTTTTGGAGCCCATGGCTCCTAGGGCACTACAGGCCAAGTGGACTGGGCCCTATCCAATTCTGGAGAAAAAAGGTGAGGTCACATACTTGGTGGACCTTGGCACCCCCAGGAATCCTCACAGGATCCTGCATGTTAACAGGATGAAACCCCACCAGGACAGGGCAGACATGACCATGCTAATGGTCACTGATGAAGGGAAGGAGGAGGAGGGTGAACCTCTGCCAGACCTCCTGTCCTCAAAGGCAAAAGATGGGTCAGTGGAGGGAGTGGTACTCTCTCCCAAATTGACAGACCAGCAACAAAAAGACTGTAAGCAAGTTTTGGGACAGTTTGCTAGTCTGTTCTCCCTGACCCCAGGACTCACCAATTGGTGTGTCTATGATGTTGACACTGGTGACAGCTTGCCTGTCAAGAACAAGCTGTACAGGCTGTCTGACCAGGTCAAGGCCAACATCAAAGCTGAAGTGGCTAAGATGTTGGACCTCAAGGTAATTGAGCCCTCTGATAGTCCTTGGTCCAGTCCAGTGGTACTGGTGCCCAAAGCTAATCCCCAAGGTGGGAAGAAAGAATTGAGATTCTGTGTGGACTACAGAGGTCTAAACGCAGTCACTAGGACTGATGCTCACCCCATACCTAGAGCTGATGAGCTCATTGACAGGTTGGGGGCTGCCAAATTCCTGAGCACATTTGATCTGACCTCAGGATATTGGCAGATTGCCTTAAGTCCAAGAGCTAAGGAGAGGTCAGCATTTTCCACACCAGAGGGCCACTTTCAGTTCAAGGTGATGCCCTTTGGCATGAAAAATGCTCCTGCCACCTTCCAACGGTTGGTGAACAGAGTCCTATCTGGGTTGGAATCTTTCAGTGCAGCTTATCTAGATGATATAGCTGTATTTAGTTCCACCTGGAAGGACCACCTGGTCCACCTGAAGGAAGTGCTTCAGGCCCTGCTTCAAGCAGGCCTGACTATCAAGGCAAGCAAGTGCCAGATAGGGCAAAGCTCTGTTGTGTACCTGGGCCACCTTGTTGGTGGAGGCCATGTACAACCTCTCCAGCCCAAGATCCATACTATCCTGGATTGGGAGGCTCCAAAAACCCAGACTCAGGTCAGGGCCTTTCTTGGCCTGACTGGGTACTACAGGAGGTTTGTTAAGAATTTTGGGACCATAGTGGCCCCTCTGACTGAGCTTACCTCCAAGAAACAGCCCAAGAAGGTCATTTGGACCCCAGAGTGTCAGAAAGCTTTTGACACCCTAAAACAGGCTATGTGTTCAGCACCAGTGTTACTGGCCCCTTACTATAGCAAGGAGTTTGTAGTGCAAACAGATGCTTCAGAGGAAGGGATTGGGGCAGTGTTAGCACAAGTTAATGAAGAGGGCCATGATCACCCAGTTGCCTTCATCAGCAGGCGACTACTCCCCAGAGAGAAAAAATGGAGTGCCATTGAGAGGGAGGCCTTTGCTGTGGTCTGGTCCCTGAAGAAGTTGAGGCCTTACTTGTTTGGCACTCACTTCCGTGTACAAACTGACCACAGACCTCTCAGATGGTTGATGCAGATGAGGGGGGAAAACCCAAAACTGTTAAGGTGGTCCATTTCCCTACAGGGGATGGACTTCACAGTGGAGCACAGACCTGGGACTGCCCATGCCAATGCAGATGGCCTTTCCAGGTTTTTCCACTTAGCTGATGAGGACTACCAGGGTGTAGGTTAGTACCCATCACCTTTCATCTGGGGGGGGGGGGCAGTGTAGGAAAGTCCTCCTTTTTTTGCCTGATCACCCCCACTCTTTTTGGATAGGTACTGGTGGTTACTGACTCTTGGCTGTGCCCTGGGTACTGCCAACCAGTCCCAGGGCCTGTGCTCTGTGTAAAATGGATATGCAAATTAGGCTAATTATAATTGGCTAAGTTAACCTACCTATAAGTCCCTAGTATATGGTAGGGCATGTAGGTTTAGGGACCACAGCATAGGTGGTGCACACCTAGGTGTACTGCTGAGGTGCCCAGTGTAATTTTAAAAGCAAGCCTGCCTTGCTGGCTGCTTTTAAATTAAAGTTATATGCAAATTCGACTTTGGAATTAAAGGTACTTTCAAAGTCTTAAACTACCTTATTTTTACATATAAGTCACCCCTAAGGTGTGCCCTATGTGCCCCTAGGGCTGGGTGCCATGTAACTATAAGCAGGGACTTTATAAAAATAGATGTATAAGCCCTGGTGAGGTTAAAAACAGCCAAATTCGTTTTTCCCTCATTGAAGTAAATGGCCTTCATAGGCTAGAATGGGCAGACTTTATTTTAAAATTTAAAGTCTCCTTAAATGTTACATACCAAGAATTTGGTATCAAATTAATTGTTGTAATAAATCCCACAACTTCCAGTTGTTGGATTTTATATAACTTGTTCAGGTAAAAAGTTTAGACTTTACCTAAAAAGTTGCCAATTTCAGCTCTGCATTGTTTTTGCTGCTGTGCTCTGATTGGCCAGCCTGCAGCAGCTTCTGCCAGGCTACTTTGATGAGGTGTGAAGTGGCCTGGCTTCACACAAAGGAATGTGCTTGGGGGAGAGAATCTCCCCTCAGCAGATGGTGAGGCAGGAAGGGGGAGGGCTGCCAAACTGGTCTTCAAAGGCAGAGAAGGACATCTGGAGCACCCAGCAACACCCCCACATCCTGCAACCCCAGACAGCTAGGTGCCCCCTTGATTAGATTAGGAGAGGGCAGGAGAGGGGTGTGTTTATGATTTTTAGCCACACCAGTGGGTGGGCTCAGCCAGATGTAACCTCCAAAAATCAGATTCAGCCATGTTGGATTTTTAGAGACTGTTGCCTTTTGGGATGGATTTTTGCCACACTTCCCAGGAAGTGGTCATCACAGGGGACGACCCTGTACCTGATTGGAGAACCAGGGCCCCCCTGCTTTTCACCCAGGAGCAAGGATAAAACTGGCAGACCTGCCCCCACACCTCAGATCCCCGCCAACTTTCAAGAAGAAGGAACTTAAGGAGAAGAAGGACTGCCCTGCTGGACCCCTGGCCTGCACCTGGACCCTGCACTCAGAAGGACTGCACCAGCTGCACACTTGGGCTTCACCACAAGAAGGACTTTGCCTGGCTTCAACTGGTTCAAGGAGGGACTCCCTGTTTGCTACAGGTGAAAAATTGCTACCCAGAGTCCCCTGCACCAACTCCTAAAAAAGAGACCAGTTGACCACTGCCCAGTGGCCAAAAAGGAGTTTGCGCCAGGTGCATTCTGGGAGTTGAAGTCCGCACCCCCCAAGGACCATCACAGAACTTCTGGACCCTTGGGGTGAGCTGTGGACCCCAAAAGAACCTTAAAAGAACATCTGGGTGAAGCCCCAGAAGTTTGGAGAAGATTTGACAAATTTTGTAAAAAAGCTCCAGAGAGGGACCGACCCGCCGCGGAAATTCTAGCCGGCTTGCCTCAACCGCGACCCGGCCTGACTTCGTGGTTCGTCCCGGTAAAGAAAAACATCCGAAAAAGAGACTAAGTCCGAACGTAAAAAGTTGACCGGGACCTCCCAGCCATCGTATCCGAGAAGGGCTCGTATCAAGGACGTCGGATCAAGATCCAGGTTTACCCCGGTCGAAGGATTATCATCTCGAAAAAACGACTAAGTCCGAAGGTAGAAATCACCACTGAGGAAACCCACATCGCGTATCCGGACAAGGGCTCCAGGAGGTCGGATTCAACTGGCAGGTTCGTCCCGGTGAAGAAAAAACATCAAAATAAAGACTAAATCAGAAGGTAACTTTTCAACCGAGGCCTCCCGCGACTTGTAGCCGAGCAGGGCTCCATCGCGGTCGGCCTGAAACTTTGACTTTGTCCCGGTCCTGGTGCAACCAGATGACCCGATTGGCGCTTTTTGTTTCTAAGCGCTAGAAAAATAATAATACCTTAAAAATTCATATCTCCGGTTCCCCTGAACCGATTTTAATCGTTTTTGTGTCATTTTAAAGATAAAAATATAAACTATTTTTATAAATTGGTTTTGGATTTTTAAACTGTTTCCTGTGTTTTATTTAATTACTGTTTTGTGATATTTGAATGCTTTACACACTGTCTCCTAAGTTAAGCCTTGACGCTCGTTGCCAAGCTACCAAGGGTTGAGCTGGGATTAATTTACTGAGACCTAACTGTACCTAGGTGGAGGTTAGTGGCTTGTTGCTAGGTGTAGGTACCTACCAGCCCTTACCAATAACCCATTTTCCAACAGATGTGCTTTCACCTGACCTGCCAGCACTTGTTGAATGTTAGGAATCGCCTTACACTATTGGGATTGGTGAGCCTTAAGCACAGTATGCCTAACTTCTGGAAGTGGCTTGGAAATTTCATGTACTGTCTGTGTGAATGCAGGGAGTTTCTCTGAAAGACCACATGTAAATGCACGTTTACTCATATCCCTGTAGACTTCATGAGCAACCTTGATGTTGTCAGGAATTATCTTACCTCTGTCATTAGTCAGCATGAGTTTCCTCATGTTCTCGATTGGATGCGTTATACTAACACACAGCTTTTGGGAGAATCAGGATGCATCATTGCATCAGGGATGCACCTCATGCCCATGTCCTAATGCTACATATGTGAGACAAATAACAGGAAGCCATTTAGAAGATTTACCAGCATTTTGGGTTATTCAAGTTTGTGTGGAGAGTATTGTTTTGTATGAGTGTGAGCAATAAGTCTTTTAATCCTGAAGAAAATGTTAAGGTAACAGTTTTGTTTCAAAGGAGGACATCTAAGTAACAAGGATTTTATCTTCTTTACAATGTGATGAGTTTAATTTCTTCAGTTTTAGTATTTTGTGTGTCGTGTCATTGTAGCTGGCTTCTCTGGATCTCTCTTGGAAATGTACTTACTCATCAAGAGTACCAGTGTTTTTAGGTACTGAAGTAAGTAGTCAAGTGTGGTGTTACTATTCAACTTGGGTGCTATATGGTGTACTGGTGCTTGGACTGTGCTCTTTCTGTCTGCTGTCTATTTACTTATTATGCAGAATATATCACCACCTTCATTTTTAATGTTCCCATGGTGAAGCAGTTATAAAGTAGGAAAACTGGATGAATGTGTTCATTCATAATGCCAAAGTGTGTGGTACCTCGTTGAGTGCTGAGAGAAAAACCTTTCATCGTCTTCATTGTGGAGGTCAAAAGAATCAAGATGTGCTTGAACACCTTCCAGAACTGAATGAATCTGAGGTGTGTATAAGAAAACTAGCTAAACATTACCGACCTAAGGTAGGTACTCTTCTAGAGCATTACCATTTTGGTAAGAGAGTTAAAGACCTCAAAGGTATGTAGATACCCAAGAGCCTACAATACAAATTCACACAAGCTAGCATTGTTCTGCAAGTTTGAGACAGCTCAGGAAGAATGCATTAAAGATATATTTATGTTGGAGTACAATATAGAGAAGGTTAGAGAAAGTTGTTGGCAGAAAGGTGATCCCAATGTAGATAAAGTTATAAAAATTGCTAATAAAATCAAACATTATCTGGCAAGTGTGGATGTGATACAAAGAGAAAATGATAATTTAACTGTACAAAGTGTTCACTGGTGCCAAGAGTGTTTTATAAATAGCAGCTAAAAGATAAAGTAAAGTTATTCAAACCTGAAATATAGGACTGTTAGCATACGTGTTCAACTGATTAAATTGGTTAGTTATTTTCAGTGAGTTTTGGAATATAAAAATCGAATCACAGCAAGAAAGATTTGTTTCTTGTAAAGGGGACATGTATTATCAGCTGGTTACATCAAAATGGGTTGGCATTGATGTTAGACATGAAAAGAATACATCCCATTATGTACAGAGGCCCATTTCCTCTTAATTCTATTCATGTGAATTATCAAAGTGAGTCTACTGAGATACATCATGATTTAGCCCATATATTTTGTGATAAACTAGATTATTTGTACAATTATTCACACAAAATAGTTGTGAAAGAGAATGCCATTCCAGGTGCCAGAAAGTTACTGTGTGTTCCCATCACCATGAAGAAGGCAGACATTAAAAGTTGAAGGGGTCAAAGAGGAGGTAGAAGCCGGTGATAGGGTTGCTCTCATTGTGTTGGTATGCAAACATCAGGAGGTGTAAGATTATACATTGATTTGAGAGGCTTAAACAAATCAGTGGTTGTCAAAAATATCTTCTACCAAACTTAACAGAGATGTTGTCTGATCTTGATGATGCAGGTCTGCTTACCTCCAGATTAGGTTGTCATTATTAATCCATGAATGTAACTTTTTTGATCATTCGTTTTGGTGCATTTAGATTCACAAGAATGCCTTCTGTTCTGATTTCTGCAGCTCCAGCTTTTCAGAGGACTATGGAGGGTGTATTAGAGGGAATTTCTGATGTAAAGATTTATCAGGATGATGTTTTGATTTATGGCACATTGCATTCAGAACAGGAGTATCAGTTGAAGTGTGAAATTGAGAGATTAAGAAATAGAGGGCTCTCTCATAAAATCAGAGAAGCACAGAGTGTACCAGGAGAACTCTTCAAAGTCTGGAGAATTCCCCCATCTTTTGCCAAACAGTCGCTGACTACTTCAAGAACAAAATTGTCCAGCTGCATGCGAGTTTTGTGCAACTCCCCTCGGAAAGGGATGGAAGTGATCTGGAGGGAATTTCGCTCTCAGACTTTAATCCTAAATTGACCAGTTTTTTACTCTTATCAGCCAAAGGGATTATCAAACTGTTGGCAAGAGTCAAGTCCGGCTCACTGAATGACCCCTGTCCCCCGCGGATACTAAAGTTAGTACCAGACTTGTTTTCAGCTGCCTTGGAACCAGTGTATGCAGACATCCTCGAGGAAAGGTGTATTCCCCCGCCTGGAAGGAATCCATTGTGATCCCTCTTACAAAGAAACCAGGTAGCGAATCTAACAATTAAAACAAATTACGACCTATCTCCCTACTACCCACCACGGCCAAGATTCAGGAAAAACATCTTAATACTGAATTGATTGATTTTCTACAGGCCAATGGAGGATTTGATCCCTCTCAACACTTATTCCGACAAGCTCATAGTATGAAATCCGCTCTGATATCCTCGGCTGATATCATTCATAGAAGAGTGGATCAGGGGGAGGGTGCCATTCTTTTTCTACTCAATCTTTCCGCTGCTTTCAACACCATATCCCTGCAATTGCTGATCCAGCGCTTGTATCAGGCAGGAGTAAGAGATAGGGCACTTGACATTCTCAGGTCCTTTCTTAAAAATAGATCTATCACTGTGTCCTGCAGAGATTACAGGGCTACTTAATTTCAACTATCGTGTGGGGTTCCACAGGGGTCCTCGCTCAGCCCTACTTTGTTTAATCTTTATGTGGCGCCACTGGCTAGACTGGTGCGTTCATTCGGCTTTCAGGTAGTGTCTTTCCTAGCTGATTGTTCCGGTCTCTTACAATTGGGAGGAGGTGGCAGACAGATTGTATCAGTGCATGAGAGAGATAGCAGCTGGATGAGCAGCAATTGGCTCAAACTAATTGGGGAAAAGACAGAAATTACTTTTTTCAACATAGATACTAAATTATGTAGCCCACACTGGTGGCCAGAGTCCTGTAGCGAATGCCCAGCTCCATTCTCCCTGGCCAGAAACCTGGGCATAGTGTTTGACAAATCACTTTCATTTGAGCAACAAGTCAACCTGACTGTTAAATGTTGTTACTGGGCATTGAGAATGCTTAAGAAAATGATTCCCTCAGGGAGACCTGGAAATAGTGGTGGTCCTGGCGCTTGTGATGTCTAAACTGAATTACTGTAATGCCTTAATGTTAAATATTAGTAAGTCCGCACTTCACAAGCTACAGCTTATTCAGAATGCAGCAGCCCATTTGGTCTTAGATCTACCACGCGCCGCATCAGCCAGCAGGAGTCTCAGACAACTCCACTGGCTTCCGGTGGAAAAACGGATTAAGATTAAGACACTCTGCTTAAATTATAAGGCCCACCATCAAGATGGCTTCGATTATCTGTGTTCGGTTCTGCATCCCTATCAGCCCGCCCGATGGGTTAGATCCTCTTTGCTGCAGCTCATTTCTGTGCCTCGTTGCCATAGGGTAAGATGGGGGGCAAAGCCTTCTCGGTGGGGGCAGCCAGACTCTGGAACGCCCTCACCCCTGCAGGCAGGTGGAGTCATACTTTTGTTTCAGAAAAGCAATTGAAAACGTGGCTGTTCTCCCATTAGGGAGGAGGTGACTATGGAACGGTCAGGTCGATGGTTTCCTTTCTGTTTTGTTACCTGTAACTCTCCGGTTCTCCTCAGCGATTCGATGCTACGGCCGGAATACGCTTTACAAATACCTTACAATAAAATACTTAAAGAAGCAAATTGTAGACTAACTATTAAGGAAATTGTTTATTTAAATAGTATGTTGACCAGTGAGAGTATAAAACCCAAAGATGATTTAGTGGGAACAATCAACAACTTGCCTGTGCCTGTCAACAAAGATGAATTGACTAAATTTTTCGGAATGACAGAATATTATAACAAGTTTGTCAGACACATTAACAATATGAGAATGTTGCTAAAAAGGTGGTTGTGTTTGCTTGTTCTCCTCAGTGTGACAAAATGCAAAAACACCCATGGCTAATCCTCCATTTTTACAAATTTGAAATCCAGTGAATAATCTATTTTGATTGAAGACAAGCTCAAGAGATTTCAGAGCAGTATTAATGTTGAGTGAAGGTAACAGTGAAAGGATCATCATGTATATTTCTTGATGTTTAAAAGGCATGCAATCTAGATTTTCAGTTATATGGAGAGAAATTATTAGCAAATTTGGGGCATTCAGAAAATTTAAGGAATTTTTGTGGGCATTATGTTAGTAGTTAAAACAGATCATGAGCCGCTTAAATATGTGTTTAGTAAGAAAGGGCTGGACGCTATTTCTAGAATTTAAAAATGGGTGATAACTCTAGAGGAGTTTGATTTTCAAATTGATTACATCCCTGTGTCAAAATGGTGGGACAGATTACCTTGCTGGATTAGTCTGTTTTGAGATTAATCTGTTCTGAGACAAAAGTGTATGATGATTTTTTAAACCATGCACAAATGTATGTTCTCCTTTATTGTATGTTAGCATTGAACTCTTCATTTTATGTGATGTATCTTATTGTTGTGTTATTTGTTTAAAGGGGGAAGTTTGTGGTTTCTCATGCACTTATTCAATCAAATGTTTTTCACATTGGAATGTGGGCAAACTATGGATTCGAAGAATGTTTACTTTGTGGTGGCTGAGGAGTTTGCTCTGAAATCCTAATAAAGACCTGCTGAAAACATCTACCAGACCATTGTACCTTTTGAAATTCCCCCACTTTCTGTTCTTCAAGCTCATCAAAGGACGATTACACTTAAGCAATCTCATGACCTCACCAAAACTAGCTTAGTCTATTTTATTTTTAGCTGTGCCAGGTCAAAAGGTTACTTCCCAAGTAAACTTTTGGGAATAACTGTGTCCATCTTCATTGTTTTGGAGACAAAACAAAAAAACGTTAATTTCTAAGATCGATGAGGACTGTGAATGGAAATTATGCTCATAACAAGAATATTAAAAGAATGGTCATTACTTTTGTCAGCAATTGTGCATTATTGTTCTGCTGGTAACAAATGTCTTGAAAAATAAGTGACTGAGTACAACTGTCCTGTTTCTTGGTTCCTTTGAAACAAGTTGGCTTTCATATCTGTGTCTGGAGCATCTGCTTCTGAAATGAATGGGTCATCTGTATCTGGATGAGCTGTCATGGTGCTAAGTGCTCCTTTTCAGAGCTTCAAAAGTGTTTTCAGTTTCTTCCATCCATTCAATTTTCAAAACGTTTTTTAACAGTTTTGTGACTAGGGCTGTCTCTGAGGAAAAGTGATCAATGCAGCACAATGAGCCTCAAACGTGCTCCACTTCGCCCAAGCCCCCTTCAGCAGCAAAATACTAAACCTCACCTAGAAGTTTCGAACATGAGTTAACTTGCATTCAAAACCTACTTGTTAATGTATTATAACGCTCACTGACAGATTCAATACATATCTGCAAACAGGAAGCATGCTGGGAAAAATGTGTGCCGACCACTAAACAAGTCAAGTAGATAACAAAGAAGGACATTTAAGAAGTGTTGTAAAAGATTCTAATTATCGTAATAGGAACAACAGCAGCGACACCTTTCACAGTTTGGATTCGTTTCACATGTTAATTCTCGCCAGTACAACGGTCATCAGTTTATTATTGCAAAGGTGAAGTGACATCATATGACTTGATCGTAAGTGCGTCACAAAAAGCTACAAAAGGGTGTCTCTAAATATGATGGGAAAACAAAATAAAGAGGATTAATTATGAACAATCAATATAAAATCAATAAATGGCTCAAAAATATTTCGGAAGTAGATAAAAGGGAGGCATTACATGAACTTTCCACAACTCGGCTTCCTTTGCTGTTACTCCCCCACTTTAAGGCTATGTTTGACTATGTACAGTGCTTATCTACCTTTCGGCTGGATTCGAGCTATATTAGTACGATGCACATACACACATACAAATACCATATATATATATTTATATAGATGCATACATATATACATACATACATACATGCGGGATTAGACTGACAAGTAGTGTAACCTTGTTTTCTTGCCATCGAGGACAATGGTACCTACAGGGTGCCTGCACCTTTTCTGGTTACTAATGGAGGGTGCCATTGCATAAAAAAGTTCGTATGTGCTCCTGTGGGCAGACGAGAATTTGAAGAAGACATATTTCAGTGCCGATAGTCTCAGGAGATTTACGCTTTCTTTTATATTACAACATTTGGACTTTTTTTCTGCATGCTGCTGTATATTATTTTGAAATGCATTCAGTTCTATACTTTTTCACATTTTCTATGCCATAGTGTGCTGCCAAGACATTATTTCACAAAACAAATTGAATTCGATATGAATATATCAGAAATATATACAAACACGCATAAACTGTTAATTTTAACATACGAAGTGAGATTATTGACAGAAAACTTCTGTGGCATTGTTTGAGTGCAAAATCATGTCCTATTACATTGTTACAAAGTTGCTTCTCTCTTTTGAGAGTGTCTCCACATCGATAGAGAAGTTTTTCAAAGCTTGCATGCACACTGTCTTTGATGGAAGCATAGTAATCAGCTCAACTGTAATTGGGATAGGACCTAATTTCTTATATTTGGTACCAACCAAGCCAACTAGTGGGCGACAGGTTGGCCTTCATCCCTTCCAGAGCCTCTGCTTCCATCCTTTGCAACTACAGGTTTCGATGTTGTTGGGGGTCTTCTTTGGGTTGCTTCACACCAGGAGGGAATGTATGTGTTTGTTGACTTTTCATTCTAGGAAGTCGGTGATTTATTCCTTTGTTATGTCTGGACTTAACTATGTAAATGCACTGCATTTAGAGCGGCTGGGGGGCTCTGGTTGTTTGTTCTAAGGTTGTGCAGAACACTGCAGTTTTCCATATTCTGAGACTTCCTAGATGCACCACGGTCTCCCATCATCTAAAATGTCTGCATTGGCTGGTATCACGAAGCAGATTGTTTTTACTTTTTAGCGTTGGTCCACTGCGCACTTTATCATGTGAGTCCTCAGCGGATACAATTTAATTCTATTGTACATCAACAGCCTTGGGCTTAGTGAAGGCAGCCTTGTCGGTAGTGATGTGGATCAGGCACATAAGGACGGAAGATTGCTCCTTCTCGTTCTTGACCACAAAGGCATGGAGCCAGCTGCCCCCTGGATTGCCCACTCTGGACCTTGGAATCTGTTTTCCTTAGGCATCTGAAAACCTAGCTCTTCTTTTCTGGTAAATTTGGTCATTAGGTACTCTTTTCTTTTTTTGTTGGCCGTACATGAAGTTTTTCCCACACTGTCACTCCTCAGGGTGGCGGTGTGCTTTACAAAGCTTGCTCATTCATTCATACGTTCATTCATTCATATGCATCAACAGTAAATATTGAAATATTGTGGAGTGGGGATGCACCTCTTTTCCTCATTTGTAATTGTGTCTTCTGTTATTGATTTCACTGGTCCCCTGCATTTACCACTCTGTCTCTTCTAGAGACTCTGGCGGTCATGCCAACCGCGGCGGGCGGCGGTAGCGGCCCGCCTGGCGGGAACCGCGGAATGACCGCACCGGCCATTCTGGCTTTCCTGCTGGGCCGGCGGGCGACCGCCAAAAGGCCGCCCGCCGGCCCAGCCGGAAAGACCCTGCAACGATGAAGCCAGCTCCGAATGGAGCCGGCGTAGTTGCTGGGGTGCGACGGGTGTAGTGGCACCCGTCGCGATTTTCAGTGTCTGCAAAGCAGACACTGAAAATCATTATGGGGCCCTGTTAGGGGGCCCCTGCACTGCCCATGCCAGTGGCATGGGCAGTGCAGGGGACCCCAGGGGCCCCACGACACCCGTTCCCACCATCCTGTTCCTGGCGGTAACAACCGCCAGGAACGGGATGGCGGGAAGGGAGTCGGAATCCCCATGGCGGCGCTGCAAGCAGCGCCGCCATGGAGGATTCCCTGGGCCAGGGGAAAACCGGCGGGAAACCGCTGGTTCCCCTTTTCTGACCGCGGCTTTACCGCCGCGGTCAGAATGGCCCAGGAAGCACCGCCAGCCTGCTGGCGGTGCTTCCGCGGTCGTTGGCCCTGGCGGTCGGTGACTGCCAGGGTCAGAATGACCCCCTCTGTCTAAAAAAAGCTTGGCTCTGTCACCCTTTCAATTAGAGTAGGATAAACCTTCTGAGTAACTAATACATTTGCATCAATTTCTTCCCTGGTATTGGGTAAGCACTTAGTTAATCAGAAAGTATGACAGGAAAGTAGAATAGAAGTCCTTAACATATTGTAACCAAACGTAATGCAGAATATTGAAATGTATGACACTGAGGGTGCAAACTCATTCAACACTGCATTATGTTTGCTGCTGTGGTCCAGGAGGTCTGCTTGGGGACTTGGAGTCCCAGGGAACACTGTTTTGCCCAGCCCTAAGGGGAGGGGCTCCTGCCACAATCCCCTGCTGATGTGCATAATCTGCTACAACATCTCCTGCAGCATGGGTTGCACCCGAGCCAAGCCCGGGCCAAAAGTGGGCCGATCCTTTGCCCATCAGAGCCCAGAGAAGGCTGTCCTGGCCCCCCCTCATGCCTGCTGCTTGGGGGTGAGAGGCTTGATAGTATATGGTTTGCCACCCCCCCATTAGCCCTGGTTTGTACCTGGTCTTCTAAAGTTATTTTCCTCCCATATTTATTAGTTTGGGGAAGGGGAAAGGGGAGACTGCAAATGTGGTCGATAAGAGACCAAGAACTCAGAATTCTATTTTGACTTTCCTTAACAACACAGTGGGAGTTATATCTGAGGAAATTACTCCTATCAAAGATCAATTGACTCTTAACCATTTGAACGCCAACAACACTCCTTAGGAAGCAGAGGTTATGTCTCATCAGGCCCCTACAGCCTGAATCATTGGGCCCTCAGATGAGGTGGAAGAAGTGGATTCTCTGGGGATACATACATGTACAAGCGGTATCTTTTTATTAAGGAATAGTACTTCTGGACCCTGACTCTTATGGAAAACAAATCAGGAAGTAGAGGACGCAACCAAATTCAATGGATACGGTATCCTTGGCACCCTGTAATTGCTGTGCATGCTCACAGGGTAGGGATGTAAAACTCTTGGGAGCAGTGGAGGCCCTTAATGTATGGTTGAGTAACTTGGAGGAATTGGGGGGGGGGAGTGGAGGGGGTGCTGGGTCTTATATCTCGACTTATAGAGAAAGTTGAGAGTGGGTTGTCATAATTTTTAATTCTAATGCTCCCTTTGATGTCCTCGCTCTCATCAACAAGTAACAGTCACTAACTGGGTTCTTGGAGCCCCCCCGGTTCCTGATGAAAGGGTAGGGAATAATGGCAGCCCTTTGGAGAGTGTACCAGTGGTCGTTCCTTGTAATGCCTATGTAGGACCAAGTTGCCAGTTTGCTTCTCACAGAAAAAACATACAGTCTGATATCTAGTATTCCTGTTTTTGACCCCACAGCACATATTACCCTTGATCCAAAGAGGGAGGTTACACCCCATATATGCTCTCATAATACTCCAAATTGATCTTCTCATAAGGCTACCTGAGAGGTATGTCAAGTTTAAAAATAAGGTTATTCATTGGTTTGAGACCCAGATTGGGTTAACATCATCCTTATTCCGAACAGGTTATCATGGCACAAAGGGTTGACTGGGGAGGGGAACTCGTGTGTATGAGGGCTAGGAGACTGTATATTTGGTAATTTCTGGAATCCCAAATGGGTAGATCATATTCTATTTACTGGTGAGTTAAACATATCAACAAGAAGTAACATCTTGGACCAACTCCTATGTTTCCTCTATTTTCCTTCTTGTGCTACGTCCCAGCTAGGGGTGGGGGACACTAAACCTGTTTGAGCCTCTGGGGCCTCCGTTTTCTTCTTTTGTCGACTTGAGTCCCATTATTCATCTTAATATTAGATTTGCTCCCCTGGCCCATCCTGATGAATAGGTTTGACTAACTGCCCCTGCATTAGATAGTACCTGGTGTTGAAGCTGATTCTTCCCTCCCTCATAAGCTTTTGAAGGTGGTCAGGTGGAATGTTGTGGCGGCACTGGACTTAGGTTTAGATGAGGCTTGTATGAGAAAAATAAGACGTAATACATTGTCTGTCTACAAGAAACCTGATAGGTTAAGCAAAGTTTATATTTGGATGACTTTGCAACTTTATTTGTTAACACAACACCCTCTCCACATACTAGACCAAAGGGAGGTCTTGTGACCTTTGTGAACCCGGGTCTGGGTTGCAAAATGGAGAAGGTTTCCTTTAAGTCCTTACATTGGGTGAAGCTCCTGTAATGGAGCTTAGAACACTTATAGAAGATTATTTCCTGAACCTGACCAAACACATTCTGATTTTGTTATCAGGGGAATTAAATCTACATCCTGGTATGATTTGTAAATAGAGTGAGTGGGCACAGACGTTCCTTCCTGTGTTTCTGAACAGATGCTCTTTCTTCACACAATGCAGGGGGAGTTGTTAAACAACCTGTTTTTTATTTTAATCTGGTTGATTTGTTGACCCAGGATGAGTTTATTTCTATTGATTTATTACCTACATTTAAAAGCAGAGGTTACAGTACAACTATTGATTTTATATGTGTGCAGGTGAGTCTTATTTCCTCCCTCATTAAATTTGAGATAGTTTGGGATGCCGGCAGCTATGATAATCAGTTGCTAGCTACTTTTAGCTGAGAGGACTCTAGGGTGGTTTCTCCTTTTTTATATAGGGAGCCAGTTGGAACCATATCTCAGGGCTGCAGGATCATCTGTGCCAAGTGTGTTCCTGCTGATTTCTTTAGAGAGTTTGGGTGCAGCATGCCACTCTAACTTCTCTTCCTACTTGCAGGAAGATACTCATGGTCCTGGTATTCTGGATTCCTTTTTTAATATTTGTAATGTGATGAAAAATACCCCTTATTAGGACAGGATCATTTACCACTTCCTATAGGCCTAAATGGGTTGACAAATGTTATTCAAAGGCTCATAAAGCTCTATTAAGAGCTTTGCACAATAAGCCATGAATAAAATAAGAGGTGAGAGTGGCTAGGATCTTGTATAAATCTGCTTGCGAGGAGCGGAAAAATGCTCTTAGAAGGTAAGCCTGGGATAACTTATTTGCTGCATCTTTACTAAAGGATAGTTTGGCTTTTTGGAAGGTGGTGAATCAGCTCAGTCTGGGCTTCCCATTTTGAGTCTATGTGCAATCTGGAGGGATCTACCTTGCTTTCCATAAGCTTCTGAGTGAAGAGTAAGCCACATTTTAGTTTGGAGTAAAAGAAATAAGCTATTTTGGCTCTCTATTCTGGGAAAGCCCGAGGCCTGGATAGGTGTCCCAGTAATTTGTATAAATCCTTTCCCGATCTTTGGCCCCTTTAATTACATTGCACCCAAATACTCCAGCCCATAGACCTATGCCCTCGTCATGGCAAAAATCAGTGATTGTATCATTTTTTAAAAATGCAAATAGAATTGACCCGCCTATATTCTTAGTGGAAGCTTAAGTCAAAATCATTGGCTGGGTCCTGCTGGATAGGTTATCAGCCTGGGCAGATGTATAATATGGATTCAGGCCTGGGCAGGGGACAGTGGAGCAGAATTTAAATTTTATATTTGCTTATTAACAAATATACAAAAGCCAAAAAAGGGAGTGTTAGAAATAGGGTCTTTGGTTGGCAGTCAGGTTACCCCATGTCCAAGCAAGGACCCTCACTCTAGTCAGGGTAAAAGAGAATCACCCTCAGCTAACCCTTACTTACCCCCTTGGTAGCTTGGCATGAGCAATAGGCTTAACTTCAGAGTGCTACGTGTAAAGTATTTGTACCAACACACAAAGTAACTTAATGAAATCACTACAAAATGACTCAACACAGGCGTAGAAAAATAGAAATTATTTATCTAAACAAAACAAGAAATGACAAAAATCCACAATACACAAGTTAAGTTATCACTAAAAATACAAAAAAAGAGTATCCATGAAATTTTAAACACAACGCTAACGCTGTTAGCATGTAAATGGACCTTGGGAGCATCAAAAATAACCCCGCCTGAGCAAGTGTGCATCAAAAAGGGCTTGCGATGCGTCAATTTCACTCACGAGCGAGACCTTGCGTCATTTCCCCTTTAGTCGGGTCAGTGTGCATCATTTTTCTCTCCGCAGGAGAGCCTTGCATCGATCCGGTCAGCAATCTCGGGTCTGGGCATGCCTTGCGTTGTTTTTACACGTCCAGCAGTGTTTGCATCGGAAATCCAGCTGCGCGATGATCCAAAAACTACGCAGTGCGGGTTGCGATCTCACCTGCCTCCATCAGTGATGCTGTGAGTTGTTTCTCCAGCCCCAGGCATCGATCTTCGGGTCGCGTTGCAGGGAGCATCAATTTTCAGCCGCAAAGACGGCGGCGCATTGATCTTTCAGCCACAGATCGGAGTTTCGTTGATCTGTGCGTGGGTTCTCACTCTTGGGCTGCCAGCTTCTCCTTTCAGGGAACCAGGAGCTGGATGGGTACCACTTGGCAGAGTAGGAGTCTCTTCAGAGATTCCCGGTGCTGGCAGAGAGAAGTCTTTGTGGTCCCTGAGACTTTAAATAACAGGAGGCAAGCTCTAAATCAAGCCCTTGGAGATCTTCACAAGAAGGAAGGCAACACAAAGTCCAGTCTTTGTCCTCTAGCACAGGCAGAAGCAGCAACTTCAGGATAGCTCCACAAAGCACAGTCACAGGCAGGGCAGCTATTCTTCCTCAGCTCTTCAGCTCTTCTCCAGGCAGAGGTTCCTCTTGGTTTCCAGAAGTGTACTAAAGTCTGTGATTTTGGGTGCCCTTCTTATACCCATTTTCTCCTTTCACGTAGGCCCACTTCAAAGCAAAGTCTCTCTTGATTGTGAAATCCTGCCTTGCCCAGGCCAGGCCCCAGACACTCACCAGGGGGTTGGAGACTGCATTGTGTGAGTACAGGCACAGCCCTTTCAGGTGTGAGTGACCACTCCTCCTCTCCCTCCTAGCACAGATGGCTCATCAGGAAATGCAGACTACACCCCAGCTCCATTTGTGCCAATGTCTAGTGTGAGGTGCACCCAGCCCAACTGTCAAACTGACCGAGACAGGGAATCCACAAACAGACAAAGTCACAAAAATGGTATAAACAAGAAAATGCTCACTTTTCTAAAAGTGACATTTTCAAACACACAATCTTAAAATCAACTTCACTAAAAGATGCATGTTTAAATTGTGAGCTCAGAAACCCTAAACTCCATACTTCTATCTGCTCCCTAAGGGAATCTGCACTTTAATAATACTTAAAGGCATTCCCCATGTTAACCTATGAGAGAGATTGGCCTTGCAACAGTGAACACCAGATTTGGCAGTATTTCACTGTCAGGACATGTAAAACACATAAGTACATGTCCGACCTTTAACATACACTGCACCCTGCCCATGGGGCTACCAAGGCCCAACCTTAGGGGTGCCTTACATGTAAGAAAATGGAAGGTTTAGGCATGGCAAGTGGGTACACATGCCAAGTCGAATTGGCAGTTTAAAACTGCACACACAGACACTGCAGTGGCAGGTCTGACCCATGTTTATACGGCTACTAATGTAGGTGACACAACCAGTGCTGCAGGCCCACTAGTAGTATTTGATTTACAGGCCATGAGCACCTCTAGTGCACTGTACTAGGGACTTACTAGTAAATCAAATATGCCAATCATGGAAGTCAATTTCACATACATTTTACATAGGAGCACTTGCACTTTAGCACTGGACAGCAGTGGTAAAGTGCCCAGAGTAACAAAAACAGCAAAAACAGAGTCCAGCATACATCAACAACCTGGGAAAACAGAGGCAAAACGTTAGGGGAGACCACTTGCACTTTAGCACTGGACAGCAGTGGTAAAGTGCCCAGAGTGTCAAAAACAGCAAAAACAGAGTCCAGCATACATCAACAACCTGGGAAACAGAGGCAAAACGTTAGGGGAGACCACCCCCAGGATGCCAAGTCTAACAACCATACAGCACCCCTCTGAGTTACATGGGGCCTACCTTAGGCGTGGCCTATGTGTAGAAAAAGGGGAGTTTAAGGCTTGGCAGGTACTTTTAAATGCCAATTCGAAGTGGCAGTGACACTGGACATACAGGCCTTGCAATGGCAGGCCTGAGACATGGTTAAGGGGCTACTTATGTGGGTGACACAACCAGTGCTGCAGGCCCACTAGTGGCATTCAATCTACAGGCCCTGGGCGCATGTAGTGCACTTTACTAGGGACTTGCCAGTAGAGCAAATATGCCAATTGGGTATGAACCATTGTTACCATGATTTAAGGGAGAGAACATATGCACTTCAGCACTGGTTAGCAGTGGTAAAGTGTGCAGAGTCCCAAGACCAGCAAAAACATTGTCAAAAAGTAGAGGAAGG
Organism: Pleurodeles waltl; assembly: GCF_031143425.1. Taxonomy (NCBI): domain Eukaryota; kingdom Metazoa; phylum Chordata; class Amphibia; order Caudata; family Salamandridae; genus Pleurodeles; species Pleurodeles waltl. The sequence goes on along the minus strand of NC_090440.1, from coordinate 461,416,503 downwards.
CAGGCAAAAAGTTGGGGGTGACCACCCTCAGGCTGTCAGGTCTAACAGCATGCATATGGCGAAGCGTGGAGTACCAAAAACTGATTGGGACCTGAGTTACCAGCGGGAGACAGTGCGGGGGCTCCAGTCCAACAAGGAGACAAAGTGCAGTTTCCATTCTGTGGCCGGGTCTCCTTTGTGTGCCTGGAATCTGCCTGGACTAGCTGCAAGGCTCAGTGGTATAGACGATTGTCTACCCATCTCAGCCCAGCTTTGAATGATGAGCGATGGCACTAAATGAACAACACCCTTGGGGGAGGAGTCTTCCCAGCCCAAATAAATGTTAAAACAATGCAACTTTAGTTCAGCAAGGGTGATATCATGTATAGGTAATTTTGTAGTACAAATAGAAAGTGGGGGATCACTACCATTTTACATAGGGTACCCAGGCCCACAATCGACAGCAGCAACCACATCTCGCCGTGTCCGAGCAATCAAGGGAGGATATTAAGGTTCCAGCATCGTGGCTGGGGCAATGCGATCATCATGCCCAGGTAGCGCAAACTATCACTCGCTATCCGCAGTGGGGATCCACCCCGTCTCTTGACACCACTCCTCAGATAGCTACAAGGGTAGTTTTGAACCAGTTGACCCTTAGGTCTAAGGCCATCCCTAGTCCAGAATCTCCCTAAGTCTTGGGAGGGTGTAGCAGGGCTCCTGGATAAAGAGGGGCATGTCACCAGCGTACAAGAAGACCCTATCTTCCTCTCCACATTTCCGGTCAAGGCCATAGACCCTGGTGTCAATTAAATGAGCCCTGCCAGGGGCTCCCCTACTAAAGCTAATAACAAGGCTGAAAGGGGCAGCCCTGGCTAGTGCCCCTCTTGATCGGTAAACCAGTGGAGAGGGCCTCTTTGACTCAAACTTGGGATCACAGCCCGGTATAGAGGACCGACACCCACCTGCAGAAGTTGGGACCAAACTCCTTTTTGGGAAGAACCATAATGAAATAGAGCCAGTGGTCTGTATCGAATGCCCACTCTGTCTACCAGAACAGCGTTGCCTCACCCCACAGCTTGCCCGACGGGGCCTGGGCTACATGAACCCTCTGTGGCATAAAACCAATCTGGTCTGCATGTACTATCAAGTGGATCACCACTGCCAAGCAGGAGGCTACAATTTTGGGTAGAATCTTCACTTCCCAGTTAATAAGTGATACGGGCCATTAGGACCCATAGTCCTCTGGTTGTTTGTCAGGTTTCAAGACGACTGCAATGGCTACTACCCTCAAGTTCTATGGGACGGATCCACTGAGGAAGGCCCCTTCCTATAGTGCCATCAGGTGGGGTGTTAACAGAGGTGTAAACCGTTTATACAGTTTGAGAGGAAACCCATTAGGGCTCAGGGCCTTTCCCAATGACATGGCTGAGATTTCATGTTGAATTTCCTCTGCCATGAGTGGCATGTCAAGGTCTTTGGACTCTGAGGAGGATAGTTTTTTAACTGTAATGTCGGAGATGAGGGTCAGCTCTATTTCCCCTGCGGGGGTTCTCGGGTCACATTTAAGTTCTGGAAATGGGAGGCGAAGCATTGCGCTAGGCCTATTGCACCTGTTATGATTTCACCTTCCCTGGAACTCAGCTCCATGATCGTAGTGAAGGGACAGGCAGCAGTCACCAATAAATATAGCAACTTCCTCACCTTATCCCCACTCTTGCAAACCCTACCCATGGAGTGGAGCTACTCAATTTTGCTGTGTCCAGCAGTTTTTCCTAGAGATCCAAATGCACCTGTGTCAACGTACGATGCGCTGCCTACATGCATGGGGCTTTGGAGGCACTTTCAAGGTCCATAATGCCACTGTAGAAGCTCAGCAGATCTGTCGCTTAGTGGCTCTTGCGACCCTGGATTGAGGAAAAGGCCCGGCCCCTAAGGACCATCTTAAATGCCTCCCATAGCAGTAGCGGGGAACCTACAGAACCATTACTGAGGTCAAAGTAGTCTGGTATAGTCTCCCTGACCTCCTCCATGAAGTCCTCGTTGCATGGCCCACACATATTCAGCCACCCGTCCCACCAGTCCCCTCTCACCTCGGCTGCCATTGCCCACTGAAAAGAGCACCGGTGAATGGTCTGAAAGCGCCCTTGGAGAGGATCCTGGATTAAGCAGTCAGTCCCATGTCTGAGGATGAGAGGAAGATATAGTTGAGTCATTAGGATGTGCCCTGTGGAGGTGAGTGGTATCTGTAGCACTTCTCAGTACAATGGGAACATTCCAAACACCCATTAAAGCCAGTGTGTCTGCCCAGGTTGTAATCCTGGTAATTCAAAGAGTTCCCAGAATGGACTTTGTGTCCATCATGGGGTCCATTAGAGCATTGATGTTGCCCTGCCAATAGGGTGAATTTAGGGATGGCTGCCATCAGGTGCCCATTATAGTGTCTCAAGGGTCACTCCCAGCAACTGCAGTGGTGCATATATGCTTCCCAGCATCTAAGTCACTGTGTTTAAAGTGCCATGAAGAATTACAAATCTCCCCTGCTGGTCGTGATGTACCAAATTGACTACCAACAGGAAAGTGTTGTGGTAATACTGCCACCACTCTGGACGCTCTTGTGTAGTCCGAAAGGTAAACTCGGGAATAGCGATAGCATCCCAGGAAGGAGCACTGCATCCCCAGTAGATGGGTCTCCTGAAGAAAAACAACCACAAGAGTGTGTATTTTCATGTACGTCATTATGGCCCCTACATTGAGGCCGTTGATATTCCAGGTGACTGTCTTGTGCTCCCTATGTGACCTGCCATTGTCGGATACCCGAGGGAACTAGATAATGTGTGTATGCTCTTGCTGGAAGTGAATTGATGTGGGCCCTGTCATGCAGCTCGTATAACTGAAAAATAAAAATATGAACACCCCACTGTATCACCAGTGATGATGCAACAGGCAGTCATCGGACCTTGAACCCTCCCTCCACCCTACACTTCACCCTTGAAACATCTGTCACCCTGGGAAAAAAAAAACATATCATCCCAAACAAATACAAACTAACAGAGGGTGAGGTCCTCCAACTCTTAAAAAAGGATATGGCAGTCTATTTTGACCCTATGAGGAGAGTTCAATGTGGATTTAGTACGTATGGCAAATACATTCACTTCTTTCCTTCCCGGTCCCCCCTCAAGTCCAGTGACCCTTCTACTGAGGCTGAACATGCCTGTGTGGTCGGTAAGGGGTTGTGTCCTCCGATCTGTGATGGTGTCTGTCTCTTATATGGCACTTAGGCAGAGGCCTCGAGGCCGCTGTTGCTGAGTCTCCTCCTATAGGTGGGAACTCCTCCTATCCCTGGGTCCAAGGACTGGGCTCTCTTACACCAACGCAATCTACGCAAAATCTGGATAATGATACATTCAGTTATAGCAATGCAAATCACTAATATGAGTAACTGTATTTGACTAATTTCATACATTGGTCAGCATAACAAGATTTCAAATTAACATGGTGCATTGAATGAATACCTCGACTAACCCCTAATTAGCATTGGCATGTGGAGCTTCATGCAAAACGAATTTATTCAACACAAATTTGGAAAACCTCTAGCTTAGGCCCTATCAAAATAGCAGTTGGTACCTAAAAGGAAAAAAAACACAATGCATAAAACAATTATCCTTTCATATTTACCAAATACAATCAGCATTCAAGAAAAGTCTTCGTCCCTCAGGTACCGGTTCGATCAGCATGGGGCAGGTCTCAAAGGGGCAAAGTTAAGGGCAAGCTTCCTTGCAGCGGCAAGGAGAATGGGGCAAAGTTACTTCATGGGCAAGACGGGGCAAATCAAAGTTAAAGTCTCTAGGGTGAGAATTCTTAAAGTCTCTTTCTCTGGAATAGAGAAAAGGGCATCAGGGTGTCATCCAAAATGAAGTCTGGCATCTGGCTTCAAATTGGCATCAAGGAAAATGGCTGACTTCTCTTTGTCCAGTGGGTTTAAGTAAGAAACATTCCAAATTCTGCAGGGTCTTCCATTGGAGGGTTCATAGGTTGGCTTCAAATTGTCCAATGAAATCTGTCTTTCTACTAGCGCTCACTTATGCATACATTGTCCTTGGAGCCTTGGAACACAAGTTGCAGCATGGTTTGCCAATTATTTTGATATCTGTACCTTCATTGTCCACACCTGCAGAGACTGACCTTGTATCAAAGGGGATGAAACCGGCCTAGTACGAAACCTCGGAGATAAGTGTATTAGTCATCTCTACTGGAAAAATACAACTTCAAGCAAGAATATATGTTTCATTACTTCAAAGAAAAGCCACGCAGTTTGAATTTAAGACCAGGCAACTAGGCCAAAGCCTCTACTAAATTTAAGCTAAGCAAAACAGTTTCAAATAAGAAATCATGGCATACATTTGCAATTATGACGGATTACTACATTTTTCAATTCTCCATGATTAATAAAGCTCGTTTATAATGATGGCGAACTACCCCAAGGGCACAATTTCCCTCGTACATTATTTTCTTTACTAAAATCACACTACATTATACGATTTTGATTACATGATATATGAATATATGTTGGACCCTCTTTTTCTGCGTCATCAATCCCTCCTCTGATGACTAATTATGTCATCACATCAAATCTACCCACAAATTTTATTCCATTAAAATTCTGTTTAGTAATTTGGCACTTCAGTCAATTCCCTTTTTCTTTTAATCCCTTTAGATTTTTCTATATATATTTCTACCATTTTGGTTTGTTCTTTCTCTTCTCTTCTCTTCTCCTTTTGCGTCTTGTTTTCAATATTTTGATAGCTTTCCATATTCCCCAAAAGCCTAATAAACAAATTAATATTATCAATATTCCCTTCACTATTTTTAGTAGCAATCCGTTCCAAACGTTGCTGAGCCAATTTCCCACAGAAGCAAATCCTTTTCCAACTTTCTCCCAGATTCCTGGTTCTTTCAATTCCTTCAAATCTGTACTTTCATTAGTTAAATTTGTAAGCATCTTTCAAATTTTTCCACTGCTGTCTGGTATATATGTACAACAGTGACGTGTACCAAGCATTTTGCAAACGCCGCAATCCTTTGCTAAAAGAATGTCTAAGGCAAGCCGATTTTGAAGAGTCATAGCTCTTTCTGCAGCGAGTTCAGCATCCATCAGGATTATAGCTCCTGAGAATTTTGTCAGCATGTTATCCACAATAGTAGACAACTTTCATATTTTGATTGAATTCAATATGACTCCCACTGAAGGAATCAAAGCTCCAAATATACCTCCTACCACACCAGAAGCTGTCTCCCTTTTCTGAACATGATGTGATTCAGACAGCTTTGGAAAAGTCGTCCAGTTGATAAATCTTTGGGAACACTATTCCCAAATAACATCTCCCATACCATCCTTTAGGAAGACGATAATAGTCCACAAATATAATATATCCCAGGAATAACTGGGTCGTGTCCATTCAGCATGAACGTCCACTTAGGTTGAAACAAAAACGTGTGTTTACATTCACTCGTTCCAACAAAAACTGTGTCATAATATGATTTATGTCTATGTATACAAAATCTCCCTACGTGCAATGTATCTAAAGCTATTTTCCCTCGTGTCTTTATTGCGGCAAAAGCATAGTTATCTACAGATGTCCTTTTGTGTAATTCCCTTTCTAATTCCTCCTTCATTTCTTTCCTCCTATCGCCAGTGCGGTCTAAGAAGTTTATCTCTACCGGTGAAAGCAAGCATGTAAGGTTCTCTCTATGTGCGTGTGCTGTGTGAAAAGGTGACAACGGCTCAAAGAAGCCTCTCATCAGTTATATATAATAATCTCTGGCCACTTTACTCAGGTACTCGATTATGGGAACATATGCAAATGTAACATCATAATTAGAGTAAAAATAATGACTGTACTGTTGACCATAAAATCTGAACATTATTATACTACGTGTAATTCCGTACGTAAGAGGCATGCTATGATACGTCACCCCCTCCACTACTGAGGTAGGTATTTGTGTGCACACATAACAATCTTTCGCATCCATTGTCTCAACATACTCACTCAACAAGCGATAGAAAACGTTAGACGAAAGTTCCTTTTTATCATGCAAATGTCTTTCGTCTTGTTCGAGTCTCTTCAGAGCTGTTAGTTCAGTAATATTAGTAGGTTTAGAAGTAGAAGCATCATTCGTCTCACTCTCGTTCTTTCCATGCATTCCAAGAACTATTGCTACAATGGTTAGTACGCATGCGGTTATTAGACCTATACACATGTATTTACAACACTTCATTTTATGTCCCTGTGTAGTGTAGCCTGTCATGATCTGTACAGAATCAGAAAGTTGAAGACACTTTACCAAATCGTATTTGCAGATATATACAAAGCTGAACGAGTTCAATTTTCACACAGTTTTCTTTTAGCAGCATAGGGCCTGATTCTGACTTTGGAGGACGGTGTTAAACCGTCCCAAAAGTGGCGGATATACCACCTACCGTATTACGAGTTCCATAGGATATAATGGACTCGTAATACGGTAGGTGGTATATCCGCCACTTTTGGGACGGTTTAACACCGTCCTCCAAAGTTAGAATCAGGCCCTTAGTCTCTTATCGGTCAGCAGCGTTGTCTCAAAATCAGTTTCAAAGTCAATCAAGTTAGCAATGTCTTAGCCGGTTGAAAAGTCAATCAGGTTATCAATGTCTCTATTCGGTAAAGTTCATGGAGTTTTACTCCTCAAGTACCAAAGTGAAGTTCTGCCTCTTCGTTCTCGAGACTGAGGGATACGAATTCGTCTGACCAATCGTTAGTGGCTAAGTATGCCCACTCCGGACCAGAATACCTTTTACTCTGTATTCTTTTTCTTTTCAATTTTGCATCTCTCTTTGACTCTCTCTCGCTAGTACTCTCTTCCTTGGCCAAGTCTTTCTCTTCACTTGGTGCTGCTGTTGAGACAGACACTTCCTTTCTTTTCTCTTTCACCTTTGGCCCTTCACTTTCGTTTAATGTTTCTCTGATCCTTAATTTTACTGGCGATATGCTTTGTCTTCATTTTGCACTGTGTCCACTTGATGGACCTGCAACTGCTTCCGAAGGAGTTTGAGCTGTTTCGCTTTGTCCTGCCTCTGGGAAGTCAATCAGGTTTTCCTTCTACTTTCCTGTATCATCTGCTTCTGGGAAAGCCTTCCTCTGATCAGGCCCTCCTGCTTCTTCACCTGTCTCGAGCTCTTTGTCACTGTCACCTGTTTCAGGCCCTTTGTTATCTTCAGCTGTTTCAGGCTCTCTATTTCTTTCAGCTGTTTCAGGCACTTTGTCACCTTCAGGACCTTCGTCACTTTCTGAGGCTCCTCCTGGTCCTCCCCAAATGAATCAGTTGCTTCGTCCTCAGAAAATATTTCTCCTTCCTCTATTTCTACCTGTTCGGTTCTAGGTCCTCTTCGCTCTGTCTCGGTGTTTGGTACTTTGTTATCAGACACTGGTGATTTCAGTGCTTCAACTTCCTCATCCGTGGGGCACGTCACTCTCTTCGTGTGACTGGCGGGAATCCAGTTGGGAACTCCCGCACACTTCACAGCGGTGGTAGTTGTCAGAATCACTTGAAAAGGTCCTTTCCAACGGGGTTCCAAACACGACTTCCTCACATGCTTCTTTATCACAACCCAGTCACCTGCTTTCAGGGCGTGTCCTGGACCTTGGATCGGTGGCAAGGTGGTTGCCTCCACCTGGTGAGAGAAAGAGCGGACCACATCAGCTAGACCTTTGCAGTAGTCTAGCACCATATCATCTGTAATATTCAAAAGAGCATTTGCAGGAACTGCTGGAAGTATCATGGCTCTGCCCATGAGGATCTCGTGCGGGGACAGTCCAGTCTTTCGGTCAGGGGTGTTTCTCATTGACATTAACACCAAGGGCAATGCGTCAGGCCACTTTAAGTTTGTTGATGCACATATTTTTGCCATCCTTGATTTGAATGTGCCATTCATTTGCTCCACTAGTCCTGATGCTTCAGGGCGGTAGCTACAATGCAACTTTTGCTCAATGTTCAGCGCTGCACAAAGTAATTTTATTACTTTGTTATTGAAGTGACTTCCCGTATCTGATTCTAAGGAGATCGGGAATCCGAAACGTGGTATTAGCTCTCTCAATAGCAGTTTTGCAACTGTGAGACTGTCATTTCTGCGTGTAGGGTATGCTTCAATCCCGTGACTAAAAATGCACACAACCACCAACACATACTTCAAGCCTCCATGCACAGGGATCTCAATAAAGTCCATTTGCATCCTGCTGAAGGGACCCCCTGCTCTTCCAATGTGACTCAAATTTACTACGGTTCCCTTCCCTGCGTTCATCTGTTGGCAAATGACGCAACGATGGCAAACTGCTTCATCAACTTGACGGAATTTGGGGTTAAACCAATCAGTTTTAAATAATCTAATCATGGCATCCCTCCCAAGATGGGCTTGTCCATGGTAGAATCTGGCTAACTGTGTCAAAAGGCTGTTTGGCAGAACAATTTTCCCTTCACTTGAAGCCCATAATTCGTCTAGTCTTTTTACACATTGCGATTTGGTCCATGAGAGTTTCTCATCCTCACTGACATCATTCTGTAAGGACTTCAATTCATCCATTGTATCTACAACTTTTAGAGCAAAGATTTCGCTTGGTTCAAGTTCTGGCTCATTTATCAAGTTCCACTCATCCCTGAGCAATATACAGTTCAATGCGCAAAACCTTGAGACTTGATCCGCATATCCATTTCCCAGAGAAACATAGTCTTGTGCCTTCGAGTGTGCACTGCATTTTACCACTGCTACTTCTCCTGGTAACTGGATAGCATGTAACAACTCTCATATTCTTTCACCGTTTTTTACTGGCGATCCTGAAGAGGTCATGAAGCCTCTCTGTGACCACAATTGTCCAAAGTCATGCACTATTCCAAATCCGTACTGGCTGTCAGTGTAAATGGTAACTTTCATTAATGCGGAAAGTTGGCAAGCTCTAGTAAGGGCTACCAATTCCGCCACTTGTGCAGAGTAAGCTCCTTGAAGCCAAGATGCTTCCAGAACACCTGTTACTGTGCATACAGCATATCCTGCTTTCAATATTCCCAGTGCATCTCTTAAACATGAACTATCAACAAAAATAACTTGATCATTTTCTTCCAATCGGGTATCTTTGATATCAGGTCTTGGTTTGGTGCAAAATTCAGTCACCTGAAGACAGTCATGCTCAATGTCTTCAGCGTTCTCAATTTCGGCATTTTCACTGGGAAACAAGGTTGCTGGATTCAACGTAGTACACCGTTTCAGCTGCACATTAGGTGATCCCAGGATTATTGTTTCTTACCTTGTGAGCCTAGCACCAGTCATGTGCTGTGTTCGGGAACGTGTCAAAAGTATCTCGACTGAGTGAGGGACCATGACTGTTAAAGGGTGTCCCATCACTATACCTTCACTTTGAGTTAGGCTGATGCCAACTGCAGCTACGGCACGCAAGCACCCCAGCAGTGCTGCTGCGACCGGATACAAAGTAGCTGAAAAATATGCTACTGGTCTGTTTACGCCACCATGGGCTTGAGTCAAGACAGACAAGAAACATGCATCACGTTCATGACAAAACAATGTGAAAGGCTTTGTGTAATCAGGCATACCTAAGGCTGGAGCCCTGCACATGCATTCTTTCAATTCAATAAAAGCATCCATCTCATCTCCTTTCAACTCTATTTCATCCAACGCATCCTTCTGGGTCAGTTTCAGTAAAGGTTTTGCTAGAGTTGAGAAATTGGGAATCCATTGGCGACAGTAGCTCACCATTCCCAAAAACTTTCTCACCTCCCTCCTCGTCTTTGGGGAACTCATTAGAAGTACACTTGTTATTCTTTCCTTCATAATTCTTCGTGACCCCTTCTCTATTTGGTGACCCAAATATTTCACTTTCTTCTGGCAGAACTGTAATTTTGAAGGGGACACTTTGTGTCCGTTCCTTCCCAAATGTTTCAATAGGGCAATGGTGTCGGCTGTACCGTCACTTTCTGTCTTAGATGCGATCAGCAAATCGTCAATGTACTGTACTAAGGTTGACTCGAATGGCAACCCCAACGATTCCAAATCTTTCTTTAGAATCTGATTGAAAATTGATGGTGACTCCGAAAACCCTTGAGGAATTCGACACCAACTGTAGACTCTGTCTAGGAATTTGAAACAAAAGATAAATTGGCTGTCATCATGAAGAGGCACAGAAAAGAATGCTTGTGACAAGTCGATGACTGAGAACCATTCAGCGTCACAGGGAACTTGAAACATTATCACAGCTGGATTTGGTACTATGGGACAACATTTGATTATTATGTCATTTATTTTGCTCCAATCCTGAACAATTCGGACCTTTCCACTTGGTTTTATTAGTCCCATGATTGGTGAATTGCATGGGCTGCTTAATACTTCTTTCAATACTCCCTGTTTTACAAACTCATCAATGAGTTGGGCGACTTTCATGAGGGTGTATTGTGCCATATGGTACTGTGGGATCTGGGGAAAAGTTACATTGGGTTTTACAGTCACTTTCACTGGTTCTACTCCTTTGACCAATCCTACCTCTTTCCCCGTCATATCCCACACTTCCTTTCCAACTGTTTCCTGTAACTCAGCAGGAATATTTGCTTCAGTAAGCATTGGATAAAGAGTAATCAGGGGATACTCTTCATCGACAGTTTCCACTTCGTCCCCTCCTACACTGTCCTCTTCTTCCCCATCACTATTTGTCTGAATTTGAATTCCATCGTTTGAACACATAATCGAACACCCCAATTTGCACAATAAATCTCTCCCCAATAGTGGTATCGGGCTTGAGTCACACACCACAAATTTATGTGACCCTTGATAGTTACCAATTCTGACTTGAACTGGATCCGTGATTGGGTTCGTCAAGTACCTATTTGCCACTCCCACTACTTGAACTGTTCTCCCCGAAAGTGGCAAATATGGTACTTCAATGCTCCTAACAGTGGAACGTGTAGCTCCTGTGTCAACCAAGAATGAAACACGGTGACCCATAACTGTTCCCTCCACATACAGACCCTTTTGATCAACTTCCAAGGATGCTGCAAGCATACAATTCCCTTCCTCATCTGAACTTTCATTCTCCCAGGCATTGTTTATTCCATTCTCACTATGTAATGGGAATTGGTGTACTGTGTCACTTTGATTCATTCCTTGACCCGTGACCTGTTGAGGAAGCATTGCTTGCTGCTGATTCATTGGTGCTAAGGGTATTTGCATTTGCTGATTAGGTACCATAGGAAACTGCTGGTGCATTCGCTGCAACTGTGCCATTTGCACACGGGGCATTTGCACCTGTTGCGATTGCATGGGCTGTAAACCCTGCATCTGGTTTACATTATTTTGATAATTTGGATTTGGACCTCTCAACTTTAGTCCTCTCATATTCTGAAATGCATTGATATCATTGTTTTGCTGACCTACACCCTCCTGCACCATCATTGGGCACTCCCGTTTCCAATGCCCGACAATTCCGCACGTGTGACATGGCATCACCTTCTTCATTGCCTGTATACCATTCGGAATCATAACAGTATTCAAATCAGGACCATTATTCACAAAACCTCCTCGGCCTCTGCCTCTCATCTGCAGCTGAAACATAGCATTTCCCTGCTGCTGCGGCATCTGTTGTTGAAAACCTTGCAAACCTTGCAAACCTGTCTGAGCTGCTCTAAGCTGCTTCACCATCACCTTTTTTTTCAACCTTTTCTGCTTTGTCTCAATCTCATCACTGCAGTATTTTGCATAGTTCAATACTTCATCGATCGACTTTGACTGCCAACAAATCCAATGCGTTTTAATCATCTGGCTGATTTCGGGTCTCAATCCTTCCACAAATCTGAACACAAAATGGAGCATGTCCTTTGCCTCAATCGTTTCTGTGCCACTGCAATTCTTAAACGCTTTCAACAATCTCTCATAGTACGCATGTATAGATTCTTTAACCTCTTGGGCTGTCCTGTCAATCCTCTGCCAATCCACATTTTTCGACGCATCCTTGGTTTTCAAGTGTTCGATCACCTTGTGGTACAAACTCATTACCGTAAGTGACAGTGCACCTGTGTCCCTATCTCTCTCTGGTTCACTCGTCGGCCAACCTACAGCCCTTTTACAATCTTCCCACAAATCTGCCGGAACCACAATTTGAAATAAGGTATTTAGGTCTTCCCAGAGACATTTTGCAAGTTTCACAATCTATCTGTTTGTTGATACCACTCGATCGGTTTCTCTCTTAGTTTAGGGAAATCATCCGTAAAGGATTGAATATCGCACCTGTGCCATAGCACATGTACAAGTTTTCCCCCTGCTGTCTCTCTCATTGGTAACATGGTTATCAGGTCGTCATTCTGTTGTGCTTTCTCATTCCGCTCTGGGGTATTTTCTTTCTTTTTCTCCTTTTTCTTAACCCACCTGCTTTCCCATTTGTCTAAACATCTCCATACCTGTGAGCTCTGCAGTATCTCCTTAAGGTGTGTTTTCATCCCTGCGGATCTCATGTGTTCAAAGTCTTTTGTCTCAAAGTCTAACCTGTAACTTCTGCTCAGGTGTTTAGTCTTACTTATATCGATCTCGTTCCTGTCTGCAATTTCTTGTAACTTTTTATGTATGCTGCTTACTTCTTTTGTAATTCTAGGGCACATGTACCTCAGCTCTTCTTCTGTGTATGATTCTAATCTGTTCAGACCCATTGTTCCCTCTACCAGTTCATCTGCCTCCATGCCCAACCTTATTTTATTCAGGTATTTTTCTCCCTTCCCGCTGGATGTACTCTGTGGGGAGTTCAGGCTGTTGAACCACTGTGTTAGCTGTTGTGCATTCAGTCCCATCAATGTAGCACTTACATCAACTGCCACTGAAGGTTGCTGTAATGTTTCAGTCTCTGAGGTTAACGGTATTAATAGTGGTGGATGTGACCGTACCACTGTTGACGGGCCACAAATTGGAATTGGACTAAATCCTGTCGAGGACCCAGATCCATTTGGCAGTGTCGCTATCGGAGTTGTTTCTGGAGTGGTTTCTATGCATCTTTTCCCTGTCCCACTTTGTGTCATTACCCCTCGGTCGCATACGTTTGAGCTTGCCTGTATATATAATGGTACTGGCGGACCCACGGTGATAGGCAGAGATATTGCATCTGGATTCTGTCCGTTCCCCAAATTCTGTGGCATGTTAATCCCCACATTATGGTTCATCATTGCTGGCATACCTAACTGGCTCTCTGTTACTCGAGTATACCTCTGCACTTCTTGTGCCTGCTTTTGAGGCATCAAAAACTGTGTTGATTCGGCTTGAATCAATGTTGGTCTTTGATAATTCTGTCCTCCCTGCGCCATTGAATCAGAGGTCATTCCCATGTTATGCTCATCACAGCAGTGCCTTTGAACCTGTGGCTGATAATTATCAGCAGGTTTCAATTTAGACACGTCCGGGTATATTCTCTGAATCTGTGGTATTTGTGGTGAGAAAGGCATATCGGAACTGCTCGGCCTCTGAGATATTCTTAAATTCGGTGTTACATTACCCTGTATTGGTTCTGGAGGGGCAGTACTAATGCTTGAGCCTTTTTCACTTCCCACATATGGTGGCGGGCGATCATTCAGCAATTGTATAATGAACTCCTCATCGTCTGACTCGTCTGACCTCCTGTTTGTCTTATAGGTAGCTTTCCTTCCTTCCGTCTCCACTTCATCAGTAATTGCTGGAAACAATTTAATCCCCTTCAATACATCTGCTCTCCAAACCTTTTGTGTACTGTCCCATCTAGCATCCGCTAGTGTCTTTTCCACTTTTCTTATTCTTGTCTTAAATTTCTTTTGTTGTTGGTTTCTAGCTATTAGCTCCCAAATTGCTAGTGCCTCAAAGTGTGCTGGTCTTGGAGGTACTTTCATGTCGTACAGCGCAAATCTTAGATTTTCCAAAACCCTTAGATTAAACGACCCATGGATAGGGAACGCTACACTTCCATGCTTCTCTGTTAATTTGCACCATTGCTTTAGCCAAAGACATGATGCTACCCCCTTTTCTTCAATCACGATGTAAGCTGGTGTACCCTCAGGCGGTGTTTCTTTTCCTACATTTGCTTTAATGTAAACATCTCCCCTCATGGCACTCTTAAATGCTTTGAAAAATGTCATCTTTCCGTCTTTTATTTTTCTAAAATAATGTAATCAATAAGTGACTTTAATTCCCGGAATACTCTTCGCTTGCCTTTCCCCTACCAATTGCGCTTCACGGACTGTGTCCAATCCGTGCACGACCCTTCTCTCCAACCGACCTATCCCAGCGCGGCTCCTAGTGACGTCACACTCACACACTGCGGCTTACAAAGTCCCGCGGCTTGTCCTCTTTTCATTCGGCTTCACTCATAAACTAATTTTGTGCCATATAACGCGAGCACTAATCCAAAAGAATAAAACGAATCTGTTGGTTTACTACAGGAAGGGTAATACAATCGCTTCAGAAACCTTAGGGATTTTTCACTAGCCTCAGCAGTTATTCCATCTTTCTCGGTTTCCCGCTTTCGGAAGCAAAATTTGACCCGCAAACTTTACTCTCAACTGATCAATGAACTATTCTAGTGCACTTTAGAATTCGTCAAATCTCGAAGTCAAAATTTTCTTTCATTCCTCGACATTCATACCAACTTGTTGACCACGCCCGATCAACCTATTAAACCGACCAGATCACAACATCAAACAAGTGTCTCATACACTTTTCAATATACTCCGGAGTCTCTTGACCTCGCAGGGCCCGTCTCAACATCAACAACCACGTGGACAATTTTTCTGCACAAAGCGCTACACACATGTGAAGTTCGACGACTTCCCTACTCTCACACTTTGGAGTAACACTCCTCTAATATCTTTTAACCCCCTAAAATCCTCACAAACTTCTCAATTAATCTGCGGCAATAAGCTGTGCAAGCGCAAAACCCTTACTTCTCTCATACCGTCACTAGAAACGCCGAAACCATCCTTACACCTCCATGTCCTTCATTCGCAAGCGCCGAGATCCCGGGAAAGTCATTAGAGACTTAGGGCATCATCATTTCTCCAACTTGTTTTATCAAAGAAAATTCTAACTTTACTCCGTCTATTGTTCGGATGGGGTCCCAAAGGGCGAAACCATCAATCTCTGCTACCATCTACTGATAACGCGTCCAGCCCTCATAAATTACCTGTACCTGGACACATTGGAGGTCGGTGAATCTTTTAGCCGAGTCGGGCTCTCCTCATCCTAGAATAGTCGGGTCACTCAGATCAATAATCAATAACTATTGTAATCGGTAATCAATACTCAATTGATAGATCAATATAACACATCAGAAATCAATAACAGTTGGTATTTTGGCGAACCATAACCTTTCAGTCATGAATAACCACACCAGTTTATTAAAAGTTAATGAATTTATTTCTCTATATTAACAAAGCTAGCACGATGTATTTAAGTCTCAAAACCAAATGATATATATATATGAACATTACTAGCTGCCCATAACAGCGGAAGAAACGCAATCTATGCAAAATCTGGATAATTATACATTCAGTTATGGCAATGCAAATCACTAATATGAGTAACTGTATTTGACTAATTTCATACATTGGTCAGCATAACAAGATTTCAAATTAACATGGTGCATTGAATGAATACCTCGACTAACACCTAATTAGCATTGGCATGTGGGGCTTCATGCAAAACGAATTTAGTCAACACAAATTTGGAAAACCTCTAGCTTAGGCCCTATCAAAATAGCAGTTGGTACCTAAAAGGAAAAAAAACACAATGCATAATACAATTATCCTTTCATATTTACCAAATACAATCAGCATTCAAGAAAAGTCTTCGTCCCTCAGGTACCGGTTCGATCAGCATGGGGCAGGTTTCAAAGGGGCAAAGTTAAGGGCAAGCTTCCTTGCAGCGGCAAGGAGAATGGGGCAAAGTTACTTCATGTGCAAGACGGGGCAAATCAAAGTTAAAGTCTCTAGGGTGAGAATTCTTAAAGTCTCTTTCTCTGGAATAGAGAAAAGGGCATCAGGGTGTCGTCCAAAGTGGAGTCTGGCATCTGGCTTCGAATTGGCATCAAGGAAAATGGCTAACTTCTCTTTGTCCAGTGGGTTTAAGTAAGAAACATTCCAAATTCTGCAGGGTCTTCCATTGGAGGGTTCATAGGTTGGCTTCAAATTGTCCAATGAAAACTGTCTTTCTACTAGCGCTCACTTATGCATACATTGTCCTTGGAGCCTTGGAACACAGGTTGCAACATGGTTTGCCAATTATTTTGATATCTGTACCTTCATTGTCCGCACCTGCAGAGACTGACCTTGTATCAAAGGGGATGAAACCGGCCTAGTACGAAACCTAGGAGATAAGTGTATTAGTCATCTCTACTGGAAAACTACAACTTCAAGCAAGAATATATGTTTCATTAGTTCAAGGAAAAGCCACGCAGTTTGAATTTAAGACCAGGCAACTAGGCCAAAGCCTCTACTAAATTTAAGCTAAGCAAAACAGTTTCAAATAAGAAGTCATGGCATACATTTGCAATTATGACGGATTACTACATTTTTCAATTCTCCATGATTAATAAAGCTCGTTTATAATGATGGCGAACTACCCCGAGGGCACAATTTCCCTCGTACATTATTTTCTTTACTAAAATCACACTACATTATACGATTTTGATTACATGATATATGAATATATGTTGGACCCTCTTTTTCTGCGTCATCAGGAGTGAGTGGCAACATTTTTTGGCTATCACAGAGGGGCAGACTGTAGGAGGGGTGCAGGGGGCTGCTCTCCCGGCAGTAACACTTGTTTAGTACTGCACGTGGCTTCACTTAAAAAAAAGACTAAGAGGTAAGTGTGCAGTTAGGTTTCTGTCTAAGGAGCATCGTCCACTCCACCCCCTTCCCCCATATTAGCTACAGCGGGTTGTGGTACTTGATACTTGCCAAAAGTAAACGTTCCAGGACTGTTTTATCTGGAGAAGCTACTATTGAAAACGTATTTGCCTAATATAATCACAAATGCTCTTTCTGTATACATTTATGTTACCATCAACAAACTTGCTACTTTTGAATTTATGTTCTGCATATGACGACGTTTGGCTGGGGTTTCTTGAAATGAAAGGTTTATTGTCAGCTAAGTTTCTGGTTTTGTGTCACCTGACAGCTTCTTGTTGTAAATAAAACTAGGAATTAATTTATGTTGTTGAACTTCAACACCGTTCGGTTCAATTTTTGTATAGATAATGTACCATTGCTGTGCTGTTCGCATAAAATCTTATTTTCAGAACAGGTTGTCTCTTCCCTTTATGACTGTTATGTAAAGCAATACACATATTACATACCAGCCAATGATGGTTTACGAAAAGAAAACAATGGAAAACGTGGTGTGCCCAGGATACAACAATAGTCTATTAATGCTGCTCCGCAAGCCCTTGAGCAAGAAAGACTTCTCTGGTCTTAGCGGTTGGAAGGCAGAACCGCTAGATATACTGCTGCAGGAGCTGAGGAGGCAACTTGAGGCACTGCAAATCCTTGTTCTGTGCTGCACATGGTCCTCCCACGATATGCAAAATGTCCTAAAACCCTGAAGACCTGGAACCTCCTCATTACTTTTCTTGTAGCCTTGGTTGGGTATAACTCTGAATTTCACCAGAGTTCATGCTCCTTCGGCCGCCTTGTTTCATCGCAAAAGAACATTCTAATTCAGTTTCGAAGGTGCGATTTTCCAGGCAACGCAGATCACTTCCAGCTAGACTCTGGTGTGAACACCCAATGCAAGGATGTATGTTCACACTGAATCATCCTAACCAACGTAGAAATATGGGAAACATGACTTCGTAATGTATTGTAAAATACTGCACCATTCTAGCAGTGGATGTGCAAAGGAGAACAAAATGCAAGACTTTGGTGTTTCTAGAAATTAAAATTTAAGTGACTTTAAAAGTTTAGGGAGACTAATTTGATATAATACTTACAGACAGTGTTAGAAGGTCTCAGGCAGTGGGAGATGTGACAATTGTTATTTGAGGTAAACAATCATTGCTAACAGTTTGGTATTGGATGACATTGGAGGCCAATAGAAGAAATAAGCATGTTTAAAAGAGTAGCCAATGCTGATGAAATGTTCAGCGACAGTTTTCCAAAACAAGAATAGAAATAGGGGTTCTTCTTGGAGAACATACCATTTAGTGTTTTCTAAGAATGTCTGAAATGTGTATGCTTCTGCCCAGACCAACTCACAAGGTAACTGGACAACACAGAATTCCTTCTCGTGATAAAAATCTGAGCCAATGGTAATTACTTTGATTTTAGTTTATATTTTTAAGATTGGCTTTCTAATTGCAGACAGTTACCAAATATATAATACACACAACAGAAGAAGAAATACACCTTGTCAGTTGAGGCTGGACTGTTAATTCCAGGGCAGGGCCAAAACTTATATATATATGATTTTCGATCTTTTATAAAGGTATAGGGAGTAAAATAATAATAGAGTGGGATGGTACGTGGAGTATTTACCAAAGGTGCAGATTAAGGTAAGCATGTATTATATTCCTTTTTAATTTTTTCAGAAGTGGAACATAAGCTAGGCACCCCTACACAAGTTTCAATCACATTAGGTGTCATCAGTGAGGTGCAACTTGAATCACTATTTCACAGACCTACAGTATTAACACCTGGACATTAAGGCATCACATTTAAGAAATGTGCCCTAGTAGTCCTGGCTATCCCATGCCAATATATGCATATGGTTGTTCTTTCAGCTCTACGCAGGTACGCAGAGCAAAACAGTGATGGAATTGAATGTTACCTATCACCTAGTGTGTTTAAAACCATTTGTGAAAGTTTGGGCCGGATGCTCCTAGTTCAACATTCACTCCACTCTTGACATTCTTTGTAGTTTGTTATAATTTTTAAATACTAGGCCAGTCGAAATTTCCATCTCTTTTGCGTTTTTCTTTTTTTTGCATTTTTTTTCTTTGAAATATCTGCTGATCCCTGGGACCTCTTGAGTAAGCCCATCAGTATAGGTCCCTAAATTATATACTTTTTTTGTACTGTACCCCCACAGTGAGAAGCGTTTCACCTGACTCTTAAGGGCCTCTGCCAGACAATGAATAATGAGGACAAATTAATAGCTGGTTCATTGTAATAGCAACAGCAAAAGTGAAGCTATGATATAGTGAAGCATGATAAATGTCCCCACAGTAGAAAATCCATTTTTCGCAGACTCTGTAGACCATGCTGAATGTCCCATGTTCATAAGGTTAATTCTTTTTTTGTATGAAAGAAGCAGTGGCAGACAATCATTCAAAATCAATTGTAAAACGTATAGTGATCTGAGACTATGAAATAGTCAATCACACATGGGTCATGGGGACATTGAGTGTCACAGACAGTTTAAGAGTCTTAATTGGATTCACCTATGAAAATGTTGGGCATGAAATGTTTCCTCTGTGCATGTTTGTTCCAAAGTTTCTACAGTATGCTACTGTTTAATTGAAAAATGATGGAATGTATATGTTGCTGTTACAAAACAGGTTTTCATTTTGTTGCATATATATTATCAAGGATAGCACATACATTAAAACTCCTCACTCACTCAAAATAGTACTTGTGTGTGTTGTCTGTGTGTATGACCCACGTGAGCAGAAGTATCATCCTTTCCAACTATTGTGGTGTTCACATCATCATTGTCTAGATCTTGATTGTTCAGAACATCAATAGGAAGTCCTCTCCTTAAGGAAAGCTTAGGAAGCAAAGCACACACCACTATGATTGTGCAACAAGTTATGGAATTCTTTAGGTGTACACCACCTGCATAATAGAAACATCTGAATCTACACTAAGACTGGGCAGAATTATAATTCCGCCCGTGGAATAGACAGACTTTGGATAAATCCATGTTATGTTTGCAACATGGAGTTCCTGACAAATTCCGCCAATGGGCACGTGGCTGAATCATTCTGCTGTTCCAGTCTCGCAGGAACAAAGCAAGGCTCCACAGCGCACGCTTATGAATGCAAGCAAGATTTGACTGTCCTTGGTGTGGTTTCCAGATGGCACGGAGCCTTTCAGCGCCATTTTATATAACCAGCAGACACAAGCTGTCACAGTCAGAAAGGGCTGCCGTTCAAGTGGATTTACTGCCTCTCAAATAGATTTCCTAATTGAGAGGCAGCAAAATAAACTCAAATGGCCATACCCTCTTTCGTACGCATGGTGCCATTTACACTGATTTTCAGCGCTGTTTGTTCTACTGGCGCGCGGTTGCATGAGCAGCAAACTTTCAGAGGTTCACACACTCCCTCATCCAGACTTAAATATTCAATTGGTACTTTCAGTCACTCCATGTACTGCATTGTAACACTTTTGAGTATGGGGGTTCTGGTGTGACGTCATGTTCCAGATCATGGTCCATAGCCCATGTCCTCTGCAAAATACAAAGCATGAGTTACTCATTACAAGCACCACCATACATCTCTTTTAAATTGCCCCATATAGTTTATTTAGAATCCCTCCTTCTCCATACTTTACTTATGCTAACTATGCATGCAGGACACTATTCCTGAAAATAAAGAGTTATGGGAATTTCCTTTTTTCACTTCATTGGTGATAATTCACCATCCATTCTAACAAAAATCTTTTTTAATTTACGTGTATGTTCAGGGAAGAAGTTAGGCTCAATTGCTTGGGGATTCCATCCATCTTACCAAAGTGATAGGAGAAATGTGCAATGTGGTTATTGAGCTTCTGTAACACAGCATTTAGTAACACTGAAGTTCTGAAAAAATGACCATGCATGATATTCCAGACGATTGTAACCACCTGTTAAAATAAACTAGATGCCAAAAGATAACAATCATGAAACTATTGCATGTTCTGAAACTGAATGACTACTTAGGGTTCGTGGCTTCAGACATGATGTTAGGTGTGGAAAAAGGTATAAGATAACATCACTGTTGGATTGTTATTTATAGTAACTTTATTCATTGTTTTTACAACCCATATCAATAGAAAACTTTCAATTAGCAAGCAAAAACAAGTAACACAGAATTAACATTATTCCAAGTGATTGGAATACATTGATAAGTTCATAGTGATAGCTAAACCTCTCCCAACCTCTTCTACAAAAGGAGAAAAGCACAGTAATCAACCCCACGTACCATTGGTTTAAACAAAACATATAAAGATAGGATCAGGACAATCATGAAATTAATAATAACAATATCAGCAAGCCAGGCCCTTAATGAAGAAATGAAAAGCATGTTAGTCACGAGTCCATGCCCTACTAGAGCTTGCACAATTGATTCCTTATAGAATTTTATAGCCCTACATGTCTCTTGTGTGAGCCTAGTCAGTTTAATCTAGATACATTCTATAATTTTGAAAATCCATTTACATCGAAGTAATGTTGACCTGCAACAGAACAATTATGTATTATGATTTCTTAGGTAGATATCTTAATTGTTTAGCAAATAGACACCCCCTCCCATTGAGAGATTCAAAGATGTGGGCTGTTAAATTTTAGATATTGTTTGGAAAGGTTCTCAATATTAGTAAAGGCATGTCATATGGCAATACAACAAATTATTTGCAGTTTGCCCATTAGGTTTGCAATCCTAGGTGTTATGAATATTTGTAAATCATTTCAAATACTTTAGTACTTTGCTTAGGCCATGGTTCAGTATGAAAAATTAAGTAACTGCATTTTGCATGTTTTCAAAACATAGGGAGTTATTAAGATGTTAGCAGCCCAGCCACCATGACAATTGTACTGTGCTAAATACTGATAATGCGAAGTCCACAAAAGACAATATGCCATTTTTTTATGAAAAACAGCATTTTTACATTTTCAGGGTCTTAAATACACCTATTTGAAAAATTCATGCAAAATCTACCTCTCACTTATGTCCCAAGTGCCCTTCAGGTTTCAACCTTTTATATTTACTTGCATACTCTTTGTGTTTATTCTACCATGAGGTTCTGATATTTCTTTTGAAAATCTACCTTTCTTTGTGAGACCTGTGTGACCCTGATCATGGTGCAAAATAGAGAACAATCTCCACCTCTTCTTCTCTTGGAGTGGATGGCAAGATTTATACCCAATTTATCCTTGTGAAGAGTTGTATCCCCCACACATAGATAAACCCTGCTTAATTTCCTGTTTGGGTGTAGTTAGGCCAAAAGTCTGTGTGCATGCATAATCTAAAAAATATAGGTCCTCATTACGAGTTTGGCTGAGGGGTTTACTCAGTCACAAACGTGACGGATAGCCTGTCTGCGTATTGCAAGTTCCATTATATCCTATGGAACTTGTAATACAGTGACGGGACATCCATCACATTTGTGACGTAGTATCCAGTCCGCCAAACTCGTAATGAGGCCCTTAGTCTTCCTCTATGGATTTGTTATCTATATTATCATACTTCAGCTTCAACATACATACTTTCGCTTGACTTTAAACATTGACTATCACTGTTCCTATACTGTTACTAGAGAAGCAGAAATGGAAACCACTGAACACAAAAAATATTGTCACTTTTTGTTCTTTACAGCTTTTGGGATTACTTTGAAAGTATCCATGTGGAAATAGAAATGTCTACAGTAACTTCGTCTTGCAAACAGACTCCATCTTCTACAAAAACATAAGTGAGACAGAAATAGACACACCAGTAAAATATGTGCTGAAATCGGAGTTTTAGTACATTTGCTAGTCACGGGGTGGGGACAGTAAAAAGAAAACAACCATGTCCAAGAAATAACCAACTGACCTTCGTACGCAGCTGAGCATAAATGGCCTCGCGCAAAGTTAGTGGTTCGCCGAGACATGAATAACAGACACTCCCAGTACAAACAGGAGGGTGTGACTTTCATGATCAGCAGATGTGCATGTGGTGAGCATGAAAGAAAGAAACAGTTAGAACAAATATGCATACATTCATTCATAACAGTATAACTCACCAATAGACTCTTGAATAAAGGCGTCTCCGTGATATCAGATTGAGACCCTTTGTGAATTGGGCGTAGCCCCTTCTTTGAATCATGGAACAAGAACAAACTGCAACCTCTAAACCTAGAGATGGCAAGAGCTTTAGACTATGGTCATACTCTAAATATCAATCATGTAACAATTATGAATTCATAAGAAAAATGTTTGATCTCAGCCTAGAAATTCTCAAAGACTTAAATATGTATCTCACATATTATGCGTCCCAAAAAACAATGAAACTATAATTTGCTAATCACTAAAACGTTTTCACATTTACTACCTAGGTGTAGGAAAGTCCTTTTTTTTTGCCTGATCACCCCCACTCTTTCTGGATAGGTACTGGTGGTTACTGACTCTTGGCTGTGCCCTGGGTACTGCTTACCAGTCCCAGGGCCAGTGCTCTGTGTAAAATGGATATGCAAATTAGGCTAATTATAATTGGCTAAGTTAACCTACCTATAAGTCCCTAGTATATGGTAGGGCATGTAGGTTTAGGGACCACAGCATAGGTGGTGCACACCTAGGTGCACTGCTGAGGTGCCCAGTGTCATTTTAAAAGCAAGCCTGCCTTACTGGCTGCTTTTAATTTAAAGTTATATGCAAATTCAACTTTGGAAGTAAAGGTACTTCCAAAGTCTTAAACTACCTTATTTTTACATATAAGTCACCCCTAAGGTGTGCCCTATGTGCCCCTAGGGCTGGGTGCCATGTAACTATAAGCAGGGACTTTATAAAAATAGATTTATAAGCCCTGGTGAGGTAAAAACAGCCAAATTCGTTTTTCCCTCATTGAAGTAAATGGCCTTCATAGGCTAGAATGGGCAGACTTTATTTAAATTGTAAAGTCTCCTTAAATGTTGCATACCAATAATTTGGTATCAAATTAATTGTTGTAATAAATCCTACAACTTCCAGTTGTTGGATTTAATATAACTAGTTCAGGTAAAAAGTTTAGACTTGCTCTGATTGGCCAGCCTGCAGCAGCTTCTGCCAGGCTGCCTTGATTAGGTGTGAAGTGGCCAGGCTTCACACAAAGGAATGTGCTTGGGGGAGAGAATCTCCCCTCAGCAGATGGTGAGGCAGGAAGGGGGAGGGCTGCCAAACTGGTCTTCAAAGGCAGAGAAGGACATTTGCAGCACCCAGCAACACCCCCACATCCTGCAACCCCAGACAATTAGGTGCCCCCTTGATTAGATTAGGAGAGGGCAGGAGAGGGGTGTGTTTATGATTTTTAGCCACACCAGTGGGTGGGCTCAGCCAGATGTAACCTCCAAAAATCAGATTCATCCATGTTGGATTTTTAGAGACTGTTGCCTTCTGGGATGGATTTTTGCCACACTTCCCAGGAAGTGGTCATCAGAGGGGGACGACCCTGTCCCTGATTGGAGAACCAGGGCCCCCCTGCTTTTCACCCAGGAGCAAGGATAAAACTGGCAGACCTGCACCCACACCTCAGATCCCCACCAAATTTCAAGAAGAAGGAACTACAAGGAGAAGAAGGACTGCCCTGCTGGACCCCTGGCCTGCACCTGGACCCTGCACTCAGAAAGACTGCACCAGCTGCACACTTGGGCTTCACCACAAGAAGGACTTTGCCTGGCTTCAACTGGTTCAAGGAGGGACTCCCTGTTTGCTACAGGTGAAAAATTGCTATCCAGAGTCCCCTGCACCAACTCCTGAAAAAGTGACCAGCTGACCACTGTCCAGTGGCCAAAAAGGAGTTTGCGCCAGGTGCATTCTGGGAGTTGAAGTCCGCACTTCCCAAGGACCATCACAGAACTTCTGGACCCTTGGGGTGAGCTGTGGACCCCAAAAGAACCTTGAAAGAACATCTGGGTGAAGCCCCAGAAGTTTGGAAAAGATTGGAGAATTTTTGAAAAAAAGCTCCATAAAGTGACCGACCCGACGCGGAAATTCTAGCCGGCTTGCCTCAACCGCGACCCGGCCTGACTTCGTGGTTCGTCCCGGTAAAGAAAAACATCCAAAAAAGAGACTAAGTCCGAAGGTAAAAAGTTGACCGGGACCTCCCAGCCATCGAATCCGAGAAGGGCTCCACGGACGTCGGATCAAGATCCAGGTTTACCCCGGTCGAAGGATTTTCATCTCGAAAAAACGACTAAGTCTGAAGGTAAAAATCACCACCGAGGAAACCGACTTCGCGTATCCGGACAAGGGCTCCAGGAGGTCGGATTCAACTGCCAGGTTCGTCCCGGGGAAGAAAAACATCAAAAAAGAGACTAAGTCAGAAGGTAACTTTTTAACCGAGGCCTCCCGCGACTTGTAGCCGAGCAGGGCTCCATCGCGGTCGGCCTGAAAGTTTGACTTTGCCCCGGTCCTGGTGCAACCAGATGACCCGATTGGCGCTTTTTGTTTCTAAGCGCTAGAAAATAATAATACTTTAAAAATTCATATCTCCGGTTCCCCTGAACCGATTTTAATCATTTTTGTGTCATTTTAAAGATAAAAATATAAGCTATTTTTATAAATTGGTTTTGGATTTTTAAACTGTTTCCTGTGTTTTATTTAATTACTGTTTTGTGATATTTGAATGCTTTACACTTTGTCTCCTAAGTTAAGCCTTGACGCTCGATGCCAAGCTACCAAGGGTAGAGCTGGGATTAATTTACTGAGACCTAACTGTACCTATGTGGAGGTTAGTGGCTTGTTGCTAGGTGTAGGTACCTACCTGCCCTACCAATAAACCATTTTCCAACACTAGGCCTGAAAGTTTAATCATTGAACTTGAAGCGTTTTGTTAATCTGGTAGAAGCGCCTTGCTTGTTGATCGAAGCGCTTCATGAACATCATACATGATGCGCTTTGTTCATTATACCAGAGAGAGCTTTTACTTGCTTTGTCTGAAGCGCTATGCTCTTTATGCCAAGGGGCGCTTTACTCATGTGGCCTGAAGCGTTTTGATACTCGTGCCCAGATCGCTTTACTGATGTAGCCTGAAACGCTTTTATTGTTGTGCTAAGGGTACGCTTTTATTCATGTGGACTAAAGCGTTTTGATCCTCGTGCCAAGACCGCTTTACTCATGTGGCCTGAAACGCTTTGATTGTCGTGCCAAGGGTACTTTACCCACGTGGACTGAAATGCTCTGATTGTCGTGCCAAGGGCGCTTTACTCATGTGGGGTGGAATGCTTTGATTGTTGTGCCAAGGACACTTTACTCATGTGGACGGAAATGCTTTGATTATCGTGCCAAGGGTGCTTTACATGTGTGGCCTGAAGCGCTTTGCTCGTTGTGCTAAGGGGCGCTTTACTCCTGTGATCCGAAGCGCTTTGATCATCGCGCTAAGGCCGCTTTACTCTTAGAACTGGAAACGCTTTGCTCGTTGTGCTAACGGGCGCTGTACTTTTGGAAGTAACAACTTCCTTCAAGATTAGGCTAATCAAGATCTTACCGCTACGAGTACAACCTACTCGTATCTGAATTCACCATGGAAACAAGGATACTCTGACTTGCTGTCAATCTGCCATGCAGGAAATCTGCTCTTCTTCAGAGGAACCCCCATGAGGTCTGACTGCATCGAAGTCTTCAAAATTGTGAGCAAAGTTCTTGAGTGTGGCTGGGCTTTATAGGCCTGCCAAACCCCAAGATGGCCGCTGCTTCTTAAAACCTGGGAATTGTAGTCCCTTCATAGAATAGCACTGATAGCACTGATAAGTGCATCTTGTCCACCAATGTCCTGACCCTGCAGCTACATGAGCTTTACCACAGGGCAGGCGATTCTGATGACCACTTTTAGAACAGGAAGGGATGACCGGTGGTGTGCATGGAGCGCCGCAAATACACGCAGTGGAGTTTCGCGCGGGACCTGACACCTCCAGTTCATGTTATAGCACAACTACCACAAATACAGTCACAACGGCAGTAGTATCAAGGTCCCACTAATCTGCCTCCCCAGCAAATGATGCAAGGATTGTTGAAGTAGAAGTAGAGGTAGAGGAAATAAAAAAAATATGACATATTATCATTGCAACAGGAAAAGGCACTTAATAATGGATTGTCACTTTAGAAAGGGAATTTTTCTACTGCACTACAGTACCAGCAACAGCCACAATGTCTTGCGTACAGTGCACTGTAAATGGCTCAGTAACAGCCAATGCAAATGATACAACTACAACAAAATAAAGAGACAAGGATGGTAACATCCACCTGAGGGCAATAGTCAGCACCACAATATATTCAGCTGACACCACAGCAAGCACAACCTGTACCAGCCAATGATGGGGGCACAATTTTTCAAGCAGAGACCAATCCATTCTTCATGCCATGATGGTCTGCACCTGCAACCGTGATATGCCCTCTGACAGCAAAAACATTCCATTACAAATAAGAGCCTACAGCATCCATTAGCATATTGGGAAGAAAATATTAAGGGGTCATTACGAGTTCGGCGGGCAGTTTATACCGTCTGCCAAACCTCCGACAGGGAGGTTGCCGCCATATAGGCTACCTCCCAGCCAGCCCCATTAACAAAGAGTTGCTGATCCCCTCCTTACGAGATAAGGGTTTGCCAGTTAGTAACAAAGAGTTGCTGATCCCCTCCTTACGAGATAAGGGTCTGCCAGGTAGTAACAAAGAGTTTTTGATCCTCTCCTTATGAGATAGGGATCTGCTAGGTTACAATGCAACTGTAACTCCACAGGCAAATAAGGATAATAAGCATATACCTAAGCAAAAAAGAGAACTTACTTGCCACTCACTACACCCATTATGGATGAGAAACACTTGGTAGAAAAGTTTAGACACTACTGTCAGGGAACACTCAGATAAGACATGGTGTGTTTGCTAATTAATACCATGTGCGGCAGAAAATACTGAAATAAAGAAGGTGAAGGAGAGAACATACCCAAATGTCTGTTAACATTCATGACCTGTTCCTTTGGGGGCCAAAAACTGTATTCTAAATATTATTTCAGTGCACTAAAGATGAATACCACAACAGTATTAGGAAGAAAAGAGGAGAGACATTGTACCAATGGAGTAAAATAAATGTGAATAGCATAGCGAAATAATGTGGCAAATGGCCTACACTTCCCTTTAAAGGAGCAGCATTCAAGAATAGGCAGTGGGTTTCTAATACTAGAGCTATTTGTCCCTCCAAAGTATTAAAGGAAGTAGCTTCCAATGGTACAGATTGTAAGGACACAAAAACACGATGCAGTCTCATATGAGTCCAAAAAACAACAAGTATGACCTATGTTGACTCAATACTGTAGGAGGCTGGACTGGCTTGTAGTGAGTACCAAGGGGTACTTGCACCTTGCACCAGGCCCAGTTATCCCTTATTAGTCTATAGGGTGTCTAGCAGCATAGGCTGATAAATAATGGTATCTTAGCAGAGCAGCTTAGGCTGAACTAGGAGACGAGTGAAGCTCCTACAGTACCACAAGTGTCATATGCACAATATCATAAGAAAACACAATACACAGTTATACTCAAAATAAAGGTACTTTATTTTTATGACAATATGCCAAAAGTATCTCAGTGAGTACCCTCAGTATGAGGATAGCAAATATACACAAGATATATGTACACAATACCAAAATATGCAGTAATAGTATTAGAAAACAGTGCAAACAATGTATAGTTACAATAGGATGCAATGGGGACACATAGGGATAGGGGCAACACAAACCATATACTCCAAAAGTGGAATGCGAACTACGAATGGACCCCAAACCTATGTGACCTTGTAGAGGGTCGCTGGGACTATTAGAAAATAGTAAGGGTTAGAAAAATAGCCCACCCCAAGACCCTGAAAAGTGAGTGCAAAGTGCACTAAAGTTCCCCAAAAGACATAGAAGTCGTGATAGGGGAATTCTGCAGGAAAGACACAAACCAGCAATGCAACAACAATGGATTTCCAGTCGAGGGTACCTGTGGAACAAGGGGACCAAGTCCAAAAGTCACAAGCAAGTCGGAGATGGGCAGATGCCCAGGAAATGCCAGCTGTGGGTGCAAAGAAGCTGCTACTGGACAGTAGAAGCTTAGGTTTCTGCAGGAACGACAAGGGCTAGAGACTTCCCCTTTGGAGGACGGATCCCTCACGCCGTGGAGAGTCGTGCAGAAGTGTTTTCCCGCCGAAAGACTGCCAACAAGCCTTGCTAGCTGCAAATCGTGCGGTTAGTGTTTTTGGATGCTGCTGTGGCCCAGGAGGGACCAGGATGTCTCCAATTGCGTCAGGGGACAGAGGGGGTGTCGAGCCAGACAAGGAGCCCTCTCAGCAGCAGGCAGCACCCGGAAAAGTGCAAGAAACAGGCACTACGAGGATGCGTGAAACGGTGCTCACCCGAAGTCGCACGGTTACAGTGCCGTGGACCCAGGCTGGACTGTGTACAAAGGATTTCAGCCGGAAGTGCACGGAGGCCGGAGTAGCTGCAAAAGTTGCGGTTCCCAGCAATGCAGTCTGGCGTGGGGAGGCAAGGACTTACCTCCACCAAACTTGGACTGAAGAGTCACTGGACTGTGGGAGTCACTTGGACAGAGTTGCTGGATTCAAGGGACCTCGCTCGTCTGCTGAGAGGAGACCCAGGGGACCGGTGATGCAGTTCTTTGGTGCCTGCGGTTGCAGGGGGACGATTCCGTCGACCCACGGGAGATTTCTTCGGAGCTTCTAGTGCAGAGAGGAGGCAGACTACCCCCACAGCATGCACCACCAGGAAAACAGTCGAGAAGGCGGCAGGATCAGTGTTACAGAGTTGCAGTAGTCGTCTTTGCTACTATGTTGCAGTTTTGCAGGCTTCCAGCGCAGTCAGCAGTCGATTTCTTGGCAGAAGGTGAAGAGAGAGATGCAGAGGAACTCGGATGAGCTCTTGCATTCGTTATCTAAGGAATCCCAAGAGACAGAGACCCTAAATAGCCAGGAAAGAGGGTTTGGCTACCTAGGAGGGAGGATAGGCTAGCAACACCTGAAGGAGCCTATCAGAAGGAGTCTCTGACGTCACCGGATGGCACTGGCCACTCAGAGCAGTCCAGTGTGCCAGCAGCACCTCTGTTTCCAAGATGGCAGAGGTCTGGAGCACACTGGAGGAGCTCTGGGCACCTCCCAGGGGAGGTACAGGTCAGGGGAGTGGTCATTCCCCTTTCCATTGTCCAGTTTCGCGCCAGAGCAGGGCTAAGGGGTCCCTGAACCGGTGTAGACTGGCTTATGCAGAAATGGGCACCAAATGTGCCCATGAAAGCATTTCCAGAAGCTGGGGGAGGCTACTCCTCCCCTGCCTTCACACCATTTTCCAAAGGGAGAGGGTGTAACACCCTCTCTCAGAGGAAGTCCTTTGGTCTGCCATCCTGGGCCAGGCCTGGATTGACCCCAGGAGGGCAGAAGCCTGTCTGAGGGGTTGGCAGCAGCTGTAGTGAAACCCCTGAAAAGGCAGTTTGGCAGT
The DNA here is from genome assembly GCF_031143425.1 of Pleurodeles waltl. Lineage (NCBI taxonomy): Eukaryota > Metazoa > Chordata > Amphibia > Caudata > Salamandridae > Pleurodeles > Pleurodeles waltl. The sequence continues at coordinate 461,386,083 of NC_090440.1, read as the reverse complement.
ACCAGGGTCTGTGCTACAGACCACTGGGATCATGGGATTGTGCCAACTATGCCAGGATGGCATAGAGGGGGCAATTCCATGATCATAGACATGTTACATTGCCATATTCGGAGTTACCATTGTAAAGCTACATATAGGTAGTGACCTATATGTAGTGCACGCGTGTAATGGTGTCCTCGCACTCACAAAGTCCGGGGAATTGGCCCTGAACAATGTGGGGGCACCTTGGCTAGTGCCAGGGTGTCTTCACACTAAGTAACTTTGCACCTAACCTTTACCAGGTAACGGTTAGACATATAGGTGACTTATAAGTTACTTAAGTGCAGTGTAAAATGGCTGTGAAATAACGTGGACGTTATTTCACTCAGGCTGCAGTGGCAGGCCTGTGTAAGAATTGTCAGAGCTCCCTATGGGTGGCAAAAGAAATGCTGCAGCCCATAGGGATCTCCTGGAACCCCAATACCCTGGATACCTTAGTACCATATACTAGGGAATTATAAGGGTGTTCCAGTAAGCCAATGTAAATTGGTAAAATTGGTCACTAGCCTGTTAGTGACAATTTGAAAGAAATGAGAGAGCATAACCACTGAGGTTCTGATTAGCAGAGCCTCAGTGAGACAGTTAGTCACTACACAGGTAACACCTTCAGGCACACTTATGAGCACTGGGGCCCTGGCTGACAGGGTCCCAGTGACACATACAACTAAAACAACATATATACAGTGGAAAATTGGGGTAACATGCCAGGCAAGATGATACTTTCCTACAAATACCATCACCAATACATATTTCTCCAGCCTTGAATTATGTTTTATATTTTTGAGGCAACGAAACACAACCAGTAGGTAGGAACAAAAAGTGTCACATTACATTAAATCCTCAAAGCCTTCAAGAAGGAGCAGCATTATTAATGGATATGTACTGGGCATGTGGTACACAAGGACTTCATCAACTGCCCCAAAGTTGGCAGTGTGTTTGTTCCCTTGTTATGCTAATGTCCCAACTGGTAGTGGTACCATTACATGAAAATGTCACAGTGGAAGACATTTATGCACAAGAGAGAAAGGATGCCCTAACACACAGGTGGAAGAGGAGCATCTGTCAACAATTTGCTCTGGATGTGTTAGTTGTGCCAGAAGAGTTTCTACTATTCTCTGAAAGTAAGGTTTGGGCCATGAGTATGTCCCCCGGAGGACTGTTTCCAGTGCTCCAAGCAGTTACTAATGCCAGGTGGCTGCAGCAAATGAGATATGAACTTATGTTATTATTGAATGGCACAGGTGATGGTTTTTATGCTATCAGAAATGAATCAAAGGCAGTGAGAATAATAATGATGCAGCATTGTGTTGTACTGGGCTTTCTAATGGCCACAGAAGGAGGAATGTGTGCCAAGATTGGCTCCTCCTGCTGTGTGTTAATTTCAGAACATGATGAAGACACCAGTCCCCTGTTTGAAGCAATGCTAGCTGCATATACTCTGAGAGAAATCTTGGCAAAGAACAAACTAAACCTACTGATTGGTTTTCAGAGTGGTTCTCCTGATTATCATCCTGGATGTCAGGGTTGTTTAAAGCTGCTTGCCCATCATAATAGTACTACTGATATGTTGCTTCCAAATAATACTAATAATACTACAATGCTGCCAGAGAGAGATGCCAAACATGGGCAAAGTCGAGATTAGTTTGGTTAGAACAAAAATTAAGCTAATGGTCAATTGGGGACAGCCACAAGATCACCAGCATCAAATAAGTAGGAGGAATATGGAAATACAAATGTCTACAGTAACTCCATCTTTTACTATAAATACATATAAGACAGAAATAGACATACCAGTAAAATATGTTCTTAAACTAGAGTTTCAGTACATATGCTGGTCACAGAGTTGGGGGTGTGACCTTTGGTAAAAAGAACGCAAACAGGTCCAAGAAATAACCTACTGACCTTCGTACTCAGCTGAGCATACATGGCTCAAGGGAAGTTAGTGGTTAGCCAAGACATGAATAATGGACACTCCCAGTACAACCAGGACAGTTTGACTTCAATGATCAGCAGATGTGCTTCTGTTAAGCAACGGAATGTGGCCGGGATCAAACCATTGTATTTCAAATGCCAGAAGAAATGTATATAAGGTATGTGCAGTCAATTATGCTTTGAGACTTGCCGAATGTGTCTTTGCACGCAATACTTCAGTAGGGTTTCCGGTCGTGAATAAAGGTTATCCTAATAAATGAAGAGAGAACACTGGTGTGGTTTTTGATGGGTAGAGGGGAATAAAAGTCCATATTTTGACATCCATTAAAAAAAAAAGTAAAATGAACCAATTAAGGAAGCATGTTTTGCAATTGGCTTCTGCAACTGACTGACTATCCCTTCTAAGCATGGCACATTCTCACTTGTTTGATGAATCATCTTCATTCACACAATGTAACTCCTGAAGGATGCTGTTTTGGCCAATAATCAGGCATACTTAGAAGTGCTGCTCCTAGGTTAGTGAGGTAGGGTGGTCGGCAGCTCATCCCCTCTACTACAAAGTGGTTGGATGCCCATGGGTGCTAGGGATTAATGCATGTTGCCAACACCCTTGCTTAACTGTGGGAACGTTAATTGTTACATGAGGCAAACTTTATTTTCACATCACGCCTTACTCAATGTAAAAGCAACTGACGCATTAAGCTCAATGCACCAAGTCTGCTCCTGTCCCAGCAAAATGTAGCACAGAGCATAGCATCCTAATACGTCAACAATTTCATGCATACTGTTCCCAACCACCCCTTTGCTCTTTAGTCACATTACAAGAACACATCATCTATGATATTCTTTTTCAAATCCCTATAATTTGGCACTTTCCGTGACATACATTGGAGAAGAAGAATCCGGTGGGATTTTACACTTGCATTTTTTTTTTTTATTATTTTCCCTACAGAGTCAGCTACCTTTGATTTATTAGGTGAATTTGCTAACTGCGAACTTTTCTTATTTACAAACATGCTCTCATACATCTTTCCAGTCTGGAGTGGAATGTTCTCACGGCAGAATTTATGCGGGTTACACCAAGATCTTCTCGACTCCAACTGCAAAGGCGTCCCTGCACAATCATGACATGTGGGTAGATAACATCATAACTCTTTGCAGCTCTCCAGTTTTCTGCTGGGGCTTGGCACCGTGCTACACATAGTGCTGTCGAATAAATCATGTATCTAAAGCCAACAGTAGAGATAAAAGTTCAGTAGGAAGCTGCGAGTTACCGAAGCGAGACCTGTTTGAAGACTGTTAGTATAAAATTCTCCCGAAGTGTATAAAAATGGACTTTGAGCTTGAAACAAATCACTGCTAGGGCAACCCATTTATTTGGCTTTCTGGGTGTTCAGTATTTTGTAATGGGAATGTTCAGACTCCTGTCTTGAAGGCCTGCACTTCTGACAACCAGCAATTGACGACTGGCTTTCTCATCGGGCTTAGACCTATTTTTGCTCAGGGACTGGCGCCTTTTCAAGGATTTCTTGCTTCAAACTCTGTACGATTTACGAGGGTTTCAAACTGAGACTTTAGTCTAAAGACTGATAAAGCAGGAGTGTTTTCCCAATCTTTTCACTGTGCACATTTAGCGAGTTGGGTTTCTTGACGCTAGTGACAGAGAATAGATAGAGAATGTATATGCATGTTTAATGAACTTGGGCCCGTATTTATACTTTTTTTGCGCCGCATTTACGTCGTTTTTTGACGCAAAAACGGCGCAAAGTTGCAAAATACCATTGTATTTTGTAGGTATGCGCCGTTTTGCGTCAAAAAGCGGCGCAAATGCGGCGCTAAAAAAAGTTTTTATTATTTTATTGACCACACAAGAATGACAAACGTAGCTAACGTAACCAGTAACTACGGTGTCAGCCAAGATGTAGGCAGTAGATATGTTAGAACACAGACGCACCCTGCATGCGTGGAAGGATGAATGTATCTGAAATGCAGGGAAAGCTGTTGGACAAAATGTGTATGGACTCTTTGATTTAATGTAGCTACTTTAAATCCTGGTGTATCTACCATGATCATCCTTTAAGGTCTGTAAATCGGTACTTGCTTACGTTGATTAATTCGTGGTGAATGAATTCCAGAGAATCAATGGCTGAATTGAGAAAGAGGCATGTATTACTATATTCCGCTGCTGTGCTTACTCTGCAATGACTCTTTAGCTGGTAGACCGATGTTCACGATTGCTAGCAGTCCCAACAGCCTCGACAACAAACTAAGGAATCATGAAACTTTCATTATTTTCAATATTTGTATAGGCTGCCAGCCTGCGTTGCTTAACCTGTTTCAGATATCTGTTTACCACTTAATACAATTAGAAAGTTGTTTCTGCGTTTTATTGTTGTAAGCTTGATGAAATAAGTACCAGTGATCTTAGAAATGTATTACTCTCATTAGGTATAGTGATGGTGTATCTGTGAAAGCCTCACTTAGTAGATTTTTTCCCTTGTTTTTTTTTTCTTTTTTAATTTTCTTTACATAGTAAAACGCAGAAGGACTATTTAAAAGAAAACAACTTCACCTACATACGTAATATTTGTGTAAGCTGTAATTATTGACAATTTTAGTTCAGAACAAATATAAGCGATTCTGTATGTATATATTGGCATTTATATATGTTGAATCTAGGTGTAAAGCACTTGAGCAGTGTAAACGATAAAATATGTTATAAAGTCAGAACAAGTAAGATTTCCTTATTGCTGTGGGAAGGAGGTTCTTTCATAGGTATCCAGATGTTCATTTGAGTACAGTTGGAGAGACCGCAGGCGACTGTAGGTGTTAGCTGTATTTGAGCTGAAATGACATTCCAGAGCCTTGGTGATTAACCTGCTAATGCATGCCTTTTATTATGTTTTAATTCTTGCATTTCTTTATTTCCAGCTGTTAATCTGCTAAATGTAGATGTGGTATTTACTGCAATAGATCTTGATCACACTTGATTAGTAGAAAGTCATGTTTGAGGTGAGAGTCTTGAATAAGACACATTCGATTTTCAACGTGATTTAGTCATGTGGGGGTTGTTCAAGCACAGTTCCTGATCGGTGTCAGTGATGCAGTCTTGTTACTGCATGCAGGTTTCTCTCCTGTGTATGAGGTCTAGAGTGCCAGTAAGCAGGGCATTGGAACTCTTGAAGTGATAGGGACATTGTAAGAAATTCGGTTGTCAGTTGTGAAGAATGTGAGTCCTGCACACGTAATACGTCTGTAATTGTCTTTGTACTGATAACCCGGTACCCAATTGTAGCACATCACTCTCTCAGGGAAGCGAAGCAGAGCAGTCCAAGGCCTACTTAAGGGAGGTGGTGTGGGCTAGCAGGCCTAATGTGCTGCCAGGCAACAAACACAATCAATACACTAGTGTCCAGTCAGTGCTTTTTCTTTTTAAAATGGAAAAGTATATTACACACACACTGCGACATACTATGCATTAATTTACAAATGTGTAGCTAAGGTACATAGAAATACGTTTGGTGACACCCTCTTGTCATATTACACCCCTAGTTTGTCTTGTATTCCAAAATCACAATACCACCACTTATTCCAGGTGTAGCATCAAAATATATGGGGTACCATATTTATAAGACAGACCCACTGGCTTTGTCAAGAGGTCACCACATCAATATGTAAGGTAGGCCTATTGGTATTATCAAATTATCTTCATATTCATACATATCAGGCAGGTCTATTGGTTTTGTCAGTGTCACCATAATGATAACACTAAACTTGCTATTATTTAGCAACATACTGCCATTAAAACCAGTGAAAACAATAACCATTCTTAAATGCAACCAGTATAAGCATTACAGAGTTCATTAACAAGCTTGCTAATAATGCATTTGCCTTCCATGTTACCACAAATATGTGTGTTAGGCTCTTTTTTACACCCTTCAGGTTGCATAGTCCAGCCACAGGCATATGAAGAATCCGGAGCACACCTCCACAGAAAGTCAATAAATAAAGTACCACAGATTTATAAGTATGTAATACATGATATTACTATAATATGAGTGCATTTGAGCAGCCAACATTTGACCACGCTATCTCTCTCACATGAGATGTAAAGGCCCACCTTGACGTGAAAAGCCTGTTTTCCTATTCTGTGTCTGGGAAAATATTGTACTCTCATCTAGATCCATATTTCTAAAATGTTGTCATTAAATCTTTACCTCGACAGACATTATATTTAAGTCCCTCAATATTAATAGCCGCGTTAAAAAAGAATATAATAAAAGTTTATAGACTCATTTCTAGCAGTAATTCCCCTTTGAGTCTATTGCCACTATATTGTATTTTTATGAAAGTGATATGAAGTGTATGAAAGCTGAATAATAATGGCACAATAAAGCAAGGGAATATTCTGAAATTCAGTAATTCAGACCATAGGCATTTCCTGTGAAAATTTTATTCTTTTTCACTTGGGGAAAAATATATAAGTCACACTTGAATAAATGGTGTTTTGAGTGCTAAATACTTTGGAAAATGTTATTAGATGTCAAATGAATCAATTAAACGCTTCATGTAACAATTGGTCCTATGGAGTTTTCTTCATTGTTACCACCAGGTAATCCTGAAAATTACTGGAAAAGTCTAAAAACAACAGTAATGTTGTCTTAATTTAAAATTCATTTGCGGTTTTTGCACTAGACTTATTCAATTCAAATGTGCATATTTTCTGCTATATATAGTCATTGACCATGTAAAGTAGAACAAAAATGTAACATTAATCAAGCTTTTTTGGAATTATACATGTGATAGAGAAACAAACAAGCAGGCAAATGATAAACAGTGTAAGATGCCAAATGTGAAACTTAATTTTGTTTTTTTTTTTTAAATTGACACACTATTGTTTGAATTAAGAGGCATGTCATTGGTCATCTCACATACCCTATCATATGGATAAGAAATGTATAAAGTATCAATGGTTTTCAAAATGGCCTAAGTAATTCACAGGGTAATCCATTCTCTCCTAACAATAATTCAAACTGAGAGAAAGAAAATACTGCTGAATCTTGTAGGTATGTATCTCTGTGACAAGGAGGGGGGCAATCCTTTTATTCCGCTGTAACTATTTTAATGAGATTACTGTTGTTGAATGTAGGACGTTGGCTTGGTATATACTTTCTGAAAGTGAGAGATAGTGTGCACAGAGTCCAAGGGTTCCCCTTAGAGGTTGATAGTGGCAAAATTCGATAATACTAATGCTCTATTTTGTGATAGTGTGGTCGAGCAGTAGGCTTATCACAAGGTAGTGTAAGCATTTGTTGTACACACAGGCAATAAATGAGGAACACGCACTCAAAGACTTACTTACTAAGTTTTGGGTAAAATGGCAATAATCTTTCTTAAAAGTGGTAACTGCAAAACTCAACAGTTCCTGGGAGAGGTAAGTTAGGTTAGGTTAGGTTTTCCAGGTAAGTAAAGCACTTACACAGTCAGTCTCCTGGGCATAGGCAGCCCACCGTTGGGGGTTCAAGGCAACCCCAAAGCCACAGCACCAGCAACACAGGGCCGGTCAGGTGCAGAGGTCAAAGGAGGTCCCAAAACACATGGGCACCTAGGAAGAATAGGGGTGCTCCGGTCCTAGTCTGGTTACAGGTAAGTACCTGCGTCCTCGGAGAGCAGACCAGTCAGGTTTTGTAGAGCACTGGGGGGGGACACAAGCCCACAAACACACCCTCAGGAGCACAGGGGCGGCCGGGTGCAGTAGGCAAAGCAGGTGTCGGGTTTGCTATTGAAAGAAATGGAGGGACCCGAGGGTCACTTAGGCAATGCAGGCAGGGCACAGGTGGGCTTCTCAGGCCAGCCACTGACTGGGCTAGGATGAGGGCCATCTGCTGGTCACTCCTGCACTGGTAGGTGGTTCCTCTAGGTCCTGGGGGTTGCGGGTGCAGTGCTCGGTCCAGGCATCGGGTTCCTTTGTTACCAGGCAGTTGCAGTCAGGGGGAGCCTCTGGATCCTCTCTGCAGGCGTCACTGTAGGGGTGGAGGGAGGTCGACTCAGGGTGTCCCAGTCATTGGAGTCGCCTGGAAGTCTTCTCCGTGGTGTTGGTTTCTCCAAACTCCAGCCGGGGGCATCAGGTGCAGAGCGTGAAGTCTCACCCTTCCGGCAGGAAGAGAGAATCTCTTTAAAAGTTGCTTCTTTGTTGCAAAGTTGTTGCAGGCTCTGAACAGTGCCACTGTTCTCAGGAGTTTCTTGGTCCTTTAGGTTCAGGACAGTCCTCTGAGTCCTTAGAGGTTGCTGGTCCCCGTCAGATGCATCACTGTGCATGTTCTTTGAATCTGGAGACAGGCAGTAGGGTAGGGGCCAAGTCAGTCTCCAACGTCTCTGCAGGGCTTTCAGGTCAGCAGTCCTTCTTCTTTCTTCAGGTTGAAGGAATCCTATTTCCTGGGTTCAGGGTGTGTCTAGGTCTGGGGCAGTAGCCAACGGCTACTGTCATGGAGGGTGGCTACACCCTCTTTGTGCTTCCTCCCTGAGGGGAGGGGGCACATCCCTATTCCTATTGTGGGAATCCTCAAAAACCAAGATAAAGGATTTCTTAAGGCAGGGGTCACCTATTTTTATTTCTATTTTGGTGTTTTGTAAAGCGCATGGCTGACCAAAGGTTTCCCAGCACTAATGTGAAACCAGAAAAGCAGACAACAACTGAGAAACCCACTAATGCAGAACCAGAGAAGCAGACAACAACTGAGAAACCCTATGAGGGAAAGAGGAAGGTCTTTAACGATTTCCGAAAGGAAAGTCCAGAATCCACTGATCGAATTTCAACCGGGAGAGAGTTCCATAAATGGGGTGCCCTGAAAGCAAAGGATCTGCCTTCCCATCTCGATCTTTTAAACCGAGGTATATTAATCAGGGATACAGATGAGGATCTGAGTAGATGTCGGGGAGTGTAGGGGGTTATAATCTGTCTAGGAAAAACCAGACCTCCATTATGAAGAGCTCGATGAACAGTGCAGGCTGCTTTTAAGTTTATGCGCTGTTCTATGGGTAGCCAATGAAGGGAGGCCAAGGCGGATTTTACTGAAAGATTACACCTCGTGGGCTGTCCTGACTAGTGGGTGACTCCTCCTTCTTTTTCTCATTATCTCCTCTGGACTTGCTGCCAAAAGTGGGGGCTGTGTCCAGGGGGCGGGCATCTCCACTAGCTGGAGTGCCCTGGGGCATTGTAACACGAAGCCTGAGCCTTTGAGGCTCACTGCTAGGTGTTACAGTTCCTGCAGGGGGGATGTGTGAAGCACCTCCACCCAGTGCAGGCTTTGTTTCTGGCCTCAGAGAGCACAAAGGCTCTCACCCCAGGGGGTCAGAAACTCATCTCAGTGGCAGGCTGGCACAGACCATTCAGTCCTGCACTGAAGGATTGGGTAAAATACAGGGGGCATCTTCTAAGATCCCCTCTGTGTGTATTTGTTAATAAATCCAGCACTGGCATCAGTGTGGGATTATTATTCTGAGAAGTTTGATACCAAACATCCCAGTATTCAGTGTAGCCATTATGGAGCTGTGGAGTTCGTTTTGACAAACTCCCAGACCATATACTTAATATGGCCACCCTGTACTTACAATGTCTAAGAATGGACTTAGAGACTGTAGGGGCATGTTGCTCATGCAGCTATGCCCTCACCTGTGGTATAGTGCACCCTGCCTTAGGGCTGTAAGGCCTGCTAAAGGTGTGACTTACCTATGCCACAGACAGTATTTTGTGTGCATGGCATTCTGAGGGGGATGTCATGTCGACTTTGCCTTTTTCTCCCCACCAACACACACAATCTGCAATGGCAGTATGCATGTGTTAGGTGAGGGGTCCCTTAGGGTGGCACAACACATGCTGCACCCCTTAGAGACCTTCCCTGGTCACAGGGTCCTTTGTACCACTGGTACCTTTTACAAGGGACATGTCTGTGTGCCAGGGGTGTGCCAATTGTGGAAACAATGGTACACTTTTAGTGAAAGAACACTGGTGCTGGGGCTTAGTTAGCAGGGTCCCAGCACACATCTCAGTCAAGACAGCATCAATACCAGGCAAAAAGTGTGGGGGGTAACTGCAACAGGGAGCCATTTTCCTACAATGAATGTTAGGTGTTTGTGTGTTGAAAGGTTGATTTGGATACACCTAACATATGAATGGCTTCTTCTTACCCACTCTGGTCTTTAGTAAGTACTAATCTGCCATGCATTCTTACAATGCAATAGTGTCTGCCTAAATTATGTTCTTGTTACATTAAAGAACATAAAGGCCTAGTATACCTCGCTGGGTTGCACTACATACTGTGAGCTGCAATTTATAAACTAATTACTGCAACATGCTTGTTACTGCAGTGAGGTGAATTACAAACAAATACTTATTATGTATGTAGTAAACAGACCACAAAGTAAATATTCCCAAGTTCGTATATTAGACGTTAATTACCAAAAATCAATCGTATACATTCTGTCAACATTGCAACAAAGAAGCGTCTTTCTGAAATAAGAACATGTGAGGCAAGGTTATGTTTGAATTCTGAAGCATTTTCTTGAACTCCCTGAGCTGCTAGTCATACTCACTCATTATTCATTATAAGAGAGAGTCATTAAATTTGTGTAGGTTACTTACTCCCCATGCACTAGGCTACCATTTTGAGTGTAAAACGATTTATTTGCAAACCGAAAGGTTTAAGCTTAGACTATGAGGCGTCCTAACACCAAATAAGGCACAAGTGGCATTCCAAGCCTTTGGGCTGCACAGCAAAATACATTCGTTGTTTTGTTAGCCAGACAGTTATCAACAGACCAGCACTTGAAGCCTGTGTTTGTAAATTAAATTCATATTACTGAAAAGGTAGAGCTCAATTATGAGCATATGTGTTGTAATTGGACATTAGTCCTTAGCAAAGAAAACTTCACCATAGAAACCTTTGCCATTTAGTTGAAAAGCCAGGGTGAGAAAATCTGCACATGTGGGTGGTTTGTGGGTAGTTTTGAGTTAAGACCTGCAAAAGGGGATGAACATCCTTGAACCCATTATGAAAGTACCCAAACTGTATAGAGATAGTTTCCCAATGAGCAAATGGCCTACTTGTGCATGATTACAACAGGGAAGGTCAACCAAACCTTGAATACTGGGAACTGCATATTAGAGAAGCGACAAGGGTTCCTTCAGAAATCACTTAATTCCAGTTTACACTTGATTTCACTTGCACTTTCATTAATCATGAGCATTACACCAGCACTTTGATACTTTAGTGTAGCCCCTACTCTTTACCTTTAATATACATTGTCCTGAATTGAATGTTTTAAAAAAAGCACGTTCTAATTAATAAATACTCCTTTATTGCCCTTTAAAATCACAATTTGTTATTGTACATCCCAATATTCAGTAGGGCTGTATTAATTTCCCCTACTACATCTGAGATAAACTCATGTTGAGGGCCGTCCATTTTCAGGGTGGAAATTTGGGAGATATCCACAGAAAGTGTCTGATATTCAGGAAGAAAACATACATGTGTCAAAGTGCAAATTACCTTCAGTGTAAAATATTTCCATGAATAAACGTATGTTTGTACTCTTCCTTATGTAGATGTTCTTCAAAAATGTCAAGGACAGATACTCAAGAAGTAGGTGAAAGCCTCTTGAAACACAAGTAGAACTATTTTATAAAAACTGGTTCCTACATAATGAGGTGACTAATGCGCCACTCTCAGGCTGCCAATGCCATCTGTTTGTGACTGTGATAAAAACAAGCCTCCTGAAGTAGTCCATCTAAAGAGGAATATGTAGCTATTAAACACAAACCAATTGTTTTATTAAAGTTCCCTAGTCAAAAGCTCCAGTTTCTTAGGGGGCACAGTTTAGATTTGGATTGGTATCACAAGAAAACCTTAGAAAGCCAATCAGAATAATTTCTTGGAACACTGAGGGCCTGCGGTGTAAGTTTCAAGTTGCAAGATTCTGACTTCAGAGGGGCAAACCAATGTTGCCTTATTTCAATTAACATTTATGTTAATCCTAAAGAGAAAAATGTAGAAGCCAGTAAACTTATAGATCATCTGCTTCATTTAAAAAACTCATTCAACGTTGTCCACTGGCTTGTTTTAGTCAATTTTAATCTTAATCTATTTCACCAAGTGAGGATCATGTGCAAATAGAAGTCCCACTGCCTACTCAAACTCTGCCTCCTCAGAGGAAGAAAGATAAAATTGGTGAAAAGTTCATTAAGAGCTGTGAATTAGCAGATCCCTTTGCATTGAATAGGCGGCTACCATTGGACATTCCGCCTGCCTGGACAAGAACCTAGGAAAAGGTGGCTTCACACGTAGACTATACTCTGGTAAGCACTTCCTTATTTCATTTTGTGAGTGATTTTAGAATACAAGATCATCCAGGCAGCGACCATAACCCGTAAATAACCACAATTCAGAACAAAGGAAGAATCAAATCTCCTTAAGGGTGTGCTCCATTCTGAAAATGTAAAGAGACTAAAATGCAGTTCCTGTTCGGTTAAAACACAAGCGGAGGAAGCAGTCGTGACCCTGGAAAGCTCGGCGAACGAACTTTGGAATTTAGTCCCCATATGGGAAACTCTCTCAAAAAACGTTGTTAATCAATCTCTGGCAAAGCAGAGGTCTAGGGGTGCATATTTAGGACATGGCAAAATCACACGTCTGCCTCGTGCAATATGGTTGAGGAAATCAGCTTTTGAGGCAACTGCGGAAATACCCTGAAGACGGATCCATCTTAAAATCTTTACAGGAGGAAAGGAAGCTCCTAAAACGGGACATTTGGCTTTTCAAAAAATCAAAACAAGAAACACTATGGGCAAAACTATATTATGCATCAGCATCAGAAAATTCCAGACGTTTCTGAGGATTGGTAAATAGTATTGCAAAGGGCCTAAGGGCAGCCAACAATGCAAACATCAACAAGGAGTTATGGGTGGGATACCTGAAATCCCACCTGAAGGAAGCACCCTCAGCATATGCTTGCCCAGCCCAATGGGAGAAGGACTTTGGTGGGTCAGAGGCTCAGGAATCCATCACGTTCACCCCATTTGAACTAACAAAAATGACAGAAAAATCACATACAGACTGTGCATATGGCCCTAACGGTCTACCCCAGGCCCTGTTTGAAAAGTTGACAGCAAAATGAGTGGTCTTCTTTACTGGCAACAGGTATAATCCCGGACAGCTGGAGGGGCTCAATAATCCATCCTGTTTATAAGGGAGGGAAATCATCCCAACCATCCAACTATTGTCTAATTGCCCTACTAGATGTGGACCTTAAATATTTTTCTACAAGTCTCCTGCAGCACTTAAAATGGTGGGCCTTGGACAATGGTATGCTCCTCATTAACCAAACAGGCTTTTCTAGAAAGCAGGGCACCCTAACTAATCTTATGGCTCTTAGTTTAATAGTTAACAGAGCAAAGGCTACAGGGATGCCCCTTTATATGTGCTTTGTGGATTTTAAAGCAGCATTTGATTGTGTCCTTCAAAACAAACTGTGGGCAAAAGTACAGAAATGGGGCCTTCCAGCTAATTTATTGTATGCCATCATTATGCTCTACTCAAATACCTGGGTAAAAATAAAACTAGGGGATGGCTCCCACCTATCTAGGTCTTTTAGGACCTCATCTGGATTGAAGCATGGCTGTGCTTTAGCTCCACTCCTTTTTAATCTATATATATATATATCAGATTTATCTCCAGTTGTAGACAATCAGCTAGCCCACTCCCCCTCCATTGGCGGCCATCAAATATCTAACCTACTTTATGCAGACAACCTGGTTTTGTTTAGCAACTCCAGAGTAGGTCTACAGAAGCTCCTGGTCAGTTTAGGAGGATATGTGCAGGCCAATGACCTGGAAATAAATCAAGGTAAAACTAAAATAATTCCCCTTAACCATAAACCCTCTATATCTAATAAGTGGTATTTGAATGGGTGCCATATAGAGTAAGTGGCAGCATATACATACCTGGGGGTCAGGTTTGACTCAAAAGGTACATTTGCGGGCCCTAATTAGGGAGAAGGCCCAAGCGCTAAATCGTGCTTTTGGGAACTTAGCAAAATCAATCCTCAGGATCCCTCTCAAGCCGATGACCATAGTTATGAGAGCCAAATTACTACCTACTCTCTCCGTTGGTACAGAAATAATGAGAGGAGAGGAGGTGGCCCTGTTAGATAGGCTATTAATTAAATCATATAAGCAAGACCTCGGCTACCCAGATCGGCTTTGCCAGCCCAAATTAGATTGGAATTTTCCCTAGTAAAGCAGTCCCTTGATAGGCTGGCCACTTTTACTAAGGCTTGCTATAAACTAAGTCATGCTACCTAGTCTGGGAGGAAATTAATTTGGAAAGGGGTAATAGCAATTTCAAGGAGCATTTGGAAAAAAGTATTTCACAGATGGAGCTGGGTGAATTTTGGGGTAGATCACTGCCGTCGTTTGTCTTTCGTAAAGCAGTAAATAAATCAGCCAAAGATCTTAAGCTGGCTAGGAGATATTGAAGAGCCATCCAAAAGATCTCATGAATGGTTGGTTTTACACTTGTATACACTAGGTACGGAACCATCCATTCTGTCTGCTCCATTACCCCTGAAATATAAACAGAGCCTTTTATGGCATAGATTGGGAGTTCTTCCAACCCTTGATTTTTTACCTAAATGGAAAAAGTAAGGATGAGATATAAACCCAGGATTGCAGATTAGGCCACCAGACGAGGGAGACATTGATCCATGTGGTCTCTATACATCCAGTTCTCCAAAGACAGAGAGGTGACCTAATGAGAAGGGAATTTAACGCTCTAGGAGTTCGATCCTGAAAGTTAAACATCAGACTAGCTCAGTTCCTGAGAAATTTTATTTCCCTAGTCTTTACACCTTCGCTCCCTCTAACAAAGGAGCAGGGGCTGTCTTCCTATGCCTCGGAGTGTGGGGGATAGAGATGTTTTTATGATCATGTTGTTTTATTTTGACAAATTATTGTTTTAATGTCAGGAAGTTCCGCCTGTAAAGCTTAAACGTGATATGGAAGGTCGTAATGGACACTAGGATCACAGTCTAGGAATCGCCCAAGGAATTTAGGTATTTCTAATATGGGGTACTGCACTCTGGGATTGTGAGTACAGTAGCTCAGCTTGCAAAGACTAAGGCCCTCATTACAACATTGGCGGTAAAAGCCGCTTACCGCCGTGCAGAAGGCCGCCAACACACCGCCGCGGCTGCGGAATTCCGCCACAGCTATTATGACCCACATCTCGGAAACCTCCAAAATCCAGACACCCACACAAGTCCGCCACACCAAAGGTCAGTGATAAACTGGTGAAAACAAAACCTCCACCATCACGCCAACAGAAATACGCCCACACTATCACGACACACGAATCCACGCGGCGGTCTTTCAACCGCGGTATTCCATTGGCGGTACACACCACCGCGCTCAAAATACACACACTCTTACAAAACACAGCCACATTGGACAATTCGAAATACACACACCTGATACACATACACACACCACTCCCACACACCCATTACAATATAAAACACACACCCACAAACCCCTACAACAAATTTACCGAGAGAAGGCCAGAGAGAAACACCACCAGCAAGAACAACAGCATCCACAGGCACACACCATCACCCACAGAACTTCCACGCACCTCACACAACACACCACTACATATCACCACACTTATCACCACACACCCCACCCCACACATCACCCACACCACCCCATGGCACGGCAAAGACACCCCAGGTTCTCGGAGGAGGAGCTCAGGGTCATGGTGGAGGAAATTGTCTGGGTAGAGCCACAGCTATTCAGATCACAGATGCAGCACACCTCCATTGCAAGGAAGATGGAGCTATGGCGAAGAATAGTGGACAGGTTCAACGCAGTGGGACAACTCCCAAGAAATCGGGAGGACATCAGGAAGAGGTGGAACGACCTACAGGGGAAGGTGCGTTCCGTGGTCTTAAGACACCACCTGGCGGTTCAGCGGACTGGCGGCGGACCCTCCCCTCCTCCCCCACAGCTAACAACATGGGAGGAGCAGGTCTTGGCGATTCTGCATCCTGAGGGCCACTCAGGAGTAGGTGGAAGAATGGACTCTGGTAAGTCAAAGCTTTACTATTACATCCCCACCCTACCTGCATGCCAGCATATACCCCTACCCTCACCCTCACCCCCAGCACCCCTACTCCTCACAAATGTCCCAACATCACAAACCACCCATCCCAACACCAAGCCCTGCATTCAACAACAAAGCTTGGACACACATCACCAAAGCATGCCCACTGCACATACCCATACACCCCCCTAAACCATCATCACACAAGCTCCCACACAGGAATGCTAGCACTGGGGTACACGGTCACCCACCCATTGCACACCATTACACACACAGATTTAATAAACATCCTTTTATACCCCTGCAGGACCCCTACCCAGCGTCACTGGACAGGAGGGTCCACACATGTCCACACCACCAACAGAAGAGGCCCACAGTGATGACAGCACCTCTGTCCAACTGGATCTAGATGACCAGCCCGAACCATTGGGGACCTCTGGACAGTCGGTTCCCCTCACACAGGCACAGGCCACCACAGACCTTCCCCCCTCTGGGAACACCAGCACAGCACCCACCCAGCGGGCCCATACCTCCGTCCCTAGGACACGTCATTCAGCTGTGTGTCCACCACTACAGGGAACCCAGGATAACCCACCACCCCAACAACACCAGGGACCTGGGGGCAGTGGTAGTGGGCACACGGTCCAGGGGACGGAGGCACTGGAACACAGGGGAACTGGGAGGGCTGCCGTGCAACATGGGGCAGACAGGCCAAGGGAACCCACTCTCCACGAGGCCCTCTCCTCCATCATGGGAGCCTACCACCACTCCCAGGAGACGATGGCAACGGTACTGGCCAAGTTTCAGGAGACCCAGCGCATGCAGGAGGAACAGTATATGGGCTTCAGGGAGAAACTCAGAACCATCAGCTCCACCCTGGGCACCATCGTAGGGGTGCTGAAGGAAGTACTCAACACCAGGAGGGACACTGTGGCACTACAAGGGGCCCCTGACACTAGCATGGACGATGAACTGCCCACCACCTCCGCCGGCGCTAGGGGACAGGACACCCCGCCACAGGACCACCACACCAGCACCCCACCCCCTGCAGAGGGAGAACCACCCCGCAAACGGTCCCTGAGATCCAGGAACAAGACAGAGCACAATGCCAAGACCCCCGCCAAGAAATGAGACCACCCTGATTGTCACCCTACTGTCCCACTTTGTCACCCTGTCCATAATTAAACTGCTCCAGCTCCACTTCCTATGCCCATATGGGCAATGCAACTGTGAGACTAATAGACTGGACTCTGCCATGGACACTCCTCCGCCATCACCCCTCACCATTTCACTACCCCCTCCAATTTTGAGCATTTAAATAAACACACCTAAAGCACAAAATTATCTGGAGTTTGTTTGTGATTTCGAAATAGTGTATTAGCAATTACAGTGACAAAATGTTTTTTAAAATAGTAATGTCAACATACCTATGTCACACAGCTCTAGTCCATGAGGCATCTAAGCAGATGTCACATAGTGGGACCCAAATCTGTGAAACTGTAAGGGAAAGTGACAACTCAGTGACCATACACTGGGTGAAAACGACAGACAGTAGAGAGGTAGTAGTGTTAAAGTACATGTAGTAGGCAGGTTTGTATTCTTACCTGTGTCTCACAGGAAATATTGCAGGATCACTGAGTCCATGTTGTGCATGTCTTCTTCCTCTGCTTCCTCCTCATCACTGTCCACAGGCTCCACAGCTGCAATAACACCTCCATCTGGACCATCCTCCTGCAGAAAAGGCACCTGGCATCGCAAAGTCAAGTTGTGAAGCATACAGCAGGCCACGATGATCTGGCACACCTTCTTTGGTGAGTAGAGTAGGGATCCACCTGTCATATTGAGGCACCGGAACCTGGCCTTCAGGAGACCGAAGGTCCGCTCGATCACCCTCCTAGTTCGTCCATGGGCCTCATTGTAGCGTTCCTCTGCCCTGGTCCTGGGATTCCTCACTGGGGTCAGTAGCCATGACAGGTTGGGATAACCAGAGTCACCTGCAAATGGTGAGGGGCAACTGTTAGACACACACTAACCTGGAGGGATACCCCAGACCCAGACAACCATTCCCACTGACTTGCTTCCAGGTGCTCACCTAATAGCCACACACAGTGCCTCTGGAGTTGACCCATCACATAAGGGATGCTGCTATTCCACAGGATGTAGGCGTCATGCACTGAGCCAGAGAACATGGCATTCACATGGGAGATGTACTGGTCTGCCAAACATACCATCTGTACATTCATAGAATGATAACTCTTCCGGTTTCTGTACACCTGTTCACTCCTGTGGGGGGGGACCAAAGCCACATGTGTCCCATCAATGGGACCTATGATGTTGGGGATATGTCCCTGGGAATAGAAATCACCTTTCACTGTAGGCAAATCCTCCTCCTGATGGAAAACGATGTAACTCCGCATGTGTTTCAGTAGGGCAGACAACACTCTGGACAATACGTTGGAAAACATAGGCTGGGACATCCCTGATGCCATGGCCACAGTTGTTTGAAAAGAGCCACTTGCAAGGAAATGGAGCACTGATAGCACCTGCACTTGAGGGGGGATTCCTGTGGGTTGGCGGATTGCTGACATCAGGTCTGGCTCCAACTGGGTACACAGTTCCTGGATTGTGGCACGGTCAAGCCTGTAGGTGATTATCAAATGTCGCTCCTCCACCAACGGTCGGTACACCGGAGGATGACGCCATCCCCTCACATGTCCCAGCGGACAGTGCCTATGAAGGAAAACAGCAAGCACAGAGTCAAACAACTCAGAGGTACGCACCCACAGTTTACCCAGAAGACCAATCATACACAAAAGGTGGCCTGTATATGTGTTGAGTCTAGGCCTAGGTATGTGTGACGCAGTTGAAAATGAAGCCAGGTGGGCCCCTGAAATGGCGGCTGCCTGACCTCTGAAGTGGGACAATGGGATGTGAGGTAACTGCGGTGGCGTTGTACACCGTCGCGGTAGGCGGTCGAAGACAGCGGCGCAATGCTGCATTGGTTAACATTAGGCCCTATGGGTGCCAGGAGCCAATGACGATGTACGCCGGCGGTGACAGTATGCACCGCCGCGGACGTGACCGCCATTTTCTATCTGTTCAATCACTTGATACCTGATCTTCGACAGGAGAGGACCTACACTGCAAGTGCTGCTGTGACCTCGGTCTGGAAGAGCCAATGGCTTGTGCATCTGGGGAAAGGGCCCCTGCCTTCACATTGGATGAGTTGGAGAAGCTCGTTGATGGGGTCCTCCCCCAGTACACGCTACTCTACGTTCCTCCAGACAAACAGGTAAGTACACAGGGAGCATGTTGTATGGGCTATGCCTGTGTGGAGAGGGCTGGATGTAAGAAGGAAGGGGGCAGAGTGCTGCGTGCATGAAAGACGGTGAATGCATGTGCCACATGGCAAGGGTAGGGATGGGGGCCACTCACTTTGACGGTGCAGTTGGTAATGACTTCTCTTCTTCCCCTGTACATTTCATGTAGGTCAGCGCCCACCAGAAGAAAGATATTTGGTGTGCCATCCCCAAGGACGTCCAGACCCTGGGGGTCTACCACAGACGGAGCACCCACTGCCGGAAAAGATGGGAGGACATTCGCTGCTGGAGCAAGAAGACGGCGGAGGCTCAGTTGGGGATGGCCTCCCAACGTGGGAGGTGTGCCCGTCGCACCATGACCCCCCTGATGTTCAGGATCCTGGCGGTGGCTTACCTGGAGTTGGATGGGCGCTTGAGGGCATTACAGCAGACACAAGGGGGTGAATACACTCTCATTCTGCTGACTTTGCGCACAGTGGAGTTGTCTGGGTGGGGGAGGAGGGCTGTGGGTTTCCCTAGGCCAGGGCGTGTTCCGTAGGCTAGGCCCCTCCGTAAGGCAGGCCCTGTGGCACCCACCCCACCTCTGTAGAATGCCAAGTACAGCTATTCATGCCCCTCTGTCATCTATGTGTGCAGATGTCGTCCATAGCCTTGTAGGCCATTTCCCAGGAATTGAACTGTGGAGCCCAAGAGCGTGGTGTAGTGCAAGGGGCTTCTGTGTCTGTCTTGTCTGCCAACGGTAGCGGTAATCCATGCACTCAACATGTCTTTCTTCTGTCTCCCCCCTTTTTGTGGTCTTCCTGTGTGCATTAGCATCATTAGGCGGAGGAGCAGTGGCACCGGAGCACGAGGGAGCTGCATCCCACATGGCCCTGGAGGGCGAGACTACGGACTCAGAATTCACCAGTGGGACAGAGGGCGAGGGGAGCTCCACAGCGGGGACAGGAGCTGAGACCAGCAACACGGACTCATTCTCTGATGGGAGCTCCCTTGTGCTGGTAGGGGAGGGTGGCGGCTGTACCTGTAGATGCGGGGGCACAGATGTTGCCGCCACCCTCCCCTACCAGCACCGCCCTCCCAGCAGCCCCTCAGCCTTTGCCCCGTGCCGGCTCACCCAGGAGGGTGGGCATCACCTTTGCCCCAGGCACCTCAGGCCCCGCCCCAGTCACCACTGCTGCCCTCAGTGAGGAGGCCATTGACCTCCTCAGGTCCCTCACTGTTGGGCAGTCTACCATTTTGAATGCCATCCAGGGTGTAGAAAGGCAGTTGCAACAAACTAATGAATTCCTGGAGGGCATTCATTCTGGTCAGTCGGCCATTCACTGAGCTTTTCAAACTCTGGCCTCAGCACTGATGGCAGCCATTGTCCCCGTCTCTAGCCTCCCCCCTCCAACTTCCTCCACCCAGACCCAATCCCCTGTACCTCTGCCTATCCCAAGCACACCATCAGACCAGCCTGCACACACCTCACCACACAAGGGAAGCTCAGGCAAACATAAGCACCACACATCACACAGGCACTCACACAAGCATCACCCACATACAGACACACCAACATCCACTGCCTTCACTGTGTCCCCCTCCTCGTCATCTCCCTCCTCCCTCCCAGTCTCGTCTACACTCACACCTGCATGCACTACCTCTACAGCCACTACGTCCCTCACCAGCATACCCACCAGCACACCACGCTCATGTACAGATACCACCCCCACTACCATTCACACATCCCCTGTGTCCTCTCCCAGTGTGTCTGTGACGCCCCCTCCCAAGATACACAAACGCAGGCACACACCCACCCAGCATCCATCCACCTCACGACAGCCTCCAGCGCATACACCTGCACCCAAAGTCACCAAATGTACATCTCCTACTACCACCACCTCTTCCTCCACTCCCAAACCCCCTCCAGCTACCCGTCCCAGTGTGTCCAAAAGAATTTTCCTGTCCAGCGTTGACCTTTTTCCCACACCTCCCCCACCCCGTCCATCTCAAAGGTCCTGAAGTAGCACCTCAGCCACAACATCTCCGGGACCAGTGGTGCCTGTAGTCACAGGTATGTGGAGTGCACCGGCCACCAGGACAGCCAGTGTGGCACGGAGCCACAGCACAGCCAGTCCCCCACCTGTGAAGCATCAGAAGTTGGCCAGTGCCCGGCGGGAGAGGGGGAAGACTCCAGCCACCAAAGCCGCTCCCAGGGGTCCCGTTGGGAGTGTGGAGTCAGCTGTGACACCTTCCAAGGTGGGGAAGGGCCACAAGAAACCCGGCAAGTCTGGGAAGGGCTGCACGGCGGAGAAGACCGCTATCATCTCCGCTGCCCAGGAGGCCACTGCCAGCCCCAGCCAGCTGCCCAGGAGGCCACACCCAGCCCCAGCCCAGCTGCCCAGGAGGCCACCACCAGCCCCAGCCCAGCTGCCCAGGAGGCCACAGCCAGCCCCAGCCCAGCTCCCCAGGAGGCCACCTCCAGCCCCAGCACAGCTGCCCAGGAGGCCACCGCCAGTCCCAGGACAGCTGCCCAGAAGGCCACCGCCAGCCCCAGCCCAGCTGATCCATGAAGGACCGCCAGCACAAGCCCCGCTGGGCCATGAAAGACCGCCAGCCCTAGCCCAGCTGGGCCATGAAGGACCGCCAGCACAAACCCCGCTGGGCCATGAAGGACCGCCAGCACAAGCCCCGCTGGGCCATGAAGGACCGCCAGCACAAGCCCCGCTGGCCCATGAAGGACCGCCAACTCAAGTCCCGCTGGCCCATGAAGGACCGCCAACTCAAGCACCGCTGGCCCATGAAGGACCGCCAACTCAAGCACCGCTGAACAGGGCACCGCCTACTCAAGCACCGCTGAACAGGGCACCGCCAACTCAAGCACCGCTGAACAGGGCACCGCCAAATCAAGCACCGTTAGCCCATGAGCGGCAGGGGCACTGACTCAACTGGATCAGTCACAGGGTGAGTGATGCACTCTGGGCACCAGTCCCCCTCCAGAAGCAGTGGAGACATCCATCCACTACCTCTGTCCTTCACAGGATGAAGCACTCTGGGCACCAGTCCCCCTCCAGAACCAGTGGAGACATCCATCCACTACCTCTGTCCTTCACAGGATGAAGCACTCTGGGCACCATGCCCCCTCCAGAACCAGTGGAGACTGTTATCCACTTGTGAGACTGTGGCTTTGCACTCCCCAGGATTGAACAGTGGGCAACCCACCCACTGTAGAGACTTGAGAGACTATGGCTTTGCATTCCCCAGGATTGAACAGTGGGCAAACCACACACTGTATAGACCTGAGAGACTGTGGCTTTGCACTCCCCAGGATGGAACTGTGGGCATGTGGCCCCCTCGTGGATTTGGCGTCATGCACTCAAGCGGCTGAGGTGCCCCCCTTTCCCTCCCCCTGAGGTGCCTGTTTTCTTGGGATCTGATGCCCCTGCAGTGTTCTCTCCGTCATGGTCGGGGATCTTGTGTGGGCCTCGCCCATACCGTGTGGTCCCAGTGTTCCACAGACTTTCTTTGTGCAGTACCTGGACTTCTATGACTGGTATAAGTATTTCTGCCTACTTGTTTGTAATATATTCCAATGGTTACACTCATTTTCTTTGGTCTTTGCATTCTTCCGAGGGGGCTTGGGGGGTGTAACTATGATGTAGTGATATGCATTATTGTGTGTGTTGTAGTGGGTGAGGGTGGGGGTGTTGCGTGTTTGTGTCCCTGTTTTTTGCCTCCCCTGTGTTGTAGGTACAGTACTCACCGTGGTCTTCGCCGCCGGCGTTTGTGCTCCTGGTAGGGGAGCAGGAAGACTATCGCAGGTTGGATTTGGAGTTCCGGTTCCATGGTGTCCTCGTTCCTCGTGGAGTGTGTAGAGGTGAGCTTTTTCCCTTTGAAATTCCTGTTTCCGCCATGTTTTTATCCGCGGTGTATCCGCCCCGGAAAAGGTGGCGGATTGGCCTGTCATAATAGTGTGGGCAGTACATTGTCTCCCGTCTGTCTGTTGGCGGTGACCACTGCGCTGTTTGTTTGTACCGCTGTGGCGGTCGGAGTGTTAAAGTGGCTGTCTTTGTTGGCGGTCTCCGCCACAGTCGTAATTGCAATTTTTTTACTGCCGGCCTGTTGTCGGTCTTACCGCCTCTTTAACGCCGTCCGCCAGGGTTGTAATGACCACCTAAATGTGATATGCCATGTCAAAAGGGATAGTAGGATTGTTCTGTCTAAGAACTGTTTCTGGGTGTTTCTTTTAGTATGTGTATGTTTACTCAACACCTTTGCACTTGCATTTCACTGAATGTAAGAGCTTTTGTATGTTAACAGAAGAGGGTTTTGGGGGAATGGGCAAGAGCACCCTTGGTATTGCTATCTTGGCTTATTTTTTCAATGTGTTTTATGGTTTTTATTAACTGATAAAGTATTTTTAAAAGTATGCAATTAACATGACCAGAGAATCACTGGAAACTAATGATTTTCAGTACATGTACCCGTCTACCCAAATCCAACCCATTATGAAGATGGTCAAGTGGGCTTCAGATAAGCTGCGTCACGGATAGACGTTTGTAAAAAAAAAAAAAAACACCCTGAAGCAACAAAGGATTTGAAGAATGCATCAACTATCTGTTATTTGGCTGGAGGGAACCAACAAATCAACAAAAAAGGAGCCTCATTCTTACAGGGGATTTCAGTGTCCTTATTGGACGCTGGAGAAGTTTCAGTGAAATACTTCAAGTCAAGCAAGTAGACTTACTTTTCTGCTTAAATTTACACTATTTATCCCTTACCCGTTACCATATACCTAACCCCATGCTCATAGATGTTCCTTTAGCCCTTTGCTTTTACTCTTGTATTTAACTCCTTATTCTTAACCCCTTACATTTAAGCCTTTAACTACATACTTGTACCATAACCCACTAACCGGTTAACTTCATGCCTTAACCCATTAACTTTAAACATAACCCATTACCTTCATTCTCCTACATTTACCTTTACACCCCTTCTCTTACCCCTCGCCTCCTTACTTACACCTAACCCTTTACCTTTAGCATGATATATTTAGGTTCTTCCACTTAACCACTCACCCCTGCACTTAGCTGCTTCTGTTTAGCACTTTACCTTTAACTCCACCCTCCTACCTGTATGCATAACTGCTTAATCCTTCACACTTGGTCTTATCTTGTTCTATTACTCTTAATCCATTAACCTAACCCTACTGAAAGTCAGAGCAACACACAGAAAGTAATGCACCTAGTATGAGCATCCACTGCTCAATTTGAAAAAATAATGGGGACATTTGGCGGTGACTACGAGTCTCATATCACACAGCATCTGGGGGCTCCAGCTGAATTCATGGGGGGAAAGAAGCCCAGCACCCCCACAGTGCCATAAAGTGAAGCAAGCTCTTCTGCTGTGCAGGTCATTTGATTGGGATATCACTAAGTAGCAGGAGGCGGCAGCTGATTTTAATGGGTAGGAGGAGACCAGCACCCACCACATCCCCCATAAAGCGCTGCAAGGTCTCCCTCTGCAAGGGACATTTGGTGGGGACTACGAGTCCCCTATCACTCAGCAGAAGGAGGTGCCAGCTGAATTGGAGGGGTGAGGAGGAGACCAGCACTCCCCACCGTGCCATAAGGTGAGGCAAGCTCTCCAGCTGTGTAGGACATTTGGAGGGGACCTTGCCTCCCATATCACTCCGCACCAGGAAGCGTCAGCTGTATTAGAGGGGGAGGAGAAGACCAGCACCTCCCACAGTGCCATAAAGTGCAGCAAGCTCTCCCGCTACATGGGAAATTTGACAGGGACTACTAGTCCCATATCACTCAGCACCAGGAGGCTCCACCTGAATTCGAGGGGTAGACCAGCACCCCCTACAGTGCCATAAAGCATGGAGAGCTTTCCTGGTGCATGGGACATTTGGCGGGGACTATGAATCACTAAGCAACAGGTGGTGCTAGTTGAATTTAATGGGGAGGAAGGAGACCACCAACCCCCACAGCACCATAAAGCACAGCAAGCTCTCCTGCTGCATGAGACATTTGGCGGGGACTATGAGTCCCATATCACTCAGTGCCAGCTGAATTTGAGGGGGAAGAGGAGACCAGTATCCCCATAGAGCCAAAAAGCATCGCAACCTCTTTGCCTGTGTGGGACATTTGGGGGGGACTATGTGCTCCATGTCACTCAGAGCCAGAAGGGGAAAGCTGAATTCAAGGGGCCTGAGTGCCTGAGTGGAGTATCAATTCTTGTGGGAATATTCCACTGTTCATCCTCCTGCTCAGTCAGGATGGTAATAGAGGTAGAGGGCGCAAAGGTGACATTAAAGTCACCAGCAACAATAACCTTAGCATAGGATTCAATAAGGTTGTCCAAAAAGTGACACAGTTGATGAGTCCATACTGGCTGGTGCCGATCCTATGTAAACATTAAAAATTATCGCTCAGACCCAAAGGAAACTTAGATGAACCACCATTAGATCGAGTAAGTCAACATTTGGCATTGTATGTGTATAGGGTGCAGGAATTGTAATCAAAACCAGTAGCACCCCAGAAGCACGACCAGATTTCCGAGGTGGTATAGCCTCTATGCTATAAGAGGTAAAGCCATTAAAATACACCTTTTGAGTA
Source organism: Pleurodeles waltl (assembly GCF_031143425.1). Classification (NCBI taxonomy): domain Eukaryota; kingdom Metazoa; phylum Chordata; class Amphibia; order Caudata; family Salamandridae; genus Pleurodeles; species Pleurodeles waltl. The sequence goes on along the minus strand of NC_090440.1, from coordinate 461,360,034 downwards.
GACCATGTTTCTTGGAATACACACAGATCAAAATGTTCTATATAAGAGCATCACAAAGTTTTGAGTTCATGCCGGCCATGTTCTAATAAAATGATAGAGAAATGAATTATTGAGGAGCTAATCTCACTATCTGCTTTATCCCTGGGCCTAGGTTTTGACCGAGTGGGTACACCTTGATCTTCCACTACAAACCATTTAAGAGTCAAGGTCCAGACACCCCGTCTCCATCACTGTCACAAGGGCAGAGCATGAACTGTTTTCATAAGGACCCAATCTACCATTTGCACCTATTTCTGTGTTGATGGACAGGTTGCCTGTCAGGGTACTCGGTCAATCAATTGCAGCAGTACTCAACCCTGCTAATCGAACATTTGCAAGAGTACCCAAAGCTACATGGCCCTGGTTGAGTGAATAGATCAGGGCTGGAAGGAGGACATAACCTAAGCCTAATAGCAGAAGCCTAATAGCAGAAGAAAGAGGTCAAACTAATGACTAATGTGTAATTCTAAGCTAATGAGCCTGTCAACCAGTGCCCTATCCTTTAACATCACAGAAATAAAGTTATTCTGGGTCAAGCCCAATGGACAGCATTTGACCTGTATAATATCAGCCTTATTACAGATAAACATTTACACTTGGTTCTAATCCAGTGGATAACCTCATTAGCTAATGATTCTCAATATTCAAATGCACTGAGGACAACTTTGTGGACAGGGGTTATGCACACTAAATAACTGGTCCCTCTAGATGCCAATACATGGGGAGAACTGCCATTTGGGATGGTGGTATATCTGGTGGATATCTTCCCAGTAAAACCAAACCTTCTCAGTTTTGTGATTAAACATTTGGGTATCTGACATGACATCTTGCCTGGTTTAGCCACGTTAAAGTTCTTTTATTGATCATGTTAGGAAAGTTATTCTCATGGTCATGCGAGGAACTGACACTGACATAAGCTGACCCAAATTAGTCCCATCTAAAATACCTAGGCTAGCTGAAGAAGCAATTGGGACACTGTGTGTACCTGTAAATGTGTACATTAAGGCCTTGCCTGTATCATACTCATCAATACATTGTTTGTGGTTCCCACTTGGAGCAACCCCCCACATCTACAGTGGGAAGTTTCCTTCAGTTGTTACTTTGCCAAGTCATCAATTCTAGTAATGAGCGTCCCTACTAAGAGTTTAAATTAATGTAAATCATAGCGCAGGGAGCCTAGACCACCTCCCTCGGTAGAGTTTGTCTAACTGGTATCAGTAACTTTTACAGAGGACCGCATAGCCGCCTGTTCAGTATCCTCAGAAGGGGGAAGAGATATGGAATGGGTTACTTTAGAGGTGTATTGGGGCTATAACAGTTTAAGGAGAAAGGGGAAATTTCCCAATGCGTGAGGACACCAAGATCTGGGTTCTCAACATGGTAGTTTAGTCCAAAAGTAGAGAATAGTGTACCACCATTGGTTGGGTTTCCACCACCTTTCCCTGCACTTTTGCATTTAAACATTTCAGGCACTGCCTTGTGGCCTGACTTAACTGCCTGTATAGGTTCTTTGGTTGTTAAGATAGACTCGACCTGTTTAATGAATGAGTCTATGTAGTCCAAAGTACAGTTAGGCCCAGCTTTTCAGACTTTCTTTGAACTGCAAGCATCTTTGTTAGATTCCAGTGCTTTGCGTTTCCCCATTTTGGGTTTGTTGAAGCAGTGGCACCTCACAAGTATCATAAATGTGGCAGACTTACAGCTCTGACCAGAAAACAGTAGATGCCTGTGAGTACAACAAATTTGAGATTATCAGAGAATAAACAATTTGAGTACCTGTCTTGATCAATCCAGAGGAAAAAGGCAGGTGAAAGAGAGTGGGCCCTGCACTGTCTCTTCCTGTTGCTGAAGGGTGCAGGACGGGCCCGCCCCAGACCCAGGCTTCACCTCGGCATGGCCCGAGCACATCCCATGCAGCGTGGGAGCTAGCCGCACTTTATGATGTAGTAGGGAGTGCAGGTGTCCTCCTCCCCCTTGATTATATGTATTTACTCTTTTCTTTCTCTCAAAATCTAAGTTTTAATCCATTATATACCATAACTGTTTTTATTGTACTTTGATGGTTTTATATCCGAAAATATATTGATGGAGTGCTGGTACCCAAAGCTCTGATCCTTCGGTGATATTAATACCAAGATTGCATAGTCTTCAGTTCACCTCAGGACTCTTTCATCCACTACCAGACTCTGCTGCCTCTTGATCTCACTTTTGTCAGCACATGCTATTTCCCTTTGTGCCGTTTTTCCATCTTTCTCTTGCTTCTTCTTTCTGGATTACATGTGTGTTTCCCTAGTGTTCATTTCCAATATCTTATGAGGAATAATAAGTGCCAGTCTCCAAAAATGAGAGTTTGCTGGGGGTTCTTTCAAGTCAGACAACATGGCCACCCAGGCGAGTAGATAATTTTCCAGTTTTTCATCTTTGTGGACAACCCTAATGTAAGTTTCCTCTGTCACTGCCCAGTCAGAGACATACCTGAGCCAGTCTGACTACCTAGGGGGTTCCACTCCCAGACATTTGATAGCTATTCAGCAAACAACAACAAGCAGAGTAGGACACATTTTCCTCTGAGTTTTTTGGGGAAAAATAAAATAAAGGGACAGAGCCATGAAAGACCACACCATATGCATGAAGTCTGCTGCTAGGTTCTCAGAGATGGGCAACTATCTAGTCGGGTAGCATATATACCCTGTAATGTCTTTGGGGAGAGATATGTTTGGTGCACATAACTGCATTGTATCAATTTAAATCTGACATTGGAGCTAACAGTCAGTACCCCCTCCCCTGGTGTATCTTTACTCATTCTTTTTCAGTCACTGGCTCACCTAGTATTTCTTCCATTTTGGTCTGGACGTGGAGCGGTTCCCTAGGGTGGTCATCATGTAATACCCTCTAGATATGAGATATCAATCTATGGCTTCCTGCCATCCCCAACAGTGTCATCAGGGTATTGGAGGTTGACGGGCATCTGGAAAAGTTGGTCAGACTCCTCATCATAGTAGGGATCTTAGCACACTGTAAATACTGACCCATTCCCAGCGCATAGACTTCTGTGGCATTGACCCGTGTGATAAATTGCCCACAGTGTTGAAGCTTCCACCCTTCCACTTCTGCACTGACATGGACTCTGCTATTTTCAGGAATGGTTGTATAACCCACAGTTGCATGCCTGGGCCATCTGGTGCACCTCATTTCACTCTTTTGACTGCCACCTTCCACATCTCTGACACATGGCAGATGATATAGAGCGTATCTGGAGGAACACAGGACCCACTAATCTGCAACACTGGTGTCTGCAACAGGGGCGTGAGCTCCTGGGATGAGAGCCCAGTAGAAGGGTCTTTTCCCATGGGTATTCTGGGTCAAGCCAGTGGGCTGCATGATGCAAGTGTGCTATCATATCGTAAAGTTCCATGTTTGGGACCTCTAGTCCTTCACGACTCCAGATTTGTCTCAGCATGGATAGCCCTGTTGATTTGCATGTAGTGACCCACAGTAGATCAACTATCAGGCTATCAATAGTTTTGAAATATTGTCTAGTAGCCATGCATAGAGTGCCCTGCAATGCATAGAGGCATCTAGGGAACATGATCATTTTTCCTATGGCAATTCTGCCCATTAGGGACTGAGAAAAGATCCTCAAGAATCTGACAGATGTGAGCAGTCCATCTACCACTCTCCCAATATTAAGCTCCAGGAATGACTTTGTATTGTGAGTCAATCAAATCCCCAAGTAGGGGGCACCATCCGATTCATACAGGAGCCCCACATTTGGTAGTACTGCAATCAGCACTCCAGTCAAGCTCCCCAGTGGAAACAATTACCATTTTGCTGGAATAATGCATAGCCCAGAAACTTCCCCAAACTCCTGCATGACATTCAGAAGTATTGGCAAAGAATAAATCGGCTGTGGCAAATATAACAGTGCAAAATTAGCATAGAGGGAGACCATATGAGTGATCTCCCCTACTGTGATTCCCCAGGGGCCCATCATCTTGTGTAGTTTCTTGGTCATTGGTTCCATTGCAAACGCAAACAGGAGCAGTAACAGAGGGTATCCATGGCGGGTCTCTCTATATAAACAGAAGAGTTCTAAAACCTCCCCTTCTGATTGCACTATAGCACAAGTATCAGTATAAAGTAGTTGCACCCACTGAATATACTGATGACCCATCCCGCTTTCTTCAACAGGTGCAATAGATTATTCCAATCTAAGGAGTTAAACACTTGTTGAATATCCAACTGTGCCAAAGTGTAGGCATCATTAAGCTGATGTGGGGCATGACACACATGGGAAGACTTCTCAAATTATGTAGGGTGTTTGTTTTCGGGATAAAGCCCGATTGATCAGTATATATTAAAGTTAGGAGACTGGGGAGAGGCACATTTCTACTATGCTACTGAGGTGCTTAACATCTACATGAAAAAGAGAAATGGGTATATTTGCAGAAGCCACTGCTGTGTCCTTGCCCAGCTTGTGTATCATCACTATTAGGGCCTCATGCATTGTGCCTCATTGAGCCTCATCGTAGACCTCAAAAAGTGTGTCAGTACCATATCCGCATACTTCTGGTAAAACTCCGCAGCAAGTCCATTACTTCCTGGAGTTTTTGCAGTTTTTAACCTTTGAATCGCAGAGAGAATCCCCTCACTCATGATGGGCCTGTCCAACGCTAGACAGTCCTCCAAATGAATGTACTATAACTCTGCAGAAACCACCAGTAGTCACATATAACACACAGGTTACTCATTATTCTACAACATAGACAGTAGTCAGAAAAAACAATACTACAATAATGCACTTGTCACAAGATCCTCATAAATGCCCATACCAGGAACATTAGGAAACACATGGCAAGGTATAAAAAGAGGTTAGCATAAAATTCCCAGAATGCCCATAAAAGGAACATGAGAAAAATGTATGGCAACTCATGAGCATACAACATATCAGCCTAAATGCCACTAAATGTACCTGCCTTTATAATGAAGGCATCTCGAGTGCCACAAAGGAAAGGGGGCCCCAGGGCTCCTTGGTGCCAAAACAGGGGCTGCCTGATGATTGGGGGAGGGAGTGGCAGGAACATCCTCTGTTCTTATGTAGGGACCCCCCCTGGGGCCCGTGTCTGGACTGGGACACCCACTGTCCCTGTGGGCCTCCCGGGGCCAATACAGGCCCTCCTGGGAGGCCAGAGCAACAAACAGAGAGGGGCCCAGCAGTGCGGGGCCTCCGATGAAGCTTCTGCCCTGCTTGCGACTCCTGTACACGGATGGGGCCCTGTGAGACAGGGTGTTAGAAATGGGGTTTCTGGTTGGCTAGGGTATGTACCCCAGCCAGGCAGAACCTACCCACTCTAGTCAGGGCTTGGGAGTTACACGTCCAAGATGACCCCAGCTCACCCCCTTGGTAGTTTGGCACGAGCAGTCAGGCTTAACCTGGAGGCAATGTGTAAAGCGTTTGCACAACACCCAGCACACATGACGCAAAATACACACCACAAAGTAAACACAACACTGAGTTATGTAAAAATAATTTGTATTGCATAAAACATAATTAGACCAACATTACACGTAAGTATTACCCTGCTACATTAGTAGTTGCCAGAGGGTTACACAAGTTACTAATACTCTGCACGAATATGCAGTTGTCACATTAGAACAAGTAAGTGCTCAAGATTCTGCAACATAAGCAGTAGTCAGGAAGTATAATAAAAAGGTATATGCACTTGTCATGAACAATTCCTAAATACCCATAAAAGGAACGTTAGAGAATATACCACAAGTCATATACATACATATCAGCTAGACATGCCTAGAAAGGAAAATTAGCACATATATGTAGGTACAGTCAACAGGTAGGAAATCTAAACAACCAAAAGTCTGTACTAGGCTCCTAGAGACTAGATTCCCTAGAAAGTACCTGTTTTCTGTCTGAAGGGGCACTTCCATTGCCTAAAGGTGAGGAGTGTGGGGGGCCCCAGGCGCTCTGGCATGCAAAACAGGGAGCCACATGACGTTTTGGGGTGAAGAGGGGCGGTTGGCACCCTCTCCTCTTGAACGGGACCCTCCGAGGGCCTCCGTTCGGGGTGGGGGCCGGCCTCGGCCTTCACACACCCTGTCCGTGGTAGGGGGCCGGGCGCTGCCCACTACCCAATGTTGGGGACAAAAACGGGGAAAGGACCTCCGTCGAGGTCTCCCTCTCCAACTTGTGCTGCCACGAAGTGTCCCCGTAGAAGTAAAAGGAGCATCCTGCTCCTGGTGCAGAGACCGGGGAAGGGGCACTCCCTGCGCCTTCCCCGAGTCCTGCCTCCTGTAAGGGATGACTCTCGGACCCCTCTGGGGGCCCGAGGGAACACTTGCCCGCACCTGATGTGGTGCACGAGTGAAGGAAGCCTCTCCTGAGCCGCCAGGAGGCTTCCTCTAAAATGGAAGATGGCTGGTGCCCCGGGGGCGCTCCTGGAAGCGGGAGGTGCCTCGGGGGCGCTGCGAGGAGCACGCTTGCTCCGATTCCTTTGTTGCTGTGCCCCAGGGGCACAGAGAGGAGAGCGATCCCCGCGCTCCAAGGTAAACAGTGAACCCGGCTGCGGCGGTGATCCGGGAGGCAAAATAAGAGCGTTTCTCACAGCGCTAGAGCCAGGCCTGCAACCTGGGCGGCGGCAAGGATTTTCCTAGGTAAACAAAGAGAGCAACTTGGAAACCAAGCTGTGGGCAAAGTTGTAGAGAGGGGTTTGCAGGGGTGAGGGGCCACAGCACCCTGTCCCTGGGAGCAAACCAAACAAGAAGGTGCACAGGGCTGGTGGGCCCAGCTACAGGCCAGCACAAGGGGTGCAGATGGTGGCAGTTCCTCCTAGTGACCAGGCAGGTCACAGGTCAGCACAACAGCAGCAGTCCAAGGTGGTTTCCTGGTGAGTCCATTCATCAGCGTTCTGTGTAGTTTCAAGTTCCAATAGTGTTCAAATTGTGGGGAAAATTCCCCTGTACTTATAGTCAGTTCTTACAGTGTTTTCCAATGGTAGGGAGAGGAGGTTCCAGCCAGTTACAACTGGTTCTGGGAGTGTCCCCTCTCTCCTTTCAGCACAGGCTCCAAACATCAGTGGGGGGTTAACAACCCTATTGTGTGAGGCCAGGGCACAGTCTTTACAAATGCAGGTGTGCCCCGCCTCTCCCTTCTCTCAGCCCAGGAAGGCTTTACAATATGTAGATGCACCTCTGTGTCACCTCCACCCTCCCTGTGTTCAGGCTGTCTGAGAAGTATGCACAAAGCCCCAACTGTCAGTCTGCCCAGACGTTGATTGGAGACAAGCTGAAAAACACCAAAGTCATAAGCACAGATAAATGCTCACTTTCTAGAAGTGGCATTTCTGTGATAGTAATAACAAATACACCTACACCAGTAAGCAGCATTTCTTACCACTGTCACAACCATACCAAACATGCCTACGCTACCCCTCATAAATCAGACAATACCCCTTACACCTAAGGTAGGGCATTTCCAATGCAATCCTATGAGAGGGCAGCACTCACAGCAGTGAGACACCAAGTTAGGCTGTTTGTCACTACCAGGACAGGCCAGGCAACATGGCACATGTCCTGCCTTCTACATACATGGCACCATGCCCAAATGGCTAGCTAGGACATACCTTAGGGGTGACTTACATGTAGTAAAAGGGGAATTCTGGGCCTGGCAAGTAAATTTAGATGCCAGGTCCCTGTGGAAGGAAACTGCGCACACAGGCTCTGCGCTAGCAGGCCTTAGATAGGTTTGACAGGCTACTTCAGTGGGTGGCGCAAGCATCACTGCAGGCCCACTAGTAGCATTTAATTTACAGGCCCTGGGTATAGGGATACCACTTTACAAGGGACTTATAGGTAAATTAAATATGCCAATCAGGTATAATCCAATCATACCAAATTTGTAAGAGAGAGCACATGCACTTTAGCACTGGTTAGCAGTGAAAAAGTGCTCAAAGTCAAAACGTCACCCAACAAAGGTCAGAAAAATAAGGAGGCAAAAGCAAAAAGTCTGGGGAATGACCCTGTAAAAGGGCCAGGTCCAACACAGGGAACCTCCGATGAGGCCTCCTCCCCACCCATCCTGCCAAACAACTCACTGGGGCCTCAGTGGAGCGGGGGTCCTCAGATGAGGGCCTCCTTCCCACCTGTCCTGCACTCACACCTGATGCAGTGCGTGAGTCTGATGTAGCCGCCCGAGCCGCAGCGGTGATCGTGCCAAAGTTGGGGCTGGCTGGTGCCCCAGGGGCAATCCTCAGAGCGTGCTTTGCCCCAGGGGCTCCGCTAGGCGCGCGCTTGGTCTAGGTTTCATTTCATTGTGCCCCAAGGGCACCTGCACAGGGCGCTTCTTATGCACCTTAACGTGAGGAATGCCCGGTTCACGGCAGTGATTCCCCCTGAAACCAGCAACACCATTGAGCACTCTCAAAGCGCTATAGACAAAGGACAAAGCGTTCTCAAGACGCGATAGTCATAAAGAGAAAGCGCTTCTTCAGGTGCTCTACCACAAGGAAGAAGCACTCCTCATGCGCTTTCACAATGCAATTCAAAAAGGTTGCCGAGGGTAGGAGCCACCGCACCCAGCCTCTGGGGACACCCAAGTGGAGCACAGGGTGGCAGGGCCCAGCAGCAGGTCAGCACAAAGGGGATGCAGACAGTGGCAGTTCCTCCTAGTGACCCAGCAGGTCACAGGACAGCACTGTAGCAGCAGTCCAAGGCAGTTCCTGGTGAGTCCCCCACAGCATTCTGTGTCCAGTTTAAAGCATGGTAAAAGTGTCTCTTCAGTGTCTCCTTTTCATGGGGAAAACCCCCTATACCTATTCTCAGTTTTGCACAATATTAACAAAGAAGGGGGGAAGAGGTTCTAACCAATTACAACTGGTTCTAGGAGTGTCCCCTCTCTCCTCCAGCACTGGCTCCAGACCTCAGTTGGGGGTAAACGAGCCCATTGTGTGAGGCCAGAGCACAGCCTTTACAGATGCAAGTGTGCCCCGCCTCCTCTTCTCTCAGCCCGGGAAGACAATTCAAAATGTAGATGCACCTCTGTGACACTTTCGCACAAAGCCCAACTGTCACTCTGCCCAGACGTGGATTTGAGTCAAGCTGCAAAACACCAGAGTCATAAGCACAGATAAATGCTCACTTTCTAGCAGTGGCATTTCTGTATAAATGAATACTGAATATGCTGTTCTTTAGCATATTGCCGGTGGAGGGCACCAGCACTTATTGTTGGTGACCAGCACTTATTTATCCACATCAGAGATTTCCTGAGACCAAAACAGAAGCAAAACGAATGGAGGAAGAGAAATACATAAAATCCATCACCAAGTGAGAAAACAGACACCTGTAAGAGTGAGATAACAGGGCTGTGAGTGTCTGGCAGTGAATTAAAGAGGCATGAGCTGGATTGAAGACTGCACACCCTTGATACTCCTGCTCTGACATTTTATAGCACCAGCTGTGGCGGCCTAAGCAGCGCTTTGGGTGCTGGCACTCATTATTTTACAAATAAAGCACTGATTGAAATTAATTTGCTAGATAGAGGTTTCATAAATCAGCCTGGCATATCAAAGTTAATAAAATTACTGCTATCTGCATGTTAGAAATGGGGTCTTTTGTTGGCTGTCAGGTTATCCCCTGTCCAAGCAAGGACCCTCACTCTAGTCAGGGTTAAAGTGAATCACCCTTAGCTAACCCCCGCTCACCCCCTTGGTAGCTTGGCACAAGCAGTAGTTTTAACTTCAGAGTGCTAGGTGTAAAGTATTTGTACCAACACACACAGTAATTTAACGAAAACACTACAAAATAACACAACACAGGTTTAGAAAAATAGAAAATATTTATCTAAACAAAACAAGAACAAAAGAACAAAAATCCCACATACACAAGTCATCAATTAAAAACAAAAAGGAGTCTTCATGTGATTTTGAACACAACGTTAACGGTGTTAGCGTGGAAATGTACCTGGGTGTGTCAAAAATAACCCTGCACGGGTGAGTGTGCACCAAACGGGGCTTGCGATGCGTCAGTATTACTCACGAGCAAGACAGTCTGTTGTTTCTCCTTCGGTTGGGTCGACGTGCATCGTTTCTTCTCTCCGCAGGAGAGCAATGCGTCGATTCGAACAGCACTCTCGGGTACGGGCAGGTTTTGCATAGTTTTTACATGTCCCGCGATGTTTGCATCTGAAATCCTGCCGCACGATGCTGTGTGTTGTTTATCCAGTCACGAGCGACGATTTTCAGCCGTGTCTCTGAGTTGCATCATCTTTTCCCCGCACGGCGGTCTGTGCGTGGATTTCTTACTTTTGTTCTGCCAGCTTCTCCTTTCAGGGTCCCAAGAACTGGATGGGCACCACTTGGCAGGGTAGGAGTCTCAGAAGATGCTCCAGGTGCTGGCAGAGAGAAGTCTTTGCTGTCCCTGGGACTTCAACAATAGGAGGCAAGCTCTAGCTCAAGCCCTTGGAGAGTTCTTCACAAGAAGGAAGGCACACAAAGTCCAGTCTTTGTCCTCTTGCACAGGCAGAAGCAGCAACTGCAGGATAGCTCCACAAAGCACAGTCACAGACAGGGCAGCTCTTCTTCCACCGCTCTTCAGCTCTTCTCCAGGCAGAGGTTCCTCTTGGTTTCCAGAAATGATCTAAAGTCTGTGGTTTTAGGTGCCATTCTTGTACCCATTTTGCCCTTTGAAGTAGGCTTGATTCAAAGAAAAGTCTCTCTTGTTTGTGAAATCCTGTCTTGACAAGGCCAGGCTACAGACACACATCAGAGGGTTGGAGACTGCATTGTGAGAGGGCAGGCACAGACCTTTCAGGTGTGAGTGACCACTCCTCTCCTCCCTCCTAGCACAGATGGCTCATCAGGATATGCAGGCTACACAACAGCACCCTTTGTGTCACTGTCTAGAGAGAGGTGCAAGCTCAACTGTAAAACTGACCCAGACAGGGAATCCACAAACAGGCAGAGTCACAGAATAGTTTAAGCAAGAAAATGCTCACTTTCTAAAAGTGGCATTTTCAAACACACAACCTTAAAATCAACTTTACTAACATATGTATTTTTAAATTGTGAGCTCAGAGACCCAAAATTCCACATGCCCTTCCGCTCCCAATGGGAATGTACACATTAATCATATTTAAAGGTAGCCCTCATGTTAACCTTTGAGAGGGATAGGCCTTGCAACAGTGAAAAACTGCACCCTGCCCATGGGGCTGCCTAGGGCCTACCTTAGGGGTGGGTTACCTGTAAGAAAAGGGAAGATTTAGGCCTGGCAAGTGGGTACATTTGCCAAGTCGAATTGGTGGTTTAAAACTGTACACATAGACACTTCAGTGGCAGGTCTGAGCCATGTTTACAGAGCTACTATTGCGGGTGGCACAACCAGTGCTGCATGCCTACTAGTAGCATTTGATTTACAGGCCCTGGGCACCTCTAGTGCACTGTACTAGGGACTTACTAGTGAATCAAATATGCCAATCATGGATGAACCAATTACATACACATTTTGTATAGGAGCACTTGCACTTTAGCACTGGTTAGCAGTGCTAAAGTGCCCAGAGTAACAAAAACAGCAAAAACAGAGTCCAGAACACATCAACAAACTGGGAAACATAGGCAAAAAGTTGAGGTAGACCACGGAAAGGATGAAAAGTCTAACACATGTCCCGCCCCGGCTGAAAGTGGGGAGCAACTACCCAACCTCAATGGAGTTCTCATCACTACAGCGGAAGAATCTGGACAGATCATCAGCATTGGTGTGTTCTGTACCAGGGCGGTGTTCCACTGTAAAGTCCATCCCCTGTAGGGAAATTGACCAATCCAACAGTTTGAATTCTCATCCCTCATCTGTATTAACCATCTGAGGGGCCTGTGGTTGTCTGATCCCGGAGGTGAGTCCCAAACAAGTAGGGTCTTAGCTCTTCATTGCCCAGACCACAGCAAACGCTTCACGTTCTATGGCACTGCACCTACGTTCCCTTGGAAGTAACCTCCTGCTAATGAAGGCTACAGGTTGATCTAGGCCCTCTTCATTAAGCTGTGAGAGTACTGATCCCATACCATGCTCTGAGGCGTCTGTTTGCACAACAAACTCCTTGGAGTAGTCAGGTTCCTTCAGCACAGGTGCTGCGCACATGGCGGCCTTCAGGGCATCAAAAGCGGTCTGGCAAGCCTCTGTCCAGATCACCTTCTTGGGTTGCTTCTTAGAGGTCAACTCAGTTAAGGGGGTAACAATGGCACCATACCCCTTGACAAACCTCCTGTAGCAGCCAGTGAGACGTAAAAAGGCTCTCAACTCAGTCTGGGTTTTAGGAGGCTCCCAAGCCAGAATGGTGTCAATTTGTGGCTGTAGGGGCCAATACATAATTGTCCCTTGCGGCTCCTCACCTTCAAAACTGTCTTTCTGGTCACTATCACCTCTGCTCGCAGGGAGCTTCAGGCCCTTTCCTCAAAACCTCCATACTTATCTGTGCAACCTGACAAAGTAGTGTTGCACACTAGGGCTTCCTTCCTTCCTGAGGTGGTTACACCCTTTCCTGTAGCCCAGTCCATCACTCTGCCTACTTTCTACGCACCCCCACATCCTTCCCATGAGGAGGAGAGACTCCACCGCCTGGACCCAAAAAGAGCGTTGGCGTTCTACCTCAATTGTACTAAAGATTTCTGGGTGGACGATGAACTCTTCGTTGGATATGTGGGTGCGATAAAAGGGAAGGCGGTGCAAAAGCGTACCATCTCTCGAAGGGTACTTCTTTGCATCAAAATGTGCTACGCCTTGGCCAAGAAGTACCCCCCTGAGGGTTTGCGTGCTCATTCTACCAGAGCAACTGCTGCTTCCACTGCGTTAGCACGCGGAGTTCCTGTCCTGGAAATCTGCCAGGCAGCTACGTGGGCGTCCCTGCACACGTATGCTAAGCACTACTGCCTACACAGTCAGGTCTGTTGGAACGGCTATTTTGGTCATTCGGTCCTGAAGGACTTCCTAGAATGATCTTGGTTCGCAGACCACCACCGAGGATGGCATTGCTTGGGTATCTATTCTAAGGAAAGGAATCTGCAACTAAAAGGCTCTATCAGATGTACAAGTTACTTAACCTTCGGTAACAAAATATCTGGTAGAGATATATTCTAGTTGTAGATTCTTTACAGTCCACCCATCCTCCCCGCTTGCGAACTGATTTCTAGGGAAAAGGATTCCCCCTTTCAGGTTCTTAGCTCTGGCACACCAATCTCAGTGTTCTTAGCGGCTCTGCACTTTGGCGTGGAAAGTTGTTAAAAGAAACTGATGTCACTGCACGAAGTCGGCGTCTATATACTACTCCCGACGTCATCACAGTGACCACGACGCCAACGATGCCTGTGGAGTCGACCGACGCCACATGCCAACGCGCAAGGGTATTGCTCAAACAAAAATCTCCGGATCCAGCCTGACGCCTGGAGGAAAATTCTAAGGTAAGGAATCTGCAACTAGAATATGTCTCTACCAGGTATTTTGTTACTGAAGGTAAGTAACTTATACATCTATGCTACAATGATAATGCTGTTTCAGGAGTGTTCCAAAGACAGCAGTTTGTTCGTGGCTGCCTGCCATGTCGGATGTACTTATCTTCCATCTGTAAATAAATGATGTAACCACAATTACCACGTTTCCTGCAACTTTTTACATTGGCAAAGTAAAATAGGTCTGCTTTAAAGGAACATTGGATGGTATTATGAAGCATTATAAATAAACAGCATGGGGATGGATATGTATTTGTGAACTGTAGAATAAAACTGGGTAAGTTGAAAGATCAAGTGACAGTTGAAATATCAAGCTAAACATAAACATCCATGTAGGTTAACAACTGCCTCCCTCCCATTTGTGCAGCTACCAGAAAAAAACACCATAACGTATCTAGTTTTATAAGATACCTCAGTATTATCACAATGTCGTGTGTGCCCTGAAAGTTCAAGTTCCGGAAGCTTGATAAATAACCAAAAAAGTCACAACTATGTGGCGATCAAACAGTTTATTTAGAAGCACACAACCTCTGACCAATAGAAACATGTAAGCCTCGCTCTGGTAATGCTCATATAATTGTTAACAACTGTGTGTCAAGCCAGACAATAAAAACGGTTACGTTCCTCATGGAGTCTTTAGCTAAGGCGTTCCTCATAATGTCGGACAAACATTTTTCCCCCAGGTAAGAACCACACCATTCAGATCAGTGATTCTAAGAGAAAAGGAGTGCAGTGGTGCTCTCCTGACGCTGCTCTGTGTTTGTCATTTGTATAATGCATGACTGCTGCTGGTATGTCCTCGTAGTGCTGAGGACTTCTACAGTTTATTGGAAAGAAAACATTACTGCGTTATTACCATGTGATCCACGTTTGATTTAAGGCCATCTACTGTTTTTTTACTGAGTAATTTCGTTTGGAATTTGAACGGGGAACGCTACTCTTAGGCTCCCCAACACCAATCTTGACAAAACGTTCCCGAATTAAATATACTGGAATGTATGTGTGTTTTGAAAACATGTGCAAGATTCTTGTTAGAGGACTAACGTTATAAGAATTCCGAGCAAAGGTTCATGTTTGTTGTGATTTTCATTGCAAAGAAAATAATTATTTTATTTCTAAAAATGTGTCTAAGGCTGCGCACAGCTTTTAATTAGCTAGGTGAAGTCTTACGACCTTGTCCATCTTCGCCTGAGGCAAGAATCTGCCTTCCTAGCATGGTAGGCGACAATGAAACTTTCTGCTGCCGGATGTGGCATGAGCAGGACATTCTTTAACAGGTAGCATTGCATGGTTGTGTGGATGGGAAGCAGGCATTGATCTTGAAAGAGGACAGCAAAAGAGGGGCGACAGCAGTGAAGGGGTGATGCTCAGTTCAGGATAAGGGGCTGCAAACTTTGTAAGTGGAGGACAAAGGAGGCAAATGGAATCATTTTCCACTTCTTTCAGTATTCATTACAGCAGGACTTTTTTTCATGTCTTGGCTACAGACAATTTTAGCTGCCTGTTACAGACCTTTAGTTTTCAAAACTCTGCATATACTTGCAGTGCATTTTGGGGCAGCCCTTTCCTCGTGATTGGGTCGTTTTGTTATCTGTCTCAGGCCTCTGCTCTTGATTCAGTGCTTTCCTCCCTTTTATTGTGTTTATCCCGCTGAGGAGCCTTTCTGTCTGCAGAGTTCTGATTGAAGAGTTGTTTCAGTTCATTGTTGACTTGAGGGAACATTTTTTTTTTGCCTGTCATGGGTTGATGGGAGTTAACTGGTTCCTTTCATCCTCCTATACTATAATCCCTGCCATGCCAATCTTTGCTTCTGCTTCCACTCCAACACCTCTTTTGTTTTAGGTGGAGTGCGCAACTGCTTTGACCTGTTGTAAGAATTGTGGGGTTTTAACCACACCCACCGCACATCACTTTCACTCATTTGTGGGCTTGCATTTGAAAAATCCTTAGTTATCATTTGCCCCTCTTTGGGGTGCTTTAGTTACCGCCTTGCAGACTGCCCCTGTTACATGGATAATTGCAGGATTGCTGATTCTTTTCACTGCAAGCGAACTTCTTTTTCTTTTTGTATCTCTCCTTTGCGCTCATGGCAGCCATGGAGCTTTGAATCAGCTCGCTTACGTCACCTGTTTTACTTTTCATTTTCAATTTAAGTGGTAAGAAAAGTCCAGTTAGCAATCCACAAAGCTAAGAGCTCTAACTCGAGCAAATGAGAGACCCATTGCATTGCAAATGCTTGCTCCACTTTTCTTCTGCCGCCACATGCGCTGCGTTTTGTACCCTGAGCCACTCATCCCTTGCTTCCTGCATCTTTGCAAACTCTTACAGATCCCTGTTGCTTTTTATGGATGCTGCGCATAAAGGCACCAGGAAGTCAGCACTTTATTTCTGGCTTCGCACACATTGCAACTTTCCTAAAATAAGATGTCTCTAGACAGATTTGTTTGTGTTCTTGTGTTGTCATTTTGATCTTCAACTACATGGGATGCTGTCAGGGAGCATAGGTGAGCACACTTCATGGTCCAAATGTTATCTGGCATTCATGATGGCCAAGGAAATGCCACTGTCTGTAGCCTGTGGCTAGTGATGACACTTTAATACGGTTGTGCGCCAGACAGAAACCAGGTGTCACTTTTCATTTTGAATCATTCCCGGTTTTTTCTTTTCTTTATGTTCTTGCATCCCTCAATGTTTTTCTTTTTCCACGTCCTCTTAACGAGGGCCATCCAAAAGAAAACACAGCATCTCAGAAAACAGTCATTTGTATCCCAGAATTTGCAGAACACCGTATTAAAATATGTTCTTGATGCATTGGGGCGATCCAGAAGCAGACAGTGACATATGAATAAGGCCCTGTTGGCGGGATTGAAGCCGCCCTGTGATAAATGACACAATCTGTCAAAGAGCATCTGTTATCCATCATCACGGCTGCTTTTCTGTTCTACCGAAGATAGCGAGACAGTGGAGCAGCAGAGACACTGCGAATGCATCCGAGGGATTGTGCGAAGGGGTCCACTGCCCTGACCGGTGACAGAGAGATAATAATTATAGCTTGTTCGTGTGCAGTTTTACTCTTTCGATTACAACACTGCTGCTAACATGTCTCAGTGCACTGCAGCATTAATATATCTGCATGCATAGGTTGTCTTTGGTCTTGTTATGAAATGGAGAATTGACAGTGATTGGTTTCACCTTGCTTCGAAAAGTCCATCCCTTTTCATCTAAGTCGAGATCATTCATAAACTCAGAGCGAGGGGTGAAAATACCTGGTAAATCTGACATATGCATAGCAAAGGAATATCAGTGGGGGAATGGACCTTGGTGTTAACAGCTTAATGGATTTAGAATGCAGCTCGGCGGACTGCAGTTTTTCGTAAAAAAAAGAAGAAAAAAAGGCGCGTGATTGCGATTTCAGGATTCTTATTTACTCTAAATAGGTTTTTAAAGATCATTTTGTTCGTGACCCATGTAGAGACATATACTGCAAAGACGGCAGTCAACTGTTGATTATGTTGGGGCTGATACAAAGTGTATGATTTTTTTGAGCAAATTCTTTAAGAGTGTGTGAGTATTCATGACATTTTGAATCTACCCTTACATTTCCAGCTCCCTGGTAACATAATGTGCAAATAGGTCACATTCCTTTGTATTTGCACTGATTGTAATTTACTGTTGCCCCGTTATTCCCATATTATTCACATTTTAGTTGTTTTGTGCCAATTCACAAAGGCACACCACAGGATGACTATCCGACATAGCCCACAATGCCTTTTCAATAGTCCACATTATGTTTAGGGTTTTCGAAAGTTGCGACTTCTGTGGATTTGCACCTTAACATTTTTTTAAAGAAAAAATCTTATACTTTCTGAACTTTGTGAGGCATGCAGCTTATAAAGTTTACAATAAAACATGGTGAGTGTCAACAGCCCTTTTTAGAGTCTTAGCTACAGACAGCTTTAGCTGTCTGTTATCAGAACTGTCATTTCATGTATATATATATATATATATATATATATATATATATATATATGTAAATTACCTTGTGGTGGTCACCACTTGGTAGTTATAGTGAGGTCCTAGTTTCTATCAAAAAAGTGTTTTTGTTTGGCTAATAACTTTGGTGCTGTTTGATAAATCTTCATGAAATTTTCTAAAAAAACAACAGTGGTTACTTCAGCTGCTGTCTGGAAAGTTTTGGGGTGATCTGTCAAGTGGGGACCAAGAAAAATTGGGGGGGGGTTCCAAAAGACTTTCACCATTCATTTTTCCATAGGGACTTTGAACAGGGCAAATCACTGGAAGTAATTACACCAAATTTGGCAGAAAGGTAGCTCTTGGTCCGGAAAGAGGCCTATTTGTTATTTGGTGTAAATTTGTTCAGAGAAATTAAAAGAAATCGAAATTTTTATGTATATGGACATGGAGGATTTGAGACCCCCCTCTCAATCCCATGCTGAGATCTGACTGGCTGTCAACATTTCAACAACAAAGGGTGGTCGATTTCAGACGAGTCCCAGAAAAAAATGTAAAAATAAACAAAAGGGGCCAGGGTAGAGTCACACTGACCCTGTAGCTCTGGTGCTGGGGTCCCAGAGGGCCCCCTCCCCAGAGCTAAAAAGCACTTTTAAAAATGTTTTGCTGCAAATTGTGGCAGATCTGGCAAACATTTAAAACAAAAAAATGAAGCAGCACAGCGCTTCATCATTCTCAAGCCCATAGGTGGGCCAAGTCCCTGTGGCATTGTTCATTTTAATGCGAGGGGCGCCTGGCCCTCCCAAAGCCCCGGGGAGTGCCATTTCCCCAGGGCTAAAAACAGTATAGGTGCGGGGGGCCACCACCTCCCCGGGGCTATTATTAAATTCAATGCAGGGGGAGCCGCACAGCCCCCTCACAACCCAATGAACAACCACCTCCCAAAGGCTTAAATGTAATTAATTGTGGCCCTCTCGCAGCCACAGAGCAAGGACTACGACCTCCCCAAGGTTTAAATGCAATTCAAAGCACCGGGAACCATCACGTCCCCGGGCACTAATTATAAATATTTTGGGGGAGGGGTGCGCATCCCCCCCACAGGGGTAGTAATTATAAATGGTGCAGGGGGTCCTTCCAGCACCAGCAGTCCCAAGGACCACCACCTCCCCGGGGCACTAAAGACAATCAATGTGGAGGGCAATGTGCCCCCCGCAGCCCTGGAGACCACCGCTTCTCTGATGCTATAGTAAAAGAGTAGAGGAAGTCTATTTCACACCCTTGCAGCCCAGGGGACAACAACCTCCCCCAGGCTCTGCTATGCCATGCGGCCTCCCTCAAGGACCCACTGATGGTCCTGGGGACCATCACCACCCAAGGCCAATGCCTGCTATGTCCCAGAGTCCCCTCCTCCCGAGACATAGCTGTTTGCTTTTGCTTAGTGGGAGCTAACAGCTCCCACTAAGCAAAAGCAAACAAAGTCCATTGTCTGCAAGAGAGAGCTGTCAAACAGCTTGCAGAAAGCAGAGTTTTCATCTGTCTTCCCTGCATGCAAATATGCACGCGGAGAAGACAGATCAAAAAAACATTGCTCTCCCAAGCAGGGAGCTTCTATTAAAGGCAGATCCCTAATTGGGGGAGCAATGCTGGTTCCCAAAGGGTGTGGGGAGCAAGCTGGGACCACAGGGGCCTTAAGGCTCCCGACGCGGTCCATAGTAGGATGAAAGAGAGAGAGAGATTGTTATTGCAAAGTCGCTCCATTCAGTTACTTGAAAAAGTAAGACTAGCAAGATGTGTGGTTTGAATTATTGTTACATTTTGATGCGAAGCAGGACAGAGTTTCTTCTGACCTACTAGTAAAGCTCTTTGGCTGTCTCTCAGTGGGTTAATGGTTCAAAGCCTAGTATCTCAAGGCTGTGGGTCTGTTCATTTACTAGTGTTTAGACTGTTAAACCTTCCTACTACTGGAACATTCATGCCTCTTTCCTCCCAAGGTGTGCGGGATGAATGTCACAGTTATGTCTGGACACAGAACAATAAGGGGTCACCTATGGCCTAATGATTAAGGTCTCAGCTCCTCACACTAAAAGTTGAGGGTTCTAGTCCAGGTATGTCTGAGATCGATTCGCTACTTGATTTCTTTTCAACTTCAAATGTTTAAGGTTCCTACAGAAAGGTCCACGGCGGGTGGGAGGTCCTTCTCCTTCCTGGCAGCCAAGACCTGGAACTCCCTCCCCACCAGCCTCAGGACCACCCAGGACCACTCCGCATTCCGGAGACTCCTAAAAACCTGGCTTTTCGAGCAGCAGTAACCCCCCCCTTTTTTTTTCCCTAGCGCCTTGAGACCGGTGAGTAGCGCCCCCCCCCCTTTTTTTTCCCTAGCGCCTTGAGACCGGTGAGTAGCGCGCTTTATAAATATTAATGATTTGATTTGATTTGAAAGGTGATCTCACTAGTTTTTATTGATAAATACACTTTTCTTTTCAATTTGTAGTAAACTTTATTCTATGTATGTCATTCATCAAAGCCTAAAAAACTCTCTCTCTCTCTCAAATTCTCTCTGTCAATTTCTTTTGCTTTATTTCTCTCTGTGTCTCTCAATCTCTCACTTCTTGTCCCCCTCTCTCTCTCTCTCTTCCATCTCATAATGGGATAAAAGAGAGAGAGGGATAGTCATTGCAGTGGTCTCCCCATACAATTACTTCAGAGAGCAAGGACTCACCAGTAGTATAATGGGAAAGGTCACACACCCTCACACTGAAAGTTGAGGGTTCTAGTCCAGGAGTGTATGTGGTCATTTCCCTCCTTTAATTTTTTTTCAATCGTGAAAAGTCTAAGGTTCATAATGAAAGGTGATCTCACTCTTTTTAGTTGACAAAAACATTTTTGTTATTAATTTGCAAGAAATATCTCATTCTATCATTCACCAAAGCCTACAAAATTGTCTATTTCTCTCCCTCTCCCTCTTTCTCTCTTTCTCTTAGTTTCTCTTCTTCAATCTCTTTCACCCGCTCACACACCCACTTACATCCTTACACACCCACTCACAGACCCACTCAGAAACTCACATACCCCCTCAGACCCTTGTGTATCCACTCACAGCCTCACCCAGACCCTTACTCACCCACTCACAGACCCACTCACACTCACACACCCACTCACAGACCCACTGAAACCCTCATGCAACGACTCACAGACCCACTCAGAAACTGATACACCCTCTAAGAAACTGAGGTACCCACTCCTACACCCAGACAGACACTCTCACAACAACCACTCTCACCCCCAGAGGCAACCCCTCACACCAATTCTCACACCTACAGAGTCAGGCCACGGCCAATCTCCTTTCACACATGGCCAAAGGGGGGTTGGCCAGAGGCCAGACCCTGCAGGCAAGCGCCTACGGCTGTGCCTCACAATGGTTGGATTAACGTATATTAATGAAAATTGCTTTATGTTCAAAAACATAGACATTAATTGAAAAAAACAAAGGTTACAGGGCTGTTATAGTTAGGTAATAGAATTAAAAAAACATAGAAATTATCTTAAACAACCAAAGGTTACGCAGACTTTATGGTTAGGCTCAAATTTTAAACATACCAAACATAAAAATACACCAGTTAGAGTTATGTCAAGTAACTTTTACTTGTGCCCTGTTTTGCTTTCACTAATGACTGAGCTGACAAAAATCTCTGGAATGCACTTCTCAGTTCAAAGAAGACATTTATTATTATTTCACCACGAGGTTCCTAAAAAGGAGGTTAGCATGTTGATAGCACACGTTTAAAAATAGTCACAGCAAAGAAAGGAAAACATACCAAAATGATCCTCAACTGCAATGTACACAGCAAATATATGTAGTTATATTATATTATGCAAAGCAAATAATGAAGTAAAAATTCATCACCGTAGGGCCTGCCAAGCTCTTCATCTTTCTCATGCCAGCAAGCCGATGACGCCACCCTCATGGGACAAATATCAGGCATCTGACGTCAAGAATCCTGATTGTGGCCACTCTCTCTCTCGTTGTCACACTGGGTCTTTTTTACATCTTAAAGAACCAGAGAAGGGGCTTTCTGGATAAACCAATCCCATATAAAAGAAATAGTCATAAATGCTGGCTAGTTTAGGCAAGCCTTGAAAGAAATTCTTTGGGGTCTGGCCAGAATCCCACGGCACCCCTCCCAAAGATAAACTGTTCCCTGCTTGCACTATAAACATCAGTCTGGTACATTCTTATGGTGCTGACTGCCTAACTCCTCCATATTATGTACTAGCTCTTAGGTGGTAATATGTCTTTGGTGAGAAAAAGCATGAAAACAAGCACAGTTTACAATATGGAAAAATACGGTCAGCTTTAACATGGCAGTGTCTAATAATATGATAAAGTCAGTAGGCAGCTAAACTGAATACAACATGTAGTCTGCAACTGGTGAACACTATACAGCTAATCTGGGTGCAAAGTGGTGCAACACAAAGTCAGTGGTCAAAAACACATATCTCACTACATGCCCTAAGGTAACTGTAACTTGCACCCCCACCATGCACTACTAATTACTGCACAAATTACAGCACCCATGACATTTTTGATAACATTATTGCTAATGTCACTGTAACATCTACAGTAAAATTATTGATCAGATAACCCTGCATGGCGAGGTCGCAATTTATAGTTACCTTAAAGCATGGGCTATAGTTACTTGAGATAATTCTAAATATAACGGGTGAATTTCTATGGTTTGGTGAATTTAAAACGTCAGCCCAACTGTAACATCCCTGTAACATTTGTTTTTTTTACGCAATATATATATAGATAGATAGATGTACTTTTGGAGACCAAATATTTTTTACTTTTAGACAATGTTTTGTTTTTCTCAGATTCTGCGGTACATGGGAGTGCATGTTTTTCCTTGCTCTCTCACATTTGTTCCTGATTGAGCTATCTTTTTATCAGTGGTGGCTCCTCCGCTATGGTGGAGGAGCGTCGCCCCTACCGCCAGCAGCAGTAGCTGCAAACCTTTAAAATAAAACGATAATAAACTATGTTTGTTATCATTTTCTTTTTTAAAGGGGGAAGGGCAATTGGGATCACAAGCACATAGGAAAATTGCACAGCACTCCCCTCAGTGCGCATGTGTGTTTGACTGGCCGGCTAAGGCCGGGCAAGCACACATGTGCACTTTGCTGTCTTCAGCCTAGCACTGTGTTGCCAGGTTAGAGAGAGCAGGCAGAAGCTCACAGTCTGCCTCGGAGCGCCAAGTCAGGGCACTCTGGCCAATACTAACGCTGCCAGCAGCATGAAAGCAGCATTAGGATTGGCTGCAGGGCAGGCTAGGAGCCTGTGTCTGCTGTTTGTGAGGACTGAGGAGCAGCAACGCGGAGGCCTCGAGTAAGGTAAATTAAACACAAAAAACACAAAAAAAATCTGTTTCTCGTTCCCCCACCACGCGCCGCCACACCCCTTTTCCGCACTGCGGGCTGCACCTGCTTTTAATTCATCTTCCTCTAGTCCAAGAAGCTGTACAGCTGTGCAAACATTAAATGTCAGGATGCATTGTGGTGGTGACAGAGGCACTGCTGACATTTGCTGTTCTTTTGAGCAATTTGTCAGTTTAGTCAGATGCAACCGATGTGAAGCCAGATTTGCTGTGGTATGTGTATTAGGAGCAATTAATTTATCTGTTGAAAGAGATAAAAATAGAACAGCAGATTATTCCAGCATTGATCCTGAAGTATGAAGTAAGTTAACCTCCCAAAACATCACTTTTACAAGTAAAATTGTGAACATAATCTAAATTGCACTTTGAACAGCTATATTATTGACCACAGGTATGGGGCAGTCTCCACAAACTTACATCTAGATGAGCTGAGGCACTAGTATGGTATCAATCTTCAGCATCTATACAGAGTGCACAGGATTCCCATCTAAGAGAATCAGACCCAAGGGTTACATACTTTCTGGATCTGTGTCACATTGTTTCCTGGTGACATTGCAAAGCAATATGCTTATTAAGGCTGCCTTTCATCCATTACACCACAGGGGGTTCCTCTTCATTCAGACTGTGATGACTAAATCTGGAGTTCCTAAAAAGCTTCTCTAGGAGATATATGACATAATTTTGTATTTCAACCAACATTGATACCCAAAATTGTGGCATGTCAGGAAAAGAATAGTCTATACAACACCATATTGCTGCTTTGTGATACTTTCCTATACTTTGAAAACTCCATGTATAAGTTATTTTATGCTCAAAAGTGCACAACTCCAAGTGACACTTTACTTCTGCTGCTACCAAGAAATCATGTAATGAGTGACGGTTAAACTGGCTTACGGGCACAAGCTTTTGTTCACTCACAATGTTTTTTTTTTTTCAAGCAGTAAAAAACATCATGTTTATTAATAATGTTAATACTCAATTTACACAGACACAAAGGCCCAGTTCTAAAGTAAAAAAAATAATAATATAAGAGGGCAGAGTAGGGATACCATGCCTGCGAGGCCCTGTGAGGGGGACCCAGAGGGACCCCCAGGACTGACACTTAAAAAAAGTTGTTGCTTTTTGAGGCAGTCTTTCTGGAGTCCTACGGGATTGTGGCAAAAACATAAAAGATAATGGCAGCCACCATTTTCTTTAATATATATATATATATATATACATATATATATATATATATATATATATATAGTATATGAAGAGGGGTGCGTGAGTAGGGTCTCCCTCCCCAAGACTATTTTGGACCCTGGGGAACCCATCCCTTGAGGCCGATTTCATTAAAAAAAAAAAAAAAAAGAAGAAGGAATGCAAGGTCCCCCTACTCTTGAGTCTTTTGTAGGACCTGGGCACCCTATCCCCAGGCTGATTTCTTTGAAAAAAATGGAAGGGGCTACACAGACCTCTCCCCGAAGCCTGTTAAGGCCCTGGAGACCCCATTCCCGGGGACATAAATAACTTAATAAGGATGAGGCCACACTCCCCCCTCCCTGAGCCTTTAAGGTCCCTGGGAGCCCATTTCCTGGGGATTGCTCAATGACTGTGTCCCAGGGAGACCATCCCCGAGGCATAGTAGTTTCTATGCTCACACTACAGTGAGCGGAGAAACATATGTTTGCTCCCGCCTGGCTGGAGCATTCTTGAATCTCTGACCAAACATGAGCAAACACATGTGTCTGCTTCCTGCTGGTGGGAGATCCAAAATTCTCAAGCTGGCTGGGATCAAATTTGTGTTCTGCTTCCCTACCTGCACAGATGCAGGCATGGAAACAGAGCACATACTGCTCCTGTCTGGAGGGAGCAAGCATAAATAGCTGTGCCCTCTGGGGAGGAGCAATCCAGGCTTCATGTGGGGAGCCGTCTAGGGACACTGGGCTCCTGCCACAGCCCTCAACCTGGTGGTTCATGGGTGCCATGGGTGGGCACCAGAGCCCCCACCTATAATTAATGGAGTCCCCTGGGGCCAAAATAGGCTCAGGGATGGGGACTGAGTACACAAAAATCCAAAATGACAAAAATCCAATATAAGGAATGGAAAATATGATTTTTTTTAAGTTTTTAATAAAAATTGCCTCAAACTACACAAAGCACCAAGTGCGGGCAACTGATCATGCTAAGCAGGGCAAGGGTAAGGTTTGAGGCCAACTGCATTGGAGCACAGGCTAGATACGAGGTCCATGTTGTCTCTGGTCTAGGTGATTCCTTTGAACATAGAAACTTTTATGGAGAAAAATTTGTCACTGACTTGTGGTCAGTGGGAAAAGCTGCAAGCTGTATCTGAGTCTGGGTTTGACGATGGAGAATTGCTGAAGAGCAGGGTTCTGGCATGTTTATCAAAGAATGTGGGAAAGCTCCAAGCAGTCAATGCCTGGTGTCCCTGCCCAGGAGAGTCTTGACGTTGATGGGCTTTGCCTCTGCGTCGCTCTCTGTGAAGACCTCTACCATTTGTACTTTGAATTTTTCTGGAAGTCGGATTTCTTTCAGTGGGGCAAAACAGGGAAGGTGCTGTGCGCATCTGTGGTGTTTTGGAACAGCTGTATTCTAAATAAGGCTTTATTTACTCAAAGTTTACAAGAGGAAGTGAACACAGTCAAACTAATATAACTGTCGTCCTCGAAGAAACATCATCTGCTCTAGTACCCTGCACTGATTGCACTAACCTCCTCTGGCTTCATTATCTCTCTTGGGTATTCCCCAACAAGTAACTAGGGGGATGGAGATAGCATGAGAATAGCATAAAACCTTTTGTTGGGCAAAGTGAGAGTAAGATGAGCTGCTGATTCTTGGCCAAGGGTCCTAACCTGCTGACCAGCAGATAAGGTAGAGTATGATATTGTATGCAGTTTGCTACAGAGGAGTAGACAGCACAGGTTTCTGATGCACCTACTGCCTCCAGACTGGATGGTTTACAAATTCGTTCGACTCCGCTTTGCATACAATGTTAACTAGTTTCAATGTAAGAATGACTTTAAATAGGCTTAGGAGGAAACCTCTCGGTACCGATGCCTGTACTGTCATATCAAGTGTGCAACTAATTAGACGATACAAATGCATCAGAGAAGAAGCTACTCAACGCTTCACAAAAGAATCTTGTTTTACGCAAAAGGTGCTGTGGAAGAAGCACTGAAATGTAGTAGGTGAAATAGTTATAAAAACAACCAAGCCGCTTTACATTGTGACCCCTCTCTTCATAAAATGTGAACATGTACATTTAATATCTGCTTTGTTTGATCATGTGATGTGCGCGTGTTGAAACTCTTTTTTCGCAGTGGGTGCATCCCTCTGAATATTGAGCAGCTTTTGGATATTGGCACGACTGCCTTTTCAATGTGCACTCTTTCTAGAAGGGAAGTAAGATCACAATTCTGAAAACTGAAGATGACAGCTTATACCCCTCTGCCATACTTTATTAGAACACATCAAGTTTTTTTTTTTCTTTTCCCAGTTAGTAATCCAAACTCATCATGAGATGAGACACTTCCACCATTGACCCCTTTATGTGACCCCGGTAGGAGATCAGGTGTTTGGAGCTCAGCTGTTATCCAGCTTCCACTCACATATTTCTAATCAGAGGAACCAATTTCAGCAGCTCCTACAGTACAGGTCACAAAAGGTTTCTTGTTTCATTTTTATAGAACAGTGTTCGAAAATCCACAGCAGGGCACGAGAATGACAGATTGAAATGTGCCAATCAGCAGGACGGTTGAGACGTTTTGAAGGGAAATCAATTGTTATGAGCCCCTGTTTTTAGCAGTAGTGTGTGGCCTTTTCTAGGACTTGCCAGCTGAAAAATAATGTTTATCATTCCAAGAAAGGAATTGTGAACACACTGTTACTACTAGAACCCTCATTTACTGCCCTACAGTATTCATGTGAAACTCGTGGTATGTACAAATTAAGAAGTTATTAGTAGAGCAGCGCGAAGTTCAAATGTAGGAGTGTATTTTAGAAAGACTTTATATAGCCGGTTCGCTTTTTCAATTCTACATGCTCGTAGTCACGACATTAACATTATTTCCACGTCGACACGTTCCTTAGTAGGTGATATCAGTGCTCACAGCCCGAAATGTCGCTATGCAAAAGAGACCAAAAATACCGCCGTTTCCTTGATGCTACAGCCGATAAGGATACTCGAAGGACCCCCTGCATCACACACCGTCTGGATTAACTCCACTGCTGTGTGTGTAAAAGATGAGCAAAGGTAATTTCCAGGTGGGGGTGTCTATCAGGAAAAAGTGCAATGTATACCTGATATAATCAGCACTAGTATGCCATGTTGGGAACAGAAACCCCAGGATAATAAAATAAGATAAATCGTGTCACAACGAACGGTAGAATAATGATAGAACAGAAACACGCAAAGGGAGAATTCAAGGAGTAAATAAGTGAGCAGAAAATGAAGACTTTGACGTTTTATCTCTGCATTTATAAAACATAAAATGATTCTTCGATTCTCGACAGGGCACTGTAGTAAACAAAAGCGAGACATAATGTTACTCATCAGGGAAGTATTTTCTCTTGCCCTGTTTATTAGAGCCACTGAGCTTATCCCTCTTGAACAGTCACTGGAATTAGATTGTCTGAGGTTTACCTCCCCTTCACTACTTTGCGCAAGTACATGTCAGGTCAAACCTAATGTTTTTTGCTTGGGGGGCATGCTTGGAAAGTAACTGGGCAAAGCCCCCAAATCCCGATGTTTATGCCACATTTTGAGGATATTACCTGATAACAGATGATAATTAAACTCCGAACCACAGAGCATCTGATTACAACAGGTGCAATATTTGTTGTGTCCGAGGCCGTGGCGCTCCTAATTAAGGCTCCTGTGTGGAAAATCCCTCACAGGCCTCCATTTGGAGGAAAATCACGCATCTAGTGATACAATTTTTTCCACTTTTAAAACCAGAAAGGAATTCCCATTTTAGCTTTTGGGACTGTCGAGTGAAGTTTCGCCCAAAACAATCTGACGAGACACAAGGATGGGATGGGGCATAATTAGCATTAGACAACGGGCTAAAATATATTCTACTGTGCAGTAAAATTATATTGCAAGTCACTGCAGAGTTACTTGATCGTACAGATGAACAAGGCCGAAAGGCAATTACTTTTATAAAGTCATAAAACTCTGAGGTGATTTGTGTTTTTAACTTCCAGTCTTGGGTATGTTTAGTCCTTATAATACCTGTTTATGTCATCACCCTTTTTTCAAAAAGCTTACTTGGCCTCTAGCTCTTTGATATGAAAGAGATAGTATTGCTTCAACTAAGTAGAATAAATGTGTGCGCTGTAGTGCACAATGAAAGAACCCACCATCCATCTAGTTTTTTTTTTAAATGCCATAGTTCAGACTGTATAGTCACGACGAGGACGGTTTCATTATTTTCTGTAATTCATTCTACTGCTGAACAAAATACAAACATTGTCATACGTATCCCCTTTCTTTTAATAAATGTTAAGTGCGAAAACGTAGATTGGAAGAGCTGCAGAATTACATTTTCTTGTTCTTTGTTTACAAATAAATTGAACTTCTGCTCTGGGACCAGAATTACATGATGTCTGGTGGATCTGGCAGACAAAAGGGTAAAGCTATACATGCGTAGCGGCCACATGCTGCCATTTGTTTGCCCAATATTACAGCGCCTACTCAGAGTTGGAATGGGCCAAACACTAAACATTGCATTTCTGAGTGTGGTAGTATAACAATCTGGGACGCACAAAAGGTATGCAACAGAGTCAGCAGTATTAATAATGTTTGTAAGCAAAAGACAGAGCAGATATATACAGTCACAAGTCAAGTCGACATCCAAGGCTTTGCATTGACAAGTGATTTACCCTGCCCATACCTACCAGCCATTTAAAGAAACTGGGCATCAGATCTGTCTGGACACTTGCCCTCCCTATCTTTCACAGATGATCCTAGCATGCAGGACTCTGTAGTGAGCCCTTTTAATGGACTTTCGAAGAGCCTGTGGTGTCAAGATTGATTTGACCCTCGACCTGCAGACATCCCAGAAAGAACCAAACAGAGGACCCAGTGTGTGCGTGTGGCAGAAGCAATGGTGGGAACCAAGACAAAGGACAGGAGGAGTGGTCAGTCCTGGCTTGCACCACCCCACAGGTGTTGCATGCGAGGTGACTTCTCCATTTTATTTCCCCCCATCTTCCATGGAAGGAAAATAGCCAATTAGGTGTAGGGAACTGACCTCTGCCACAGGAAGTGGTCACTTAGTGGGTGTAGCCAACCTAAGGTAGATTGCCCATTGGTCACTACTAGGTTCCCCCTAAAACGTCCACTGAATACAGTATTAAATGGGCATCAGATTCTACGGACAAAAGAATACAAGCAACAAAGAAGACACACGGCTCGAGAACTGAAGTCCTGCTGTACCAAGAAAAGGCACCAAACCCTGCCTGCTGCACCCAGGACTCAAATGTCACAGCTGAGGGGTTATGTGGACATCAGACGGACCCTACAAACCCCCAGAGGGCCTCCACTCTTAAAAAATCACCATAGGTTTCCCTCCAGAGTGAAGGCATCACTCTGCAACCCCAAGGAACCAAAGACCCAGTGAAGGCCACTTCATGACTGACTGCTGACCAAGGAACCGGAAGCCTTAGCTGGACCAAACTTCACCTGTTGGATTGTGAGAGCAAAGTGTGTCAAGTTTAATGGCACTGGAACCTCCAGTGGCCAGACCGTGCAATAGCCCCAGTTACTGGTCACCTCTCATTGGACACCTCGAAGGACAGTCCATTCCAAACTGTAAAAGGACCAGGAGGAAGCTCGAGTTGAGGGACTTCAGAAACCACCTGGGCCTTCCACCAGAGTGCCCCTGCTGATCTGCAAGTGACCCTCAAAGTGACCTACCTCCTGGTTCCAATGGCACCTTTGCCCACAGCTCTTGGCTTACCGATTTGCTCTGCACCCGGCCACCCTGTGCCCTGCACCACAGATCCAGATGTGCCCTAAGGGTCCCACACCTTGAAACTGCGAGGAGATCCACTGGACTTACCTTTAAGTCCACCTGTGCACTGCTTTTACAAGTGGTCACCCAAAGGGGCCTGGCACCAGCTCCTTCAACTTTCTGCAGCTGCTTCCACTTGAACCACTGAAGTTGAAGGAACTTGTCCAGCTGGTCCAAGGTACCCAGCAATATCCTCCACCTACCTGCAAAAGGACACATTGGTAATCACGCCTTGCCCTGATTCACTGTGGATTTTAAAATGATTCCTCCATTGAATCCTATGGTGCGTAATTACGCACACAAAGACCAACTTTGTTAAAACTTTAAAAATTTGTAACTTAAGAAGTACTTGCCCAATTTTGATGATTTTGGTCTTAAACATTTTATAAAAATCTGAATTATTTTTGTCAATTGGGCTCAAGTTATTTTCTTGAGTGTGTCCCTCAATTTATTGATACTGTGATTACAACAAATGCTTTGCACTTCTCCAAGATTATACTAACTGCTCGACCAAGCTACCTTAAAAAAGCATTAGGTGGTCTAGTTTTTACCTCTGTGAAACAATGTGTGGTTGACTGGACCCTCTGCACCTAGCTTTGCACGCACATTACATAGAGGGCCAGCCTCCTACAGCATTCCCTCTCAAATCCAGATTTTGTTGTCATGTATTGGGAATAGCCATGCATTCAGTATTTTGGCACAAATGTCCACAGCTCTTCCCTTGACTAAGGGGCACACTCTATATTCACATTTCACAATTTCTATATTCACATTTCATAATGTTTTTGGATCCAAATGTGAATGTGGAAAACTCAAAGGTGCAGGTATTCCTACAAAATGCGAAATCCTGCATTTAGAGTAAACTGGTTTTTTTCTCCTGTCCGAGAAGAGTTTGCAAATAAAGCCCTAATCATCACACAAAGGCACAGGGCATTCTAGCCCTCTAATACTGACTTCACAAACACTCCTTTCCACTCTCATAAATTTACTCTAATAACAATCTTTGTGTGAGTAACTCAATTTTCAAATGCAGAAGAAATAGCTGGATAAGTTCTCTGTGTGCTACTGCACAGGCATTTCGACAGTCTCTTATATTTTGCAAGTAATTTTCATTGAATATGTGTACAATGCGGGAGGCACCTAAAAAAGCGTTTAAAGCGTTGATTATAATAATTTTGGTATGACAAGACTGAATAATAAAATAAGTGGCATTTTTTGTCATGCAGCCTAAAAACATTTTGTAACTGTGAATTACTTAATACTGAAAATCTATTTAAAGGCAAAGTTAAGGCAACTCTGAACTCGTACTTTTTAAATAGAATATATCGCGTTGGTGGTAAGGAAACCAGTTCCTAAAAGTCAGAAGAAATCTTATGAGTATTTATGTTCAGTACAATATCTACTGATGATCTCACCGTTGCCACACCAAAGGGTGGCAAATCCGAGGTTCAAGCATGTTATTTCAGTTAAAGTTCATTAGGACCATGATGTCAGTTCCACTTGATGCAGGCATTGTGAGTGGCTAAAGGAGTATGTTGTTTCCATATTATCTTTCTGCTCTGTTTTTCCCACCACGAGACACAGGTTTTTATCACCACTGTTTTTTTGTAGTTGGAACAAGAACAGCCAGTGCTTATTTAGAGTATTGCATTAAGGGGAAGGGGGAAGAGGGGGCGTTTATGTGGCTGTTCTGTAAACTGGCCAAAAACATGACTAATGTTACGTGGCTGCTGTCGACATTTACTCCAGAATTTTCAGGGTCAGCATGCGTGTCAGAACTTATCCGAAGCTGTTCCTGTAAATAACCAAGACAAATACATTCTGAAAACCAAATTCAAACTATAAAGGGAAACTGGGAGGAAGGTATTCAGGACTGTGACACAGAAGCCCTGGTTTCGGAGTAATAAAGATGACCGGTACATGACCGGGTCATTACCTTCTTGTCTCTCTTCCCCGTACAGTATTTATTCCATGAGTAAATCCCCAAGCAGAAAGTTTGATTTTGATTTCTTAATGAAAATGGACAAAAGCACACTCCATATGGTGCTACAGATATTTGTTATTTTGTAAACAAAGGAAAATCTCGAATTATACTTCACGCACAGTGGAAAAACCATGAGAAGCAAAGCTCAAAGAGGTTGTTCGCACAGCTTGTAAACGATAACGCAGCATAAAAGCGTGCGGGGTGGACCAGTTCGCTGCACAACAGATACCATTGAGAGAGGCCCCTTGATATGCAGCTCAAGAAGTTGCCATACTTTTTGTTAATCTACTATGGACCCCTGTCGGTAAATCCTCACCTGCCAGTCCTTAAGACTTGGAAATGGCCCATTTAACTAATATCAAGAGGGTAGTTTAAAGCGGTGGAGTTCCTCTCCCCTTAAGACCACAATTTACAAAAAGATTATCAACCTTTCAAAGAGAGGACGTCCCTATAAATAGAATGAGAGGGCTCTGTGGACATCCAGTTAAAGGAGTTTTGATTGCTCCTCTGAGAAGGTGTGTGTTAAAAACACACAAAGCACAGTATCCTCAGAGCAGTGGAGGGTGGAAGGGACCTTTGGAAGAAAAGATGAAGTAGACATAAGAATAACTTTATCTGCGAGAAATCGGTGGACCAGAGAAGAGAAAAGTAAGGCTCCTATTTCCCCAATCCTGCTTCCAGAACAGATTGCCACTAAGAAGACAATTTTGACAGATACAAAGGTCAGTTGCGAACAGAGACTCAAATGGAAATTCCTATGGACTCCAGAGTACTAGAGATAAGTCTCATGATGGAACAGAATTATGTACTACTGGAAAGCAAAGGAAAAAATTGTGAAAAGTCTGGCAGCTGAAGAAGCTATAGTTAACGATTCCTGTACTCAAAAAGCCTGGATTGCTTCCCACTGGCCCCTGATTGTAGATACAGCAGGTCCAGTAGAAATCCATCTCTTAAAAATTCTAAGATCCTATTTGGATTATTGGAATAAGGGGAGATACCCTTATCTGCACACTAGGCCTCAAATGTTTCCAATGTCTGTTATACAACTTAAGGGTTGAGCGTTGCCTTGATTGCTGGATGTCTATTGCAACCTCAAGAGACCAACCCTGAGAAAAGAGTCATTACCTTTCTAATGCCAAAGCCCCAAAGTGAGTTGCTTCCGGGGTGGAAGGGAGAGTAGAGGCCAATTCAAAGGAGGTTCATATAAGTATCTCTGCCTAATCATCATGGATCTTCTTCCCACCCTTAAGATAAGTTGTAATGGTGGAAAGCAGTATAACATACCTGTCTATAAAGGGGCAGAGAATGCCTCTGTTGCTCATGCACTGTGGGATAGATGTAGGATACAGATGTCTAGAGGAGGAACATTCTCTGCTGTGGCAAATATATTGTGCCGCAGGCTCCTGAACCTCTGAATAATCTGCTGAAACAGATGAGGAGAGAGGCCCAGGGACACCGAGAATGGAAACTGGTGTCTTAGGAGGTCTGCAGGCCCATTATCCTTTCCCGAAAGATAAACTACTGAGAGGGAGAGAAGATTCTTCTCTGCCCAAAAGCAATTTGTATGACAAAGAAGAGTGAGGCTCAGTAAACCCATACCCCTTGACAGTTTATGTATAATCTGGAAACCTGATTGTCCATCTGTACGCATAGGTCATTTGGAATACAGCCAACTCCCTCCGGTTGAATTATTGGTCTGACTCTTGGTAAGACCACTTTATTTGAGATAATAGATTTCTGAATATTGCCCCCAACCCTTCTTGCTGGCATTGGTGATTACAATTTGGGAAAGAGGGGTTTTTAAGTGGTATCCCCTGTCCAGGTTTGATGGGAGCAGCCACCACTGAAGCAGATTCTTGATCTCCACTGTTGCTGGAATTAATGCTTCGCAATCCTTTGAAGCTGGATCCCAGAAGCAGAAAAAGTAAGAGACCAAAGAATACAAATGGAGATGATTTAATAGAACAATTGCTAATGTGGTGGCAATTTCCCCCTGGCTCCTAAGCCAAGTTCTAACTGAGGCTTGTGTCTTGGATATCAGGGATGACAAATTGTTGAGTAACTTCTGTTTACTATCCTCTGTCAGAACCACCTCTGAAAGGTCTGTTAAATGACAGTGCAAATTAATTTAAGCATCTGAAGTGGAATCAAGTGGGACATATTTAGGAGTTAGCTGTGCTGTTGATGAATACTGCCTGACTAATGTCTTCTTCTGCCTCAGAAAAAGAGAATGTGGGAGACCATTCATCCAAATAGGGGTAAACCTGAACCCCTGAGGATTGTATAATACCCATCAGTGGCACCAGGATTATCATGAACCCTCTGGGGTGCACAAGAGGCACAATGGTAGTGCTCAGAAATCCTAATGGATCCCATTGAATGCAAAGGCAACTATACTGTTTGGAGTTTAGGTGGATATGGATATGAAGATAGACATCCAACATGTTGATAAAGCATAGAAAGTCCCCTTCTCTCATCAGAGGATTTATTCTTTGCAATGGGACTATCTTAAAGGTTTGATGGGGGAGGAATTTGTTTCACCTCTTTCAAATCTAGAACTGGACAAAAGTCCCCTAAGGTTTTTTGAACCAAGAAGAGAATAGAATAGTACCCCTAGAATTTCTCCTCCTGAGAAATATGGGTAATGGCAGCTTTATCTAGAAGGAGTTAGATCCCCAGTAAAAGGGCTTGACGACAAACAGGGCAAAAGGGACATAGGTATTTGATGGAAGAATGGAGAAGGAGGACTGATGAATCATATCAGAGACCCTGAAACCACCTGTCCAGCCTAAGCATCTGTCACTGAATGTTGCCTAATACCTTTCAACAAGCGAAGGCTTCCTATGACTGGCAAACCCAAAGCATGGTCAGGCTTTTCAGGAAGGGAGGAGGAGAGTTGGTTGAAGTAGAGGGAAACTATAACTTGGACTTGTGACCAGCAGTGGCCACTGGGCCATGATCCCTGCTTTGAAAGGGCTGGCCACCACCTCTAGATCACCCTGGCTCAAAAGCCCTCCTATAGCCACAGTGTCTACTTTGAAGAAAATTAACGTCTGGAAGCCAGTAACTTCTTGTCGTCCACTGATATTTTTAACTAAGTCTCCCAGCTCCTGCCCAAAGACTTTAGACCAATGAAGGGGGGCTTCATTAGCACAGCATACAGATTTCTTGTGGAGTCTCAATTAATGCATTGGAAGCAGCTGCAAAAGCATATCAGTTATCAAACTAAATATCTGAAAGGAAAGGGACTTGCTGCTCCATCATTGCCAGGACTGTGGCACGCCCAACCCCTTCCTCCATTTGGTTGTCCAAGATTTAAAATACCTTTAGAACAGATAATATTGTAGACCTGGCTGTAACCAAAACATTCGAGGTAGAGTAAGCCCTTTTAACAGGACCTTCTATTTTGTTAGTAGCCTGATACCCTGGGAGCGCATCTTCTGAGAAGTGTGTCCCCTGTGTAGACAAGCCTGCCACGTTTTCAATAGGGTAAAGCTTGGCCAGAAATCTAGGGCAGGATTACTTCTCCAAATCCTTCCACTCAGGCAAAAGCACTATCCATATAACACTTCGAACTGGCAGGGGCTCTGGTTCAAGGTGCTTTTACAAGGGAAAAACAGTCTTCCACATTTGATGAGGGCATTGATGCAGAGAAACTCAAATTGTCTCTGAGGGGTTGCAGCTAAATCAATGTCCGGGATAAAACAACCCCTGACCACCTCCTCATCTCATCTTCATCAGAGTCAGTATGTGCTTCAACAAATTGTAATACGGGAAGTTTTAGAGTAATTGGAACATTTCTGGCAGTAAGAGACAATTCCAAAGCCTGCTCTATGATTCTCTGAAGAGTTTACATTGTGTGCGCAACAGGAACAGAACCTAAGGTCTGATTGGGCACTCGCCAAAGGTACCACTGTCCTCCATCATTAGACGTGTCAACAACCCTTCCTGTTTAACAGCCATTTCCAAGGAAATTAAATCCTGTGTGTTACGAGAAAATGCAAGGTGGCACTTTAGAAACCGGCAACCAAAATAAGACCTCCGATTCCTCGGGAGGATGAACAGGTTTAAATAAAGCTTTGTCTTTGGCAGATGTTTAAAGAAGAATGTATTATATTTGAAATAATCCGATCAAAGGGAAATGTATGGACTCCAAAATGACTGCAAAGTGAGTCATGAAAACGGAGGCTTCTCGGTCCTGACTACCCAGTAAGGGCGATACCTAGTGAAAAAGAGGCCACTGTAGCTGTCTTGGAGAAAGTAAATAAAACGGCAAACAGCTTCTGTTTCCCAAAGAAAGTGCTTGGTGTAATTAATCTTTTGCTGAATCTTGGGAAATGGGGGTGGGGGGGGGCATAGTTGGTTTATTATTTATATGGGCTAGGTGAACAATGTCTGTAAGGACAGAAGGTAACTTGTGCAGGAAGAACTGCATAAGGAAGAAGGACAAGGATGTAATGATTGACTGCATCCTATCAAGAAGGACTGAATTCACGTCCCAAGCTGCATCGGTGATCACTGCTTCCCTGGTACAATTGAACAGGATGGTGTGATAAACAGCCTATAATGTTACAGTGTTAGGTGCAGCTGGTTGATCTAAAATTATGTACCTGAAATAAAACAAAAACAAATCATCCTGCTGTCATCAATGAATGACTACTCGCACTGACGGAGTAAACTCAACCTGCCTAGCATGGAAAGACTTTTCAGATTGAAGAAAGAAATAACGTTTCTTAACCTATGTACTTATATTATCTTGACAGCAACACACAATAAAGAAATAGGTTGGTTGTTACTCATGATCAGTACATCCGCTTCCATTTTCTTCTAAGAGAACATCTACTGGATATTTAAACTCCTTAGGGACCAT
This sequence comes from Pleurodeles waltl, assembly GCF_031143425.1. Lineage (NCBI taxonomy): Eukaryota > Metazoa > Chordata > Amphibia > Caudata > Salamandridae > Pleurodeles > Pleurodeles waltl. The sequence continues at coordinate 461,323,210 of NC_090440.1, read as the reverse complement.
AAGTATAAGAATGGAAATACAACCGGTCCCGGAAGGGGAGAGGGATCTAATTGAGATATTAGTGTTCAACAATGGTGTTGAGTATGTTATATGAATGCATTTATATAGTTATAGTGAGAGCTAAAATGGTGTTTCTCTATTTGATAATATCTTTATTACCGAAATCTGGCACAGAGCTAACATGTATAACTCAGTTTTAGTAGGTTTAGGTTTGTGCAGATCCATCAAGGGTGGGCAGAGTTATAGGGAGGGTGGTCAAAAGAGGGTAAACGTGCTAACCCCTGTGCGTATGGCAAGGGCCCACATTTAAGAGGAGTTTGCTGGACACAGAGCTGGGTATTAGCCGTTTATGGGAGTCGGATGTAGTATATAATAAAAATATCAATGGGAAAGATTTTTAATGGTACAATACGGTTAATGTCGTGCATAGGGTATTAATACATGTATAAAAAAAAACAGAAATTCCATGACGAAACCACAGTCAAAATGTTTTTCAGTCGACATACTACTGATATTCGCAGGTTAAGGTTTGCCCCCAATGCATTTCCTTTAATCTGACTTATGCAGTGACAAATTACATGACAGAAGGCTTAATTGATAACATCCCTTGTGAAATCACCGACCACTGACCTCATCAATGCAATGAAATGCATCTGCAATTGCTTGGTTATCCGTGTATGTTTTGTCATCTGCTGGTCTGTGTTATGTCCTTTCATTAATTGTTTCTCACATGTCACCACATACCTGAAAGTTGGAGTTCACAACCGATTTTTTAATTCTCAAAATTAGAAGTTCAGTCCATCCTTTTCTCAGTTTGGCTGCTCAGCCAGTATGCCAGACTCCATGAGTTAATGAGATCTCTGCTGCTGCAAGTTAGAACATTGTGAGCTCACTTTTGGCATAGGTGACCCTTGTACTTGGACATGAATGTTATCTGCATGATGTATAGCTGTGTCCCCGGCCCTCCAAGTGTCTGAGATCCAGGTTTTTGGATTTTTGGCCCAGCCGCACATTAATTTAGCGTGTGCACAATGACCTTGTCCTACCCCTGGAAGGAGCACAGTCCTGAACCTGTCCTAGATCCAAAGGGTGCATAAAGCATCCTCTTCATAGTGGTAGTGGACTACTTTCCTTGTCACAGCTTACCTGATAGAGACAACTAGCAGCAAATTCCTTATTTTAGAATTCTCCCCAGGCGTCAGACTGGATCCAGAAATGTTTTCTTCAGCAGTACCTCTGCACATTGGTAGAGGGTATTGTGCAACTCCGTAGCGACATTGTCCCTGCATATGACGTTGACAAAATCCATATAGTCCCTCCCCCGATGTGCTGACATCAATTTCTTCTTTTCCGCGCAGCCATGCAGATCCTGAGAAGCAGATTCCTGTGGCCAATTTTGGCCTTCCTTTTCAACAGTTTTTTTCATCTTGGCACAGTGATATATGCCAACTGGCTTTAAATCTTGTTGGTTCTGTGCTGGACAGATATCAGTCATGAACCCCCACTCTGTTTGCATGTGGTGCATAGGCACCCATTACGACATTGACGACTGTGACACCTGTCAACAGCCGAGGCCTAAGATGTTGTGAGAGCAGTTGATGAAGCTCCTGGCAGAGCAGGTTTCGCAGTCTTCGGAGGACTCTCGAGGCGTTGTAGTCCTTCCTCTTCCACTTCTCATCTTAGAGACCATTCTCGGAGTCGACCTCATACAGCTCCCTCAATGTCTCTGGTTCCGGCGATGCCTCAAGGTAAGCATTATCCATGGTCGAAGTTGGGTCCTCCCCTGGCTTCACCGTCCCTGCGCAACTCCTCCAGATCTTCTGAGGACAGGTCTACACAGGAGTCGACCCGTCCCTTTCGCCTTATCCTGGCGCCAGGGTGACTGTGGCCCAGGTGTGGGACCTTGCATGCTGTTTTTGGGTGCCCTCCTCCCTCAGGAGTGCCTTCGGGCCCTAACGAGGTGGCAGGTACCCCTATGGGGTCCTCACCAGTGGCTTCGTCATTGGTGCCTGTTGGGCCCCCGACTTTGAATCCAAAGTCGGACTGGCACCGATGAACAGCCTCCCATGGCTCCCATCGACTGTGCCTGGTTCTTCACTTCCGATGCTGCCTTCAGCAGTGGTGGCGCATGCAACTTCACTCAATGCCCCTATTGTTGTCTCTCCGAAGTTGGATGATTCCCCCTTCAAGGTTGAGGTCTCTCCCTCTCACCTTCGATAGACGTTGACACTGATGCTGGGAGCTGTGCCATTGGAGTTGGTTGTCCCTTCATTGGGGTTAGCTGAGCCTCACTCTATTGTTCTTCCATTGGAGGGGCCTGGACATTCTCAGCTCAGCAACATTCCGCTTTCCCACTCGGATTGATTGCTTGATTTAGCCAATGTGAGCGGTATGAATTCCTCGCCGGCATCCAGCCTCCTATCATCCCCTGGTTTGGCTACTGAGGGCAGTTCTGCTCTTGCAGATATCTTAAAACGGGTTTTGGAGGTGTTGCATTTACAGCTTCCTACTGTACAATTATCTGCGGATCCGTTGCTTGATGTATTTTATCCTGACTAGAGCTGGTCCTTTCTTATTTTGAGGCTCTTGACACGCTTGGGTGTGTGGAGCTAGCCCGTTTCTGGTCCCCCAGTGGAGCGTTTTATCTCCCACAGACACAGGCCTGCCCTGGAGGATCTGTCACGCCTTCGTCGACACCCTACTACCCAAAGTTTTGTAGTGCAAACTGCTTTATCTGCACACAGTCTTATGCAGATTCCTCCTGTTCCACCAGAGCGAGAAGCCAGGCAGCTTGATGCTTCTGGTAGGTGGATTTTCACCTCATCTAGTTCGGCCTTGGATTCCACTAATATGTCTTGGGTCCTTGCCCACTTCTCCCATGTTCTGTGGGACTCAGTGGAGCATTTTTTGTCTTCTCTGCCTGACGAGGCTAGAACTGCTCTTACGCCCTTTGTATGGGATGGTCAGCAGGCTGCCAAGCTTGGTGTTTGATGTGGCATGCATACCACTGATTCTGTTGAGCGGATTACGGCTTCCTCTGTAGCGCCATGGAGAAGGGCTTGGCTACGTTCTTCTAGTTTCTTGGAACCTGTACGTGATTCGTTGCTTGATTTGTCTTTTGATGGGAAGTCCCTTTTTAGTGTGCATGCCGATTCAGCTTTACGCCGCTTCAGAGATGCTCATGGTCGGACTTAGTGTCAGGTCCTCTTCCTACTCTAAACTTCTTCTCTTGTTCAAGGAGAATTTACCATGACATAGTGGTCCCAGTCTCACACCCTCACATGGAGATGCGAGGGTCCTTTTCGAGGTGTGTCTGTAACCGTGCACCACCTTTAGCAGTTGTACTTATTTTCACGATTACACTTTTTGCACTGTTTTTCTGGTGTGTGTTCTTGTTTTCAGTTGATGACCAGAGTGACATTTCTGCTCCTTGCAGGTTAATTTGTTATTGCCATGTCTAATCCATCATGGAGCTGTTCCTTAATGGCATGCTTATGTGCCTCTACTGACGCAGGCCACTCTTGTTTAGTGGTTTCAATACGGCCATTGCCCTCTTTGTTTATTATTCACTGTTATTCTACTTATGGTGGTAATTTTTTGTTGTTCTTTCAGACCAGGTATGAGTATCATTCCGGTCAATGGTATGTTTTCTGTTGTATTCTGCTTGTAGACAGGTTTCCTACAATCTTTCTGTTCTCTATGGAGAATTCTGTACACCCCTAGCTCTTCGGAGTATTTGGTGTAAGCTTTTAGCAACTCTTTCCTGCTTATTATTCCCTATTGGGAACTTCCTCAATGATCCAATGGGAGCAGTTCGGTTCCTAATTTCACTAGGATGTCTACTGTTAGTTTTGCACATGTCCTTTTCCATTGGTATTATGAGACAGGTTTTTCTGCCTGTTTTCCATGATACTTCCATTGGACAATTGGGTACTACTTATACTCCAGATCTTATTTTCTGGTTGTCTTTCCTCCATGTCAGGGGCATCATTTGTTGCTCATTGAGGCCCCTACTTTCACTCTCCTTCTGACCTTTTAGGGTGGTCATGAAGGTAGTCCCTTTCTTGTTCTGTTTTTCTGCACGTAGATGTCTTTTATTTATCAGATTTTCCTTTGACTCTGCCCCTTTTCCTTTCAAGCATGGACCAGCTATTTAGTGGACATGTTTACTGATCATCAGTACACTGTGGGCAGGGCTATAATTGTATCCCTCAATTGGTTCATGGAGTGGAGCTTGCACATTATCTCTATTCCTTGCATGAGGGATGTGTAAAGCACTCTTATAGGATGTTGTTGAAACCTATTCTTTCATAATGGGTTTTGTGCCTGTTCTTGTCTCCCCCACACTACTCTGGTAAGTTAGGCTTCATCCACTTGTGCATGGGTTCCTGTCTTCTGGTTCCCAGCTCATTGGTGGGGTTTATTTCCCCTTCTGTGTATATCTTCGTGGCCATCTTTTGTTGCGTAATGCAGACTTTTTCCCTGCAGGCTTCCACCTCTAGCATTGCTTCTTCATTGCTGGTTAAGGTATTTAGGGTTTTCCTCTTTTTCCTCATATGTTATTTTCCTGTTCAGTCTGTTTCAACAGATCAGTTATTCCCCTTTGGCCTTGCAGGTTTCTTAGGTCTGGTGTCCAGATTCCATCCCAGGGATCAGTGTTTATAAACTCCTTTTTGCAGGATGTATTGTTTATCCACACTTGGATCACTTTCTTCTGCACTGGTTCTTCTTTTAAGATTTACCATTTTACTTCCATTCTTTCTCCAACAGATGTCTTCTATTTATTGTTCATGGCCTTTTTGTGATTAGAATCTCCTCAAAGGGTGCCTCTATACCTCGTGTTTCTGTTTCCCGGTACTGCACAGTTTACTGTTGGTTCCTTTGAGCAGGTGGTTCTACCTCCCTCTGCTTCCTTTGGTACACTGGCCTTACTTTTCATCTGTTGTTGCATTTTTCCTTCTTGGGGGTGTTCTATCGTTCCCCTCTTTCTTTTCCTCCTGTGTTGTGGCTCTTGTGCAACCCTTGTTCTTTTCTCTTCTCTTAGACCAGGAGAACAGCTCAACATTCTGGTCTTATGCTTTTGATGTTATGCCCCCTGCAAATTGAGGGTTCCGATCACATCCCTCCTATGGTGTTCCTGCTGCTTAGGTTCTGACATCCATGTTATCCTGGTCCTATGCGTGTTTCTGGACAATTTCTGTTCGGACACATCCATGTTCTTACATGTCTATCCCTCTGTATGGGTTCCCTGGCTGGTTTTTCCAGTCCTCCAACTTTACCAATTAGTAACATCCCATTGGTAAATGTTTTGGGTCTTCTGTCGTGGTTCTCTGTGCCCCACAGTTCTGTTTTCTGTTGCATATTTCCCCTTGGGTGTTGCTGGACACTTGCAATCTTCTGTCCAGTTCATCTCCCTTCCATTGGGATGCTTTCTCCTTCTTGCAGATTTTCAATAGGCATCTTGGTGCAAGCCACATTATGTGTAGCTTTCCCTTCTTAATTACCATTTGTCTTTTTTTCCCTTGATGGGTGTTATGTGCCTATCTCTCGCAGTCCCTATTTGGGTGCTTTTGCGCCTCATTCATCCGGCTATTTCTTGGGAGCACTTCGTGTTCTTATCTGTTGTGGTTCTCTACCACCAGATTCATTTTCATGGCTTTCTCTTTGGACACCCATGACCTCTCATATCTTCTTCTGATTTGGGAGTCACCCACTCTTCTTGAGTGAGCCCCATGCTTCTTCTCAGCCTTGTCTATCTCATGGCTGGTCTACTACTGCTTAGTTCACCGGTTGTTTATTGCAAGGCTTAGGTGGGATGTGTTTGCAGCCACCCCTCCTGGGTTGATATTGTTTTGGTATCTAATTTTAAGATAAGGAATCTGCAGCTAGTTTTCTTCAACAGATGAACAAGTTACTTGCTTTTGGTAATGCCTTATCTGGTAGAGACACAGACTAGCCGCAGATTCCTTATCGACCCACCAATCCTTCCCGCTTTGCGAATTGGCTTCAAGCTCACTTCGGGGCATTCTTTTGCTATGTTTTTTCATTTTAGTGGTTGTAACATCACAATTCTATCCACCTCTTTGGTGTATACACAGTTTCATTGCCAGTTTCTATGTGGCACCGCGTTGTTGTGTGTGTTCTAGTCACAGAAGAAACTGACGTCAGTGCATCGGAGGAGGGACTATATGCACTCTGTTGATGTCATATCAGGGACAATGTCGCTACAGAGTCGTGCGACCCTGTTTCGTCACGCAGAGGTACAGCTGAAGAAAGGTTTTCCAGATCCAGTCTGACACCAGGGAAGAATTCTAAGGAATCTGTGGCTAGTCTGTGTCTCTACCAGATAACGCATTACCAAAAGTAAGTAACTTGTTCTTACCATGCAGTGCAGAACAGTGGTGGCAGCATACTGTGTTTTTGTAATCCTAGCAAGACCACATCCTTTAATATGTGACAGAGGGGTGGGTACTCTTGTATGAATTCATCTTGTACAGCCAAACCGAAACCCTTGTGCCTAACATACCACACACACGTATGCATTTATGCTTGTGTGGTTTGCATATTAAACACCTTGTATATGCCAAAGTGAAGCAGACTAAAAGAGCCCTTCATGTTCCTTTTTTTTTGGAAGCAGCTGGCCTGTTCTTGTGATCGCGATTAGGGTGAGGTTACTTTTCCAGACAACGAATGGATATTGCTGATATTCCTGTTACTAGAGGGAAGGGTCCTAGACCGCGAAATGGGGAAAAGGGAATCAGGCTTTGCCTTAGTAATCTAATTAGGTCATTTTGCTTCAGGAGCTGCTGTTTTTTTCTTGGGCACTGCCATTTGGTAGATGGGATGAAGTCTGGGACTGCAAACCTTGTTGTTCAGTGTGAAGAGTTCTTTAGAAGTTTAGTACGTTAGCCTTTTGTCTCTTTCCCTGATCACTATCAGTGTGGCTGCTGATGGCCGAGTGCAAGATGTTCACACCTCTTTCCCTCTCTGTTGTTAGTGCTCCAATTTTGAAACTATCCTGCTATGAGGAGCAACACACCAGATAATGGCTCACTCTGTAAGTAAGCCAAAGAAGGATGCATGAAAGGGCACCAGCCCTAAAGCCTTCTGAAAGTACACAAAGAGTATACACATCCCTATCTGACTTGTCTGTATACAATTGGGAGTTGTTGACCATCTTGTAAGTCCAGTTCCACAGAGCACCAAAAGAACTACTTTGCAACCAGATTTGGGGTCTTTCTGACAGGCAGCATCTCAGAGAAAAGGGTCATCACCTGTAGTCTGATCTGTTGTCTCCCTGTAGTCCTGGAACACCTCAAAACCCCTACCTAAAAGAACAAGGTGAGTAGTGAGCCAACATTGCTTGAGGGGCTAACTACCAGAGTGTGCAAGAGCAATTGACCCCAGTACTATGCCTTTACCTACTAGAGACCATTAAGAACATGAATGGTTTGCTCCTGACTTAGAGCCAGTCACCATTGGTGAAGTCAAGGATTCATGGCACTGCCGAAATGTGCCAGAGAGGAATGCCCCATCATTACCTGATGTTGCAGTCTCTTGCTCTTACCCCACAGTGCCTGAATGTTCTCTGCTGTTGTAGCCTGGGCCATTTGCCTCAAGTGTGCCCGAGCAGTTTGCACCAATGAGGCAGAGACTACAGCCAAACCTATGGCACTGCCTGAGTGTGCTCAAACGGACTTTGTAGTGGCTAGCTACAAGGTACTTGCCCAATGTGTGGCCATTGAAAGCATGGCTGCTGCCTTGAGGCATTAAACCACTGTGTGCCTGAGTGAATGTTCAGCTAGACTATACTACTGCAAATCTTTAATGAGGGAGTCGAAGACTTGTGCTTCATAAGCAGGTATAACATGTATTTTTTTCTTTTCTAGCCATTCTCCTTGAACAGCCTTCTCAAGGCAATGCTTGGATTGGCAGTACTAAAATAGATGTTGCTCCCACTGATCCTTCTGACACATTACAAATCCTTATTTTATTTATATGCTCCTCATCTCTACTGTACTGATCTGTCCTGACCATTCTGCAAGTAAACTGTAGGTGCTAAATGTTTTGACCAGTTGTAAGCATCGGTGCAACCAACGGCTACTGGAAAGGCCCTGGAAATAACCAATCATTGTCGTCTAAAATGCCAGCGAAAATTATGTTTATTACTTTTAGCATTCAATGGCAACTAGGAGCACCACTGACTCTACATTACTTAAGAAAACATAAGATGTTCTGGGAGCAATAGCTCTGCCTTTAAAAGATTGGGACAGCAGACAAATCAACACTATTTTGTCAAACGTTTGAAATATTATTGACAAGCAACTTAACACAGAATCAATAATTACATGTATGGGAGGGCATGGCTAGCGACTGAACAATGTGGCCCCAAGTCAGAGGAACTCCCATGGCCCATCAGCTAAATCCCCCAACATCCCAACTAGATCTATGTAAGTGTCAGGGAATAGACATGTTTGCAATCTACTGACATCAGGCGACCCCTACAAGCCTCTGGCAGAGGCCTGCCCTGCCTATTGAAAGTGGCAGTGAGGTGAGGCGAGGCCTGTAGCAGAGATGCGGGCCGCATCTTGTTGGAGGAGGCAGGCCCGGCCCTCACTTGGCTGCGGGTGGCAGGAGATAACAAAACAACGTTTGCCCTTGCAAGGAACATGATCTGACCCCTCCCGCCCTGGTATTGGATCGACACACTGTGACATATAGCAGAGACAGGAACTGGGATCAGCGTGTGATTAGCAGTTCCCAGATACGGTGGGGGTGTTCAATGTTGGTGACTCCTCACCCACATCATGCCACCTGGACTGTAACTGTCCCATAGACACAAGGTATTTGGGACCCTACTGTGAGAAGCCTAAGAGACCACAGGGGTTGTTGTAGAGTCTTGCTCCTCCTTCTTGAGCCCCTCCAGAAAGGTGGCAGCAATTACCACAGTGTTGTATCCCATAATATGATTCCTCAGCGCACTGGCCCTGTTCTGCATCCCCACCCATTGAGGCCCTGACCCCTAGATCACCTTGTATTGTGACCAATGTTAGAAATGGGGTCTTTGGTTGGCAGTTAGGTTACCCCCTGTCCAAGCAAGGACCCTCACTCTAGTCAGGGTAAGTCACACACAATCCAAATTATCCTGTGCCCACCCTCTGGTAGCTTGGCACTGAGCAGTCAGGCTTAACTTAGAAGGCAATGTGTAAAGTATTTGTGCAATAAATCATACAATAACATAATATAGCACCACAAAATACACCACACAGTGTTTAGAAAAATATATAATATTTATCTGGATACTTGCAGGTCAAAACAATCAAAGATGCAATAAGTAAATGTAGAGATATCACTGAAAAGTGATATAAAGGCCCTCATTACAACCCTGGCGGTAAATCCCGATTTCTGCCGTGCAGAAGACGCCAACATACCGCTGTGGCCGCAGGAATTCCATTACAGGTATTACGACCCACAGCTCGGAATCCGCCACAATACAGACACCCACACAAGTCCGCCACACCAAAGGTCAGAGATAAACTGGCGATAACAAAACCAACACCGTCACGCCAACAAGAATATGCCCACACTATCACGACCCATGAATCAACGCAGCGGTCTTTAAACTGCAGTAAACCACTGGCGGTACACACCACCGCATTCAAATTTACACACACACTTACAAAACTCCACCACATTGGACAATTCAAACTACACACACCTGACATACACACACACACCACACCCACACACCCAATCCAAAATAAAACACACACCCACATGACCCACAAACCCTTACAACCAGAAATTTAAAGCAGGCCAGAAAGATACACTACCTTAAACAACAGCAGCATCCACAGACACACAACACCATCACTTACACAACATCCACGCACCTCAAACAACACACGCCAACACATCCCCTCACACATCACAACAGACACCACCTCACACATCACCCACACCACATCATGGCACTTCAACAACACCTCAGGTTCTCTGAGGAGGAACTCAGGGTCATGGTGGAGGAAATCGTCAGAGTAGAGCCACAGTTATTCGGATCACAGGTGCAGCAGACCTCCATTGCAATGAAGATGGAGCTATGGTGGAGAATTGTCGACAGGGTCAACGCAGTGGGACAGCATCCAAGAACACGGGATGACATCCAGAAGAGGTGGAACGACCTACGGGGGAAGGTGCATTCCGTGGTCTCCAGCCACCAGATTGCAGCACAGAGGACTGGCGGTGGACCCCCACCTCCTCCCCCACAACTAACAACATGGGAGGAGCAAGTCTTGGCAATTCTGCATCCTGAGGGCCTTGTAGGAGTAGCAGGAGGACTGGACTCTGGTAAGGCACATCTTTCTACTTTATCCCCCACCCTACCTGCATGCTGTTAGAAATGGGGTTTCTGGTTGGCTAGGGTATGCACCTCAGCCAGGCAGAACTTACCCACTCTAGTCAGGGCAAGGGAGTTACACGTCCAAGATAACCCCTGCTCACCCCCTTGGTAGCTTGGCACGAGCAGTCAGGCTTAACCCGGAGGCAATGCGTAAAGCGTTTGCACAACACACACATACATGTGACGCAATATCCCCACCACAAAGGAAACACAACACCAGATTATATGAAAATACACTGTATTGTACACAACGTAATTATTAGACCAACATCACATAACAGTACTATCCTGCTACCTTAGCAGTTGTCAGAACGTTACACATTAGTTACTCTGCAAACTAGCAGTAGTCACACATAACACACAGGTTACTCAGTATTCTGCAACATAAGCAGTAGTCAGGAAACACGTTATCACATTAGCACACTTGTCATAAGAATATCATAAAACGCCCATAATAGGAACATTAGAAAATCTATGGCAAGTTAAGCAAACATATTAGCAAGTCATGCCCATAAAAGGAACATGTGCACACATATGTCAAAAAACATCAAAGACCAGGTAGGCAATATAACATAATTACAAAAAGTCTGTAGCAAGAACTTTAAATCAACGTTACATTAGTCCCTTTTAAAGTACCTGAAAATGATGAAAAGGCACCTCCAGTGCCTAAAACGAATAATGGGGCCCCGGCGCTCCTTTGCGCAAAAACGGGGGCTTCCAAAACATTGCAGATAGAGAGGGGCGGCACGCACCCTCTCTGACTCCTTATCGGGCCCCTTCTGGGACCCGTGATCACCGGGGGCCCCCCGGGCCTCCACCGGCCCTCTCCAGGGGGGGGGCCCCGAGTCAGGGAAATTTTGTGGTTAAGGAGGGGGGCGCCACGCACCCCCTCCAAGCTGTGCACGGGCCCCTCTGGGGGCCCGCAAACTCCTGGGGTCTCCCGGGGCCTCCGTTGGCCCTTTCAGAGGGGGAGACCCCTTTCCGATGGCCTGGGCCCACGAGGGGGCCAACACCGGAGCTGGGGGCCAGGGCGAGCCTCCCGTGAGGCGGCCGCCCGGCAGAGACAGCAGGAGAGTCCTCCGGGACCCCTGCGCACGAGGGAGAGGCGTACTCCTCTCCCTCGATTCTCGGGCTGCCGTAGTGGCCCAGAATGGGCCGGCTGGTGCCCCGGGGGCGCCCTGAGAAGGGCGCGTCCCCCAGGAGCACGCTAGGAGCGTGCCAGCTCCGATTTCTTTACAAATGATCTTTCCTGTGCCCCGGGGGCACAGAGCTGAGCGCGCTCCTCGCTTCTCAGCAACAAAGAAAGAACCCGGCTGCGGCGGTGATTCTACAACACAGGAAAAGCGCTGTAGAGAGCGCACAGACACATTGAGGCTCCCGGGCTGCGGCGGTGATTTCCCTGGGCAAAAGGAAGGCGCTTTCGAAGCGCGGAGACACCTCAGCAGCCCCGGTTGCGGCGGTGATCCTTTTCAAGCGCTTTTCACAGCGCTGGGGCAATTATGCAGCCTGGGCTGCGGCGGTGATTTCTTCTACAGCATGTCCACAAGAGCGCTTTTCCCCTAAGCGCTAAGGCCACATTTAAAGAAGATCAGTGCAGGGGTCAGGGGCCACAGCACCCTGCCCCTGGGAACAATTCAACAAGAGGGAGCACAGGGCTGGTGGGTCCAGCTACAGGCCAGCACAAGGGGTGCAGTTGGTGGCAGTTCCTCCTAGTGACCAGGCAGGTCACAGGTCAGCACAGCAGCAGCAGTCCATGGCGGTTTCCTGGTGAGTCCATTCATCAGCGTTCTGTGTCCAGTTTCAAGTTCCAAGAATGTTCAAATTGTGGGGAAAATTCCCCTGTACTTATAGTCAGTTCTTACAGTGTTTTACAGTGGTAGGGAGAGGAGGTTCCAGCCAGTTACAACTGGTTCTGGGAGTGCCCCCTCTCTCCTTTCAGCACAGGCTCCAAACATCAGTGGGGGGTTAACGACCCTATTGTGTGAGGCCAGGACACAGCCTTTACAAATGTAGGTGTGCCCCGCCTCTCCCTTCTCTCAGCCCAGGAAGACTATTCAGTATGTAGATGCACCTCAGTGACACCTCCACCCTCCCTGTGTACAGGCTGTCTGAAAAGTATGCACAAAGCCCCAACTGTCACTCTGCCCAGACGTGGATTGGAGTCAAGCTGCAAAACACCAGAATCATAAGCACAGATAAATGCGCACTTTCTAGAAGTGGCATTTCTGTGATAGTAATAAAAAATACACCCACACCAGTAAGCAGTATTTATTATCACCATCACAACCATACCAAACACGCCTACGCTAGCCCTCATAAATCAGACAATACCCCTACACATAAGGCAGGGCATTTCTAATGCAATCCTATGAGAAGGCAGCACTCACAGCAGTGAGACACCAAGTTAGGCTGTTTGTCACTACCAGGACAGGCCATGCAATATGGCACATGTCCTGCCTTTCTACATACATGGCACCCTGCCCACAGGGCGTACTTTAGGGGTGACTTACATGTAGTAAAAGGGGAGTCCTGGGCCTGGCAAGTAATTTTAGATGCCAGGTCCCTGTGGCAGAAAACTGCGCACACAGGCCCTGCGCTAGCAGGCCTGAGACAGGTTTGAAAGTCTACTTTAGTGGGTGGCGCAAGCAGTGCTGCAGGCCCACTAGTAGTATTTAATTTACAGGCCCTGGGTATAGAGATACCACTGTACAAGGGACTTATAGGTAAATTAAATATGCCAATCAGGTATAAGCCAATCATACCAACTTTAGATGGGAGAGCACCTGCACTTTAACACTGGTCAGCAGTGATAAAGTGCTCAGAGTCCTAGAGCCAACAGCGAAAGGTCAGAAAAACCAGGAGGAAGGAGGCAAAAAGACTAGGGATGACCATGCGTATGGCCAAAAGTCCAACACAACCCCCTACCAGCCAAAATCCAGGGGAGAACAATCAATACCTTGATGTACTTTCCTGATTGGGGCGATAGAACAAGGACCCAGGCCCACAACAGCAGGGGCATGTTCCAGTTCTACGCCTTCCTGACTCCACTGGGATCTCTCTGTCAATGCGTCCCAGGCAGCCTAGACGAACCCACGGGGATTCTCTAGCTGCCAATGGCCAGAACCAGGCCCCAGGCCATCTAGGAGCCTCTGGTCTCTGAAACCATAATGAGTGGGGGGCGGTAGCCCCAGGTGCAAAGCAACCTGTCTCCACTCCATTTCTGATCAGTTCAGGGGCTCTACCCTGCCACTGATCCACCAACCTAGGGTCCGCACCCATAGGTTCTACAGGGGCTAGAGGCGAGGCTCTCCTCCCTCTACCCCTCCTTCTAGGATTCCGCCCTCCTCTCCTAGGAGGGGTATCACCAGAATCCACACTTGCCAGGGTGCTGGGTACAGCAGCCCTGCACAACTTTCTCGCCAGCCCAGGATCACTACCTGGCGACTGACCACCCAACCCAGGGACGACACCCTTGGGTTGCACCGGGGTCCGGGGCGGGCTTCCCCCTCCCTGAACCCCACTTCCAGAGTCCTGCGTCTCCCCACCTCGGGAGAAGCCACCAGAAGTTTCACACGGGGAGGTGAGCGCACTAACCGCCCCCCCAACCAGGTCAGAGTTTACCCCCTGAACCTGTCTATCTAGTCCAGGGACGACACCCTTAGACTGGACCATTGCCCAGCGAACCAGGACTTCCTTGGGAGCACACCTACCCCCTACCAGATCAGAGCTTACCCCCTGAATCTGGCAATCCAACCCAGAGTCACTACCCTGCGGTTGAACCACTGCCCGGCGCACCAGGACTTCCTTGGGAGCACACGTACTCCCCATCAGGTCAGAGTTTACCCCCTGAACCTGATCATCCAACCCAGAGTCACCACCCTGCGGTTGAATCATTGCCTGGCGCACCAGGACTTCCTGGGGGGCACACCTACCCCCCACCAGGGAAACACTTTCCCCAAGGGCCACACAAGAGTCTGGCTGGCGCAGGTCTCCTGACCTCTGCCCATCGGACAGAGTCTGGATTCCCCCCAGCCCAGAAATGGTCTCACCAAGGTCATTCCTGGGGGGCTCTGCACTCAGAGCTGACCCCTGACCCTCCAGGTTCTCCACTGGGGCCCGCAGCCCCCTCTCAACCCTATGTCTGGATTTCCGCCTCCTCCGCTGTAGAGCGAGACTACCAGACACCAGGACCGGCGGAACGCTATCACCAGCCACCCGCCTAAATCCTAATGACAAAATGGGATCCTTCTGAACAGCTGGCCCTACGGCACAGGTTAGGCTCACCTCCTGGCGTTCACTCATGGAACCTTCAGGGGCCTGGGACGGTATCTTGGGCACCTTGGGCCTCAGCCCAGCCCCATTCCCTCTCCTCAGAGACGGGACATGGGGTCCCTCACCCATCCCAGTCCACTGGGACCTACCTGGGACACTCCATTCCTTTCCCACCACACCTTGTTGGGAAACACCTAGACCACTCTCATTAGGAACACCCCCTAATGCCACACCAGACCCTCTGGTACGCAACCAGAAGTCTGCCTCCTTTGCGAGCTCCCTGGGGTCAGAGAGCTCACACTCTGACAAGTGTTGGCGTAACTCTGAAAAACAACAACGAAACAGGTGCTCTCTCAGAATCAGATTAAACAGCCCTTCAAAATTGTTTACTGTGCTACCCTTCACCCATCCATCTAGTGCAATGCAGCAATCCTCCACAAACTCCTCCCAAGACTGGTGGGACAGTTTCTTACCACCCCTAAACCTTTTTCTGTATTCCTCAGGGGAAAAACCATACTTCATAATCAGTGCGTTCTTCACAGCGGAGTACCCCTCCCTGTCACTCTCTCCTAGAGTCAGTAGGGCATCCCTCCCCTCCTCAGGAATAAAACTCCCTAGGCCAGTTCCCCAATCCTTCTCAGGGATCCTGCGCTCTACCAGAGCCTTCTCATATTCCTTTAACCACTGACGTATGTCACCCCCCTCTTGGAACCTAGGTACCAGATCTATGGGTATGTGAGGAACATCTTTGCTACAGCACTGTACATTGCTGCCACCACTGGACTCCACCTGCAGCGCTGGTGAGTCCAGAACCTTCAGACTGCGCTCTAGAGCGAGTCTTTCTCTGGCAAAGGCCCTCTCTGCCTCTGCCATTCTCTCCTGTACTAAGGCCTTCTCTACCTCAGCCCTTCTCTCCTCAACAGCTAGGCGCGCTAACTGCAACTTCAGGTCCCTCTCTTCCCGCCTATCTCTTAGCTCATCAGGCGTCAAGGAATGAGAGGTAGCCCTGCTTCTTACACTGGACCCAGCAAGGGACTCCCTATCACTGGGGCCTTCCCTGTCAACTGGCGTCCCCAACCGGTCATTCTCACCCTCCTGATCAGTCTCTCTACCACTCTCTAGGGATGAGGTCTGGGAGCCCTCCCATTGGGAACCCTCGCTACACTCAGGATCCTCTGGGTACCCCCTACGCACACTCCCTCCCTGGGTAAATGTCACAAACCTTTCAAAGAAATTCAGAGATCTCCTGAGGTCCCCTTCTACAGGCAGCCCGCTCTCTCTACAGAACCCCTCTAATTCCCCCTGCGTGTAAAACGGCAGGTCCTCTAAATCAAAGGTAAGCCCCATCTTGAAAAGGTACAAATAACTCAACTGTGACAACCACACTACCCAAGCATGAGAACTGAAAACAGGAAAAATGACCAAAGAGAGAAAGTTAAGAGAAGCCAAACATGTGATGGTCTAAACGCAATCCTTGTAGTGAAATAATGAGTCACAATGGTATTGTGCAAGCGCAAGTCCTATCCTCACCGCTGACTTCCAATGTTAGAAATGGGGTTTCTGGTTGGCTAGGGTATGCACCTCAGCCAGGCAGAACTTACCCACTCTAGTCAGGGCAAGGGAGTTACACGTCCAAGATAACCCCTGCTCACCCCCTTGGTAGCTTGGCACGAGCAGTCAGGCTTAACCCGGAGGCAATGCGTAAAGCGTTTGCACAACACACACATACATGTGACGCAATATCCCCACCACAAAGGAAACACAACACCAGATTATATGAAAATACACTGTATTGTACACAACGTAATTATTAGACCAACATCACATAACAGTACTATCCTGCTACCTTAGCAGTTGTCAGAACGTTACACATTAGTTACTCTGCAAACTAGCAGTAGTCACACATAACACACAGGTTACTCAGTATTCTGCAACATAAGCAGTAGTCAGGAAACACGTTATCACATTAGCACACTTGTCATAAGAATATCATAAAACGCCCATAATAGGAACATTAGAAAATCTATGGCAAGTTAAGCAAACATATTAGCAAGTCATGCCCATAAAAGGAACATGTGCACACATATGTCAAAAAACATCAAAGACCAGGTAGGCAATATAACATAATTACAAAAAGTCTGTAGCAAGAACTTTAAATCAACGTTACATTAGTCCCTTTTAAAGTACCTGAAAATGATGAAAAGGCACCTCCAGTGCCTAAAACGAATAATGGGGCCCCGGCGCTCCTTTGCGCAAAAACGGGGGCTTCCAAAACATTGCAGATAGAGAGGGGCGGCACGCACCCTCTCTGACTCCTTATCGGGCCCCTTCTGGGACCCGTGATCACCGGGGGCCCCCCGGGCCTCCACCGGCCCTCTCCAGGGGGGGGGGCCCCGAGTCAGGGAAATTTTGTGGTTAAGGAGGGGGGCGCCACGCACCCCCTCCAAGCTGTGCACGGGCCCCTCTGGGGGCCCGCAAACTCCTGGGGTCTCCCGGGGCCTCCGTTGGCCCTTTCAGAGGGGGAGACCCCTTTCCGATGGCCTGGGCCCACGAGGGGGCCAACACCGGAGCTGGGGGCCAGGGCGAGCCTCCCGTGAGGCGGCCGCCCGGCAGAGACAGCAGGAGAGTCCTCCGGGACCCCTGCGCACGAGGGAGAGGCGTACTCCTCTCCCTCGATTCTCGGGCTGCCGTAGTGGCCCAGAATGGGCCGGCTGGTGCCCCGGGGGCGCCCTGAGAAGGGCGCGTCCCCCAGGAGCACGCTAGGAGCGTGCCAGCTCCGATTTCTTTACAAATGATCTTTCCTGTGCCCCGGGGGCACAGAGCTGAGCGCGCTCCTCGCTTCTCAGCAACAAAGAAAGAACTCGGCTGCGGCGGTGATTCTACAACACAGGAAAAGCGCTGTAGAGAGCGCACAGACACATTGAGGCTCCCGGGCTGCGGCGGTGATTTCCCTGGGCAAAAGGAAGGCGCTTTCGAAGCGCGGAGACACCTCAGCAGCCCCGGTTGCGGCGGTGATCCTTTTCAAGCGCTTTTCACAGCGCTGGGGCAATTATGCAGCCTGGGCTGCGGCGGTGATTTCTTCTACAGCATGTCCACAAGAGCGCTTTTCCCCTAAGCGCTAAGGCCACATTTAAAGAAGATCAGTGCAGGGGTCAGGGGCCACAGCACCCTGCCCCTGGGAACAATTCAACAAGAGGGAGCACAGGGCTGGTGGGTCCAGCTACAGGCCAGCACAAGGGGTGCAGTTGGTGGCAGTTCCTCCTAGTGACCAGGCAGGTCACAGGTCAGCACAGCAGCAGCAGTCCATGGCGGTTTCCTGGTGAGTCCATTCATCAGCGTTCTGTGTCCAGTTTCAAGTTCCAAGAATGTTCAAATTGTGGGGAAAATTCCCCTGTACTTATAGTCAGTTCTTACAGTGTTTTACAGTGGTAGGGAGAGGAGGTTCCAGCCAGTTACAACTGGTTCTGGGAGTGCCCCCTCTCTCCTTTCAGCACAGGCTCCAAACATCAGTGGGGGGTTAACGACCCTATTGTGTGAGGCCAGGACACAGCCTTTACAAATGTAGGTGTGCCCCGCCTCTCCCTTCTCTCAGCCCAGGAAGACTATTCAGTATGTAGATGCACCTCAGTGACACCTCCACCCTCCCTGTGTACAGGCTGTCTGAAAAGTATGCACAAAGCCCCAACTGTCACTCTGCCCAGACGTGGATTGGAGTCAAGCTGCAAAACACCAGAATCATAAGCACAGATAAATGCGCACTTTCTAGAAGTGGCATTTCTGTGATAGTAATAAAAAATACACCCACACCAGTAAGCAGTATTTATTATCACCATCACAACCATACCAAACACGCCTACGCTAGCCCTCATAAATCAGACAATACCCCTACACATAAGGCAGGGCATTTCTAATGCAATCCTATGAGAAGGCAGCACTCACAGCAGTGAGACACCAAGTTAGGCTGTTTGTCACTACCAGGACAGGCCATGCAATATGGCACATGTCCTGCCTTTCTACATACATGGCACCCTGCCCACAGGGCGTACTTTAGGGGTGACTTACATGTAGTAAAAGGGGAGTCCTGGGCCTGGCAAGTAATTTTAGATGCCAGGTCCCTGTGGCAGAAAACTGCGCACACAGGCCCTGCGCTAGCAGGCCTGAGACAGGTTTGAAAGTCTACTTTAGTGGGTGGCGCAAGCAGCGCTGCAGGCCCACTAGTAGTATTTAATTTACAGGCCCTGGGTATAGAGATACCACTGTACAAGGGACTTATAGGTAAATTAAATATGCCAATCAGGTATAAGCCAATCATACCAACTTTAGATGGGAGAGCACCTGCACTTTAACACTGGTCAGCAGTGATAAAGTGCTCAGAGTCCTAGAGCCAACAGCGAAAGGTCAGAAAAACCAGGAGGAAGGAGGCAAAAAGACTAGGGATGACCATGCGTATGGCCAAAAGTCCAACACATGCCATCACATACCCCACCCTTACCTTCACACCCATCACCCCAACAACCCACAGATACCCCACCAACACAACCCACACATCCCAAAAACAAACCCTGCATGTAACACCAATGCATGGACACCCATCACCAAAGCATGTCCAGTACAGATACCCACACAGACCCCAAACCAACTATCACACAAGGACCAATCCAAGAATGCAAGCACTGGAGTAGAGGGTCACTCACCCATTGAACACAATGGCACACATAGATGCAATAAATATGCTTTTACACCCCTACAGGACCCCTAGCCACGTCACTAGACAGGAGGTGCCAGACATATCCAGTCCCCCCACAGAAGAGACCCACAGTGATGACAGCAGCTCTGCATGCCTGGATCAAGATGACCACCCCGGCCCATCAGGGACCTCAGGACAGTCGGGTACCCTGACACAGTCACAAGCCACCACAGAGCCTCCCCTGCAGGAAACACTAGCACAGCACCCACCCAGCGGGCCCATCCCTCTGTCCCCATGACACGTCAATCAGCAGTGTGTCCACCACTACAGGGAACCCAGGCAACCCCACTAACACAGGACGATCAGGGACCTGGGGGCAGTGGCAGTGGGCACACAGTTCAAGGGACAGAGGCACAGGACAACAGGGAAGCTGGGAGGACTGCTGTGCGACAGGGGGAGGACAGGCCCAGGGAACCCACTCTCAACGAGGCACTCTCCAACATCATGGGAGCTTACCATCATTCCCAGGAGACGATGGCAACGGTATTGGCCAAGTTTCAGGAGACTGAGCTGCTGCAGGAGGAACACTACCTTGGGATCAGGGAGGACTTGAAGTCCATTAACAACTCCCTGGTCACCATTGCAGGGGTGCTGCAAGACCTTGTCAACACCAGGAGGGACACAGTGGCACAACAAGGTGCCCCTGACACTAGCCTGGACTATGAACAGCCCTCCACCTCTGCCGGCGCTAGTGGACAGGAGGCACCACCACAGGAACACAACCCCAGCACCCCACCCCCTGCAGATGGAGAACCACCCCGCAAACGGTCCCTGAGATCCAGGAACAAGACAGAGAACATTGCCAAGACCCCCGCCAGGAAATGAGACCCCCCTGAATGTCACCCTTCTGTCCCACTTTGTCACCTTGTCCATCCTTCAACTGCCATTGCTCCACTTCCTATGCCCCTTTGGACAATGCACCTGTGAAACAAATAGACTGGACTCTGCCATGGACATTCCTCCACCATCCCCCAAGCCCATTTTACAACCCCCTCCACTTATTTGCACAGAAATAAACACACTTCAATCACAAAACAATCTGGAGTCAGTCAGTGCTTTCACAAACGTGTAATTGCAATAACCATGGAATATAGCAATGTCAATTTACTTGTGCACATACCGATGTAGCACAGCTGTAGACCTGGAGGACAAATAGCAGAGGGCACAAAGTGGGACCCAAATCTGTGAAATGGAAAGCCAAAGTGTCAAATCAGGGTCCACACACTGAGTGAAAAAAACAGACTTATGCTAACTCCTGAAATTGTATGAGATGTAGGAGGCAGTGATATCTTCTTACCTGTGTCTTACTGGAAGTATTGCATGATTATGTTGTTTCGGTTGTCTATATCCTCTTCTTCTGCCTCCTCTTCTTCACTGTCCACAGGCTCCACATCTGCCACAAGACCACCATCTGGCCGATCCTCCTGCAGAAAAGGCACCTGCCGTCGCAAAGCCAGGTTGTGCAGCATACAGCAGGCCACGATGATGTGGCACACCTTCTTTGGTGAGTAGTATAGGGAACCACCTGTCATATGGAGGCACAGGAATCTGGCCTTCAGGAGGCCGTAGGTGCATTCAATCACCCTCCTAGTTCGCCCATGTGCCTCATTATTGCGTTCCTCTGCCCTTGTCCTGGGATTCCTCACTGGGGTCAGTAGAAATGACAGGTTGGGGTAACCAGAGTCACCTGCAAATATTGAGGGACAACTGTTAGACACACACTAATTCGTAGGGACAACCCCAGACCCAGACACGTATTCACACTGTATTGGGTCCTTGGCCTCATCTATTAGCCACTCACTGTGTCTCTGGACTTGCCCCATCACATAAGGGATGCTGCTATTCCTCAAAATGTAAGCCTCATGCACTGAGCCAGGAAACTTGGCATTCACATGGGAGATGTACTGGTCTGCCAAACACACCATCTGCACATTCATCGAATGCTAGCTCTTCCGGTTTCTGTACACCTGTTCACTCCTGCGTGGGGGTACTAATGCCACATGTATCCCATCATATTTGGGATATGTCCCAGGGCATAGAAGTCACCTTTCACTCTGGGCAAATCCTCCACCTGAGGGAACACGATGTAGCTGCGCCTGTGTTTCAGCAGGGCAGACAACACTCTGGACAACACGTTAGAGAACATTGGCTGGGACATCCCTGATGCAATGGCCACTGTTGTTTGAAAATACCCACTTGCCAGGAAATGGAGTACTGACAGGACCTGCACTAGAGGGAGTATCCCTATGGGATGGCGGATAGCTGACATCAGGTCAGGCTCCAACTGGGCACACAGTTCCTGGATTGTTGCACAATCAAGTCTGTATGTGACTATGATGTGTCTCTCTTCCATTGTCGACAGGTCCACCAGGGGTCTGTACACCATAGGATGCCGCCATCTCATCACCTGCCCCAGCAGACATGCCCTATGGAGGAGAACAGTGAGCAGAGAGTCAGCCAACACTGAGGTATCACAAATTGTTATTTGCTGAAAATTTATTAATCCGCAATGTGCCTGTAACTGTGTGTATTCCAGGCCTAGATAAGTGTGACGTAGTTATTAATAATGCCATGTGGCCCCCTGAAATGGCGGCTGTCTGACCTGTAAGGTGGGACAAGGAGATATGAGGTAACTGCGCTGGCGTTGTACACCGTCGCGGTGGGCGGTCGAAGACCGCAGCGCAATTCAGCATTGGTTAACATTGGGCCCTATGGGTCCGAGGAGCCAATGACGATGTACGCCAGCGGTGACGGTACGCACCGCCGCGGACGTGACCGCCATTTTCTGTCTGTTCACTTGTTTGATGCCTGACTTTCAACAAGAGAGGACCTACACTGCAAGTGCTGCTGTGACCTGTGTCTGGAAGAGACGATGGCTACTGTGTCTGGGGAAAGGGACCCTGCCTTCACTTCAGAGGAGTTGGAGAAACTAGTGGATGGGGTCCTCCCCCAGTACATGCAACTGTACGGTCCTTCAGACAAACAGGTGAGTACACTGTGAGCATGCTGAATGGGCAATGCCTGCTTTGAGTGGTGTGGCTGGAAGTAACATGGGGGGGCTGATGCCTACATGTGCAGATGCTGAGTGTATATGTGTCATGGCATGGGTGGGAACTGGTGGGCAATGACTATGACGGTCCGTGCGGGTGAGTAATGTCCTTTCCCCCTGTACCATTCCTCTAGGTCAGCGCCCACCAGAAGAAGGCTATTTGGTGTGCCATCGCCAAGGACGTCCGGACCCTGGGGGTCTACCACAGACGGAGCACCCACTGCCGTAAAAGATGTGAGGACCTGCACCGCTGGAGCAAGAAGATGGCGGAGGCCCATCTGGGGATGGCCTCCGAACGTAGAAGGGGTGCCCGTCGCACCATGACCCCCGTGATGTTCAGGATCCTGGCGGTGGCCTGTCCGGAGTTGGATGGGCGCTTGAGGGCATCACAGCAGCCACAAGGGGGTGAGTACACTCTCCGTCAGCTGACTCTGTGCGCATAACGAGATGTCTGGGTGGGGGAGGTGGGCAGTGGGTTCCCCTAGGCCAGGGCGATCTTGGTAGGCAAGGTCCCTTGTGAGGCAGGCTATGTGCACCCCAACCCCACTAGTGGTAAGAGCCATCTACACCTAGTCAGGCTCCTGTGACTTCCAGGTGTGCAGCAATTGGGCTTAGGCCTCGTACCCCATGGCCATGTGAAAAATCTAGGAACTATGGGCCAGATGTATGATTCTGGCCCATTGCGAATCGGTAATTGCAATTTTTAAGAAATCGCTATTACCGACTCGCAAAGGGCCATGTATCACATTTGCAAATCTGTAATAGCGATTTCTTAAAAATCGCAAATGCAATTACCGAATCGCAAATTGCGATACTGGCCCCATTCGCAGCTATGGGCCAACTTTTTTGCATTTCCTAAATTGCGATTTCTGAACCAGAAATCGCAATTTGGGAAATGTAAAAGGCCAGGGTGCAGGGGCCTAAGGCCCCCTCTCCTGCACCCCAATTTTTTTTTTTTACAATGTAAAGTACACACATGCCAAAAGGGCATGTGTGCTTTACATATTACATTTAAAAATGCAGTTTTACTGCATTTTTTAATTTTGCACCAGGTTACCACCTGGTTGCAGACAATGGTATTTTGCATGTGCAAAATACCATTCTGTGAAAAATCGCAATTTGTGATTTTTTGCAGAATTGCCTTGCGACCTGGATTTTGCGAATCGCAAAATGCGATTCGCAAAATCCAGGTCGCAACGCAAAAAATCGCAATTTTTGCGATTTCTATTTTGTGGTCTGCGAATGCCTTTGATGCATTGCAGACCACGATTTTGCACTCGCAAACGGCCGATTTCGCCGTTTGCGAGTGCAAAATATTTTGATACATCTGGCCCTAAAAGTGCATGGCGTAGGGCAGAGGGCTGCTCACTGTCTGTTGTGTCCGCCAACGGTAGTGGTGTTGCATGCACTGAACATGTCTTTCTTCTGTCTTTCCCACCCCCTTTTTGTGGTTTCCCTGTTCTTGTGTGCAATAACATCATCAGGTGGAGGAGCATTGGCACCGGAGCAAGAGGGAGCTGCATCCCACTTGGCCCTGGAGGGTGAAGCTACGGAGTCGGAAGCCACCAGTGGGACGGAGGGTGAGGGGAGCTCCAGGACGGGGACAGGAGCAGAGACCAGCGACAGCGACTCCTCCTCTGATGGGAGCTCCCTTGCGGTGGCGGGCTCCTCTGTGCCCACCGCATTAAGAGGTACAGCCGCCACCACCCTACCAGCACCGCCCTCCCAGCATCCCCTCATCGTCTGTCGTGTGCCTGCTCACCCAGGAGGGTGGGCATCTCCTTCGCCCCAGGCAGCTCAAGCCCTGCCCCAGTCAGCCCTGTTGCCCTCAGTGAGGAGGCTATTGACCTCCTGGTATCCCTCACTGTTGGGCAGTCTACCATTGTGAATGCCATCCAGGGTGTTGAGAGGCATTTGCAACAAACAAATGCATACCCGGAGGGCATTCATTCTGGCCAGGCAGCCCAACAGAGAGCATTTCAGGCTCTGGCCTCAGCAGTGATGGCAGCCATTGTCCCTGTGTCCAGACTCCCCCCTCCAACCTCCTCCACCCAGACCCAATCCCCTGTACCTCTGCCTATCCCAAGCACACCATCAGACTAGCATGCACACACATCAACACACAAGAGTGGCTCAGGCAAACATAAGAACCACACATCCCACAGGCACTCACACAAGCACCATACCCATGCACACATGCCAACATCCACTTCCTCCACTGTGTCCCCCTCCTCCAAGTCTCCCTCCTCCCTCCCAGTCTCGTCTCCACTCACACCTGCATGCACTACATCCTCAGCCACTACCTCCATCACCAGCACGCCCATCACCACACACCGCTCACGTGCAATCACCACCCCCACTACCATTCACACATCCCCAGTGTCCTCTACCAGTGTGTCTGTGAGCCCTCCTCCCAAAGTACACAAACGCAGGCACACACCCACCCAACAGGCATCCACCTCACAACAGCCTTCAGCCCATGCACCTTCACCCAAATTCTGCAGACGTACACCTCCTACAACCACTACCTCTTCCTCCACTCCCAAACTCCCTCCATCTACCCGTCCCAGTGTGTCTAAAAACAATTTCCTGGCAAACATTGACCTCTTCCCTTCACCTCCCTCCCATCGTTCCCCTAGGGTCAGGCTTTCCAGGTCCCAGCCCAGCACCTCAGCCACCACATCCCCAGGCATAGTGGTGCCAGCAACTGCGGGGTCATGGAGTGTGCCACCCATCAGGGCTGCCAGTGTGCCACGTAGCAAGGGCAAGGACATTCCGCCACCTGCCACAGTGAAAAAGGTGCCCCCATCCCGGAGGGAGAAGCTGAAAATACCAGCCACCAAGGGCTCAGCGAAAACGAAAGGGGACAGTGGCAAGACAACTGCACCACCATCAAGGGTGGGGAAGGGCCAAAAACAGAAAGGCCGGTCAGGAGATGGCATGGTGGCACCGACTGAGGAACCAGTGTCACACCTTCTGTCCACATCCATGCCAACCTGTATGGCGGCGAACACCGTGAGCTGCACCGCCACCTGCACCGCCTCCAGCATGTCTACAGCCGCTGAGACAGTCCCCAGCCTCTTCCTGGTGGGCAGCCGTCCGAGGCTGCAGGAGACATTCTGCTTTCTCCGTCAGCAGGTGCTGACCCATGCACCGCCACCAGCCCCGCCGCCACAGACCCAGCCGCCAGCACCTCTACCACAGACACCTCTGCAAGCCCCGCTGCCAAAAACACCACCGCAAGCACCGCCAGCGGCCCCGCGTTATCCTCGAGCAGTGGCACCACAGCTGACATGCCTACCATCCCCAGTGGTCAGTTGTCTGAGGCTGGAGGAGAGTTCCAGGACCCTGGGCAGCATCCATGACGCATTATTGTCATCACTGTTGGCACCTGCAGGTGGAAGGTGAAGCCACAGCAGTGTAGGGTATCTCCTGCCTCCATGGTGTATCATGCTACCTGTACCGCGCCAATGTCATGGCACGCACACCCAGGTGAGGGAATTGTACTGGCCACACTGCACGTGGAGCACTCTGGGGACCATGCCTCCTCCAGAACCAGTGGAGTATCACATCCACTACCTCAGTCCTTGGCAGGATGAAGCACTCTGGGCACCATACCCCCTCCCGAACCAGTGGAGAATCACATCCACTACCTCAGTCCTTGGCAGGATGAGCACTCTGGGCACCAGGTCCCCTCCAGAACCAGTGGAGACTGTTATCCACTTGAGAGACTGTGGCTTTGCACTCCCCAGGATAAAGCAGTGGGCAGCCCACCCACTGGAGAGACTTGAAAGACTGTGGTTTTGCACTCCCCAGGATAAAGCAGTGGGCAAACCACCCAAGGGAGATACTTGAGAGACTGTTGCTTTGCACTCCCCATGATAAAGCAGTGGGCAAACCACCCACTAGAGAGACTTGAGAGACTGTGGCTTTGCACTCCCCAGGACACAGCAGTGGGCATGGAGCACCCTCGTGCAGCAGTGGCATCGTGTGTTCATCTGGCTGAGGTGCCCCCCTCCCCTTCCGCCTGAGGTGCCTGTTTCATTTCGATCGGATGCCTCTGCAGTGTTCTCTCCGTTTCCAGTCAGGTATCTAGTGTGGGCTTTGCCCATGCATTTTGGGCCCAGTGGTCCACGGACAGTGATTGGTGCACTATCCGGACTTGTGTAGGTGGTGTACATAAATGTATTTACTGGATTTTTAACTTTGATAATGAGCTTTCACATGATTACATTCATTCAAATCATTTCCTTTTGTCCTTGCGCTCTTCCAGGGGGTGGGAAGGTGTGTAATGTTGCTGCATGTATTTGTGTGTATTGTGTTGTTGGTGAGGGTGGGGGTGGGGGTGTTGCGTGTTCCGTGTGTGTGTCACTCTCTTTTCCCTCCCCCCTCCCCTGTGTTGTAGGTGCAGTACTCACCGTGGTCGCCGCCGCCGTCTTTGGTGCTCCTGATAGAAGAGAAGGAAGACCAGCATCCGCAGTATCTGCAGTTTGGGCTCCATGGCGTCCTGGTTCCTCGTGGGGTGTGGAGAGGTGAGTGTTTTCCCTTCTGTGTACTGTTTCTGCTGTGTTTTTGTTTGCGTTGGTTCCACCCCGGAAAAGGTGGCGGATAGGCCTGTTGTGATACGGTGGGCGGTACTTTGTCTTCCGCCAGTCTGTTGGCAGTTACCGCCGCAGTGTTTGTTTCTACCGCCGTGACTGTCGGAGTGTTAAAGTGGCTGTCTATGTTGGCGGTTTCCGCCATGGTCACGATTCCATTGTTTTTTCCGCACTACTGTGTGCGGTATTACCGCCACTTTAACACCGACCGCCAGGGTTGTAATGAGGGCCAAAGTGTCTTAAGTCTTTTTAAAGCAAACAAATGCGGTCATTCTGACCGCGGCGGTCGGCGGTCGCCGCCCGCCAAGCGGTTCCCGCCGAAAGACCGCACCGCGGTCAAAAGACCGCGGCGGCCATTCCGGCTTTCCCGCTGGGCCGGCGGGCGACCGCCAGAAGACCGCCGGCCGGCCCAGCGGGACTGCCCCTTCAACAATGAAGCCGGCTCGGAATGGAGCTGGCGGAGTTGAAGGGGTGCGACAGGTGCAGTGGCACCCGTCGCGATTTTCACTGTCTGCTAAGCAGACAGTGAAAATCTTTGTGGGGCCCTGTTAGAGGGCCCCTGCACTGCCCATGCCAGTGGCATGGGCAGTGCAGGGGCCCCCTAACAGGGCCCCACGGCACCCGTTCCCGCCATCCTGGTTCCGGCGGTGGACACCGCCAGAAACAGGCTGGCGGTAAGGGGGTCGGAATCCCCATGGCGGTGCTGCAAGCAGCGCCGCCATGGCGGGTTCCCTGGGCCAGCGGGAAACCGGCGGGAAACCGCAGGCTCCCCTTTTCCGACGCGGTCAGAATCGCCCAGGAAGCACCGCCAGCCTGTTGGCGGTACTTCCGCCGCACTCCGCCATGGCGGTCATGGACCGCCAAGGTCAGAATGACCCCCAAAGTCTCTTTTTAGCACAAAGTACCTGGTTTGCGTAAAAAATCTCCGCAATGGGCCACAGAAGTGGAGAAGTGTGGAAACAAAGGAGGTGTGCGTCAATTTCTTGGGACGCACACGGTGATGCGTCATTTAGTTTCCACGCAGGGACGGCTGTGTGTCGATTTCCGGCGCTCGGTCGTGGATCCTCTAAGGGTTGGAGGGTTTTCCGACGCCCCGGGGTATGTGTGTGGAATCCTGGACTTGTGGAGCAAAGTCACAAGCGATGCATCGTTCCGGTTTGGCGTGCAGTGAATTTTTCACGGCAGGGCAGGCTGTGTGTCATTTTTAGCAAGCTTCTGCATCGAATTTTCACAGAGAGAAGACTTTTTGGTCCTGAGACTTCAGGGAACAGGAGGCAAGCTCTATCCAAGCCCTTGGAGAGCACGTCTTCACCACAGCCAGGGAGCAGCAAGGCAGCAGGGCAACAGCAAGGCAGCAGTCCTTCACAGAAAGCAGTCTGGTGAGTCCTTTGGGCAGCCAGGCAGTACTTCTTGCCAGGATGCAGATTCTGGTTACAAGTTTCTTCTCCAGGAAGTGTCTGAGTTGGCAGGGGAAGAGGCCCTGTTTATATACTCAAATGTGCCTTTGAAGTGGGGTAGACTTCAAAGAGTGGCTTAGAAGTGCACCAGGTCCCCTTTTCAATCCTGTCTGCCAGGGTCCCAGTAATGGGGGCTGTGATGGCTTATGTTACACCACTGATCACTCTCCCATTAAATTATGAGTCTTGTACCTAATTTGTGAGCATGGTTGCACGTGTTGGGCAAAAATATTCTTTTCTGATCACTAGATCTTGTTTTTTATCATAACACTTTGACCCATAGTAAGACAAAGCCATTACAGCCTGTGTCTGTAGTTTAAACTGTCATTTCTACCTGGCAAAATAAACCTTTTGCCAGGCCTATACCTTTATTTTTATCATATTTTAGTAACACCTGGGTAGGCCCAAAAATGGCCCAGAGGGCAGGTTGCAGTGTATTCAAAACATTGTACATGCACTTTTAATTTTTGCATGTCCTGGTAATGAAAAAGTCCTAAAATTGTTTTCACTGCTGCAATGCCTCCCTCTTCCATAAGAGTTGTGCCTTGAACCCGGTATCAACAGAGTGACTCCAACAGCTAGTTGACTGGCCCCCTGATCAGAGCCCCAGGGACAGGAAAGGCTCTGACCACCAAAACCCCAGCACCTAGACTCTGTCTGCTGTGAGCCCTGCCCCCCACCCTAGTCCTGGACCCTTGGAAGTTGGCCTGAAAGTGTTCTTCCAGTTCAGCTGTAGTGCTGTGAATAGAACTGATGCAATGCATCTCCTCACAGCTGCCCTGGAAACGCTGCTGCATGATACATTCCATGATGCAAAACCGAGCATCGTAGCCTACTACTTCCTCTAAACCACCACTGTGCGGTGCATCCTTGATGCAGGCCTTTGCATTGCATGTCCCATGTCAACAGCATCATGGATAAAAATGCAGGACTTCGCACTGCAGCTGTGTAGCTTCCTCAGAACCACCGCTGAATAAGACATCCTCAGTGCAGGCCTTCACATCAGAAGTCTCTCACCGATGGCATCCTCAACGACGATGCAATACTCAGCATCTCCATCCCCAGCTTCTTTGGAACTGCTACTGCGTAACGTATCCTCGACGCTGGATTTCACAATGCTCCACAACCAGGATTTAGGATACTTTGCCCAGTGGGCCTAACTTGGTCCCTATATTCGGCTCACTCTGCATCATAGTTGGCCTGAACTTGTGACTTTGTCCTGGCCCGTCATCACCAGATAATCACAGATGCTGCTTCGTGCTGCTCAGCATTATTTCACTTAAATTTCTCAAATATTGTACCTCAGCTTCTATTGACTGTGTTTTTGTTGCATGATCTCAAACAATGTTTTACTTTTTTCTCTAATTGTCTGAATTGGTGTGGGTTTTTCTGGTGGTGTGTTTTTACTTTATTACTGTTTGAAGTGATGCATAAATACTTTACACATTACCTCCAAGTAAAGCCTGACTGCCAAGCTATCAGAAAGTTAAGCGCAGAAAGATCATTGAACAAGATAGCGCAATATGGTTGTTCTTGTTTGTGTAAGTGTCTGCAAAAACCCTTTTTATTATGACTTAATTTACTGAAGATGCCCTGTCCTAAACAAAGGCAATTGGAGTGCATTCTCAGAGTGGACGGAGAAAATCAATTGGAAGCACAGTGCATTTCCCTTCCATCCATTTTGAAGGTTTATTTTTCAGGGGTATTTTATTTCATCTATTTGTCCCACCTTCAGTAATCTTAGGCAGCCTTTATTGTATTTAGAGATAAAAGACGCTTGGAGATTTCTTGTAAAATATGAGTGCCTGTGTGTGTAAGGGGATACTGAGAATTGTTCATGTGAGAAAGAGCTAAAACAAAAATATAAGAACGTGCTATGGTTCTACATTCAACAGCTTTCGAGAGTACAAGGCATTGAAATGTTTGTGCTTTGTGGCCCTAGGAATAAATGCAATAAGAGACATTATTCCTATCAACAATTGTTTGTTTTAATCTCGTGGGAATGAATGAGATTTTTTCAAACTAACCTCTTCATCAGATCTATCAAAGAAGTATCTGATTATTGCTGCTCGATTTTCTTGTGCGAAATTACCAAGCAACATGACACAGAAGGTGATATTGAATTAGTTCAAAGTTAATGCTATTGTTACAATCGATGGATGGTTTGAATATGTCTATAGAACACTAGTCAAATGAAATGTCTTTCTCATGATGCACTTATTACATATCGGAGATCTTGTTGCTAGGGTGACAGTGTACCTAGAAATTTCAAAGCAATTTGTGAAATAAGTTCCAACATGTCATCGAATGATAATTATAGTGCCTATGTGGCAGTCAAGTGCTGTTCCTACCATGTAATTGTTTATCACATTGCAAAAAGAGTACCACAATATGTGAAGTCACAACAGACGGAAAATCAGCATCTCATAAACATGTTTACAACAAGCGATGGGCAAGCCAATACGTCTGGTCGAATGGGCTAACACATGGAAATAACATTTGTGCATGCCTGCACCTTGTTTTATTAGCTCAATAAAAACAGACCTATTTGCTTTGAAACACGTTTTGTGACAGATAACATACGGTGAAAATACAACCGGAAATACACAAATAAAAAAGTGAGTAGGAAAGATACAGAGAAGAAGGGGTAACATAAACAAGGATAGGCAAGGAAAACACACTTATGAGTCCTGATTAAAACATTAATGAAAACCTTCTGCAGTGAAAAAAAATAGAAACAAACATCGACAAAGCCTATAGGTCTGGCTTTCATATGGTAATACATCCATACCAAAATCATGCTTCCATGCGTCACGTTAAAGGCAGGTCTATTGATTTTGCCAATTCACATATTTAGCAGATGGACAATTTAGTTTGTGGTACTTCTAAAATGTAGGTTCTTTTTCATATTCTACAGGTCGATGTGCAAAAGACTGTGAATGTCACTGCATAGTCTCAGTAATTTGCAAATTCAGCCTTACATTTTAAGGGCTTACCAAAAGCACATGCACTGTTAATGTATTGGAAGGTAAAAAAAATAATAAGAACAATAATAATAATAAATACATAAATAATGCCTACCCGTTGAATGTAGGATTCCACTGTATGAAAAGAGACACGCCTTGGCCATGTATCTCTAAATAAACTGTTCAAAGTATTCGTGACGAACATCCCATCAGGAAAGACACTGGCATGTGGAGAACAACTTCAATAAAACGAGAGGACGAGAGAACAAGGGGAGACCAGTGGTGGGCAGAGAAGGAGGGCTCCAATAAAACATTTAAGAAGGCTGCAGCAGTGATAAGAGCAAAAAAGGACAATAGGATTGCTTTATGCATATAATGCACATATGACATAAACTGTTGAATTTGAGATGTTTGAGTGTAGTTTTTAAATGTAAACTAATACCTCGGTTATTATAGTAGGACCACTATGTTGAAGATGCAGTGATACACCAAACAGCCAATACCATGAGGTGAGAGACGTGTACCTATTTGAATATACCAAAACTCACTCTTTATTATTCAATGATTTGCTAACAACAATAGGTCTACTTGTGTTGTGAAGCCAGGCTTAAAAAGGATTGGTTTGTCTGTAGAATGCGTGTTCTAGATAAATAAATGTATGTGTGATCATTCTGTGTATTTTTGCATTGAAAGGTTGTCCTTATGCAATACACTTCAAGATCTCCATCAGAGATGAAATGATACTGCAAACAAGCCAATACCTTGAGTTGAGAGCAGAGACAAATCTCTTTTTTTGGAGTATTTAAAGAAACGACATCAAAAGTTGTTGGACACAGCTGTGATGTCATGCCAGACATAAAATTAAAGCCTCCGTATATGAAAGGTTTAGCACTCCCAAGGTGAGAGAAAAATACTTCAAAGGGAAGAGCAAAGCACATTTTTTGTAGACTTTAAAGATCCGGTAACAACACGTGCTGCACCACCAAGCCAGGCTTTAAAAATAAACATGCCAACCTCATGATGCAGCCAAAATGTATATTGCCTAAGGTTGGTGGCATGGCATTCACTGTACAGGCTTCTTACCTTTGGACAGTATGCCTACACCTCTTCGTCGGGTTGCTCAATACTTGGTTGTTCTCCTTGTAACTAATTTTACAGAAGAGAATGGAGTCACTGCTCAAAGCCAGGGCCACGGTATTTAGGTAATTGTGCACTCTAGAAATGTTATTAATAATACGGTAATCATACTGGTTTGGTTTTCGCTTCTCTTTTCCCTTTGCTATCATCATATAGAGCCTCAACACAATTATGCAAGATCTAGTGTGACTGCGGCCACTGAGAGAGTATGCTGCATTCAGCATGAAAGTATTGTTTGAAACAGTGAGAAGATATACGGTAGCTGTTTTTCAGCAGAATGCTTACCACATATTTTTTGCTTTTCATGCAGCTGCGTAAGTGTGAAGGCGGATTTTGTTTAAACCCTCTTTGCCTAAAACAGTAGATAAATTCCATAAAAACCCCACAAATCTTGAGACCATTGAGGAATAACGTTGTATACAGCCTATTGAAAAACGGAAAATTCCAGCCTTTCCTTAGCCATCTGTAGGTCATAATTTATTTAATATATCTGGAAAAACATTGCCTATGATTTGGTGCTGTGACAGCCTAAATGACCAAGTAGAGGGACCGAATTATATAAAGCGCACAGCTCAACAGAGAGGCAAGTCACAAAACATTTTTGACTGGCGCAATTTCATGTCTTTGGTGGTACGTTCAGGCAGTGTTTTCTCCAAACACATTTACCACCGAACTGTGAATACAGGATTCTGCAGGTAGTGACACATATATCGGCCCACATTTGCTGTGTTTTAGTGGTTCTGCGTTCTGTTTTGTAATCCGGCTGTATTTTAATAATGCATTACTGCAATGTGATATCATTGTTTCATAGTGCAATGTTATTTCCTGTGCTACACTGAAGTTGTGTGAAACTCTGTTTTAGCCATTTTGTGGTTATATACTATGATATGGTACTTTGTGCTGAAAATATAGCAGCATATTGGGACATAGCTAAAGTAAGCCATAAGCAGCACATTTTGAATGTTTCTGTGACAAGCAGCAATTAGCCACTATTTAAGGTGGTTAAATAGCACCACTTCAGCTCTTCAACTGCTTAAGAAACTAGTCCGCCCAAAACTGTGACAGAGGTTGTGTCTAAACTTAATACTCTCAGTGCTCACGTTGTGATTCATAGTCTAATGTCTCTGTCACAGTGTTCAGCTGACTGGTGTTTTAAATACTTCAAAAGCAGGAGACAGAAGTGTTATTTTACCACCCTAGAGGGTGGGTAATGATTGCTTTTCATAAGAATTTTAAAAGCATGTGCTGCTTTGGAAACAACAGAACATAAACCAATAACATTACTCAATTAAAATATAATAGGTGCAACACAACAGTCAAAATGTAGCACAACAACTACTGTGCAGCACATCTAAATTACATTCCAATAAAGCAGCACAAAAAAAACAACAGACCACCACAGTAAATATGCACAAACATTCCTTGGTAGCTGTAGCACAGGCCAGAAAAGTTTAACTTATGATAAATGTGTAAAGCAGTTATCAGTACCAAAACATTAAAAAAGTGGAGAATAGAACAGAATACAAATCCCACTCCAATGTATAAAAGTAGAGACCATTTTAATGAACAAAACAATATAAATCGGATGTAGGGAACTGAAGGTATGATTTTTCAAAGGTTTTGAAGTGTCTAGCACCAGAAAGAGGAAAGCTCCAATTGTGGGTTGCGCTTGACTGGGTCAAAGGCAAAACTTTAAGTCAAGAGCGATGGAGCGTGAGTCGGAAAAGGAGGCCAGGTTTGCCTCACTAGAAAATGTACCTTATGAGTTACTCTTTTTATTGGAGAAAATCTTCTTTAATGGGACAGGGTGCCAGATGAATTAAAAAAATATATATGTTTGTTGATGACAGCCAGCTGAAGTGTAAAACCTGGCTGGGATCCTAGGATTGGTGGGAAGTTTAAGGCTCTCAACATCAAAGGAAGTAAAACCCCAGAGGTGAAGTCTGAAGGTCAGGCCATGGCAATGCTTAATTTGTGCTTGTTGTTTCCAGTGCTGAGCACCGGCACTTATTTGTGAGGGCCGGGGCTTATTCTTATGCTTCAAGCATTTGCTGCGAGCAAAAGACACGTATGGGAAAGACGGAAGAAGGAAAAACTAAAAAGAGTCATAAAGGGAGAAAATAGAAAGTTGCAGGATGAGCTGAAGGGGCAGGGGTGGCCGTAAATGGATTGAAGAGGCCCGAGATGGCTTCAGGATTACGCTGCCTCAGTATTCAGTGCCTGCAGATTTAATTACAGAAGCCTCATGTTTAAGAGAAGGGCTTTGAGCACCGCTACCTCTTCATTTGCAAATTGAGCACTGGGCCATGGAAGGCATCATCGTTGGTGGAGTACCACTTGGCTATGGCTTCAGCGAAGTCCTCAGTGTTTGGACGTTGAAATTTTTTTTGAAAGTCCAGATCCTGTTAGCTGGGCAAACCCACAAGGTGAGTCTGACAGGCAGTTCAATGTAAGCTGTTCCTGCTTGACGGCGCTGATCCGGTGGTAGCCTCTGGTTCTTTTGGTAAAATCCCAGCTCTATGTGTCAGCAGGAGTAATACAGTCTGACACTTATCCAAGGGCCACAGGGCGTTCTAGGTCAAAACTCATTCCAGTGGAAGTCACCAGCAGGGTCAAGGGCAAGTCCAGTTAAACTGGTCAACAAGGCTCTTCGGGAAAGTTGGTGTCTTACTGTGTTCCAGTAGCTTAACCGGAGGGCCTCCATCTCACCCTTGGAGTCCAATTCTGAGCCTGGGTACAAGAGGGAGCAGGTCCAACCCTTGTGGTCACTCTCATCAGGTTCAACACCAGGTGCAATCCTTCTCCTGTTTTCCACAGATCCAGTGGTGTTCTGACAAAGGTATTCAGGGGTGCCGCTTTAATGCCTGGCACTATCTTGTGACCAATAGGAAAAAAGTTCCCAAGGGTTACCCTACCCACTTTCACACCACTTCCTGTTGATTAGACTCTGTTCTGCCAAACTCCAACATGTCAGAATCTTTCTTCCTCTTGTCATAGCTCTCTGCACATTCCCGAGGTGTGTCTAGGTTAATGAGGAACTCCTGCTGGAAACCGGTTCTGGGACAGGTTTTCCCCAAGAATTGGTGCCACTCTGGCTACTTGGACAATGACAGCGGCAGGCCTAGGTGCAACTTACATCTGCCTGTAACAAGAAATACCTCTTTGCAGCTTGTGCAGTTGGTGGGGACATCCTCCAGTCACACCTCCCAGCCAAGGTCCTTTTGTTTCCTTTCCTGGGAGCAATTCACACCTCCAAGTCACTGCCAGGTGGCACTTTGGTATTAACCATGAAAAGACTACTAAATGCTTTAGCCAGGGAAAACTTTCTAAAAAAGTAGCATTTTCAAAATAGTAATTTAAACTCTGTCTTGGCCATTACATTGGGTTTTGAAAACCTACACAACACTGTGCTTTTCTACCAGAGAGCCAGCCTTGCTACAATGAAAAACAACTTTGACACTTGTTTTAGTGCCAGGACATGTAAAACGTTAAGAACATTTGTCCTACCTTTTAAATACCATGCACCCTGGCCCGTATGCATTTAGGTGCTACCTTGGGTGTGGTTTCTAGGTATTAAAAATGAAGGTTTAGGCTTGTTAAAACGGTGATTTTATCAGGTTGCAATATAGCACATGTGCAACAATGTGAAACAGCAGCATCAGTCCCGAAATTATTGGTGATCAAGTTAAAAGATGCATTTTCGTACATCTGACCTATCTCAAAGACATGATGTAGTACCAGGTAAAATGTTTAGTGATCCAAATCCGGATTTATAAACTTCTCCTCAGGATCATATTTCTATGCCATACGGTTATCAAAAGAGATGCAACAATATTGTTCAGTGTTACCTCACATCACTCTGTAAATTGAAGTTCTGCTACAGGCATGCACACAGGTAAATGTGTGTGAAGGGAACAACCTGGAGCCTTATATAAATCTATTATTTTCTATGAACAATTGAATACATTGTAGAATGCCTCACAAGTATGTATAAGACTGGGTGAGAGCTACAGCAAAGAGACAATCAGCACACAGTGGACCTTGATACAAGCTCCATTGTGTGATGTGAAATGGATTCTTGAATACAGTTAGTGATGCCTACCCCTTAATTATTATTTGCACAGTAATATTGTATTTAGTGTACAGTTTGAAAAGTACATAATATTTTTTCAGTCAACAAATCCAAATTAGTGTGTGCAAAATTGTGAGATATTTTGTGGTTTTATCAGATTCCTTGAACATGTCATGGAATCATTTCATCCTACAATTTTCGAGCAAATGCGGTTTAATGGTAAATCATGTGCTTTTCTTTAAGCAAGCTTGCATAAACTGTCTCCTAGAGAGACATATTCTGTGTGAAGAAAACTTCAGTTAGTATGTCAGAAGATATTTTTATACAAAGTGAACATTCAACTAAAAAAAGTATGACAAACTTTGTGATAACAATTTTCAATATATTTTGCACATTTTACATAACAGAGAAATTGCTAATAATGCCAGTGTAACTCAAATTTATATTTGATCATTTATAAGGCAGAGCAGTACTCTCTCTCTCTTTCACACACACACACATTTTCTCTCTCTCTCTCTCTCTCTCTCTCTCTCTCTCTCTCTTATAAGTTGTGAAATAGATATGATCTGTAGACCAAAATTAAACATATAGGATAATAATTCTTTGCTGAGATAGGTAGTTGGTACATAATCATTTTTCTTAGGAAATGTGTAAGGAGAAATAAGATAAAATGGCAATTAAATCACATTTTCGTTCACCCATGGCACGCAGTGGGTGGGGAGGGCGATGCTCCCCCGCCATCATGGAGAAACCATTGCTGATCTCTCCATAGCCACTCTCTCATATGTATTTCATTTGTTTTATAGTTACCTCTATACCAGTCTAGAGTGTTGGAGCACTTTATCTCACACACATACAGGGACAATGAATTATACATGTGTAAATTAGTGTATAGAAGATGATGACAAAGTGGTCTACAAGGTATAGGATTCACATGCTTGGTCTGGTTAAGCATAAACTCAGGATTCAGAACGTAACACAGTGTTTAGGGTTGACTTTATTCATATCAATTTAATTCTACCCAAACAAACTCTTTGAAGCAAAATTAGGATAACTAAAGGCTATGCGCAAAAGCATAACTTTCTAACCTGTACCATGCAGTTTGCATGCAGCTCTTTGATAGCATTGTGCTAGATTATAAATGTAACTTATGAACTGCACAGTAACAAAAGGAGCTCTGAGACAAAAGCAGCACCCCACTGAGCTACGCACATAAAATGCCTTTCTGTGATCTGCATCGTCCACATTCTTTGCAGAAGGCATATTAACCCTCTGTGCTACCTTCAATGAGTCAAAACTACCACTAGACAAAACCCCATCTCTCTCCAGCAGGTATATTAATCAGCATATTTATCTTGCCACTTTTATTGTTGTCTGGAAACTGTTGGATATACATAGAACTCTGCAGTGCTTTTAAAACTGCTGAACTGCTACACAACCTGCCTCCCCCCCCGTAACAAAAGCAGGCCCCGGAGAAAAGCCTGATGCCTGGTAGGGCCAGCCTGACCTTACTTGCCTGCTATGTCAAATTATACAAATTCAAGTTAACTATAGCTGTAACAGAGAAAAAGAATTGTAGCTTGAAAGAAGGAAATGCCATCTAAGGCAGGAGAGTGGGAGAACCAAAGACAACCGAGTAGTCATGATAGGACAGTAGACAGTGCCAACAACTGCTGACTAGAAAATACACGACTAAATGGTTGTAGAACTCTACCTGTTACTCTAGGCAACTAGTGCAAGAAAGCCACAGAAGGATGCAAGACGTGCTGGAGCTAAGCTATTATTAGTGCAGCAGGTGCAGTGGCACAAAGGCACAAAGATGTAAGTGGCACAAAAAAACAATTATGACTGTCTAATACTGACTAAACGCTGCCTATGAGCGCTTTTAATGTCTGGTTTAAGGAGCATAGCTCTCATACTGCGTCCCTGAAGTTCTCTCAAGTAATTGATAAGGGAATTGGGTCTTGTCTGGATTTGGTGAAATTGCAGAACCTAAGAAAAGGGATAGGGATATGAAAGTGCTTCTTATAACCGAATGGCGTGATGAAAAAGATTGAATTTGAATAAGAATTTGAATAAAATATGCCAGCGTTAGTATTCTCTTTTAAATCTGACAGAATAAGGAAGCAGGAAAAACACACTCAAAGTAAAAAGCTGTTCTTTAGCAAGTAAGTGAGAACGTTGCCGAAAGAACTGACTCATTTCTCCATCCCACCCGTCAACCCTCTTGTTTAAATGTGCTCACTAAATTGCTCAACATTCACAAAGATGTTCTTGTTATTCAAGAACGCACGATTTAAGGACCTTTTATTTAACTTA
Organism: Pleurodeles waltl; assembly: GCF_031143425.1. Classification (NCBI taxonomy): domain Eukaryota; kingdom Metazoa; phylum Chordata; class Amphibia; order Caudata; family Salamandridae; genus Pleurodeles; species Pleurodeles waltl. The sequence goes on along the minus strand of NC_090440.1, from coordinate 461,284,194 downwards.
CCAGTGCTAAGGTCGTTCTCCTTTCTATTCGATTTGGGCAAAGAGAAAGCATATACTATGGCATCAAATTCCTCTGTACTATTTTGTAATTCACGTTATATAACACTGCTGTAATACTTGACCTTAAAATGGTATTTACCGCGGATAGCGCCTGATGAGATGCTGTTTTTCGGCACCCTTCCTCCCCATGACCTCCTCCTTGAATTCCCTCAATACGACCCAGCAAAGTGTACCTCATCTCTCCATAGCCTCTCACTCACACATATTTCATTTGTTTTGAAGCACTGGTAAAGACTGGCTTTACTGATCCTCTCAGGTATCCACATAAAACACAGTTCTGTTCTTTACAGCAGTCACATTAACACTCTCCACTACTTTATGGTGTGTCAAAACTGCCACTACAGAAAATTCTCTCTCTCTCTAGCAGGATCATTAATCACAAGGGTTAACTTGACATTTTTATTGCTGCCTGAAAGCTGGACGCACAATGACTTCTGCAGCAAGTGATTTTAAATTGTAAGATATTGCTAAACACAGCATTCCCCCTCCACCAGGTCAGTGCCACACTCCCCCAGGTCAGTGTCCAGTGCAGCTGTACAGCTGCCCCTCACTAAAGCATGATTGAGCACTAGGTAAGGCTATAGCGAAAACCTACAAGGTCATTTGAAAGTATAGTTTCCTAATGTAATTTCTTTTTATGTGTAAGGTATGACCAGAGGGCAGTTGGTGATTATTCCCTCTGCAGGAAAGGGGCAGTAGGCAGCACAGCACATCCCAGTAGTTTGTGGAGCTGGCATTACAGACTGGGGGAGGTCATAAAAGCATTCTGGGGGTGCTGTTTCAAGTCCTAGGCAGGACGTCAAATAGTGCTTGGTGTGAAGCAGCTTTTATCACCGTATTTTGAAGCAGGTTTCTGGGGCTGGTACTGTCACAATAATTGTTGTGCCTATACTGTGTGGCATTTTGTTGTGGTGTGGTGTTTTCTGTTCTTTTATGTTGCATGATTGCAATGATGTGTTGTTTAGTGGTCGTTGTATTGTATAGTTTTGACTGTTTTGATGTGCTGTGCTCTATTTTAATTTGTTTTTATGTAAGTTTTTGAATGTTAGTGTGTTATGTTCTATTGTTGACTTTCGATAAGCAAAAAATGCTGGTAAGTTTCTAGCCAAAATGCAGTACATAACTGTGACAAGTAACCCCTTATCAATGTCCAAGATGTTAAGAGTTTTTCTTCAACTATTTAACCCTTACAGCGCGGGTGTTGGCCACTGGCCGATGCCCACACTACTTCCCTGGTGCAGGTCACGACCAATGGCCAACATCAGGGAGGGGGTTAAAAAATCCTCTAATGTGTCGCATCAGAGGATTTTGTTTTGTTTGAAAAACCCCCAGTACAGAAGGAAGATCTTCCGTGTCTCCACCCGCCCCTTTGTGACGTCAGCGTGCTTCCTGCTCCGGTGGGGAAAACAGCCCCAAAAATCCTTCCCGACGTTCTGGGAAGGCCTCGTTTGAAAGGGGAGACTTTCCGCCTTTCAAACGAGGCCTTCCTAAACCAGTTTCCTGGCCCTCCATCACAGCACAGCTGGACACCAGGGATTTTACTTGGGGGATTGGCCCCCTTGGAAAACACGCTGGCCACCCCACCCCCGGGTGCATATTGTTTTTTTAAAGGTAGGTTTACCCCTGGGGGGGGGGTGCAAAAAATAAAAACAAAATGGAGAAAAAAAATCAAATGGACAGGGGGTCGCTCGTGAGCAGGGCGATCCCCTGTGGGGACAATATATATATTTTTTTTAACACTTAGGACCCCAAGGAAACCATACAGCTGTTAAAAAAATATAGATCTATAAATATATATATATATATATATATATATATATATCGATCTATATATAGACATATGTATCGATCTATATATAGATATATGTATCTATATAGATATAGAAAGATATGTACCTATATAAATCTATGCAAAAAGAAAATATATAATACTCGCACACTCGGGTTTCAGGAACAAAAGAAGATCAGTTTAATCCACACACAACGCGTTTCGACTGACACAGCAGCCTTGGTCACGTGATAAACATCACCCATAAATTACCCTTTAAATACCCTGTTGACATGAACATAAAAATAGGACAATAAACATGTGCAACCAATAACAACACACAGGGGGTCATTCTGACCCCCGCGGGCGGCGGCCGCCGCCCGCCTGGAGGGAGCCGCCATATGGCCGCTCCGCGGTCGAAAGACCACGGAGGCCATTCTGGCTTTCCCGCTGGGCTGGCGGGCGACCGCCAGAAGGCCGCCCGCCAGCCCAGCGGGAAACCCCTCCCCACGAGGAAGCCGGCTCCGAATGGAGCCGGCGTAGTGGGTATGTGCGACGGGTGCAGTGGCACCCGTCGCGTATTTCAGTGTCTGCAAAGCAGACACTGAAATACAAAGTGGGGCCCTCTTACGGGGGCCCCTGCAGTGCCCATGCCATTGGCATGGGCACTGCAGGGGCCCCCAGGGGCCCCACGACACCCCTCACCGCCATCCTGTTCCTGGCGGCCGGAGCCCCCAGGAACAGGATGGCGGTGAGGGGGTCGGAATCCCCCATGGCGGCGGAAAACCGGCGGGAGACCGCCGGTTTTCCTCTTCTGACCGCGGCCAAACCGCCGCGGTCAGAATGCCCTGCGGGGCACCGCCAGCCTGTTGGCGGTGCTCCCGCATCCCCGGCCCCGGCGGTCCTTGACCGCCGGGGTCGGAATGACCCCCACTGTTTTTTGCAGAAATTACCATAATAATATTGTTAGTACTTAGATCAATTCACGCCCATATTTATTGCTAGATATAATTTAGATATAAATATTGAATTACAAATCGTTTCCCCCAATATTAATAATACAATTAATAAAGTTAATACTTTCAGTTTTTTATAAAAATTCATCATTAAATATAAAAGGGAAACAACCACAATAAATAACAGTGCTAGATCTATTAAAATTCATAATTCTTCATTCTAGATCACAATGGGCCTGATTCTAACTTTGGAGGACGGTGTTTAACCGTCCCAAAAGTGGCGGATATACCACCTACCGTATTACGAGTCCATTATATCCTATGGAACTCGTAATACGGTAGGTGGTATATCCGCCACTTTTGGGACGGTTTAACACCGTCCTCCAAAGTTAGAATCAGGCCCAATATCTATAAAAATATTATCATTTTAGAAAAATAGAGAATTAACCAGATAGTAAAACATATATACTGCAAATATATCATCATTGGCTTATTCAAGGCTAAGAAAGATCTACGTTATTAATTTTAATAATCTAGTCTGAAAATCTGCAAAGTTGACCACCCAGTAATAAAGTGAAGATAATGGAGAATAAATATATATATACATATACAGGCAAATAGGATTTTGATAGTTCTTCATCCGACCCAAAGTATCTGAAAGGGATATCCAAAGTAAATAGAATCAATATTAAATCAATAACTGGAAGCTTAGACATCAGATTGATGTTAAAATATAAAATTAACAATTGTAGCACACAATTGAGCAAAACACATGATCTAGATCTCATGAATTAATTCTATACACAATAAAATGTATTCTATGTACAGTAAAAAGTTTTCTTACTCATTGTATATACTGACAAAGAATTTCCTCAATCTATAAAAAAGGCAAATGCTAGAATCTCATCAGAATAAATTAATAGTTATCATATAGGTGAGTATTTAATTCCTCCCCCATGTTTAAACCTATCGGGGTCTTAGTCTCTAATTCCAAAATATATACTGATTCTTTTTTCCTTAACATTAATTCCCTGTTCCCTCCCCTGTGATGTGGAGGAACATGTTCAATACCAAAATAGGATAGTTTGGTACTGTCATTATTGTGTTTTTCTTTGAAGTGCCTTGCTACCGGATAGTGTTCATCATTTGATGTAATCGCACGCATATGTTCTAAAATCCGTTTCTTAACACCGTGTTTGGTACTGCCAATATACCATTGCAGGCAAGGACATTCCAAAACATAAATCACAAAGGGAGTACTGCATGTTATGAATTGATTGATCTGTCTAATTTTCCCAGGTTTGCATGTAGCATATTGCTTCCGGATAGTGCTGTTGCGACATGCTTTGCAATGACCACATGGAAAAAAGCCTTGCAAATTGTGTTGTCTCAGTTGTGGAATTGAGGTAATATCATTAGACCTCAAAATGTCATGTAAACTCCGTCCTCTTCTATAAGTAATCTGTGGTCGCTTTTGTATACTACCTCCAATAATGGGATCACTTTTTAAGATATTCCAGTTTTTTTAAATAATGTTGTTGATCTGTCTTGTATCCTCATTATATGTCATAATGAGTCTAGTCCCATCATTATCATCTACCTCTTGTTTGGTAATGTTATCAAAGAGGGTATCAGATCTTTTTATCCCCTTAGTCTTATCAATTGCTCTCTTAATTACCCATTGTGGATATCCTCGCTGTTCGAATCTCATGATCATCTCCCTTTGCTCAACCACAAAAGCTTCATCGGTGCTACTAATTATTTTTGCTCTTAGTAGTTGATTCTAATTGATCTAAGTACTAACAATATTATTATGGTAATTTCTGCAAAAAACTGTGTGTTGTTATTGGTTGCACATGTTTATTGTCCTATTTTTATGTTCATGTCAACAGGGTATTTAAAGGGTAATTTATGGGTGATGTTTATCACGTGACCAAGGCTGCTGTGTCAGTCGAAACGCGTTGTGTGTGGATTAAACTGATCTTCTTTTGTTCCTGAAACCCGAGTGTGCGAGTATTATATATTTTCTTTTTGCTTAAATTATTACCGGCTTGCTCGTACCGGTTCTCGCACCACCCCTTTGGGCTGAACTGAGATCTTATCTCGAGCATTCTGTAGCTATATAAATCTCTCTCTATATATATATATATATATATAGAGAGAGATTTATATAGCGATCACTTTTGTCAATGCATGTGGTTTCCCTGGGGGCTGTGACCGGCCCCCAGGGAAACCACACACCAAACATAAAAGTAATATATATATATATATATATATTTGCCACCAGTTCTCTTGCAGTTGCAGGTTGCATCTTCAAAGCAATGCACATACTGACGCGTTTCAACTGTAGCTTTTAGGCAGCAATAAAAGTCATTCTGCTAGAAAAGGATCTGACTTTTGTCTAGTGACAGTTTTGATGCCATAAAGTAGCGCAGAAGGTTTATATGCCTACTGAAAGGATCAAAACTGAATTATATGTGAATAACTGAGTGGATTAGTAAAGCCAGACATTACCTGTGCTATAATACAAATGAAATGTATGTGCGAGGAGGGCTTTGGAGAACTAAAATGCAATTTTGCTGGGTGGTAGTGGAGGGAATTGGGAGGAGGAGGTAATGGGAGTGGGAGAACCAATAATGATTGTTGGACCGGGCGCTAGAGGCGCTAAAGACTGTGATGATTGGTATGTGACAAGGAGATTTAATAGTGTGTCTTTTTTTGCTTTTTTGTATCTTGAGAGAACATGCTGATTGAGGGAAGAAGCGAAGGTAAGGTGACCTCTACTGTTGCAGGTATCACACACACACCCACCAGCAATTTTGTGACTGTCCAGGCTGGTGTTTTAGAGCGGCAGTTTAGCCAGTAGCAGAGATGGCACCTCGGATGACTGCTGCTCAAGCCCTAACTTGGGATATAGAGGACAGCTCTGACGTAGGATCAGAGACTGAGACAGCAGATACTGAGACAGCAGATACTGAGACAGCAGATACTGAGACAGCATCTGAGGGATCGGGCAATGGCGCAGACTCTGGGAGTGATTTTTCAGTCGGAGAAGTCCCATTTGATAACTCCTCTTCCAGTGATTATGAGGGAGGTGATGAGGACAGTCCTGCTGTCCCTTCGCAAGCACAGTCTGCACCCACATCGTATTGTAGAGACATCAAAATAATCTATCACAAATCAACCTGTTTTTGTAAGGCAGGCACCTGCATTTTTGGTCCTGGGCTAGGCGGCCATAAAGAAACCTACCAAACCCAGACATTACTAGAAACTAGACATCCAAGGGAGTCCACAGAGGTGTGACTGTGCGGATTCCCCACAGTTTTCTTACCAAGAATACCCTGCAAAGCTGAACTGTTGAATAAAAACTCTATTTCTTCTTGCATTTCTGTCACACAAACTACAGGAATATGCTGGGATCCACAGAATTCCTACCACCCAGTGTTTCCCCACCTGTTCTGATAAAAACACTACCTCACTTGAGTGCCTTTACCTAGTGCCTGCGTCAGGAATGGATCACCCCAGGGTCAAGAGTTGCCTTCATGTAAGGACCAACATTGACCGTTGTGTGATCTATTCATGACACGGGCACTGAGACTCAGGGGAACGCTGGCTGGAAAGAAATTTGTGGCTCCTCTCAGATTCCAGAACTTTCAGTCACCGAAATATGAGGAAAAAGTGTTTTTTTTTGGCCACATTTTGAGGTATGCAAAGGTTTCTGGGTAACAGAACCTGGTGAGAGCCCCACAAGTCACTCCATCTTTGGATGCCCTCAGGTGTCTAGTTTTAAAAAGTGCACAGGTTTGGTATGTTTCCTTACGTGCCGGCTGAGCTAGAGATCAAAATCCACAACTAGGCACTGTAGGAGGCTGGCCTGGCTTGTAGTGGGTGCCAGAGGTACTTACACCTTGTGCCAGGTCCAGTTATCCCTTATTAGTGTAGAAGAGGTGTTTCTAGCAGCTTAGGCTGATAGAAGGTAGCTACGGAAAAGCAGCTTAGGCTGAACTAGGAGACATGTAAAGCTCCTACTATACCACTGGTGTCATATGCACAATATCATAAGAAAACACAATACACAGAAGTACTAAAAATAAAGGTACTTTATTTTTATGACAATATGCCAAAAGTATCTCAGTGAGTACCCTCAGTATGAGGATGAGAAATATATACAAGATGTATGTACACAAACCAAAATTATGCAAGTAATAGCAAAAGGAAGTAATGCAAGCAGTGTAAAGTTACAATAGATTGCAATAGGAGCACATAGGTATAGGGGCAACACAAACCATATACTTCAAAAGTGGAATGCGTACCACGAATGGACCCCAAACCTATGTGAGCTTGTAGAGGGTCGCTGAGACTGTAAGAAAACAGTGAGGGTTAGAAAAATAGCCCACCCCAAGACCCTGTAAGGTAGGTGTAAAGTGCACCTACAACCCTCAGAGAGCACAGAAGCCGTGATGGGGGATTCTGCTAGGAAAACCAACACCAGCAATGCAACAATAGTGAATTTCCGGACCTGAGTACCTGTAAGACAAGGGGACCAAGTCCAAGAATCGCAACAGTGTCGAGAGTGGGCAGTGAAGTAATATTGATGCAGGAAACCGGGAAGACAGTAATCCATATTTATTTAAGAATAATTCTCAAGGAAGAAAAGGAAACTCCAGCCACTCCTGCTCTGCTCCTTCACCAACTGTCAGTCCAACATTCCAAGCAGTCCCATTGATGGAGCCGGAAGAAACCATGTAACATGTTACAAGTAAACAAAGAGCAAGAACAACAAAATACAATTACACAAATAATATGATACATTTTAAATACATGAAAGTTTTTTGTTTTTTTTCTTACTTATTCTTAACACAATACCACAGGCAGGAGCCCAGGAAATGCCAGCTGAGTGTGCAAGGAAGCTGCCACCGGATGGAAGAAGCTTGGTGTTTTGCAAGAACGAAGAGGACTAGGAACTTTCCCTTCGGAGGATGGATGTCCAACGTCGTGAAGAAGCTTGCAGAGGTGTTCCCACGCAGAAAGACCACAAACAAGCCTTGCTAGTTGCAAGGGTCGGAGTTAGGGTTTTTGGATGCTGCTGTGGCCCAGGAAGGACCAGGGTGTCGCCACTTGGATGAGGAGACAGAGGGGGCACCCAATAAGTCAGGGAGCCCTCACAGAACCAGGCAGCACCCGCAGAAGTACCGGAAGAGGCACTTGGAAGAAGAGTGAACCGGGGTCCACACAAAGTCACAAAATGGAGTCCCACGATGCCGGAGGACAACTCAGAAGGTTGTGCACTGCAGGTTAGAGTGTCGGGGACCCAGGCTTGGCTGTGCACGAAGGAAATCCTGGAAGAGTGCACAGGAGCCGGAGCAGCTGCAAATCACGCGGTACCCAGCAATGCAGTCTAGCGTGGGGAGGCAAGGACTTACCTCCACCAAACTTGGACTAAAGAGTCACTGGACTGTGGGAGTCACTTGGACAGAGTTGCTGAGTTCCAGGGACCATGCTCGTTGTGCTGAGAGGGGACCCAGAGGACAGTGATGCAGTCTTTTGTTGCCTGCGGTTGCAGGGCGAAGATTCCGTTGACCCACGGGAGATTTCTTCAGAGCTCCTGTTGCAAGAAGGAGGCAGGCTACCCCAGAGCATGCACCACCTGGAAACAGTCAAGAAAGCCGGCAGGATGAAGCTATACAAGGTTGCTAGTAGTCGTCTGGCTACTTTGTTGTGGTTTTGCAGGTGTCCTGAGCAGTCAGCGGTCAATCCTTTGGCAGAAGGTGAAGAGGGAGATGCAGAGGAACTCTGGTGAGCTCTTGAATTCGTTATCTAAAGAATTCCCCAAAGCAGAGACCCTAAATAGCCAGAAAAGGAGGTTTGGCTACCTAGGAAGGAGGATTGGCTACTAACAGAGGTAAGAGCCTATCAGAAGGAGTCTCTGACGTCACCTGCTGGCACTGGGCACTCAGAGCAGTCCAGTCTGCCAGCAACACCTCTGTTTCCAAGATGGCAGAGGTCTGGGGCACACTGGAGGAGCTCTGGGCACCTCCCCTGGGAGGTGCAGGTCAGGGGAGTGGTCACTCCCCTTTCCTTTGTCCTGTTTCGCGCCAGAGCAGGGATGGGGGATCCCAGAACCGGTGTAGACTGGCTTATGCAGAGATGGGCAGCCTCTGATCTGTGCCCATCAAAGCATTTCAGAGGCTGGGTGAGGGTACTCCTCCCCAGCCATCACACCTATTACCAAAGGGAGAGGGTGTTACACCCTCTCTAAGAGGAAATCCTTTGTTCTGCCTTCCTGGGCCAGGGCTGCCTGGAGCCCAGGGGGGAAAAAACCTGTCTGAGGGGTAGGCAGCAGCAGCAGCTGCAGTGGAGACCCCAGAAAGGCAGTTTGACAGTACCCGGGTTCTGTGCTAGAGACCCCGGGGATCATGGAATTGTCTCCCCAATGCCAGAATGGCATTAGGGTGACAATTCCATGATCTTAGACATGTTACATGGCCATGTTCGGAGTTACCATTATGACGCTATACATAGGTAGTGACCTATGTGTAGTGCACGCGTGTAATGGTGTCCACGCACTCACAAAGTCTGGGGAATTTGCCCTGAACTATGTGGCTAGTGCCAGGGTGCCCACACACTAAGTAACTGCACCCAACCTTCACCAGGTGAAGGTTAGACATATAGGTGACTTATAAGTTACTTAAGTGCAGTGGTAAATGGCTGTGAAATAACGTGGACGTTATTTCACTCAGGCTGCACTGGAAGGCCTGTGTAAGAATTGTCAGATCACCCTATGGGTTGCAAAATAAATGCTGCAGCCCATAGGGATCTCCTGGAACCCCAATACCATGGGTGCCTCAGTACCATATACCTCAGTACCATATACTAGGAAATTATATGGGTGTACCAGTATGCCAATGTGAATTGGTGAAATTGGTCACTAGCCTGTTAGTGACAATTTGGAAAGCAGAGAGAGCATAACCACTGAGGTTCTGGTTAGCAGAGCCTCAGTGAGACAGTTAGTCATCACACAGGGAACACATACAGGGCACATACTTATGAGCACTGGGGCTCTGCCTGGCAGGGTCCCAGTGACACATAGACTAAAGCAACATATATACAGTGAAATATGGGGGTAACATGCCAGGCAAGATGGTACTTTCCTACAGGCACTTTCCAAAAAACGTGTCAGTTTTCAATGTAAAAATGTGATGTGTCCATGTCGCTGGCATTAGGCGTAACATGCAAGTGAGTTACCATTTTTATTGGGAGACTTGGGGAAACACAGAATAGCAAGACAAGTGTTATTGCTCCTTGTCTTTGTCTACATTTTTTCCTTCTAAATGTAAGACAGTGTGTAAAAAAAGACGTCTATTTGAGAACTGCCCTGTAATTCACATGCTAGTATGGGCACCCTCTAATTCAGAGATGTGCACATAGCCACTGCTTCACAACACATTGTCTTGTGGCACTTTTGTAAATACAAAGGTTTTCTTGAAACCTATTTTTCACTCCTTATATTTCAGCAAATGAATTGTTGTATACCGGGTATAGAATGAAAACCCATTGCAAGGTGCAGCTCATTTATTGGCTCTGGGTGCCTAGGGTTCTCGATTAACCTAAAAGCCCTATATATCCCCGCCACCCAAAGAGTCCAGAAAATATAACGGTATATGGCTTTCAAAAATCTGACATCGCAGGAAACGGTTACATAGTAAAACATGGAGGAAAATTGCTGTTTTTTCATCTCAATTACAATATTTTTTTATTTCAGCTGTTATTTTCTGTAGGAAAACCTTGTAAGATCTACACAAATGACCCCTTGCTGAATGCAGAATTTTGTCTACTTTTCAGAAATGTTTAGCTGTCCGGGATCGAGCATTTAAAATATTTAAAATGGGGTAGGTCCCAGTAAAATGCCTCAATTGTGTTGGAAAATGTGTTTTTCTGATTCGAGTCTGCCCAGGTGCCCTGGAAGGAGACTATACAGCCCCTGCTTCTCAGTCTATTTTCCGTCTACTTTTCTTAATTTGGCAGGTCACTGGAAACACAGGAGCTGCACAGAAGTTCCCTCTCTTGCTTTTGTGGCTCCAGTGACACTATGAATCACTGATCAAGGGAAGGTCACCCACAAGCACTGCCTCCTTTATTCCCTTGCACAATCCACATATCTGGGTGGGCAATCACAACTGTCTGTCGTACGAGTTTTGTGGGATAGTTAAAATGCTCTTTGATTTTGTAATTCATGGAGGTCACAGCAAAATCTGGATTGCCTTTGTGCTCCGATCACCCCCAATATCTCAAGCAAAATCAGAACAGCATATTGGTTTTTGTGGTGTGACGAAAGTCAACCGATACAGAATGAATGTAGAACGGCTGTGTCATGCTTGGGAAGCAAACAACTTCTCTTCTCTGCCTACAAAGTGAGAATTTAGAACCATGGAGAACAGGCAACCATGGAACTGTTAACGCGTCCCTTTATGATAATTTATTACACATCAGGACTCGTTTTAGGCCAATGCATCTTTTGACCCAGTTGAGAGACACCTTAGGACGAGATAGCCAATCAATATGTCAATCAATACATCAATAATGTCATCAATATTTATCACGACAATCCATTTCACTTTAGTCAAGGTCATTCATCAATTCAAAGACGCTACCATGACCTTTCAACCATGAATAACCACACCTTGATTAGTAGAATTTTATGAGTTTTATTCCCTATTGATTACAGTCTATAAGCAGATACATTAATCTCAATACCAAGAAACATAATAGCATAGTCACGATAGGGTAACTTTGATAAGATTTCATTAAAGCGAGAATCACAAACATCAGAACATAACACGGCGTGAACATAGATCAAGTTTAGCAGAGTGTCAATAATGTGTCAGTTCAACAAAGCATAGTCTCAGTCGTTTGTCTATTTGCGTCAGTTTTGGTGAACACCTGTCCTAACCACCGATTAGCATTCGCATGCTGGGCTTCATGCAAAACAATTTAGAACACTAATTTGGAAAACATCTAACTAAGGTCTCTATCAAAGGTAAGCAGTTGGTACCTAGAAAGGAAAGCAAACAGACAAATCACAATTGTATTGCCCACCAAGGTTTAGGTCAGCGCACAGGTTCAGTCTTCGTCTTCAGGACATCACTCAAATCGCCATCAGTCAGGATTCAGCTCCGGGGCAAAAAGGGCACTTTCCTCATAAGGAGGTAAAGTGTAACATGGACAAATCTAAGGGTGAGGATGGTTTTAAGTAAACCACCAAGTCACCAAACAGAGTGACAGAGTTTCTGGATAAAATCAATAGCATTCCCTAACCCACCTCAATGACTCCCCGTGACATGGGTTTTTATCCCTTTTCCATTGTACATTCCCCCAAAATTTTATTGGTCATCTGTTATACCCCACTATCTTTAGCCTATCAGAAAATACATTAGGTAATTTAACTCTTCACCCCATATTGTTTTGCAAGTCTTTGATTGGTGTTCATAATTGACGTCTTCAGAGGTGGCACGTCCGGTATGATATCATCCTTCTGTAATTCTTTGCACATCTTTTGGTCAGCAGTTCCATTGTCTTCACCAGTTTGAATGACCTTGTACATAACATTAATCTACACTGTTTCAATTTACTTTTAACATTTATTCTGCAAACGAGAGAAACTGTGAGAACGGATCTAACATGGTTACATTTGTCTTCTAATTTGAAGAAAAAAGAACACGCAGGGTCATGTCCCTTTGTGAGTCAGCATACTGAAAAATAGAAAAATGCATTTAATATGAGAGCCAAGGCAGCTAAGCTTCAGCTCATGCTAACTTAAGGCTTATGAGGATTTCAGTACGGATTCAATAACGCAATCATTAGTATAAACTTATTTAAACATAATATAAACATTTTGGTCATTATTATTAGTCTACGTATAAATTGATGGCCACTCCCCGTGGTCACAATTCAAGTGCACGTCTAAGCAAAATTACTATCATTATAGTTTCTATGCAGCATTATCACACATTGATTCATGAACATTTCATGTTAATATAGATTATAAAAGCTACGCTATCTCAGTCCCTCCTCTGATGACGTTCGTCATCACACAAGCCTTTCCCTTTGATCTTTCACTTTAATTTTTCACTTTATGCATAATGCTCATTTCAACATCTTGTCCCTTGTGTGAACTCTCCCAAATTTCATTAAACATTTTCTCCCTTTCACTTTCCTCATTTCTCTTGTTTCTCTTTGTCCAATTTCTTTTAATTTTATCATTAATTTTGCATTCTCCCCATAATCCTAATAGACAGGCCAGAACGATTAATAGAACCCCTAAAATGTTTGCAAGTACCCCATTCCAAATGTTGCTAAACCAGCTCCCTACTCTGGCAATTCCTTTTCCTAATTTCTCCCACACTCCAGGTTCTTTCAAATCCTTCAAATCTGCACTATCTTTAGTTAGGTTAATAAGCATACCTCTAATCTTTTTACTATTATCTGGTATATATGAGCAACAATGAGGCTTGTTGAGCATCTTGCAGACTCTGCCACTTTTTGCTAAAAGAATGTCTAAAGCAAGCCGATTTTGAAGAGTCATAGCTCTTTCCGCAGCAAGTTCAGTATCCATCAGGAGTATAGCCCCTGTAAAATTTGTCAGCATGTTATCCACAATAGCAGACAACTTTTGAATCTTTATGGAGTTTAAGATAACCCCTACTGAAGGAATTATGGCTCCAAATATGTCTCCAATGACAGCAGCCGCTATCTCTCGTTTTTGTCTAGCATGTTGTAATTCAGACGTTTTAGGTATTTGCTTTAAGTCATCAATCTGGTAAATCTTTGGGAAAACTATCCCCAAATAACATGTCCCATACCACCCCTTAGGGAGACGGTAATAAGCATTAAGTCCACAGATATAATAGATCCCAGGGATCGCTGGATCCTGTCCATTTAACATGAATGTCCATTTACTCTGAAACAAAAAGACATGCCTGCATTCACTCGTTCCCACAAATAAAGTGTCCTGCTCCGATTTTGGCCTGTATATACAAAGCCTTCCTACGTGTAATGCATCTATAGCTAGTTTGCCTTTCGTCTTTATTGCAGTGTAAGCATAATCATTTGCATATGTGCGTTTCTCTAACCCTTTTTCTAATCTTTCCTTCAATGCTTTGCATCTAGCGTCAGTGTGATCTAAAAAGCTTTTCTCTACAGGTGTCAATAAGCAAGTCAGATTATTGTGGTGTGCATAAGCTGTCCCAAATGTAAGCGTCGGTTCAAAGAAACCCCTAACTAATTTTATACTATGCTCCTTTGCTAATTTGTTCAAGAACTCAATCACTGGCACAAAAGAAAACACTACATCCAAATCTGAATAAAAATATTGCACATGCTCGTGATTATAGAATCTTGTTAATAGCAAGCTACAACTTATCCCGTAAGTCAGAGGAAGACTATGGTAAGTGACCCCCTCTTGCACTGATGAAGGAATCTTGGTACACACATAACAGTTTTTCGCATCCATTTCCTCAACATACTCATTCAGGTAGCGATAGAAGACATGAGTGGAAAGTTCCCCTTTTGAGTTAGTTCCCTCATGCAAGTGTCTTGCATCCTGCTCAAACTTTTCCCACGGTGTCAGTGTTGTAGTCTCAGGTTTTGAAGCATTGTTAATTGCCTTCTTATCTAACCACGGCATTCCCACAATCACTCCTACAATTATTACTGCACACACAATACCTAATATAAGACTCAACCAACCACACACCTTATCCTTTTTGTTACTACCTCTATGATAACCCATGTCTATAAAGAATTAGATAGTAGAACAATAATCAATTGAGGATGATGTAAAACTCTTTTTTTTTTGTTGAAAAAAGTCTCTTTCTCTCTGCGTATATTTACAGCGCTTCACTCACTCCAGGACCCTTTTGTCAAATCAGGTTAGCAGCTTGTCATAATCATGTTTTCAAAGTCAATTCAGGTTATCAGTGTTGCATCCGGTAATTTATAAGTCTCTTTCTCAACCTTCCAATTTCAATATTTTAGTTCCAACACAGTCTCTTTCCCTGATTGCTTTCAGGTACCGTAGTACTGGCCTGGTACTTCTCGATCAAAACAGAATGCTAAGAATTCTTGTTGCCATTCAGATGTTGTTGCATATGCCCATTCTGGACCTGCATACCTTCTATTTGCGATTATTTTTCTTTTCAATCGGCGTTTGCCTTGAAATTCTCCTTCACTCAGATCTTCTGTTCTTGTGGTATTGGTTTCCTCTGTTATTGTTTCACCTGGTACGACCTTTTCTTTTGCAGCCTGCTTCTCTGGCCAGTTATCTCCCTTATGCGTCTTTTTCCTGCTTATTCTTTTAGGACGCTGAACAGCACCCTCCTCTTGTACTGTGGTGTTTTCTCTTGATGGACCTGCAACTGGCTCAGGGGATGCCGGTGTACTTTGATCTCTTTCTATTATTTCCCCTTCTTCTTCTTCTTCTGGATCTGTAACGGGTTCAAGCTCTAACCCTTATCCGTCTGCTTCTGGGAGAACCTCTCCTTGATTTAGTTCTCCTGCTGCCTCTACTGAGATAGGCACACTGTCACCTCTCTCGAACTCGTTTACTGTTTGAGAGACAAGGCTGTTCTCAGTTGGCTCTCCTGCAGTCTCAGTTCTCTCTTGGCTATTTTCAGGCCTGAGACTTCCCTCTCTGGAACTGTTGAGTCGGAAACTTCAAGTTCCTCGTCAGTTGGACATGTTACCTTCTTTGTGTGACTGGCATGTATCCAGTTTGGAACGCCTGCACATTTCACAGCAGTGGTTGTTGTTAATATTACTTGATATGGCCCCTTCCAGCGCAGCTCCAAACACGATTTTATCACTTGCTTCTTGACAACCACCCAGTCACCGGCTTGCAGGGTATGACCTGGATCACTGATCGGTGGCAATGTGTTAGCTTCCACCTGGTGAGAAAAAGAGCGAAACACATAAGCTAAATCTTTGCAGTAGTCCAACGCCATATCATCCGTGATATTTACAAGAGCATTTGCAGGTACTGCGGGTAGCCTCATAGCTCTTCCTATAAGGATCTCGTGGGGTGATAGTCCTGTCTTCTTATCAGGGGTGTTCCTCATCGACATCAGCACTAAGGGCAATGCATCTGGCCATTTCATATTGGTAGCTGCGCACATCTTCGCCATTCTCGATTTTAAAGTCCCATTCATTTTTTCTACTAGTCCTGATGCTTCAGGGCGGTAGCTACAATGCAGCTTCTGTTCAATGTTTAATGCAGCACACAAGAGCTTAATCACCTCATTGTCAAAGTGTCTGCCCCTATCTGATTCTATAGAGACCGGAAACCCAAACCTGGGTATTATTTCCCTAAGTAGCAGCTTTGCAACTGTGAGACTGTTGTTTCTACGTGTGGGGTAGGCTTCAATCCAGTGGCTGAAAACACACACAATCACCAACACGTACTTCAATCCTCCACAAACAGGCATCTCAATGAAATCCATTTGCATCTTGCTAAATGGACCACCAGCTCTCCCTATATGGCTCAAAGTTACCACAGTCCCTTTTCCCGCATTCATCTGTTGACAGATGATGCATCTGTGACAAGTAACCTCCGCGGCATGTCTGAATTTTGGGTTAAACCTGTCAATCTTGAAAGACCTGATCATTGCATATCTCCCAAGATGTACCTGTCCATAGTAAAGCCTCACGGATTGTGATAGAAGACTGTTTGGCAAAACCAGTTTCCCCTCCTCTGAGACCCATAGGTCATCAGCTCTTTGTACACTTTGCATTCTCTGCCAGGAGCGTTTTTCCTCCTTACTAGCACGACCCTCTAGCGTCTTTAGCTCATCTAATGTATCAACCACCCTTAATGCAAGGTTCAAACATGTGTCATTTTCGGTTTGCAATAACAATTCCCACTGATCTTTGAACGATATACAGTTCAATGCGCAAAACCTTGCAACTTGATCTGCATAGCCGTTTCCCATGGACACAAAGTCTTGTGACTTAACATGAGCATTGCATTTCAGCACGGCAATTTCAAGAGGTAACTGAATCGCATGTAACAAATCCTTAATTTGTTCACCATTTTTCACAGGAGAACCAGAAGAGGTCATGAAACCTCTCTGTGACCACAATTGGCCAAAATCATGTACAATTCCAAATCTGTATCTGCTGTCAGTATAGTGACTCTCAGATTTTCAGCTGCGTTGCATGCCTTAGTAAGGGCAATTAACTCTGCCACTTGTGCGGAACACACTCTCTCGAGCCAGGAAGCTTCAATGATACCAGCTATGGTACACACAGCATAACCAGCTCTCAGCATTCCAACTGAGTCTCTCAAATAGGATCTGTCAACAAACATAATGCAGTCATTTTCATTTAACTGCGTATCTTGAATGACAGGTTGGGGCTTGGTACATAGTTCTGTTACCTCAAGACAATCATGCGCCACTTCTTCTTCATTATTAATCTCAGTACTTTCAACAGGAAGCAGAGTTGCCAGGTTTAATACAGTACATCGCTTCAGTGAAACATTAGGTGACCCCAAAATAATTGTCTCATATTTGGTAAGTCGGGCATTTGTCATGTGCTGAGTTTTGGTTCGAGTCAACAAAATTTCAACTGAATTGGGAACCATTACTGTCAAGGGATGTCCCATCATTATGCCTTCACACTGCATGAGGCTTTGACCAACTGCTGCAACTGCTCGCAAACAACCCGGTAAGGCTGCTGCAGGGCGATTTGCACCTCCATGGACCTGTGTTAAGACAGACAAAGAACAAGCATCACGTTCATGACAAAACAGTAGAAAAGGTTTCGTGTAATCAGGCATACCCAAAGCTGGTGCCCTGCACATGCTCTCTCTCAATTCCATGAATGACTCAAGCTCTTCTTTTGATAGGGTTATTGTGTATAGTTCATCCTTAATCTCTTTGCCTGTCAGCTTTATCAATGGTTTTGAGATAAGCGAGAAGTTGGGTATCCACTGGCGACAGTAGCCCACCATTCCCAAAAACATCCTGACATCTCTCTTTGTTGTCGGGGGGTTCATTTGCAAAATAGCAGTCACTCTTTCCTTCGATATTCTCCTGGACCCCCTATCAATCAAATGTCCTAACTACTTCACTTCTTTCTGGCAGTACTGCAGCTTCTTGGGTGACACTTTATGTCCGTTCTTTCCCAAATTATTCAGTAAGGCAATTGTGTCATATTTACAGTCATCTTTTGTTCTGGACACAATCAGCAAGTCATCAATGTACTGTACTAGAGTCGAATTGAAAGGCAGTACTAGGGATTCTAAGTCTTTTTTCAATATCTGATTGAAGATGGACGGTGATTCAGAAAAACCTTGAGGAATTCTGCACCAACTGTACACCTTGTCCAGGAATTTGAAACTAAATAAAAACTGGCTGTCCTCATGAAGAGGTATCGAAAAGAAAGCTTGTGACAGGTCTACAACAGTGAACCATTCAGCATCACACGGGACCTGAAACATGATCACTGCTGGGTTTGGCAGTATAGGGCAACACTTTACCACAATTTTGTTTATTTTTCTCAAGTCCTGCACAATTCGAACCTTCCCAAAAGGCTTTTTCAGACCCATTATCAGTGAATTACATGGGCTGCTTAATACTTCCTTCAAGACTCCCTGTTTCACAAAGTCCGCAATTATTTGTGCCACCTGGATAAGAACATCTTGTGCCTTGTGATATTGTGGCACCTGGGGAAACACTGCGTTTGGCTTCACTTGAACTTTAACTGGTTCCACTCCTTTTATCAGTCCCATTTCCTTTCCTGTCAAGTCCCACACTTTCTCTGTCACTGTTCCCTGCAACTCAGCTGGTAAGTCAGTCACTGTAAGCATCAGGAATAATGTTATCAAAGGGTAATCTTCATTTGCGGTTTCTGCTTCCGACTCTGAGAACTGACCATCATCCCCTTCATCATCACTGTTTGTCTGCACCTCAATCCCATCATTGGAACATGTAATCGAACACTTTGTCTTGCACAGAAAGTCTCTTCCCAGTAGGGATACCGGACTTGAATCGCAGACTACAAACTTATGTAGTCCCTGGAAGTTGCCAATCTCAACTTGCACCCGATTTGTAATTGGATTCGTCAAGTACTGGTTTGCTACTCCGACCACTCTTATGGTACGCCCCGAAAGTGGCAATTTCGGAACCTCTGCACTTCTGACCGTAGAGCATGTAGCTCCGGTATCAACCAAGAATGAAACCTTGTGACCCATTACCTTTCCCTCTACATAGGGTCCCCTTTGATCTACCACTAGGGATGCTGCAAGCCTGCACTCTTCACTGTCTGAACTGTCATCCGACCACTCCTCATTCATTCCATCTTCACCACACAATGGGAATTGCTGTACTGTATTATTTTGCCTCATCGCCTGACCTGTGACCTGCTGAGGAAGCATCACCTGTTGCTGTCCCATTGGAGCCATTGGTAGTTGCATTTGCTGTCTAGGTACCATGGGAACCTGCTGTTGTACTTGCTGTATTTGCACTGGCTGAACGTGCAGCATTTGCATTTGCTGCATGGTCTGTAACCCCTGCATCTGAACCATGTTATTTTGAAAATTCGGGTTTTGATTTCTCAATTTTGGGCCTCTCATATTTTGTAATGTACCGACATTAGTGCTTTGTTGAACAACACCATCCTACACCATATTTGGGCATTCCCGCGTCCAATGCCCCACGCCCCCGCAAGCGTGACGTGGTGACATCTTTTTCATCCCTTGTGCATCATTTTGAACCACAACAGTATTTAAGTCTGGACCGCGATTCACAAAACCTCGACCTCTTGGTTGTGCCTGAAACACACCATTCCCTTGCGGTTGTTGCTGTATCATCTGCTGAATCCCATTTCCCTGCATTCCTGCCTGTGCTGCCCTTATCTGCATAACCATCACTTTCTCCTTCAACTTTTTCTGCTTCGGCTCAATCTCATCACTACAGTATTTCGCATACTGCAACACCTCATCAATCGGCTTCGCATGCCAACAGATCAAATGATTCTTAATCATCTAGCTAACCTCTGGTCTCAACCCTTCAACAAATCTGAACACAAGATGGTTCATGTCTTTCGGTTCAATGGTCTCAGTACCACTGTAATGTTTGAATGCCTTCAACAACCTCTCATAGTAAGCATGTATTGATTCCTTAACCTCCTGCGAGGTCCGGTCGATTTTCTGCCAATCAGTCACTTTCGGCGACACTTTCTGCTTCAAAAACTCAATCACTTTATGATAGTACTTCATCACCTCCTCAGAGGGTGCTCCGGTCACCTTTTCCCTTGCCAGTTCCTGTGTTGGCCAGTCTACCCCTCTCTTGCACTCAAGCCATAAATCGGGCAGAACAATGATCTCAAACAAGGTATTCAGGTCTTCCCAGAGACATTTCGCAAGCTTCATAAACCTATCTGTTTGTTGGTGCCACTCGATTGGTTTCTCCCTCAACCTGGGATGATCATTTGTAAAAGATAGGATGTCTCCCCTGGACCACGGTACATGAATTAAAACCCCACCAGCTGTCTCTCTCATTGGTAGTATTTTTACCAATTCCGTATCCGTAGTAGTTTTAGCCTTACTTGATCCTGGGCTGTCACCTTTCTCCTTGTTTCTTTTCTTAGCCCATCTGCCTTCCCACTTTTCTAATGCTCCCCAGATTTGTGCACTTTGTAATATTTCCTTTAAATGCGCTTTCATTCCGGCAGAACTCATGTGCTCAAAGTCCTTTGAGTCAAAGTCTAACCTGTAACTTCTTTTCAAATGTTTAGTATTTTCAATATCAATATTGTATTTGTCTGCCAGATTTGCTAATTTCTGATGTACCTTACCTACTTCTTTAGTAATATTAGGGCACAGGTATCTCAATTCTGCTTCTGTGTATGACTCTAATCTGTTTACCCCCATTGTTCCGTCCACTAATTCAGCAGCTTCCACACCCAGTCTCACAAAATTCAGGTACTCATCTTTCCCCAACCTTTTCGGTTCCACTGCAGTTACTGTAGTCTTTTGCGTAGTAAAGGTCTTCTCTAACCACTCATTCATCTGTTGTACCATAAAACCTTGTAAGGAAATGTTTCCTGCATGCATCATTGGCGACTGTGAAGCATTCGTATTTATTGTCTGTGGGGTTAACACTCCTAGCCCTGCCTGTCTCATTGCTTCCAACAGGGCTTCAACTGGGCTAAGGTCTATCAAAGACCTTGATTTTTCAACCGCTTGTTCTCCTGGGGCCATTAACTGAGGGGTTCCTATGGACCCTCCTCTTATTACATCTTGGGTCATTACTCCCTGATCACATACACCAGGCTTACCTTGTGCATACAATGGCACTGGTGGGCCAACAGTAATTGGCAATGATATTGCAGCTGGTGTCTGACCTGGTCCCAAACCTCGTGGAGCAGCAACTCCAAAGGTCTGATTTTCTGAAGCCGGGGCAGGTATTAATGGAGGACCTGCTGCTGGATTATACCCCGGTATCAGTTGTGGCTGCGGCTGGGGCAGCAATTGCGGAGTTGACTCAATCTGCATTAACCTCGATTTTGTATATATCGGGTCTGGCGGCACTATCAGGTTTGTAGTAGTCTCTAGAACCGGGACGTCTGGGTAGATTCTCTGTATCTGCGGTGGAGGTTGCAACTGTATCTGCATGTCTGGCGCAGTGGGTACACTGACACCATTCTGTATCGAACCCGTATCACTAGTCTATGCTGTATCAGTAACTCCCTTCTCCTGCGTCTGGTTCCCAAGACCTGCACTAGTGCTCGGGACATTGTCGCTTACCGCATAAGGTGGCGGGCGATCATGTAATATCTGATTTAGGAATTCTTCATCGTCTGAATCATCTTCTTCTTCCCAAGATCTCTTAGTTTCTTTAGGCTTACTAGAGTCTTTGTCTGTTTAACAGGTGGCTTTCTTTACCTGCGTCTCATCTCCCTGTGTTATTGCTGGGAACAATTTTAATCCGTCAACTATTCCCCATCTCCACATTTTGCTCTCATTATCCCACCTAGCTTCCGCATAAGTCTTTTCTGCCCTTTTTATTCTTCTTTGGAATTTCTCTTGTCTCTGTTTAAGAGCTATTAAATCCCAAATCGCTAAAGCCTCATACTGAGCTGGCCTCGGAGGTGGTTTCTGTACAATTAACATCCACCTTAGATTCTCTAGAACTCTTGTATTCAACGTCCCGTGTTCTGGGAACGCCAAACATCCCTCTTTTTCTGTCAATTTGCACCACTGTTTCATCCACAAACAAGGCGCGACACCTTTTTCCTCCATGACTATATAAGCTGGAGTTCCCTCAGGCGGTGTAAGCTCACCTTCACTCTCCATAATGTATGCGTCTCCTTTCAGAGCACTCTTAAAAGCTTTGACAAAATTCATCTTTTGCGTCTTTTCTTTTGTTTGTATTTAATCAAAAAGTGAGTTTAATTCCCAAGACACTCTTCACCCACCTTTCTCAACCTATTGCCTCTCACGGACGGCAGCCAATCCGTGCGCGACCCCTCTCAACAACTGACCTATCTCAGCACGGCACCCCTGACGTCACACTCACACACTGCAGCTGACAAAGTCTTGCGGCTCGTCTGCCCCTCACTGAATTCACACCAAACTAATGCAAAATTACTGCGAGCACCTTTAACAACAACACAAATTTGCTGGTTTACTACAGGAAGGGTAACACATTTGCTTCATAACTTTACAGAGATTTCACTTGAAGCCTCAGCCGCTACTCTCTCCTTCTCAGTTCCCGCACGCGCAAGCAGAATTCGACCTGAAAATCCTACTCTCGACTTGTCAATGGTTTGCTCTAGTGCACTTTAGAACTTGACAAATCTCCATCGAAGGTTTCACTCACACAATTGGCTCAAACTCGACTTGTCAACCATGCCCGATTGACCTAATTAAACCGCACAAATTACAACATAAACCCAAGTGTCTCCTACACTTGTCAATATACTCCGGAGTCTTAGACCACGACGGGTCCGTACATGAACAACCAACCACATTGGTTAATTTTGAGCACAAAATGCCACATTCATATGAAGTACGCCGACTTCCCTACTCTCATACTGCGGAGTACGCCCACTCCTACTAAAACAATATTTACCTGGCCTAGATACACACAAACTTCACAAATCACCTGCAAAAATGCATAAGCTGAGCAAGCGCAAACCCTACACCATACATGCTGTGACACCGAAAACATTCCCAACTCACTTAGGCAGGCTGCGAGATCCCGGGAAAGTCATGGTGAATTTAGAAACACATCATACCTCCAATATGCATTATCTCCGAAAAACAATTCAAACAATGATTTTCCGTCCTCGGGCCCCAAAGGGCCAAACCGTCGCTTTGCTACCAGAACTGTTAGCTCGTCCCTTTATGATAATTTATTACACACTAGGATAATTTTAGGCCAATGAATCTTTTGACCCAGTTGAGAGACACCTTAGGACGAGATAGATAATCAATATGTCAATCAATACCTCAATAATGTCATCAATATTTATCACAACAATCCATTTCACTTTAGTCAAGGTCATTAATGAATTCAAAGACGCTACCATGACCTTTCAACCATGAATAACCACACCTTGATTAGTAGAATTTTATGAGTTTTATTCCCTATTGATTACAGTCTATAAGCAGATACGTTAATCTCAATACCAAGAAACATAATAGCATAGTCATGATATGGTAACTTTGATAAGATTTCATTATAGCGAGAATCACAAACATCAGAACATAACACGGCGTGAACATAGATCAAGTTTAGCAGAGTGTCAATAACGTGTCAGTTCAACAAAGCATAGTCTCAGTCGTTTGTCTATTTGCGTCAGTTTTGGTGAACACCTGTCCTAACCACTGATTAGCATTCGCATGCTGGGCTTCATGCAAAACAATTTAGAACACTAATTTGGAAAACATCTAACTAAGGTCTCTATCAAAGGTAAGCAGTTGGTACCTAGAAAGGAAAGCAAACAGACAAATCACAATTGTATTGTCATAATTACCCTCCAAAGTTTAGGTCAGCGCACAGGTTCAGTCTTCGTCCTCAGGACATCAGTCAAATCGCCATCAGTCAGGATTCAGCTCCGGGGCAAAAAGGGCACTTTCCTCATAAGGAGGTAAAGTGTAACATGGACAAATCTAAGGGCGAGGATGGTTTTAAGTAAATCACCAAGTCACCAAACAGAGTGACAGAGTTTCTGGATAAAATCAATAGCATTCCCTAACCGACCTCAATGACTCCCCGTAACATGAGTTTTTATCCCTTTTCCATTGTACATTCCCCCAAAATTTTATTGGTCATCTGTTATACCCCACTATCTTTAGCCTATCAGAAAATACATTAGGTAATCCAACTCTTCACCCCATATTGTTTTGCAAGTCTTGGATTGGTCTTCATAATTGACGTCTTCAGAGGTGGCGCGTCCGGTATGATTTCATCCTTCTGTAATTCTTTGCACATCTTTTGGTCAGCAGTTCCATTGTCTTCACCAGTTTGAATGACCGTGTACATAACATTAATCTACACTGTTTAAATTTACTTTTAACATTTATTCTGCAAACAAGAGAAACTGTGAGAATGGATCTAACATGGTTACATTCGTCTTCTAATTTAAAGAAAAAAAATAACACGCAGGGTCATGTCCCTTTGTGAGTCAGCATACTGAAAAATAGAAAAATGCATTTAATATGAGAGCCAAGGTAGCTAAGCTTCAGCTCATGCTAACTTAAGGCCTATGAGGATTTCAGTACGGATTCAATAATGCAATCATTAGTATAAACTTATTTAAACATAATATAAACATTTTGGTCATTATTGTTAGTCTACGTATACATTGGCGGCCACTCCCCGTGGTCACAATTCAAGTGCACGTCTAAGCAAAATTACTATCATTATAGTTTCTATGCAGCATTTTCACACATTGATTCATGAACATTTCATGTTAATATAGATTATATAATCTACGCTCTCTCAGGATCATAAAGCTTACACGTCGGACTGATAACCCGACAAAGAGAAAAAAAGCTTGAAACCAAGCCTGACCTTTCCTGTAGCCAATGGAGTGGTCTGCATTCCTCAATCCAAATTCAAGAGCACAAACAATGTTGTGCAAACTTTGGTATGCCATGAGGAACTTTTACCTTCGTAAGAGCAGTACTGTCATAATCTTCTTGCTGGCAACAGAGGCAGTTGTCATGGGTGTCAGACTTTACTACTGCTAACCAGTGATTAAGTACATGTGCTCACTAATTAAAACATGGTAATATTGGCTTATCCCCAATTGGCATGTATAATTTACTTATAAGTCCCTAGTGAAATATCCTATATGTGCCCAGGGCGTGTAAATTAAATGCTACTAGTGGGCCTGCAGCACTAATTGTGCCACCCAATTAAGTATCCTCAAAGGGCTAGTCTGCTGGCTTCCTGATCTCAGCCTTGGTGTGGCTCTTGAGCTCTTAAATTGAAGTTCCGAGGATCTTTGTGACCATGAACAGGCCCATTCGCACCGGAAACTTGCTGCTCACACTGAAAATCAGCATGAGCTGCCACAAGCCCGTCTCTTCGCCCAACAAGCATCATTCGCCGCAGAGGACCACAACGTGAAGTACCAGCCTGCCTGTCTGTGACGCCCCACCTGCTCCTCGTGCCACACCAAAAACCAACAACCACACACTTCTTGCTCCCGTCGACTTTCTTCAACACGAACAGGACTTTTGGCACAAAACTTGAGAAGGTAAACCTTCAGAGGGGCTAATCTAGGACAGTTACACAAATACTTTACATATTGCCTCTAAGTTAAGCCTGACTTCTCTGTGCCAAGGTATCAGGGGGTTGAACACAGGTTAGTTTGGGGTTTGCTAGTGCCTTACCCTGACTAGGATTGTGATTGCTGCTTCACCAGCGCTCACAACCCAGTCAGCCAATAACCTAGTTTCTAACAGTGGGTTAAAACCTTAGTGCACAAATGTTAATTGGATAGTAATGCACCATACCTTACCTCTTGAGTGCAGCTGAAAACCCTGCCCATCTGCTCATAGATTACACAACAGTAGTACTATGTGGAATTCAGTGAGGTTTACGGCCTCCAGATGTCCCAATAGGCCCATGTAAACCCATTCATTTTTTTCTCCTCGACTGCGTCCGAATGGATGACGTCACGCGCCTGCTAGCACAGAATTTGGTTACCGCGGCCTCACCCATTCATTGCGTATGTCTTAGATATGCATTTGGTCTTTTTGCCATTTCTGTTCGCTATATTACACTAACCCACCTGGGGGTCCTTTCTACAGGTTCTGTGCCTGCCATCTCCGCAGCACATATAGGATTTACTGCTGTTAGTTTCCCCGGCAGCAGTCATGTTTAGATGCTGCTCATCCGTAGTAAACTAGGCAATTTGTTTTATTAGCATCTTTTTAGTGCCTGTTCTTAAAATAACTGAGATTCATGGCTTTTATTATCTCAACAGGAGAGCTAATGAAGAGGGTCCCGTAGCAGGACTGGGTACTTAGACATGCAGAAACTCTCTCCAGGGTGCTCTGCGGTTGCCAAAGAGCTCATTTTACATCCAATGTATTATCGGAATGGGAAATTACGGTGCTTCTTTTTTCGTTTAATGCTACAATGGAGACATTCGGTTTCTCAGGTGTAGTGGAACTGGTGACTCGTGTAATCGCGAATTTATTTCGATAATCGTTTCCGTTTACCACATTCAAGAAGGCTTTAGTCCGATTTTTGTTTTTTTGACAACGCGAGCAAGGGGTGTTTTGACCTACGTAGGGAACAAATTCAGAGCTGCATGAATGCAAAACATGATCTACATAGTTAATGTATCGTGGATCTCTTGCCCAACATCGCAAGATGAACATACTGTTTAATTCTGCTTGATTTGTATGAACAACAAGCTACATTTTACCATGTGGTTCTAGGGCGCCGTAGGAAAACATCTGAAGATGGGGTTAAGAACAATATCATCTGAAGCAATGTGTTTAAACAACTAGTACATTTCACTCCAGAAGGAGGCAAATATTCCTTATCCCTCCGCACTATATTAGTGAGAAAAGTGGTGTGTGTGATACCAGGTGATTTGATATAAACAAGTTCAAATCCTTAATGTCTAGTATACATTTGTGTATTTGCATCAGCCCGAGTATTTAGGCATCAAATGCATACTGAAAACAAGCATTGGCAAATTCAACAGTTCCCCCATCCTAATGCTGACCTGTTGTCTTTAACAATGCTTTTTGCTGATGCTGTTCAACTTTGGCAGTAAGAAAAACATTGTTTATTAATGACGCTGAATACCATCGGCAAAAAAGTGGTATGATGAACTCAATCTCACACGCACGCATCATCACTCTACAGTTACCTTCATTTTAATTTATTTTTATAATCCTTTGACGATGGCAGATGGCAGATGCCACCCTTGGAGAGGCAATTAAAAAAAATAAAAAGTGCGTTTTTATAAAGGAACAGCACTGGACAGTAAATTGTAGCTGTCACGCCCATCAATAAAGGAAAAAACAAAGAATATGCTACAGGGAAGGGCTCAAAACATCCATGGAGCGATAGGTACAAAAGCAAAAAGCAGTCCATGGGAGAGAGAGCAAGAAAACGCATGTAAAATCCCATGGAGTTCTGAAGACAAAATAAACACGCATTGGCGAGGGGAATAGGCTCCTCTAACTGGCTTTTGTCGTTTTGTGTGTTTTTAAGCCAGGTTTCATAGCAGCACAGCTGTGTTACAACATGGCTGTGTGAGAAAGTGCCTCTTTTGACGTGGTTAACCCCCCACTTCTTGCCTTTTATTTGATGTGGTTTCAAAGTTGTTAGTGCCCAGGGCTCCTACTAACCAGGTTCCCTGGGCCAGATCTCCTTCCCAAAACTGTTGTGATGCATTGGCACAATTGCAACACCTTTACCTGCTATTTTAAGTCCCTAGTAAATGGTACTTAGGTACCCAGGGCATGGGGTACGAAGGGTAGACTCAGGGACCATCCATTCAAGTGCACCCAGCACTCCCATTGCAGACTGAATGTCCTGGTGCAATCCCAAAATGCAAAACTGACATGGCACACAGCCAGTGTGACCTGTCCACTACACATTGCATGCACTATAGGTAATCCACCCCTCTGGCAGGCCTAAGGCAGGGTGTACTATAATGCATGTGTGGGCATAGATGCATGAACAATATGCCCCTACTGTGTCGTTGCCAAACCTGGTACATAGTAAGTGAGCAGAGCAGCCATTTTAAATGCATATGCTGGACACTAGTCAGTATGAGTTTCACAGCTACATGTTGACCACTCTGAGCCCTGGGTTGTTTGGTATCAAACAACTCAGTGCAATACATCCAAACTGGTACCAGTATTGAATTTATTGCAAAATTTACCTAGGGGCCACCTTAGAGGTGTCCCCGGAAAAAGCTAACTAACCTTGGCATGGGTGCTGGTCAGTTACAACCAGCTTGCCACCACCAGACCAGATACTGGAGCCCCTTGGTGAGAGCCTGTGCTCTCTGGGTTCAGAAAACAAAGCCTTTCCTGGGCAGAGGTATTATACCTTCTCCCCCAGGAATGTGCACAGACCTGCCAGAGAGCTTCAAATGGCTTACCGCCTTTGAAACTCAACCTCTAGCCCTACTGGTAGCAGCAGATGGCTGTCCCCATTGCAAACCCCCACTTTTGGTGGGAACAATGGTGGCAAAATGCACAAAGGACAGGAGGAGTGGCCACCCCCGCTTACATCAACCCTAAGGTGTTGCACGCGGGGATTCCTCTTCATTTCATTTTCCTCTAGCTTGTAAAGGAGGAAAATAGCCTATCAATGATAGGGAAGTTACCTCTTCCCACAGACAGTGGTCACATAGTGGGTGTAACCACCCTAATGTAGATGACCCATTGGACGCCCCTAAATGCTCACTGAATGCAGCATTTAGTGGGAACCCCCAGATTGGCAGATCAGGGGGTAGGACACAAGAAGGCCAGCAACAAAGAAGACCCAAGGCACAAGAAATGCATTCTTGCTGCACAACGAAAAAGGTACCAAACTCTGCCTGCTATACCCAGGAATGGACAATCGCCACTGAGGGGGTTCCATGGACATCGGATGGACTCTACAAAACCCCAGAGCACCTCCATTCTTTTGAAAATCGCCAAAGATCTCCTTCCAGAGTCAAGACTCCCTGCAACAAACAATTAAAAGACCAGTGAAGTCCAGTTCATTGACCGGTTGCTGACTAGGGAACTGGACACAGCAGCCAGACCAAATTCCACCTTACCGACCTGGAAGGCCAATCCTGTTAGTGTGTCCAGTTTGGTGGTACTGCAACCTCCAGTGGCTGAACCATGCAATATCCCGGGGCACTGGACACCCAAAGTCGAACACCCAGAAAAAAGTCCACTTCGGACTCTCAAAGGACAAGGAGCAAGCCCAGTCAAGGGACTTCAGGACACATAAGAACCACCCCCAGAGTTTCCCTGCTGACCTGCAATCCACCCTCAAAGTGACCTGCCTCCTGCTTCCAAGGGCACCTTTGCACACAGCTCTTGGCTCAACTATCTGCTCTAAACCCAGCCTTCCTGGGCCCGACACTGGAGAACCAGCTGTGCTCTAAGAGTCCCCCACACCTTGCAACATCTACATTCCAAGGTCACACACCAGACTCCCCTTGAAGTCCACCTGTACATTGCTTTTATAAGTGGACTCCCGCAGTAGTCCTGCACCAAAACCAAGGACTTTATACAACCTATTCCCACCAAAACTGGGAGCTGCCAGAACTTCCCCAGGTCGCCCACTGGACATCTCAATGACCTCGACCTTTAAATGAAAGTAATCAATGGTAAACGCATTGCCTGATTTTATATGTATTTTTAAAGTTTTCTCCCATTGATTCCTACAGTGCGTAATTACCCACAAAAATACTATTTTTGCTAAAAATTGAAAAATCATAACTTAAAAAGTACTTTCCCAATTTAATGATCTTGGTCTTGAACATTTTATAGAAATCTGAAGTTTGTATAAATTGGTCTTGAGTTATTCTTTTGAGTGTGTGTCCACATTCATTCATACTGTGAGTACAACAAATACTTAGCACTTCTCCAAGATTGGCCTAACTGCTCGACCAAGCTCCCATAAAAATTAGAGCATTAGGTGGTCTAGTTTTTACCCCTGTAAACCAAGGTGGGGTTGCTTGGACTCTCCAGTCAGTGCACATAATTATTGTACACTACAGAGAGAGCCAGCCCCCTACAGACTGAAAGTAAAAACAAAAAACAAAAAACAAAAGCACAGCCTTGACTATTTTAACTTTCATCCATGTTGCACCGCAACAACGCTGCTGCACTTCATGGATAAGAATCATTGACTAACCCAATACCACTCGTAAACCTACGGTCTTTTCTCATGCTTTTTATTATTGCGGTGTGTTCAGTCACTGGCTTGATATTTCCTACTTCCTCATTAAATATATATGACTGTGACCAGGATGAGGGGAAGTGTTAGGCACTGCAGATATAATTTACTAGTAATCTTCATTAGGTCAGAATGATTTTTAAGGATTTTGAGCCTAAGAGGGACTCAAACCGGATCTCCAGTTCCAAAGTAGGCATCTCTGGTCTCATATGAGGGAAGAATAGCATGTGCATTATTAGGGCTGATAGCTGCCAGGTCTGCCCTGAACCGGAGCACAAGCAAACCAGGACCGGTTTCACTCATATTAGAGCTCATCATCCCCTATAGCTTGATTCTACTGGCACAGTTCGGGCTGGAGTTTTTCCACTGGAGAAGCATCAAGAGTGATTTGCATATGGTTGGGTCTAAACTGAGGTGGCATGGTGTGTAAAATAACAATGGACTGGGATGTGGCCTCAGTAATTACCAGAGGCTAGGATTAATTCAAGCATTCCATTAATTAGATTTTTGTGAACTACAGGGGAAAATAAGCACATGGTTCTTATCTCATGCATCTGTCATTATATAGTCTTATAGAGAGACAAAATAGGCATATTCAGGAAGGATCATACATAGGTGTATACAGGTAGGATAATTCTGGCAACCATATAGGTACAGCCAGACCGAGACATTCTTCTGTAATGAAGGACTATTTTAAACAGAAATAGATCCATGTGGCTTGGTCCAAACTGAGGTGCCATGGAGTACAAAATAACGATGGACTAGGATGCACCCCCATGTAATTACTAGTGAGCATTCCATCCATCACATTTTTGTACATTTCAGTGTTATCCAGTATTCTGTTAATCACTGCTCCTTTGAAATCAGACATCTTTCTATAGAAATTTACTAACATTGTGAACTATTGTACATATTGTGAAATATTTAGGTTATAAGTTGTTTTATCATTACATTTTAGCTGCAACCTTTAGATGTTCAGTATGTAGAATTAAACAATATAGGGGGTCATTCTGACCCTGGCGGCCGGTGGCCGCCAGGGCCACCGACCACGGGAGCACCGCCAACAGGCTGGCGGTGCTCCCACGAGCATTCTGACCGCGGCGGTTCAGCCGCGGTCAGAAGCGGCAAGTCGGCGGGCTCCCGCCGACAATGGCATGGGCACGGCAGGGGCCCCCATAAGAGGGCCCCGCAAAGTATTTCAGTGTCTGCCTTGCAGACACTGAAATACGCGACGGGTGCCACTGCACCCGTCGCACCTTCCCACTCCGCCGGCTCGATTACGAGCCGGCATCCTCGTGGGAAGGGAGTTTTTCCCTGGGCTGGCGGGCGGTCTTTTGGAGACCGCCCGCCAGCCCAGGGAAAAACTCATAATACCCTCCGCGGTCTTCTGACCGCGGAGCGGTATAATGGGGGCGGAATTCTGGCGGGCGGCCTCCGCCGCCCGCCAGAATCAGAATCACCCCCATAGTGTCTGAATTTATCTAACTTCACAACTTTGTCAGGGTATTCTCTCAGATGACCTGCTTTTATAGCAGTAGCATGATTGTTTTAAAGGCTAGTTTTCATGATCAAATCTCTATTGCCAGTGATCTGGCAGATGGTTGAAAAGAATATTATACACCAAATAAAAACTACCATTATTCAACAGCAATGAAGTGCTCAGCAGTAAAAAGTCAAACTCCAACACAATTAAATATTACTCGGTGTTAGACCTGAAAGCCTTAGGGTGGTCATCCCCCAACTTTTTGCCATTCTCTGTGTTTGCTGGTTTTAGGTATCTGCACACTTTACCACTGCCAACCAGTGCTAAAGTGCATATGTTCTCTCCCTTAAACATGGTAACATTGGCTCATTCTCAATTGGCAATTTTGATTTGTTTGTAAGACCCTAGTAAAGTGCACTACTTGTGCCCAGGGCCTACATATTGAATGCTATAAGTGGGCCTGTAGACTGCTTGTGCCACCCACCTAAGTACCCCTTTAACCATGTCTCAGGCACGTCATTACAAGGCCTGTTGTGCAGTTTCACTGCCTCTTCAACTTGACATTTAAACATACTTGCAAAGCCTTAAACTCCCCTTTTTCCTACATATGTCACCCCTAAGGTAGGCCCTAGGGAATCCAAAGGGCCGGGTGCTATGTAGTTAAACGGCAGGACATATACAGGTGTGTTTTATATGCCCTGGTAGTGGAAAATCCCTAAATTATTTTTCCACTACTGTGAGGCCTGCTCCATTCATAGGATATCATTTGGTCTGCCCTCACTTACTGTTTGAGTGGCAGATTCTGATCATAAAGGGATAAAAAGGACATGTTTAATATGGCCAGAAAGGTATTAGAAAATCCTGCTTATTGGTGAAGTTGGATTTTATACTACTATTTTAGAAATGCCACTTTTAAAAAGTGAACATTTCTCTGCACTTAAAATCCATCTATGTCTTACAGCCTGTCTCCAATCCATGTCTGGACTGGGCTGGTTGACAGCTCCCTTGTGCATTCCACCTAAACAACGACAAACACAAGACACTCAGACATATCTGCATACTGATTGGGTCTTCCTGGGTTGGAAGGGTGGAGGGCCTGACACTTATATTTCAAAGGCTAGTGGCCTGCCCTCACACAGTGGATTGCCATACCTCCTACTAGGGCCCTGGTAGACAGACCTATACTGAAAGGGGACCTTGGGCACTTCGGAACAGCTCTTTGAAGCCTCATCCACTTCAAAGGCATTTTGGGGTAAATAAACTGGGTCCCTGACCCCACCAAATTAGACACTTCTGGACCTGAACCTGCAACCTGTCAAGTGGAACTGCCTGGCTGCCCAAAGGACTGATCTGGACTACTTTGCTGAAAAGGACTGCTGCCCTCTGACTTTGCTGAAAATTGCTTTCCAAAGTCTTGGATTGAGCTTGTCTCTTGTTTTCTGAAGTCTCAGGGCCAAAAAGACTTCATCTCTTCAAGTACCTCCTTGTGCACCAAAAATCAACACACATCCTGCCGGAAACGATGCTGAGATGTGATGCAACCGAGAAATCGCTGCACAGCTAAACCGTAACGACGCAGCCCGACTTCCTGAATGAAGAATCAATGCAGCGCCTGCCTTGCGACCAGAAATTTGACACATGGCCCTACTGGATTGATGCACAGGTGAACTGGAACAACGCTGCCTGACTTCGTGAGTGAAGAATCCATGCAGTGCGTGCCATGTGACAGAAAGTTCGATGCATCGCCTACTGGACCAACTCAATGCTTGTGACTTTGTCCCGCTTGCCCAGGATTTCCACGCATTGTCCCTGAGCGTCAAAAAGATCCCCGCATCACAGCGAGGAACAAAGAATGCGTGCCAGAAAACAACGCAAAGCACCTTGCAATGTGGAAAGAAAGGGCGCATTGTCTGTGCCGCGCCGGAAATTCTGACGCACACTGTATTTTTCCACGCATCTCCTCCTCTGTGGTCTCAGTGCTTGTTATTTTTTACACAAATCAGGGACTTTGTGCAAATAAGAGACAGCTGTTGATTTCTAAAATTTAAGAATCTTTTTAATCATGCAAAAGTTATATCTCAACTTGTGTGTATTGAATCTTTATCTTTTCTACCTTAATTTAACCCAATAAATATCAAATATTTTT
Organism: Pleurodeles waltl; assembly: GCF_031143425.1. Lineage (NCBI taxonomy): Eukaryota > Metazoa > Chordata > Amphibia > Caudata > Salamandridae > Pleurodeles > Pleurodeles waltl. The sequence goes on along the minus strand of NC_090440.1, from coordinate 461,250,338 downwards.
CTAAACCTATGTGGAGTATTTTTGTGGTGTTTTCACTGTGTTACTGTATGATTTTTGCACAAATACTTTACACATTGTCTTCTCAGTTAAGCCTGACTGCTCAGTGCCAAGCTACCAGAGGGTGGGCACAGGATAATTTGGACTGTATGTGACTTACCCTGACTAGGATTGTAGTCTCTACTTGGACAAGGATGTAAACCTCATCCAACTAGACACTCCATTTCTAACACTCAGTCAGAGAGTTATGAAATCAGCTTCATAATCTCTGAATAGACATGGTGTAAGAAATATTAAATTTATTTTCTAGGTCTACACATTTTTCCTGTTTGGTTTTGCTGGCATTAAGAATTAGTGTGATGAGTCACTGGTGAACAGTGGTATAGCATCTCTGCTTTCCCCCGTAAAACATGTACTGTGCTGTGGATTCACCTAATTGTCCTTTTTAACTTTCCTGTAAGGCCATTGCAGATGGCCAAGTAATGCGTCAGATATGGAAGCTAAATATCCTCGGAGGGTTGCTTGGTGTATTCAGTGTGTACATGACAAAATATATTGAGTCAGGGAGCATCACTCTGTTCTTGCTGGGCTACATTTCAAAAGCACTGCAGTGGCACAAAGCAGGGAAAGGTGCCTTTGCCGTTTTGGAAAACTTTATTTTCGTATATCTTAGATAAGCCACACCTAGAGCATGCTGTGTAATCTTGCAAGTCTCAGTGCTTGATATTTAAAGATTTTGCATATCACATATTGGGAATAATAGTCCCTCACAGTGAGCAATTATCCAGGATCTTTTTTCACAGTGTAAGTAAAGCTACGTTCTCCATGTTCGAGTCTAGTTATAAAATAACATATTTTGTATTTCTGTCTGCCAAAATCAAAGACAATATTTTATAAATATATATTGTCAGTTAGTTAAAAAATATATATTCAATGATGAAAGTACATTTTTTATACCATTAGTATAAATGCAAGTTTAAGAAAGTGTACTTTGTGCTGCTTAAGAGGAAAGCTAGTTACCTCCAAGGCCCTCTTCAGCAGTTTACAAAGCATTCTTGGCTTACCTGGTGAGGATGACAAAGAAGAATGGCTTGGCATCTGAACTCAGAAATAAAGGGTGTTGTCAGCAGCTTAATATCAATCTGTAAAGTTACTGTACCAGCTAGATGAGCAAAGGACTATCTTAACACTTCTTATTTTGACTTGGTGATGCAAGATAGGACTAACAGAAGCTTCTATCATTCATTCCCAGGCCATCCTGGACTTTCTGGTTCCAACCCCAGCAGGAGGGAAAACTAGTTTGGACCCTGACAGAGAGAAACACCTCAGTTAAATACAATAGTGGCTAATGGAATGTCAGGGCTCTCCTGGGTGGAGGATTAAGACAGTCACTTTGGTTTGTAGAACTTCTTGGATTTTTTCCAGTAAATCAAGATTAGAAAGACTTACATAAAGGTAAATATGCCAATTAGGTGAACCAATTCAACATGTTTTAGGAGTCAGGGCACATGCACTGGGGCCTGATTAGCAGTGTCCCAATTCATGTAGTCAAAAAAACAGCAACATCAGTCATAGAATGGGGGCAACCACACAAAAGAAGGCACTTTCTTACATACCCACTGCTATTCATGGTCAATAAATTATAAAGTCACCATCTTGAGCCTGAAAGAGATACAGATGGAACACAATGCAGTTACTTTTTCAAAACAGGTTGCCCATAAAAATATATTTTTCACAAAAAACACTGCACACAGTCACTGGCACAATGCTGTGAAATGGGAGATTGTAATTGTTCTGCCAAACCAGGTTACTGTTTTGAGTCAGAAATCATAAACCTTTGCCATTCTTGCTCAATACAAAATGATGACATATACAAAAGAAACATGTTGGCAATTTGAAGGGCAAGCAAACTGTAGCTTTGCATGAAGAAGATTAGAGCCTCAGAGTTCAGTACTTGGACTGAGGACACTAGGAAGAAAAATTTAATCAAACTAAGAACACTAGGAAGAAACACTTAATTTCTTGGCTTTAAGTTACTGGTTGTTGGTTCTGTAAAAATGTGTACCTCGCAATTTGAGAGTCTTATTGAATACAGGTCAGTGCTGAACAACGTCAGTGGTGAATGGGGAAAGATGTATGTATGGTTGATGAAGAAAAGTATGATGTTTTCACACCAATACTTGGGCAAAGTAGTTTATTATGGGTGCTGGATCTTTTCTTACAAAGGGCAGGGTGAGGGGAGGAACAAAAAAATAAAAGGTGACACAAGAAGAGTGCATTCCTGTAAGAGTCAATACTCATATCCATGTTGCTTTTTGCTATAGCACTCCTCTGTTCTCTGGTGAGGTTTTGAGGGGACATATAATTGTTGTGCACACTTCTCCGCACTGCTCGGACTGACTGAGAGCTTCTATGCACTCAAGGTCAACAGTGGAGTAGGCCAGCAGAGTTTCAGCTGCAATTTCAGGTATGTTTCTAGCCTTGTGGAAATAGGCAGCACCTTTGTGCACATTAATAAAAGTGGTGTTCCCTGAGCAGCAGTGAAGTCCAGTTTAGTGTGTATTCTATTTAAGGGACATTCAAAGGTGCTCTGAAAGTGCACATGATTTGAAGTGTTGTGAGCCCCTTGTGAGTAGCAGCCATGAAACTGACATAAACAAGAAAAAAATCACCTGAAATTCAATACAAAAAAATGGCACAGCTGAAACAGCCATTATAACATGAGAGGGGGACAGGAGATTTATGGCTGGTCTATCACGTGTGCTCCCTCCGTGATTAAAAAATTGACATTCCAGGATGACACCTACGCCAACATTTTTGGCAGGGGTTCCTCTGTGAGGAGTGTTTTTATTGGTATCAGAGGTGCTAGTTAGGACATTCTTTGCTCAGGAATATGAACTCTCACTCACTTTAGTGGCATTCTTCATCATCGGGTTCGGGGCCACGCTAGGTAGGTGGTGCAATGTCTAGAGGGCACCTCACACAAAGGGCATTGCCACTTTTGATGGTAGTTCTTTTAAGTGCTGGTATTACATGTTTGTGTATCAGTAATTTTGGAGGGTAATTCAATTGTGATGTCAGAAACTTCATGAACATTCAGATTGGCTAGGAATTCCTACATACAATTGATGTATTCTGTAGGGACTCATGCCAAGCTTAAAAACACTTTTAAGAGCACCAATTGAACCATAGTCACTTGGTGGTCCCTCTGCTTTGTCACACCTAAATATACCCAACCACATCCAATGGTGTTTCTTCAGGGCCTCTTCTATGTTCACCCTACCCTACAGGGAAACACTTGTGTACCAGTTTCCCTAATCTGTGTGTGCTAACCACTGGAGGTGCTCAAAAAACAGAATGCAGGCTCATGTGAAATGGTCCAGTAGGAGCTGTAACACAACAAGGTCACACAACAGTTTTACATGTTTATGAATGATGGACCCCTGCTGTGCAGACCCATTTGCATAATGTATAAAATAAACACGCAGTTATGACATCATGTAAATCTTGAGTCACTAAGACTGTGTGTATCTTGTGATACCTATCATTGTAAGTCATGGGCAGTGATTTGATTTGTAGAGTACTCTTACTCCAGCTTATGAGCTCAAGGGCTCCCATAGAAATCAGGTGAAGTATGGAGATGTCTGCAGCCAAGGTAGCCTGAGGACATAGAAGCACTTATCAAACCTGTTCAAAGAAAATCAGCTGTCCCCAGGACACCAAAACTGGTGTACTACCTTACTTACTGTTGTTTCTGGTGTTCTGGATGGACAATCTTTAGGAACTCCCTTGTCCTGGAAGATAACTGGCATAGAATGTGGAGCCATTTTTGAACTGTGAAACCATCTTATTAATATCAGATGAGCTCCCTTACATCGTGGGCTACGTAATGATGTGTGAAGACGCTCAGGGCAGATCCTTTCTAAAATGGCAGCCACCTTAAAATTGACTAATATTAAAAGGATAACGTGGAGTTCTACTGGTGAAGAGAGATAAATGCAATCAACTAAAGATTTTGGGGATGGGGGAAAATACTGTAATTTACTATGTACTCCCAGAACAAGGTGTATATAAGAAACCTATCAGGAATATCTTGTAAGCATTTGGTAAACAAGATTGTTCATATGATGTGGGGCAATACGTGCAAGCTTATTCTAAGTAAGAGAGCGTACTACACATGCATTGTAATAGCTTCACCATTTCTCTTTTCTGGTAAATACTCCCAGTGGTGTGTACTAGCCATTAGATCTGATGTGATGAGAGTAGAGGCACCACCCTCAAAATGGAGATGCATATATCTAGAAAAGCTAGGAGTGGAGGTATTAGGCATTGAACGAGGGGACACACAGTTGTCAATCTAGCTCAGTTAGGTCATAGTCCTCCTCCTCATAAATTCAGGTTATTGAGGTCACATTCAAGGAGGGACTCACTGCTTCATTTGACACAGAGAGATCTCATAATTGAGTCCATTTGTAGTCTGAAGAACCAATTTTGTTCTTTTCCCATAGTATATTCTTAATGTTGCAGCACGGTAATATTACCTCTGATAAAGTCCACTGTAATTGTTATGTGCATGTTAGGCTTCAAATAAATGTATGGTAAGTATCATCATACACTGTTTGCATGAAATTTTGCACCTATGCTCATTTATATTAACTCTTACTGGTCTAAGATTACACTCACATGCAATCACGTAGATTGAGTTCTTGGTTTTACAGTTTCTATGGGTTTGTTGTTCCAAACATTTTCTCATTCCTAAATCCAAGGTATTGGTTTCCTTGTCAAACTGGCACCCATAAGAATTGCCAGAGGGAAAATGGCCCATATCCTGGGGAAGACCCCAACTTCTGAGTAGCCATTCTTGGTGTATCCTCATCCTAGGGCTTGGGTGAACAGATGAACTTTCATATTCTGAAATCATTTGAAGGCAATCAAGAATTTAAGGATCATAAGCTTGCTGGTGTGAGGATATACCATATTTAGGTTGAGCATAGCAGAGCACAAGTGCCGCTTTTCCAATGTGTTGTTATCTATTTGAGTTTTTAAAAATGCCTATCGCATGTCCATCACTTTCGCATGTTCGTGGGCTTGCCCTTTAAATTCCTTTGATGACATTGGTAAATGCTTTATGTTTGTCCCTCTTTGGGGAGGTTTGGTTACTGCCTCGGACATTAACCCTGTTACATGGAGGAGGAGCCAAGATGGCGACCGAGTTGGACGCCTGAACAAGGAGCTCCGACTCGGACCCAGCAAACCGATCCTTGTGGGCACCCCCGACTGGGTGCCTTGATCTGAGGCAGGGCGCGGCCGGTCCCGGAGCTACACGGGGAGCGGCTGACCGACGAACCTGCATTGGATCGCCGGGAGAGGCAACAAAAGGAACGGAGGGCCAGGACGGACACGAGGCCATGAGGCTGGCAGTGGCAGCGCCCTGGAGAACTGCGTCGGCAGTGGAGGACCTCCGGGAAGCCCGGGTGAAACCGGGACGGGGATAAGGAGCCGGGGGCCTGCGGCGGGGGAAGAACACTGTGTGGAGGGGCTCGGGCGCTGGAGCGACCCCTATCTGCTCGCCGCCGTGCTCCCTTTCCCCCCCCTCCCTTCTGCTTAGCACGAAGAGCCGGCACTCTCCTCACCGGCATGCATCGGCCCCGGGGAGAGACAGACCGGAGAGCACATGGGAGTGCCAACATCGGCCCTGCCCGGATGTGGGGCCGAGATAAAGGGCCCCCCCCCTCTAAATAGCAACGGGAGAAAAACATTGGAAGCGCTCACCCGAAACTAGGGTGGAGCGCAGCGGTTAAGTGGAGACAGACTCCCCTCCCCGCCCGCCCCCCCTCTTGATAAATTAACCCAGGAGGTGACGCTGAGCCAGCGGGGGGGCGGGAGAGGAGGGGGCGGCAACATCCGGGGCCGGCGAGGAGCGGCCGAGGGGGCATTGCGGATGGGAGGCCTTCCCCCCCCCACATTGGGGCGCTACCGGGATCGTCCCTCATTGCAGGCAGTGACGGCTGCAGAACACCACAGACACTGGAACCCCCCGCACCCCCCCTCTCGCTTGGGAACTCTGTGAGGGGTAGCCACCACTAGGAAGGGCTCTTTTATATGTGCCCCGGGACTGGAGCGCCCCCAGCAGCAGTGTTTGAACCCCCCTCCCAACTACTCCAATCGTCATAACGCAAACTTGTATAGTTCTTCACGACAGACCCGCAAATTATTTACAGGAGCCTTGATAAGGCACTACGCCTTGGAAGAAGCACAGGCACTCTCGAAACGCCTATTGACACTGGAAACTTACCACCAAGTAGTCCCTCCCTGACTGCGGGAGGTATTTAACAGGGGAAGCCATGGCTGGGAAATCTAAATCGGCAAAACACCAAGAGCGAACTGCGCCTGGCCCGGCGCACAATGATCAACAGCAAATCACAACCTTGCAATCGCTCGAGAGCACACTCCAAACGAATTCCTCGCAATTCGAAAAAGTGCTGCAGGCAATTATGGACACTAAATCCTCGCTAGAATTCAAAATAGACGCAGTAACACAAGACCTAAATCTACTTAGAGTAGATCATCGAAACTTGACAGAGAGGGTGAAAACAACGGAGGATACCCTAGGCGCGACATGCCCCATGGTCTCGGACAACCAGAAACAGATACAGCATCTGGATGCAGAGGTGAAGATCCTGTGGAGACGAGCCAAAGAGGCAGAAAGTAGATCCCGGCGCAACAATATTCGCTTAGTGGGGTTCCCAGAGCACCCACCGGAACAGAGCCCGGAACTAATAACAGAACAGTGGCTAATCAAGGAGGTACTGAGCGGCTCCCCCTCGAAGTTCTTCTCAGTAGAACGTGCATATAGAATCCCGGGAAGACCGCCACTTCCGGGCCAGCCACCTAGATCACTGATAGTGAGACTCCTGAACTACAGGGACTAGGACCTGATACTGCAGCGATTCCGCAGAAAAGGCCCATTTCAATATGAAGGCTCAGTGGTCCATGCTTATCCAGACTTCATTCAAGAAGTACAGAAACAGCGGAACTCCTTCGTGAAAATCAAACAACGACTTCGGGAACATAATATCAAGTACGTTCTCCTTTTCCCAGCTAAGCTGAGGGTGAATTTAGAAGAACACACTCGTATGTTCACCTCCCCTGAAGATGCCTGGACCTGGATGCACGCTAAAGGCATAGTGCAGCCTAACGAAGGAGCAAATGAAGAGGAGGAATGGTCAACCTCCACATCAAGGAAACGCAGCAAGAGACACCCTAAGGGCCAGCCCACAGAGAGACAGGCAGCGGAGTAAAGAGCGAAAGTATTAAAAGAAACCCCGATACTCATGCAGAACTCCTTTGAGACACTCAGGACGGCCCCCTCGACGGGCTCGGACTCGGAGTCGGCCACAATCACAGAGGCGCTCAGGGGCCCGGAGTTTACCCCCAGAACTGCGGACGAACTGTGAACTGTGTACTATAAAAAAAGAGAGGCTACCAAAACCCTAACAGGGCAGCAAGAGTCTGGAATACAGAAGCGGTCGCAACAGGAACCGTACTGCCAGTCGTGCTGGCCCCAAAGAGTATCTTTTGGACGATTAACCCTCGACCGCTGTGATTGCCGCTTAATAAGTAGTAGCAGGGGGACAAATAAATAGGCAGCCCTACCGGGGGTGCCCACACCTATACACGCGCACATTCACAGACTAGGTCTGAGAAAGGATGTGAGCTCCACACAGGAGGCACATCTGACCCCTCTAAAGGCTCCCCCATAAGTATCCGAACGGATACAGACCCCACCAAGCAGCAGAGTGTGTTTTTTTTTCTCTTTCTTTATTATGTGTGTTAGTAGTTGGACAGGGGAAATACTTAAAAGGGGGGGTGGGGAATTGGGAGTTAGGGGGTTTAGAAGAGGTCAACTCAGCCAACAGGGTACACTATCGCGTATGCCAGCCTTAAACATATGCCCGGTAAAATGGGGAGGCAACCAGAAGGAAATCGTAACCCGGAGGGGACACATGGGTGCGGCATTACACAATAACGCATGGCTCAGCACACAAACGCACATGCACACCAATACGAGATAGTCACGTGGAATGTGAGGGGAATGGCCACACCGGGCAAGAGAACGCAAGTGCGCGCATGTCTCAAACACCAGAAGGTCCACATAGCTATCCTACAAGAAACACACTCACTGGAAACTGAGTTGTGAGATATTCAGGTGAAATGGGGCGGACAGATAACAGGCACAACATACTCAGCGTTCACCAGGGGGGTACTGACATGGATAGCAAGCGGCGTCCCGTTTGTCAGAACCTCGTACAAACTAGATCCAGGGGGCAGGTATGCAATAGTGGAAGGGCAACTAGACGGGAGACATCTAACGATCATAGGGATTTACGCCCCCAACAACGCACAGGCGAGATTTTTAGAGACACTACTAGTTAGCTCTGCAGCCCCGGCTATATGGGGGGCGACTTTAATTGCTTACCTAATGTAGCGTTGGACAGATCAACCCCCCCCAAGAAAGGAACTACAAGCAGAAGTGCCAAGAATCCACTACAGAAATAGGTGGACGACAGGAGAATTTATGATCTATGGCGCATGCACCACCCCAGACAGAGAAAATACTCATTTTATTCTGTGCCACATAAGGTACACACAAGAATAGATATAATCTAGGGCACTGTCGATATATGCGCACTGACGAGTGGGACAGAATACTTAGCCAAGACACTGTCGGATCACTCCCCGCTCAAAATGACCCTAAAATGGGGGGGATCTTACCCGGCAATCCCTACATGGCGGTTACAACCAGAAGCACTCCAAGATCAGGCATATGCAGAGGGACTGAACGCAGCGCTGAAGCTGTACTGGGAAATTAATTCAGAATCTGCGAATTCAAGGGCGGCAGAATGGGAAGCACACAAGGTGGTAGTCAGAGGGTATTGCATGTCATGCTCCTGGGGGGTTAGGCGCACTCTACACATGGAGATTAGCAACTTAGAGAAGGAGCTGAGAACACTTGAAATAGCGGTGGCAAGGGAAGAGACACCTTACACCGCATTAAAAGAGGCGCGCACAAAATATAAAGAAGCAGACTCTCGCCTCTGCAAGCACGATTATAAATATCATCTGATGCGACAGCAATCAGAGGGAGACAAGTCAGGCAGGCTGCTGGCTTGGCTCCTGAAAGGGTACCGGCAGCAGTCTCCAATAGGGGCCATAAAGCTAGACAATGGCGAGTTGGCCTCCACGCAGACTGATATAAACGGGGCGTTCAGGGAATATTATACAAACCTTTACGCCAAACGAGTGGCTTGTACACCCGCGCAGCTCACAACTTTCCATGCAGGCTCCCAATTAGCACAATTATCGCAGGAAGACATTGAAAAATTGGAGGCCCCACTGAGTGTAGTGGAACTAGAAGCAGCACTAACACAGATGCCCAGAAACAAGGCACCGGGAATAGATGGTCTCCCACTAGAATACTATGCAAAATACTCAAACCATTTGAAGCCTCACTTGCTGAAAGTATACGAGGAGGCCTGGAACCACAAGGTATTGCCCCCCCACGCAAAGAGAAGCCATGATAGTGGTCCCTCCCAAGCAGGGGCGGGACCCCACAGATGTTAAATCATACAGGCCATTATCACTCTTAAACACTGACTGTAAAATTCTGGGCAAAATATTGGCTAACAGGTTGGCACCTGTCATTCACACTTTGATACATGAAGACCAAAATGTCTTCATCCCCAAACGTAATACCTTCCTGAACATCCGTAGACTAATGGGAGTGATGCGAAGTACTCCACCGGGGGCACATGAGGAAATGGTGTTATCATTGGACATCGAAAAGGCATTTGACACGTTGGGTTGGGATTTTCTGTTTGTCACTATGCAGAAAATGGGAATTGGACCCAAATATTTACAATGGGTGCAAACACTGTACTCCAAGCCACAGGCACGCGTCAAAACAGGCAGAGCGGTATCCGACAGCATCCCGATCGCTAGAGGCACTAGACAGGGATGCCCCTTGTCCCCCTTATTATTTGCTATAGCAATGGAACCACTAGCCACTCGCCTGCGGTTGATGGAGGACAGTTGGGGCATACTCAGGAACGGGGCGAAACATATAATATCTCTGTACGCAGATGATGCCTTAATATATCTACGCAGAGGAAGCGAGACAATCCCACCAGTAATTACACTCCTGTCTGAATTCGGAATAATGTCCGGTCTGGTAGTGAACTGGGAAAAATCATGTGTGTTCCCCTTGTCTGCACGGACACTGCCGAACAGGGAAACGGCCTCCACAGGGCACCTAAAATGGTGCTTTGATTCATTTAAATACCTGGGGGTCCAAATATACCACAAACCAGAGGACCTCAGAGACGGAAACTTGGGGAGAGCGCTGGCCTCCATTAAAGGGTCACTACGTTTCTGTTGTAAATTACCGCTGTCACCAATGGGCAGAGTGGCGATAGCAAACATGCTGATATTACCTAGGCTTTTGTTGTTCTTCTCGGCGTTGCCGCTCTTGATCCCTAAGAGCTTCTTTTGCGAACTGAATGGAGCATTGCTGCAACTCATATGGGCGGGAGGCAGAGCGCGCGTCGCACTCGCCACCCTGCAGCGCCCGGTGTCTGAGGGTGGCCTGGGAGCCCCTAATTTTGAGAGCTATTAGGCGGCTGCACAGCTCCAGTGGATAATGAGCTGGATTCACAGACCCACGCTGGCAGAGTCGGCTTGGGCGCTAGCGAAACTGAGTGGCACGCCCATGGTCGCCTGGCTGGCGTCCAGGGCTCCGGGGGGGGGCGGCCGACAAACCACTAATGCTGGTGGCTCATGCATGTTGGAAGAGATATATCCAAAATGGTTGCGGCTCGCTCCCCTACTCGCTTCTCGTGCAGCTGGGTGTACTCCCCGGCGGGGCGAGGGGAGAAAGAAAACGCTCGTTGGTGGTGTGGGCAGAGGCGGGAATAGAGACGATAGGCGACTGCTTTGATGAGGGGAAATTAATGTCTTTTGAAGCGATACTTGACCTCACCTCAGTGAATCATGGGCAATTTATGACATTCCACGCCTTATGCCACTCTATTAAGAAGATGTGGGAGACAGGGAACCAAGAACCTACGACCTCTTCAGCACTGCACCATGTGTTACAATATGACAGCCAGCTGAAGATCGTATCGAACCTATACAAAGCACTGAATAAGCACTCCGCACCCAACTTGGAAAAGGCACTAACTAGGTGGAACGATGTTCTCCCAACCCCGATCTCGCGGGAAGAATGGCTGTACGCTCTGCTCCATACACGGGGGGTCTTGAGAAACCCTAGGTTTCGATATATGCAATTTAACTACATGCACCAAACGTACCTCCCACCAGCCAGGATTAAACGAATGCTCCCCAGCTTGGACCCAGCCTGCCCAAGGTGCCAAGCCCTGCTGGCACATTTCTACCACATGGTATGGGACTGTGCCCAGGTGCGTGTGCATTGAAGGGTAATAGTGGAGAAGGTATCGGAACTGACGGGGTTGGTACTTACAGCAGACCCTAAATCCTGCCTGCTAGGTCTGAGACAGAGAGACAAGAAACATAAGCATCTACATAAGTTTATAGACCTAGCCTATGTAATGTACAAAAGATTGATAGCAATGAACTGGAAGTCGGCCACTGCCCCGGATCTGACAACCTGGCACAGGACGATACTGAGATGGGCCAGTGCAGAGCTGATGGTGCTGCGGAACTTAACAGGGGGCTCCACCGGCAGGCGGGCAGGGAGGTGTGGGAGACTCTGATAGGTAGACTAGAGGCCAAAAGCGACGAGAAACCGCCATGAACTAGAGCACATGATAACTCTAAGACAGTCGACCGCCTGTCGGGGTTGCCCTCATCCATCGCGGGGTCCCGCCGACTTGAATCGCATGACCGACCGACGCTACCGCGGCCGCCTGTGCCGCTCGGAGCGATCCACAGCGTTTGCTCAAAGCGGAGCTAGCATTCCACACTGGCACAAAAGCCAATGCAGCCCAGACACCACACACTCCTTTCGATCCGGACCTCCCCCTACACAGCACATAAACACTAGACCCATAAATGAACACACCCATTCCGGGGGTTATCTGTTTACCATTCACCCATGGCAAAAGCAAATGTTTAGAAACCGCACCTGAACTCCTTATTAAATGAGCGGTAGTGACCTCAGTCAAGTTGTTGTTGTCAAAGTGTTAAACTGTGTACTAATAGTGCAATAGATCTATCACATTTTGATACCGTATTTGCCAAACGCTGGAAATGGATCTAAAGTGAAAATGCAATAAAAATATTTTTTTTTAAAACAAAACAAAAAAAAAACCCTGTTACATGGCTAATTGCACTTTTGCTGATACGTTTGACTGCAAAATTTCTTTTTTCGCTCGCTTATGTGAAACTGTTTTACTTTTTATTTTCAATTTATGAGGCAAGAAAAGTTTGGTTAGGAGTTTACAACACTAATAGCTCTAACTCAAGCAAACACAAGACCCTTTGTTTGAATTCTGGATGGCGAGGATGTGTCAGAAGCTGTGAATTTAGTAACAGAGCATCTTTTATTTTGTGACTGTGGTAATATTATTGCGCTTCAATAGATATTCTGCAAAATTTTGTTAATCTACATAATTGATCATCCTCCTGCAGATTGTTTTGCACAATTATTCCCCCAACCTGCATTGACTTCACAGGATATCAACAATGATGAGAGCCTGTCAATGAGTTTACAATTTGAAAGTCGACCTTATTATTCATATTCACTAGCAGTTTTGTATACACAATCATTATAATGATTCCACAGGTCACTGCTGTTAATGAATTTGTAAAGCGTTTTCGTAGCTCAGATGTCAGGTTAGTTACGTCGTTATGTGCCCTTCAGTGTTGTGTCACATACATATTGGCAAGAGAATGGATCAAAGTCCTTGTCTTGAGTAACTTAATCAGCTCTCAAGATGGAGTGCCCCTGAGATAAGAGGATGACCCTGCAAGTGATACCAAGGTTAGTTGACACTCCAGTCCATGCTAAGTTGCATCCACTTTAGTATTGTAGTTATTACTAGCCTGTAAGGAGCTTCATTGCCCTGAAAACTGATTAGTTAATCCCATTATTATTTATTTAAATAAATACGTCCTTCCCTTGATTGGATGGAAACTAATTACAAATGCATATACTACATTTGTGGCAAAAAAGTGTAATCCTACTCCACGCTCTGGGAATTTGAGGAAACTTTACCCATTTCATTACACTCCCCCACCCTACCATACACCTCTTCTTTTTGGATTTCGTCTTACAAGAGTCATCCGCCTCCAGGGTCACTCTCACTTCATATCGCTACTGCTCTTATTCATTTAAACACGTTGTTCTTACCATTGCTTATCCTCCTGTTTGTTGCCCAAATTACATATTGTCCAATCCTCGCATCACCCAGCCTCAATTAAATTATGTGTGATCCCTTTCCAACCAAGGTATCTACTTGCCTTTTAATCACCTTTTTTTTAAAACCCCTTAGCTGTGTTCAATAAGACAATGTTTACAGCTTTCACTCACTCCCCATCCTCTCAGAGTCACAGCCATTATAGAGACATGGATTGATTTGAAGGGTACCATTGTGCCACTAAATCTCTACTCTGACTGAGCCATTTTCTCTAATACTCCCGGTGCCTTTTGAAGAGGCATGGTGTTGGCAGGGCTGGCCTTTAGCATGTACAAGCTGGTCGTAAGTCCAAGGCACCAACCTCCAGAGGGGCCCTGGGCTCCATTCATCAGTCTCCCTACGACGAATGACCCTAAAAAATGTTAAACGCTTTTTTCTGAAGGATGCTGGTGCCCTCATCTCATTTTTGTTTACTTTTCTTTCTGTATTACTCCTTAGACTTGCTGTTCGCCCACCTTCCTCCTACTGTTCCCAAATGTGCAATACACAGACCATTAAAGATAAGGACTGGGAAGGAGTGCCAAATTTGGTCTCACCCAGCGTACTCACTCAGCAAAGACCAACTCTTGGTGTTGGCATCCTGATAAGCAGGTCTCTCACCATCGCACAAGCTCACCCAGTTAGCTCATTTCCTCTCCACAAATTGTTAACACCAGTGTTTATATTGTAGCAGAATACCACCATTGTGCTTTTTTCTGCTAAGTTTTCGCAAACCTAGATGCCATCCTGACTTCATTGCCATGCACCATTTCCCTTATATACTTGATAATGTGAACAACCATTAATAGTGTATGTTCCTTGGACTCCACTTGTACCTGTTTGCCTTCATATTTCTGATTCTTTTCCCTCCTGAAATTGGTCCCACCCTTTGCAGACCATGCCTTAACACACATAGATATACCCACTTCTGTTGCACCCACCTCTAAGACCCCAATCTTCCTATGAAAGCATTCAAGGAATGCCATAAGAGATCTCCTTGACGAAATTCACAGTCACTTCTGTCCCTCTTGCTTACTTCTTTGTTCATAATTTACTCCATAATAGTTTAAAAAATATTGCTATCCCCTCCGCACCTTTACCATAGCAGCTCATCATCAAAAGCCGGGTCTGGGGGCTGGGTAGGCTAATGCATCCACTTCAGGAGCCAGTGTGGAAGTCACAGTCACAGGTTCCAATCTCAGTGAGTTGGGTCACAATAAACAGCTATTATTTCAGCATCAAGGGACTCAACTGTGAGTATAATCTTTACAAATACATGGTATGTAAACCTTGGGCCGCTCCTAACATCCTCTCGATAAAGAGACAAATTGTCACACTTCTCTGCAAGTAGCAAAAACCCTGTCCCCTTATGTTGTTAGACATTGAGGCATTGAGGGTCTACTTATACGTGCTACATCAGCTCTCACTACAGTTAAATCCTAGTCCAAATTCTCATCTCTTTCCTGAACTCTCATCCCTGCTTCTAATAAGCACTGTAATTTTGTTTTCTTCTTCCTCAGTCTTGGCTGACTCCAGACTGACTCCTATCCACTTTACTGCTTTGCATGGCATTACTTTTGCTCATAACTCAATCTATTGTGGTCCTATGGCAATGTGCTCTTTCTGTCTATATCATCTCTGGGTCCCCATACTAGGGTAGTGTGGACCCCAAAATATTAACCCGTCCCACCAGTCATTGTATTTAAGCTCTCATGGTAGGAACTGTTGCTTTACAGCTGGTAAAAGCTTGTGTTTTGAGGGCCTTGTTTGTAGTATCATTGTTATAGGCCCACTACCCCAGGAAATGTGTAATGCCCTACGCCCTCTAGAGGGTAAATATATTGTTGAAGTGCATTCCTTTGTGCTATTTTCTTTTTGTGTTGTTATGCCCTCTAGGGCCCAACTATATAGTTTCATGTCTATGTTTCTTAAAAATGTTAGTTGCATTGTGGTGCCCTCCAGGGGCTGTTCTAAGCATTACAGTCATATCAACATACTAAAATATTAGTGGCATGGAAACGTGCCCCGTAATGCATTGCAGGGCACTACCTTCACAAAACACTTTTGCTCATAACTCAGCCTGTGGTCATCCTAGGACAATTGGACCATCATTAAAATGCTGTTTCTGTCTACATCATCTCTGGTCATCACACTATGCTAGGAGGGAACCCCAAAACAATAACCCCTCCCACCATTGATTGTGTTTTACACTTTCTCATGGATAGAACTTTTGTTTTACACCTAGGAGAGGTTTTGTTTTAAAAGCCTTGTTTGTCATGTCATTGCAGTAAGCCTGTATATGGTTATACTGCATTACTTTCTCTTGTGTTTCATGTGGTTATACCCTCTAGTTACTAACAATATGGTTACATTGAAATTTTTGTTATGGTGCCCTTCAGGGACTGTTTTGAGCATTACAGTATAATGCCAAAACGTTATTGCAGAATAAGGTTTATATGATAATTGTATATGTTTTAATAATCTCTCCTAATTACAATTATGACCATGATTCAGGGCAACTTAACATCCCTATTACACTATGACTGTTTGAACACCCTTGATATGTTTGGGTGACCCTTCTAGTTTATTTCTCCTCTGCAGATGTATTGTGTCTTTTTGGGGGTAATTGTGTTAGCCAGCAAGCAACTTTGACGGTGGGATGGTGAAAGGGGTATTCTACTGGAATTAGCATGGCAGATTTAAATAAGGATGCTAAATGTCAATGTTTTAATTTTTTGTTGCAGATAGAGGAAGAAGGTAAATGGAAGCACTTTAGTTATATACAGGGCCTCCTATGTACACAATGTTTGTGGGGTACAACCATGACATACAATATTTTTCCCTCTCCCAACAGCTCTTGTTGATTGCTTGTAGCTCTCCTCTTCAGTATAACTGCACATGTTTCTATGAATATTAAACAGTTTTAAGACGACTGCCGTTTAGAGGGGGCATACAATGAGCATCTCCACACAATGTCATTTTGTATACTGCAACATAACCGGACTCAACAAGATTGTTTACCTGACAGGCAAGAAAAAAACTGTAATTTGGACAGTACTCCAGCTTTGGTGTCCCAGGGACCTCTGGTCTTCTTTGTAGTGGTTTTATAAGTGCCTCTCCATCCTCAAGTTACCTTTACTGCAGAGGTCACCATACTCCACTGGGTTCGAATGGGGACCTTTGGGCTCATAGGATAGGGTAGGTCTACCCCATACCTTTCACAAATCACTGCCCATGACTAACAATGAAAAGTGTCACATGTTACACACAGCCTAAATAAATCCAGTCTTGCATGATGTTATAACCACATATTTATTTTATACACCAAGAAACCATATTGGCAAAGCAGCGCTCCGTCATTCCAGCACTTCTAAAATTGTTAAGTGTCCTTGTTGCATTAGAAGTTCTCCTGGCCCATTCAACATGAGTCTACAGTCATGCAGAGCTAATGGGAAAGATATAATGCTAATTTTCGGATGTGGGTGTTAAAAAGACACACCGCAGCCCACAAAAGTACTTGACGTTTATGTCCCTTGTGCATCTTCTTCCCATCTTTAACTTGACCTTACCTATAAATAAATAAACAAATAAATAAATAAGCAATTCGGGTTAGTTGATTTACTTGCCATGCGTTTAGTGTAACAGCTGATGCACTGGGAAATGTTCAGCAGACTATCACCACCCATACTCAAAATATTTTACAAACCCAGTGAATAAGAGAGTGTGAACAATGCAGAGATGTATTTTCTTATACTCTGTCAAAGCGATATCAGGTCTCCCCACTTCCTACTATGCATCTTCATACCTTTAGGATCTGGGCCCCTATATGATGCTATACACATTCTACCTGGATCAGCTCAATCTGGCACTGAAGAAGCTCGAATCAGAAATGACCCCATGTGAGCTGATCTGGCTGAAGTCATGTTTTTCCATGATTTTGGAGGGTGGCACAACCAGCAGTGGAAAGTGCCAGAAATAATGTTGGCCAGGGCAAGGATAATTAGGGAGTATTTAGCTAAGAGAATGTTGTATGATTTAACTTCAACAAAGGATGAGTTTCACCATAGTGTAGATGTGATAGGCTATGATCTAAAGATATAACATTGCTGGATGCTATCTTCACTCAAGACTGCCCAGAGATTTGGCCCAATTCTGAAGAAACGGCTACTGGGACGGTCCTTTGCACAGAGGAATGCCTTCCTGGGGAAGTAGCAGGACTGCATCTTCCAGATGTTATTTACTGCCATTGAAGGACTGAGCTCAGTTGTTTGAGAGAACATGTGAGTAACTGTTGTTGGAAAACACTAGCTCCAGCGATACAAGGATACCTCCCTAGAGTTCCACAGGAGTCACCAGCGGCTCCATGGCAACTTCAAACTGTTCCCTTTTGCTTCCTTGGAGGGTGAGCATATTTCACCACTAAAACCGAATGCTGAGGGAATTTTGGGCCCGATGTATGAAAAAAGCCTTTTGCGAATCGGAAATAGCGATTTTTAAGAAATCGCTATTTCTGATTCGCAAAATGCAATGTATCATATTTGGGATTCTGTAATAGCACTTTCTTAAAAATTGCAAATGCTATTACCGAATTGCAAATTGCGATACCGGCCCCCATTCGCATCTATGGGCCTGTCAGCCCATATTTGCGAATATTTTGCATGTCCCAAATTCCGAAATTCGCTATTTTGGGAAATGCAAAGTCCAGGGTGCTGGGGGCCTAAGGCCCTCTCTGCTGCACCCCAAAACATTTTTTAACAACATGTAAGGTGCACACATGCCAAAAGGGCATGTGTGCTTTACATGTAAATTTGAAAAATGCATTTTAAATGCATTTTTAAAATTTGCACATGATTACCACCAAGTTCAACTTGGTGGTAATAGCGATTGCTTAATGCTCAATTCGCATTAAGGAATTGCTTCATACATGTGCTTTAGAAATCGCAAATAAGGATTCCTTATTTGCGATTTCTTATTTAGAGAGTCGCAATTTGTGACTCTCTAAACAGGGTCGTAATTTTAAGGAATCGCTATTTTAGCGATTCCTTAAAATTGCATTCAGAATGCCTTTGATACATTCTGAAAGGACTTTTTGCATTCACAAATGGACATTCGCACCGTTTAAGAATGCAAAAAGCTTTGATACATCTGGCCCTTTGTGTCTGCCTTCTAGTTGCCCCCGAGATCTTAAGGTTTTACTTTAATCCATCTCCTTGCCTTCATTTTCTTTAGGTTAACTAGAGGTGGTTGTCCTTATTTTAGAACTGTTACAATTTTAATTCTAGCCCTGGTGACTATGGAGATGTCAAAATTTTGTCCCTGTACACTATCCTTGGAGCTAGCAAATTCTTCAGCTTTATTCTAATTCACAACGTGCCTAAATGAGGATACTGCTGTCACTCTTTTGCCCTTTCTTCACAGGTTTTTGACTGTTACTGGTATGTTTTAAAATGCATGCCAGAAAGTCAGATACCATCTATGTGGGCATAAAAGTTCGCTGGCACCTGGTCCAGCTATAACCCCTAACACTGTCCCTTTGATAAATGGATAGGGGGACTTTGGTAGAGTGTGCCCTCTCACAAGGCACTGGACACCAGAGACCACATTTAACAAACAGAAGTTGCTGGATTTTCATGTTGTCTGGAGAGACGGGACGGATTTGTTTGGTAGACGCCATTTCTTGCTGGTAACTAAAAATCAAAAACCTGCAATTAAAAAAATAAAGAAACCGTAATGCTCCTTTGAAGTATAACACTGAGAAATCCTGCCTTGTAAATATGTGCATTTATAGGACTGCCATTTGGTGCTAATGTTTAGCTACACAATACTATTACAAAAAATATTACTTTTGGCGCCAGTAAACCACAGACCCATGAGTAGCCTTTACAAACACCGTCCACTAGATGACATTGGCCATAGGCTAACATGTTAACTGATTTTGAAGTGCTTTGTCCAAAATTGCTATAATATTGTTTGGTGTTGAAACCATGGCTAGAAAGCCGACAGAGACTTTTATTTGTCTGTTTTATGTGCAATTTATATATTATTCTTATACTTAACAAAGTGCCTTTCTTTTATAAAGCAAAGGACTGCAGAGTCGATCAGGTGTTAATTGCTGTCTCAGTGTGCAGTGAATTCTGAATATCTAATATCACATCACCCCTTTGGGTAATACTTGGACAGCTCACGTTTGCACCATTAAGAGAGTCAAAGGCTAAAACCGTAGTACCTGGTCATTATATTTTAGTTCAGCAGTACTGTGGCCAAAGGACACCCGTTGTAACTGATACCAATTGACATGAAGTATGGTGAAAGGATGACAAACCCACATCTGTAAATGATTTGCACCCCAGAACAGTATGCCCATATCAAATAAGTGAAATGTGAGATTTCCTTCTGACCAGCCATGACATATCAGTATGCTCTTTATTCCTCAGTCATCTATCATTCTTTTTTATGCCCCAGTCCTGGAAGCAGTGGCTGTACCACGGATCCCGGGCTCTTTCAGTCATTAATTATATTCTAGCTACATACATGAAAAAATTGAATTTTAGGGAGTTGCATAACACCATCATTGGTCAATGAATTTCTGAAGCTTTGTGACAGGTAGGTCCATAAATACTTTGCTGTCTTTTCATACTCCTACTGCTAATCACCATTCCAACAAGACAGCTTCTAATGTCTGGAGTCTCAAAAAAGCTTTACCCTCATAAATAATTAACTGTATCACATAACATTTGAAGGAATATATGAGAATGTGTATTAGCAATGATGATGATTCATTCACATTAGAAGTACTCTGTGGAAGTGTCAAGGACTGGCTATTGAGAAAGTATGTTTAGTCTCATTGATTGCCCAAGCAAAGAGTGAATTATCCAAGTAATGATGTTGCATCCGCACTTAAGAGTGCACGTGGCTGGCATCTACTGTTCCCTTAAGAGGGTCCCCATTCAGAGTTTAAAACATAAATGGCAAAAATATCCTTCGTAACCTTGTGTCACTTGAATTAATAGCAAGACACCTATATCCCCTAACACCAGGGAAGAGGAATCAGGCAAACAAAGATACCCAGAATTAGATCCAGCAGTAGTTCCAACTGCCTGAAATCAAAATCGGAGACAGAAATAGAAGTAAGGGGCTGAAAAATGCAGTGGAAATTAGGGAAACAATATGCGAAAAGCATGTAGCAGTTGTAAATGTCTCCTTAAGTATGAGTGTTAGACGTGGCATCCTTGGCGTGGTCTCCCTTAACTTTTTGCCTCTGTTTCCCAGGTTGTTTGATGTGTGCTGGACTCTGTTTTTGCTGTTTTTGTAACTCTGGGCACTTTACCACTGCTAGCCAGTGCTAAAGTGCAAGTGCTCCTATATAAAATGTGTATGTAATTGGATTTCCATGATTGGCATATTTGATTTACTGGTGAGTCCCTAGTACAGTGCACTAGAGGTGCCCAGGGCCTGTTAATCAAATGATACTAGTGGGCCTGCAGCACTGGTTGTGCCACCCACATTGGTAGCCCTGTAAACATGGCTCAAACCTGCCACTGCAGTGTCTGTGTGTGCAGTTTTCAACTGCCAATTCGACTTGGCAAGTGTACCCACTTGCCAGGCCTAAACCTTCCCTTTTCTTACATGTAAGACACCCCTAAGGTTGGCCCTAGGTAGCCCCATGGGCAGGGTAGAGTGTATGCTTAAGGTAGGACATATACTAATGTGTCTTATATGTCCTAACAGTGAAAAACTGCTAAATTTGTTTTTCACTGTTGCAAAGCCTATCCCTCTCAGAGGTTAACATGGGGGCTGACTTTAAATATGATTAAAGCGTAGATTCTCTTTGGGAGCAGATAGACATGTGGAGTTTTGGGTCTCTGCGCTCACAATTTAAAAATACATCTTTTAGTAAAGTTGACTTTAAGATTGTGTGTTTGAAAATGCCACTTTTAGAAAGTGAACATTTTCTTGCTTAAACCATTCTGTGACTCTGCTTGTCGGTGGATTCCCTGTCTGGGTCAGATTGACAGTTGAGCTGGTTGCACCTCTCTCTAGACAATGACACAAAGGGAGTTGGGGTGTAGCCTGCTTATCCTGATGAGCCATCTGTGCTAGGAGGGAGAGGAGGAGTGGTCACTCACACCTAAAAGGGCTGTGCCTGCCCTCACACAATGCAGTCTCCAACCCCCTGGTGTGTGTCTACTTCAAAGGCCAAAATGGGTGTAAGTAGAGCACCCAATACCACAGACGTTAGATCACTTTTGGACATCAAGAGTAGCCTGGAGAAGAGCTGCATGCTGAGAAGTGCTGCCCTGCCTGTGACTGTGCTTTGTGGAGCTATCGTGTAGTTGCTGCTTATGCCTGGTGAAAGGGGACAAGGACTGTACTGTGTTGTGTATTCCTGCTTGTGAGGAAATCTCCAAGGGCTTGTCCTGAGCTTTCCTCCTGTTGTTGAAGTCTCAGAGCCATCAAAGACTTCCCCTGCCAGCATCTGGGCTCTCTGCTATGACTCCTGCCCTGCCAAGTGGTGCCTTATCCAGTTCCTGGGGCCTAGACAGGCGAAGCTGGCAGACCAAGAATGAAAATCCACGCACAAGCTGCTGTGCGGGGAAATTTCCAACTCAACCTCCGAGATGCAGCTGAAGAAACGACGCGCTGCTGTCTTTGCGGCTGAAATCGACTTTCTGCCTGCAGCGTGGCTGAAAGATCAACGCACATGGTTGGGGAAATGATGCACCACACCGCTAACGGAGGCTGGTAACATCGCAACCCACACAGCGCGGTTTTGCTGATACCGTGTGGAAGGATTTTCAACGCAAACCTTGCTGGGCACGGAAAAACGATGCAGCGCCTGCTCTGACCCGAGTGCTTGCCCAGATTGACGCATCGCTCTCCTGCTGAGAGGAAAAAAAACACATGCCGACCTGACTGGAGAAGGAGAAACAACGCATGGTCTCGCTTACGGGTGAGAAATCGACACATCGCTAACCTTTTTGGACGCACACTCGCCCGTGCTTGTTATTTTGACACTACCCAGGTACTTTTCAACGCTAACCATGTTTTTACTGTTTACAAAAGGATTTAAGGGGGTCATTATGACCCCCGGCGGTCAGTGTAATAGTGGTGGTAGTACCACCAACATGCAGGCGGTACATACCGCCATATTATGACATTTCCAAACCGCCAATGTACCACACCGACCACCACGGTGGTAACGACCGCCGGGCTGGAGACTACAGTCTCAAGCATGGTTGCAGTCACTAGGCTGCCCATGGTAATATGACCCTGCCCACCGCCATGGTTTCTGTGGCTTTTTTACCACCACGAAAACCAGGGCGGTAGGCACTATCAGTGCCAGCGAATTCCTTCCCTAGCACTGATAGGGGTCTCCCCTGCCCCCCACCCCCTTGCCCACCCTCCCTCTTCTGACCCCCCGAAATACACACACCTACACGCACAGACATACACATGCATACACACATGCATACCTACATTCACTCATGCATGCATACATCCATGCACACACACATCCACACACACTGACATACATAGCAGCACACGCATTCACACATCAAAACATACATGCACACTCACATCCATTCATGCACACACGCATTTCAAAACACCCCACACCCGCATGCATGCACACAGAAACATACACACACACCCCCTACACACACACAACACTCCCCTCACCCCCCTCCCCTGTCGGAATACCCGACTTACCTGCTTGCAGGGGGTCCTCTGTCAGGAGACGGGACGTGGCACTGCTGCCAGCAGCAGCGTCTACCAGCAGAACCCTGGCAGGCTGTATCATGGATCATGATACGGTCGGCGGCGGTCTACTGCCGTGGTGCTGATGCTGGCAGCAGCGCCATCTTACCGCTATCTGCTGCCATGACCGTACCTGCAATTCCACCATCCTACTGGCAGAATTCCGGCTACGGTCATAATATGGCAGTCGGCTGTTAGCCACAGCAATGGTCTTTTGGCGGCTGTCACCGTGGTGGTAGGCGGCATTTACCGCCCTATTCATAATGAGGGCCTAAGGCTCTTTTGCTTTTAAAATTAATAACTTGACTTGTGTATGTTGGATGTTTGTCGTTTTGGTCTTGTTTTGTTTATATAAATATTTCCTCTTTTTCTAAACCTGTGTTGTTTCATTTTGTAATGTTTTCACTGAATTACTGTGTGAGTTGGTACAAATACTTTACACCTAGACTCTGAAGTTAAGCCTGCATGCTCATGCCAAGCTACCAAGGGGGTGAGCGGGGGTTAGCTGAGGGTGATTCTTCTTTACCCTGACTAGAGTGAGGGTCCTTGCTTGTACAGTGGGTAACATGACTGCCAACCAAAGACCCCATTTCTAACAATGAGTCAAACAGCAACTGATATTACAGGAAAAGGTGCTGCCTCATCTTGGATCTGAAATCTCTGATAGAATTTTCTAGTAAAAGCATCTCGGAAATGGCAGTCTATAAAGCTCTGACACACTCCTTTCCTGAAATTCCTGGCATTGGTTTGCTATGCAAATAAGAAGTACAGATTTGACATCCTTTACCCAGTGTTAACCGCCACAGTCCCACTACCCTTCTTTTATGATGCTTCATGCAGCTCAGAGAACACCCTTTGAGGTGATAGCGAGTGAAGAAATTCCAGTGAGATCTAGGTAGTGAGGATATCATGTGCTAAGTGCAATATTCTGTAACATCCCTGAGTTGAGAGAAGAGTGCAATAACAGGACGTATCTTATTGTTCATTAATATTGACACATAAATCAATATTGATTTTTGGTTATGATAATTTTAATAATCACATTTGCACTTTTTGGAACCGTTACACTTTTTTTTTATATATAACATTATTAAAGATGTTAAGGACTAAGAGAATTTTTACACCAATTTGTTTTTTTTTTATTTGACTTTTCATGTTTTTCTCTTTCTGCATATATGTATTCAACTGAATCACCCAAATGGTCTTAATGATTACTATAACTTGGTTGGAAAATAAACAGTCTTTGTGTGCTCCACTATATTTTGTCTTTGTTACCAACAAATGAACTACCCTGACACCTCAACTTACCTTAAGCCCTAAATCCACCCACTGCTAAAATCTACCCCCAAACCCTGCCCCAACCACACTTAACTCACCGCGTCCTTCCCCAATCTTTCCTCCTTTTCTCCCTCCCTTCCTTATGCCTTCCCCCTTCCTCCAAAAAATAAACTAACCCACCCCCACCCTCACCCTAAGCAATTAAAAAAAAATACCCCACCTCCAAAAAATAAACTACCTAGTACCCCCACCCACCAAAAGCCCTAAAAATTAAACTTCCCCAAACCACTCCACCCCGCCCCTAAAAAAAAACAGTTTCACCCCCCACCCACCCTAAACCCTTAATGTACCCTCTACCCCTCAAAACTACCCCCTACCTTGCCCCAGCCCTACTTACCTCACTGCATCCTCTCCCAAGTTCTTTGCTCTTTTCTCTGCCTTAACCAAGCATATGAATAGTTTGGCACATGCGTGGTTAAGACAGAGAAAAAAGCATGCATTGTTCTGGCAAGCGTTGTTATGCTTATGTAGGAAACATCTTAGTTGGTGGCAATGCATTGTTTAAGACGTTTCCACCTACGTTGCAGGTTGAAATGCATCAAATGTTTATCATTTTTTCTGAATGTAAAGAGCAAACTGTTCACTTTTTAACAAATGATGTCTCATTCCTGATTTGTCCTGATCCAAAATATATAATCGATACAAATGCAAAGCCTTCATCGATCGCTAGTTATCAGTCTTGTAGAATAGATTTAATTAGGTTTGCATAGTCAGGCCTAATTATTGGAGAACCCTGGTTTATATTGATGGTTGAATCATCAGAACTCAAATTACTGATTGACTGTCACATATGTGAGTGATATGAGACTTGGCTTACCCTTACGACCTTTTCTATATGATACCATAATCGCATGTAGTAAAGCTGATGGTAAACTGGCTTGCTCATAACTTTACAAATATCTAAAGAGCAGTCCTTGAATGATATTTAGATTTATACTTTTCCAACAGCAGATATACTGTTCTCTGTCCCACCAGCTGTTAACTATGTTCATTAGTACTCTATTGTTATACAGCCAAACTTGCAAAATGAAGCATTCCGAAACATTATTTCTCTACAGAAAGTTGGCTAAATATAGCTGCCACTATCATCCAGACTCTCAGAAATGACTGCCAAGAAATCCAAGCAAAATACCTTGAGAGACCTTGAGAAATGCATGAAACACTTATCACTGACAAACATAACTGCAGCCATAACATCTCCCAGGGCGATGAGGTCCCCAGGGGTGTAATGAGCCCAGGGAGGGGGGCAGCAGCCCCCCCCCCCTTGAATTGTGGTAGGCCCCAGGGATGGGGTGCTAAGGGCCGCAATCAGCCCAGGGTGGGGGGCAACATGGACTCCCCACTGAATTGGCCACACCCCATCCACCTTAGTTTTAAGCAAAGGTCTTCCCTTCATTTGCCAGGATAATTGACAGCTTACCAATGTGCCCCCCAGTGCATTTCCTGCCAGTTTTGGTGGCATATTGTTGATACCCAGGAATATGAGAACATACCCACCAAACAAAGACACCCTTACATCATATAGCTAAGAGGAAGTACCCTGGTTTGGTGGAGATTTACCTCTTTGTAATCTTGTTGGCTTCTTTGTAGGACGATTCATGTTATCACAGAACTCTGGAGAAAGACACATGAGGAATAATCACATTGCCAAATGCACATGAAGTCACAGGATACATTTCCTTGTGGTCCATTACCCAGCTGTAGTGTATAAAATACACTGGACATTTACCCAATGAAGTAGCACTTACTAACTAACCAATAGAAAGTACTTCAGTTGGGCAGACATTTTGTGGAAAACTGGAGTCTTGTTGGATAACTGGATAGGTGCAGTTCCTTTGTGTCTAAGTCCCTCATGCAGTTACTGACACACCCACACAGACACTCACACACCCACACAGACACTCACACACCCACTCTGACACTCACTCAGAGGGTCTGGCACCTACTCACAGACCCGCTGAGAGACTCATGTACTCACACACAGACCCACTCAGACACTCACATACCCACTCATAGACTCACTTAGATATTCATTCACCCACTCACAGACCCACTCCAACATTCACATACTAACTCAAAGACCCTCTCAGACATTCATGCACCCACTCACATACACACTCAAGCTCACCCACCCAGTCACAGACCCACACATGCATTCACAGACCTACTCAGAAACTCACACATTCACTCACAGAAGCAATCAGAGACCCATGTACCCGCTAACAGGCCTACTCAGACACTCACACACCCACTCACAAACCCTCTTAGACACTCACACACCCACTCATAAACACACTCTGAGACTCATGCACCCACTCAAACGCTCTCACACCCACTCACAGACCTACTGAGGCACTTATGCACTCACACATTCATTGTCAAAGGACAGTGGTTACAATTAAGAAATAAAATTTAAAAAACATTAGAAATTCACTTAACAAACTAAACATTACTGGGATGTTATAGTTAGGTAACAATGTTGAAAAAAAACTTAAAACTTCACTGAAAAAACAAAGGTTACAGAGATGTTATAGTTAAGAAATAGAATTAAAAACACCTTCGAAATTCACTGAAAAAAACAAAGTTTGCAGGGATGTTACAGTTAGGTTCATATTTCACTCGTACATCAGTGATGTCTTGGACCATGTCATGATGTAATAATTAAAGTCATAAGCAGTGCATTGCTCTGACGTAATTTGTAGTTAGCTCAGGTAACTATAACTGCTGAATTTCATTGGTTTTGTATGAGTGAAAGTGAAATGAGACACTAAATTTAACATTCCTGTAACCTTTGTTTTTTTAGTGAAAACGCAGACACACACACATACACACCCACACAAACACACATATACATATATATGTTTGGTGTTTCCACGCTATAATTTTATTCCACCCATGAGAAAATGCTTCTTTGTTCAAGGTAACCCCATTTCATTTGCTAAATCCTATTGCTGGTTTTTAGATTCTGCACAGTAGGGTGCCTCGTACAGTGCTCAATGTATGTGCTCTGATATTTGAAATGTAAAAATTGGCTAATCTCTAGTTAGTAATAAAGGTGATCACACACTACATGTGATAATAATTGATTTGTCTTCACCTTATGTACACCAGCACCTGGCAGGTCCTGACAGTTACACAGCCAGCATTCTGGAACCATACTTAATTCCAGAACACAATACAGCATAATCATGAGAACACATATTCAAGACATAACATATCCCTCTGTCTACAAATAAAACAAAAACAAAACAAACGTACATATTCAATAACACGGAAAGAATTAACATAATTCAATGATAGCAAAGTATAAATCAATCACTAATATGTGACTATTTGCAGAAGATATCTAGAAAGCAATATAAAATATGTTTTATTCTCATATTCCCACACTACCAATGCCTACCTAGGCACCATCAGCTGCAGCTGTACTTCTTCCACCTCCTCCAAAATGTGCACATTCCAAATCATTTTCTCTTGTAATTTCTCTGTTTTTTTTCTATTTTTTCCCATCCTCCAACCAAAAATTGTTCCCTTTAACTCAGTTCACTTTCTGGATACATGACCACCTAGAAAGCTGTCCTTCAGCTCTAGTGCTCACCCAATCTTTCTTCAACACAATGGGGACTTTTCTTTAAACTGTCATTATGTCTTCTGACATACTTGTTCTGGCTCACTTACTTTCTAAGTTTGTTATCATCAACACAAGGAAGATGAGCCCTATCTATCCAAGCAGACGTAACCTTGGTACACACAACTCTTCCTCTCAACAGGTGGAGCAGTGTTTAATTGGTAACAGAATGTGGAGTGTTGTGATAGCTCCACAGCATGTTCCTGATTTCATTCTTACAGTCCAATCCAGGCTCCTCTACCAGATGCACACATTCCTACAGTACCTGATTGAAATGGTCCACAAGACCATTTTCTCGGGGATGATATACTGCTGTTCTGTGATGATTAATTCCATGGCTGTGTAAGAATTCTTGAAATTCCTTTGCACAAACTGTGGGCCATTGTCTGACATTAGCTGTTCTGGTCATCCTTCTCTCCTAAACAAGTCATTATAGAATTTCATCATTTCATAAGCTCATATCTCCTTGGTGAAAGCTGCTTTCTGCCATTTAGAGTAATGGTCTGCCAGCACCACTGCATACTTACCCTCTCAGCCTCAACAATGGAATGGACAGCATATATATATCCCAACCTATGTCACACCCTAGAATGAAACCCTGTGGCTTTGATGGGAGTCTCAACTGTAGTTTGGCACTTGTCACTACAAGCAAACACAAAACCTCCCTATCCGTTTCTGGCCACCAAAAGTCCATTTCTGACCTCCTCTTAATGGCAGACATGCCACCATACCCTTCATGCATCAATTCTATCAATCCTGGGCGCAACACACTTGGAACCATCACCTTTCCACATCCTCTGATCACATATTCCGCTACCAACAATTCATTCCAAACCTTCATGTAGTGACCTAATTCTTGACACTCAACATTGTTAATACACTTTGCCTGAAACAGATTGTAAATAAGTATTTGGAGAATTTTGTCTGTTGACACTGCTTGCTTCCATTCCTGCCCTTAAATGGCACCTCTGCACAACTCTTCTACACTAGCCACTCCCCAATCTGCAGCCTCTAGTTCATGCTCACCCTGAGTAGGCAAACACAACAAACAATCTGTGTTCATATTCTTTATTCTGGAAACATATGTGTTAGAAATTGGGTTTTTGGTTGGCAGTCAGGTTACCCTCTGTCCAAGCAAGAACCCTCACTCTAGTCAGGGAAAGTCACACACAATCCAAAATTATCCTGTTCCCACCCTCTGGTAGCTTGGCACGAGCAGTCAGGCTTAACTTAGAAGGCAATGTGTAAAGTATTTGTGCAATAAATCATACAATAACACAATATAGCACCACAAAAATACACCACACAGTGTTTAGAAAAATATATACAATTTATCTGGATATTTGCAGGTCAAAACGAATAAAGATGCAATATGAAATTGTAGAGATATCACTGAAAAGTGATACATAGGCCCTCATTCCAACCCGCTGTCCACGGAAGCCCCGCCAACAGGCTGGCGGTGCTTCATGTGGTATTCCGACCGCGGCTGTAAAGCTGCGGTCGCCCAGCCGGGTCCGGCGGTTTACTGCCGGATTAGCCCCGGCTGGGAGAATCCTCCATGGCGGCGCTGCAAGAAGACAGTGAAAATCGCGACGGGTGCAACTGCACCTGTTGCACCCCTGCAACACAGCCGGCTCCATTCGGCGTTGCAGGGCCTTTCCCGCTGGGCCGGCGGGTGCTCCCTTGGCGGGCGCCCGCCGGCCCAGCGGGAAAGTCTGAATGGCCCCACGGTCTTTTGACCGCAGAGCGGTCATTTGGCGGCGTACCGCCCGCCAAACTTAGAATAACCCCCAAAGTGTCTTAAGTCTTTAAAAATCAAACAAAGTCTCTTTCAAGCACAAAGTACCTGGTTTAAAGTGGAAAAATGGTGTGTGCGTCGATTTCTCCCCTGCACACACGGACTTGCGTCGTTATTTTTCACGCGGGGAAGTCGGGCGTCATTTTCCGACAGTCTCTTTCTGTGGTTCGCGGGATTACCAGATGTCCCGGGGTCTGTTCGTGGAATCCTAGGCTTGTTTTCCGGCTGCGCGTCATTCCGGTGGGCTGTGCGTGGAATCTTCTCCCTCATGGCAGGCGTCGCGTTGATTTCCTTTCTGGAGTCGGTCGGCGTTTGTCCAGACAAGGCCGTGCGTCAAAGTTCCGGTCGCACCGCAGGTGTCGCGTCGAGCGGCGTCTTTCCGGATCGGCGTGCAGTGAATTTTTCACCGCAGAGCAAGCTGTGCATCGAATTTTTCAGCGCACAAGGCGTCCAAATGAAAAAGAGAAGTCTTTTTGGTCCTGAGACTTCAGGGAACAGGAGGCAAGCTCTATCCAAGCCCTTGGAGAGCACTTCAGCAGCAAGGCAAGAGTTCAGCAAGGCAGCAGGGCAACAGCAAGGCAGCAGTCCTTTTTAGAAAGCAGTCAGATGAGTCCTTTAGGCAGCCAGCCAGTTCTTCTTGGCAGGATGCAGGATGCAGGATGCAGGTTCTGGTTTAGGTTTCTTTTCCAGCAAGTGTCTGATGAGGTAGGGCAGAGGTCCTGTTTTATTCCCAAATGTGCCTTTGAAGTGGGGGAGACTTCAAAGAGTGGCTAAGAAGTGCACCAGGTCCCCTTTCAGTTCAATCCTGTCTGCCAGGGTCCCAGTAGGGGGTGTGGCAGTCCTTTGTATGAGAGCAGGCCCTCCACCCTCCCAGCCCAGGAAGACCCATTCAAAATGCAGATGTATGCAAGGGAGGCTGAGTATCCTGTGTTTGGGGTGTGTCTGAGTGAATGCACAAGGAGCTGTCAACTAAGCCCAGCCAGACGTGGATTGTAAGGCACAGAAAGATTTAAGTGCAAAGAAATGCTCACTTTCTAAAAGTGTCATTTCTAGAATAGTAATATTGAATCCAACTTCACCAGTCAGCAAGATTTGGTATTACCATTCTGGCCATACTAAATATGACCTTCCTACTCCTTTCAGATCAGCAGCTACCACTTCAATACTATATGAGGGCAGCCCCAATGTTAGCCTATGAAGGGAGCAGGCCTCACAGTAGTGCAAAAATGAATTTAGGAGTTTTACACTACCAGGACATGTAAACTACACAGGTACATGTCCTGCCTTTCACCCACACAGCACCCTGCTCTAGGGGTTACCTAGGGCACACATTAGAGGTGACTTATATGTGGAGAAAGGGGAGGTTTAGGCTTGGCAAGTACTTTCAAATGCCAAGCCGAGGTGACAGTAAAACTGCACACACAGGCCTTGCAATGGCAGGCCTGAGACAAGGTAAAGGGGCTACTTAAGTGGGTGGCACAACCAGTGTTGCAGGCCCACTAGTAGCATTTAATCTACAGGCCCTAGGCACATATAGTGCACATTACTAGGGACTTATAAGTAAATTAAATAGTCCAATCAGGTATGATCCAAGGTTGGCATGTTTAAAGGGAGAGAGCATATGCACTTTAGCACTGGTTAGCAGTGATAAAGTGCGCAGAGTCTAAAAGCCAGCAAAAATAGTGTCCAAAAAGTGGAGGGTGGCAGGCAAAAATTTAGGGGTGACCACCCTAAGGCTTTCAGGTCTAACAATATGTAATCTTTAAATTATACTCTTTCAAGCGTAATAGTCACTTGGCTATCCTGGGAGTTGCCTATGCTGCACCAGTATTGGGGAATAGCTCTACCAATGGTTTGTGGTCTGTCTGCAACTCAAACTCAACTGCCGAGCTATAGGTTTTAAAATGCTGCATTCCCCACCAGCAAGCCAAAGCCTCCTTTTTTATGATGGTGTATGTACCTTGACCGTCCTTTAAAGTGTGTGATTCAAATGGCAAGAACTTTTCCTGGTTTCCTTTTTGTTGCAATAATACTGCTCCAAGGTCATATGCACTGGCATCTGCCAACACATTAGTCTTGTCTTGAAGGTCAAAGGGTTTCAGTACCACAGCATTGACAGTGGCATTCTTGATCTCATAAAATGTCAATTGGGACTCCCTGGTCCATTGATAACGCAATCCCTTCCTTATAATCAAGTGCAACACATGTACTCTATATGAAAACTGTTCCACAAACTTTGAGTAATATTCAGCCAAGCACAAAACAGAGTGAAGCTGTTCTTTGTCCTTTGGTGAGGGCATTTTTTCAATAGCTCCACCATTTTGATCTTAGGCTGGATAACATCACACAAGAGTGTGTGTCCCAAATACTCCACCTCCCATACACAAACCTTGCATTTCTCCTTGCTCACTGTCAATCTTGCTTTTTCATGTTTCTGCAGAAGCCTATCTTATATAACAGCATGCCTCAATTTTTCAGGACCCCATATAAAATGTTATCCTGTAAGTATAACACATTAGACATACTCTTTAGATTACTCTGCACAACCTGCTGGTACACCACTGATGCGGACGCCAACCCAAAAGGCATGCGCAAAAACTGGAAAGGTCTCCTCAGATGTGATGGATAATGTCAGATGTTTTGAGTCAGGTTGCAATCGTACTTGACTGTTTGTGCTAGACAAGTCTAAGGATGAGAAATGCTTGGCATTTCTAATGTTCATTAGCATTTCATTAATGTACGGAAGGGGGTGGTGGTCAACCAATATACACTGATTCATGTCTGTAAGGTAATGTTTTTTGATCTCATTTATTTATAAAGTGCAACGGTTATTACAACCAGAGTGTCCCCGCACTGAGATTCCACACTTCAGCAGTAACCTACACTACGGTGCCTAAAAGAAAGAAAGTTTTAAGATTGTCTAAAAAAAAAACAGGTTTTTCATTTCTTCTGGAAAATAATTTTGGACCGTTCCTTCCTCAGATCCACAGGAAGAGAGTGACACAGTTTTGTTGTAAAGACACAGAAGGATCAACCTCCAATATGTGCTCTAGTTGTCCTAGGAACTAGAGCCAAAGCAGCACCAGGAGTCCTCAGACAATGACTAGAATAGTAAGGTTTGATCAGAGGATGTAAGTAGTGAAGACCCCTCGAGTTCATAATTCTGTGGCAGAAAAATAGTGCTTTAAAAAATTATTTCCCCTGTTGGTAGCCAATATTGTTGTCCAAGGGCAGTACCTGTAGAGAAGAATCTAGGGATACTGAGGAGCGTTCTAGCTGCAGCATTCTGAACATGTCGAAGAGTTCTCATTATACCTTGGGTAACCCACAGGTAGAGCACATTGCAGTAGTCTAGGTCTGCACACATTCTCAACTTCCCATTCAATTTAGTCACCAACACCACTAGGTTAAGCCACTCAGACAAATCTATAGGTTTGATAACTCTTGCAGCACACAACCAATCTGTTAGACTTTTCATCCTTGGCGTGGTCTCCCTTAGCTTTTTGCCTCTGTTCCCCAGGTTGTTGATGTGCTGGACTCTGATTTTACTGTTTTTGTTACTCTGGGCACTTTACCATTGCTAACCAGTGCTAAAGTGCAAGTGCTCCTGTTTAAAATGTGTACGTAATTGGTTCTCCATGATTGGCATATTTGTTTTACTGTTAAGTCCCTAGTAAAGTGCACTAGCGGTGCCCAGGGCCTGTAAATCAAATGCTACTAGTGGGCCTGCAGCACTGGCTGTGCCACCCACACAAGTAACCCTGTAATCATGTCTCAGACCTGCCACTGCAGTGTCTGTGTGTGTGTATGTTTACACTGTCAATTCGACTTGGCAAGTGTACCCACTTGCCAGGCCTAAACCTTCCCTTTTCTTACATGTAAGGCACCCCTAAGGTAGGCCCTAGGTAGCCCCAAGGGCAGGGTGCGGTGTATGGATAAGGTAGGACATATAGTACTGTGGTTTATATGTCCTGACAGTGAAATACTGCCAACTTCGTTTTTCACTGTTGCAAGGCCTGTCTCTCTCATAGGATAATATGGGGGCTACCTTTAAATATGATTAAAGCGTAGATTCCCCTAGAGTGTAGATGGACATGTGGAGTTTGGTGTCCCTGAACTCACAATTTAAAAATATATCTTTTAGTAAAGTTGATTTTGAGATTGTGCGTTTGAAAATGCCACTTTTAGAAAGTGAGCATTTTCTTGCTTACACCATTCTGTGACTCTGCCTTGTTTGTGGATTCCCTGTCTGGGTCAGTTTGACAGTTGGGTTGTTTTCCATCTCACACTAGACAGTGACACAAAGGGAGCTGGGGTGTAACCTGCATTTCCTGATTAGCCATCTCTGCTAGGAAGGAGGGGTGGAGTGGTCACTCTCCTCTGAAAGGACTGTGCCTGCCTCTGACAATGCAGACTCCAACCCCCTGGTGTGTGTCTGAGGCCTTGCCTGGGCAAGGCAGGATGTTACAAGTAGGTGTGAGTCGCCTTTGAACAAAGGTGACTTCAAAGACTAAAATGGGTACAAGAAGGGCACCCAAATCTACAGACTTTAGAAACACTTCTGGAACCAAGAGGAACCTCTGCCTGGAGAAGAGCTGATAGCTGAGGAAGAAGTACTGCCCTGCCTGTGACTGTGCTTTCTGGAGCTTTCCTGCAGTGCTTCTTCTGCCAGAGTAAGAGGGCAAAGACTGGACTTTGTGTGCCTTCCATCTTGTGAAGAAATCTCCAAGGGCTTGATTTAGAGCTTGCCTCCTGTTGTTTGAAGTCTCAGGGACAGCAAAGACTTCTCTCTGCCAGCACCTGGAGTCTCTGGAGAGACTCCTGCTCTGACAAGTGGTGCCCTATCCAGTCCCTGGGCCCTTGAAAGGAAAGCTGTTGGAAATCCAAGGAAACCGACTTCGGACGAATCCGGACCGACGCCGCTGCTGAATCCGGTAACGCCGCCCGCACCCGACGCCGTGACCCTCGCTGGAATGTGACGCTCTTCGCAGGCCCGACGCCGCTGCAGCCCCACTGAAGTCCGCGACTCTGTAGAAGTCACCGCACCACGTTGTGACCGACGCCGCTCGAAGTGCGTAGATTCAACGTTTCGCACAGACGCCGCGATCCCCGACTTCGCGCATCGGCTGTTTTTCACTCTTCACCAAAGGTACTGTACTTGGGGGTCTACACGACTCCGTGTCCGGCGCCGCTGGTGTCGGCTTGTTGGGAACGACTCCGTCACGACGCCGTGTTAACATCTCATCGA
The DNA here is from genome assembly GCF_031143425.1 of Pleurodeles waltl. NCBI lineage: Eukaryota > Metazoa > Chordata > Amphibia > Caudata > Salamandridae > Pleurodeles > Pleurodeles waltl. The sequence continues at coordinate 461,215,134 of NC_090440.1, read as the reverse complement.
AGCATTTTTGTTTCTAAGCGCTATTTTTTTGTTTAATCTTTAAAAATTCATAACTTGACATGTGGATGTCGGATTTTTGTCGTTTTGGTCTTGTTTTGTTTAGATAAATATTTCCTGTTTTTCTAAACTGGTGTTGTGTCATTTTGTAGTGTTTTCATTAAGTTACTGTGTGTGTTGGTACAAATACTTTACACCTAGCACTCTGAAGTTAAGCCTACTGCTCTGCCAAGCTACCAAGGGGTAACCTGACTGTCAACCAAAGACCCCATTTCTAACACAATCTAATTCTTCTTTCAACTGAATTCACAATGTCAATGGCACATTCTGCATTTCATGTATCTAGGGTAGACACCGCCTTTTCAGGATTATCCATGTTCACATTTCTCCAAACACCACAAATTGTTGCTCCAGAATTAATTCACTGCTAGTACTGTCACTATTTTCGGTGAGAAGCACTTGGTCACGGTGACTGGGGTTTAAAATCAGACCAGGGTTTTTTTGTCCTGCCAACCTAGCAGTGCTTTTCCTTTCTCAACAACACAATTTTGCAGAAGTGGTCTGTCCCTTGTATTCCAACGTAGCACTGAAATATCTTAACAAAGGTATTTTAACACCACAATACCCTTCTGGTTCCACACCTGCTGGACGTAAACCAGAACCAAACATTCCTCTCCACATGGTTTGGTCAAATAACGTATAAGAGAGTATGCATTGACCCGCATATACTTTTCTTTACCATTGGCTTTCACCTCACAACTCAATGACACGTTCCTACTGGCTACTGTCATTTACAACCAATATCTCCAGTTCTCCTTCATCTGATGAGTTTTCATTCACACCATAACTGAATGCCGCATGTTACACCACATTAACATTCTTACTACCATCACATATCTTTAACTTGAGCATTCTGGAAAAGTGACTAAACCGTTTGCACTTGAAACACAGCTTTGGTGGCAGGACAAGAATCAGACTCCACCAAGTGTCTCATACTTCCACAACGATAGTAAGTGCACTTGACATATTTTCTTAATGCAAGCTTGATGCTTTTGAAGGTTTTTGCACCCTATGAACATTGTCAACACCAAATTTTTCTTTTCCTTGCCCTTCCTTCAGCTCCCTTTCATATCTCAATATGTTCTCCATTCATTGCACTATTGTGATCATTCAAGTCAGGCTTCTTATAGAGCGTGGCTAATCACCGATTTGGGTCTCAAGGCGTTGGGTGGGAGGGGTACTTCAGCTCAGTCTAGGCGTTGGATGGCCAGTTCAGTCGAAGAGCCAGGTCTTCAGGACCTTCCTAAATTGAGGCAGAGAGTGAGATTGCCTGAGATGAAGTGGAAGAGAGTTCCAGGTCTTAGAGGCGAGGTAGGAATAGGATTTTTCTCTGGCTGTGGTCTTGTGGACCTATGGGATGGTGGCCAGGGCCGGATGAGCAGAATGGAGTTGTCTGTTGGGCATGTGGAAGGTGAGGCAGTGGTTGGGGTATGCAGGCCCTATGTTGTGGAGGGCCTTGTAGGCATGCGTGAGGAGCTTGAAAGTGATTCTTTTGCTGATCGGGAGCCAGTGAAGGTCTCTCAGGTACCCGGAGATGTGGCTGGGGTGAGGGAGAGTCTTATCAGGTCAAGGATTTTTTTAATCCTATGAGTTTTTCCTGACTCTTTGTGTAATTCCTCCTGTTTATAAACCGGTCTCTTATAATCTCATCATGTAAATCTTTGAATGTTCCAGCTAGTGTCCTCAAAACTGGATTATTTTGCTCCACACTCTCACTTGGCTGTTGAGTCTGAGAGAAATATTTCTGCTTTTCCACTATGATGCTTATTTTTTTCTGTAGTTTTCCTCTAAAGCCCTCACAGCATTGCCATACTTATCTTCAAGAACTTCATCTGATCCAGATGCTTTGTCAACTGCACTATTCTGCCTTCTACCCCAAGGCTGTGTTTCAAAATGGTCAATTTCTGCTTGCGACAAAATAGGACAAAATACATCATCCCGACTGCCTCCAAGTAAGTCTCAAATGACTCTCTCCAGTTTTCCCAAAGCATTACAGGGTGCCAAGGACTTTGTAAACATTTTGGAGGAGGCATGATTGACTGCATTTCCATACTAGAAATTTGCTGCTGTTCCTACGATATGTTCCTTATTACTTACACTTAGGGTGCATTCACCCACTTAAGGACTAAGGTAATGGTAGTCATCAATGTTGAGGTCAACAACAACCAGATTCACATAAATTAAAATAAAGAAAGTAGTCACTACTGTCACCCATTTGTCTGACAGGTAAATAAAACAATAAAAGCAGTCACTGCTGTCACTCTGATGGAATTATTTTCAAAATCTAAAGAAAATAAAGAAAATAGTCACCATTGCCACTTCTGCGGGGACTGCCTTCTTTATATCCCTTGCTTCTCCTCCTTATACCAACTGAGTATATTTCTTTATACAAATGTCATCTCTCTCTCTATGTTTAACCAAAGAAATAGCAGCCTAAGTCCTTCCACTGTATTCATCCAGAAAAAACTGAGGATGGACAGGCCATTAATTAGCCCTTCCTGGTTGTTCTAGAGGAACCTCAGATGAGACACCTCATCAGACACACCATTTGTAAGTTAATGTTATTATTATTTTCTTCAACTTCTTTAACAAAAACAGTGTGCTAAATTGTGCCTTTGTGCTTCCGGCAAATTTCTATATGTGCGTACCGCACCACAGTGCTGCCAGCTTATAATTCAAAGGCCTTGCGTGCTCGCTCCTGCGAGGCCCACTCTGATAGTGCCAGCCATCGCCCCCTTAGTGGGTTGCACAGCTCATGCCAACCTTTCTGACACTGCCTCGAGCAGGTGCCACACAAGTGTATTTGCGTGCAAGAGGCTCATTCTAGGTTCACACTAACTAAAACGGCTTCCCTAGTAAGGTAAATGTTTCCCTCTTCACCAACACCAATACATTTGCCTATCTGACTTCAGACATGACAGCCCCCTGTACAAGGTACTGCAGCTTCCATTTCAGCTCCCGATTACAAACTCCATTGCTGCGCTTCCCGTCACTGGATGTGAAGCAACAATCACTTTGCTTTGAAGTAATTTTTCAGGGGCTGGCACCTCAGGAGCAGGACATCATGACAATCCCATCTTTGTCGCCAGTATTAAAGGTGATCACAAGCTATATGTGATGAAAGTAGATTTATTGGTCTTAACGCTATATGTACAACGGCCCCTGGCAGATCTTGATAGTTATGTTGCCACCATTCTGGAACCCTACTTAATTCCAGAACATAATACAGGGAAATCATTTAAACACATATGCAAGACATAACAATTAGAATATTTAACTCTCCTGCTACAGTCTAAACCTGCAGGCCAATGAGTTAAAAAAAACTTTTCACAGGAGAAAAACCTCCCTTTTAAGTACTAAAAAGTCGCCCGTAAGTAAACTTGTAGCCCAGAAGGTATGACAACAAAACGATCACCAACACCCACACAACCACACTCACATAGTCCGACCATTTGCGCATCAAGACAATATGGCAAAATATCCAAAGAAAACTAGAGCAAGACTCTCCGGGAACACTCATCCAACCACACTGGGAACCTCGATGTCGACATCAAGCTCTTAAAAAAATGGCTTATCGACTCTGCCAACCATGGACATGTAGAACTTTAATGTTGCCATGTTCCTTTAGTGAGAAGCCCCCAAAAGCTATTTTCGCTGTGGATGGCTCTGGCTGTACTTTGGGGTCAAGTAAAGGGCAAATTAATATATTCATTTTGCTATCTCAGATTTGGAGGAAGTTACAGAAAAAATAAAACACTTTTGATATGCATTAAACATATAATTCAATGTTGAATTTGGATTAGCAATACATAGTTAGTTAAAATAACTTTACTCTTGTAGGCTAATTTGAATTAGCCGCCAGCTGTCCCTCCCAGAAAAAAATAGCTAGGATGTTTTGGGACTTTAACTTACTTCAAAGAGACAAGGATGAGGCCTGACCTTTCATAGTTAAATGTAAGGAAACCTGAGAAAGGGAAGGCCTTTGTTCTTTAGGACCTCTCTAGCCATTTCAGTGAGAGGAGGAGCTCACCATAGAACCAGCATGTTTTGGCGGTGAAGGAGAGATCTGGTCATTATTTTAAACACATACCTGGCAGGCCCGCAGGGACAGACAGACTGTGCTATCTTATATTTCCCTTAATATGGAGCAATGTAGGCTAGCTCATAGAAAGACAAACATGATATACTGCAAAATTGGGAAGGATTACCCCTGAGGTCTTTTACTTCCCTGGCTTGAGAGTGTCCAAGAAAGTACCCCCTTCCACTGGCTAGTGAAATCTACAGAACTGGCACTTCACCCACAGGTCATCAGAACACTTTATGGGCCTGAGAAAGAACAGACGATAGCTGGATCAGCTGTCTGAAGTTGCAAGACGTGCCCTAATTCTACCTACGATAAAGAATTGGACTCCAAAGGTCAATTGGCTGGCCTCCTGTGTGGCTACAAGGACATATTAAGCTGCAAGATGCCTTTTTCAGAACTGCCCAGCTGATCAGTAGCAAGTGGAAATGCAGTGGACCCTTCTGCTTGGTGTGTTGAACTGAGTCCTGATCTCTAAATCCTGATCCTCTGGTCCTGCGAACAATAGAAGTGACAAAGAAGAGCTGCTCCAGAAATGTTGAACTTAAATAATGTTTCATCTTCCAAGACATCCAAGACATCAGTGGGAACTCACAGCAAATTTTGATGGGACTTCATTGGATCCAGCTTCAGGCTTACCTCGCTGAAGGATTTTGCACCCCAAAAAACAGACTGCATGTCTGAAACAATTTTGAGTAAACTCAGAGTGTACTTTGCTACTAATAAAACAGTAGTTAGACCAGCTCTGCACCAGACCTACTATAAGTAGTGCAACACTCTCCCATAGACAAAAATGGAGGTGGGGACTTAAAAGAAAACCCTCTTTAAAATATCATTAAATTAAAGTATTTTAATTGTTAAAATATAAATACATGTACATTAATATTATAACATATATACACAATACAGACTTATTATTTATTTAATTATAAAGTATGTTATTAAACTATTTGAAATCTAAAATATAAGGTAACAATAAAGTTTATTAAAAAATAATTACCTTACCTGTAATGAATTCTATTTATCACTTTTAATAATTATGTCAATGCACATTCTTTTTCCTTTAGGTGGGAAATTATTTTTTAATTTAGGCTTCAGAAAAATCATTTTCATTTATTATTTTTCCATTAATTAACAGTTTAATTAAAAACTCATAAATAGTGCTTTAACTCTTTTATTTGGCTCACCATTTAAAATAAATCTCTAAAATTCATTCACATTATTATTTAACATCAAAATATGTTTTTTTAATGTATTTTCAAGTTAAATAAACTTTTCTGGCATCTCTATAACCGCAACACACCCAACCTTTTCTTTCTGATTGAAATGCATACAAAATCATACACTAGGACTGAACCCACAAACCAAGCAGAGGACTCGCAGTCATCCGCAAAAACAAGATTGACAGCACCTGGACAACAGCCTCATAGAAGATCTCCACTTCAAAATATAAACAGACTACAATGCCACCCTGAAGGGAACCCTCGCCTACCTTCCCCTTCCCCCAAGCAGAATTCTGCAACCACTTTGCAGACTTCATCTCTTCCATCTTCATCAGAACAACCAACTACATCCTCCTCGCGGACTTCAATTACCACCTGGAAGACACCACAGACCCAAACTTCATGGCCCTCCTCGGCAACCTCAGCAACCTCAGGCACATCCAGCTCATCCGATGACCAACCCACACAGCGGGCCACACCTTCAACCCTATTTTCTACTCCAACAAAATGATCACCAACACCCACACAACCACACTCACATGGTCCGACCATGTGCGCATCAAGACAATATGGCAAAATATACAAAGAAAACTAGAGCAAGACTCTCCGAGAACACTCATCCAACCACACTGGGAACCTCGATGTCGACACCAAGCTCTTAAAAAAATGGCTTATCAACTCTGCCAACCACGCCGCTCCCACCAGAAACAGGACCTCCAAAAACAACAAACAACCCAGCTGATATACAAATGACCTCAGTGAGTCAAAACACTATTGCAAACAACTAGAGAGAAAATGGATACTTGACTTGAGAAAAACACCAGAGCAAGATCCACATACAAAGACGCCCTCAACTTCTACCACTAACAACTATTGGACATAAAGAAAAAGGTCCTAACTCTCAGACTCAAAGGCACCTCCAATGACGCCAAATAACTCTTTGCCCTCATCAAGAAGTTCTCCAACCGCGCTGCTGCCAACACTGACATCATCCCATCCCCAGCACTCTGCAATGACCTCTCAAACTTCTTAGAACTGCAGACTGCCAAGATATGCAACACATTCAACCCACAGCATAACGGCATGAACACACAGCAGGACACCACCTTTAGTGCTAAAGAGCAGTTAAGCAGCTGGAAGCCCCTCTTGTATGAATACATCACTGCCCTGATGAATACTATCCACTCAAGAGCCCCCTCAGACCCATGCCCCCACTTCATATACAACTTTGGAAGAACCATCATCTCCCCCACACTCACTGTTATCATTATCACCTTAATAATGACCGCCACCTTCCCTTACCAACTCAACCAGCATTGCCAAAGCAGACTCCACCAACTGCATGAGCAACATCACTACTTCCATGAGAAACAACTGCCTCCAGCTTACCACAGACAAAACTGACGCCCTTATTTTCTGTAACAACCACTCACCCTGGGACACCTCCTGGTGGCCCTCTAAAGTTGGCCCCTCACTCACCCCTACTGACCATGCCAAGAATCTCAGGATGATCCAGGACATCAACCTATCCATGAATAGATAGCTCAATAATGTCACCTCACCACGCTTCTACATCCTGTGAATGCTACACAAGATTTTCAAGTGGATCCCAATTAACACCAGATAAAAAGTCACCCTGGCTCTTATCACAAGTAGTTTTGACTAGAGAAAGGCCCTCTACTTTGGAATCCAACCCATGTTGTACTCTGACTCCAATTTACCTAGAACCCCACCATCAGATTCATCCTGAAAATCCCACAAAATAACCACACCTCCCCAGGCCTCAACTGGCTCCCAGTCTAGGAAAGATGCGAGTTCAAGCTGCTCACTCTGGCCTAAGAATCTCTCCACAGCAGCTGCCTGGTGTACCTCAGCTTCCGCCTCAATTTCTACCAATAAACCAGACACCTTCGACTTGCATCCCAGGCAACAGCACAGCTCCCTTGCATCAAGATGGCCAGAAGCGGAGGATGTTCCTCTCCTACCTCAGAGCCAAGAACTGGAATAACCTTCCCCAACACCGCTGAACCTCCCCCTCCATCATGGACTTCTGAAGGAATCTCAAGACATGGCTCTTCCTAATGAAGCAAGCATAATCTCCTTCTCCACCCTCAGACCTGCCCTATTCAGCACCTGGATACCCTCATGGGTGATTAGCCACGCTCTATAAATCCACATAACATAACATTTTCCTCAACTTTACCATGTGACATCCTGCCCCCAACTAGAAAATCTCCCTGTGGTAATGGATAGGGAAATTAATAAACAGATATTTCACTCAAAAAGAAACATTAAAAATGAATGAATGATATTACTTGTAAAGCGCACAGCTACTTAGGAGCGTGTCCCCATGACACTACATGAAACAAGGAGGAAAGAAAAGGTTACTGGCTAAAGAGATATGTTTTCAAGGATTTACATAAGGCTGATTCATTATTTAGTCCCCTAAGATGCACAGGAAGGAAATTAAATATTTTGGCCATACAAACCAAGAAAGAAGCACCACCATGCCTATTTTTTTAAAGCAGAGGGCCAGAATCAAATGTGTTTTACTAGACTGCAGGCTCCTGTTCAGCTGGTACCTCTGACTTCCTTTGTTGAGATAATGAGGTCCACTATTATAAAAGGCCCGATGAGTGAGCTATAGTGCTTTAAAAGTAATCCTTTTGCTGAAAGGTAGGCAATGAAGTTGGTTCAGAAAAGAAGAAGTAGGAGTACTCTTTTGAAGGTTTAAAAGCAGACAAACTACAGTGTTTTGGATTACCTGTGAACAGCGACTCAGTCAAGAAGGTAGACCCAGGTACTAGGCATTAGCATAATCTAGTCTAGATACAATCACGGCTCGGACTACAGTTTTACGAGCCTCCCATGGAAGAAGGAGTAAGCACTTTCTAAGTGCCCTTAGAATTCATATGCTGTTTCTGGCTGCTGAATGTATCTGGACCTTGAAAGACAGTTCATTATCCAAGATTACCCCTAAATTGCAGGCTACTTGTATTGGAGGAGAGAGAGTTGGTCCATCACTAGGCCAAGAGCCAGACCAAGCTGGACTAGGATCAGGTGCAAAGGGAAGAATTTTATTCTTTTCTGGCTTGCATTGTAGCTCATGGTCCCTGAGCCAGCATAGAACTGCCTTCGTACAGTCTGAAAACGCCCCCTTGATAATGTCTGTGTTGCCCTCATATGAGAATACTAACTAATAAATGCTGAATGATTCCACCAGGGCCTCAAACAGTGACATCTAGATATTGAAAAGTGTAGGACTCAATGCGGAGCCCTGGGGTACTCTGCATTTGGGGGATTTAGCCTCAGAAAAATGTGACTGTTGGACCCGTCAGCCTTAGTGCGGTCTACTACCAATTTGTTGCCGTTTGCCTCCCCCTTTTTTGCTGTATCATTGCTAACTAGTGCTAAAGCGCAGGTGCTTCTTCCCTAAAACATGGTAACATTCGCATATACCTAATTGACATATTTGGTTTACTAGAAGTCTCTTGTTAAGTGGTATCGCATATACCAAGGCCTGTACTCTAAATGCTACTAGTGGGCCTGCAGCACTGGTTGTGCAACACACTCAAGTAGCCCTTCAAGCCAATCTCAGTCCTGCTATTGCAAGGCCTGTGTGTGCTGTTTACTGCCACTTCCACTTGCACTTAAAACCTCTTTCCAAGCCTTAAACTCCCCTTTTATTACCAATATATCACCCCCAAAGTAGACCCTAATTGACCCTTAGGGCAGGGTGCTGTGTAACTAAAAGGCAGGACATGTATTTGTAAGTTTTACATGTTGTGGCAGTGACAAGCAGCTAAATTAATTTTCACTGCAGTGAGGCCTACTCCTTTCTAGGCCAGAAGTGGGAATTCCCCTGTATACTTTCAAGCGGTAACTTCTGATGAGGAAGAAGCAGTTCTGTCATGGTTGGTATGGTTGGAAGAGTAATGAGAAACCCTTTTTAATGGTGAGGCTGGATTTATCACCACTATTTTAGAAATCCCCTTTAAAAAGTGGCCATTTCTCTGTTCTTCACTTTGCCCTGTGTGCCTGCAGCCTGTATCCAATCCACGTCTGGCCAGGGCAACAGCTGCACCTCTGTGCATACTCTCTAGACAGCAACAAACACAGAAGGGTTGGGTGCCAGGCAAAACATCTGCATTCATCTGCATACTGATTCCTGGGCTGGGAGAGAGGGAGGTGATAAGCACTTTCATCCAAATGGGCTATGTCCTGCTCTCACTCAAAGGGCTAATCTACCCCCACCAGTAGTCTAGAGCAGTGTTGAAAGGAACCCTTGCACACTTCTGAAGTTCCCTTTGAAGTGACCCCAACATCAAAGGCATTTTGTGATATAAGTATGAGGGGTTTGGCCTATCAAATTAGTACACTACTGGACTGGCAAGAACCTCTGCTGGAGTAAAGGCTGCTGGGCTGCAGGAATGCTACTCTGCTGTGACTGACTGTTCCCAGGAACCGTTGCCCTGCTCTGCTGCCCTGCTACCTGCTGAACTCTGCCCTGCAAAATATAACCTAAGAACACCCCAGAGTGACTCAAAGGGCTTGCTGGCTTGCCCCCTGTTTTCTTTGATCCTTGAGGTCTCAGGGACATCAAATGCCTTGCTAGCTACTTCTCATCGACTTCACGCCTGCAGGAGGTTGCCTTACAAGGATCCGCGACCCTGCACCTGTGTGACCCCAGCGCTTGTGGAGCGCTTCAACACTTTCTACTTCAGCACTGCCCCGCTTTTCAACTCCACTGTGAGCGTAGTGCTACAGCCCTTGGCTGTACCACTTTTCAGCTTTGATGCTCCGAAACTTTGCTGCACTGCTTCTCATCTCCAGTGTGCATGCATCAATCCCAGACTCTGCTGCATCACTTTTTTAGCCCCAGAGCATGTGCAGCACTTTGTGGCATCTCGTTTCAGCTTCCAAGCACAGGCTGCTCTCTAACCTTGTCCTGCATGACTTTCTGCACTTCCTGTGCATGGGTCACGGTCTCAGCATCTTCTCTCAACAATGCCACCATCCCAGGTGAAGCTGGTCAGGAGAAGCTGAGGGGTTGTCAAGCAACGCAGAACCCCAGCAATGGCAGCCAAAAGCCAGGTGCTGTGGAAGCGGCTTCGGCGCACCAGCCCTGATTAACGAGTCCCCGCGCAGCTGCTTGAACTTGCCCTGATCTTGCTAACTTAGGGACACTGAGACTCATCAATCAGTCAGAGGACTGCAACGAGGGCCACAAGCTTGCCCTTCCTGCATTCATCAATAAGAGCATTCTAGTATTTCCCTTAAAGGGAGAACCTGTTATTTTCTTAGCACTGTGATTTCGATAAGGCTAACATATCAACTTTAAACCTACACATCTCTTGATCTGCTGATTGGGATTTTGTTGCTTTGGTCTTGTTTTAACCGGATAAATATTATCTTTCTTTCTAAACCTGTGTGGTGTCTTCATTGAGTTACTGTAATTTAAGTGTTAAACAAATACTTCGTACATTGCCTCTTAAGTTAAGCCTGACTGTTCTACGCCAAGCTACAAGAGGGTGAGTACAGGTGAAGTTAGGGTGTATATCTGACTTACCCTGACAAGAGTGTTGATCCCTACTTGGATAGGGTGCGAACTTCTGCCAACTAGTGATCTAATTTCTAACAGTGGCTTTGTTCTCTAGCTGCTGAGAAATAAGTCAGCCACTTTAAGGCTAGTCCCCATATTAGTCAGGTGGTGCAAAAGAATATCATGGGAAACAGTATCAAAGGCTGCCAACAGATCTAATAAAATAAGAGCGGCATTATGGCCTTTGTCCAAGGACAATTTTAGTCTCTTAAATTTCCAGCAAGGCGGTTTTGGTACTGGGCCGTGTGTGGAATTGAGAGTGAGATGGATGGATTGTTTTTAGTGTTAACTACTAATGTAAATTCATTTTATATGAAGAGAATCTTGGCTATTCAAATGGAGTGTAATCGTATCTGAGCCCTGGGCGCCAGTGGTGAAAAAGAGTATGTGAAACAAATATTGTCCATAATCACTGACTGCTCGGGTACCCAGATTTAAACTTTAACCACTGGTCTCCTTGACTTTCAATGGGCTATGTAAATATATTTAATTGTGTTGTGTTTTTTGTAAATCATTCCAATGTACATTCGTTCTTATTTATTTTAATAGCTGAATTCTTGCACACTCCCGCACCTTCTTACTGTTAGGCCTGTGTACACTACCCTAAGGTGAAAATAAAATACTTTCATGATGTTTTCATTAGTTTGACTCTGTGACTTCTACCCGAATGTTAATGTCAATCACATTTATGAATTTGACTTGTGGCAATTGCTGCTTAATTGTTAACATCGTATTTACATTTAAAAAAACGACGTTGTAAGTAAATGTAATTCAAAAGAATTCAAAATTGCGACAATGCTGAGTAGAGCATAAGACAATAAATGACTCCGCACGCTAGGATGAGCTGAGCATAGACAGTAAACAAGGAAAACAAAAAATACAAAGCAGTTACAGCAACTGCACAGAAGGAGCAGTAATTTGACATCATTAATCTTCAAAACTAAGTATGCTCTGTTGTGACAAAATCAGGGTGTTAAGCAGAGCAAAGCCTGGAAGTCTCGTTGCCAGATTGGTAACAGCGGTCATGTTTTTAAATGCATGCGAAGCTCATGCAGTGCCTCTTTGAATTAGCAATAGCCCGAGAGGAAAAATGATGCTTCTCAGTGTCATTAGTCTGAGCTGAAAGACTGCATTATGCTGATGCCACCCTAAGCAAGAACGTCGAGCTACTGTAGGACATCATTAACCTCCGTTAGTCATGCTTGGCAGCCCAATACCGTAAGCGTCACTCCGAAAGATAAGTTCAGCTGTTTGCGATAGGGCTCGCAGAAGTGAACAATGAAAAGATCACCCCTTTCAAGGCAGATACATAAATACGCATGTCACTGTGAAAGTTAATGAAATAATTATGCTAAAGCTTAAAACTCATCTGGTCAGGCGCTTGCATAAGCTTCAGTATTTGAGGAAGAGTTATTCATTTTTGCTTTTTAAGCTACGCTAGTAGTTTGTATGATTTGATTGAATGCGACTTTGCAGAGTTGGATCGGTTGTGTTAGGACAATACTAAATTATATCTGGGAATTCATAAACAGGATTAAGGATATTGTAATACATTAATGTCTACTATCAATGTATATAAGCCTGTCTCTGATGTTCTTTTTACAGTCGAATTGTAGCAACACTACTTGCACGTGGCAGTAAAAGTACATGAACATTCTACTACCATAACATTCTAAAGTCGGGTTCTGGCTAGGGATGGTCGAAGAATTCTGCTCCGCTGTCACAATTTGCGGAGTCCCGAAAAACTCCATGAAGTGACACAGAGAGGATTTTTCTTTTTTCTTTTTAGAGAAATCGCTATTTTGGCAACCATTTGCAAGATTTCTGTATGTGAGTGGCCACGGTACTCCCCGACTGCTCGCAATGAGAAAGTTACCACTCGCGTTGAGGAAGCTATTGCTCAAGTGGAAAATCTATCGAGCAGCAGAGTTAGCACCTTCTGGCACACTGCGTGATGCCATTCACACTGATTTTACATCATGGGAAAAACTCCTGGCGCTGAAAATCAGCAAAAATAGAGCTACTTACATAAACTTGGCTGCTTGTGGAACACCGCGTAGCGTGGCACAGGTTTCTTTTTTTTTTTTTTTACACTTTGGCGTAGCAGAATTCCATGAACTCCACTGAGGCCTAGTTGTGGCACCACAATGCCTGGAAGGCAGATCTAGGAGACAGTGTAAAAAGCTGATTTCTGTGAACATCAACAGCAACTCCAAAATTAGAGCAAAAACTAGCTTTTTGCTATCTTTATTTTTGTAGGTTCCTAACAATAAAGAAATATTGGCTCAAGTTAACACTTTGTTAGTGATTGTTTCTGTTTTAGAGTCCAGTAAGGAAGATAAGGATGTAATCTTAATAGACTGTTTTTGATCGCATCTTGTCTCACACTGCATACAATATGTCAACTATATCTTACATTACTTGGAGAGTGACTCTCACATTTTTTTGTAATCAGTAAGTGGATAATTCTCAGATCTATCTGAAAATGTCTTTCCCTAACAACATCCTCCCACCCTACAATCCTCTTGACACAATTTAACAAGCATTTTCATTGCAATAGGTCTCGCATTTCTGAGAGTTAGAGCTATTGGAATTGCAAATGATAGTGTTTTTTACCCATCTGTTTTGTAGCCTAGTGGATGTATGTGGCATGTAGTGGAATTATGTGTGTTGTGTTGGGATTGTTAGTTGTTTATTTGTGTGTAATTGTTGTGTAGTATAATTATGTGGCATGATGAATACGCAGTAGTGAGAGCTGCAGAGAATAGATAGAAAGTAAGAATGAGAGGGATAGGTACTTTGTGCAGGTAATGGTTATTGACATTGAGACAGGGGAACAGAAATATAGTGTGAGAAAGAGAGAAAGAAGGGGAGAGCAGGCCACAGATGCCTAAAGAGGAAGCTTTTGTGTAGAGAGAAGACGTTCTAAGAAGAGGAGGAGAGTGTGCATTTGAGGGGTGGAAACTTTGAAAAGGCACAATAAAAAACTGTCCATAAACATCTGAATCTAACTATATTAGTGAGAAAGAGATGGTGCATGAGAGAGCAATATAGATGGGTAAGGCAACGTTTTTGCCTTTGTGATTAATAATAAACAGTGTTTTGTTTTAAGTTGTATCTTGGTGATCAGTTGTGCAATTTAAGCGAAAAGCTTTAAAAAACATCGGCAAAGCCAATCGGTCTTGCCTATGTGATATTTATTGCTTTGCTAATGTTTTTTAGCTATTTTGCAAATGGCTGACAGTAATGTAAAAAGCTGTATGACACAACCAGCATTGTCCGTGTTATACCATGTTTTTTCAGTTATGCTGCACTGAAGCTAGCGCTGCTGTATTAAATGTAAAGCAAAACAATGACAAAGCCCGTAGATCTTGCATAGGTGAGACCTATTGGCTTTGCCAATGGTTGGTATGGAATGCCATATGGTAAGTCATAAGAATTTACAACAGCTGAAATACTAATGTTATAGAATGGAGAACGCACTTGCCAACATGTTAGTGATTCCAGATTCAGAAGCTTTTTAGGACCATACTAAAACTAAGAAAATGTGCTATGTAAATGTGCTGAATGTAACATAAGATGTAGGTAGCTGTAGTCCAATAGGTTACAACTTTTATTACAGTGATACTTTAAGCTAAGTGTTACTTTGGGTACAATAGTTACAAAAGAATGAAAAAAGCACTTCTGACTGCTTGCTAGTAGTAAAATATAGCAAGGATTGGTGTTCAATTGGTTTCCTGGAGCATTTGGCCCCTCTGCACCATTCAAATCATGACCCTGGTGCCCTCAAGGTAACTGCACTTTTTACTGCTGGTTTGGTATCAACATATAGCAATAAACAGTATTCAGTGGTTTTCCTGGAGCTTTTGGCCCCTGTTCCACTGCACCTTCTGCACCATTCAAATCACAGCCCTCGTGCCTGCAAGGTAACTCCACTTGTGACTACTTGTTAAGTAGAAACATGCAGCAATAATAGGTGTTCAGTAAGTTTCATAGAGCTTTTGGCCCGTGTGCCACTGCACCTGCTGCACCATGCAACAGGGGCATTCAGGGGGCTGCCTTAGCGACTGTTAGGGAGACAAAACTTAAGTTGAACCACTTGCAATTACTGGTGCCCTGCAGCATAGCTCCCAGGTCCTGCTCCTCTGGCTGGATATACCTCTGATGACCAGAACAAGACACCTCCAGCAGCTGTAGACTGAGAGGGGGGCAGCTTTGAGGGGCATTTGCAAGGAATGGTGGCAAAGTGACGCAGCCGTGTTTTCTGAAGGAAAGGTGGCTGCACTGAGGGAAGATCCTGCAGTGCGGCTGGCTGTACCTCTTCTGAGGAGAACAAGACACAATGAGCTTTAATTTTTATTTAGATATATATTTACCAATTTATGTGGCACTGAAGCAAAAAGTTTGGTAGAAAAGAGCTTTAGACTGCAACAAAAGATACAATAAAGTTTATCTGTAAAAACATCAGTGGATGTGAGGGGGGCAGTAAGAACATGAACCATAGACTGAGAGGGGGCCCCATTGATGGTGGTTTGTGAGGAGCGCCGGCAAAGTGGCCCGCTGCAATTGCTAAAGGAAGGTGGGCCTCACTGAGGATTGTTTCTGCAGTGTGGCTAACTGTAGCTCCTCTGAGGAGAAGGAGTCACAATGAGCTTTAATATTTCTTTATGTATATATATTTTTTAACAATGTTGTGCAGCACTCAAGCAACAATTAAGGTATAATAGAGCTTTAGACTGCAACAAAAGATACAATAAGGTTTATTGGTAACAACAGTAGCGGATGCGAGGGTGGCAGTAAGAACATGAGCCGTAGACTGAAAGGGGGCCGTGCTGAGGAGGGTTCGTGAGGAGCAGCAGCAAAGTGCCCCAGCCGCGATTGCAGAAGGAAGGAAGTGCCACTGAATGAACAAAATGAAAAAGCCATGGTACTGCTTTGTGTGAACATGTTGAACAGCAATTATTGAAGATGTAAATCAATTATTAAGGTGTTAAAGTGATTTCAGTGAATTGTAATCTAATGTGATTTTGTGATGGCCCTGGTGCCTCCAAGGTAACTACGCTTGTTATTGCTTATTCAGTGGTAACATACAGGAATAATCGGTGTTCAGTGGGCTTCCTGGACTTTTTGGCCCCTGCACCACTGCAACTTCTGCACCATCCAATTCATGACCCTGGTGCATGCAAGGTAACTGCGCTTGTGACCGCTTGCTTAGTAGCAATGTATAGCTATAACAGGTGTTCAGTGAGTTTCCTGGAGCTTTTGGCCCCTGTGCCACTCCACCTGCTGCAGCATGCAACAGGATTGACCAGGGGGCTGCATTGGTGACTGTTAATGGAGATGAACCCTAAGTTGAACCACTTGCAATGACTGGCCCCCCACAGCACGGCTCTCAGGTCCTGCTCTTCTGGGTGCCTGTACCTCCGATGAGGAGAATAAGACACCTCCAGCAGCCAAAGACTGAGAACCACTTTGAGGGGGTATGCGAAGAGCAGCAATTAAGTGACCCAGCCCTGATTGCTGAAGGAAGGGGGTGCCTCAGTGAGGGAGGTTT
Organism: Pleurodeles waltl; assembly: GCF_031143425.1. NCBI lineage: Eukaryota > Metazoa > Chordata > Amphibia > Caudata > Salamandridae > Pleurodeles > Pleurodeles waltl. The sequence goes on along the minus strand of NC_090440.1, from coordinate 461,198,617 downwards.
CTGCAGTGGGTATGGCTGTACTTCTTTCGAGGAGAAAGAGATGTGATGAGCTTTAATATTTATTTATACATATATTTATTTAACAGTTGTGCATGGCACTGAAGCAGAAAGTAAGGTATAAGAGATCTTTAGACTGCAACCAAAGATACAATAGGGTTATCTGTAGCAACAGCAGTGGATGCAAGGGGGGGCAATCAGAACATGAGCCATAGATTGAGAGAGTGCCCGCGTTGAGGACGGTTTGCGAGGAGCGGTGGTGAAGTGACCCAGGTGCCATTGCTAAACAAGAGTAGCAAAAGTAGAAGAGAAGGGTAGAACAGAGGATGTCGTAACAGCAGGAACTGCTGACCTTGGAACTGGGGATCCACGTTCAAGTCTAGATATGGAAAAAGGTATGGCCTTTTGGAACAAAATGCAGTGCAAGGCTGTTCATAAAATGAAGTTCATAACACTACCACTAAACAGCATTGTCATTTAAGGATGCCAAATAAACAACAAAGAAAAGCAGTTGGAGGTTCAAACACAATCAGTAAAGAAGCAGACAAGTAACCAACCAAAAAATAAGATAAGAATTAAAGTGGGACTATAAAAGTAGTTAATCCCTGCTCCAGGAGGGGAAACTAATGAGCACAAGGCAGGACTAAAAATATAAATTACCCAAATAGCAAAGAAGCCTTTTTCAAGGACACACCACATTTTAAAAGGAAGCTTCTGGGTGGGATGAGAGCCCATGAACTGATTACAGCATGTCTTGAAGAGACAGTGCTTGCACTGCCTAGGCTTGATCTAAAAACATACATGTAACCACCACTTAAAAAGTAACCCGGCACAAACAGGATTTTTACTGATTCTGCATCCTGCGTCTAGCATCTGTGTCCAACATCTCTCTTACAGTGTAGTTCAAATTATTTTCTCCCCTGCATTGCAGTCTGCCCATTGTTGAAAATGCCATCACTGAATTTTATCCTTTGACAATCATCTTAAGCTTCTGAAGCAAAAAAAGGATCCTCAACCAGCTTAGACTGTATTGTTGCATCAGGCAGTTCATTTCTAAACAAGACTTGAAAACTGTATTCCAGGTGGTGGTGCTCTCCAGACTGTTTGCTGGGAATTCATTGTACTCCCTGGGAGCACCAATAACAATAGTATTTCATACAGATGCCTGCATTGTGACAATACACAACAAATTAAATCACATCTTTCCTAGCCTTCTGCCCTTTACACTCTATAACAGCTCTCTGTCGATGCAAGAGCTTGATTTGAGAGTGCATGCATCACCTATGAGAGCCTCTACAATATCACACCCTCTTCTTTGTTTGGTAAACTAAAAGTCTTAGGATAAACAGGATTCAGAAATGCTGAAACCTCCTGGATGATTCTCTGACATTCAGACATAACACCATAAGAAACAGATATTCTCTGTCAGTGCAACAAAGATCTGGAAGTCCCTCCCACAATCTCTTCACATAATCTCTACTCTTGCCATGTTTAAAAATGATCTAATCGGGTCATGATCAAGATGACGGCTTGAATGAAATTGGACTCGCTCCTCTCCCTTGCCTCCCCTAATAATACAGCATCCATCATACTATCCGATGTGGAATTCCCCCCTGTTAGAAATGGGGTCTCTGGTTGACAGTCAGGTTACCCCCTGTTCAAGCAAGGACCCTCACTCTAGTTAGGATAAAAGAGAATCACCCTCAGCTAACCCCTGCTTACCCCCTTGGTAGCTTGGCAGAGCAGTAGGCTTAACCTCAGAGTGCTGGGCGTAAAGTATTTGTACCAACACACACAGTAACTTAATGAAAACACTACAAAATGACACAACACCAGTTTAGAAAAATAGGAAATATTTATCTAGACAAAACAAGACCAAAACGACAAAAATCCAACATACACAAGTCAAGTTATGATTTTTAAAAGGTTTAAAATAAAAAGAGTCTTTAGGTAGTTGTAACACCACACTAGCGCTGCTAGCGTGAAAATGTACCTGGTTTGCGTCAAAAATAACCCCGCACGGGCGGTGTGCGTCGAAAGTAACCCTGCACGGCTGTGTGCGTCGAAAACAACTCGGCACGGCGGTGCGCGTTGAAAAAGCCAGCCACACGACGATCCGAAAGTCCCGCGGCGCAGGGTGCGATCTCTCAGCCTCCGTCAGCGATGCTGCGCGTCGTTTCTCCTGCTCCGGGCGTCGGTTTTTCGGTCGCGTTTCCTGCGGCGTCGTTTCTCAGCTGCGGAACCGGCGTCGCGTCGTTTTCTCAGCCGCGATCGGATTCGCGTCGATCTTTTCTCCGCACGGCGCTCGGTGCGTGTATTTTTGTCCTTAGGCTGCCAGCCTCTCCTTTCAGGGTCCCAGGAACTGGAAGGGCACCACAGAGCAGAGTAGGGGTCTCTCCAGAGACTCCAGGTGCTGGCAGGAAGAAGTCTTTGCTATCCCTGAGACTTCAACAACAGGAGGCAAGCTCTACATCAAGCCCTTGGAGATTTCTTCTTCAAGATGGAAGGCACACAAAGTCCAGTCTTTGCCCTCTTACTCTGGCAGAAGCAGCACTGCAGGAAAGCTCCACAAAGCACAGTCACAGGCAGGGCAGCACGTTTTCCTCAGCTATCAGCTCTTCTCCAGGCAGAGGTTCCTCTTGGTTCCAGAAGTGTTTCTGAAGTTTGTAAGTTTGGGTGCCCTTCTTATACCCATTTTAGTCTTTGAAGTCACCTTTCTTCAAAGGGGACTCACACCTTCTTGTGAAATCCTGCCTTGCCCAGGCAAGGCCTCAGACACACACCAGGGGGCTGGAGACAGCATTGTCAGAGGCAGGCACAGTCCTTTCAGATGAGAGTGACCACTCCACCCCTCCCTCCTAGCAGAGATGGCTAATCAGGAAATGCAGATCACACCCCAGCTCCCTTTGTGTCACTGTCTGGTGTGAGGTGAAAACAACCCAACTGTCAAACTGACCCAGACAGGGAATCCACAAACCAGGCAGAGTCACAGAATGGTTTAAGCAAGAAAATGCTCACTTTCTAAAAGTGGCATTTCCAAACGCACAATCTTAAAATCAACTTTACTAAAAGATGTATTTTTAAATTGTGATTTCAGGGATCCCAAACTCCACATGTCCATCTACTCTCTAGGGGAATCTACACTTTAATCATATTTAAAGGTAGCCCCCATATTATCCTATGAGAGAGAGACAGACCTTGCAACAGTGAAAACGAAATTGGCAGTATTTCACTGTCAGGACATATAAACCACATTACTATATGTCCTACCTTATCCATACACTGCACCCTGCCCTTGGGGCTACCTAGGGCCTACCTTAGGGGTGCCTTACATGTAAGAAAAGGGAAGGTTTAGGCCTGGCAAGTGGGTACACTTGCCAAGTCGAATTTACAGTGTAAGAATACACACACAGACACTGCAGTGGCAGGTCTGAGACATGATTACAGAGCTACTTATGTGGGTGGCACAACCAGTGCTGCAGGCCCACTAGTAGCATTTGATTTACAGGCCCTGGCACCTCTAGTGCACCTTACTAGGGACTTACTAGTAAATCAAAATATGCCAATCATGGATAAACCACTTACATACAATTTAAACAGGAGAGCATATGCACTTTAGCACTGGTTAGCAGTGGTAAAGTGCTCAGAGTTGAAAAGCCAACGGCAACATGTCAGAAAAAAATAGGAGGCAGGAGGCGAAAAAGACTGGGGATGACCCTGCATAAGCAAAAGTCCAACACGACCCCCTACCAGCCTAAAGCCAGGGGAGAACAATCAATACCTTGATGTACTTCCCTGATTGGGGCGATAGAACAGGGACCCAGGCCCACAACAGCAGGGGCATGCTCCAGTTCTACGCCTTCCTGACTCCAGTTGGATCCCTCTGTCCATACTCTCAGGGCCCACTAAGCTAACCCATGGGGAACCCTTCTCCACATCTACAGACACCATCTGTGCAACACCTAACTTTACTTTGCTCACAGATGTATTGCAATGGGCAGATAGTACCACCAGGGCCAACACAGTGGTGTTGCCCACTCCACCCCCGGGGTGTGACTCTCGTCCTCCCCCCCCCAGGGGCAACTCTGTCCACCAGGACAGCAAGCCACAGTGGCCCCAGACAACTGTCAGGGATGAGAGCCCGACCTCAGGCCTCTCTAACCACTGTGACTGTGGAGAGTGGGGGGTGGTAGCCCCAGGTGCCTGGCACCCTTTGACCACTCTCTCTTCCACCAGGTCAGGGATGACAACCTGACCCTGGTCCTCCCCTCTGGGGCTCTGTAACCTCCCGGCAGACGCGGCACCCCCAGAGTCAAAAACTGTCAGGGTGCTTGTAGAAGCAGTCCTGCACAATTCTTCCACCAGTGCAGGGATGTTAACCTGCAACTGATCCTCCAACCTGGGGTCTGTACCTTCAGGTTGGACCAGGGCCAGGGGTGAGGCTTCCCTCCCCCTGCCCTCTCCTCTGGGGTCCTGGACCACCCAACTAGGAGTGGCCCCCCCAGAAGACAACATGGTAGGGGCACTGTTAGCAGTAGCCCCTTCCTCCAGGTCAGGGGGGACACCCTTAACCTGGCCTCTCAATCCAGGGTCTGTACCCACAGACTGGATCACTGCCTGGCAAACCAGGACTTCCTGGGGGGCATACCTACCCCCTACCAGGTCAGAGTTTACCCTCTGAACCTGGTCATCCAACCCAGGGTCACCACCCTGCGGTTGAACCACTGCCTGGCACACCAGGACTTCCTTGGGAGCACACTTACCCCCCATCAGGTCAGAGTTTACCCCCTGAACCTGATCATTCAACCCAGAGTCACCACCCTGCGGTTGAACCATTGCCTGGCACACCAGGACTTCCAGGGGGGCACACTTACCCCCCTCAAGGGACACACTGTCCCGAAGGGCCACACAAGAGTCTGGCTGGCGCAGGTCTCCTGACCTCTGCCCATCTGACAGAGTCTGGATTCCCCCCAACCCAGAAATGGTCTTACCAAGGTCATTCATGGGGGGCTCTGCTCTCAGAGCTGACCCCTGACCCTCCAGGTTCTCCACTGGGGTCCGCAACCCCCTCTCAACCCTCTGTCTGGACTTCTGCACCCCCTCACTAGGAGTGGTACTGCCAGACACCAGAACTGGTGGGACGCTGGCTACAGCCGCCCCCCCAAGTTCTCCTGACACTGTGGGGTCTCCCTCAACAGATGGCCCTGTGGTACAGGCTAGGCTCCCCTCCTGGTGTTCCCGCAGGGAACCCTCCAGGACCTGGGACCGGATCTCGGGCACCTTGGGCCTCAACCCATCCCCATTCCCTCTCCTCTGAGACTGGACATGGGGTCCCTCACCCATCCCACTACACTGGGACCTACCTGGGACACTACAATCCTTCCCTTCCTCACCTGGTTGGGAACTACCTAGACCACTCCTCTCAGGAGCACCCCCAAATGCCTCTTCAGACTCTCTGGTACTCACCCAGAAGTCTGCCTCCATTGTAAGCTCCCTGGGGTCAGAGAACTCACACTCCACCTGGTGTTGGCATAGCTCTGGAAAATAAGGACTAGACATATGCTCTCCAGCAATTACATCACTCAGCCCCTCGCATGAATTAACCAAAGTACCCTTCACCCAACCATCCAGTGACTCTGCTTTGAAAAAGCACCCCACATCACCCTCCTGAGACTGGTGAGACAGTACCTGACTGTCCCTGACACTCAACCCACACTCTTCTGGGATGTTTTCACACTCCATAACCAGGACTTCTACCTGGGGGGAACCCCTCTCCCTGTCACTCTCACCTAGAGTCAGTAGAGTGTCCCTCCCATCAGTAGGAATATGACTCCCCATGCCAGTTCTCCAATCCACCTCAGGGACCCTGTGCATCACTGGAGCTACCACATACCCCTGAACCTCCTGGCGTGTGTTAACTCCCTCCTTCAAGTAGGGCACCACCTCTCTGGGCATGTGTACTTCTGCAGCATCACTGGATATACAATTGTTGCTGCCACCATTCCAGCTGGACTCAGCCCTCATGACTTCCAGCTCTTTCAATTTAAGCTCGTAAGCATAAATCATTTTTTTAATCTCTAAGTCCCTCCTCCTTTCTGCCAGGACTAAGGCTCTCTTCTCCTCGGCCCTCTTAAGCTCTTCCAGACTCCGGATTCGAGCTAGGAGCCTATCATCTCTTTCTGTTCCCTCCTCAGGGCCACTGCCCTCCTCTTTGGAGTAGTCCTCCTCCTCAGAGTAGTTATCCTCCTCAGACTCATTTGGTGGTGTTGCCTGACAACGTTTCAATTCATCCTGAAACAGGGCTGACTCAAGATCCTCCCTTCTGGATTCTTTGTTCACAGCCAGTCCCCTTTCCATGCAGAATGCTTTAAGCTGCCACTTTTTATACATAGATAGGTGCCAGAAATTGACTTCCATTTCTGCAAAGGCTTCACAACCAAAAAACCAAGTCCAAAAATATCATCAATACTTCCAGGAGGACATCAGAGAACAAAAAGCAGAATCACAAGACAAGTAGTATGTGGTCACGTAGTGGTCTGAGATCAAAACAGTAGTGTACACTTAATTACTGTATGTCAAGTACAAATACAAGTCCAATCCCGACCGCTGGTCACCAATGTTAGAAATGGGGTCTCTGGTTGACAGTCAGGTTACCCCCTGTTCAAGCAAGGACCCTCACTCTAGTTAGGATAAAAGAGAATCACCCTCAGCTAACCCCTGCTTACCCCCTTGGTAGCTTGGCAGAGCAGTAGGCTTAACCTCAGAGTGCTGGGCGTAAAGTATTTGTACCAACACACACAGTAACTTAATGAAAACACTACAAAATGACACAACACCAGTTTAGAAAAATAGGAAATATTTATCTAGACAAAACAAGACCAAAACGACAAAAATCCAACATACACAAGTCAAGTTATGATTTTTAAAAGGTTTAAAATAAAAAGAGTCTTTAGGTAGTTGTAACACCACACTAGCGCTGCTAGCGTGAAAATGTACCTGGTTTGCGTCAAAAATAACCCCGCACGGGCGGTGTGCGTCGAAAGTAACCCTGCACGGCTGTGTGCGTCGAAAACAACTCGGCACGGCGGTGCGCGTTGAAAAAGCCAGCCACACGACGATCCGAAAGTCCCGCGGCGCAGGGTGCGATCTCTCAGCCTCCGTCAGCGATGCTGCGCGTCGTTTCTCCTGCTCCGGGCGTCGGTTTTTCGGTCGCGTTTCCTGCGGCGTCGTTTCTCAGCTGCGGAACCGGCGTCGCGTCGTTTTCTCAGCCGCGATCGGATTCGCGTCGATCTTTTCTCCGCACGGCGCTCGGTGCGTGTATTTTTGTCCTTAGGCTGCCAGCCTCTCCTTTCAGGGTCCCAGGAACTGGAAGGGCACCACAGAGCAGAGTAGGGGTCTCTCCAGAGACTCCAGGTGCTGGCAGGAAGAAGTCTTTGCTGTCCCTGAGACTTCAACAACAGGAGGCAAGCTCTACATCAAGCCCTTGGAGATTTCTTCTTCAAGATGGAAGGCACACAAAGTCCAGTCTTTGCCCTCTTACTCTGGCAGAAGCAGCACTGCAGGAAAGCTCCACAAAGCACAGTCACAGGCAGGGCAGCACGTTTTCCTCAGCTATCAGCTCTTCTCCAGGCAGAGGTTCCTCTTGGTTCCAGAAGTGTTTCTGAAGTTTGTAAGTTTGGGTGCCCTTCTTATACCCATTTTAGTCTTTGAAGTCACCTTTCTTCAAAGGGGACTCACACCTTCTTGTGAAATCCTGCCTTGCCCAGGCAAGGCCTCAGACACACACCAGGGGGCTGGAGACAGCATTGTCAGAGGCAGGCACAGTCCTTTCAGATGAGAGTGACCACTCCACCCCTCCCTCCTAGCAGAGATGGCTAATCAGGAAATGCAGATCACACCCCAGCTCCCTTTGTGTCACTGTCTGGTGTGAGGTGAAAACAACCCAACTGTCAAACTGACCCAGACAGGGAATCCACAAACCAGGCAGAGTCACAGAATGGTTTAAGCAAGAAAATGCTCACTTTCTAAAAGTGGCATTTCCAAACGCACAATCTTAAAATCAACTTTATTAAAAGATGTATTTTTAAATTGTGATTTCAGGGATCCCAAACTCCACATGTCCATCTACTCTCTAGGGGAATCTACACTTTAATCATATTTAAAGGTAGCCCCCATATTATCCTATGAGAGAGAGACAGACCTTGCAACAGTGAAAACGAAATTGGCAGTATTTCACTGTCAGGACATATAAACCACATTACTATATGTCCTACCTTATCCATACACTGCACCCTGCCCTTGGGGCTACCTAGGGCCTACCTTAGGGGTGCCTTACATGTAAGAAAAGGGAAGGTTTAGGCCTGGCAAGTGGGTACACTTGCCAAGTCGAATTTACAGTGTAAGAATACACACACAGACACTGCAGTGGCAGGTCTGAGACATGATTACAGAGCTACTTATGTGGGTGGCACAACCAGTGCTGCAGGCCCACTAGTAGCATTTGATTTACAGGCCCTGGCACCTCTAGTGCACCTTACTAGGGACTTACTAGTAAATCAAAATATGCCAATCATGGATAAACCACTTACATACAATTTAAACAGGAGAGCATATGCACTTTAGCACTGGTTAGCAGTGGTAAAGTGCTCAGAGTTGAAAAGCCAACGGCAACATGTCAGAAAAAAATAGGAGGCAGGAGGCGAAAAAGACTGGGGATGACCCTGCATAAGCAAAAGTCCAACACCCCCCTCATTGCCTGAGACAGATAGCTGTGAATGCAGCCCCAGTTGCCCCAATTTAGGTGGATTCAAGCTATCCCTGAGATAAGCATGAGGCAAGATGGTGGCGATGGTCGGACATACCTCAAGGGCCAAGTCAGTGCAGCAACCCAGGATTGTTGGGGGGATGCTCCTACTTCTCCTACACTGCATCAGATAACACATCCCTCCCGAGGGTCCTGGTGGTGTTCTGTTGGGGCCCCTGACACTCACATAAGCAGAGCGGCCTGCCTGACCTGGAGCAAAAGAAGCAATGGTAAGGGGCCTCTTCCAACCATCAGAGTCTCCAATAGCCCCCTTTGAGGCCCTGAACCACATCTGCAAACAGAAAAACCCTCATGGAAATCATGAGGCCAAGATGTAGAGACACAGGTGTCACCAGATGACTGAGCAGCATTGTACGTTTCCTTGGCTGGATCCACCCTGGTGGAATGGTGCAGCACACTGAGGTGTGGCTGGCAGGCTCAGCACCCATTGCCCTCCGATCATCTAATGCAGAAGGAACAGGTGAGGTGAGAAAGTGGGTCAACAGCTTTGCCTAACAACTAGCAGGATTGGAAGGACATTTTTCCGACCCATCCACAAGCCGTATTGGTTTCACCAAGGGTAAAATAGTGGCAAAGTACAGAGTGAGCTCATATAATCGTCGCTGAGAGAATGTGCTGGAGAGAAGTTGTTTTGTCAGGAGGAGGAGCAGGTCCTGTCTGTAGACCGACATATAAACTCATGACAATTCCTAATGAGGGTGAGCTTTTATGGTTGGAGGCTGAAGGGTGTGGTGAATGCCCCTAGGTTACAGGAAAGTACAATGGTGCTCTACCATTAACAGACTCCTTAATATTGGAATATGCTTGGGATAATCACATGAGCAATATCCTCAGGGTGAGAGAGCTTGGGAAGCCTGCATGATGACACCTTCATGACGACTTGTATTCATGAATATGTAATATAGCTTGCACACAAGGTCAAGAGTCAAGGTCAATTTAGCACATAGTCTACAGCACAACACACACAATACTAAAATCCACAGACAGCTGACTGCACCAATGCCAGTCACATGGAAGTAGAAGTAGCTCACTTTAGAGCCTGGCTCATTGATCCACCCCCGGTACTCAACCATTCATTGATATAGCTGACTGACTCACACCAAAGGATCAATAAGGTTTGTAGTTGGGGGGGTCCCTGAATCTATAGGACCAGTTGAATACCACCTGGTTGCCCAGTGCAGATCATATTGGCAGTGACCAGAGGGAAAGATAACATAATATAAGGGATCTTTTCATGAATAGCACTTCAACAGAAATGGACGCATCTCATAAGAGCAAAACTAGCGACACACAAAAGATGGTGTTGAATATTAGTTGCTCCAACTCATGGTGGATCCCGTCATCCATCAATACATGGAAGAGCTCTTCACAGACATCAAAGAATATGTAGCAAGCCCAGTGAAAGACCTACAGCTAGAAATTCACAAAATAAATTAATACATATAATGGCTCTGTGAAAGAGTGTTTGTCCTAGAGGAGCAGAGGGGCAATAGAGATGAAGCACAAGACCTTATCAAACCATTGAATATGCTTTTTGACCAAACAGAACATTGCTCTGCAGGGCAAGCTTGAAGACCTAGAAAGCAGGTCCAATAAGAAAAACATTAGAGGCATCTCACATGGCAGAGAGAGCAAAAGCATGTGTCCTTGAGCTTTTTTTCCAGCATTCCTGGTCGGTTGATCCCAAAGGTTTTTAACTGACAGTACTCATCATATCATGACCTCTCATCAAGCTGGCAAATCCAGTCCTAACATTCTTACTTGAGTGCACAGGTTCCAGCAGTAAGAGAAACTAAGCTGCACGGAAGAAAGCCATGATCAATTGACATTAAAGTGTGAAAATTCCAAACCTCTCTCATGACCACCCTGCAGAAAAGGCAGGGCTTGAAAGTGATCAGTGTTGCACTAAGACTGAGAGCTAAATCCATTTCCTATTGATAGAGTCACTCCTTCATTATGGTCTTCCAGTAACCGTGTCAGACTGTGCAATTAAGCCCACTTGCAGTAACCAAAGACTTAATGGACCTTAATGGTGACACTGGAGGAAAGATGAAAGAATGATCCAGTAACACCAACCCATCACCCAGACATCAAAGGAAACCTTCAGAAGAAAGTCACACAGAGCTTAAGAGACCGTCTCCTAGCTGAAAATATAGTGACAGAGAGAAAGGAGCTCATTATCAAACTGTAGCATTAGGACCAACAAGCAGAATTAGAGTTTCAGAGCAAGACAGCCTGTAGAAGCAGGGAAGAAAAGGCCACACTGTGAAACTCAACCTTACAGGGCTCACATAAAAGGCCGATAAGCTTATTGCGTAGGGGGTGTGGAAATAGAAGACGAAACATCCAAAAACCTCCCTAGGAGACATTATCCAGCTAGCGCAAGGGAGGCTAAGATGGTGGCAGTTGTTGATTTGCTTTTGCATTGTTTTTTTTTCCTTTGGTTTTCTTGGTTTTCATTTGGTGGCTAGAGGAAATGAGCAGCCAGGACCAGGCAGGAGAACCTAGGGCAGGAAGCTAGACACTCCAGAAAATGTCTGTTTGTAAGTCAAATCTCTATATATACCACTCTCAAAACCCTACCAACTGGCCTGCATATAGATGAAACTAATTAGCTGAAAAGGAAGTCTTTACTTGCTGTGGGTTGTAGTGGATGACATTACTCTCATTCAAGAAATGTATTTAGTCCAGAAGGATCAACACAGTGTATGCTCGAACTGGTTTCCAAGATACTTCCCTGTTAGTCACCTACCAAAGGAAGGAGATGGTACCATTCTTATTTCGTGGCAATTTGGTGCTGAGATCCTGGGAGCTCTAGCGGACAAACAAAGTAGAAGGCAGATTTTGGAGGTCAGAATAGGCTTCAACTTGTAAACTATACTGAACGCTGTTACCCCGAACTCAGGGCAGGACCCTTTTTTAGAGACAAGGTGACAGCGGGATTAAAGGAGTGTGGAAAGATAGTATAGCAACTGGCAGTAACTTGAATGCTTTCATGAACGGTGAAATGTGCAGCTCCTTACTCAAGCCAGACTGTTCCAGAAATTTTACATCAGAATCACAAATAGCACTTGAGTCTGATGGATATCTGGTGAATCTAGCACCCTGATCAGGAATTCACATTCCATTCCCAAGTACGCACCCCATCCACATTGTTTGCCACCGTGTCCCTTCTAAAAGAGGCACTGAACTCAGAAATCAGGTCGTTATTGCAATCTAATCGTACCTCCACCACTCTGGTTTTACAAATGACAGCAACACCTAGGGAGAAAAGTGCCCTTGGAGGCTCAGAGAAAGCATGCTGAGACTGCACATCAAGGAGTCATTAGCACACAACATACAGCAGTAACCTATTGGAGAATGATAATGGCATGGTGAGGTTAATCACCCTTTGGGACACCTCAAAAGCTGTGGCTCAAGGCCACATTATAGAGACTTTAGTGGCATACATTAAAGACAAAGGGCAGCCTGAGACTTCCTGGAGTCACAATTGTGAGAACTAGAAAGTATGCAGAAGGTAGTAGGTCCCTGAAAGTTTGGAGAAAGCTTAAACCAGCCAGGGCACTGAAAGCTGTATTGGACACCAACAGGGCAGAATACTTCTTTTTATGATTTTAGCAAAGATATTACTATTTGGTGAGAGATTGGGTAAGATGCTTGTCTTTAAATTTCAGATTTAGGAAGAGGCATTAGACTTAACAAAATAATCACTTCTATATCTAACATGAAGCATGGGAAAGCCCCTGGTCTGGATGGCTTTCCATCCATATTTTACAAAAAAATATTGCCCAATATTTGTCTTGCTCCTATCCAAGTATATTAATCATAGCCATACATAAACAATTGAAAGATCCCATGAGTTACAGAACAAATCTTCTAATCTCTCTGTGGAATATAGATGTTAAGCTACTCATGATGGTGTTGGTAGCTAGATTAAACCCATAGCTACTAAAGTTGATTGATTTACATCAACTTGGGTTATCCTGGGGACATTTGAGCAGATAATGCTAAAAAGACTGTTAACATGAAGAAGGTGTTTGATCGTGTATTGTGGGTGTTCGTTGCATACATCCTGATGAGGTTTGGCCCCCGGGTCCTATATATATAATGTATTAAAAGTGACTATAAACAGGCATATACTGAAATAGGGACAAACGATACACATTAAAGTAATATCTACATCAAACAAGGGGTGAGACAGGCTGCCCCATGTTACCACTAGGATTTGCCTTAACCCACAGTCCTCTGGTGCGCTCAATTGAAAAGTGGGATGTTATCAAGGGCATTAACAGAGGAAGTGATACTCACAAGCTTGCCATGCATTGCTGCATTGCTTATATTAATTAGCAGAAGCTAACTACATACCTCTTCTACAAAGCATCCATCTAGATGTATCACCATGGTCCATAATAGGCCTCTCATGGATAGGTTAGATCGCCACAATCAAAGTGAATATCCTCCTTTCATCCTGCTCTGTATGTGCTCAATCTCGTTCACAGTCCTGCCATTCATTTTAGTTCAATTCCAAAGATTACTGTCCAATGTTATCTGATGGAAGGCGACTAGGTTTAGCTAAGAATAGCCTTCATAAACATCTTCAGTAAGGTGGACTGGGAGTTCCAGAAGTTGGGAATTATTATCAAGCAGTTCAGCTATGAGTCTTAGATGAGTGGTGTTAGAAATGAGGTCTTTGGTTGGCAGTCAGGTTATCCCCTGCCCAAGCAAGGACCCTCACTCTAGTCAGGGTAAGTCACACACAATCCAAATTATCCTGTGCCCACCCTCTGGTAGCTTGGCACTGAGCAGTCAGGCTTAACGTAGAAGGCAATGTGTAAAGTATTTGTGCAATAAATTATACAATTCCACAATATAACACCACAGACATACAGCACACAGTGTTTAGAAAAATATATAATATTTATCTGAATAAATGCAGGTCAAAACGATTAAAGGTGAAATAAGCAAATGTAGGGATATCACTGAAAGTGATATAAAGTGTCTTTAGAGTTAAAAGATTACTGTAAAAGCAATATAAAGTGTCTTAAGTTCTCCCAGAAACAAGAAGTGTCTCCTGCAGGGCAAAGTACCTGGTTTGCATTGAAAAGTCCTCCCAAGGGACCGCAGAGGAGGAGATGCATGAAAAATGGTGAGTGTGCGTCGGTTTTGCCCCTTCACACACGGACTTGCATTGTTATTTTCCATGTGGGAAAGATGTTGCGTCGAATTTCGGCGTGAGGACTTGGATCCTCTTCCGGTTGCAGGGTTTTCAGACGCCCGGGGACAATGCGGGGAATCCTTGGGCTTGTGGAGCGAAGTCACAGCGGCTTCGTCGATTCCGGTAGGTGATGCGTGGAATTTTCTTCTGCACGACAGGTTCTGCGTCGATTCCTCTCAGGAACTCGGGTGTCGTCGTTCTGAGCCAGCTTGCGTCGATTCAGTAGGGCTGTACGTTGAAGTTCCGGTTGCGTCGCTGGTGCTGCATTGATCCTCTGTTTGCGAAGTCGGGCTGCGTCATTTCAGACTCGGCATGCAGTGAAATTTTCACCACGATCAGGCTGTGCGTCGTTCTTGGCAGGCGGTGCATCAAAAGTTTGCTGCACAGGGATTTCAGCTGCAGGAGAGAAGTCTTTTTGGTCCAGAGACTCCAGGGAACAGGAGGCAAGTTCTATCCAAGCCCTTGGAGAGCACTTCTGCAGCAAGGCAAGAGATCAGCAAGACAGCAGGGCAACAGCAAGGCCTCAGTCCTCTTCAGAAAGCAGTCAGGTGAGTCCTTTAGGCAGCCATCAGTTCTTTTTGTCAGGGTGCAGGTTCTGGTTCAGGTTTCTTCTCCAGGAAGTGTCTGAGGTGGTAAGGCAGGTGTCCTGTTTTTATACCCAAATGTGCCTTTGAAGTGGGGGAGACTTCAAAGAGTGGCTTAGAAGTGCACCAGGTCCCCTTTCAGTTCAATCCTGTCTGCCAGGGTCCCAGTAGGTGGCATGGCAGTCCTTTGTATGAGAGCAGGCCCTCCACCCTCTCAGCCCAGGAAGACCCATTCAAAATGCAGTTGTATGCAAGTGAGGCTGAGTATCCTGTGTTTGGGGTGTGTCTGAGTGAATGCACAAGGAGCTGTCAACTAAACCCAGCCAAACATGGATTGTAAGGCACAGAAAGATTTAAGTGCAGAGAAATGCTCACTTTCTGAAAGTGGCATTTCTAAAATAGTAATATTAAATCCAACTTCCACAGTCAGCAGGATTTTGTGTTACCATTCTGGCCATGCTAAATATGACCTTCCTACTCCTTTCAGATCAGCAGCTACCACTCAAACAATGTATGAGGGCAGCCCCATTGTTAGCCTATGAAGGGAGCAGGCCTCACAGTAGTGTAAAAATTAATTTAGGAGTTTTACACTACCAGGACATGTAAACCACACAGGTACATGTCCTTCCTTTTACCTACACAGCACCCTGCTCTAGGGGTTACCCTTAGGGGTGACTTGTATGTAGAAAAAAGGGGAGTTTTAGGTTTGGCAAGTACTTTTAATTGCCAAGTCGAATTGGCAGTGAATCTGCACACACAGGCCTTGCAATGGAAGGCCTGAGGCAAGGTTAAAGGGCTACTGAAGTGGGTGGCACAATCAGTGCTGCAGGCCCAATAGTACCTTTTAATCTACAGGTTCTGGGCACATATATAATTCACTCTAGTCGGGACTTACAAGTAAATTGAATAGCCCAATTGGGTGTGATCCAATGTTACCATGTTTAAAGGGAGAGAGCATATGAACTTTAGCATTGGTTAGCAGTGGTAAAGTGCACAGAGTCTAAAAAACAGCAAAAACAGTATCTCAAAAGTGGAGGGAGGCACGCAAAAAGTTAGGGATGACCCTCCCCTAAGGATGTCAGGTCTAACAAGTGGAAAAAGAGCAAGACGAAGAAGCACTGGTGTTTGTTAGCTAGGTGATATTTGACTGGTATGTTTGGGATGTAGCTTAGCATCATAAAAAGTATAGCGTCTGGGGCCTCTACTCATCTATAGTCCCTAGACCTATCTTAGATATTTGGGAGACGGAAGTGAAAAAGCTCTCCTTTTTACCTTCTTCCTTTGTACCAATCTCAAGCAATCCAGTGTTTACACAGGCTAAAGGTACAGAGTCCTTCCAAGCCTGGACTTAGGTGAGATGTATCTGAATTCAGGCAATCAGAGACAGGTCAACATCATTACTAGTAGATCCACCACTGTGTTATGCTGCCAGAGATCAGTTGAGTGACATCCCGTAACTTAATGAAATTTGAGAAATGGCTGTTTTAAAGGATGATAGCAAGACAATTGTCTTAGTTATATGCAAACAGTAGCTAGACAGCCCTATTTAAGTATGCTCATCTGTGCAACTAAGGTGGAGAAAAGAGCCGAGAGGTACAATTACAGATGAGGAGTAACCCAAATAAATATAGGATATCACAACACTTTGAAATGGTAACTCTAAATGAAACAGTCATTAGGGGGTTTAGATACTGGTTGTACAGCCCCGTGAAACTACATGAGGTGGACAAAGGGAAATCCAATAAGTGCTGGATGGCATGTGAAAAGGAGGGGACCCCGACTCATCCTCTGTGGGACTGCCCTACTCTTCTTGAAGAAGGCAGTGCCTAAAACTCAACTCTTCTAGAAGGAGATACTGGATGATGGTGATGGTATAGTCTAGACACAGATCCCTAGATTCACTTACACATGATTTTAGGTCTCCTAAACAGATAAGAGTCTCTCTATGCACACTGAGAGGGAATATCTACTGACTGCTAGGCAACCTCTACTGCAAGATAATGCATGTCCAGGGTACCATCTCAAACAGAATGGCTACTTAAAATGCATAAGATTGGAGATGGAAAAGATAACCTTCACACTTGTGAATATCACTGTTAGACCTGTCAGCTTTCGGGTGGTCTTCCCCCACACTTATGGCATGTTTGTCTCACATTTTACTGTATCTTTTTGCTGGCCTTATGACTCTGAGCACTTTACCTCTGCTAACCAGTGCTAAAGTGCATGTGCTTCTCCCCTAAACATGGAAACATTGGTGTATCGACAATTGGCATATTTAAGTTACTCGCAAGTCCCTAGTAAAGTGATATATCATATACACAGGGCCTGTAGATCTAATGCACCTAGTGAACCAGCATCACTGATTGTGCTACCCACCTACATAAGCCTTTAAACATGTCTCAGGCATGCCACTGCAGAGCCTGTGTGTGCATTTTCACTGCCCCTTTGACTTGGCATTTAAGACAAATTGCCAAGCCTTAATCTCCTCTTTTATTACATGTAAGTTGATTCTAATGTAGGTCCTAGCTAGCCCATTGGGCAGGGTGCTATGTAACTAAAAGGATGGACATGTACATTTAAGTTTTACATGTCCTGGTAGTGAAAAACTCCTAAGGGCTGATTACCCCCTACTAATAGTCTGAAGCCAGGGTTGAGGAAGAAAGAACCTCTGTGCACTTCACAGACCCTTTTATGAAGTCACGCCCACTTCAAAGGCACATATGGGTGTAAGAACTGAGTCTCTGACCCTGGCAAATCAGTACACTAATGGACCTGTGAAGAACTCTGTCAGGAATAAAAACTGCTGTGCTACAAGGAGTGCCACTCTGCTGGACTGCTTTCCAAGAATGACTGCTCTCTGCCTTGATGAGTTACCCTGCTGCCTCCTGATCCCCACCCGCAGTGAAAGGACTGAGCCCCTCTCATCTGAACCCAGAGTAACTCCAATTCCTTGTTGGCTTGCTCCCTGTTCTTCTGCACTGAGGGACATCAAAGACTGCTAGCAACCTGTAAACAGCACCTGAACATTGTCTGCTATGAGTCCTGCTCTGCAAAGTGGTGCCAATCCAGTCCTGGGATCTTGGAAGTGAGTATCTGAGGTGCAACTCAAGAAACTCCACACATCAACAACATTGTGGCGATTGGAATCAGCACATTTCCTCTCCAAACCCCCGTTCTAACAATCACTGATTGCTTTAACCTGAAAGAGAAACAGTTCCTATCACTTCTCTCTAGAGCGTTCAACCTATCCAAGATTTAATAAGGCTTTAAAAATTATCCTGCCTAAAATTATCCAGCTATATGTGAGACCCACTCCACTTCTGATCGTTGCAGACTAGGGTTTGAGACTGCACTTTTTCCCCTTTTTCACCTTCCCTTTCTGTGTTGAGCCTGAGCTGTATTACAGAGACAGATGTTGGGTTGGGGGTTTCAATGAGTTGTGATTAGGGTGGGAATGCGGACAATAGTTATGATAGATACTTTCGAGCCCCAATGATTAGGGAAACATTGTATTGCATAAATCTACAGTCCAAACCAACCTCTGAGTTCGAGATGCTGGCACCTGATATCAAATAAAAAGATTTAGGGCATTATTTAGAATTTGGCAGGGGGGTTACTCCGTCACAATGTGACAGCTATGCTGTCCGTCATATTACAATTACATTATGTCCTACTGAAATCGTAATACGGGGACAGGATATCGGTCATATTTGTGACGGAGTAACCCATCTGCCAAACTCTAAATCAGGCCCTTAATCTATAAAAAGGAACTCAAAAGTCTCTTATTTGGGATAAAACTGTGATCAGTTCTCCACTCTTTCAGTCTACTGTGATACAAACTGTTTGAACCGTTTTTCTTGATACAAACTGTTTTGTTCTGTCTGTTTTCTTTGTTACATCGCTTTGTTTTAGGATGACTGTTATCCATAATTTACTTCTTGGTCACTTCTGAAGCATTTGTGTGTCCCTAGGCCGAGTTCCTGCTGTAGAAAAACTCACAAATAAAATTTAAAAAAAATGCTAACTGCATATTGGCTGTGCTTAATCTGAAATGATGGTTACAGGTGTTAAATACTGACATTTTTTTCGAAGACCTTGGAGACTTTGTGCTGTCTTATACATTCCTGTAAAACACATAAATGTGACCAGTGAAGCCAGAGAAAGCTTTTTGTCCTGTTCTTATGTCTGGAAAAACCCAGCAGAAGCATGCTGCATGATGTGTCAGGCATGTCATACTTGACAATCGTATGTCATTTTATGTCAGTGTCACAAACCTGACCAGAGACATATCAATATAAAGATGCACCAGCACACATTGTAAACAATTTGCACAACTAAAGCAGGAGACAGTGTGAAAGATAGAACTCCCCTCCGCAGACTGCCATTGTACTAGCCCACTATTCTGCCTGCTTGAGATATGTCCCTAAATACTGTTTCTATCTGGCTTTCACCTACATCTATTATTTAGATATAGCAATCTCACTGCTCTGTGAATGGCAACATACAGGAGGGTGACTACCCTAACTGTCTGGTGGCAAATGCCACAATGTCAGCACATTATCTGTGGATCAGTCCAGTAGACAGTGAGCTGTGTTGCAGACCGATCCTCACTGTCATAGCTATGAATGTCACGAGGCATGACGGCTATTGCAAGTGACATCACAGTGACAGTATTGTTAGTCTGACCCAGGTTGACTGAATTTACCTCAACACAATTGCTTCATAATTGTGTTCTACTCATTAAACCATTGTTCCCTATTCCAAGCCTTCCAGATGTGATGATCCTGACAAACAAGCACTGGCAAAGGAAATAGCGCTTGCTTTTGGACCCATCTGTTTTGCCAATAGTGTTGAGCTATGCTGTGCATTATCGCAGATAGTGCATGTAACTACAAAATACTGCAGACATTTTTTTTCCCTTTTTGCTTGCTGATCCAACTCAGATCTTCAAATAAAGCGAAAACAATTGTGAAAGCTTTTTTAGGATGGACCGTAAAAAAGCTTTTTTCAGGGGGGCAGGAGACGGGAAGTAACACAGGTAATGAGTGGGATACAGAAGCAATACAGGAGCAAGGCAGACAGGGGTGTGGAAGCAACAAACGAGGGCAGAAGAGGGCTGCAGCAAAGCAGAGCTTTCAGATGTAGGGTAGCAACACGGGAATAGGTAGCAAATAGATCGTAGGAAGACCAACCTGGATTTTGAGGGAAGGGGAGAAAAGCAAATTGGGAGAGAAAAAGAGTATTTGGAGCTGGGAGTGAGAAGAAGCACGGGGCAAGAAAGCAATAGGAACAACAAGAACAGTAGCAACTGAAAGAGAGCGCGGGAGAGAGCGGTGTAAGGAGTCAGTAATGTGCCCATCTTCCAGGGGAGGGATAAACACAAGACAAAGACGGAAACCCTACACACTCTAATGAATAAGAAGCAAGCAAATGAGAGTGACAGTGAAGTCAACCATTAGAAAAAAATGGAAGTTAAGTCCGTTGTAATCTAACAGTACCTATTCTCAGTTTAGGAGGTTGACCTTTCATTGTTCTGAGAGCTACCCTTTTGTCTTTTGTAATTGCAGACCTGATGGTGCTTGGCATAGCCCTATGTGATCAGTTCTTTTATTATAGCTGTTTGGATTGCTATCATCCTGAATGGCTGGTTGAACATCTGCATGCGAATCTGATGTTTCTATGTATGTAAAGTCACTGGAATGTCATGTAAAGAGTGAATAGGACTCATTTATATTTTGATAAATTAGGATTTCAAGTGTCAATTGGCAGGGCTGCAGTCCAGCAAAATCCATTGTTCCCCAGCCTCTTTTAGGAGTGTGAGAATGAATAGGTTCTGCAGTTGGACACCTATGACATGGTAACCCATCTTTTACCGCCCTGTCAGCACAAAGCATCAGAAGGCCTTGTTCTATGATGACAGGACTTCTGACACCTCTCACCGTACCTATCCCATTCTGGGCTTCCATTGTGGACTTAGGCAGGAAAAATGGCCAATGCCCATCACATGCATAGAGTTAAGTGTCTGCATGCTAGCGTTATAGATTTTTTGTAAAGCTCCACTTTGGGGGTTTGTTTATGAAACACAAAAATACATCAATATCTACTGGCTGCGCTGACATTTTATGCCACCTTATGACAGGCTAACAGTGTTGGACCTGGCCCTTTTACAGGGCATTCCCCAGACTTTTTGCTTTTTGCCTCCTTATTTTCCTGACCTTTGTTGGCTGACGTTTTGACTCTGAGCACTTTTTCACTGCTAAACTGCATGTGCAGTCCCTTGTAAAATTGGTATGATTGGCTTATACCTAATTGGCATATTTAATTTACCTATAATTCCCCTGTAAAGTGGTATCCCTATATCCAGGGCCTGTAGATTAAATGCTACTAGTGGGCCTGCAGTGCTGCTTGCGCCACCCACTGAAGTAGCCGATCAAACCTATCTCAAGCCTGCTAGTGCAGGGACTGTGTGCTCAGTTTTCTGTCACAGGGACCTGGCATCTAAATTCACTTGCCAGGCCCAGAACTCCCCCTTTACTACATGTAAGTCTCCCCTAAGGTACGCCCTAGCTAGCCCTATGGGCAGGATGCCATGTATGTAGAAGGCAGGACATGTGCCAGGTTGCTTGGCCTGTCCTGGTAGTGACAAACAGCCTAACTTGGTGTCTCACTGCTGTGAGTGCTGCGTTCTCATAGGATTGCA
This sequence comes from Pleurodeles waltl, assembly GCF_031143425.1. Classification (NCBI taxonomy): domain Eukaryota; kingdom Metazoa; phylum Chordata; class Amphibia; order Caudata; family Salamandridae; genus Pleurodeles; species Pleurodeles waltl. Next base: position 461,177,297 of record NC_090440.1, on the reverse strand, counting down.
TTGGAAATGCCCTGCCTTATGTGTGAGGGGTATTGTCTGATTTATGAGGGGGTAGCGTAGGCATGTTTGGTATGGTTGTGATAGTGATAAGAAATGCTCCTTACTGGTGTAGGTGTATTTTTTATTACTATCTAGACAGCGCACATTTATGTGTTCTTATGAATCTGGTGTTTTGCAGCTTGCCTCCAATACACATCTGGGCAGACTGGCAGTTGGGGCTTTGTACATTCTTTTCAGACAGCCTGTACACAGGGTGGGTGGAGGTGTCACAGAGGTGCATCTACATATTGTATAGCCTTCCTGGGCTGAGAGAAGGGAGAGGCGGGGCACACCTGCATTTGTAAAGGCTGTGCCCTGGCCTTGCACAGTAGGGTCGTTTACCCCCCCACTGATGTTTGGAGCCTGTGCTGGAGGAGAGAAAGGGCACTCCCAGAACCAGTTGTAACTGGTTGGAACCCCCTCTCTTCCCCATTGCAAAATACACTGTAAACTCAGTATAAGTACAGGGGACTTTTCCCCACATCCTTTGGACATTCTTGGGAATCCGGAAACCTTACCTGGAGCTGGACGCTATTGAGAGGACTCACCAGGACCACCTTGGACTGCTGCTGCTGTGCTGACCTGTGACCTGCCTGGTCACAAGGAGAAACTGCCACTGCTGACATCCACTTGTGCTGGCCTGTAGCTGGGTTCACCAGCCCTGTACCCCTTCTTTATTGTTTTTGTATCCAGAGGCAGGGTGATGTGGCCCCTGACCTCTGTAAACTTATTCTTGCATAAAGAGGGCTGTTTTGATGATGAAGCACTGAGAGAGTGCTCCCGAGTGCCCTGCAGGCTTTTAAAGGGCTTTTTCTGGCCCAAAATCACCACCCCAGCCCGGGATCACTGATGTGCCCCTCGTGCGGTTTGGAGCGCTCTTTGTGCCTGCAAATTCACCGCTGTGGCTGGGGCTGAAACACAGTGCCTTCACGCTTTGAAAAGCGCTTCTTAGTTGTCCCAAAATCACTGCTGCAGCCCGGGCGTCATCTTGCAACTAAGCGCTAGTATTGCTCCATCTTCAGTGCCCCCAGGGCATGGTCCACTCCTTGGAGCGCCCCCTGGGCACCAGCCGCCCCCATCTTGCACTGGATCACCAGGGTGGCCCGGGAACCATTTGAAACACTCGCGCACCTATTCACGGGCCCCAGGAAGGGTCCGATCTCTGAAACTAGCAGGACTCGGGGGAAGGTGAGATGAACGCCCCCTTTCCCCGGACTCTGCCTTAGGAGCACGACACTCCTTTTTAAACAGGGCACATTTATTTGAAAACGGGGAAGGGAGACCTCGATGGAGGCCCCCTTCCTCTTGCCCCCATAACGGCTTGTTGGGTCTTGCCTAGCCCCCACCCCGTGATGAGGGGCGTGCAGAGGCAGAGGAAGGCCCCTACCGAAATCGCGGGCCCCAGGAGGTGCTCGTTTCTCACATTGGAGAGGGTGCAGACTGCCCCTCTTCCCCAGGAGCACTGCATGGCCTCCGTTGTGTGCACAGGACCGACGGGGGCCCCCATGCTCCTCTTCTAGGTCCTGGGCGTGCCTCTTCTTCAGGAAAACAGGTACCTTCTAGGAAATATTGGCTCAGTGAGCCTAGTATGAACCTTGGGGGGGCTTATATGTTCCTACCTGCTTTTCTGACATTGCATATATGTGCTGATGTTCCTTTTATGGGCATGACATGCTGATGTGTGTTTTTGTTTATGTCTTGTGATATATTCTCTAATGTTCCTTTTATGGGTATTTATGAGGTATTCATGACAAGTACATAGAATTCTTACTGTAATTCCTGACTAGTGCTTATGTTGTAGAATCCTGAGTTCTAATGTGACAACTACTTATTCTTGCAGAGTATTAGTAACTATGTGACATTCGGACAACTGCTAAGGTAGCAGGGTATTACTAATGTGTAATGTTACTCTAATTATGTTTTGTACAATACAGTTTATTTTTACATAGCTTAGTGTTGTGTTTACTTTGTGGTGTACATTTTGCGTCACGTGTGTTGTGTGTGTTGTACAAACGCTTTACACATTGCCTCCGGGTTAGGCCTGACTGCTCGTGCCAAGCTACCAAGGGGCTGAGAAGGGGTTATCTTGGACGTGTAACTCCCTTGCTCTGACTAGAGTGGGTGGGTTCTGCCTGGCTTAGGTGCATACCCTAGCCAACCAGAAACCCCATTTCTAAAAAACAGATATTACAGTTCTGAGCAGTTTCTGTATCTTAAAGAACACTTTTGCAAAATGGACTCCTGCCAAGCCATCAACAAACCCTAGTTTGGGCTATTCTTTCAGATTATAAATCCGGTTGTTGCTTATGACCTTGGTGACATACGACGCTATTACGTTTTCCAAGGTACTTCAAGGTTTTTTCTTCATAGAAACTGATGAAGTATGACGCACCTAACGCACCCTACTAGCATAACCAAGTAATTTGTAACCTCGTACAACGCGCGCTCCTTGCAAATTTCTACTTATCGTGCACCTTATACCAGTTGAGGAACATGCCAGCTCTACATGTAAGTTCTAAATATATACTTATACTTTTTTGTTTTCTAATTTGGAGATGCTCGACTTTGTCAAACGATATACTTCAAATATATTATGAGAACTCTTTTTGAAGTCGAGTGGGATACAGACTGTTTTACCGTAGCTCCCCATCTTGTATTGACATTTTAAATACTTACGTTAGTCTCTTATTTATGATAAGTGGCTTGTTCAACTAGTATGTTAATAACAAAACAAACCACCATTAGATTAGACATTCACTAGCCACTAACTTCCATACTTATGAATATTCGATTTATTATTTCATTCTATTTCACTTTGACTTCTTTACAAATACAATTTGTTTAAACAATATAATTGTCATATTTTTTTCTTGGTTCAAATTTTTTAGTACAGTGCAGAAGAAATGTTCCTTTTTATGGGTTTTTACAGTAATACTCGCCAGGAACCACACCAAGACTCTTGATAGAACAGAATTAACTGAGGCTCTTGTCTGAGAATTCCAACATTTGAAACGGATTAAAATGAAAAAAGGGGGCCTTTCGAGTCAACAATAAAATCTTTCCAACCTTTTCAGATAGAAGTGGTTGTGACCCATATTGTGGGGTTTTAGTAAAAGGTTAGCCCCTTTTGTCTAATATCTAAATTAAATACGGGATTTCACAGCAATAATAGACTTATTATTTTTTTATTTCTTCGTTTTTCCATATGCCATTGCACAGACTATCAGGATACATATCTTGCTTATTTCGTGAGATGCACGTTTGTGTATTGGCTTTTGGTAAGGTATAAGTTCTTTACTCTTTCACTTTAAAACTTTTTGCAATACCTTTAAAACAGTTTTCTATTTTCAAATTACGCTTTCCACTTGGGTACACAACTTTTAAGTCACAATTAAATATTATTAATTTTTATTTCTGGTACTATATGATAAGTCAGTACTTAAAATATTCCTGTTTAACTATGTGATATGGTTTATGGAGTGCTCCGTTACTTTATGTTGATATCAGCAATTTAAACAGATTTTCTTGTTAGATGTTTCACATGTTTTAACGTGAGAGCACCAACAAATATGATAAGAAGATGAAGATTCTTTCAAGACCAACGGGCTGTGCATTACTTGTTACCAATGTTGCCTTTCATATGAGATTATATTTTTTATTAGTAAACCAAGACAAAAATGGCAAAAATCGAATAAGTAAATTTGAGATATGAATTTTTAAAGATTATCTGCAGATATAGTGCTTAGAAACTTAACGTGCCACCACAGGGGACTATTTTTTCACCCAAGACTGGGTCAAATCTGAAACGTCAAACCAACCATGACAGAGCACAGGTCAGATACAGGGACCAAACTTGTCCTGCTGCAAAAGTACTTTTGAATGGAGGATGCATCAACGTCGAAGACCTGAAGCCGGCAGCAGAGGAGGCAAAGCACAGAAGATGCATAAGTTTGGATCCGTGCAGTTGGGGATGCATAGTCTGTGATTCCTTTGGTGATGAAGGTAATAAGCCATCCTAGAGCCATGCATGCAAAGTTCTCAAGTGGTAATGCAGCATTGTCAAAGGAGATGTGTTGGTTCTGACCAACGCTGTTGTAGCAATGCATGGATTTTGCTAGTTCAGCACAGGGAACCCACTTCCAAGGTCTCAGGAATTGATTGGCACCACTTGGCAGGGAGGACTCACAGTTGGCAGATCCTAAATGCTGTTGTAGAGTTGCTGGAAGTCTTTAATGTTCTTGAACTTCAGAAGAGGTCCAGACGTTTACTGATTTGGTAGGGTCAGATGTCTATTTCTTATATCCAGTTGGGACTTTGAAGTTGGGGTGACTTCAAAGAGGGCTCTTTGAAGTACAAAAAAGTTCTCCCTTCCTGCCCTAGCTCCAGACTCACTACAGGGAGCTTAACAGTCCTTTGTTTAGGATCAGGTGTCGAGCCTGCAGACCTACAGAAGCTTGACCTAATGCCAATGACAAGGGTTCCCTCTCACAGTACTCGGTTGGTGAAGCTGAATGATGGTTCAGGAAATCCTTATAATGCCCCATGTTGTATGTAGAAAAGAGTGCTTTTATTTGTGTCAGACAATACTTGTATATGTGAGGACACTTGTTGCATTATGCAATGCTTACTGAGAATGTTAGCTGCATGGACGTATGCTTGCTGCGGATCACCTGCTATAGTGTGGAACACATGTTGGCAGATTCTGGAAGAACACGGGGGAAACGCACAAGCAATCTGCTCTTCCCCAAGTCAGAGGGTGCAGCATTTAAACCGCAGCCCATCCTGGAATCTCCGCTTGCTGTAAAAAGAGATTCGTCTGGTGGTATTGTGTCCTCGTTGGCACATTGCAATTCCAGTCTTCTTCACAGCCGCAACACGTTCCTTTATAAGAAAAGACAAGACCAGACTTCAGTAAAAGCAGTAACACTCAGCACATGCAGACTTTAAATAGCTCATACCATTTCTGATTAAACACTGTTAAGACTGCTCGAGCACATTTCTTGTTAAAGAGTGATTTTAGGACTTGAGACTGGTAGTTAACCATTGAATGGCAGTGTTATGCCACTAAGCACAATATGTAAAATCTGATAATTAAAATCTCATGAAAAGTTCATGCCACTGTTGTTTGCTAGGAAAGACGTGTATGCATGTTTAGGAATCGAACCTTACTGTGCTACTAGTATGCCTCATCTAACTATGGTGTGCCACTAACACCCAGGCATAGTTGATTGCCTCCGGTTGTCAATTGTTTCTGATTTTAATACTGTAACATTGTGCCTTGTTTGTCGCATGAGTTGTAGTTCAAAACTACTAACCAAGCCCTTCAGTGCATGTAATTGGTAGGTCCCCTGAACCAAGCCCTAGTTAGGTGACAGGACCCAAGGTGGGGAAGGTTGATACCTTATAGGTGGACATAGCATGGTAACGCTGTCCTTCTTTGCAGGACCTTTCAACTGTCTTTAGAGGCTATAGTGAGCACGAAACTGTCACAAGTGGAAAAGATGACCAACACAGGAAGTTAAGTTATTACATTATGACTAGAGAGTAGCAGTTAGTACACTCCATGGTTATAATAAATATTAAGCAGGCACAGTTTGTTACAGGAAGAGCTAAGGATTGCCAGAGCTGGACTTGATCTCCTACTATAGACATCCAATGATCATTGTGGAATCTTCATCTCTCTCTCTCTCTCTCTCCCACCCAACCCATTTTCCCCCTGTCCATCTCAGTACTGGTCATGTGAGCTTTGTAAGCAGGACTTGGAAGAGTGTCAGCTCCTCCCTCCCATCCTGCCGAGGATGACCCATCAACATGCAGATGACCCCTTAGTCACAAATACCGTTCCTTTGTGTGAGGCTTTCTAGAGGGAATACATGAAAACAGCTATCACCTCACCCCATACATGTATTGGAGACAGGCTGCAGGCAAACATGACGAAGAGCAGGAATGCATACTTTCTAAATGTGGCATTTTCAAAATTGTGATAGTACCATTAAAGATGATTTATCATTACAGTTTCTTAGGATCTAAACATGACAGTCCTACTCTTTCTCAATCAGGAATTAAACCTTACTAAATGTAATACGGAATCCCCAATGTTAACCTGTGAGAGGGGTAGGCCTCACAGTAGTGGAAAACACATTTGAGAGTTTTTCACTACCAGTGCATGTAAACTTAAAGGTATAAGTCCTGCGTTTTAATTAAATGGCGCCCTGCCCTGTGGGCTACCTATGGCCTACCTCAGGGGGTGACTTTAAGTAATAAAATGGGGGGGGGGTCAAGACTTGGTAAGGGATTTTAAATGTGAAGTTGACAGGGCATTGAAACTGCACAAACAGGGTCTACAGTGGAAGGTCTGTGACATGTTTAACTAGAAGGCACAATCACTGCTGCAGGCCCACTAGTAACATTTAATCTGTAGTCCCTGGGAACATATAGTGCATGTTTTGTAGGGATTTATAAGTATATAAATAAATTGACTATGCCAATTGTGGCTACACAAATGTTACCATGTATTAGGGGAGTGAGCACATGCACCTTAGCACTGGTTAGCAGGTTTACAGAGCCCCGAGTCCTAGGGCCAAAATAATAGATCAACAGAAGTGAGGTAAAGCAGGCAAAAAGATTGGGGACAGACCGCCTTAAGGCTAACAGGGTTAACGTGTCCCCCACCAGAGCTGAAAGTGGGGACAGCTACCCAAACTCTTGGGAGACCTTATCACTAAGGCACAAAAAACTAGAGAGACCATCATCATTGGCGTGGTCTGACTCAGGTCATTTGCATAAGCTCCCTGAGGCGTCTGTCAGAATCCGGAATTGAGTCCCAAACAGGTATGGTCTCAACTTCTTCAGTGCTCAGACCACAGTAAAGGCTTCCCGCTCAGTAGCACTCCACCTCTGTTTCCAAGGTAGTAATCGCCTGGAGATGAAAGCTACAGGTTGGCCTAGGCCCTCTTCATTAAGCTGTGAGAGTACTGCCTCTATGCCATGCTCTGAGGCATATGTTTGCACTATGAACACTTTGGAAAAGTCAGGGGCCTTGATCACAGGGAAAGGTGACATGGTTTGCTTCAGGGAGTCTACTAATTATTTTAATGGCTCTGTCAAAATCAGATTTCTTGGTTATTTCTTTGATGTCAGTTCTGTCAAGAGGGCAACAATTGTGCCATTCCACTTGACAAACCTCAGGTAGTACCCGGTGAGGCCTAAGAAGGCTTTATCTGCGGTCTGAGTCTTTGGGGGCTCCCAGACCATGATGGTTTCTATCTTGGCCTGGTGGGTTGCATCTTACCCCGCCTACCAGGTGTCCCAAGAACAACAGATCCCCCTGCCCTATTTGGTACTTACCAGCCTGAATCTTGTAGGGCCTGAAACACTTCCTCAAGGTGGAAGAGTTGGTCTTTCAAGCTGCTGCTGAAGACAGCTATGTAATCCAGTTATGCAGCACTGAAGGACTCCATCCCAGCCAAGACTTGGTTTACCAATCTCTGTGAGGTGACAGGGGCTTTCTTGAGCCCAAAGAACATTTCCCTAAACTGGTAGTGGCCCTCTGGGGTGGAGAATGCTGACATAGCCTTGATTCCTTCAGTTAGGGTGATGAGCCAGTATCCTGAAGTGAGGTCAAAAGTACTCAGGGATTTAATGTTTGGGGGAAGATCACCCTAAGGCTGACTGGTCTATCAAACATCGTTAAAACACTATTTTTAAGATGTATTTAAAATTATGTTAGTGGAGTTATATTTTTAGTAAATATGTTGAAAAGTGATATTTCAAAATGTACACTTTCCGTGCCTGAATTTCATTGCCCAGCTAGTGTTTCCTCTTAATGAGGTGTGAAAACATTTACCTGGGCAAAACAATGGCTTTAAAACTTTCACAGGAAGACCTAAGTGAGAGATATGTAACTGATATCAGCTGAGGAAGTGCAGCTGAAGAGGGCTTAGGGACTTCATTAACTGGATGGGGACCAGGGTGAGGCCTGGCAATTTTTAAATAAGTGTGAAGTTAGACTTGGGAACCAACGCCTTTTGTTCTGTCGGTCCTCTGTAGCCAGTGTGGCACCACCCCAGTTGAAGGGGGAGCTGGTCCCAGAATCAGTTTTGTGTAGTTTAGGAATGGGCAGCTCATTTCCCTAACCACTTGACTGCCATGCCCTCACCCCTTGCCCTTTTTAGGATTTGTGGGAAAATAAATTCCCATTTAAACCTTCATAACCTTTTTTTCCACAAAGATGTCCACACCAAAAGTTCATCCTTTTTTGTCCAAGACTCTAGGGACTAAAGGTACACACAATATGTAGATTCCACTGGGTGGAATTGACTGACAAAATAGTCAAAATATATAGCTCTGTTTTGTTTTTTGGGGCAAATCAGAAAAAAGTGCTGTGCAAGAAAGCATACGTATTTTCTAAAAATGGCATAAACAAAAGGTTTGATGTGTACCATCTTCGCAGCTTCCAGGAACAAGCAAAGTTGTATCAATAAAAATGTTTACCAGCGTTTTCTAAGAGGTAGTCCCTTTTTCCTAATTTTGTGCTCTTAACCTACTTGCAGTTTGTGATGGAAAAAGGAATGAAACCCATGAGTGATCCCAGAAAGCTCTAGATGACTGAAAAATAAACAATGTTTTGAATTCAGCAGGGAATAATCTGTAGATATTCCATTAATTTACAAAGAAACTAATCATTGATATTTAAAATAGGAAAATACGTAGAAAAATAGTAGTTTGTGACAACGTTCTCATTATGTGGTTAGCTGCGGAATTTGACCCTAGCTCAGCTGCCAGCCAGAGAAACCTACAAAATCGAGATATTTCTGACAACTAGGTAGCAAGGGGAGTCCGGTATGTGTAACTTGTGTGGATTCAATTATGTTTTCATGCCGCTAAGGCCTTGGAAACCTCAAACCTTGGATCCAGTGTGCATTCTCCTCACATTTCAGTGAGAAAAAGTTCCAGATGCTGAGAGGTCCACTAAATTTCTATCATCCAGCATTCCTACACTTAACTCAATGAAAGTGGTACCCCATCCTTGACCTGCAACAGGAAAGGTCCCAAAATGCTACTGTAGCAGATTATAATTTTCCACTTAAAACCAACCCTTTTGTTGGTACCAGTGAATTTTAGGCCTGGGCTTGGCCGCCATCCAAGGAAACCTACCAACCCTAGCAATTTCTAAAAACTAGACACCCAGAGGAGTCCATTGTGGTCTGGCTTGCATGAATCCCCCTACCTTTTCTTACCCTTAATGCCCTTCAAATCTCAAACTTTGGGATTTTTCTCAAATTTCTGTGAAAAAGTTCTGTAATCTGTGCAGATTTACAAAATTCCTACAACTCAGCATTCCCAAATGTTACCTGATAAAAACGTACCCCAATTGTGTGGGTAGGCACCGTGACAGTGGCAGGTAAGGCCCCAAAATGCAACATGGACAGAGCAAATGTTTTTGCAACATAGGTAGCTGTGGATATGGACCTAGGCTCAACAGCCACCCAAGGAAGCCTAAAACCCAGTCATTTCTAAAAACCAGATACCTAGTGAAGTCCAGGATCTAGCTTGTGTGGATTCCCTGTCTTTCTGTATTCACAATGCCCTCAAACCTCATCAAACCATGGGCAACATCATCAAAACTCATTCTTTGGCAAAAGAGATGCATTCAACCCATATTTTCTGTGACAGAAGGTTTCGTAATCTGTGTCACCCACAAAGTTCCTACCACCCAGCATGCTCATTCTGGTCCCAATAAAAATGCTACCCAGCTTGTGTGTGGGCCTAGCACCACAAACACAACAGGCCCCATAACACAATACGGAGACATCAACACAAAAAATACCTTCTTTGGCATTGGAATAGCTGTCGTATTTGGACCCAGGCTCAGCCATCACCCAGGCAAATCTATCAACCCAAACATTTTTTGTAAACTAGACAGGTAGTCTATGGTGGTGTGTCTTCCATGGATGTCACTGTTGTTTCTTAACCACAATGCCCTACAAATCTCAAAATGTACCAAACATCATCATGCTTTTTCCTCTTTCACATTTCTGTATTAAAATCTTCATGATTCTAAGGAAATCCACAACAAAAGTTCTACAATTTAGCATTCCCACACTTATCCTGATAAAAATGCTGACCCACTTGTATAGCTGGGTGTAGTGCCCATGATGGCATGAACAGATCAATCCATGGACAACGTGAGTCCTTTGTGAGGAGTTTGCGCTCCATTAAAAAGACCAAGCCAGAAACTAGAAATTTTGACAGGCAAAGGTGTGAAAAGTATCTTCCTGATGCAAGGACTTCAGCTGCGGAAAATTATTACAGCTTTTCTTGGCAAAAGCAATGGTTTCAATGCGGCCTCTTTCAGCTACTATCTGGCTTTTAGAGATGGCTGTATCCTGAATCCTTGCATTATATCTTAATGCACTTGTAAAAAGGCAAACAGAATATCCGTCATGGTTGTGATGGAGTACCCATCTGCCAGACTCCAAATCTGGCCTTAAGTAAGAAGGTAAAAATCCTTGACTTGGTGGGTCTGGCTTCTGCTTTATGTCTGTCAGCCTCGAATTGTGCTCAAGTCCCAGCGTACCACAAACATTGACTTTTAATTGGTGCTTTAATTTCTGTTGACACTTTGCATCTTAAAATATATCTCTGTTTCCCTTCATCTCGGTGTCCTTTTGCTTTTTATTTTTTTCTCTCTATTGTTTTTTATTGGTTTGGGAATTCCATTGTGTTCTATACTGCTTTAATGTGGTTCTCTGGGGATTGCTTGCTGTTTCTGCCCTAGCTACCAATAATGTGAGCAGGCATTCCTTCAGAACTGTGATTTGTTCTAACCAGAGTGGATTTATTAAGTTGTTAGAGGTACCACACTCCCAAATGAATAACCCATTCCTAACTAATTTCATTCTTCTACTATTCAGCAGTAAGCTTGGAATATTACAAGAGTGTGTCTTGGCCCCATGTGTTGGTTAAAATTTGTTTTTATTTTTGTGTTTTCTAAAATTACGTGACAAGCTTGATTGTCTTTAGGAATTAGAGGTATGCAACCCCCCACCTTCTTTTTTAAATGATTTTGTTTTCTGTATTTTCCAGTTCTAAAACATTATAGGTGATATGTGTAAAGATATTTTTCAGTTGACTGAAAGGCAATCCACGCAAGCCTTTGTAAATAGATTGTAAATTCCGAAGCATGCTTGCAAAATCAGACAAATTTGGGATCTTTCAAAACAAACTCTCTTGAGTATGGAGAATAATAATAACATGTGTACAGAGCTCATACATTATAGGTCTGGGCAGAACTCATGGAGTTTTACTTAATGGAATTCAATGAAATGACACAAAAACTCAGCAATATTCTGTGGATTTCTACAAATGAGCAGAAACAGGCATGTTGCACTGCACATGCTGTGATGGAGTGTCAGAAGCTCTTTCCATGCTGGAAAATCGTCATGAACAGCACCATGTGGGGTGCCAGAGGGCGCAGCCTCTCAAGTTGATTTTGCTGCAGCTTTCTGACTGCAAATGATTGTGACTGCCCTCTTTGAAGAAATCTTGCATAGTTGCCTTCTTAGCAACTGAAAATCACACTAGGGGATGCCAAATCTCACTTGCCAGCTCACTGTTTTTGAGCTGACATCAGAAAAAAATCTGCCACCTGTCTGTTGGGGGAATTTGGTCGGAACTCTGCATTACAAGCATAAAGCAGAGTGTCCAAAATTCTGCAGATTCTGCCGGTGGAGCGGAATATATCACCCACACTTAATAAATTGTGCAGTTGAGAATGGTAAATTCCTACTCTATTGTTTTAACGTGAAATTGAAATGGGTCTTACCTGGTCACATTTGAGTTTTGCTTCTCAAGTTTTGATATCACTCTCTGACCCTACAAGGATGGGACAAATTGTGAGTTGAGAGTCAAGAACAACAGAAGAACACTCGGCAGCTGTGTGGGTCTCTAGCCAAAGCAGAAAACTACAGTATCCATGAAATTGAAGTCTTGCTGGGATGAAAGCCACATACATGATGATACTTTCTTAATAAATAAGCTATATGTGCACTGAAGAAAAGGTAGAAAAATGCTTTATTTTCCTTCTGAATCAGTTGAAACATTGTGTGTGAAGAGGTATGGACCATAACATTACTGTAAAAAAGTATTTTATTTTCACCCACCTCAAGAAATGATGTCACTAACTTGTGAGGGTGAACCCAAAATTCACTAAATGAGCTTGGGCTCAACATACTGATAGCTATAGCATAGAGACTACACACTGAACGAAGGGTGATGTATGACGTATTTATACCATGAAAAAACAGGTATAAAGTCAAAAGACCAAAAATACAAATCCTCAGTGAATTTGAAATATAGAGTACATTTTAATTAACTTAAAAATTTATGTAAAAACAACCAAAATTCAAACAGGGCACCAGAGATCTGTATGTTTAAAATAGCAACAGAAAGCACTAAGGCCCTCATTACGAGGCTGGTGCTCTTTTGATCGCCAGCCTCGGGATTGGACCACCGCCAAAGTGGCGGTCTGACCACGACATTATGACCATGGCATTACCGCCATGGTCGGACCGCTGCCACCGCCACTTATCAGCCATCTGACGGCCTGGCGTTGCCGGCGGTCCCAAGCAGTGCTGTCCTGGGGATTACGACCCCTCTCTCTGCCAGCGTTTACATAGCTGTTTCACTGCCACGTAAAGGATGGCGAAGACGGGGTGCCGAGGGCCTGGGGGGGGGCCGCACTGCCCATGCACTTGGCATGACAGCCCCATGCAGCCACACTGCATATAATGATTAGCACGATGGGTGCTGGTGCACCCAATGCACAACAGCATTGCCGCCGGCTCTATTATGAGTAAAATGTAATAAATTATTTGAGACCCAAATGGCAAATGTCCAGTCAGTGGAACTGAAGATATGCAATTTTAACAGGATAGATAAAAAATAGTGCAAAAATGCACAAAGCGCCACCTGTGGGTCACTCTGGACCAAGATCACAGCAAGGGTTCAGGCCAACAGCGATTACCTACGTACCAGGCACAAGACCAAGTTTGGCCTGCTGAGGTTTGTATTTTATGTGCTTGGTGAGTGGTCTGCGTGGAGTTGATTTGCAAAACTTTGAGTCATCCTGGGTCAGTTTCGATGAAGCTGTGCAGTGAAGCTTTGAGGGGTTTTGCATCACTCTGCATTGGTTCTGATGAGAGATGCAGCAAGGTTTGGTTGGGCTTTGCTCAGCATCAGTTCCGATGAAACTGCCAGCTGCGCAGTGAGGCTTTGTGGGGCTCTGCATTGCTCGTTGTTGGTTCCAATGATGCTTGCAGCTGTGATGTGAGGCTTTGCATACTTCGATTCACTTTGCACTGGATTTGATGAAGCTTGCAGCTGTGCGGCTACCGTTTGCAGGGCTTCACATCTCTTTGCACTGATTCTGGTGGAACCATGAGTAAGGCAAGCAAGAGTTTTATTTCTGATGCCAGCCAAGGGCTTAGGACCTGTGGAGGCACCAGTTAGGGATCAGGAACATACTCCAGCAAAGGTCACCAGGGCTTAGGTAAGTCCAGTTGCAGATCCAGTGCAGCAGGTCAGCTAGGCAGTTACAGGGAGTCTAGTGAAGCATGAGTCTGAGGGTCCCCAATGTATTCCTGGTATCCACTTTAAAGTGGGGAAAGCTTCTGGAGTGTTAGACTTTTGAGTTTATGCAGGGTCATCCCCAATCTTTTTGCCTCCTGCCTCCTATTTTTTATGACCTGTTGGTGTTGGCTTTTGAACTCTGAGCACTTTACCACTGCTAACCAGTGCTAAAGTGCATATGCTCTCTGTGTAAATTGCATGGTTGATTGGTTTATCCATGATTGGTATATTTGATTTACTAAGTAAGTCCATAGTACAGCGCACTAGAGGTGCTCAGGGCCTGTAAATCAAATGGTTCTAGTGGGCCTGCAGCACGGGTTGTGCCACCCACTTAAGCAGCTCTGTAATCATGCCTCAGACCTGCCATTGCAGTGTCTGTGTGTGCAGTTTTTTTTACTGTAAATTCGACTTGCCTAGTGTACCCACTTGCCAGTCATAAACCTTCCCTTTTCTTACATGTTAGACACCCCTACGGTAGGCCCTAGGTAGCCCCAATGGCAGGGTGCAGTGTATGGTTATGGTGGGACATATAATAATGTGTTTTATATGTCCTGACAGTGAAATATTGCTAAATTTGTTTTTCACTGTTGCAAGGCCTGTCCCTCTCATAGGCTAACATGGGGGCTACCTTTAAATCCGATTAAAGTGTAGATTCCCTTTGGGAGTGGATGGACATGTGGAGTTTGGGGTCTCTGAGCTCACAATTTAAAAAAACATCTTCTAGTAAAGTTGATTTTAAGATTGTGTGTTTGAAAATGCCACTTTTAGAAAGTGAGCATTTTCTTGCTTATACCATTTCTGTAACTCTGCTGGTTTGTGGATTCCCTGTCTGGGTCAGTTTAACAGTTGGGCTGGTTGCACCTCACAATAGACACTGACAGAAAGGGAACTGGGGTGTAGTCTACATTTCCTGATGAGCCATCTGTGCTAGGAGGGAGGAGAGGAGTGGTCACTTACACCTGAAAGGGCTGTGCCTGCCCTCACACAATGCAGTTTCCAACCCCCTGGTGAGTGTCTGGGGCCTGGCCTAGGCAAGACAGGATTTCACAATCAAGAGAGACTTTACTTTGAAGTGGGTATAAGAAGTGCACCCAAAACTACAGACTTTAAAACACTTCTGGAAACACAAGAGGAACCTCTGCCTGGAGACGAGCTGAAGAGCTGAGGAGGAGCTGTCCTGCCTGTGACTGTGCTTTGTGGAGCTATCCTGCAGTTTCTGCTTCTGCCAGAGTAAGAGGGCAAAGACTGGACTTTGTGTGCCTTCCATCTTGTGAAGATCTCCAAGGGCTTGATTTAGAGCTTGCCTCCTGTTGTTTGAAGTCTCAGGGACAGCAAAGGCTTCTCTCTGCCAGCACCTGGAGTCTCCAGAGAGACTCCTACTCTGCCAAGTGAGGGGCATCCAGTTCCTGGGACCCTGAAAGGAGAAGCTGGCAGCCTGTGAGGAAGGAATCCACGCACAGAATGCTGTGTGGGGAAAAGATCGACACAACTCCGATCTGCGGCTGAAGAAACGACACGCCGCCGGCCCTGCCACTGAAAATCATCACTCGACGGAAACGCGACTGAAGAATCAATGCACGGAGCTGCAGAAACGACACACAGCATCGCTGACGGAGGCTGGGCGATCGCAACCCACAATGTGTGGTTTTTGGATCATTGTGCAGCTGGATTTTCTAACCAAACACCGCTGGGCATATACAAACAATGCAAGGCCTGCCCAGACCTGAGAGTGCTGACCGGATCGACGCATCGCTCTCCTGCAGAGAGAAGAAACGACGCATCTGGACCCGGCAAGAGGAGAAGTGACGCAGGGTCTCACTCGTGAGTGAAATAGACGCATCGCAAGCCCTTTTTGATGCACACTCGCCTGTGCGGGGGTATTTTTGATGTTCCCAAGGTGCATTTTCAGGCTAACAGTGTTAGTGTATGTTTTAAACTACAGAAATACTCTTTTTGCTTTTTAATTGATAATTTGGCTTATGTATTGTGGATTTTTGTTGTTTTGGTCTTGTTTTGTTTAGATAAATATTTCCTATTTTTCTAAACCTGTGTTGTGTTATTTTGTAGTGTTTTCATTAAGTAACTGTGTGTGTTGGTACAAATACTTTACACCTAGCACTCTGAAGTTAAGCCTATTGCTCTGCCAAGCTACCAAGGGGGTAGGCAGGGGTTAGCTGAGGGTGATTCTCTTTTACCCTGAATAGAGTAAGGCTCCTTGCTTGAACAGGGGGTAGCCTAACTATCAACCAAAGACTCAATTTCTAACATGGAGTTTTCCTCCTATAGAGAAGTCTGGAATTTCCTGGCTTCCTGTCCTGGCTAGCATGAAGCTAGCATGTGTGTGAGCTGAGCCAGTGCCTTTGGTGTACGGTAGGTGACAGTTCCACACCCCATTCTGCCATCCACTAGCACTCTATTGTTATACTGTCTGGGAGGAGTATGCAAAGGTCAACTGCTGACTAAACTCAGTTATGTGACCCAGGAACATGCCACAGGCACCAAATGCCTAAGGCAAGAAAATGCCAACTTTCTAAAAGTAAAAACAACAGATGATGGGTGTAATACAGAGCAAATCAAACATTCACCCCAGTCACAGATCTAGGTTTAACCCAACAGTTTTTGCCTGCCATGCCATTCTAGTTTGGATCCAGTCACATGCAAATCAGTCTTGACCCTGTTCCCCAGTGGAACAGTCCAGTTCAAACTGCCAGGCCAGGTCCTCCCTGAACCAGAAACAAGCATCCTGGGGCAGGGAGTGAGTGGTTGAAAAGTTTCAGCACTCTGTCATCATACTTTTGTGTTGCTAAACTTTCTAAACGTGGCATTTACACAATTGTGACTTAAAATCTAAACTTATCATTAAAGAGGGTGTTCAATTACAGTTCTTCAGACACCAAACATGACTTTCCCACCTGCTCCTGATCAAATGTTATCATTTAACAAATGTAATAAGCTAACCCAATGTTATCCTATTGGACCGGTATTCCTTGTAATATTGAAAAATGAATTTGAGATTTTTTCGCTACCTGGACATGCAAAACCTAAAAGTATGTGTCCAACTTCTTAAATGCAATACACCTTGCCCTACGGGCTATTTAGAGCCTACCCCAGTGGTAACTTATAGGTATTAATAAAAAAGGAAGGTTTAGGCATGACAAAAGGTTTATTTTGCCAAGTCGCTATGACAGTGTAAAACTGCACACACAGGCCCTCATTACAACCTCAGCGGTCTTCACAGAGGACCATCAAGGCAGCGGGCGCATGAATACCGCCAGTGCTGGTGGTATTTCTGGCTCCCTATTTCGACGTTTCCACTGGGCCAGCGGACGATAACAGTGTCACATCAACATCAACATGTGCAGCGGGTGCAGTAGCACCCGTCAATTCAGGTAGTGAAATGCCAATGTGTCTATGCCTGGGGGCCCCTGCACTGCCCATGCCAAGTGCATGGGCAGTGCAGGGGCCCCACTGTAGTAGTACGACTTAACTGCAGTGGATCCTACTACGACTTACCTGCAGTGGTAAGTCATAGTAGGATCTGCAAAAGAAACAAGTATGACTTTTCTTGCAAATAACATTTGTCATCTGACATGTGCTCTCCTTTTTCCTTTCCTTGTTTGATAATCACGAGGACGTTATTGGGACCCTTTGCTATAATTTCTGCAGATTCTGGAAGGCCATTTGGGGATTCAACCCACACCTTAGCACTGAGGTTTTTTATCTGCTGCACCATAGCTTCCCTTTTCTTGCACTGTCAGAAGGGCTGGGACAGACTCCTTGCTTACCAAACCTCCATTCACTGCACTTATGACAAGATGGGCAATTCTGTTTCTAATCTGTATGAACACGTCAAAACCTCCACTATTTATCAGAATAACTTTGATTTCTCCTTGGTAATCTGCATCAATCACTCCCCTTAAAACCTGAATACCTTTAAGGGCCAACACAGATCTGGAAGCAATCAATCCAAAATGCTCTGGGGGAATCTGTATTCTAACACCTGTTTCACACAACGCTATGTCTAGGGGTTTTAGTCTGTAAGCTTGTAAAGCATGTGAGTCAAGACCTGCAGATTCAGGTGTGGCTCTGTAAGGAGCTGACGCTCCAGGTTTTGTTTCCCAGTATGTGATGGTATTGGTGGCCACATGTGGTTGTATTTGCAAAGCTGGAGTTAACATTCGCATCAAAGGTGTTTCAGTATCTGTTAATGGTCTTTTGTTCAGAATCTGGAGGGCTTCCTTTAAATGCTCTCTCCAGTTTTTCAAAGTTTCATCAGATAATTTTCACAGTTGAGCTTTCAGTGAACCATTCATTCTCTCAATCAGTCCTGAGGCCTGTGGATAATAAGGAATATGATATATCCATTCAATATTGTGCTGAGAACAGTAGTCCTGTACCAGATTGCCTTTAAATTGTGACCTAGTGTCACTTTGGATCTGGAGTGGTATTCCATAGTATAACATTAACACGCCCAGAGTTCTGATAGTATTGTGCTGATTAGCACGGTTGCAAGGGACAGCAATCAAGTATCCAGAATAAGTGTCCACTACGGTACAGGTGTATTGACACCCACTACTAATCGGTAGTGGCCCAATGTAATCAATTTGCCATATCTGTCCTGGTAACTTTCCTCTCCCCAACTGATCTTTGACTGTTGGTGGGACAGATCTCTGTTGTGTGCGCTGACAAATAGGACATTGTAAAATCACAGTTTGTATCAAATCTAGGGGAATGTGCATCTCTCTAATCTCTGCCCACCTGTAAGTGGCTTTTTCTCCCAGGTGTCCACATTTCTGGTGCGCTCACTTAGCCATCCCCACCAAGTCAGAATTCTGGGTTGACTCTTCTGCCTCTGCACTTTTGTCTTTAACATCTGCAAGGGAATTGAACCAGCGTTCTAATGAGTCAATGGGTCAATGTACGGGGCTTGTGACACCAGTTCATGTAGGGGTGCAGTGCCTATCGGTCCTACTCGAGCCCTGTCTTGTATGTACCAGATCGAGTGTATGATACTAGCCTCTTGTGCATGTCCTATACGGTGAGATTTAAGTGAACTCTTCACCCACTGCATGATTGATAGTCAGGTTTCAGAATTACATTATAACCAAGTGTCATTTGCTCAGTATTCACTAGAGCCCAATAACAAGTCAAAAGCTGTTTTTCAAAAGGAGTTTAGCGCTCCACAAAGTCAGATAGTTTTCTAGTCCAATGCCCCAGGAGCACCCTCGTCCTCCCCTGTTTCTGCCACATACTCAAGTTTGCATATTGTCCCTGAACAGTTACATGTAAATAAATTTTTCCCTCTTGCACTGCGCACAAATCTGAAGTCTGTTGAATTATTTCATTTGCCAAATCAAAAGCACACAGCTGCTCCTCACTCCATTCAAATTCATGTTTTTTCCTAGTTACTTTGTACCAAAACGTTAAGATTTTACTCAGATGAGGGCTATACTGTTTCCAAAAATCAAACAATTTCATGAAACTCGGTGTCTCTTGCTTAGTGCAAATAGTAAGAAACTCTCAAATCTTTTGTTTTACCTATGACAACATCTGTCTATGTTCTGGATTCCACTGAATTCCCAGAAACTGCACATTTTGGGACAGTACCTCTGTCTTGTCTGAATCAATTATACACATCGTACTCTGCAAAAGTGGTCTGAATACACCGGTAACATTGTCAACTTCATGCTCAGTGTAATCTCTTAAAGAATCCCCTTCAACTCCTGCCAAAAACTGTGGGCTGCTCTGTGCACAGAGGACTATGCTCTGCTTGTGAGGCTCACACTGGCCCCCACCTTTTTTAACCTCCTCAGATTTCAGTTTTATCTTGCAATAATTTGTTCTGGCTAATTTGCTCACATAAATGCTTATTATTTTTTATGTTCCAACTGTTTATATCTCTTATTTATGTCAAGAACAAAAGGGACATCATTCCTTTCAAAATGCACCTATTATAAATATGAAAGCACTTTAGTTTTATCAAAGCACTCATCCCAAAACTTAGAAAGTCCTGATAAACAAGAAAACATGTTTGTCACAACACCATAAGGCAGCTTAACTTCACATGCATTTTCAAACATGGTTTGCAGTGCTCCCTTTAATTCTCTAATCAACAAAAACAAATTACACTTTTAAATCGTGCACTTGCAGTCTCCAATTCCACTCTCAGACTGACTACGTCAACATGTTTTGCTTTCACTAATGACCGAGCTGACAAAAATCTCTTAAATGCACTTCTTAGTTTAAAGAAGACATTTATTATTACTTCATCACGGGGTTCCTGAGAAAGGAGATTAGTATGTTGGAGGTACAAGTTTAAAAATAGTCACAGCAATGAAAGGAAAATATATCAAAGTGATTCTCAACTGCAATGTACACAGCAAATATATGTGATTATATTATAACATAATTGCAAAGCAAAGAATAGATTCAAAATTCATCACCGTAGGGCCTGCAAATGCTCTTCATCTTTCTCATGCCTGCAAGTTGATGACCCCTGTTCAACGCCGAAAAAGAGTTTTCCACCCTCACAGGACAAGAGTTGTCAGGCATTTGACGTCCAATCCTGACTGAAGTCTCGGAAAATTCCCCTCGCTGCTGCCCAGGAACACCTTTTATAGGTTAACTAATCATGGGAAAAAGCCTTCTGAAAGGCCCTTCCTTTCAAGGTCAAGCTGTTTTCTGCACTAAAGAAAAACACAAAATATGCGCTTCCTTATCATGCTATCGTGTTCGGTAAGAGAAAATACGAAAAGCACAAGCTTAGTTTACCATGTGGAAATACACAGCTCATTTGCAATGTCTAATGGGGCTTGTGATGACAGTGGTGATTATCACCTTAAAAACTACATAGCTCAAAAAAATTATCTCTATCTTTGAATTACAGCGCACCCACATACCTTTTTATAAACAGTCATCTTTGGACCTGTTAGCGCGTCGGACCTCAATAAATAAACTTACAAGGGGACGCAAATAGGTCGATGAACCTTTTGACTCACATTTAAGATTATCCCACCATAGATTCAGGACATGCATATCAATAATCAATAAACAATCAGTAACATCAATAATTAGTGATAATCAATACCATGTATAATCAGTTAGTCAGTAATTATCACACACCATGATCTTTCAGTCATGAATAACCACACCTTTTAGTAAAAGTTAGAATATTTATTTCCCTATATTAACAATGCTAATGTCACATAAGATAATCTCAAAATCTAATGATAAACATACAGAAACATCACTGGCTGTCCAAATCTGCAAAAGAAACGCAATCCAATAATCAAAGCTTGAACAATTACACATTCTAAGGTTACGGTGCAAATTATTAACAAGAACAATTGCACAAATAATATTATACACATTTAGATTCAGCAAAGTAAAGACATTGTTTCTTACTCCATATGACAAACTTTCATTAGTGAGGATCCTTATCTAACACCAAATTAGCATTAGCATGTTGGGCTTAGTGCAGAACAATTTAGTCAACACAAATTTTGGAAAACATCTAACTATGGCTCTATCAAAATAGTGCGGTTGGTACCTAGAAAGAAAAAGCAAATAGGCTTATCAAAATACACGCTTAACAGTATAACTCTCCTCATTTGGATAGGCAGGCTAAGATAGTCTTCCTCATCAGGACATCAGTTTGGTCAGCAAGGCATCAGGATTCAGCATCAAAGTTCAGGGAAACACAAAGGGCCTGATTACAACTTTGGAGGATGTGTTAATCCGTCCCAAATGTGACGGAAATACCACCAGCCGTATTACGAGTTCCATAGGATATAATGGACTCGTAATACGGCTGGTGGTATATTCGTCACTTTACCGTCACTTTTGGGATGGATTAACACCTCCTCCAAAGTTGTATTCAGGCCCAAAGTCTTTAAGCATTAAAGTAAAGCACGTCTCTAGACGCTCAGCAAAGTAATGGCATTTCGGCAAGACGAAAAATGGGCAAATGTGTTGTCTTCTGTCAGTGCAGTTCTGCTAAGTTAGATTTCCTAAAATTATTTCCTAAGTCCCTATTTGTCAAGGGATCGCATGTTCACACTTTGTCCAGGAAAACTAAAATATCAAATCTATAATTTCTATTAGTACTCTGTTCACATGTCGCTGATTGGCTCCTTTTGTAATGTCCTCATCATCCAGCTCGTCACGTACCAATATTGTTGCAGCTTGTACTCCAGTCAGTGTTTCTATTGACCTCCTCCTGAAAAAGTCAGTCTTACACACATTACCCTTACAATGTTACATTTTTACAAGAACAGCATCTTCTAGCAAGGGTTCTCATGAGAAAGGCTTTTATCTGCGAGCACATTTGGTCAGCACAGTGGAATACCACAATTTATTTCTCTAAAGAAATGTTGTATTAATCAGTTTAGAAATACAGCTTGACATGAGGCCATGCATTTAGATCAAGACCTCTGCTAAATTAAGGACTACAATTAATAAAGCAAAGAAATATTGCATAATCCTTAATATGATGTACTACTATATTAGTCAAACATAAGCTCCATATTTCAAATTAATAAGCATACTTCATGAGCATTGACGACCACTCATGTGGGCACATTTTCAAATGTGTGCATTATTTTTCTCTGTATTATTACATTTTCAAAGCAAATCCATTACTCAGAATGCATGAATATTCATTAATATTTTTATTAAAACACCTGCTCTAGCAAGACCTTCTCCCTTTTATCTTCTCTGACTTTGCAACTGATTTGGCAACCTTCACATAATTCATGTTACTTTCCCCAATTCTTTTTATTCACTGAATTCTATTACTTGATTTAATTCAAATCCGCAATTCCTAAGTAATGTTGGCTTGCCTCTCAGCTGTTGGGAACTTGTCTATTGTTCTCACCTTGAAATGTCCAACCTTGCCACTCAACTTCCTGAAATATAATTTATTCTAATATACAAAATACAAGGCAGGTGAACTAAGCAGACATAATGCAACGATTCTGGCTCCAATTATCCCGATTTTTACTGTTATGTAAATTTTAGGTTACAATGTAGTAGTAGTAGTAGTAGTAGTAAATAGACTTTGTTTGATTTAAAAAAAATCACAAAAGTATGCATGATATAAAAGACACAAGATAAAAACTCTGAGTCACATCCACATCAAATTACAAATAACATTTGTAAGAAAAACAGATGATGCACTATAAAAATATAAAAACAAAATTAAAATCACAGCATACAAGCTAACTAAGGACAAAAACCAATTAAAAACATGTGCTAAAATTAATCATTCACGCAACACCCCTCAATAAAAAGTGGATCAGAAAAAATCAGATAGTGGGTGATTTTAGCAACTGGAGAAAAAGAAAATCAGGTTTCACTTAGTTAAAATTCATAGGCAGGCGCAACGGGCGCTTAAACTTGTTCCAAAGGTTGTTAAGTCTTGTGCTTGTCATGACGATGGGAGTGTCAGGGAGAGAATCATCATCACAGGGACATGCCGAAAGGACCTCAACTTTATACTAAGACCCTTTAAGCAACAAGATTTGGTAGAACAAGTTAAATCTAAAATAGGTAAGCAACCTATGGTGGAAATTAGAGATCTTGAGGGTCAGGTAGGGCTCCATTACAGGAACAGTTTTCACCTTAACAAAATGGCACATAGAGTGGTTATGAAAGGCCGTGGCATCACATTCTTCAGCCGCCCTAGCAAGAAAGGCCTTCTTTAACCATGAAATATCCCTCCTTACTATGCCCTCCGGTTCTACAAAAAGTTAGGGGCAGCCCAGAAAGGTTTAATGAATGAGAGCCACAGAATATGAGACATACCATCATGGGCCAAGCAGTCACAAAAGATGAGCCTGTTGAGAGACAAGTCCTCCGTCTACCAAATGGACAGCCAGAGTAGCAAGGGACGCAGTCCAATCAGGTACCCTCTCCTTGTGAAGCATCTCAAAAGGCGTGCTCTGAGGGACAATGAGAAGATCTTTCAAGAAGGAATTCTCAATGACCTGAAGCTGAGAGGAGGACACATCACCTCAGATCTCACAGCCATAACAGGCCATCGTAACACATTTTTCCCTGCATACTTTTGATCTTGCCTTCATGTGAGTATGTCCCAAGTGCCTAGCTAGGACACTGACCCCATTGATAGCAGATTTTAACCTAACAGTGTTTTTCTTTAACAGAGGTTACCAAGAAAGACAAGAGTCTGGTATGCTCCCTAAATTAAAAAACAAGTCGCCCACCCCTGCAATGAGCTGGCCCTTAATCAAGAAAGTTTTAGATCAGGTTAAAAATGCTCACAAATGTATTTTATTTCCCTTGTAACCTTGAGCAGGGCTTGCTACATTATGAAATCTTTATCCATACCTTTAATGAAGGACGTATGGTAGTGTATGGCATGGCCATGGTAAATACACGGCCTTCTATGTTCTAAAAAAATGCAAATGGGCATTCCTTGCCTATTCCCATAGCCAATGAAGATCAAAATCAGGTAGTACACAATAAGCATGGGAGTGAGTGGTGTATAATAAAAGATGCAGTGGGGTGACAATACTAGTTAAAAATTGGATTGAGAAAACTGCAAAGTAACATTGGGTGAATGCTAAATTAAAAAGGTTGAAAATGATGTGAAGCAAGAGATGTGATACTTGGGATTTCAAAGGCAGTCAGTAGTGCAGGTACCATTGGTGCAGCAGGTGCAGTGAAACAAAATCCTCAAGCCTGAGGGGCCCCTGCACCCTCCTTTTTTTGACAATTCACAGTTGAAACAGCGGCCAGATGGCTCATTTCCTTTCCTGAGCTAGGGCCCATGACATATCGGCTATGCCACTGTTGGCAGTGAGTGATCAGTTGCCTGGGTAGAGGTGGATATGGTTCAAGAAAGGCTATAAAGGTAACTAACTGTCAACACTACCCATGAGCTTCTTAAAATAGAGGCAGGTCTGGTGGTCACTGTCAAGTTCGGGACTTCGTGCTGTGTACACAGAAACTGAAGAAAGACAACAGATTATGGGCCTCATTTTGACCCTGGCGGGAACCGCCAAATAGCCGCTCCGCTGTCAGAAGACCGCGGATGCCATTCTGGCTTTCCTGCTGGGCCGGCGGGCGACCGCCGGCCCAGCAGGAAAGACCCTGCAACAAGGAAGCCGGCTCCGAATGGAGCCGGCGGAGTTGCAGGGGTGCGACGGGTGCAGTTGCACCCGTCGCGATTTTCACTGTCTGCAAAGCAGACAGTGAAAATCTTCATGGGGCCCTGTTAGGGGGCCCCTGCACTGCCCATGCCAGTGGCATGGGCAGTGCAGGGGCCCCCAGGGGCCCCACGACACCCGTTCCCGCCATCCTGTTTCTGGCGGTGTAAACCGCCAGAAACAGGCTGGCGGGAAGGGGGTAGGAATCCCCATGGCGGCGCTGCTTGCTTGCGGAAACCGCCGGATCCCCTTTTCTGACCGCGGCTTTACCGCCGCGGTCACAATGGCCCTGGAAGCACCGCCAGCCTGTTCGCGGTGCTTCCGTGGTCCCCGGCCCTGGCGGTCATAGACCGCCAGGGTCGGAATGACCCCCTATGACTGAGTGATAAATTAGGAGGTTTTGCTTCTGTGGATCAGGTACTGATAAATGTGAGTCCTTTTGTTTCTGGATGTGTACAGCTCTGTCGAATGTAACGTAACTATGCTTAGAAAATGTGCCACACTCCCAAGCTCCTTCCTCTGCTAATGGGATTGCTCTAGTGTCCAATCTTGTCATGGCTATCTTTGGCCTAAAAAAATGCAGCCTCCCTGGTAAACAAAAAAAAAACCACAACTTGGATTTCTTTTGTTTTGAAAGACTACTCACCCAAAATAGTTGTTTACTCTTGCAAAACAAACAATAAAACAGCCTTGAAGAGCTGGAAGTTTGCTGTTGCACATAGTGGGTACTAAATGATTTCCATGCGCAGGACCTCCATGGTGGTCCCTAGCATGAAAGGTTAGTAACAGGGCAGGTGTGACCGTGTCTATGACCTGGCAGCTTACTTACGGACTGGCAGTCAGTGCAAGAATTTCCATAGCTAGAGCCAGTAGAAGCTTTTTGATTCCCTATCTGTGAATCTGGCAGGTTAAACACAAGTTTGGCAAGTGCATCATCTGCCACATTATGGGAGTTTACCTGCTAGGCCAAATTTAAGTAAGGCCCTAACTCATGAAATCACTTGTCTATAATTTTTGGAAGTCTTGACACTATTTTGAAAGTCAAGATACTTGGGATCAATGCATAAAATGTAGCACATTGTGCAAGGAAGGACTGGAACTAATGTGGGTCTGCTCTGTTCTTTTCAGGAACAGCTGTACCCAAATTAGTAGTCGTGGTTCAGGGGAGCACTAGCGTAATTATAGCGGGAGAATGAGTGGCATTAGAGATTGCAGATGAGGGAGTACTGTTCACGTCGTTAAGTTTACTTCATTTAGCAGTTTTGGGAAATTACAATGTCCATTTTTTATATGGAATTTGAGGATCACGTTGAATTGTTGAACCATATCTTGTACAGGGTTAACATTTAAATACAGGCCTGAATTGTGGGCTTCAAAAACCATTGGGGCTCTTGAAACATGTTGCATTTGATGCTTAACCCAGATGCTATTCACAGGAGCAGCTCACGTGGCTTTGCCAGGGTGGGGCAGGGCAGAGGGTGCGGGGCCGCGGAGGGCTGTTGGAGAAAAATAATTAAAGAATATAAAAAAAATCTCTTACCTGCTTTGCTCCCACACCACTCCTCTCCCGTTGCAGCTGCAGGCACAGGGTGCCACCCAGACCTGCGCCCAATTCTGACGCTGCTCAGAGCAGCGTCAGGGTTGGCTTGGATTGGCTGGGAGCACCCAGCTAGGGCACTCCCAAGGAGACTGTGAGCCTGTGCAGGCTCTCTCCAGCCCAGCTACCGTGTTGCTGGGCTGTAGAGAGCTCTGTGCACATATGTGTTCGGCCGGCCCAAGACGGTGCCAAACACACAAACTCTGTGAGGATAAGTGCACAGTGCACTCACCTCAGCTCGTCATGCCCACTGCCCTGCCCCTTTCATGAAAAGGATAATACACAGAGTTTATTGTCCTTTCCATGTAAAAGGATTTGCAGTGGTTGCTGCTGGTGGGGGCGACCGTCCTCCGCCCAAATGAAGGAGCCTCACCTGCTTTTACATCAGAATCCTCCGTACTGTAGAATTCAGACTAACCATAAAATGGTAACACTGACCCATACAATTCTTCAATGACAAAATATGGGAGCGAGAGCAAGAAGGAGTAAGAGACAAAATACAGGGGTTAGGTTGGCCTTCGGTGTCTTTAGTGCTATAATTTTATTGCTAGAGATTTCCTAGGAATCCCAGTAGCTTTTTAAGGGCAAATGAGCAATAAATGCCCTGGGTGCCTTGTGTGACAATTTCAAATACACTTAGGGCCTGATTATGACTTCAGCGGAGGGGATTTCTCCATCCCAAATGTGATGGATATCCTGCCCGCTGAATTACGAGTTCCGTAGTATATAATGGGCTTGTAATTCGGCAGGCGGGATATCCGTCACATTTGGGACAGAGTAATCCCCTCCGCCGAAGTCGTAATCAGGCCCTTAGCTTGGAAGTGTGAGCATTGGCAGTAGAGGATGTGGCCTCCCAGTATGGTGACTGGTAAACATATTAGCACGAGTGATTATTAGGAAAGCATTTGCATAGAAGTAAGGCCTCTCAATACAAAAAGAAGCTTCCACATCAAGCAATCTCATGCAGTGCTGTATATGAATCTTGGAATGTTCCATGAATCCTCTTCCGAGAGTGGGGAGAAACTAGGAGCCAGATGTGCGACCTTTCGGTATTGCGACTCGCATTTTTCTAATCTTTTGCGATTCACAATTTGTGAGTCACAATACCAAATGCACAACAGTGTACCTCACACTGTTTGCGATTCCCGGTGGGGTCGCAAATGAACTACCTCAAAAATATTCATGAGGTATGCTGCAATTTGAGACCCCATTGGGAATGGCTGCACTCTCAGCGATGGTGGCCTGCTGGGGACAGCAGACCATCATGTCTATGACTGCTTCTACATGAAGCAGTATTTTTTTAAATGCAATGAAAAAATATTTTGCGTCCATTAAGAAAGGGGAAGGGGTCCCATAGGGAGCCCTTACTGTTTGCGAATGGGTTAGCACCAATATGAAATTGGTGCTAAATGCGATTGTTTCATGACCGCATTCACGGTGACAAAACAATCATACATCACACTGCGACTCGCAATTAGAAAGGGGACACCCATTTCTAATTGTGACTCGCAAATCCTTTTTGCGATTTTGGTGAAGAGATTACAGAATTGCAAAATTGGGTTTATGCATTGCAAAATGCATTTCTCTGGTCGCAAAAGTCCTGATTCAATTAATCGGCCCGTTTGCGACAAGAAAAAAGCTTTGTACAAGAGGCTGTAGGCCACACATTGCGTCTCCCCACTAGTGATGGGAAACACCGTATAGGAAAGAACACAAGTAATGTTACAGCACTGCACTGGAAATAGGGATTGGAGTAGGGAAGAAACCAGCAAAGTGTAGGGACACCAAAAGGTGACTGAAAGTTATTGTCAGAGGGCACCATAAAGTCAATAAAAGTTGTGCATCCGTCACTTCCTACAGCATCTAGTTAAACTGCCTCTGTAGTGCTAACCTTTCTCCTGGCTGGCCCTTACTTATCCAATCCCCAGGAGCGAAAGGAGCATTGCCCTGACACCCTTTTTGATCTGCCATAGGAAAGAAAAGGAAAAAAAACAAATGGAAGCTGGACATAAATCACTGCTCTGAGACAGTGTGCTGAATCTCTTGTGTCAACTCTAGTGAACTTTGCAGATGTTGCAGCTGGTGAGATTTTCTTGCACCTGCAGGCACAGGCCACAGCAGTGACATCATCAGAGATGGAGTGCTAAATTAGGAAGCAAGTGATCCAGTTGCGTTTGGGGCATATAAGCAGGAGCCCTGGAAGGAGTTACAAAACTCCATCCACTTCAAGGGCTAGTGGTGGAGTAGGCCAATGGGACAAGGAGGTAGTGGGTGGCAACAATCTGTTGGTCATCACAGAGGGGTGCAGGGGGCTGCTGTCCTGGCAGTAACACATGTTTAGTACTGCATTTGGTTTTACTTTGAAAAAAACATTATGGAGCTGAGCACAACCTATAGTGGCCCAAGAGAGGGAAGTAACTAGCTGCAGACAACAGTTACACTAGTGGACTAAGAGGTAAGTGTGAAATCAAGCTTCTGCATCAGGGGCATCGTCACCCAAGACCCCAAACCCCTCCCTGCTTTAACAGCTATGTGGGGGTGGGGTTGTTGATGGGCCTCTTCTGTCTGCAGATCGGCAGACAAATACTCATAATTAGCGTGGGAGGGTGAGTGAGTGAAAGGAAGGGTGGGGGATGGATGGATGAAATGGTGGATGGATAAACAGATAGAGTAATGAGTGAAAGAATTGACGTAGGAATGGAAGAGTGAAAGGCAGGGAGAGTGCATGAGTGAAAGGGAGGATGGATGAATGGATGGAGTGAATGATGGAAGGATGGATGAGGAGAGGATGGATGGTAAAATGAGTGAAAGTATGGATGGATGAGTGGAGGGGTAAATGGATGGATGGATTGAGTGAAACTATAGATGGATGAGCAAAATGATGGAAGGATGGATGAATGAAAGGCAGGGTAGAAGGATGTCTGGATGAAAGGATGGAACTGTGAGTGATGGGATGAATTGATGGAAGGATTAAAAGACAGGTAGATGGATGAGTGAGTGCAAGGATGGAAAGGAAGGATGGGGATGGATGAAATGGTGAATGGATAGACACATGGACGAATGAGTGAAAGGATGGACGTAAGAATGGAAGAGTGAAAGGCAGGGAGAGTGGATGAGTGAAAGGGAGGATGGATGGATGGATGGATAGATGAACTGAATGATGGGAGGATGAATGAGAGGATGGATGGATGGTAAAATGAGTGAAAGGATGGATGGATGAGTGGAGGGGTAAAAGGATGGAAGGACTGAGTGAAACTATGGATGGATGAGCAAAATGATGGAAGGATGGATGAATGAAAGGAAGGGTAGAAGGATGTCTGGATGAAAGGATGGAACTGTGAGTGATAGGATGAATTGATGGAAGGATTAAAAGACAGGTAGATGGGTGAGTGGGTGAAAGGATGGAAATGGAGTGATGTATGAATGGATGGATGGGACAAAGGGTGGATGGATGGGTGTAAGGATGGATGGCTGAGAGAAATGGTGGGTAGATGGATGAGCCAAAGAGAGAGTGATGGATGGGCGGATGGAGTGAAAAGATGGCTAGATGGAGTGAAAGGGAGGATGGATGAGCAAAAGGATGGTTGAATGGATGGATAAATGGATGGATGAAAGAGGGATGGCTAAGTGAAAGGATGGATGATTGAGTGGATGGATTGTTTTGCTGGATAGGTGTCCCTGGACCAGCGGTGACTTTCCTTTATGGGCTCCACAGCTGCACTACAACCTTCTTGTTTTGTGGTCCAATTTTATTTTATCAAGAGTGAATTGTTAATCACTCTTGATATAAAAAAATTAAAAAATGCTGATCCGCTTTGGGCCCAGCAACAAGCTAAGGCACCTAGTCACATTGTTTGATTGCTGGTAAAAGTGCATGAAGGTACCTGTACCAGCCAGCAGAGATACTGTTCAGAGCTTCTGAAATCCCAGCACGGTGAGCATGTCTGTTTGACTATTCGTCTAAGTTTAAGTAAGAGAGAGTCAGTGTAGGAATGGGTCAGAGTAAGTGAAAATAAGTGACATTAAGGACTATTATGTGTGAGAATAAATATGAGCGAGTGAGGGAGAATGACAGCGAGTGTAACTAAGTGTTACTGTGTTTGAGACTGAGTCACAGTAAGACTGAGTAATTCAGAATAAGTGAGAATTAGTGGAATTGAATGAGACAGAATAAACCAGAGTTGAATGAGTGAGACTGAAAGAGAGAGTCAGAGTGAGACAGTAGATCAAGTGCAAGAAAGGATAAGAGAACCCTTCAAGGAAAAGCTCTTGGAATTCGAGCCAAGGATTACGCCCACCACCACTTTTAAAGGTCACCAGCTGCCACTGCAAATCTTTATGTCTGCACCCTGGAAAATCTTGATCTATCTGCAATGTCCCAGCCACCATAGACCAGTTCTCTATATTATCTACCCTGTTCATCACTATCACCATTGTTCTATCACAAATCCTTACAAGACGTATCTTGGAGATAAAATTGATATCTGTCATTTTAAGAACGGTTAGGTCCCAGTGTTAGGTGTGATATTTATCACACCTAATAAGTAATACTCACAGTGGATATGTTATATTTTTTGTGTAATAAACAACACCTAGTATGTGTGTTGAGACACAACATGTGGAAATTGGTACTCAGCTGTCAAGTTTGTGCTAACTTTGTGCAGAACTAAACATAGCAAAATTATTTTCTCCCTCTCATTGACTCTATCAGTGACCACATACTCTAAGTCACAAGAGCCTGTGGTAGTAGACAGAAGAGGATAATGGGATAAGGGAGAAAAGAGAGACATAAAACTCCACACCCTGCCTTGTCACATCTGTAGTCAGGTTGCAGTGAAATGCTACAAGACAAGAGATACCTTAATTAACTAGTGATTGGAAGTCTGAATGTTAGAAATTGGATCACTAGTTGGCAGAGGTATGCACCCTGTCCAAGTAGGGATCACAATCCTAGCCAAAGTAAGTCAGATCCACAATCTAGATTAACCTGTGCTCACCATCTGGCAGCTTAGCACAAGGTAGTCACAGTTAACTTAAGAGGCAATATATAAAGTATTTGTGAAACACTTAAATTACAGTAACGCAATGAACAACACCACAGGAATACACACCAGTTTACATAAATAGAGGGTATTTATCTGAGTGAAACAAACCAAACTGACAATACTCCAATACATCAATCACGAGATATTAATTTTTAAAGAAGAAACTTCAATTTAGAGCTTAGAAGTCAATAGCGCTAAAGAGTTACCTAAGGTTGCGCTAGACCTGGTAAATCAAAAGTTCAAGCCGACCGTGATGGAGGGCAGGCCAGCTACAGAACACGTGCGGGCCCACTAAAAAGTGCCTTGAATGTAGGGTTGCGTAGACTTCTAGGATGCGGTGCAAAGGAAATGCGTTGGTTCTGATCCACACAGTCCGAGGGATGCGTTGTGGTCGAGCCGTACAGTTGGTGAAGCGATGTGCTTGAGGTGTGGCGTCAAACCCCTGGTAATGAAGGTGATTTGTCGTTGTCAAGCCGCACAGTGAAGGTGATGCTCTCGGGGCTGGTGGTGAGGCATAATTTCTGAGTTGCTCAGTCAGCGAGGTAAAGTCCTCAACCACTGCATCAGCAGCGATGCTTCAGCTTTGAGAGAAGATGCAGCAGTTCTGTTTAGTGAAATACCGTAAATGTGTCAGCTTTTGCAGGAAAACAGCTGCAGAGCCCCCCCCCTTCTTTCAAGACCCAGGACTAGATTGGCTCCTCTTGCAGAACAGGACTCACAGTTGGCAGAGTCCAGCAGCTCAAGCAGAGTTGAAGGACGTCTTTGATGGCCCTGAGACTTCAGAACAAGCGGCAAGTAAGCAAGCCCTTGGAGTCACTTGGTTCTTTTGAGGCTGTATAGATGTAAGTTCAGTCCTTCTCACTTCCAGGCAAGAGGAAGCAGGACAACACACCACAACAGTTCAGCAGTTCCTCCTGGCAGCATAGCAGTCCTTGTTCCTGGCAGAATGTCCTCAGACTCACGGATAAACTGATTTGATGGGGTTTGGAGCCCAGTACATATACCAAGTTAAGCCTTTGAAGTGGGGGATACTTCAAAGAGAAGGCTTTGAAGTGCACAAGGTCCCTGCCCTTCCTTCCCTGTCTCCAAACATTCTACAGTGGTTATGCAGCTCTTTGTGTGGGACAGGCACAGTCCTCTTCAGGTGTTTCAGCTCCTCTGTCACATCTAGCCCAAGAAGGACCATCAACCTGGTGATGGGCCATCAGGATGTAACTGTCACACCCCAGCTCCCTTTGTGTATGATTATTTAGAGGGAATTCACAAACCCTGCCTGTCACCCACCCCAGAGGTGTATTCAGAGACAGGAGGAGGCACAGAATAGTTAAAGTAAGAACGTGCCAACTTTCTAAAAGTGGCATATTC
Organism: Pleurodeles waltl; assembly: GCF_031143425.1. Lineage (NCBI taxonomy): Eukaryota > Metazoa > Chordata > Amphibia > Caudata > Salamandridae > Pleurodeles > Pleurodeles waltl. The sequence continues at coordinate 461,144,451 of NC_090440.1, read as the reverse complement.
AGACCTGCAATTTAAAATCCCACTTCATCAGAAGTAGTGATTCTAATGTTGAGCCTAGAGACACCAAACTACACATTTCTATTGTGTATCAATTAGAAATTACACTTAAGGCTGTTTCAGGGTAACCCCAATGTTAACAAATGGGGGAGATAGGCCTTGCTGGAGTGAAATACGGCTTTCAATAGTTTTTCACTACCTGGACATGTTATATTTAAAAACTCTTTTTAAATACACTGCACTCTGCCCTTGGGATAACTAGGGCCTACTTTAGAGGTGATGTACATGGCATAAAAGGAAGGCATGGGCCTGGCAAGTGGATGTACTTGCCAGGTTGAAATGGCAGTTCTGAAACTGCACACAGGCTCTGCAGTGGCATGTCTGAGACTCAAAGGGCAACAGGGGTGGGTGACATAATCAGTGCTGCAGGCCCACTAGTAGCATTTAATTTGCTGTTTCTGGGCACATATAGCGCACTTGACTAGGGGCTTACACGTAAATTAAAAATCCCAGTTGTGGAGAAGCCAATGTGACCATGTTTTAGAGTACAGAGCATCTACACAGTGCACAGAATCCTAAAGTCAGCAAAACAGGAAGTCAGAAGCAAAAAGGACCACACCAAGGATGCCAGGTCTAACAATGAACATAACTTATAATTGTGAAATGATATACCTTAGTATTGTCTCTATGTAACTAACTCTCTATGCTTTGAAATGGAACTGGAATTTCTTGAAAGCTAAACATAAAGATGCACACCTATCTTGCTAAATACATTTACACTTTCAGACCTTTCTATGTTTAGAATAAGTACTTCAATTTGCATGCTCTTTTGTAAAAGAGAATACTTTCTACTTTATTTGTTTACAACTGGAAAATACCTAACCTCATTAACATCCTGTGAATGCTACATGCAGTATATACTGGAAATATATACTGGAAATCTTATATCTTATCCACTCTATTGATTAACATTTACATGCATATGAAATGTCCTCTCAAGTATCCATCCTGTTCCATCACAAGAACTCTTAGCAGAACATATAATATCAGTGTTTAGATTTCAAACAAGTGAGCATGGCATAGTTGGAAGTTTGTTTTCAAATCACCCCAGATAAGTATAGACTTTTGTAAAGTATGATGCTCATAACCTAATTTTTTAGGACTTAGAGGACTTGACGTTTGAAATTCAACATCCATGTAGTGAGTCCAGCAGCAGCACACGTGTCTTGCAAGGATGGAAAACACCATGAGAAAATGTAAACCTAATAATCCAAGTAGGTTGCCATCTCGCTAAACATGCAAAAGTCAATAGCCCACAAAGAAACATAGGGGGTCATTCTAACCCTGGCGGTCCAAGACCGCCAGGGCTAAAATGACGGGGGCACCGCCAACAGGCTGGCGGTGCCCCGCTGGCCATTCTGACTGCGGCGGTTTGATCGCGGTCAGAAGTGGAAAACCGGCGGTCTCCCGCCGGTTTTCCGCTGCCCATTTGAATCCTCCATGGCGGCGCAGCTCGCTGCGCCGCCATGGGGATTCTGACAGCCCATACCGCCATCCTGTTCCTGGCGGTTCGCCTGCCAGGAACAGGATGGCGGCATGGGTTGTCGTGGGGCCCCTGGGGGCCCCTGCAGTGCCCATGCCAATGGCATGGGCACTGCAGGGGCCCCCGTAAGAGAGCCCCACAAAGAATTTCACTGTCTGCATTGCAGACAGTGAAATTCGCGACGGGTGCCACTCGTGGGAAGGTAGTTTTGCACTGGGCTAGCGGGCGGCCTTTTGGCGGTCGCCCGCCAGCCCAGTGCAAAACCCAGAATACCCTCAGCGGTCTTCCGACCGCGGAGCGGTATTTTGGAGGCGGAAGTCTGGCGGGTGGCCTCCGCCGCCCGCCAGACTTAGAATCACCCCCATAGTTCATTGCTGGTGCTCTATTGCACAGTGTATTCTAAATGCATGCCAGTCTGAAGCCAGTCTGCACTCAAACTCTGTAAAGAGTACCAGTCTTTCCTTCACAGAAATGCACCTGGTACGGATGGCCTCAATGTACTGCTTTGTACAACTTAAAAATCCTGATATTACTGCACAAAAACAGGTGTGTGTCAGTATTTTCAAGGACTTTTCCCCTATAATTCAAGAAGGTTTGACTTGAAATACTTTAATGGGGATTTTTTTTTTATCACACCTAATATGCAATAACATAACCACAAAGCTCACAATTCCAGCATGTGTGGTAACAGGACTTCTTTCACATACTGGAAATTATCAGGCCACTCATAATACAATCATTAAGCTTATGCTTCAATCTTGGAAGTCTGCAGAAGTGAAGTATGAGGCACTTTTGGAGGATTTGGGATATCATCCCTCTTTCTTAAGATGTTGGAGCGGCCAGAAATGACATCTACTTTTGACACTGATAAGTGCCCAACGGCGGCTCCACTGCTATGGCGGAGGAGCATCAATCCCGCCAGCAGCTGCAAAACTTTTAAAATTAAACAATAAGAAATTGTTTATTATCATTTTAACTTTGAAAGGGGGGGCCATGAGGGATGACAGGGACAGAGGGGGATTGGTGTGCACTCCCTTCAGTGCGCATGCATGTTTGGCCGGCAGTCTCAGGATGGCCAAACACACATGTGCACTCTCCTACCTGGCACTGTGCTGCCAGGTTGGAGGCAGCAGGCACAGGCTCCCAGTCTGTCTGGGATTGCAAAACCAGGGAGCTCAGGCCATTCCTGACACTGATGTCATGCTGTCAGTAGAATGAGAGCAGCATTAGGATTGGCTGCAGGTAGGCTGGGAGCCTGTGGCTTCAGTGCAGTCTTAAGTCCGGGGATGCGGCGGGGAGTCAGGTAAATTTATATATAATTTCTTTGTTTGTTTTGTCCTCGTCTGGCTCCACCCTCTCGCCGCCTGACACTTTACAGTGCTATGAGCTGTAACTGTAAGTGCCCCACGAAGGGTCTCAAGGAAGGAAGAACCCCATGGGCTAAATACCTCCTGAGGTAGAGTACAGATTATCTTTAATATTAATCCACTTCCCCACAACCATGAATTGCCACAATTGTGTAGCAAATAGTTCATAGGTATTCTTCTGAGCCTATTAGCCACTTTTCAATTACTTTATTTTATGTCAGTAGCAGACAAATTTAAACTAAATGTTTATATGACAAGTTGCCCCTTTAACTTAGCCCAGTGCAATAACAATTGCCTCATACATGAAAATATATGAAACCCTCCACAGTTAAGCCATATATTTGACTTTCATAACTGGTAATTAAATCGTATTACTTCTGCAACTCTGAATGTGTGCAGAAAATTAGAAAGGGATAGACATGATTCTCAATTTATCACCAAAACCTGCAATTGACAATGTGCCAAGGTCGCAGTATTTAGAAACGAGTTCTTCCTATTTCACCCCGTCTCACACGTAACAATACTGCCATTTGTCTGAGTCACAACGAGTTCCGTCACTCGAACCATTCACCTTCTACTTGCCTGCCCTTTTCTTGAAGTTCTGACAGAATGTGGTGTATATATTTGAGGAGTGCTGAAATAGTGCAATTAGAAAGAGCTTGAGGTATTGCATAAAAACAAAAATGTTTTGTAATTACGACCTATTTAACCACCTCATTATTTTATCTCCTTTCATCATATTTATCTTTTAATAAACGTTTTTGCAAGTTTCTCTTGCCACTGAATAACAATTAATTTCCTATATTCTGATACATGCGTATCAATTAATTAAGGTGTTATGGCATTATGTATACGGAACGGAATACCTTTGATCATATCATGCTGGGCAGGACTTCTAACTTATTTTAATGCGAACTTTACCTCTAAATTTGCCAACAATCAGGATCTTTCACTCTGTTGGTAAACTTTAGTGCCGGTGAAATTTTCCTTCTAGGAATGCTGAGATTGTATATCTGTTTGTCTGACACAATAGGCATGGCACTCAAAACTAGAACAACAGTCCTGAACGTTTAGCTTTGCAGTTTGCTTGTCTCATGTGATTGCAATCTGAATCAGCTGTAGTTTACACCAAGCAATCTCCTAAACGCCTGTTAATACGTTTTATCATTGGAGAATTACAAGTACTTTGCCTTGTTTCAGTTCTTCTCAGGTTAGTCTATTAACGCAAATATGGACAATATTCATATAATGCAGTTAGAAATGCATGGTAAAATATTATCCATCAGACTATATAACATTTGATGATGTACATCTATAAGTAATAACCATCAATGTTAACCACCCATAAAAAATACCATCGACAGCTTAAGAGTAAACAATATTCTAAAAAAATCAGCAACTTTAAGAGATGTTTGGCGACATTTAATGGTCAAGACGTTTATAGCAGATGTTAGAGGCATTTCGAACACAGTTTATTCGAATATTTTTTTGATCTCTTAAAGTTTTTCTAGCCAAAGATCAAATCCATTTGAAAGAAATCATTCATTCATAAGGACACCAAAACAATCCTTCAGAGACTATTCCATATTGTGTAAGCGTATTTGACTTTCAGGCATTACCATGTGTAAATTCTAGACGATTATATCTAATATATTTCATTACACCTCTGTCCACATGACTATTCTAAAGACAATTTAGTTACTGTTCTTCCTTGGATGTTAATCCTGATTGTTATTTACTACATCACAGCTGGACTAGTTTGTGCTGTTTTCAAACTTGTATGCCATTGCCCCTGATAGAATACAGAGGAGAACAAAAAAAAAACAATGTTTGATGTGATCTGTGAGTGAACACAGATCACCTACACTGTTCAGAGGTGAACCTGTTTTAACTGTGCTCAACTTTGGTAATCTGTCTTGAGCAATATTAGAAATGGGGTCTTTGGTTGACAGTCAGGTTACCCCCTGTTCAAGCAAGGACCCTCACTCTAGTCAGGGTAAAAGAGTATCACCCTCCGCTAACCCCTGCTTACCCCCTTGGTAGCTTGGCAGAGCAGTAGGCTTAACTTCACAGTGCTAGGTATAAAGTATTTGTACCAACACACAGAGTAACTTAATGAAAACCTTACAAAATGACACAACATCAGATTAGAAGAATAGGAAATATTTATCTAAACAAAACAAGACCAAAATGACAAAAATCTGACATACACAAGTCAAGTTATGAATTTTTTAAGATTAAACTCAAAAATAGCGCTTAGAAACACAAAATGCTTCGATGAGATGTTAACACAGCGTCGTGACGGAGTCGTTCCCAACAAGCCGACACCAGCGGCACCGGACACGGAGTCACGTAGACCACCAAAGTACAGTACATTTGGTGAAGAGTGAAAACAAGTCGATGCGCGAAGTCGGGGATCACGGCGTCTGTGCGAAACCTTGAATCCGCGCACTTTGAGCAGCATCAGTCAGGACGTGGTGTGGCGACTTCCACGTAGTCGTAGACTTCAGCGGGGCTGCAGTGGCGTCGGGCCTGCAAAGGTCATTGCGTTCCACCGAAGATCACGGAGTCGGTTGCAGGCGGCGTCACCGGATTCAGCAGCGGCGTCGGTCCGAAGTCGTCCGAAGTCAATTTCCTTGGGTTTTTACCAACTTTCCTTTCAAGGGCCCAGGGACTGGATAGGGCACCACACGGCAGAGCAGGAATATCTCCAGAGACTCCAGGTGCTGGCAGAGAGAAGTCTTTGCTGTCCCTGAGACTTAAAACAACAGAGGCAAGCTCTAAATCAAACCCTTGGAGATTTATTCACACGATGGAAGGCACACAAAGTCCAGTCTTTGCCCTCTTACTGTGGCAGAAGCAGCAACTTCAGGATAGCTCCACAAAGCACAGTCAGAGGCAGGGCAGCACTTCTCCTCAGCTCTTCAGCTCTTCTCCAGGCAGAGGTTCCTCTTGATGTCCAGAATTGATCTAAAGTCTGCGGTTTTGGGTGCCCTTCTTATACCCAATTTCTCCTTTGAAATAGGCCTACTTCAAAGTAAAGTCTCTTGAATGTGAAATCCTGCCTTTCCCAGGCATGGCCCCAGACACTCACCAGAGGGTCAGAGACGGCATTGTGTGAGGACAGGAACAGCCCTTTTGGGTGTAAGTGACCACTCCCCCCCTCCCTCTCAGCACAGATGGCTCATCAGGAAATGCAAACTATACCCCAGCTCCTTTTGTGTCACTGTCTAGTGTGAGGTGCAACCAGCCCAACTGTCAAACTGACCCAGACAGGGAATCCACAACAGAGTCACAGAAATGGTATAAGCAAGAAAATGCTCACTTTCTAAAAGCGGCATTTTCAAACGCACAATCTTAAAATCAACTTTACTAAAAGATGTATTTTTAAATTGTGAGCTCAGAGACCCCAAACTCCACATGTCCATCCGCTCCCAAAGAGAATCTACACTTTAATCAGATTTAAAGGTAGCCCCAATGTTAACCTATGAGAGGGACAGGCCTTGCAACAGTGAAAAACGAATTTAGCAACATTTCACTGTCAGGACATATAAAACACATTACTATATGTTCTACCTTAACCATACACTGCACCTTGCCCTTGGGGCTTTCTAGGGCCTAATTTAGGGGTGCCTTACATGTAAGAAAAGGGAAGGTTTACTAGGGACTTACTAGTAAATCAAATATGCCAATCATGGATAAACCAATTACATACAATTTTACACAGAGAGCATATGCACTTTAGCACTGGTTAGCAGTGGTAAAGTGCTCAGAGTTCAAAAGCCAACAGAAACAGGTCAGAACAAATAGGAGGCAATCCCAACAAGGCATTTCCGAGTGAAAAATGTTTGAGTTGTATACAGTAAAGGTTGTACCTCATACCAGAATACTATAGGCAAAAATACAGTCCAACAGGCATATCACTCCTAAAGATCGTTCACTAACATATCCTATTAGGTGCAGATTTTTGTTATAATAAATCTAATCGGTGATACTTTTGTAAGAAGTATGTAGGACATGATATTTCTGTGAAGGCATATTTTAATTACCATATAAAGGCACTAAACCTACAACAAAGAAATAATTTAGTGGTTTAGAGCAATGTCTATGAAAGTAAAGTACACATGATAAATGCTTAGTAAGTCCGATGACACAAACAGGAGGAAATCTGTACAAAGAATTCAAATGCTATAAAATAAGAAATATAAAATATAATTCCCAGGGAAAAATGGCAGAGGATTGAGTTGCCTTTTTTACATCAGGAGTCAATATTATGTATTTGGCCAAAGCAGATTATCGGTGACAGAGGGCACCAAGGATGAATGCCTGAGACTCCCACAAAACTCTCCCCCTCACAAATCCTGATAGGCCTGAGGGGAGTCACTCTTGCAAACTTCTTCAAGTGTACATAGAATTTCCTTTCTCACTGTATTCTTAAGGCGTTCTCTCTTCAGACCTGGCTCCCAGGGCACCAGGTTGATATGTTTCTCTCCTTGGAACCAGAAAACAAGGAGACACTTTGGTTACACCATTTTAACTAAGACTCTTTCGTCTCTCAATTGGTTTCCAATTTGGCATGCCCCTCTCAGCGTGTAGACACTTTAGAAGGTAGTTCTGCACCACGGTCCAACATTCCACAGCAAATCAAGCTTTTCCTGCTACTAGTATCCATGTGCATGGTATTCTGGGCACCATTCTGGGCATCATTGTATGAGGATCTAATAGATTAGTCAGATTCAACAGTGTCGTAAGACCCCCACCCCCTTTGCTCCATAGAGGCCCCTGTAACCAGACTCTTTTGGTGAATACCCATGTCAACCCTGCGACTGCTCGATATATTATCTTTAAACATTCAACTTCATAAATAGTGTAGTTTCTCTCTGTACTCTTCTAGGACCTCTCTCTTCCCACCAACTATAATATTCTGGCACACAGTATGGCCATTATGAGAGTTGGTGCTTGGATAGCAGTGCTAGCTTGTTGCCTAATTATCCAAGAATGTGAACTTGTTTTTTCTAAATATCCCTGGAGATCAGCGCTCTTTAACTCTTAGGGTGTTTGCACAAAGTGCACAAAATGGCACGGGTGGAAGCCCCTTATATCTGACGGCTACATTATGCCAATATAATGGGGCCTACCTTTCGTGGTCCTGCACCAGATGAGTGAAACCTGTCCAGTGAAGGCCAGTGCTTGGAACATACAGATTCCAGAAAACGTATTATGCAGGGCCTGATCTCAGTGACATTCTTTACTGTGAGATTGGTTACATCTGAGACGCAATAGTTGTGCTGCATGTTTTGATTGCTGTGTGTTACTGCGCAGGTGTAGGTATTGATAGGGATTGTTGCCGTCTAATGCTCTCCAAACTATTCAGATGCTTTCTCGCTTCTCTTTCTCTTTGTAGATATCCATCTCACTCTCCTGCCCTGCCTTTCTCCTATTAGAATGCACCGTGAATAGTGACGCTCTATAAACATCAAATGCAATGTGTCCCTTTAGATTTTATAGCTTACTGTGCCCCAGGCACTATTATTATCGGCCCTGACATCACTCACTGGATACGATAGCCTCTCTCTTTCCAGTTATTTGTAATGTACTGGAGATTTCATATCATTTCTTTCTTGTAACCGCGGCGCTAAATTTTCTTTGAAAGTACTTACATGTTTTTTCTCGCTCTCATATTTTTATTTATTCCTTATAGTGTGCGTTTAAGCACAGCAGCTGCAGTAGGAGTGTTGGTGCGTTGGCTTTCAGATACATGCATAAGGACCTTTACTAGGAAACACTGAATGGACTGTTTATTCTTCAACCTTTCAGTCTTTGTATAAGAGACAATCGATCATGGCCCTAGGTTTTAAGCCATTTCGCGCTTGGTAAATTTGTAGAAACATTAGATGAAGTCACTTTTTGCTCATTTCTTTAAATAAAAAGTCTTGAAAATGTAGTTCGTTGGACATATGCACAGATTTCCAATAAGTTTATGACTTTTTTTAAATTCCATATAGTTCCAGGATTTCTCTTGGGAATCTGTAACAGTTGTAGTTTCCTAGTTACAGAATTTACTTGCAAGTTCCATGTTACTGAAACGCAAACGCATTTTTGCATTAATTTATACTACAGTTGTACGTTTGCACATTCATAAATGGGCCATTCAAGTGTAATTTAGCTGGCACAAAACCAATAATTTGCGTGGCTTTAACCACCAACTATCAACCTAAGCTACGTCGCTGACAACGTATCCTCGAAACCAATCTCTCTCTCGATGAAAACATTGCCAAGAAGTCTATTGTGGCATGGTACTTATCCCCTGCGTGAATTTTTTATGAGCTTGTGGAATCCATGAAATTCCATTTACATGTATTATGATACATTTTGTGAGATTTCACCAAATAACATTTTACATATTTTGTTTCCTGGCTATGGCAGGTGCAAATAGAAAATGTCTTTCAGGAAAATCTTTCTCTTCGAGACAGTGCTCTGCTGCTGTGTTGCATGACTTTTAAATGTTAGGCATGCTCTCATTTTCAGTTTTCACACAAGATATAGCAAATAAATTCCATTACATTTTATTTAGCACATCCCTAATTTGAACACACCGGTGGCAGGTCAGTGCCAGACAGGAGACAAAGAACTGTGAATGAGGAAAAACAGGAAACAGTCCTTTTTCATCTATTCACCCTTCTTCCGGTACAGGGCACAGTTTCGACCATCAGAACAGCGCCTTCTTCGTCTGATTCAGCTAAGAACCGAACATTGACCTCTCCAAGTAACACTTCATCTTAGCACTTTAGAATTGTGTTTTGTCTTTACTAGTATTGCCCCTTCTTCAGATTTGTAAACAGCTATGGAGTGAAATCATGGCCCTTGGCACTGTGCAGAGCTCTGTTGACCTTGGCTAGATCTGCGCCAAACAAATACCCACTTACATAATACAAACACACACTTGCACTTGCTAACATTGTTGTTGACTGTTTGACGGACATTCTATGCAACTTACAATGTTTTAAGCACTTTGCTTTATCACAACAGAGAGAACAACTAGAACAGGTAGCCCGTATCCAATAACTTGTGCATGTTCTTTAAAAGAACAGAAGGAATGTGACAGACACAACATTTGTTAAAAAGTGCAGACTTAACTGAAACTAAAGTGACAGCATGACATACTCTTTACAAAATAGCATATATATTGAGTCAATTTTGTGGGCAGTATAACGCCCCTGAGAGGTGTGAGTACAAAATTAGTGAAGAACTAGAAAAATCAGATTCCCACGCCCTTCCTGCTTGACGATTAAGCCAGGTGTCAGTGTGTTTTGGCAACCTTGATTTGCCCGCAAAGCATTTTAACATTATTTCTAGGGCTAGGGAAAAACTGTGTATTATTCTACATCAGGTTTTTCCAACTAGTAGCTCGTGAGCTACTGGTTGAGCTCCTCCTTCCTGTAACTAGCTCTCCTGTGTTGAGCCCATCCTACATATCGGACCTAGACTCAGAGCAAGAATGAGAAATGCAGAAAAGGGAGAAGGAAGGAGGGAAAGAAATCTGAGAAAACAGTTCTAAAGGAAGAAAGCAATGTTCGAAAAATAATTTGCAAGTGAGAACTAAAGAGAAAGAAAGTGAAAGGAGTGAAAGAAAAGGACATTAGATAAAATGAAGAGTAGTAGGACAATGGATTCATCAACCTTGACATTTGCCAGTACCGGCTTGTGCTCTTAAAATCTTTGACCCCGTGTGCCAATTTTATTTATTCATGGATGTACTGGTATTTATTTATTTTGCAAATTACGCACTAATTGAACTCCATTACTGTGCGCCAGCCAATAAATGTTCTAATGGTATTTTAGAGAAAGAAAACATGAAAAAATACCCCACCACCCAGCCCAGGTTACATGCCTATTTTCCCTTTTCCAAGTGAAATTCAGCATCCAAATAATCCTGCTGCATAAATTCTTTCTTGTGAGGTAAAGCCTTTGGTTTATGGGCACCAAAGTCTCTTAATGTATGATGGAATAACGCACGCGAGAACCAGGCATGACTTAACAACGCGGTCAGAACAACGACCGTGTTGTTTCCATGCATGCCTTTACAACAATTTTTCATTGTAAAAGCATGCCTAGTAAAGGTATGTGTGGGAAGGGCATGAGTGGTTCTATCATGCCCCCCCATCAGCCCTAAAGCCCAAAAGTACCCCACCCCTAATACTTAAACTACCCTGACCTCCCACCTGCCCTAAAAACAAAACTACCCCAACCCCCCACGCCTGCCCCTAAACAAAAAACGAACCCGACACACCACACCCACCCTGAGCCCTAAAACCTTCAAACATAAAAACAAACGCTCCCACCCACCCTAAAAATAAAACTACCCCAAAACCCCCAACTCTAAAAACAAAATTACCCAGACACCCCCACCCGCCCCTAAAAACAAAACTACCCCGACACCCCACCTACCCTGAGCCCTAAAACCTTCCCGACCCCCCAACCCACCCTATAAACAACAGACCACCCACCAGCCATAAAACCAAAACTGCCTGACCCTCCCACCCCTGCCCCTAAAAACAAAACTACCTTGACTCCCCCTACCCACCCTGAGCCCTAAAAGCTTCAACGAACCTCGCACCCACCCTATAAACAACTGACTGCCCACCCGCCCTAAAAACGAAACTACTATAAAAAAAGGGAAACGCCCCACCCTGCCCCTAAAAACAAAACTACATGACTCCCCACCCCTAAAAACTGAACTACCCCGACAGCCCCACTCACCCTGAGCCCTAAAAGCTTCCTTGACCCCCACCTGCCCTAGGAACAATCGACCGCCTCACCCAATCTAAAAACAAAACTACCCGGACCCCCCATCTGCCCCTAAAAACAAAACGAACTGAACCCCTCCCCTGCCCTAAAAATAAAATTACCCTGACCTCCCACCCCTGCCCCTAAAAAAAAAAAGCCGAACCCACCACCCCAAGCCCTTTATCCTCTCCCATCCCCTAAAAACTACCCCCAACCCTACGTGACCCCCACCCTAAACCCTATGCTTAAAAAAAATCACAAACACCCCCCACCCGCCCCTAAAACGAAAATAGCCTAACCCACAACCCCCACCCCAAGCCCTTTATCCACAAACACCCTTCAAAACTACCCCCAACCCTGCCCACCTTACCGCGTCCTCTCCCGATCCACTCTGCCATTTTCTCTGCCTTTATCATGCATGTGGGTAGTTTAACACATGCGTGGTTAAGGCAAGGAAAAAGCCATGCGTTGTTCCGGCAAGCGTGGTTAAGCTTGGTGGGAAACATGTGCGTTGTTCCCAACGCGTTGTTCAGGACGTTTCCCAAGTCTTCAATTACCAAGCAATAAATTCTTACAGGGCAAATAAACTAGTTTTCAAGAGTCAGTGCCATATCTAAATTGTTTGACTACAATTTTCGCTGGTTTTGCTTCACATCAGACCAGCAGCCACAATTATCTGTGAGTAAAGACCTTGCTAATCTCGCCATCTCATTTTCTCTAGACTCATTTATGATAATATGTGCTCATTTGTCCTTTTTTTCATGAGTCATTGATATGCTGCAACTAATTCACATCACGGTTGTGAGGATGGTGTTTGGGCTCTTTTTGGTTTGACCATGATTCAGACCACCTTTGCAAACTCCGCCGATTATTGTTGTGCAATATAGAGTCTAGAAGGCATGCCCATAGTGTGGGCCTTTCTAGGATTTGTCCCGAACTGTCTCCGTTAGAAATGGGGTCTTTGGTTGACAGTCAGGTTACGCCCTGTTCAAGCAAGGACCCTCACTCTAGTCAGGGTAAAAGAGAATCACCCTCAGCTAACCCCTGCTTACCCCCTTGGTAGCTTTGCAGAGCAGTAGGCTTAACTTCAGAGTGCTAGGTGTAAGGTATTTGTACCAACACACACAGTAACTTAATGAAAGCACTACAAAATGACACAACACCAGTTTAGAAAAATAGGAAATATTTATCTAAACAAAACAAGAGCAAAACGACAAAAATCCAACATACACCAGTCAAGTTATGAATTTTTAAAGATTGAACTAAAAAATAGTGCTTAGAAGCACAAAATGCTTCGATGAGGTGTTAACACAGCGTCGTGATGGAGTCGTTCCCAACAAGCCGACACCAGCGGCGCTGGACATGGAGTTGCGTAGACCCCCAAGTACAGTACCTTTGGTGAAGAGTGAAAACAAGTTGATGTGCGAAGTCGGGGATCGCGGCATCTGTGCGAAACATTGAATCCACACACTTCGAGCGGCGTCGGTCACAGCGTGGTGCTGCGACTTCCACTTAGTTGCGGACTTTAGCGGGGCTGCAGCGGCATCGGGCCTGCAGTGGTCGTCGCGTTCCAGCGAAGATCACGGAGTTGGTTGCAGGTGGCGTCACCGGATTCAGCAGCGGTGTCAGCCCGAAGTCGATTTCCATTGATTTCCACCAGCTTTCCTTTCAAGGGCCCAGGGACTGGATAGGGCACAACTTGTCAGAGCAGGAGTCTCTCCAGAGACCCCAGGTGCTGGCAGAGAGAAGTCTTTGCTGTCCCTGAGACTTCAAACAACTGGAGGCCAGCTCTAAACCAAGCCCTTGGAGATTTCTTTACAAGATGGAAGGCACACAAAGTCCAGTCTTTGCCCTCTTACTCTGGCAGAAGCAGCAACTGCAGGATAGCTCCACAAAGCACTGTCACAGGCAGGGCAGCTCTTCTTCCTCAGCCCTTCAGCTCTTCTCCAGGCAGAGGTTCCTCTTGTTTCCAGAAGTGTTTTAAAGTCTGTGGTTTTGGGTGCCCTTCTTATACCCAATTTCTCATTTGAAGTAGGCCTACTTCAAAGTAAAGTCACTTTTGAATGCTAAATCCTGCCTTGCCCAGACCAGGCCCCAGACACTCACCAGGGGGTCAGAGACTGCATTGTGTGAGGACAGGCACAGCCCTTTCAAGTGTAAGTGACAACTCCTCCCCTCCCTCCTAGCACCAATAGCTCATCAGGAAATGCAGACTACACCCCAGCTCAATTTGTGTCACTGTGTAGCGTAAGGTGCAACCAGCTCAACTGTCAAACTGACCCAGACAGGGAATCCACAAACAGGCAGAGTCACAGAAATGGTATAAGCAAGAAAATGCTCACTTTCTAAAAGTGGCATTTTCAAACGCACAATCTTAAAATCAACTTTACTAAAAGGTGTATTTTTAAATTGTGAGCTCAGAGACCCCAAACTCCACATGTCCATCCGCTCCCAAAGAGAATCTACACTTTAATCAGATTTAAAGGTAGCCCCCATGTGAACCTATGAGAGGGACAGGCCTTGCAACAGTGACAAATGGATTTAGCAATATTTCACTGTCAGGACATATAAAACACATTACTATATGTACTACCTTAACCATACACTGCACCCTGCCCTTGGGGCTACCTAGGGCCTACCTTATGGGTGCCTTACATGTATGAAAAGGTAAGGTTAAGGCCTGGCAAGTGTGTACACTTGCCAAGTCGAATTTACAGTTAAAACTGCACACACAGACACGGCAGTGGCAGGTCTGAGACATGATTACAGAGCTATTTATGTGGGTGGCACAAGCAGTGTTGCAGGCCCACTAGTAGCATTTGATTTACAGGCCCTGCTACCTCTATTGCACTTTACTAGGGACTTACTAACAAATCGAATATGCCAATCATGGATAAACCAATTACATACAATTTACACAGAGAGCATGTGCACCTTAGCACTGAATAGCAGTGGTAAAGTGCTCAGAGTTCAAAAGCCAACAGCAACAGGTCAGAAAAAATAGGAGGCAGGAGGCAAAAAGATTGGGGACGACCCTGCATAAACAAAAAAAGTCCAACAGTCTCCAATATGGGTATATGTTTCTTTTATAAGGTCCCCTTATTCCATGATCGAGACTGAGTTAAATATTTTTCTACCTCTGGCCCAATCACTGAAAAACATTCTGTCTTGTGATGCCGTAGGTCTCCAAATCTAACTTTTTTCAAGGCACTGAAAACGTAATTGTCCTGTATGGATATTGTCTTTCACTCCTGAATGAATGATAGACACACAGTTTGAACTCTTTAGAAATGGTTCTCAGTTACAACGCCATGATGTTTCTGGATTACTATGTACTGTGAATGTGTTTTTACTCATTCATTAATTTATCCACTCAACCTCGTACTCCCTCTTTATAAAGCACTCAGAAGCAGCTGTGAAGCAGGCACAATGCTATATAAAATTCACAATAAAAAAATATATTACAAAGTTTAAATTAAGTCAATCTGTGTGTTAATACATTTCAAAGGATCAATGGATCATGAAACCAAACCATGGATGTAGGCAGTCAGTTGTGAACCAAGATGCCAGAAGAGTGTGTGTGTGTGTTTATATACTAAAAAAGAGCATGGAATCAGGGTCAGTTACGAAGACTTAGGTGCAGAGAAGCTCCTTTATATGGCACACAGCAGCACTGACATTCCAAGTATGCACACCTCAAATGTCTGTTTTTTCTGGCAGACATTTAAGCATACAATTAGCACAGTACTATCCAGCCAAAGTAGAAAGTGGAAATATGTTTTGCCATTTTAAGAGCAAAGTCTCTAAGCATAGGATCAGCAAATGCCATTCTCACTGAGCAGAAAAGTGACAATTGATTTCTTCCACTACAGGCATAGTATTACTCCTTTGGTTTGGTAAAATGTCATCCAAGTCAACCTGGAATGAATAAAAGCAATCAGTTTCACTCATAGAGCTTGTCAGAGAGGTATAGGGTTGCCCATACACAATTGAACAACCAGTATAAGTCAAAGCAATGCCATTTCAGGGTTAGCGTGATGCATAAATTATGCAAAAAAAAGGATATATATAAAACTCTGGTGCAATAGCACCAAAGTTGTGGTTAGGTCAGAGTTTCCATTAAAAAAACACATTTTGTTTTACTAATAACTTTGGCACCATTTGACAAATCTGCAGAAAACCATCAAAAACATTCATCCAAGTTGGCTCCTTCATGGAAAGTGTTGTTCTGATCTATCAAGCATGCTCCAAAACAAGTGGGGTCCCAAAATGTTGATTTCCCATTTTATTTCCCATAGTAAAGTCTGCTTTCTGATACAGTTGCTGGCGCACAATGGTGCAGGAATAATTTACCCCCTGATTCCGGGTTCAACAACCACCAGCGTGCGGGTGAGACACCATCACTATTCTCACCTATGGAGGTCGACTGAATCTTTGGACTTGCCGAAGAGTGTAGTAGTCAGATTCATTCAATCACAAATCAATTACATTATATCACTAATAACTTTAAATGCCATAACCAAATTAACACTCAGTCAGACTGCAAACTGATAAAGATTCAAAGCTTTATTACAATCCTAAAATCAATGTCACATATATGGTGCGCAAGACTAAGTTATAAACATACATGAAAACCATAGGCTGACCAAAACATCTGAAGAGATTTAACCTACGAAGCATCATACTGTTAGACACTCCAAAAGGATAATGTAGATTAGCAACAACACAATATGAACAGTATTATTATAATTCAAAGTAGATGATGGTGTCATCAGTAAACCAACAACATACAGCTTAACAATCAATTTCAGATTTCATGTTTCAGAGCTGGGACATTCCTAACATTAACCAGAATTGGGACTAGCATGTGTGAAACGGACCAACACATGCGGACAAAAGCAAAGAGAAAGTCAGACAAACATTTTGGGAAAAAAACATCTAACTAGGGCAACTTACTAAAAATATGCTGGTGTAAGTAACTAACTAAAGAAAACAATAAACCACATTTAGTTATACCTCTCCTCTTGGGACAGCAGACAGGAATAGTTTATCAGATTTAAACAGCATCCTGGACAGCTTCAAGACAAGCATAAGAGTGACTCTAAGACTTTTTCAGGACAGACTTACTTCAATTCCAAAGTTCTTCACTAATTAAAAATAGGCATGATCCATTCATTGGTCTGTCAGGTGGGTGCATTTTGGATGTGAGATTCAGTATCCAATAACTGCAGATGGCACCACCAAATTCTGATACTTTTAAGATTCTTCTCAGCAAAAATACATTGCCACTGAATTATTTACACGTTACTAACAAAATCTTGCATTCTCTAGTTATTCGTTATTTGAAATCCTTTCTCACAGCACGCAGTAAACTAAACCAGTACTTTTCACATGAGAACTACAGATGTTCTGTCCTGTTCGACAGCTAGAATAAATAGTGTTACATTATTGCTCCTAAAACATGTCTCTCACTTACAGTACAATTGGACATTCATCATTCACATTAGCAGCCTAGGGAAAGAATTCAGGTCAGAGGGGCAGAATAAACAAGTGACTTTCCATAGCTACTGCAAAATGAATTTTCCAGGCCTAGTCAAGCTAAAAAGTCTTGATACACATTAATACATTTAATACATTAATAAACCTATTGTGCACCTTGCAGTTCATTTATGCAAGGCAAAATATTTATTCGCAAACATCATTTATAACGTATCAGATTTAATTTTATATGTACATTTATTTTTTTGCACACATGTAGTTTTTAATTATTCAGATTCATTGTAACACTTAAAATATTAATCTATATTTCAATAAAACATTCTTAACATTAGCTCATTTTAGTACTTTCATTTAATATGAATGCAAACCCTCAAGTTAAAACGTGGTGCCCAATACGAATGGTGGCCACATGGTTTACCATCATTCAAACATGTACATTTTACAACTCCTGTTATTTTCTCTGTTAGGCCTATACATCTAGATTAATTAATCACCATATGCTAACTTCTAAGCCACTAATTTATTAATAGAACTTGATCCCTCTCATTCCGTCCTCTGACAGCAATCTATGCCGTCACAAAATAATTATTCTCATTTACAACAAGACAAGTCAAAACCTTGTAGTTTGATAACGCATAGGTTTAGGTTTGCAGTACTTGTCAATTCTTTTCATTGTTTAATAATACCTGTCTCTCATATTCTCCATTTCCATTTCTTCCCTCCCCTGTTTATTCTTTGCTTTCTCCAGGAAATGTAAGCTTTGTAAAATCCAAGTGCCAAAGTTATGCACACTTTCACAATCAATAAAGGTTTCAAGATCATTTTCACAAAACCATTTCTCAGGTGACCAGACTGTGATCCTACTTTAGCGAATCCTTCACTTATTGTCTCCCAAACATGTGCCTCTTTTAGATCATTTAAGGCATTTTTCAGACTTGTCAGATTAGATATCTCCTTATCCCTTTGCTATTATTGGGCATATAAGTGCAACAGTGTAGTGACTTCTAAGCTCGGCAGACGTTGCCCTCTTTTGCTAAAAGGATGTCTAACACAAGGCTATTCTGAAGAGCCATTGACCTTACGGCAACTATTTCCGTATCCATTAGGAGCATTGCACCTGAAAAATCAGTTGACATCTTATCTACATTTTTTGATAACTTCCTTATCTTAATATCATTCAAGATCACACCCACTAACGGAAGAAGAGCTCCAAACACAAGTCCTGTATATTCTAAACATTATTGTTCCTCTTTTAAATCTCATTTTAGTTCCCTCAATCCCATCTGGATTGTTAAAGTTGTCCACCTGGTACATTTTCAGGAAAACCACTCTCAAATAGCATGTACCATACCAATCTTTCAGCATTTTGTAAGAAGCATTCTTCCCACAGAGGTAATAGGCACCAGGTATAGCGGGGTCTTGTCCATTTAGCATAAAATCCAAGACAGTGTTAAACAGGAACACATGTCTGCATTCACTTGTTCCCACAAACCTATTGTCAGCCTATGACTGCAGCCTATGTATGCACAAAGCTTTCCTACATGTTGCCAATCTAAAGCTAAGCGTCCTTGTATATCAGGTGTGTTGTGAACTGTTTTCTTCTTGCTAACTATACCCTTAACTATCCTTTCTTTCATTACTATTCTTCTGTCATCTACCTGATTAATGAACTCCTTTTCTACCTTTGTGAGAATACTTGTCAGGTTATTTCTGTGTGCATACGCTGTGCCAAAAGTCAGTGTAAGTTCAAAGAAACCTCCTACTATATTTATGTTTCTGGCCCATGTAATGCTGCTCAAATGCTGATTGATGGAAACAAAAAGAAAAGTACATCACAAATAGAATGAAAATACTGAGTGTACTCCTGGTTTTATAGATGTGTGAATAATAAACTGAAACTAATCCCATACATTAATGGTAAGCCATGATATGTGATTCCTGCTTGTGCTGATGAAAGAATGTGTGTACACACATAACAATCACGCACACTCATTATATCCACATACTCATACAGCAACCTATACCCCTCTGTGTGACCTAAATGAAGCAATTCCACATCCTTGTAGAACTTATCATGTTTAGATGTTGTCATGTTCTGCTCTGGAATTGCTGTACTTTGCACCTCACCTTTCATTGAAACACTCATTTCTGCAATAAACAGAATGCACACAATCATACATACTATTATTAACCCAATGCATACATATTTACACCTACTATGTTTGCCTTGTCCAGGATTGATGCCTTTTGTACAGTTGTAGAAAAAGAACGAGAACAAGATATATAAAAGCAAAGCGTGCAAAATCAAAACAAAGCAGCTTTTCAAACATTTTGCACTATTTACTGCAGTTCTCGATCTTCAAGAACGTTCTACAGGATTCAACTAAAAACTCTCAAAATAGTTAATTGTTTATTTTCAATATAACAGTCTAATAATTGCTAATGATTATTTACAGAGTATAATGTCATTGTTGATCAATTGGCAAGGTTAATTCAAAGCTCAGTTCAAATCCAATTTCAAGTTAAAGAATGTTCAACTGAATTCTCACGTTCAAATTAAAAGACCATAAACTAGTTCTCCCATTCAGTTGTGACTAGATAGATCCATTCAAGTGAAGAGTCTCTGTGACTTGGCACTCTTTCCCTTTTTGTTCTCCTTCAAGCACCATCTTCATCTTCACTCTGTTTGACTCTTCGACTGCTTCTGCTATTGATTGGAGTTTGTCAGCAACCTGTTCATGTGCAGCTGCAGGCCATTTGTCTCCTTTTACAGTTCTCTTTTTCGGTGCAATTGTTTTCACAATGTTTGCTGCACTGGCAGGAATCAGCTGATTTTGACTTTGACTCAGTTGTCCTGTACTTTGTTCACAAGCTGCTTGCACCTTTGTCTGGGCCTATATTTGCATGCAGTCTGCCTGTTCCCTCACCACATTAAACATTTTCTGCTTCAGTCACTGATTCCGTCCTCACAGCTTGGTCAAGTCAAACCCCTTCTTCATCATTATTTGCTCTTGCAGGATCAGACTCTGTGTTGTGTTTCAAGAGGACACAGGACCTTGTGTGTGTGGCTTGCATGAATCCAGTTTGGAAGATATTGTTGTTGCCAAGATGATTTGAAACTGTCCTATACACCTTGGTTCCAAGCAAGTCTTCTTCACATGCTCCTTTACCATGGCCCAATCACCAGCTTTCAAGCTGTGACACTGTTACTGGGTCGTTTGAACTGTTGCTGCTTCAAACTGATGAGACAAAGAGCAAATCACATCAGCCAGACCATTGCAATAATCCAGCACTAAGTCATCAGTTATGTTCACAAGTACATTTGCAGGTGCTGCTGGTAACCCCATTGGATGCCACATCAGAATTTCGTGGGGCAACAGTCCTGTCTTCCTGTCTGGGGTACTACGCATGCTCATCAAGACAAATGCTAAATGTTAGAAATGGGGTCTCTACTTGGCAGAGGTATACACCCTTGTCCAAATAGGGACCACAATCCTAGCCAGGGTAAGTCACACAATCCAAATTATCCTGTGCCCGCCCTCTGGTAGCTTGGCACTGAGCAGTCAGGCTTAACTTAGAAGGCAATGTTTAAGTATTTGTGCAATAACTCATACAGTAGCACAGTGAAAACACAACAAAAATACACCACACAGTTTTAGAAAAATATATAATATTTATCTGGTTAAATTAGTGTAAAAAATATAAATATTCAATAAGCACAAGTTGAAATATCACTTTTGCAAGATTAAAAAGCGTATTAAATCTTAGAAATCAACAGTTGTCTGTTGTTTGCACAAAGTACCTAGTTTGGTTTAAAAATAACACACACGAAGACTGCAGAGGAGAAGATGGGTTGAAAAATAGGGTGTGCGTCGGATTTTCTGATGCACCACAGATGATGCGTAATTTCTTTACACGCTGCAAGGGGCTTTTCGTCAATTTCTGGTGTGCATTACTGGTTCCTCACTGCGATGTGGGGGTCTTTTTGACACCCAGGAACAATTCGGGGAAATCCTGGGCTTGCGGGACGAAGTCACTGGCGTTATGTCAATCCTGTAAGGGGATGCATCGAATTTCCGGCTGCAAAGCATGTGCTGTGTCAATTCTTTACTCGGGAAGTCGGGCTGCATCGTTCCAGTTCGTCTGTGCATGATTTCTCGGTCGCAACATGGCTGTACGGCATTTCCGGCAGGTTGTAGGGCAATTTTTGTCACACAAGGAGTTTCCTGAAGAGATTAAGGGGGTCATTCTGAGCTTGGCGGGCGGCGGGAGCTGCCCGCCAAGCAGGAACCGCCAGAATACCGCTGCGCGGTCAAAAGACCGCCGCGGTTATTCTGAGTTTCCCGCTGGGCGGGCGACCGCCAGAAGGCCGCCCGCCCGCCCAGCAGAAAACCCCTTTCCACGAGGATGCCGGCTCCGAATGGAGCCGGCGGAGTGGGAAGGGTGCGACGGGTGCAGTTGCACCCGTCGGGATTTTCAGTGTCTGCTATGCAGACACTGAAAATCTTAGTGGGGCCCTGTTGGGGGGCCCCTGCCATGCCCCACGACACCCGTTACCGCCATCCTGTTCCTGGCGGTGAAAACCGCCAGGAACAGGATGGCGGTAAGGGGGTCAGAATCCCCCATGGGCGCCGTGGAGGATTCCCTAGGGCAGCGGGAAACCGGCGGGACACCGCCGGTTTCCCATTTCTGACCGCGGCTGTCCCGCCGCGGTCAGAATGCCCATGGGAGCACCGCCAGCCTGTTGGCGGTGCTCCCGTCATTTTAGCCCTGGCGGTCGTCGACCGCCAGGGTTAGAATGACCCCCAAAGTCTTTTTGACCCTGAGACTTCAGAAAACAGGATGCAAGCTCAATCCAAGCCCTTGGAGAGCACTTCTCAGCAAAGTCAGAGGGCAGCAAGACAGCAGGGCAACAGAAGGGCAGCAGTCCTCCTCAGCAAAGCAGTCCAGATGAGTCCTTTGGGCAGCCAGGCAGTTCCTCAAGTATCTGAGGTGGTGGGGTCAGGGACCCAGTTTATATACCCAAAAATGCCTTTGAAGTGGGGGAGACTTCAAAGAGTGGTTTTGAAGTGCACAAGGTCCCCTTTAAGTCAGGTCTGTCTTCCAGGAACCCAGTAGGGGGTTAGGCAGTCCATTAGGTGAGGGCAGGTCACTAGCCTTTGAAATGTAAGTGTCAGGCCCTCTACCCTTCCAGCCCAGGAAGACCCATTCAGTATGCAGATGAGTACAGGTGTGACTAAATATCATGTGCTCGTGGTTGTTTGGGTGAAATGCACAAGGAAGCTGTCAACCAGCCCAGACGTTGATTGGAGACAGGCTGTAAGGCACAGATGGATTTAAGTGTAGAGAAATGCTCACTTTATAAAAGTGGTATTTCTAAAGTAGTAATATAAAATCCAACCTCACCAATAAGCAGGATTTTCTATTACCATTATGGCCATACTAAATATGACCTGGTTACCCCTTTCTGATCAGAATCTACCACTCAAACAATATATGAGGGCAGCCCTAATGCTAGCCTATGAAAGGAGCAGCCACACAGAAGTGGAAAGTGAATTTAGGAGTTTTCCAGGACATATAAAACACACATGTACATGCCCTGCCTTTTATGTACATAGCACCCTGGCATATGGGTTACCTAGGACCTACCTTAGGGTTGACTTATATGTAGAAAAGGGGAGTTTAGGGCTTGGCAAGTATTTTCAAATGCAATGTTGAAGTGGCAGTGAAACTGCACACACAGGCCTTGCACTGGCAGGCCTGAGACATGGTTAAGGGGCTACATATGTGGGTGGCACAATCAGTGCTGCAGTTCCACAAGTAGCATTTAATTTACAGGCCCTGGGCACGTGTAGTGCACTCTACTGGGTACTTTTAGGGAGGAAGCACATGCACTTTAGCACTGGTTAGCAGTGGTAAAGTGACCAGAGTCCTAAAGTCAGCAAAAATGAGGTCAGAAAAAGAAGAGGAGAAGGCAAAAAGTCTGAGGATGACCCTGCAGAGAGGCCATTTCCAACAGTAAAGCATCAGGCCATTTTAATGCTGTAGAAGCAAAAACCTTTCGCAGTCGAGCTTTCAGTATTCCATTCATTTACACTACCAATCCAGATGCCTCTGGTCTGTAACTGCAGTGCAATTTTTGCTCGATGTTCAGTGCTGTACACAACAACTATATGACTTCATTATTAAAATGAGTTATTCGATCCGAATCCAAAGAAGTCAGGAATCCATACCTTTGAATTAATACCCTGAGCAGCAGTGTAGCTACAGTCAGACTATCATTCCTACGTGTTGGATAAGCCTCCACCCATATAGAAAACACACATGCAATGACCAACACATACTCCAATCCATTAGAAGCAGGCATTTCAATGAAATCAAGCTGCATTCTGTTAAATGGACCTCCCGATCTGCCTGTGTGGCTCAAATTAATCAATGTGCATTTCCCTACATTCATTTGTGAGTATCATTGCATCTCAAGATGAACTATACCATGATAATATCTAACCATTGAGTTCAACAAGCAATCTGGCAAAACAACCTTTCATTCATTTGAATTCCAGACATCATCTACCTCACTTTGAGTACAACCTGCTTTTATCCAACCTCTGTATTCTTCCTCTGTTGCTCCTTCCTGCAATCTCTTGATTTCATCCCAGGTATCAACCACTAACATCAAGAAATGTTGATTTGTTTCACTGGTGTCACTTTTGTTACTCCACTCTTCATAGAAAGTGACACAATGGAGCGCACAATGTCTGGCAATTTGGTCAGTATAGGCATTGCCCATTGTTACATAGTCATTTGACCTCTGGTGGGCCACACACTTACCAGCAGCAATATTCCCAGGTAGCTGTAATACATTGAGCAAGCTATGAATTCTCTCCCCATTTTGAATGGGTGATCCAGACGAAGTCTTGAAACCTCTCTGGTGCCATAACTGCCCAAAATCATGGACCACACCAAATCCGTATTGACTATCTGTGAATATTATCACTTTGAGCTGTTCTAATATGAAGCATGCTCTTGTCAGAGCAGCCAATTTGGCTACTTGTGCAGAAACAACTCCTTAAAACCATTAGGCTTCAATTACTCTTTAGAGGGCACAAACTGCATAGCTTGCTCAAATAGCACCTCTACTGTCTCTTAAACAGGAGCCATCAACAAAAACAACTTGGTCATTCTCCTTTAAAGGAGTATCCTGAATATCAGCTCTGGGTTTGGTGCACAATTCAGTGATATCGAGGCAGTCATGTTACATTTCACTAACATTGTTTGATTCATCAACATTTACAGACACTAAAGTGGAGGGATGTAAAACCGCACACCTCTTGACTGTTACATTTACAGATCCAAGGATCAATAGCTCATAACAGGTAAAACAGGCATTGGTCAAATATTGGGTTTTTGACCTGGTCAGGAGAACTTCAACATTCCCTGCGGATTCTGCATACCTGCTGCTTGGGAAGACTTGATCTGCATCACCATTGCTTTTTCCTTCAACCTTTTCTGCTACAAATCAATTTCATCACTACAGTATTTTCCCTATTGCAATACCTCATCGGTTGGCTTTCCGTGCCAGAAAATCAAGTGATTCTTAATCATAGAACTAATTTCAGGCTTTAATACTTGAAGGAATCCAAACACAAAATGAATCATGTTTCTCGGATCAATGATTTCTGTGCCACTGTATTGCCTAAATGCTTTCAGCAGTCACTCATAATAACCATGAACAGACTCCTTTGTCTCCTGTGATGTCCTGTCAATCCTTTGCCAATGAATATCTTTAGGGGAAACTCTAGTTTTCAGAAATTCAATTACGTTAGAATACGTTTCATCACCTCTTCAGAAGGCGCATCTGTTGTTGTGTCTCTCTGTGACTCACGCTTTGGCCAATCAATGCAATGCTTACACTCAACCCACAAATCTGCTAGAACCATAATCTCTAATAAAGTATTCAGAACTTCCCACAAACACTTTGCAAGCTTGACAAACCTCTCTGTTTGCTAGTATCATTCCACTGGTTTGTCTCTCAACTCTGAGTAATAATTTGTAAATGACAGTATGTCACTCCTGCTCCAGGGGGCATGAACAAATTCCCTCTCGGAATTTCTCTTATTGGCATAATTTTCACAGCTCACTCAGCCTGCTGTCCATCATTTGAAGATGGAGTCGACTTGTTCTTCTGATCTCTTTTCTTGCCCATCTGCCTTCCCATTTATCAAATGTTCCCCATGTTTGAATGCTTTGAATCAACTGCTTAATATGAATTTTCGTTCCAGGTGATCTCATGTTCGCAATGTCTCTCGCGTCAAATTCTAATCTGTAACTCTTCTTTAACCGTTTGGATTTATTCATTTCAATTTCATATTTCTCAGTCAAATTAGCTAATTTCTCATAAACATGTCCTGCTCTAAGAGTAACATCTTTGTACATGAAGCACAATTCATTCTAATTGTAAGAATTTTATCTATTCAATTCAAAGGTTCCCTCAATCGTGGCATTTAATTCAAATTTTAATCTAGTCTTTTCTCCCTCTGGCGTGTTTCCTGGTACTGATGTTCTGCTCAAATTGTCTAACATTCAGTCAATTGTTAGGCTGTCAATCCTTATAAACTAATGTTATTACCTCTGTCTCGGGGCATAAACTGTGGTGCATTGCATGGGGCTCTAGTTGCCTGCTCTTGAGTCATCACAGATGATCCCACAGAGTATGGGGGACATGTCATATCAATCAGTGGACGGACTCCATTATGTGTCTGCTTTGAACCAAAAGAGGTCATAGGGGCCATGGCTGGCACAGTAGTGCGCAATTTCTCCATTTCTGCATTAGTTCCAAAAGGTGAATTCAATGATGAAATCTGGGGACCACTCTTGTTATTAACCTGGGTATACAATGGGACCACTGGATCTATTGTCACAGGAAGTATTAATGCTTCTGGTCCTGTCAAATTCGCCTGACTTTGAGAGACATTAATCATTCACTCTGGTCGGTTAATACTGTACCAAAAGTCTGATTTGACTGATTTCGAACAACATTCTGTGAGTCCATGATTGGGGAATACAGAGGCATTGTCAGTCTCTAATTCACAAATTGGGCAGATATCTGGACATAAGGAGTGGACTCAAACTGAGTCATTCCTGCATTCTGAATCAGCAGTGGCAAAACTGGTACTGGGACACACTGAACTGTATTAACATTTGGAACAAATTAACCCCTGGTACTTGTGCAACATTAGCAGTAGGTACATTTGAACTATCTGAACCTGGCTTTGTGCAACTGAAGCTGTGGCAAGATTCAGGACTACATTCTGGTTTACTGATTCATCTGCTTTTTACGGTTTGGGACGATTCTGCAACAACTGATCTATAAATTCATCATCTGAATCACTCTCGACATCTGCTACCTTTTTACTTTCACCCAATTTATGCTTTGTATCTTCCTCAGATTTCTTTTTAGCTTTAGGATTAACACTTCCATCACCTTCCTGTGTAATTGCTGGAAATAACTTCACTGCATGCATTGTGTCTGCTCTCCACATTCTCTACTTTGCATCCCACTTAACTTCCGCTAGCATCCTTTCTGCTTTCCTCATTCTCCTTTCAAATTCCTGAGCCTCCTTTTGTCTTGCAACTAATTCCCAAAGAGCAAGTGCTTCAAATTGTGCAGGTGCGGGAAGGGGTTTTGATTCAAACATCACCCTACTCAGATTCACCAAAATTCTCAAATTAGATGTTCTAAAACAGGGAAAAGGTAAGGCACCTTCCTTGTCAGTTATTTTGCACCATTGAGTTATCCAAAGACATTGTGAAATTCCTCTCTCTTCCATTACCTCAAATGCTGGCGTACCTTCAGGTGTAGTAGGCTCACCCTCCCTAACTGGAATAAAGACATCTCTTCTCAATGTGTTCCTGAAAGCTTTGAAATACTTCATTTTTACACAAATATATTTCACAAAATCTATGAAACCAGGAAGTAATTTTGAATCCCACAATCCTTTTCACAAGGTGTTCTCAACCTATGGCAGTGCAGTCTTGTTCACCAATCTGTGCCCAGCTTTTCTCACCAACTGACCTCTCCCAGCATGGACCAAATGACAGCACACTCACTTTGCTCAGCAGCTGCGACTCACTGCAGAGACATCTCACACACCTCTTACATAAACCTAAATGCAAGTATTGTGAGCACAAAAACCAAAATCTGTCTGCTCACTACGGGTTGGACTCAAATCCTTTGAAAGCTGTACGAATATTTTGACTGTGGCATTTCGCACAAACAGCTACTCTTCCGGCTGTGGCTTTCTCACAAACACAGGTAAGATTTGTCTCACAAACGTCACTCAGATTGATACACATCCTCCATGTGCACTCAGGATTCACCTAATACCAACCAACAACACATACACACAACAACACATACACACAAGGGAGATACTACTGGTATTGTTGACAGCAGTCAATTGACCAACACCTTACCTGTAGACAATAGATATACCAAGTGTCTCCATAAACGTGTACAATACTCTGGAGTCTTAGGCCTCACAGGACCCATCAACAATAACAACCACATGGGCAATTTGTGAGCACAACAATCAGTTGGAGTACACCAACTTCCCACTCTCTTACTTGGAATACACAAACTCCCTACTCAATTACCTTGGAGTAGAGAAACTACCTACTTCACTTCATAAATCAAACTTCACTGCGATATAGCCAAAGCATTGCAAGCACAAACCATACTCAGAAGACATACCGTACGCTTGTAACGAAATGCTGGAATTTCATTAACCCCCAACACTACATCAAAAAACAACTCTCAATGTGGGTAATTTCTGACTCTCCTCCTCACAAGACAAAACCATAGCTCTGCTACCTAAACTGTTGGCCTGCAACGGTCCTGGAAGAATTTACTCCCTAATTCCGGGTTCAACAACCACCAGCACGCGGGTGAGACACCATTGTTATTCCCACCTATGGAGGTTGAATAAATCTTTCGAATTCTGGAAAAGTGTAGTAGTCAGAATCATTCAATCACAAGTCATTGACATTATGTCACTAATAACTTTAAATGCCTTAAACAATTTAACACCCACTCAGACTCCAAACCGAATAAAGTTTCAAAGCTTTACTGCAATCCTAAAGTCAATGTCCCATATATGGTGCAAAAGATTAAGTTATAAACATACATGAAAACCATAGGCTGACCAAACAGTCTGAAAATATTTAAAATACTAAACATCAATATTGTTAGACACTACAAAAGGATACTGTAGATTAGCAACAACACAGTATAAACATTATTATTAGAAATCAAAGCAGATGATGGTGACAACAGTAAATCATCAAAATACAGCTTTACAATCAATTTCATGTTTCAGATTTCAGAGCTGGGCCATTGCTAGCACTAATCAGAATTGGGACTAGCATGTGTGGAAATGGGCAAACACAAGCGGGCAAAAGCAAAGATAAAAGAAATACAAAAATAATTTGGAAAAAATATGCTGGTGTGAGTAACTAAAGAAAACAAGAAACCACATTTAGTTATACATCTCCTCATAGGACAGCAGACAGGAGCAGTTCATCAGGCTGGACAGTCACTTTCTTCTGGCGTCAGTTGACAGCAGCATCGGGACAGTGCAGAACAAGAGCTGCACAAAGGACGGATCAGCGGTTCAGGATTAGTTGCCCTTATTAGTACTGAACCAACTAACTGAATAAGGCAATTAAGTCTATGATGAGAAAAGGAGAATAGGAAAGCAGATTTAAACAATGTTCTGGACAGCTTCAAGACAAGCATAGGACTGACTCAAAAGACTATTACAGGATAGACTAACTTCAATTCCAAAGTTCTTCACTAATTAAAAATAGGTACCATCCATTCATTGGTCCTCAGGTGGGTACATTTCGGGTTTCAGCATCCAATCACTGCAGATGGCATCACCAAATTTTGATACTTTTAAGAATGTTCTCAGCAAATGTGCATTGACACCAAATGATTTACGCATTACTAGCAAAATATTACATTCTGTAGTTATTTGTCACTTGAAATTCTTTCTCGCAACACACAATAAACTAAACCAATACTTTTCACATGAGAACTACAGATTTCCTGTCATGATCGACAGCTAGAACAAATAGTGCTACATTATTGCTTCTAAAACATGTCTCTCGCTTAAAATACAGTAGGGCGTTCAACATTCATGCTGCAGCCCAGAGAAAGAATTTAGTTCAGAGGGGACAGAATAAACTCCATACATTAATAAAGCTATTTCACACCTTACAATTCATATATGCAGGCAAATTATTTATTCAAAAACATCATTTATAAAATGTTAGAACTAATTTTAAACGTGCATCTATTTTTCTGCACACATTTGAAATAATAAAATCCATTTATTCAAATAAATGTACAATTAATTCATATTCATTTGAACACCTCATTTATTAATTTATATTTTAATAAAACATTCTTGACGTTAGCTCATTTTAGTAATTTCATTTCATATGAATGCAAGCTGTCAAGCTAAAATGAGGTGCACAATACGAATGATGGCCACACGGTTCACCATAGTTTAAGTGTGCACATTTTACAACTCATGTTATTTTCTCTGTTAGGCCTTTACCTGTTTATTAATTTATCACAATATGCTCTTTTCTATGCCACTAATATATGAATACAACTTGATCTCTCTCACAGTAAATACATCTGAATGGAACTACACCAAATGTACCTCAAAGCTAGACCTTGACACACAAAGTTTGCTTTCCATTATTTGGTATAAATCTGTTCAGTAGGTGTCATCAAATTAGCATTTAAAAAGGTGCTTGGGTTGGCAAGAACATGAAGGAATTAATCACTAGAAAAAATCTGGACCTTTTGTGTACAGATCTATCTGCAATTTAAAGGGGACGGGTCAATCCTTATTCTTTGGCCACCACATGATCAAACACTATGGACTGTAGGGGTTGGCTGCCAGCACATGGCTGACCACAAGGCCTACTTGTGAGGTGATGGTTGAGCACCCACAGAGCTGAGGGTTGGGTTCAGAGCCTAGCCTTGAGGTGGTCAACCCTGTGATCAACCCTTATTGTGCACAGTTAAAGACAGTGTACAGTGATGGTTTGATGCCAGCACAGGGCTGGACACAGGGACTTGTCATGGGGCCATGCCTTGCAGCCAACTCCCACCAAGCATGGCATAGGCCTTGTGCAGTGTACTTGGGAGCTTTAAGAGGGTTGGATGCTGGAACATTTTAGAGTATGATAAAAACAAAACAGAAAACTACAGAAAAAACTAAGTTCCAAGTGATGATATAGTTACTCGCTGAAATGAGACAAGAATTAATGTTAGAAAACCCCAGAAACACTAAGATATGCCAATCATATTGTACTTAACATAAATTGCACCCCCACATTGTACTGCTTATAACCTCATACACTACAACTCATGATATGTTAAATAGCATTGATGACATCACTCCTAAGATTTAATAATAATTTTATTCACGTTACTAATGAGTTTCACGGTCCCAAGATAATATGTGCGGTTGTAAGCAATTTGAGATGGGGCACAAGTTATAGTTAATTGACTAGCTATAACTGGAAAATGTCAGTGTTTTTTGGAGGTTTCAACATTAGTTACTGTCCAGTTCAGCACCCAACTCTAAACGTCACTTCACCCATTTTGGAAGGATGGATGTATATCAGAACAGCCAGGAAACACTATTTTTATTATTGCGCCAATCTTGTACAGCAAACGTTGTCACATACAGCTGAATCAGTGGCAGCACGGACCATATGCACTTTGAGTAGAACAAGAATATTCTTTCTATGTCATGTCATTTTTTGGTGTGATTATAAACATTAAGCCTGACCTTAACATATCCTTCTTGGTTTCACAGTAAGCTTCAAGCTTTAGATATACAACTTTATGCTTCATTACCTCTTTCTGACAGTGAGGAAATTAGGCGCTCGTTGGAAATGTGCCTTGTTTAACACATTCTATAGTATTTACTGTATAGATTCCGTAGCTGACTTTCTGTTAATTCTTCTAAATCTGTTCTGCAATAGCCTATAAATCTTATACTTGGTTCACTGCAGTAACTGGAAGTACCACTGATAAGCTTAATTGACTCTCAGCTATTTTGACTTGGTATGAGTTACCAGAAATTACTGGCCAAAAATGTTATTTCATTTAGGAAATACCTCAAGTTGAGTGGCATACCCTCCCTCATAGCTTAAAATGAGAAGCGGATTTCATATGGATCATGAGTTTTCACAGCTGTAGGTAGCATAAAATGTTTTTTTCTTTGAATTAAGTAACGATTGCGATTTTAGAAAAGTCTATGGGCCTCATTCGGACCCCGGCGGGCGGCGGAAGCCACCCGCCTGGCGGGAACCGCCAGAAGACCGTACCGCGGTCAAATGACCACGGCGGTCATTCTGACTTTCCCGCTGGGCCGGCGGGCGACCGCCAGAAGGCCGCCCGCCGGCCCAGCGGGAAAGCCCCTTCAACAATGAAGCCGGCTCAACGGAGTTGAAGGGGTGCGACGGGTGCAGTGGCACCCGTCGCGATTTTCAGTGTCTGCTAGGCAGACACTGAAAATCATTACCATTATGGGGCCCTGTTAGGGGGCCCCTGCACTGCCCATGCCTGTGGCATGGGCAGTGCAGGGGCCCCCAGGGGCCCCACGACACCTGTTCCTGCCATCCTGTTCCTGGCGGTTTTTACCGCCAGGACCAGGATGGCGGGAAGGGGGTCGGAATCCCCATGGCGGCGCTGCTTGCAGTGCCGCCGTGGAGGATTCTCTGGGGCAGGGGAAAACCGGCGGGAAACCGCCGGTTCCCCTTTTCTGACCACGGCTTTACCGCCGCGGTCAGAATTGCCCCTGAAGCACCGCCAGCCTGTTGCAGTCCTCTGCTTCTGTGGCAGCTGGTGATCTTTGGTATGGTTGATAATAGTTCCTCTTAATTTCCAACGATCGCAGTAAGCAAGTTTGACTTGTTTGAGGAGTGATTGGGATTCTGCCGTGAGAAGATCTTGAGGAACATTGGTTTTCATAATGCATTTTTAAGCACAATTGTCACATAAATTACTTAAAAAGCTGCAGGCTCTCAAAGGGCACTCACTAACTGCTCCAGTAATTTAATGATATGCCAATGGTGCCTAATCATTTGAGGTCTAATTTAGAGTTTGACAGATGGGTTACACAAATGTGACAGATACCCCATCTGACGTATTAAGGTCCCATTACATCCTAGGGGAATTGTAATACTGCAGACAGGATATATGTCACATTTGTGACACAGCAATCCATCCACCAAACTCTAAATCAGGCCCTTAGTGACGAATACCACATTTATGCAGAGAATGGCATACAATCTGTGTAGGAAAGTCATTTTTTTGTCCTGATCACCCCCATTTTTTGACAAATGTTGGTGGTTACTAACTTACCAGGCACAGGGCCAGTACTCTGACCGCTAGAAGAATATGATGATTGGTATCATTCTAATTGGTCATGACAACCTACCTGTAATTCCCTACTATATGGTAGGGTTGTAGGAAGGTAGCCTCCTTCTAGCCTTGTTACCCCCACTTTTGGCCTGTTTGTGAGTAGATGTCAGGGTGTTTTTACTGTCTCACTGATATCCTGCTAGCCAGGACCCCAGTGCTCATAGTGAAAACCATAGTTGTCAGTGTGTTTTATATGTCTCACTGGGACCCTGCTAGCCAAGACCCCAGTGCTCAGAGTTGTGGCCTGAATGTGTTCTGTGTGTGGTGCCTAACTGTGTCACTGAGGCTCTGCTAATCAGAACCTCAGTGCTTATGCTCTCTCTACCCTTACAATTGTCATTGTAGGCTAGTGACCGTTTTTACCAATTCTAATTGGCACACTGGAACACCCTTATAATTCCCTAGTATATGGTACCTGGGTACCCATGGTATTGGGGTTCCAGGAAATCCCTATGGGCTGCAGCCTTTCTTTTGCCACCCATAGGGAGCATAGAGAATTATTACACAGGACTGCCACTGCAGCCTGAGTGAAATAACATCCACATTATTTCACAGCCGCTTTTCACTGCACTTAAGTAACTTATAAGTCACCTATATGTCTAACCATCACTTGGTGAAGGTTAGGTGCAAAGTTACTAAGTGTGAGGGCACCCTGGCACTAGCCAAGGTGCCCCCACATAGTTCAGGGCAATTTCCCCGGACCTTGTGAGTGCGGGGAAACCATTGCACATGTGCACTACATATAGGTCAATACCTATATGTAGCTTCACAGTGGTAACTTCGAATATGGCCATGTAACATGTCTAAGATCATGGAATTGTCCCCCCATGCCAAATATGGTTTTGGGGTGCCAATCCCATGCATCCCGGGGCTCTGGCATGGACCGCAGGTACTGCCAAACCAGCTCTCTGGGGTTTTCACTGCAGCTACCGCTGCTGCCAACCCACAGACAGGCTTCTGCCCTCCTGGGGTCTGGGCAGCCCAGTCCCAGGAAAGCAGAACAAAGGATTTCCTCTAAGTGAGGGTGTTACACCCTCTCCCTTTGGAAATAGGTGTTAAGGGCCCGAGAGGAGTAGCCTCTCCTGGCCTCTGGAAATGCTTTGAAGGGCACAGATGGTGCCCTCCTTGCATACACCAGTCTACACCGGGTCACGGATCCCCCAGCCCCTGCTTCGGTGTGAAACTGTACAAAGGAAAGAGGAATGACCACTCCCCTGTCCATCACCACCCCATGGGTGGTGCCCAGAGCTCCTCCAATATGTTCCAGACCTCTGCCATCTTGAATACAGAGGTGTGAGGGCACAAGGAGGCCTCTGAGTGGCCAGTGTCAGCAGGTGACGTCAGAGACCCCTCCTGATAGGTGCTTACCTGACTACGTAGCCAATCCTCCTCTGAGGGCTATTTAGGGTCTCTTGTGTGGGGTTTTCTGGAGATAACGAATGCAAGAGCTCACCAGAGTTCCTCTGCATCTCCCCCTTCGACTTCTGCCAAGGATCGAACGCTGACTGTTCCGAGACGCCTGCAAAACTGCAACAAAGTAACAAGAAGAATACCAGCGACATTGTAGCGCCTAATCCTGCCGGCTTTCTCGACTGTTTCCTGGTGGTGCATGCTCTGAGGGCTGTCTGCCTTCACCCTGCACTGGAAGCCAAGAAGAAATCTCCTGTGGGTCGTAAGAATCTTCCCCCTGCTAACGCAGGCACCAAACCTCTGCTTCACCAGTCCTCTTGGTCCCCTCTCACCATGACAAGCGTAGTCCCAGGAACAAAGAAGCTGGATCCCAAGTAACCCTGACAGTCCAGTGGTCCACCTGTCCAAATTTGGTGGAGGTAAGTCCTTGCCTCCCCACGCCAGAAATTAATCCTATTTATTGTGTGAACTGCAGCTTCTAGGGCTCCTGTGCACTTTTGCAAGGAAACCTTCATGCACAACACATCCCAGGCCCCCAGCACTCCGTCTTGCATTGCCCAACTCGCTGAGTTGACCACCGGCTTCGTGGGACCCTCTTTTGTAGTGTTGAGATGACTGCTGTGCTCAGTTTTCTTGAACCCATGTTCAAGTACTTCTGCGGGCGTTGCCTACTTCTGCATTGGCTCTCTGTGTTTCTGGGCACCCCCTCTGTGTCCTCTTCCAAGGGGCGACCTCCAGGTCCTTCCTGAGCCCGGGCAGCACCCATTTTCTCCAAACACAACCTTTGCAGCTAGCAAGGCTTGTTTGCGGTCTTTCTGCAAGAAAACAACTCTGCATCCTCCAGCATTCCGTGGGGCATCTTCTCTGCAAAGGAGAAGTTCCTGGCTTCTCCCGTTGTTGCAGAATCTTCAGCTTCTTCCACCCAGAGGCAGCCATTTTGCACCTTCATCCGGGGTTTAATGGGCTTCTGCCCCCCTGGACACTTTCGTGACTCTTGGACTTGGTCCCCTTCCTTTGCAGGTCCTCAGGTCTTGGAATCCGTCTTCAGTGATTTACAGTCAATTGTGGTTTTTGCAGAATCTCCTATCATGACTTTGGTGTGTTTATGGGGAAGTAGGGTAACTTTACTCCTACTTTTGAGGATCTTGGGTTGGGGTATCTTGGACACCCTTAGTGTTTTCTTACACTCCCAGCTCCCCTCAACACACAACACTAGGCCTGGGGTCCCTAAGTGGTTCGCATTCCACTTTCTTAGTATATGGTTTGTGTTGCTCCTAGGCCTATTGCAAACAGTGTTTGCATATTTTTCTAACTGTTTACTTACCTGATTTTGGTTTGTGTGTATATTTTGTGTATTTTACTTACCTCCTAAGGGAGTATATCCTCTGAGATATTTTTGTCACATTGTCACTAAAATAAACTACCTTTATTTTTAGTAACACTGAGTATTGCGATTCTTATGATATAGTGCTATATGATGTAAGTGGTATAGTAGGAGCTTTGCATGTCTCCCAGTTCAGCCTAAGCTGCTCTGCTATAGCTACCTCTATCAGCCTAAGCTGCTAGAACTCTACTAATATACTAATAATGGATAACTGGACCTGGCACAAGGTGTAAGGACCATCAGGTACCCACTATAAGCCAGCCAGGCTCCTACAAGGGTGTGTGGGACTTGAGACCCCTGTGGACTACCTAAGTGTGCACTGCTGTGGTGTTCGGTGTCACTTTAAAGCCAGACCTGTCTTGTAGGCTGGTTTTATTAAAACTGCGCCCAAATTTGACTTTAGAATTAAAAGTGCTTTCAAAGTCCAACACTACCTTTTTATTACATATAGGTCACCACTAAGGTTTCCCCTGGGTGCCCCCAGGGTAGTGTGCATTGTTAAAAAAAAGCAGGGACAGTATACAAGATGTTTTATATGCCCGAATAGGGAAACACAGCCAAAGTTGTTTTCCTCATTGGAGTGCTGCTAGGTCTGTAGGCTAACATGGGAAGGCTAACTTGTGATTGCAGTTATCTAGCAACAGATTCACAGTGTCAGAATAATAGTTACTATAAATCCAACAACTTGCCCAGGTCAGATTTATTACAGCTATTGCAGGGAAGTCGTTTTGGAATTTACTATCGTGAAGTTATCTAAAGCAGCCCTGTAGCAGCCTCTTCCGATGGGTCAGCCTTTTGCAGTCTGAGCTAAGCTGCTCCCTGAGTATGTGTGAAGAAGCCCGGGGATGAAACAATAGAGTCATTTTGCAGGAGGAGATCTGATTCTTGGAGAAGCTAGGCGAGGAAAAGGGCTGCAAAGATAAGCTGGACTTCAAAGGCAAGAGAGTAGAGGTCACAATACCAAGGCCAGCTCCCACTTCTTTGATCCCCAGCTTGATGGGAGTCCCCCTAATTGGATTAGGAGAGGGCCCTGGAAGGTGACTGTAGTCAGATGATAGCCATACCTTTGAGTTGGGTTACACAGACATACACTCCAAGGAGAAAATGTATCCATTTTGATTTTTGGAGAGGAGTTCATTCGGTGGTAAAAATATGCCACACTTCACAGAAAGTGGTCATAGTGGGGGAGGGGGGGGCAACTTTACCCCTATTAGTTGGAGTGTCCCCCCTTCACAACATCCTGTAATAGAGGATAAATTAGCAGAGCAGCAGGAGCTCCTCAGAACACTGCCTGGAATACCAAGAGAAAACAAG
The DNA here is from genome assembly GCF_031143425.1 of Pleurodeles waltl. Lineage (NCBI taxonomy): Eukaryota > Metazoa > Chordata > Amphibia > Caudata > Salamandridae > Pleurodeles > Pleurodeles waltl. Next base: position 461,107,636 of record NC_090440.1, on the reverse strand, counting down.
TATTTTCAATGCAATAGATCTCACGTTTGCTTGTGTTAGAGCTATTAGCGTTGTAAATTCCTAACTAGACCTTTCTTGCCATAGACACTGAAAATGTAAAATATAACAGTGGACATAAGCTAGTGGATTCAATGTACCGCCATGAGCGTGAAGAGAGAGCCAAAAGGAAAAAGAAGTTTGCTCCCAGTCAAAGTTATAGACGGAAGTACAATTATCCATGTAACAGGGGCAATGTCCAAAGCGGTAACAAAACCGCCCTAAGGAGGGACAAACGTAAAGCAGTTACCAACAAAAAGAAAGGATTTTTGAAAGGCAAGCCCAATAACGAGTGATAGTGATGGGCGTGCGGTGGGGGTGGTTAAAAGCCCAGATACATTCCAACCCATCAGAAAAGCAGTGCTTGCGCGCTGCTATGCTCAACTTGCAAATGACTGCACTGCTGGACCTTTGTACTACTCCACAGAAGCCTAATTGATTAGGGGTGATAGAGGGTATCTGGCGCTCTATATCACAATATCTTAATCCTGTATTATTTCACGGTGCTGCTGTACTAGAGCTACACCCCCAATAAAGCTCTACATGATAACCAATGTTATCCAATGCATTCAAAGTGTAGCAGCACATGCTACAATTACTAATCAACACAAGTGTGGCAGTGAGTAACACAAATTAAAAAAAATGACTGCAGATGCATGTAAAGAATCTTCATCCACTAAGTTTCATGAGCAAAGTCTAATTTAATTCTTCTTATACTTGTTCTCAACTCCCATCAAATGTCTTTCATGATGTTTCGAATTTCATCAGATAGTTATCATAATGTCGTATTCCAAGTTTCCATAATAAGGTCATCACTTTTCCATATTACAGATTTCCATCAATTCAATCCTCAATTAATATTATCATCACCACTTGTCACTTGTCTCGTCACTTGTCACTTGCCAACACGTGTTTCGTCTAGGGAGTGCTCATTGACTTCTTCAGGAACTCCTGTAGTCGATTTCAAGAGCACACAATATTGCTTGCTAAGTCTCAGACAAACCAGCTCTCAGATGCCGGAACCCGGCGTATCCTCACTCTAAGCAGTGTATCGCCGCAAGTACATCGGACGCTCTTGATGATAATATTAATTGAGGATTGAATTGATGGAAATCTGAAATATGCACTTCGAGCGGCGTCGGTCACGACGTGGTGCGGTGACTTCCATGGTGTCGCGGACTTCAGCGGGGCTGCTGCGGCGTCGGGCCTGCGAAGAGCGTCGCGTTCCAGCGAAGGTCACGGCGTCGGGTGCAGGCGGCGTCACCGGATTCAGCAGTGGCGTCGGTCCGGAGTCGTCCAAAGTCGATTTCCTTGGATTTCCACCAGCTTTCCTTTCAAGGGCCCAGGGACTGGATAGGGCACCACTTGTCAGAGCAGGAGTCTCTCCAGAGACCCCAGGTGCTGGCAGAGAGAAGTCTTTGCTGTCCCTGAGACTTCAAACAACAGGAGGCAAGCTCTAACTCAAGCCCTTGGAGATTTCTTCACAAGATGGAAGGCACACAAAGTCCAGTCTTTGCCCTCTTACTCTGGCAGAAGCAGCACTGCAGGAAAGCTCCACAAAGCACAGTCACAGGCAGGGCAGCACTTCTTCCCCAGCTATCAGCTCTTCTCCAGGCAGAGGTTCCTCTTGGTTCCAGAAGTGTTTCTAAAGTCTGTAGATTTGGGTGCCCTTCTTATACCCATTTTAGTCTTTGAAGTCACCTTTCTTCAAAGGGGACTCACACCTACTTGTGAAATCCTGCCTTGCCCAGGCAAGGCCTCAGACACACACCAGGGGGTTAGAGCCGGCATTGTCAGAGGCAGGCACAGTCCTTTCAGATGAGAGTGACCACTCCACCCCTCCCTCCTAGCAGAGATGGCTAATCAGGAAATGCAGGTTACACCCCAGCCCCCTTTGTGTCACTGTCTAATGCGAGGTGAAAAACAACCCAACTGTCAAACTGACCCAAACAGGGAATCCACAAACAAGGCAGAGTCACAGAATGGTTTAAGCAAGAAAATGCTCACTTTCTAAAAGTGGCATTTTCAAACGCACAATCTTAAAATCAACTTTACTAAATGATGTATTTTTAAATTGTGAGTTCAGGGACCCCAAACTCCACATGTCCAGCTACTCTCTAGGGGAATCTACACTTTAATCATATTTAAAGGTAGTCCCCATGTTATCCTATGAGAGAGACAGGTCTTGCAACAGTGAAAAACGAAGTTGGCAGTATTTCACTGTCAGGACATATAAACCACATAACTATATGTCCTACCTTATCCATACACTGCACCCTGCCCTTGGGGCTACCTAGGGCCTACCTTAGGGATGCCTTACATGTACGAAAAGGGAAGGATTAGGCCTGGCAAGTGGGTACACTTGCCAAGTCGAATTTAAAGTGTAAAAATACACACACAGACACTGCAGTGGCAGGTCTGAGACATGATTACAGAGCTACTTATGTGGGTGGCACAACCAGTGCTGCAGGCCCACTAGTAGCATTTGATTTACAGGCCCTGGCACCTCTAGTGCACTTTACTAGGGACTTACTAATAAATCAACGATGGCCTTAAGGTTTTTCTCTAAAAGAATAGGGGGGATTACCCCGCCAAACATGATAAAAATTTACAAAGCTAAGTGCATCCCAGCAGTCACGTATGGGTCCGGTATCTGGGGATACACAGACTGTAATCTGCTACAGACGGCTGAAAACGACTTTTTAAGATATATATTGATGGTACCAAAAGGCACATCATCATACATAATTCATTCAGAACTAGGATCCCCCTTTATCACCGACCTGATAAAGATCCAACCCTTACAGCTATGGCACAAAATTTGGACCTCGGAACACACTGAACTAAATAAGGCCATTTTGACCGACTGCATGGAGTCTACATACGCAACAAGGGTGCCATGGCTAAAATTCATCATGACTTTCTTTGAAAACATGGGCAACAAAGCTTATTACACAAATCCAGCTCTCCTGGAAACAATCTCTAGGAAAGACCTGAGTGCTATGGCACTAAAATATCTAGAAGATCTACGATGGGAGGTTGAATCAAAAAAGTCCACCGTCAGTCACAATCAAATAATCTTGTCAACGGAGGCTATTCAGCCTTATCTGATGAACGTGATAAATCCTCGCCATCGTTTTGTGCTCACTAGAATGAGGCTGGATATATTCCATCGTTTGGTGACCTTCCCAACCATGAATGATTGGAGCACCACCCTGAAGGCCTGCCCATGCGACGCAAAGGCACAACAAACCACATTCCATGTGGTTTTATTTTGCAAATTCTACGCTAAGCAAAGAAAGCGTCTAGTAGCCCCTCTCCTAAGGCTAATCAATCTCCCTCAGTGCCGCACCGCGTACACTTGCCTTCAGGTATTATCATCTATCGAGATGTGCAGAACCTTGGCCAATTTTTTATGCTCTGTATTAAGCACAAGAAAGTGCATGGGGGCTACCAACATAACTTGAACTATTTTAGATTATTTATTATTTTTTAATCTCTAAGATTTTAGCTTATCTTATTGTATTTTATTTATTGTTTATCAAAATGTAAATTATTGTTACTTTTATGACTTGTTGAAAGTCGAATAAAGTCCTTGTACTTGTAATAAATCAAATATGCCAATCATGGATAAACCAATCAACAATACAATTTACACAGAGAGCATATGCACTTTAGCACTGGTTAGCAGTGGTAAAGTTCTCAGAGTTCAAAAACCAACAGCAACAGGTCAGAAAAAATAGGAGGCAGGAGGCAAAAAGTTTGGGGATGACCCTGCATAAGCAAAAATGTCCACCAGTACTTCATCTGGTGCACAGTTAAAATAAGCAGTGATAGAAGAATTATTTTAAGAATCGGAACGATTTTAATGGTCAGGGTTACTATCCTACCAATCAACAGCATGCCTACTGTTGCTTCCCATAGCAGTTTGTTTCTCCATGGTGAGGTACAAACAATATGGGGTATGGAGGACATTCTACTCTATGATCCTGTAGCCAGTGATCCTGCACACTAAATATCACTTACATTTGTATCAGAATGACTGAAATACTCCTGCTTTGGGGAGTGTGAGGTCAGGGTTCATTAGTATTTGCTATCGTTTTCATGATCATTCACTTCTTCATTGTGTCAATGTAACCTTCCCCGCTAATGTAGCTCTTAAGTGGGTGAGAAGCAACATAAGCATTATATAAATAAATTAATTAAATAGGTGGCAGCCCGTGTACTCCTTTTGTTACAAAGCTCATCCAGCATGGCGATCCAAACCAACTCAAGGTAGAGCAGCATAGCTTGAATGGAAAGTGGATTTTCTTGTATGTTGTTAAAGTGCCCATTTTAAGATCATAATAACAAAAAACCCATGTGCTATTGTCATTTTAAAAAAAAAAATCAGTTAAAATGTTAAAAGCATAATATTTCCATATTTATTGCACAGGAGGGGAGGAGAACAGAGTTCAAATTCACGTCAACAAACAAATAAACTATGTGTTAAACAAAACGTTTAGACCACTGACTCTTACCCTGTGGTCCACAGACCCCTGAGGGCCCACAATGCCTATTCAGGAAGTCTGTGGACCCATATGACATCTAACCATTCTTTTGTGTCAATCATATGCATTTTGAAGTACATACCTATATGAAGGTGGTTCCTCTTGCAAGAATAATAGTTTCATATAGCAATAATAATACTTATGTGAAGGCTACTGCATTGCCTCCACAATATACTTGCTAAATGCATTAATATAATGAAAAGATATGTTTAAAAAACATAATCATATGAATTTTTATTTGGAAACTGATTGCTAGTTCAAGACAGAGCGGTGTGAAGGCACACAGAACCTTTTTGCTTACAAACACTCAACATACATGTTACATGATAAAACTATCAGTCTATCATACACATCTTCATGCTTACAGAGTCAGTGTTCTAAGCACTCACCAATCTATGTATGTGTATATCAGTGCATTGCCCCACAGAGCCGCCTTCTCCCTTCCATGGATTCACACGGTCAGGCACTTACAAGCACCTGCACTTCTTGCACAGCTGAAATACTTTCAAAGGCCTTTTCAGAGCAGGCAGTATGTATTCTGACATAATCTCGTCAACTGCTTTTATGTAATTACTGTCCTTTTCACACAACATTCCTACGTTGTCTCCATCTTTGCCCCGTGTTTGTCAAAGGTTTAAGTGCATCCTGTTTCTACTTCTGTTCCACCACTTCTGCTGAGAGCTCTGATTTCACATTGTTACCTAGTTGCAAGAAATTGGGTTGATGGTTGAATGCGGTCTGTGCCCTGGTCAAGCAACAACCACAGTCCATTGCAGGGGGACCCACGAAAAGTCACTAAATTTACAAGTGCTTAACCCTGGGTAGCTTGGCACAAAAAGCAGTTAGACCTAACTTGGAGGCAATGTGTAAAGTATTTATGCAGCACACGAGCAGTAATAAAGTGAAGCACAACACAAGAAGAATGCCACACCAGTTTTTCTAAATAGTGTACATTTTAATAAATTATTTGGCACCAAAATAATGAAAAGCTAATCAGTAGAACTAGAGATATGCAATATTATAGGTTTAAGTATAGCTCCTAAATGTACAAAGGCCCATATTTATACTTTTTTAGTGTCACATTTGCGCCGCTTTTTGATGCAAAGGCAGTGCAAACTTACAAAATACAATTGTATTTTGTAATTTTGCACTGCTTTTGTGTAATAAAATGACGCAACTATGGTGCTAAAAAAGTATATTCCCCTGTAGCTCAGTACAGGATGTCAATCAGCTGACCCTTGGAGAAACCTCAGCCTAGAATGAAGGGTGCAGATGTAGCCTTCCTTCTTCGCAGGCAGGGAAGGCATCAAGCAGCAGTGTAGTAGGGCATCCTTTTTCTGTAGTATCAACAGGTCAAGGAGTGCACTGAAGAGTGAGTCTATAGGTTCCCATTTTATAACTGGTGTCCCTTTTGAAGTGAGAGAAGCTTCTGGAATTTCCTCCCATGGAGATGTCTGGAATTTCCTTCATCCCTGCCCTGGCCCTAGTCTGTATGGGTGCACAATATGCTAGTATGAAGCCCTTTGTGTGTAAACTGAGCTATTGCTTTTAAACTGCAAGTGTGCTAGGTGGCAGCTTAGCCCTCCCAGATGAGGACCCGAAGTTGTAGCATGCCACATGACTAGCATATGGGTGAGGGTTCTATAAGAACTCATGTTGGGTGCCTCGTGAGCTTTAAGGAGCAGGTCACAGTGACTGTTTGTTTTGGGACACACCCTCCATTTTTGTTTTATATATGACAGTCTGTGTTCCTCACAGTCACAAGGCGGAGCCCTCTCGCAGCTGAGGCAGCCTTGCCTCTCAAACCACATTGGAGTTGCTGGGGCAAACAAAGGGGTCTGATCATACACATTCCTAGTGGGAGAGGGCTCAAGAAAACAAAACATGTACACAACAAACCCCCACTTGCTATAGATTAATTATTACTATGAGAAACACCAAGCAGTACATAAATTCTGTGTCTCAATGTATAATTAGTTTTTTTTTTTTCATATTCTTTACACACAATGGCCCTCATTCTGACCTTGGCGGTCGGCGGAGAGGCGGCGGTCGGACCGCGAACAGACCGGCGGTATTAAAAATGGCATTCTGACCGCGGCGGTCCCCGCCGCGACCGACCGCCACTTCCCCACTCCGACAGCCACGGCGGTCATGACCGACGGGCTGGAGTCTGCGCACTCCGGTCCGGCGGTCGACCCAAGACCGCCAACGCTATCATGACCCTGCTTACCGCCGCGGTTTCTTGCGTTCGGGAACCGCCATGCGAACCATGGCGGTAGGCACTATCGGGGCCAGGGAATTCCTTCCCTGGCACTGATAGGGGTCTCCCCCACCCCCCACTGCCCCCCCGAGTCCTCCCCCCACACCCTCCACCCCCCTGCCACCCCCCAGAGGTGGTACGAACCCCCTCCCCACCCCCACCCCGACATGCACATACATGCACCCCGACATGCACACACCCCCAACATGCACATATACACACCCCCTACACACACACATACACAACGGGGACACATACCCGCACACATACATGCCGACATGCGCACCCGCCGAACTACACACATTGCCCATAGGCACAGCAGCACTCCACGCCCGCATGCACGCACTCACACACCCCCTCTACACACTCCCACGCACACCACCATGCACGCACACATCACACAACACCCCCCACCCCCTCCCCTCACGGACGATCAACTTACCTTGTGCGTTGGTCCTCCGGGAGGCGACGGGAGCCATAGGGACGTGACCGCCAACAGAAGACCGCCAACAGAAGACCGCCACACAGAAATGTGGGTCGTAATTCTGGGGGCGGTGTTCTGCTGGCGTGGCGGTGGAGGTTGACCAGTCTCCACTTTCCCGCCGACCGCCAGTGTGGCTGCTGGCGGTATTCCGGCGGAACGCTCCCAGCGGTCGGAATACGCGCAGCGGCATACCGCCGCGGTCGGCGGTCTTTACCGCGGCGGTAACTCGGCGGTCTTGCGAAAAGACCGCCAAGGTCAGAATGAGGGCCAATCTCCTTAACTATGAGAAAGTAGCCTCTTTCTAGCATGGTTACCCCCACTTTTGGCCTGTTTGTGAGTGTGTGTCAGTGTGTTTTTATTGTCTCACTGGGTTCCTGCTAGCTAGGACCCCAGTGCTCATAGTTAAAACCCTGTTTTTCAGTATGGTTTGCCTGTCTTGCTGTGATCATGCTAGCCAGGACCCCAGTGCTCATAGTTTGTGGCCTAATATATGTGATGTCAGTAGTGCTTAACTGTGTCACTAAGTTCTGCTATCCAGAACTCCAGTACTTATGCTCTCTCTACTTCCAAATTAGTCACTATAATTTAGATTTATAAGTCCCTAGGATATGGTACCTAGGTACTCAGGGCATTGGGATTCCAGGAGATCCTTATGGGCTGCAGCATTTCTTTTGCCACCCATAAGGAGCTCAGTCAAACCTTTCTTCAGGACTGCCACTGCAGCCTGAGTGAAATAGTGTCCACACTATTTCACAGCCATTTTCACTGCACTTAAGTAATTTATACATCACCAATGTGTGTAACCTTCATTTACTGAAGGCTAGATGCAAATTTGCTAAGTGTGAGGGCACCTTTGCACTAGCAAAGGTGCCACCACGCTGTCCAGGGCCAAATCCCCGGAATTCATTAATGCGGGGATACCATTACAATTGTGCACTACATATAGGTCAATACCTATATGTAGCTTCACAATGGTAATTCCGAGTATGGCCAAGTGAGGTGTCTAAGATCATAGAATTGTCCCCCCATTCCAAATCTGGTTTTGGGAGGACAATCCCATAAATCCCAGGGGCTCCACCATGGACCCCCAGTACTGACAAACCAGCTCTCCGAGATTTGCACTGCAGCTCTAGCTGCTGCCACCTCACAGGCAGGTTTCTGCCCTCCTGGGGCCTGACCAGCTCAGTCCCAGGAAGGCAGAATAATGCATTTCCTTTGGGAGGAGGGTGTAACACCCTCTCCCTTTGGAAATAGGTATTACAGGCTTGGGAGGGGTAGCCTCCCAGAGACTATGGAAATGCTTTGAAGGGCACAGATGGTGCCGTCCTTGTACAAGCCAGTCTACACCGGTTCTGGTGTGAAACTGGATAAAGGAAAGGGGAGTGACTACTCCCCTGTCCATCACCACCCCAGGGGTGGTTCCCAGAGCTCTTCCTGTGTGTCCCTGGCATTTCCCAAGGTGTGGGGACACTCTGGAGATCTCTGAGTGGCCAGTGCCAGCAGGTGATTTCAGAGAACCCTCCTGATAGGTGCATATCTGGGTAGGGAGCCAATCCCCCTCTCAGGGCTATTTAGGGTCTCTCCAGTGGGCATCTCTGCAGATTCAGCTTGCAAGACTCCTCCAAGAATCCTCTGCATCCTCTGCTTCAGTTTCTGACTGTCGGATCAACTGTAGACTGCTTCAGGAACTGCTGTAACTGCAACAAGGTATCCAGGACAACTCCTGTGACCTGCAACTTCAGCTCCAGCCAGCATTTGCAACAGTTTCCAAGGTGTGCACACACTGTGGACTCCCTGTCTTTACCCTGCACCAGAAGAACCGAAGGACTCTCCCGTGGAGTGACGGAGTCACTTCCCTGCTCCTGCAGGCACCTTCAATGACAACGACCAGTTCTCTGGGACTCCTCTCCTGACAATGAGTGTGCTCCTCTGGAACACAGGTGGTGGACTAACACGACCCAGACTGTCCTAAGGTCCTGCTGTCCAACTTTGGTGGAGGTAAGAGCTTGCCTTCCCGGTTTGCAACAGTACCACTGTGCACTGCATCAGATCCAGCTCCTTGGGCTTCTGTGCACTTCTTCTGAGAATCTTTTGTGCACAGTGTAGCCCAGGTCCCCAGCACTCCATCCTGAGATGCAAAACTCGTTGAGTTGTACTTTGGCTGCATGGGACCTTCTTTTGTTGTGCTGCACCAACTGCACTTTGCATGTTCTTTGTCCCCATGTCCTGGGACTCCCGTGGGTGCTGCCTGGTCATCTGTGGGCTCTCTACAGTGTTGGGAGCCCCCTCTGCCTCCTCAGTCCCAGCTGAGGCCTCCAGGTCCCTCCTGGGTCCAGGCAGCTCCATTATGACGCAAACCACTACCTTGCTTAGACCAAGGCTTATTGGACGAATCCAGCAACGCAAACAGCTTGCATCCAACATCCTGACTTGGGACATCTCCTGCACCACACAAGAATCCGCAGCCATCTTCTTTGGTGCTCTTCTGCAGACTTCTTCTAACCAGAGAGTCCTCTTTTGCACCATCTTCTAGGTTGGTAGGGGCTCCTGTCCTTCCTGGAATCTTCTGCGACTTCTGGACTTGGTCTCCTATGTTCACATGTCTTCAGTTCCAGGAATCCACCATTTGTTGCTTGCAGTCTTGCTTGGTTCTTGCAATAATTCTTATCACGACTTGTAGTGTGTCCTGATGAAACTTGCAGTGCTTTACTGCTACTTTTCTGGGCCCTGGGGTGGGGTATTTTACTTACCTTTGGTGTTTTCTTACACTCCCAGGCCCCTCTACACACGTGCCTAGGGGGAAATTCGTGATTCGCATTCCACTTACAGTATATGGTTTGTGTTGCCCCTAGGCCTATTGCATTCTATTGTATATTCTACTGTTTGCACTATTCTATGACTTTTTACTTACCTGATTTTGGTTTCTAGTGTATATATTGTGTATAATACTTACCTCCTGAAGGAGTATTGCCTCGAAGATATTTTTGGGCTTGTGTCACCAAAATAAAGTACCTTTATTTTTGGTAACACTGAGTATTGTCTTTTATTGTGTATAAGTATTGTGTAACTATAGTGGTATTGCAGGAGCTTTGCATGTCTCCTAGCTCAGCCTAATCTGCTCAGGTACCGCTAGACAGCCTAAGCTGCTGGAACACTGCCTACATTTCACTAATAAGGGATAATTGGACCTGGTATAAGGTGTAAGTACCTGAGGTACCACCTACAAACCAGGCCAGCCTCCTACATTACCCAAAAACAAACATTGCCAACATTATTATTCCATATTAACATGTGCCATAAACAAAAGCATTAGTTGCAACAAGCATTCCATGCAATTACCACATTTGCGGTAACCCAAAATGGAAGGTAATCACAACATGCCTCTAAGATTTTGTGATTGTCTTCTTCTCTCTATATTGTAATGGACAAGTCTATCTTTTATATTTCTGTTTCTCCTTAGCAAAAAAATGGGTTTTTCCTTAGAAGGTGGTAATGTGGATACCATACCCCAGAGTTTCATTACGGTTTTCTTGATCTCATTTATTTTGGATTTGAATGTTGTGACACATTCTAGCTTATTAGATGTATCTTTGTTCTGGTGCTGGAGTAGAATATCTCTGGGGTATACTAAGCCCGATATCTTCTTTACAATAATACAAGAATCTCCATGTGTATAGTTGGTAGAAAACAGGAAGAGGGATATATAGTTGAGAAAAATTAATGCTTATAGATATGAATACAGTACAATTGGATAAAGAAACCTTTGCCACCATTTAGATGTGTAAACACAGCAAAATATATGAGTATATTTATTTTTAGGCATAGCTCTACATAACAAGAAATAAAAACTAAGTAAGGTTTCAATGGTGAGAAGAGTGCCAGGAACTGAAGAATAACATTAGAAAGTTCCTATTTTGAAAAAATGTGGTAAATGTGTGAGTTTATCTTCTAGCAGTATGATATTGGCTAAATCATGAAGAAAATTCAGAAATGTGGGGAGGAATCATGGTTTAGTGATCCTAAGATTAGAGCAAAGACATAGATGGAGAATAAAGATGGACACTGGTGTTACAGATGGGATGAATTTCATAGCATAGAAGGGATCACGCTCCCGTACTTGCTGGCAATAACTATATATACAATAAAAAACACAACGGAGAGCCCAAATGCATAAGCAATCTACTGTGCAAATATATGTAAGTAATGTTTTGTGGACATATGAATCTAAAAGCAAATTTCTAATCTAATCATGTTTAATGTGCAGAGTGATGCAAACTGCCCATTTGAGGGTACACACAAGTAGTTTGTGAAAAACAAGATCATGTGTTTTTGCACCAGGTGCCTCAATACACCAAGTTGTCTTATAATAATATTATGTAAGATTAGTAATAGGTTATGGGCAAAATTTTAGGTCATTTTTATGGGAAATACATAGCACCAGAAAATGATCCACTATGCCCTCCTTAGTACAGAGATTTCCCTTAAAGTTTAGGAAAATGGGTCTGGGTGGTAATTCTGACCATACTGTGGCATATACACAGAATTATAGTGCCTACACTGTAATAATGGTGTTCATTTTTTGAAAAATTATGGGTGTTCATGTAATAGCGATACCCACCTCTGGTTAAGGTCGGCTCTTGAAAAACAATGGTAATTCCTGGTTTGGTTGTAACTATTTGGCATGATGTTGAACAGTTCTGGCATAATGCTAGCCCTGCTATCTGTGCCATGATGATACCTGCTTCTGGAGTAATTCTGTTCCCAGCATTATGGAGGCATGATTTGTTTTTAGTTGTATGTATCTGTTTGTATCCACTTCCAATTAGTCAAGCTGTATAGAGTAGATTGAAAACATATTTTTTGAGTTAAGAAACACATGCTTCTTGCATTCTGTGGTGTGATGTAATGTGCTGTGGGTAGGTCATCCAGCCACTGGGGTATTAGGTCCCACCACCATTTGCTTTATGGCAGTCTGCCAGATGTTATAATTTACCTGCTGCAGTGCAGGCCATTTTCATAAAAAAAGTTTCTACTGATGCAGCGGAAACACCTTTGTTGAAAAGGTATGCTAAGCACGCCACCAAATTAAGATGACCCACTCTGAATGCATTTTACTTACAACCCCACAAGGGGGGCTTGCTTTTGAAATATCCAAATAATTTTCCTGTCATAATGGGTGAAAACTCCAGATGTTCCGGGACCTTGTGTTTCATTTCCTGCCTCAGTCAGCTACGACTCAGGTGGAAGAATAGAGCAAGACAAATGTCCACCAGAAGTCTTTTATAGAGGCTGGGATTGCCATTTTTCATAAGTTGGTGGCCCAGTGCACAATAGGCCAGCAGTCCAAGCTTTCTAACAGTTATCAAGTGGAAGATTACCATCAGAAACTAGGCAAAGAACTAAATGAAAGGGGAAACCACGGACCTGGTAGGTCGGAAGGATCACTAATGTTCTACAAGTCTCCTGCTCTGCTGTAGTGAATCCTAGTTCATTTTATGGGCAACAGGAATTAGCTTAGCCTTTGGCTTGCAGACTTGTGCCTCCGTCACCTAGTGACTTTTACCCTACTTAGCTTTCTCTGTTTTAGAGCATTTATTTAATTATATCTTTTAAGATGGCTGTCTTCTTTTTAGTTAGGCCTATGTTTTAATTTCACGTTATCAGTGCCACCGCGCTAAGGCGTCAATATCAAGCGACAAAGATAAACAAACTGTAGATGTTCACATTAGGTACTTACCCTCTTCATGCCTTTGAGGGAATTGTTTATATATATTACAGTCCCCAGCATGTCTTGTTATCTATTGTTTGGGAACAGACCTATGTCAGGGGTCCAAGCAGATCTGTATAAATGCACCTCACTTAGACAGATAGTCAGAGGTATTCCGAACAGATGCCATCGCTGCTATCAATGCTGCACGTTGCCTTGATGCTGACCCAGTCTTCATGTCCCTATTAAGTCTGAGCTAGAGAACTCAATTCAAGGTAACGAGGGTTGGGGGACTCTTCTCATGGACTTGGCATTGGCAAATTAGGTTTAACACACCTAGCTCTCTTTTAGGTTAGAGATTAAGTTCACATTATTAGGGTATTGGAACTTATTTCACATCTTATGGTATTTCATGTCATTGCAAGATGCTGTGGGTCTTTGTATTAATGACTCTTGTCTTTTTCATTCTGTTTCTTGCATTATTCATCATCCTAATCATTGCAGCCCATGCAATTAATCGTAGATTGCAGATTTGTTAAATAAAACCTATTTGAAATCTCACTGCATCTCCTTCATTGCCTGTGTTTGATTGAGACATGTTGTTCATGTGAGAAAGGGGTACTCTCCGTTTAACCACGACAATCCCTGAGATGTCACATTTTAGAGTCCATGCATAAAGGCTGCCACAAATCATCTTCTACTGTTTGGGTTTTTGGTGAGGTGCAGCTAGTGAGCCGGAAGGGATGGGACAACAGTTGCAACTTGTTGTAGAGTTGGCATAGTTGCCTACAAACAGAAGTACTGTCATCCTTAAACCAGCAGCCTTGCCTAGAGCAAGAGTAAAACTACGACATGGCACCACCAACGATGGTGTTTAGGCAATAATTTATGGATACCCTGACAATTACTGTCTCACATACTACAGGTACCCTAAATACCATTATACAGAGACATCCGTGGTCTTGGGGAAGATCCTCCTCAGCTAAACAGGAAGCACCTAATTAGGCTGTAGATTGTTTGATCTCGAACTCTTTGCTCCCCATTTGGTGTTCCATCTCTTTTACCCATTTTACAATATGGCTAACACCATAGACATTCCTGAGAATGCTAGTCCAGCGTTAAATTACACCTAGTAGTGCGTGGTTTAACAGATGTGGGCGGTGATGTCACATTCATAGTAGAAGCTAATGAAACTTACCAAACAGAATCATTCTATTCTTGAATCACCTTTCCTGAGGAAGACCAAAGATCATTCACATTCCACACATAGAGAATTGCAAACATAACTCAATGGTACCAAGCATACCAGTATCTTGATATACCAATTATTTATCAAGAACATCGAGACTGGTTTAATGGCGCCCTACCACATGTAATACTACCCAGGAGATTAGGTAATGAGGGACCAACGTGGCCTATGTTTGCCACATGCACACCTCAACCAAGTATACAAACCATGCAGGCAGCAGACCTGCAAAACTTATTCATAGAACTATTAACACTTTATAGATAGCTTGTTCAGTTTGCAATGAGAACTCTGAACACTACACCAGCCCATCCAGCCCTACCAGCACCTGCAAGATACCAATTGGCTACTGGGACTAATCCACAAACAATGCATACTATCATGGGTAAAGTACCCACAGAATGAGAGAAAATCTTGTTCTGGATAGCACAGAAAACAAATCAGCTGGAAGCTGTATTCCTGCATTTGGGACCTCAGGAAAAACATGATGTGCTTGCCCTTCGGGATGGTTCCCTCAGTTGATGACTGTGCCATATGGGGTACAGTCTTCGATGCAATTTATACTACCACACATGGTACCCCAACACTTGCCAATTTACTGGAAGTGTTAAAACCAATACAGAATGAGCACAGGGATGCACCAGCCCTAGATTTGGGGATGAAATTAATGCATAACTTCGACGCAGTCTACTCAGTCATACTCAGTAACATTAAAAGGGAATCACTGGTTATATGCCAGCGTCTCCGAGAAATTCCACAATTGGAACAAGGAGAAACAGCTACCAAAAATTATTTCCAACACCTATACCAGTATAGGACGGGATAGTATGGGAGCCAAGCCGAAGGAGCTTGAATTACAGAGTACCGCCCCTAACGAACGTACTGAACAAGCACAGGAGAGTTCTAAGAAGCACTGGGATAAACAAAAAGACTTTAAAGATAGACGAAATCAGAGAGCTGATTCTCCACACTGGGAGAACTCTGACAGGAGATACACTCTCAGAAATAGAGGAAATATAAAAGCTACTGACAGATATACTGATTCACGTCCTTCTTGTTCCTTTCAGGATGCACTGGATAGACAAAGAGAGAGAGAGGGAGCCATAAAGATCGACGTCCTGGAGACATGAAACAGAAGAAAGACTCACCACAGTCTTCAGACAAAAAAAACACGATAAGCCCCTACAACAAAAGCCACAGTTTAAAAAGAAAAAGGTGGCAGCACTGTCAATTAAAAATGTTGGTACACTTCAGGACATTGCTGAAGAACAAGATGTGGGAAGTGACACTGTTAGACACCGCAGCAGAGGTCACGATATGTCGCCAGCGTCTGAAAGATCATCTGGATGTGACAGCAGCTAGCGATTTCATTGCAGTTGAGACTGCGGACGGCCGCGTTCTCCCACCCGACAGGGTTTATGATTTAAATAACCAAATTGAGGGAGACGTGGAGTGCACCATTGGTGTGATATTGTGGGATGAACTTAGTTGTGATATCCTGCTGGCTAAAAGAAACTGGCCACCCGAGCACGTCCATAAGCTCCCACATGGGGAAGATGTCATATTGCCTTCTCTCTCTGATCTTGTTCCAGAAGCGGTAAAACAAGCCTACGCTGTCAATTGGGCTTTAGCGCAGGCACCTGCGTTGTACCACAATAATTGTATTGTATTGTATTGTAATCTTATTTATATAGCGCTTACTACCCCTGACGAGGCGTTGAAGCGCTTTCCGATGAGTAGCACGCTACTCTGGAACCCAACAAGAATTAGTGATGGATTAGTATTGTTTAATAATGAGTACAGTTTTAGTATTATTATGAGTTAATTTGAGCCGCGGATATGAGAGTTTGTTAGTTAGATTGACTGGAGTAATGGTGGGGTGGAGGAGGAAAGAAGTCCAGAAGTGTTAATTGGGAGTATATCCTTCATTTACTCAACCCAAAGGCTTGGGATGAATAAAGGGGCGCGGAGGGGGATGAGTATGTGGAAGGGTTAGGGAGAGCATAGTAGCAGGGTGAGATTAATGCAGGAGAATTTAGTAGGGTTGTGTGGGAGGTCACAGAGGTAGAGTGAGGTTTGGTGAGTTAGATGTGGAGGTGGAGGGAAGAGCTTAGGCAGAGATATTTAGGAGATGAAGGTGGTAGAAGAGATTTGGGGTGAGTCAGAGTGAGAATGGAGGATAGTTTGATAGAGACATGACATAAGAGTGATGAGTAGATAAGTGTGATAAGATGAGAGCAGGAATTCATAGATATCTAGTATAACAAACCAAAAAAACAGGAGCCATGCAATGATCCACGAACATGCCAAGCACAGAAACAACATATACACATACATACACACATATATATGTATATACATATATATAAATATATATATATATATATATATATATATATATATATATATATACACACACACACATATGCACATACAATACATAATTAGAATCATGGGTAAAAAAATACTTAGTCAGAAAGGTTTAAAGAGTGTGTGTGTATTTTATTGTTATGACAGTAGCAATACGTATTTTCCAAAGAAACTATAAATAAATAGAAATATACATATAATCTGAAGAAAAAAACCAATTATCCACATAGGCATATGCAGTTCATAGTTGTTTGAAAAAGGTGGTTATGAAGGAAAGAGCCAACTCTTGAGTAGTTTTCTGAAGACAAGAAAGTTATCTGTGGCTCTTATAGTTGGGGGTAATGAATTCCATAGTTTGGCTGCTTGGACGGAGAAGGATGTACCACCTACAGTCTTTTTCTTGTATGGTGGTGTTCTAAGGCGGGGTGCCAGTCTTGAGCGAAGGGTTCTTTGTTGGATGTATTTGGTAATTTTCTTTCTGATAAAAAGCGGTCCTGTTCCATGTATAGCTTTGTGGGTGATACAAAGCAGCTTGAAAGTGCATCTTCTGGCAACGGGTAACCAGTGTAGTGCTCTCAAGGCAGGGGAGATGTGGGCTTGCGGCTTTATATGTAGTAGTAGCCTGGCTGCTGAATTCTGGATACGTTGTAGTTTTTTCATAACAGATAGAGATGATCCATGGTAGAGGCTATTGGCATAATCCAGTTTGGATAGTACAAGTGAGATAGTAGCTTGCACCTTGTGTGGAAATCCGAGGTGGGGGAAGATGCGTCGTAAAGTCTTTAAGGTGATGAAGCTTGTGCGTGCTAATTTGTCTACTTGGGCATTCATAGTTAGCTTGGAATCCATGGTGATTCCTAGGTTTTTCACTTCCTTGGATAATTGAGGAGGTGGTCCGAGATCGTCAGGCCAGACGCACAGCGGGTCATAATTTTTCCAGTCACCACATATGAGTATTTCTGTTTTGGAGGTATTTAGTTTGAGATGGCTCCAGGTCATCCACTGATCAACGGCTCTGAGGCAACTGAAGATTTGTGAGTTTTCAATGTTTTGGGGTCTTCTAATTTAAGTAGTATTTGTGTGTCATCTGCATAGTTGTAGCATGTGAGATGGAAATCATTGATCAGTTCTGGTAAAGATATCATGTAGATGTTGAAAAGCAAAGGTGAGATGATTGACCCTTGGGGGACCCCTGCTTTTGTGAGGTAGGGTTCGGTCAAGAAGGGGGGCGAGTGGATGATATTCGCTCTTTTTTGGAGATAGGAAGTAATCCAGTCGAGAGCAATCCCTTGTATGCCGGCTTCGTGGAGTCTTTGAGTTAGGGTGTCATGGTCAACCGTATCAAAGGCAGCTGAGAGGTCCAAGAGAAGTAGTGCAGCAACTCCATTTCGGTCGACTGTGTTTTTAAGATCATCCCAGATTGCCATGAGTGCTGATTCAGTGCTTCTTCCTGGGCGGAATCCAGTTTGGAAGTCTGAAAGTATAGGATTGTCTTCAATGAATTGTGACATCTGGGCGAATGCTGCTCTTTCTATCAATTTGCCCAGGAAAGGTCCATTTGTGATAGGTCTGTAGTTGTTGGGGTCTTGCGGGTCTAGGTTTGTTTTCTTTAATAATGGTCGTATGTATGCCTTTTTCAGGTCTGCAGGAAACGTTCCTGAAGTTAAAGAGTTGTTGATGTAATAATGTAGTTTGGGACAAGGACTCTCCTGGTCATGTAATACCTATCACGTCTACACCCCAGCCTCAGCCACAATATCCTGTTAAACATGAAGCAGAAGCTCCGGTGAGGGAGATTCTCGCTCAGCTCCAGTACCAGGGAGTAATTGAGCCCTGTGTATCTGCAATGAATAACCCGTTATTCCCTGTTGCAAAGCCAGACTATTCCTATAGCATAGTCTTAGAATACAGACATTTAAACAGTCGTACAAGTACATATGCTATGCAAAATTCACATAGCCCAGCACTAATTAACAACATAGTGAGCAAAATATACAAAACAACCTCGGATATTTCCAGCGGTTTCTTCTGCCAGAACTTAGCACATGAAAGTCAGGACCTGAGTGCATTCTCATTTGGCTCACAAAAACGCTTCTGCTGTTTGCCCCAAGGCTACAAGAACAGCACAGGGCTGTTCTCAGCCCGTGTAACATTGATACTGCATGATATTGATTCTGAGGCGTTGTCTTTCGTGGATGACATCTATCTCACAGATGACGACCTCAACATTCATCTTGCCAGGGTCGATCGGATAGTTTTCGGATTCGCAGCCTTTGGCTACAAATTTAATTTTAGGAAAACTAAAATAGTCTTTCTCCGAGTATTGTTCCTGGGATACAAGGTATCAAACGAGGGAAGAGCTTGGCCCCTCACTTTCTGGAAAAAAGTGCTCAACCACACCCACCTAACACTCTCAAGAAACTACAGTTTTTACTTGGTCTCTTCAATTTTGGCAGAACATACATTCCTGACTATGCACAACGTATCAAGCCACTCTATGACTTAACACTCCCTGATTTTAATAGCAGACACTGGACAGTTGAACACACATGCATCCTTAGGGAATTGCAACAGGACATGCTAGAAGCAAAACACTTGCACACCCTCGATAATAAAACAAATTTGGTCTTCAGAATAATAGCTGGTGCCATTGGGTTCACTTAAGTGACCTTTAACGATGGCAACACGGTGCCCATAGCATATAAATCACATTTATACTCAAATACAGAACAGTGTTTTGTACCCACAGAAAAAAATCTAACTTCAGTTCAGATGGCTGTCATTAAGGAGAGGCCACTTACCCAAGGGAAACGCATCATTGTCGTTACCCCAGTGCCAGCCTTAGAGGCCTTCACCAAAGCAAGCATTCCTAACTCTAAAGCACTACCTTCACGTTGGATTCAGGGGGCAACCTCCCTGACTGCCACCTATGTTGACTACATCTTTGATCCAAAACTCTAGACAAAAGAATTTCTCCAAGACAAACAGGAGTACCCCGCTCATCTAGATATTTTAGCACTTGACATATACCATACTGTTATTTACACTGATGATAATACCTCCACGCAGACCTTAGGGTACTGCACAGCTCAGCTTGCTGAACTTAAAGCCCTTATTCTAGCGTTAGTACTTAAAGTGATCCCATTATGGTCTGTTGATACATTTCCAGGCTATTGTAGGAAAGTACCATCTTGCCTGGCATGTTACCCCCATTTTTCACTGTATATATGTTGTTTTAGTTGTATGTGTCACTGGGACCCTGCTAGTCAGGGCCCTAGTGCTCATAAGTGTGCCTGAATGTGTTACCTGTGTTATGACTAACTGTCTCACTGAGGCTCTGCTAATCAGAACCTCAGTGGTTATGCTCTCTCATTTCTTTCAAATTGTCACTAACAGGCTAGTGACCAATTTTACCAATTTACATTGGCTTACTGGAACACCCTTATAATTCCCTAGTATATGGTACTGAGGTACCCAGGGTATTGGGGTTCCAGGAGATCCCTATGGGCTGCAGCATTTCTTTTGCCACCCATAGGGAGCTCTGACAATTCTTACACAGGCCTGCCACTACAGCCTGAGTGAAATAACGTCCACGTTATTTCACAGCCATTTTACACTGCACTTAAGTAACTTATAAGTCACCTATATGTCTAACCTTTACCTGGTAAAGGTTGGGTGCTAAGTTACTTAGTGTGAGAGCACCCTGACACTAGCCAAGGTGCCCCCACATTGTTCAGGGCCAATTCCCCGGACTTTGTGAGTGCGGGGACACCATTACACGCGTGCACTACATATAGGTCACTACCTATATGTAGCTTCACAATGGTAACTCCGAATATGGCCATGTAATATGTCTATGATCATGGAATTGCCCCCTCTATACCATCCTGGCATAGTTGGCACAATCCCATGATCCCAGTGGTCTGTAGCAGAGACCCTGGTACTGCCAAACTGCCTTTCCCGGGGTTTCACTGCAGCTGCTGCTGCTGCCAACCCCTCAGACAGGCATCTGCCCTCCTAGGGGCCAGCCAGGCCTGGCCCAGGATGGCAGAACAAAGGACTTCCTCTGAGAGAGGGTGTTACACCCTCTCCCTTTGGAAAATGGTGTGAAGGCAGGGGAGGAGTAGCCTCCCCCAGCCTCTGGAAATGCTTTCATGGGCACATTTGGTGCCCATTTCTGCATAAGCCAGTCTACACCAGTTCAGGGACCCCTTAGCCCTGCTCTGGCGCGAAACTGGACAAAGGAATGGGGAGTGACCACTCCCCTGACCTGTACCTCCCCTGGGAGGTGCCCAGAGCTCCTCCAGTGTGCTCCAGACCTCTGCCATCTTGGAAACAGAGGTGCTGCTGGCACACTGGACTGCTCTGAGTGGCCAGTGCCACCAGGTGACTCCTTGTGATAGGCTCCTTCAGGTGTTGCTAGCCTATCCTCTCTCCTAGGTAGCCAAACCCTCTTTTCTGGCTATTTAGGGTCTCTGTCTCTTGGGATTCGGTAGATAATGAATGCAAGAGCTCATCCGAGTTCCTCTGCATCTCTCTCTTCACCTTCTGCCAAGGAATCGACTGCTGACCGCGCTGGAAGCCTGCAAAACTGCAACATAGTAGCAAAGACGACTACTGCAACTCTGTAACACTGATCCTGCCACCTTCTCGACTGTTTTCCTGGTGGTGCATGCTGTGGGGGTAGTCTGCCTCCTCTCTGCACTAGAAGCTCCGAAGAAATCTCCCGTGGGTCGACGGAATCGTCTCCCTGCAACCGCAGGCACCAAAGAACTGCATCACCGGTACCTTGGGTCTCCTCTCAGCACGACGAGCGAGGTCCCTTGAATCCAGAAACTCTGTCCAAGTGACTCCCACAGTCCAGTGACTCTTCAGTCCAAGTTTGGTGGAGGTAAGTCCTTGCCTCCCCACGCCAGACTGCATTGTTGAAAACCGCGATTTTTGCAGCTACTCCAGCCTCTGTGCACTTCCGGCAGAAATGCTTTGTGCACAGTCCAGCCTGGGTCCACGGCACTCTAACCTGCATTGCACGACCTCCTCAGTGGTTCTCCGGCGACGAGGGACTCCTTTGTGCGACTTCGGGTGAGCACCGTTTCACACATCCTCGTAGTGCCTGTTTCTGGCACTTCTCCGGGTGCTACCTGCTGCTGAGAGGGCTCCTTGTTTTGCTCGACGTCCTCTCTGTCTCCTGACGCAATTTGCGACATCTTGGTCCCTCCTGAGCCACAGCAGCGTCCAAAAACCCTTACCGCATGATTTGCAGCTAGCAAGGCTTGTTGGCGGTCTTTCAGTGGGAAAACACTTCTGCACGACTCTCCACGGCGTGACGGATCCGTCCTCTAAAGAGGAAGTCTCTAGCCCTTGTCGTTCTTGCAGAAACCCACGCTTCTACTGTCCAGTAGCAGCCTCTTTGCACCTACAGCTGGCATTTCCTGGGCATCTGCCCATCTCCGACTTGCTTGTGACTTTTGGACTTGGTCCCCTTGTTCCACAGGTACCCTCAACTGGAAATCCATCGTTGTTGCATTGTTGGTTTGTGTCTTTCCTGCAGAATTCCCCTATCACGACTTCTATGTCCTTTGGGGAACTTTAGTGCACTTTGCACTCACTTTTCAGGGTCTTGGGGTGGGCTATTTTTCTAACCCTTACTATTTTCTAATAGTCCCAGCAACCCTCTACAAGGTCACATAGGTTTGGGGTCCATTCGTGATTCACATTCCACTTTTGGAGTATATGGTTTGTGTTGCCCCTATCCCTATGTGTCTCCATTGCATCCTATTGTAACTATACATTGTTTGCACTGTTTTCTAATACTATTACTGCATATTTTGGTATTGTGTACATATATCTTGTGTATATTTGCTATCCTCATACTGAGGGTACTCACTGAGATACTTTTGGCATATTGTCATAAAAATAAAGTACCTTTATTTTTAGTATATCTGTGTATTGTGTTTTCTTATGATATTGTGCATATGACACTAGTGGTACTGTAGGAGCTTCACTCGTCTCCTAGTTCAGCCTAAGCTGCTCTGCTAAGCTACCATTATCTATCAGCCTATGCTGCTAGACACCCTATACACTAATAAGGGATAACTGGGCCTGGTGCAAGGTGCAAGTACCCCTAGGTACTCACTACAAGCCAGTCCAGCCTCCTACAGCTATACAAGTCATTAATAAGTTAATTCACTGGCCCATTCATGCATCCTTGCACTCACGTATGACTTCATCCATTTAGGCAGCCAACTACTCATGCATTCACTTTTCTATCAAATCAATAATTAATTAATTCATTCATGTACTTGTGCAATCAATCACTCATCCATTGTTACAATTATTGACACATTTTTGCAGTAATAAGTCATCAATTCACACATTCGTTGAACAAAATACATCATTCAACAAAGAAACGGTACAACGGTGTTATAGTACAACAGTATAAAAAACTTATTTTAGATCTGTTGACTTGTTCAATACAGCGCACTGGAGGAAGTGCTATGAAAAATATGCACTTCCATGAACTGCTAAAGGCAAAAGAAACAAGCATTTGCAATGCAATAGAACTCTCCTTTAGGACCTTGTCAATTGTTTTGCCAGGCAGTTCATACATATATGGCATGACCAATCGCACAGTGACACACACTTCTGTAGGCCAAAACTAAGGAGCGTAGAATTGGGTAGAAAAGGCACCAAGAGTGACTTCTGTGTTTAAATAGATAAGCCATCTGCGGGTGCTTTGTACGACTCCTGCAGCGCTAAGGCTGGCATTAGCCAGATTGCGTCTGCCCTTGTAAACTGACCCCGCACACATTAGTGAATAAAAGCCAATCCAGCCACAAAAGCCTGGAAAGTATTACAGAAGTACGGGAAAGCGCAGACATAAAATCTATGTCATGCAAACTCACACATTCATGCATGTTAGCACAGAATTAGTCCCTGTAGGGACCGTCCAGTGCACAGCTTTATTGCCTAGCTAAACAGAAGGTGCAGCGCAGTCTGTAGGGTTGGTTAGGCCAGCCGTAATGATGACGCTGAGCTGGTTGCTGCTTGCAAAATGTATTTATTAAATTCACTCTCCTTACCTCTTTTCAAAATACCCCTTTCGTGCCTTCAAGCTCCTCTTGTATTCCCTAGGATATGTTATGCCTGGGCACTTACATTTGGCCAACGCACAAGGGGAATCTTAGGAGAACACCTGCAAAACAGTGCAGGGTGGGCTTGCCCAAACACGAATGCCAATGCTACACTCCTCCCCAACTGGAGGGAAACAAACAAACAAACAAAACTCAGAAAAGCGCCTCCATATGCATGGTGGAAGTGAGAAAAAGGATACGTTCATAGAAGCTAGTAGTTCTGGATCTTTGGGCCAGGGAACATCAGTCTGATACAAAATCAGCATAGCATCTAGAGGGGTTGGGATTTTGTCTCAAGTGACATCACCCACTCCCATGCTTCCCAGCTGGCTGTTGGGGTTGTGTGCCAGTACTCGGTGGCTCAGACTGAGGGCAGCATGGCGCTTCTTGCGAATTGGCAGCCGTGGTCACGGCTGTTGGGCGGTCCGCTGAAACAGGCGTGTCAGGGCAAGGTTGAGTGGCATTGGATAATTGGGCTCCTTGGGCCCAGTGTTGCCTTCGCTGTTCCACCCTGACTGGGTAGCTGTCGAGAATCTTTTGAAATGAGATACGTTTCAGGTTACAGTCTCTGATCCCTTAGTCTCAGTTACCATGGTCTCTTTAACTGCTGTCACCACCCACGGGTCGACTTTGAAGGGCAAACAGAACTTCCCTTCTGGGTGACTGTCTTTGACCAGGACGGCGTCCCCGACTTGGACCGATATCAGGCACGATTGCTGACTCCGCGATGCGTATTCATTGGTGCATGGTCTCCCCTGGGCTGAGTGGTTCTGGGGGTTCTGGTTGCGCTGCCCACGCTGGGTGGTGTGGTATGGTATCTGTCACAGTCCGGCCAAAACAGAGTTGGCATGGGGCAACCCCGGTGGTGGCATGGGGTGTGACCCGGTATTCCCGGAGGAATGTGTAGATGGAACTTTTGCAGTTCTGCGGCTTGGCTACAGCAATACAGAGCACCTTGGCTTGGGTCTTCACAAATCGTTACACCTCTCCGTTTGCCTGCAACCATCTGGGTGTGACGCAGCACAGTCTGCTGTTTGGTGACCTTAGGAACTCAGCCTACTCCTGGCTGTTGAAGGGGGAGCCCATTGTCAGTGCGGTCTACGCCGAAGAGGCCGTGCATTACCATCAGTTTCTCCATCTTTGGGATAACCACTATAGCCAATGTGGACTGCACAATTTTCACTTCGGGATAACGCGAATAGTCGTCTACTACTACAAGCATGTGGGACCCATCAGGTAGGCTCATGAAATCTGCACTGACTCTCTCCCAAGGGTTGGTAGGGCCGTCTTCTGTGATGACTGGTGCTGAGGGGGTCAGGTGATCCACTGGCCTGGCAGACTGCACACCTCCTGACTACTTCCTCCACTTGCTGGTCTAGGCCAGGGAACCGGACTTTGCTCCTGAGTTTTTCAACTTGACGTTGCCCTGGTGGGCTGCATGTGCCAGGGCCACGGCCTTAGACGTCAGGTAGGTAGGCAGTACGAGGCGGAATCCTCATAGTAGGCACCAGTCTTCACTCACTGACAGTTCGTGCCTGACATTGAAGAGTGCTTGGAGATTGGTTCGGGCATCAGCAGTGCAGAAGGCCGCCGGGTGTTGCAGCGGGTGCCAGTCTCCTGATTTGGCAGCTTGTATAGCTATTTGCAGACAGCCATCCTGGTTGGTAGCTTCCACCACTTCTGTGAGGGGTATGAGCAGTGGGCGAGCCCGGTGAACTACGTGTTCTTCTGTCTTCTGTGCTTCTTCTGCTTCCTGCGGGGTTGCTGACTGAGCATGACAGGGACAGGAAATCAGCTGGATTTCAGGTTGCCGGTTGATACTCAACCTTGAAGTTGTACTCCTGCAGCTGAAGGATCCACTTCTCGATCCGTGGTGGAGACTTCGAGGATGACCCTATGAAGAGTGGTAGTAGCGGCTTGTAGTCCGTGATTATGGTGAAGGCTTTTCCCTAGAGGTAGATGTGAAAGTGGCAACACCCCCAGTGGATGGCAATGGCTTCCTGCTCTAATTGAGAATACCGTTGTTCTGTCGGAGTGAGGGTCTGACTGGCGAACGCGATGGGTGCCAGCCTCCGCAGTCCTGTCTCTGCGCCAGGATGGCAACTAATCAGGTGGGGCTGGCATCTACTGCCAGCTGTGACTCTCATCTGGGGTCAGAGAAGGTAAAGGTGGTTTCTGCGAATAGGGCCTTCTTCATGTCCTCAAAAGCCTTCTACTGCTCAGTGTTCCAGACCCACAGGTGGTCGGTTCGGGTTGGCACTCAAAGGGGGCCAGTTAGGTCTGACAGATTCTTTATGAACCGGCCACAGTATGCGACCATCCCCAGGAAACTCCGGAGGCAGATGTGGGTGCTGGGGCTTCCTGGATGTCATGGACCTTGAGGGGGTCTGGACAGATGCCATGTTCTGAGAAACAATAGCAGAAGAAACTTATGTCCTTCTTGAGGAACTCACACTTTTCTTTGTGAAGCGTAAGGCCTCGGTCTCGCAGCCTTTCAAATACTGCACGTACCCTTGCCAGGTGGTCCTCCAGAGTGGGGGCATGAACTAGGATGTTGTCATTTACGTTGAGAACTCCAACGAGTCTTCCCAGGGCCTCCTTGATAGTGTGTTGGAACACTTTGGCAGAGCTGGAGATGTCAAAACTTAGGCGGGTGTACCTTCAGAGGCCTGTATGGGTGAAGAACGTGGAGATCGGGTGTGAGGCAGGGTGCAAGGCAATCTGGTAGTACCCCGACCGAAGGCCCATCTTGGAGAACCACTTGGATCCTGAGAGCTCTTCCATGATGTCGTCGATGGTTGGGGTTAGATGCCTCTCCCTTCTGATGGCTTGATTGGGGAGGCACATGTCCACACAGACCCTGACAGTGTTCGATTGTTTGGGCTTTTTCTCAACAACAATGGGAGATACCCATGGAGTGGGCCTTGACACTCGTTCGATTATGCCGGCTTGGTCTAGCATGAGTAGTTCATTCAACTTGAGGCCGTAGATGGAATGCTACCCGTCTGTGCCTGAGGGCCACGGGGGCTAACGACTCATCTATGTGGAGTTTGAGGGGTGGCCCCCTTAGGCATCCGATGCCCTCGAACAGTGGGCTAAAATTTCTTAACAGGTTTTCTAGCCCATTGGTGTGAATGCTGAACGCAAACTTTACCAGGTTGAGGTTCTGAGTGGCGCTGCAGCTAAGCAGGAATCCTGTCCCTTCTCGTGATACATAGATTTTAGTTGTGATCTTTGAGTCTTCATGAGTAATGTCCATTGTGAAGACGTCAGCTATGTCAAGCGTGCGTCTGCTTCCGAAAGCGTTGACTTGTGCTAAGTGGGTCTAGGTGGCGGTGAGTCTATGAGGTTTTGATATACTTCTTCGGCCATGAGGTTAATCGATGCTCGGGAATCGATTATGGCTGAAACGCGCTGGTGCTGCAGCACCACTTGACACGTGGGCAGTCGTTGGATGCTGACGGTGTGTATGACGTGAACTACCTGTTGGTCGTCGTCCATGTCGCTGTCAGATGCGGTGGTGGGAGAGGCAGTTACAGCTTGAATGGTCTTCCTGGTAGTGGGCGTCTTTGGTGCGGAGCGGCAGACTTTTGCAAAATGGTTGAGTTTTCCACATGCGCTGCAATATTTTCCTTGGGCTGGACAGCCTGCTGGATGTGGTAGTGGGTTGGCACACCATCTGCAGACTTTGGGGGTTATTCCAACTTTGGAGGAGGTGGTAATCCGTCCCAAATGTGACGGATTTACCACCAGCCGTATTACGAGTTCCATAGGATATAATGGACTCGTAATACGGCTGGTGGTATATCCGTCACTTTACCGTCACTTTTGGGACGGATTACCACTTCCTCCAAAGTTGGAATAACCCCCTTTGTCTCTGGGTTTTCTTCTTGGGGCGTCAGTCTTTCTTTTAGGTGTGACTGCAGTCACTGCATTGACGGGTTCTGTCTTCACCTGGACAGTTGGTGTCTGTTCCATGTGCACAGCTCTCGTTTTGGACAACTCACCTGTGAGTGGCCTAGGGTGAGGATGTCTCTCATCCTCATGTTCTGTTCCTGTAGGATGCGCTCCTGAACTTTCGAAGAGGAACAGCCTTGGATGGATTGAGCTCTTATTTCATCTTCCTCAACGGGCAATGTGCACGTGCTGGCTGGCTCTCTTAGGTGCGCATAGAACAAGTCAACTGATTTGTCGGTGGTTTGGCATGCTTGGCGCAGCAGAAATCATTTGTAGTCTGGGTTGGCGTATGGTTCGAAATGCGCAGTGATTGCCTCCTTTAGCGTGAGGTACATGTGTGGTTTCGCTTTGTGCACAAACTTGGACATTTTGTGGATGTTGGCCCCGCCTAACTGGAGAAGCAGGGGCCTCTTCTGTTCATCTTTTACTTCAAGGGCCTCAAAATAGGTTTTGAGGCGTTCCAGCCATGCTTTCCATTTTGCAGCCTGGGTGGGTGGGGTGCCAGTGACGGTGATTGGCTCCAGGGCTGGGATGCCTGCCTTGGAGCTGGAATCAAGTGTGCCAAATAGATGTGGGAGAATCAGCGGAGGGCACGACAGTCAGGATGACGTGGAGATGACTAGCCCCCCAGAGCACAAACAATTCTCACCGCTAGGTACTGACTGAGCTGCTACTTGTAGAATGAGCTGTAGATGGGTCCTCTCTTAGGCCCACGGCTGGCACTGGGGTGAGGCTGCCACTGTTTCTCCTCACGAAGATGTGGAGAGGTGAGCCTTTGAGCTCTGTGGGCCCGGCAGCGCATTGGGCCGGCAGTGGGAGGGGCCGGAGGAAGCACCTTTTTTTAAATTTTATTAATCGGCTGAGCATGTGGGGCCAAAGGCGCCATACCAACGGAGGAGTGCGCTGCACGCTTCACGGCCTCAGGCAGCCACAGCGAGCAGGCAGGCAGAAGCGCGGCTGTAGGCCCCGGCCGGAGACACGCATGGAACTGCTTTCAAAACATGCAGCGTCTTGGCGGCAGCCGGATGAGGAGCATAGAGTGCGAGGGAGCCGCGACCAGGAACAGGTGAGGCAGCAGGCTTCGTCTCCCTGCATCGCCAATTGTAAGGGTCAGTCAGGCCAGCGGTAATGATGACAATGAGCCGTTTGCTGCTTGCAAAACGTATTTATTAAATTCACTCTCTGTAATTCTATTCAAAATTCCCCTTTTGCGCCTACGTTCTTCTCTTATATTCCCTAGGATATGTCATGCCGGGGAGCTTGCATTTGGCCCACTCACAAAGGGTATCCTAGGGGAACAACTGTAAAACAGTGCGGGGTGGGCTGGCCCAAACACAAGGGCCAATGCTACACAGTCCACAACTTCAAAAGGATGAAATGCTCAGTTAGCCCCCACATCATTGCAAACCCTGACCTTCACGCTGCAAATATGTGGCAGTGTTTTACCAAGTGTTAGACTTTTCATCCTTGGCGTGGTCTCCCTTAACTTTTTGCCTCTGTTTCCCAGGTTGTTAATGTATGCAGGACTCTGATGTTGTTGTTTTTGTTTCTCTGGGAACTTTACCACTGCTAAAAAGTGCTAAAGTGCAAGTGCTCCTTTACAAAATGTGTATGTAATTGTTCATCCATGATTGGCATATATGATTTACTACTAAGTCCCTAGCAGAGTGCACTAGAGGTGCCCAGGGCCTGTAACCCAAATGCTACTAGTGGGCCTGCCTCACTGGTTGTGCCACCCACATTAGTAGCTCTGTAAACATCACTCAGACCTGCCACTGCAGTGTCTATGTGTGCAGTTTTTAAACTGTAAATTCGACTTGGCAAGTGTACCCACTTGAAAGGCCTAAACCTTCCCTTTTCCTGCATGTAAGACACCCCTAAGGTAGGCCCTATGTAGCCCCAAGGGCAGGGTGCAATGTATGGTTAAGGTAGGACATATAGTAATGTGCTTTATATGTCCTGACAGTGAAATATTGCTAAATTTGTTTTTTCACTGTTGCCAGACCTATCCCTCTCATAGGTTAACATGGGGGCTACCTTTAAATACGATTAAAGTGTAGATTCCCTTTGGGAGCAGATAGACATGTGGGGTTTGGGGTCTCTGAGCTCACAATTTAAAAATGCATCTTTTAGTAAAGTTGATTTTATGATTGTGTGTTTGAAAATGCCACTTTTAGAAAGTGGGCATTTTCTTGCTTAAACCATTTCTGTGACTCAGACTGTTTGTGAATTCCCTGTCTGGGTCAGTTTGACAATTGGGCTGTTTGCACCTCTCACTATACAGTGACACAAAGGGAGCTGGGGTGTAGTCTGCTTTTCCTGATGAGCCATCTGTGCTAGGAGGGAGGGGAGGAGTGGTGCAGTCTCCAACCCCCTGGTGTGTGTTTGGGGCCTGGCCTGGGCAAGGCAGGATTTCACAATCAAGAGAGACTTTCCATTGAAGTAGGCTTTCTTCAAAGGGCAAAATGCGTATAAGAAGGGCACCCAAAACCACAACTTTAGAACACTTCTGAAAACCAAGAGGAACCTCTGCCTGGAGAAGAGCTGAGGAAGAAGAGCTGCCCTGTCTGTGACTGTGCTTTGTGGAGCTATCCTACAGTTGCTACTTCTACCAGAGTAAGAAGGCAAAGACTGGACTTTGTGTGCCTTCCATCTTGTGGAGGTCTCCAAGGGCTTTATTTAGAGCTTGCCTCCTGTTTATTGAAGTCTGAGGGACAACAAAGACTTCTCTCTGCCAGCACCTGGAGTCTCTGGAGAGACTCCCACTCTGCCAAGTGATGCCCATCCAGTTCCTGGGACCCTGAAAGGAGAAGCTGGCAGCCTAAGAGGAAGAAATCCACGCACAGAATGCCGTGCGGGAAACAGATCGACGCAACTCGAATCTGCGGCTGAAAAATCGACGTGCTGCTGGTTTCGCGGCTGAAAGTCAATTTTTCGCCTGCAACGCGACCCAAAGATCAACACCCAGGGCTGGAGAAATGACGCACAGCATCGCTGACGGAGGCTGGTGAGATAACAACCCGCGGGGTGTGGTTTTCGGATCATTGTGCGACTGGGCGTGTAAAGCAACGCAAGGCCTGCCCGAAACCGAGAGTGCTGACCGGATCAACGCATCGCTTTCCTCCGGAGAGAAGAAACAACGTGCCCGACCCAATGAAAGGAGAAACGATGCAAGGTTTAGCTTGTGAGTGAAATAGACGCATCACAAGCCCTTTCTGACACACACTGGCCTGTGCAGGGTTATTTTTGATGCACCCAAGGTACATTTTCACGCTAACAGTGTTGGTTTAAAATTACATGAAGACTCTTTTTGCATTTTTTTGTGATAACTTGACTTGTGTATTGTTGATTTTTTGTTTTTTTGGTCTTGTTTTGTTTAGATAACTATTTTCTATTTCTCTAAACTAGTGTTATGTCATTTTGTAGTGTTTTCATTAAGTGGCAGTGTGTGTTGGTACAAATACTTTACACCTAACACTCTGAAGTTAAGCCTACTGCTCGTGCCAAGCTACCAAGGGAGTAAGCAGGGGTTAGCTGAGGGTGATTCTCTTTTACCCTGACTAGAGTGAGGGTCCTTGCTTGGACAGGGGGGTAACCTGACTGTCAACCAAAGACCACATTTCTAACACCGAGCTAATAAAAATATCTCCCAGCCGGCGTGCAGGGCTCATGTAAACGAATGCAGACTATAATTTTAGAGCATCCTCGTGCTATCACATCTCACAAGTTGAACCGACTGCAGTTTGCACGATCTTTGCAAAAGCTCCAGGTCAAGAGTAGCCTGTTGGGTGACATATTTTGCGGAAAACCAGTGCCTAGAAGTAATGTCTCATGTGACGCAGCCGCCCATGCGGATGTGCCCTCAAAACTAGCCCTCATTTCAAAGATTATTTACCCACTACGTTTTTTCTCTCACTATTGTACACTTGGGCGACTTGTAGCTTTAGGGAGGGAGAAAGGCCTGAAGAAATATAATGATTAATGTCTGCATATTGCTTTTGAATACCGCTGAGCAATGGTTCATCTCTTAGCATCCCTAGAGGGGGACCACAGTGCTCAGTACAACAGCAATTGAAATTATAAGATAACAATCAGGTATAGACTTAAAAAATGCATCAGAATTCAAACATACCTATGGGATAGATCAGTGAGTTAAGCACTTCTGAAAAGATTTCCATTGCACTGAGCAATAGTAACACCTGCTGTTTACAGTTTGACTTCTGGAAACATTCCATTTCCATTAACCTCCTATTCACAGTTTTAGGGGAACCTGTTGCATAGCAGTTATGCATGCATTGGTAGGAGGGGTCGAGAGCCATGTGACAAGAAGCATTGATGGCGGCAATCTCAAAGAATCATTAGCAAAGGCGTAAAAAAGCAATATGACACATCTAACGCTGGTGGCGTGATAGTGCTTTTTCATGCGGGAGCCACAGGGCAAACAACAAAGATGGGATGGGGTTCACACAACCATGACAGGAGGTGGGCAGGAGCAAGCAATGAGGAAGAGGACAAAGAAGCAATGACTACGGAAAGAAAACAACAAGCATTGTGAATAGAGCAAGTTAAGGAGCAATCCATGGCAGTCAATCAACAGTCATGAAAAGAGACAATGGGAGAGCAACAGAGACGGGGTGAGAACAAATGGACATGAAAGGGATACAATAGACAGGAAAAGCCGAAGACTGGATGGAATGAGACAGACACCCGAAAGGGGAGGCGAGGAGAGAGATGGATAGTGCCCGGCAGAGGCATAACAGTGGACCAGGGACATGAAGAACAGCAGGCAGAGAGTGCTTCACAAAGAGACAGAGGCCAGCATAATAGCAAATCAATGTGATTGATAACAACTTAATTTGCTGCTAGGTATGGATGGCCATCTTAAGCCCTGCCTCGCTCTAGAGGATGAACCTACATGGTTAAAGTAGATATACACCCTGAGGGCTCCTTACTTCTTTTCCAAGCTCTGTGGAAACTTCCCCAAGTTAGCTACAATGAGTTTCACTCTACAGACCGGCCCGTTTCATTACAGGAGTCTGTTGGCCAATCAGGTCCATGGGCGTGCAAACATCCTTACACTGTGTTCTGAGTATGCTAACATGGTGGCCATTCATAAAGTGCTAGAAACCGGAATCATCTATAGCTTAATCTTACAAAACATAAGGAATAAAGAATGTTATAATAAAAAAATGTGGTCCTGTGCTGCATGATTTGCAGCAAATCAAACAGTCCTCAATGAGGTTGCTTTACAATGTCCTTTGTAACGTCCCATGACAATGCTCATGCAGTATACGATCTCCCCATATTCTTGCGGGTAATCCCCTGCAAATGGAACTGGTAGCAGTGTGACAGACTTCCACCTGTACAGAGAGGCTGAGCAAGGTGCACCAAACCCATTAATGTTAGGATTACCTGCTGAGAGACGTCTCCAAGTGACACCCCAGGATTTAAAGCAGGAGGGAGGAGGAGGTAGCTGCAGCCTGGGGAGAGGGAGTGCGCAGCAGTACCAGGGGTGCCAGTGAGAAAAGGAGGAGAGTACATAGCGCCTGCAGTGGCTTTGAATGGGTCTTGCGCTGTGTGACAGCTGATCAGAATAAAAAAACATGTTCCTGAGCAGAAAGTGATATAGAAACTAGGAGAAGCCGACAAGTCCTGGGGCGATACTCCAGGAGAGTCAACACCTTTCAAAAAGGAGGGACCAGGAAGACAAATTACCAACTGGCAAGCAAGGAATTTACAAGACAACCAATTAGACCAATAAAAAGTGATGCAAGGAATCAAAGCCCACAAAATACATACTACAAATCATCCTGGCAGCATAAGCGCTCTAGGCTTGACCAAAAAATGTTGTTTACAGATTGTAAACAATGAAAACATACAAGTAACCCAGTCAGATTGATCGTATAAATGCTATGCTCCAGGAGAAGGACAGGCACAGAAAAAGTAGGAAAGACATTTAATGAAAAGCACGCAGACAGGACTTATAAGAAAGATAACCAGTGGTAAGCAACCGGCTAACTCAAGGGCCACTGTAATTAATGGTATTTTCCACAACATGGCCCTCATTTAGAGTTTGGCGGAGTTTGGAGGGCGGCGGACAGAAAACCACCACTCCGGGGTTCTGCTCGCTGGCCTTATTTTGAGTTTCCCGCTGCTCAGCAGGAAACTCACTACCCATTGATGCCAGCAGTAATATTGAGGTGCGTCAGGTGCGACAGCACCCGTCGCGCTTTTCACTGCCAGTAATTTGGGCAGTGGAAAGCACAACAGGGCTGTGGCATGGGCAGTGCTGAGGCCCCCATGGGCCCCCCTGTACCCTGTCTCCGCCATTCAAAAACCAGCAGAAAGTGGACTTATAATTCCCAGGGCAGCGCTGCGCCAGAGGATTAAGACCGCCAGCAATACCAGGCCGTCGTCCTTTCAAAATATGTCAGTGCTTGTGGTCTGACCATGGCACTTTCGCCACAGTCGTAATGTGGAGGGTGCACAGCCCCTTTGGTGGTGGTCCGACAGCCACCTCAAGTGTGGCAGTCTTAAGACCGCCGCACTCGTAATAAGGGCCTATATCTTCAAGACCGACAGACAGATGAAAGCTGTCTGTAAGCAGGACCAACTAATCTGCAGAATAATACTTGTGGTTTAATATAGGCAGCAATGCTTACAAAACATCAAAGGTTCCCAAGCATGGTGAGCTGGTCTTCATCAGAAGTACCTTGTCATATTATATTTATTCAGATTATGTTTAAAATTAAGTTTCTCCCATTGCACCTGTTGATGTTGACTTGAAGAAAGGTTCCAAATATGTGTAGAGTTGGGAGTGAAAGCTTCAAAGACCAGGCCTAAATGATCAAACTGACTACTTGAACTGGATTCAAAGGAACATTCCCATGCATCCCGTGTACACACCCAAATGTGTTTGAAGGCACAGGATCTCTGAATAGTCAACTTAAGATGCTATTTATAATTAGTCTCTTCTAGGCTCCTAGTGTATTGATGTAAACGTTTTTATTGAGTTTTTATTAAGGACACACCCAAATGTATCAGGGTCTTTAACCCTTAAGGATGCAAATGGAGCACTAATGTTATTTACTCTTGCCATTTGCATCAAATATTCAACCATAAAAACAGAAGTGACTGAGTGGCATCGTGGTGAACAGATTTCTTCTTATTCCACAGAAATTGTGTTGTGTTTATTTAGCTGTCAAATACCATTTAATACTTCCGAGTCTGTGATTAGTTAGGGTTGAGGATGAAGACACGTTAGACGAAATTTCATTTTTTTTATTTCTTAAACGAACGAAACAAACAATTTAAAACCAACTCTTTAGGTCGCTTAATTTGAGCTGACATGCACTTGGTGTCCGCGCTCCAGTCGTATAGCAATCAACAACTGCCTCTTGTGCCGTTCATTTATGCTAGTAGACCAATCAGAGTTAACTACAGCGCTTACCCGCTGTTTGAAACCGTAAACATGTCCTCGTGTTACCCACAGTATCAAATTAAAGTTTGCAGGGTTTAATTGACTTCCCGGAATTCCCTTATGATATTTAAGGTATTTTTGCATCTTAAAACAAATGTGTATGTTCCTTTACGAAATGCCGTTTTAGAAACCAGATTATTTGCCCTGCCTTTCCTTAAGTGTATCGTATCTGATACGTCTATTAGTTTCATTATGTAAATAACACGTGCCATAAAAGAGATTTTTTTCTGCTTTGTATATTCTTCACCTATTCAAATCATACCAGATAGTATTTTTTCTCATCTGGCAAGCTATTTGAATCTGTTTTCAAATAAACAAGTGTACCCCTCTTATTCCACATTATTGTTTTGCCATGCTAATATTTGTTTTCGGTGATGAGCTAGTTAACGACCTTTCTGGGAACTTCTTTTAGAAACTGGTTTTACTAAGTTTTTGAAAGTTTACAGTATTGTACAGTGATTTATACGACTATTTTAACAAGCAGTGTTACAGCATTATAGTCCACCATGCCATCAGGAGCATGGTGCCACATTTTATGAAAGGGTATCTGAGGTAGAAAAAAATAAACCTTTAACAAAACAAGCATTGGCAAAGCCAATAAGTCTCGCCTATGCAAGAACTATTGGCTTTGGCAATGTGATTTGCCATGCTGAGCACCCGTGTTACTGCTGCTCACCATGGCTAAAAGTTAGTGGAGTGGAGTGCCAGACTGGACTGTCAGAGTGGACTGGGGAAGGAGAGTGTTGGAGAGTGGATTTGTTGGTGTGTTGTGGCATAGGAGGAGGAGTGTTTTGTAGAGTTAAATGGAGGGGAGTGGAGTTCAGTGGCAGAGAGTGTTGTAGAGTGTAGTGGGATGTAGTAGGGTGGAGTGGGTTGAGGTAGTAGGGTGGATTGGAATAGAGTGGGATGGATTGGATTGAGGTAGAGTGGGGTAGATTGGTTTCGGGTAAATTGGGGTAGATTGGTGTGGGATGGATTGGATTGGAGTGGATTGAAATGGAGTGAGGTGGATTGGATTGGGGCAGATTTGAGTGGGGTGGATTAGTTTGGATTGTGGTGGTTGGTGTGAATTAGAGTGATAGGGCTGGGGTCGGGTGGATTGTATTTTAGTGGGGTGGATTAGACTGGACTGGAGTGGGGTGAGGTGGATTGGAGTGGGTCAAATTGTTTAGGATTAGAGTGGGGCAGACTGGAGTGGGGCAGATTGGAGTGGGGGAGATTGTTTTGGATTGGAGTGGGGCAGATTGGAGTCAGGTGGATTGGAGTAGGGCAAATTGGAGTGGGGCGAATTGTTTTGGATTAAAGTGGAGCCGATTGGAGTGACAAAGATTGGAGTGGGGTGGATTGTGTTGGATTTTAGTTGGGCAGGTTGGAGTGAGGTACTTTGGAGTGGGGCAAAATATTTTGGATTGGAGCATATTGTTGTGGATTGGAGTGGGGCAAAATATTTTGGATTGGAGGATATTGTTGTGGATTGGAGTGGGGCAGACTGTTTTGGATTAGTTTGGGGCAGATTGTTTTGGTGCTGTGCCGATTGTTTGGATTGGAGTGGGGTGAGCTGGAGTGGGGAATATTAGATGGGGTGGGTTGGGATGATTGGACTGGAGGGGGTTTGAGTGGATTGGTTTGGGTGAATGGCTTGGATTGGAGTGCGTTGGATTGGTGTGGGGTGAAGAGGGGTGGATTGGCGCGGGGTGGAATGGGGTGTACTGCACGATTTTGTGTTAATGAATCATTTCAGAAATTACACATACTAAAGAAAACAATGTTGTTTTGCAATATTTCTAACAAGATAATCATCATCTTTTGATAACAGAGCCCATGTGCAAAAACAAAAGAAAACATGAGTGTAAAATTAGAAAAGACGACATAGAAAAATAAAATAAAGTTTGTTATAAAAAATAGAACTTTGCAATTTTGTTTGTCCTTCTGGGCAAGGTTTTGTCTCTTACAATCCTTCTGTTTGCAGGGCACTAGAAGTTAAAAGAAGAAAATAACACCTCAATCATGTCTGGAGCAGAGGCTGGGCACTGATTAAGTTGCATCAGTCAGTGCTTGGTCCCTGCTCCACACATAGGAATGGAAATGATGCTCGGCCTGCAATGACGAATTAGGAGGCTATAAAAAAGAGTGCCAGGCAAGCCAACAAATGGTGAGCGACAGGCCGACTCCAAACCCTTTACTGAACACAAGAATGTTGCAAACGAGAAGCATCCGCTAGCATATGCACTCATAGTCTTAACTCTAAAAAGAATAAAACTAGGACAGGTGGGGTTTGTCAGTTGTTTGTTCATAGCTCCTTCTGTGGACAGTTTTGGGAGGAATATTTTGAGGACTAATCAAAATTTTGTGGTGTGGGGTTGGGCCAGATCATTCATTCTATGGAGATTGTCCTATTATCAGTACACTTCGTAGGGGGTGGGGTAAAAGGATGAGTAGGTTCAGATTTAAAGTGGGTGGGAGGGTGAAGGGAAGAGACCTCTTGGGGGTACTCTATGACCACACATGTGGGGAGAAACCTCTCATGGCTGGAGATTGTCATTGGAGAACAATGCTTTGTGGAGGAAAACCAGGGCATCCCAGAAGTCTGCAATGGATACTCAGCGAAGACCCCATTTCTCTTCTCTACTCAAGGAAGTTCCTTCAGTCTGCATCCAGTGCTGAAGGTGGGGATGGCAAGAGGACAAGATAAGAGGGATTGTGACTTTACATCACTGGTAAATGTCAGTGTGTACTAGGAGGAGAGAGATGTGTCCAGGAATCTAGAGGTGGTGAGCTTAGCTCCATCTGTGCGGGGGTATCCCCCCAAAAGCGCCACCCTTGGAGAACGCTGGAGTGGTCTATCCGTGAGTTGTGTTCATGTGAAGAGCACTCCGGACCAAAAGGGCTGCAGTTTTGCACAGTTCCATAATATGCTGGTCAAGTTTGCTGGTGTCTGTTGACATTGTGGGCAAATCAAAGAAACTAAGTGGAAAAGTACGTGTAAGGTTTGATTATTCTGATATGCTCTGTGGAGAATACTTGTTTGCATAAATTAACAAAGAGCATTACAAGGAATTTGAAAGGGGTATTGTACTTGCTTTCCAATTTATCTTTCAAGACTATGTAGAGTTCCCAGTCAGACCTAAGTGTATGCCGGGAGATTCCTGCATGGGTCTGAATCCCTATGAACAGCCAGGACACTAGTCCTCTTATGCTCCATTGGGTGAGGAGCCTGTAATATGGCATGTGTGAATGCTTCCTGTCATCCGCCATGTCCAGTGTATCGCAAGTATGGGAAGGTCCTTGTAGTCATTTAAGCCTTCAAAGCAAGGAGAATGCTATCTTCAAACTGTTTCAACAAATTGATGGCCTGCTAGCCAGAGTGCGGACTATTGCAGCTGGGCCATGTAGTACTATGGTTGGAAGTCTGACGCACTGAGTCCACCTAGAGCATTAGGGGGTTAGAGCTTGGTGAATGCAATTCGTGGTTGTTCAGTGCCCCTTAATAAGTTACACAGTGTAATGTTGAGGTCTTATAGTTACCTTAGGGTACTAGTTATAGTTACTTCAGATAACCATAACTATAACTGCTTTATGTGATTAAATTCAGAACCTAACTTTAAGGTCCCTGTAACCATTGCTTTTTTAAGTGAACTTCTATGTTTTCTTTTAATTCTGTTTCCTAACTATAACGCTCTGTAACCTTTGATATATTCAGTGAATTTCTAAGGCTTTCTTAACATAAATTAATTTTAATTACTTTACGTTAATCTAACCACTGTCGTGCATGGTCTTCGACTTACCACCTATACCCACCCAATCCTGTGCCATGCATGGCCTTTGACCGTGCTAGAGGGTATTGGCCACAGGGCCTGGCCCACCTCCTATACCCACTTGTCTCCATGGCACTCATGAAGTGCTTCTTTGCTTGGTCGAGATGTGATCATATTTCT
The DNA here is from genome assembly GCF_031143425.1 of Pleurodeles waltl. Classification (NCBI taxonomy): domain Eukaryota; kingdom Metazoa; phylum Chordata; class Amphibia; order Caudata; family Salamandridae; genus Pleurodeles; species Pleurodeles waltl. The sequence continues at coordinate 461,068,478 of NC_090440.1, read as the reverse complement.
GTGCATCAAGAACGCATCTCCAAAATTGACAGGAAACGCGCTCGGGCCTTTTTCATAAGCTGTTCATCATCCTGGGAAAATGGTGAGAAGATTTTGCATACCACTAATGTATATGGGGTGGAGAAAAAAGGGTGGGGCTTGTAGGACATTTTTCAAACTTGCAGTTTCTTAAAATTGAAAACACGATCTCTTGTTCCAGCAGCCGATGGCAATAAAGAACCCACTCATCACAATCACTACATGAGATATTGCGCTAGAAACAAGCAAGGATACAAACACCTCAATAGAGGTTTAGAGATACCCTTTCAAGATGGAAATGCAGAGAAAAACACTTGCTTTACCTGGACCTTGTGCAAGACATTAGGATGATTAGTATTTTACAGAAGTGGAGCTTCAACTTGGGCACCTGCTTTGTTTATATCTGTAAGTGCTGCCCAGTGTGGTTTGATTTCTATGAAATGAGCACCATGCCAGAATGAATCCTGCCCTGTGTATTTATCTAAGGAGAGGCCACCATTTTGTGCAGAATGTCTACCTAGCTGGAGTACTTTCTATTGGATAACTAGTAAGTGCTATCTCGTTGGGAAAATGTACTGTGCATCTCCTATACTACAGCTGCTAAAGGACGCTGAGGTAATGTATTCAGTAACCTTGTGCGTCTGTAACTTTCCCATTGTGATTGTTTCTCGAGTGTCTTCATCAGCCAACTTTTTGAGGTGGATCTTGCTTAGAACCTGTAGAGGAACATCCTAGTCTCTAGTGAGATGGATTTGAGTACTACCCAAGAGTCCTCTAGGCCTGCTGTGCAGGATTGGCCAAATGGTGTAGCTTGACATTGTTGGTGGAGACAAAGCAATATTCTTTAGAACCAGGCAGCGGTGGCAGAATGACAGTTCTGGTACCGTGTATTCCCAGGACTGCTGCATAATAGGAATGACCAAACACCTTGGCCCCAGGGAGCTGGTGATCCTCGGGCTGTGGGTCCATGTGGACCCCCTGTTTTACATTTATTATAGCTCCAGGTAGCTGGTGGTCCCTGGGGCTTTTGTAATTCTTGTGATTAGGGGTCCTTGGTGCCCCACTCAAAGACCCAGGGAGGTAGTGGTCCTATGTGGACTATGGGGAATGCCGTGTTGTTTGCGTGTGGCAACCTTTGGTTTCCAAGCTGGGCAGGGAGTGACGTACCAGTCAGCTGCGTATGCGGAAGTGCTAATGTTGTTAATCTGCCTCACTGGGTCCACAACTGCACAGGACCTCTCAACATTGCCAGAATTCTTAGCCTTTAGTCTGAGGTCTGAATAGATTCTAGCATATGTATATATATTCCCCGAAATGACGAAATTCAGCTATGTAATGGTTGCAAAACATGACCCCCCCTGGTAATATATCTGCATGTTTCCCTAAACAACTGTAATTTGACCCCCCCCTTGCCATTGCTTGTGCACGATTGTACTCCTGAAGTCACATATGACATAATCAGTGACATCACCATCCAATTTAACCATATTTGCTAAGCAAATGCCAAATTTTGTACAAGATCCCGAGGTGACGACAAAGGTATAAACAATCTCTAAATGCCTTCATAATGGATGCTTACAACGATAACTAAACAGTCTCCATTGCTGACTATAGAGCATACTCCTTTCCCTTGAGTGACTGAGCTGAACAGCCGCCAACTTTACCGACTCTCCCATGCTCATGAACGATCACACCATCGTGTGTAGCACCGAAAATGCATGTTCTACGCTGTGCTAGCCCCTCTGTAACACCTCCAGTCAAAAATAGGGATATTCAGTCCACTGTCATACTCAAGTCGATAACTGCAGTGCTGTGTGCGTGTGTATTTGAGCATTAAATTCTATATGGGTTGCCATAATTATGCATTTAGTAGGTAGTTTTGCTTTCCATGAACGGCACGTTCGAAGTTACTGCGCAATCTGTGTGGTCAGTCAGCTCTGTATAGATGACCTACCAGTCATTTCTTGGATCCCAATAGCCTATTAGGGTGGTGATTAAGCCGCCTCTTCTGATGTTTCTGTCAAAGAATGGTGATTTAGGGGCATATTTATACTCCGTTTGCGCCGAATTTGCGTCATTTTTTTTTCGACGCAAATTAGACGCAAAACTAACTCCATATTTATACTTTGGCGTTAGACGCGTCTAGCGCCAAAGTTCATGGAGTTAGCGTCATTTTTTTGCGTGAACACCTTCCTTGCGTTAATGATATGCAAGGTAGGCGTTCCCGTCTAAAAAAATGACTGCGATGCTATTGCGTCGGATTTATACTCCCGGGCAAAAATGATGCCCGGGAGTGGGCGGGACTAAAAAACCCGCATTTGCGCCGGATTTTAGCGCCTGGGTCAGGGCAGGCGTTAAGAGACCTGTGGGCTCAGAATGAGCCCAGAGGTGCCCTCCCAAGCCCCCAGGGACACCCCCTGCCAACCTTGCCCACCCCAGGAGGACACCCAAGGATGGAGGGACCCACCCCAGGGAAGAGAAGGTAAGTTGTGGTAAGTATTTTTTTAAAAAAAAATTTGTGGCATAGGGGGGCCTGATTTGTGCCCCCCTACATGCCACTATGCCCAATGACCATGCCCAGGGGACAGAAGTCCCCTGGGCATGGCCATTGGGCAAGGGGGCATGACTCCTATCTTTGCTAAGACAGGAGTCATGTTAATGGCGTCTGGGCGCCCCAAAAAAATGGCGCAAATCGGGTTAAGACGTTTTTTTTGCCTCAACCTGACTTGCCCCATTTTTGGACGCCCAAACGCCATTTTTCCCTACGCCGGCGCTGCCTGGTGTACGTGGTTTTTTTTCACGCACACCAGGCAGCGCCGGTCGGCTAACGCCGGCTAACGCCATTCAATAAATACGGCGCCCGCATGGCGCTTCAGAATGGCGTTAGCCGGCGCTAATTTTTTTGCCGCTAAACTGCGTTAGCGCAGTTTTGCGTCAAAAAGTATAAATATGGGCCTTAATGTCTCTAAAAGATGGCCGGAGATAACGTAACTAGAATTTTGATGTGCTGTGGTGTTATAGTGATCACTGAACATTTTGAGTCATATTGGAATTGTTGGTGAGTGTTTATTGACTTCCAGTTAAAGAGTCCAGCACTTTCACTACTGGAAGTGCTCAAGGGAATTTCTGGATAGCATCACTGTACTAAGACAGCTGAAATTGTTGGCCTCTTTAATCTAAACTTCCTTGGGCTGATTAAGCAATTTCCTTTTCCCTTGGTGCACAGATATATGATGTGACAGAACTTTCAGTGCATTTTTATTCTGTTTTATTATAACAGTGTCGATTTAGCTCATGGCATTTATATTAACTATCAGACCTTGGGGATACAGTGTCTTTCATATATCTCCTGGTGTTGGTTCCAAATGGTTTTAAATGGCATTATGCCTTACTCAAGAAAGAGATGTAAGGGAGAGAACACCCAGTGTTCTGACTTACCAATAATAAATGTGCCACATACAGTTCATGATATTTTTGTATTTTGGGTGAAATGTGCCTTTCTGTTTTTTTTTTGCTTCATTGCATGATTTTTCAGGCCTTTCTGGATGTGAAACCCCCATCTTCAGGTACAATCTAACAACCAAAGCACTTTCGTATTTGGGGTCTTTTTGATTCTCTGGTCCCGTTGGTAACTCCTTCATTCTAAGTCCTCTAGGCAGTGCTGCAGCTGTGTCTCTGTTCCCAGTGGTAAATACCCATTCTTAGTCCTCTAGACAGTGTTGCAGCTGTGTCTTTTTTCTACATCCTCTACACTCCAAACGAAAACACATAGGTAAAAGAACACCACCAATAGCTCTAACTCTGACAAATGTGAGACCTATTGCATTGCAAATGATTGTTTATATTTGAAATGTCCCTAGAACCTTGCCTACCTGGGGGCTAAATGAAGAACAAGAGTGGAAGAGTGCTTGTTTATTTTAAAATTTTCAATGGATCCTCAGCAGATTTTGCTGAAAATGTTTAAAAAAAAAGTTTTTTGCCCTGGAGAGATCCCAGGAGAACCCCAGCACCCAGGGTACTGGGTTAGGGTATTCCTACACCGCCCCCTTTTCTTTTTTTATGTGTTCTTTTGGGACTCAGCTAAAGCAGGCTCATGTCGCATGCACTTGCAGTTACTGTGTGCGACTAGCAAATCCGCAATAGATACTCGGAGGCAGTGCTGCTCTTTCCTGGGTCAGTCGTTGTGCCCAGAAGACTGTCCACGACCCCCACAACCCTTCTTCTATTACCTCTATCATGTCTGCCTGGATGACACCATATGCACACATTATTATGGGGGTATATCTAAATCAATCTCCTGCTTCTGTTACCTGTAGTGCGGCATAACATACATTCCACCTTTATTTTAAAACAGAACAAAATTAACACAAACAGGTGGGGAACTTTAGTTAAATACACAACTGCATTTTTCCTCTTTTTTGTTTTCAAAATGATCAACAACAGTAAAAGACTCAGGCCCGCTGGACTTATAAGAATGCTTCTTGAGTTCATCATGCCACAGTTACAGCACATGATCCCTCAGGTAGGAAGATGGCTTTGGGTTGCTGCACAGCCTATATCTCATGCGAGTATCTCTGCTGACTAGAGTGGTCTGGGATGCTTCTTTCATTTTGGCCACTGTGTTCGGTTGATGCCTGGTGGTGTTGTGACCTTGATGCGCCAGACTTGACTCACTTTCTGGCGACATCTCCTCTGGCCCTAGAAGTTCTACTTCCTCATTTTCTTGGATGTCCCTCGGAGGGGGGAGGTGTGCCATGGAAACGTTTCACTTGGAAACATTATGGGTGATCTCTTTACCTTTACGTTGAGCAGTTACTCTTTGATGTGGGAGATCACCCCTGTGTGGCATTCAAACAGCATGTGAGGTCTTGGACCAGTACCAACCTGGAGATTGGATGGTCTTGTATTTTAGTGCTTGCTAGCTTGGGCATTACCAGCCCTTCTCTTAGTCAGCACTCTCTGTTCATTATTTGGCTCTGGTGACCACTGGGGATGATGTGGAATGGAGTCTTGAATCACACTCCCCATTGTAAGATGTACTGAAGCTTGTCCGGTCGTTGAGCTTAGCTTTTGATGATAATCTGTCTGGAAGGAATGTATGGCCCACTCATATGGTTGTTAGTTGGACTAAGCAATTCTCGCTACTTTGTTAAGAGTCCTCATGAAGAGTTCCACTTTCCCATTGGCTTGGGGCAAGTGGGCAGTTTCTCGCTTGTGCTAGATGCTCAGTGACCATAAATATTCGGCTACTTCCTGCCCTTGGAATGGAGGTCCATTGTCTGTCCTGAATTCTTTGAGAAGTCCATGGGTGGCTAGGACTTTTTCAAATATTGGCAGTATATCTTGTGCTCCTTGAGGAGGTATAATCTGCATGTCTGCATAGTTAGAATAGTTGTTGATGAGGACCATGGTATATCGTCCACCTGGAAGGCTTACAAAATCTAAACATGCACAAGCCCATAGCTGACGGGTGCCTTTTCCATGATGATTGGTGATGGGGGGTCTGGGCCTCCAGTTGCATGGCACGAATGGACCATTGCCTCTACTTGTTCGTCATTTAGTGGAAACCACACCTTTGCTTGGAGTTGGCTTTTTGTTTTCACTATGTCCTGATGTCCTATATGGGCAAGTTGTATCACCTGGTTTTGAAATGCAATGGGAACTACCAGACAATGGCCTCACAGCAGACATCAATCAGGATCAGCCACCAGTTCCTGGAACATTTGGTATAGACATTTCAAGGGTATGCCAAGCTTCCTGTGTCATCTCGCATCTATTCTGTGACTTTGTGCCACCTTCCATTTTGAACCACTTCCAGCGCTCTCTGCAGGCACGTGTCTAATGTTGTGGCTTGACAAATGGTCTCTACTGAGATGATAAGTTGCCGGGACCTGTCAGCTATGAACCTTACATACTCCTCTGTGTCTTTGGCTTAAGTATCTTCTTCAGGTGCTGTGGATCTTGGGTTCTGGGGCAAGTAGTCCTCTGGATTGAGCGTTCATAGCTGATACTCCACTTGGCAGTTGTAGTCCTGTAGCTGAAGCATCCATTTCTCTATTCTGGGTGGTGGCTTGGATGCAGTCCCTTTGAACAGTGGAATGAGGAATTTATGATACGTGATGACCACAAACGGTCTCCCATACACATACAAATGGAAGTGGTAACCCACCCAATGTATGGCAATGACCTTCTTTTCTATCTGGGAGTATCTTTATTCCGTCTCTAAGGGAGAGCTTGCAAATGCAACTGGGTCCCCCTCACCCTCTTTTGGTCATTGTAGTATCACAGCCCCTAACCCTAATAGACCAGCATCCACAGCTATTGATATCTTATTTTTTGGGTCGAAGTATGCTAACATAGTGTTGGATGACAGTGCATCTTTGATGGCTTTGAATGCAGCTTCTTCTTCTGGCTCCCAATCCAAGGGTGTCACTGACTTCATTAGGTCCCTGAGGGGTTGGGTCACTGTAGTTAGATTCTTGATAAACTGTCTACAGTATTTAACTATGCCCAGAAAGCTTCTGACCTCTGACACTGTTGTGGGCGGAGCCACTTCCTTGATGACACAGACTTTTTCAGGGTCTGGGGCTATACCGTCAGGGGCTACACCGTCAGTGAAGAAAGTGTATTTGGAGAAACTCAGTCTTTGCTTAAGGGATTCACACTTGCAGTACAGTGTGAGTCCTGACTCTCAGGGACATTAGAGCACTTGTCTTAGGCGGGCAATTGATATGGTATTGATATGTCGTAGATCAAGACATTTACTATGCCTGGCAGATCAACTAATAGCTTGTGGACACGTAGGTGGCGTTGGAGATGTGGAAATTAAACCTGCGATATCTTAGAAGCCCAACACAAATGGAAAATGTTGTGCTATAGCAAGACTCTTCAGCGAGCAGGAGTTGATGGTAACCAGATTTTAGGTCTACCTTAGAAAACCAGCATGCTCCCTTCAGTTCACCAATCAATTCATCAGTGGTCGGGGTGAGGTGAGGTGGCGTTCTTTTCGGATTGCAGCATTTAGTAAGCGCATATTTACACATATGTGAACTTCCCATGGTTGCTTCGGCTTGCGCATGTTGTCAGCCCAGATACTCTCTTAATGATTCCTTCTGCTTCCAATTCTTTTTCCATTTGTGGTCTTAGATGGAAAGAGACTCTTGGCGATGCTGCACTACCAGCTGTATTGTAGGGTCTATGTGTAGCTTGATCTCTCTCCCCTTCAAGCATCTGATACCATCAAACACGTCTGGGAACTCAGCGAGAATGTAGGCTACCCCTTCTTGGTGCACTCCAAAAACAAATGTGATTATTCCCAATGCTTCAGTGGTATGGGAACCTAGGAGAATTCCATGGCCTTCTTCAGGAACATAAACTGTAAAGTTGATCATTTGGGACCCTTGAGAGATCGTTGCTTGAAATTTACCTCTCAGTTGTAGGGGTCAGGCTTCTCCATATTCAAAAACGTTTATTGACATCTCTTGCAGTGCAAGCACTGGTACCAGGGTATTGTAGACTTTGCTTGACATCAGATTTATTGATGCCCCAGTGTCCATGGTAGCCGTCACTTGGTGTAGCCTGATGCTGATTTGGCATTGAGGGAGGTGCTGCTGTGGTCCACTGGCTGTGCCAGCTGTAAATACTGAGTGTACTAGGTACTCAAACGTATTATCATCCATATCACTATTTTGACTTGGTGTTTTGACAACAGTGCTCACTGATTCATGAGGTGTCCTCCTTTTGGAGGAGTGGCAGACTTTTGTGAAGTGGTTGAGTTTTCCACATGCAGCACACTTACAACCTCTCTCTTGGCAGTCTGCTGGCTTGTGAGTGGGCCCTCTGCAGTATCCACAGATTTTGGGTTGTTGACTTGGCTTCTTGGGTTTCAAGAGCCAAGGTTGTTGCTTAACTGCATTGATGGGTTCTGTTTTTACAGTTTGTTGGAGGGCTTCCTCCATATATGAGGCACAGGTCTTAAACAGTTCTTTCATTCTCCCCATCATGAGGAAGTCTGTCAGGGTCTTCCCTGACTCTTGCAGGATTTGTTCCCTGAGTTTCATAGATGCACACCCTTGTATGATTTGTCCTCTTATTCCTACGTTTGTGTCAGTGTAACCACAGGTGTTCACTAGCTCTATGAGGTGAGGGTTGAAGATATCAATTGACTCCTTTCCATGTTACCTCACTTGGTGGAATATGAACCTCTCATAATCTTGATTGGCTGTGTGCTAAAAATACACATTGAGTGCGGTGATGAGCATAGCCCTTTTTCTGTTGTTCTCGTCCTGGGTAGCTTCAAAATATAGTTCCACTCATTCCACCCAGTCTTTCTGTCTGTGCCCCTGGGTGGATGGGGCCCCTTCCACAACAAAAGATTAAATTAGAGGTATGTTTGTCATGCTCTGTGGATGTGTTTGTGTACGGGCCACTGAGCCTGCGGGTTCTTGTTGGTCCGCCAGCATTGATTTGTATTTTTTCACCTTCTCGGGGAACATGTTACTGATGGCATCTTCATGCAGCTCGGTGTTGTTTGGGTTTGGTTGTGGACGCTATGCTTCTCCTTACAAGCTGCTAGTGGCACATTAGTCGTGCTGCCACTCGGGTATCATGATGTTCCCCCTCTCCACTTGAGAGAGTCTAAAAATGCAAAGTATGGTAGGGTTTGGCACCCCCTTATGCCAAAGATGCACACAGTCAAATAGGGGGAGGCTGTCAGGCTTTCTAAATTGATGGCAAGGAAGGCTGACTCATCGAATGGCTTGTGGGCTAACAGCAGCACAGCCACGTTTCAGGTCTGGCTGAGTGGGACCACGTGGTAGTCCTGGGGCAGTCTGTTACTTGTAGGGGATGCATGTGAGACAGCACGACCAGCCCAAAATTCCATCATCCTGACTGAATGGATGCTGAGAAGGACATCAATTGGAGTTGCGATGCGCCACCTGAAGCGTAACATGCCTCGGGTGAAGTAGAAAGCGGCACAAACACCATGCCTCCCTGAGATGAGGTCATAGCTGCCATTTGTATGGAAGCAGCACCCTGTGAGACTGGTGGGATCCTATCCTCATCGCCAACGTTGGAGTACACAATGGTGCAAGCTCATGTTGCATGCGTCCGCTGTTACTGTTTGCGGCAAACAGATCTGCAAAAAAGACTCCGAGGCAGTGTTGCTATTTGCTGGGTCGGTGGCCGTGCCCAGAAGCCTGACCATGCCCCGTGGCCCTTTTTTAGTATCTCGATCACATGTGCAGGGATGGCAACATATGCACACATTATTATAGGGGTATATCCCAATCCCCTCTTCTGTCACCTGTAGCGTGGTGTGCGCTAGCGTGCCACGCTTACTTCACATGCACAACATTACACCTCCTTCTCTCGCTGCACCACAAGCAGGAACAGAGAGGCACTGCAGTGCAACAAGCGCACACCAGTCTCACAGCCTGAATGCTCCACAATGCAGATGCTGAGTCATGTGCAGCTACAGAGAATTCAGTGCTGGCCTGCTGAGTGCCATGGCAACACAGCCACATATATCTCAGTGGGAGAAAAGCATAGCATACTTTTGGCTGATGAAACTCAGCCCTTTAACAGACCAGACCCACCCGACCAGAGGAAAGCACCACCGACCCCCAGCCGGGTGAAACATGCTTGCAGACATCCCACAGGACCGATAAAACTCTCTGCATCAATAATTGCCTGCATCTCAGCAGGACCAGCACCATCATGCTGCCCCCAGGTTCACAGGCACTGCACCGTGAAAAAGAAGCTGCTGTCACCACCACTAAATTCACATAAACAAACTCTAGCTAGAGCGAGCAGACCACACTAACCCTACCGTGTCTACAGACACAAAAGGGTGGGTGTTTTTTTATATTGGTAGGGTTTGTGTTTATGAGGCACGGGGCCTCCTGTGTGATGGAGATAAGCGAGAGGGACGAGGAGGTAATGTTTTGTTTGATCATGGAGCAGGAGTAAAGGTCTCAGCAATACTACACTAGGTATTGCAGGAGTATACGTTGTTGCAAAAAATTCATTGCCCCACTATAAATGGAAACAGACTATTGGCGCGCTGTCCTCAGAAGCACCTTTGCCTTTTATACAATTTAATATGAATTTATTCAGTACACCTAACAATATTTGTTGGAAAAGATGTCGCCGAACTTTAAAATCGTTGCTAAGAAAAACAAATATTTCTGGTTGCAAGGCCACTGTTTGATCTGTGCATCAATCAGATCTGTTTAATATTATTTCTTTCACCCTTGGCTGTAGACCATGACGGGCAAATCTCCGTCTCTAAATGTAATCTTTATTATGAAGAAGCAAAACAAGCCAAGAGATGGTGTCACACCTTCCATTGCCAATGCAAATTAATTCTGACTTTTCCTTGAAATACAATAATTGAATTAGAGATTTGCAGCCTGAGCATCTGAGAAATGTCGTGTCTAGACTGCCAAGCAGAGGTAGATTTACATTAAATACAGTTTATAAGAAACACAGACACAATGGTTAGAGCGATCACTGTAGTTTTTCAGAGACACAGGCCACTTCTGCTTTAAACACATGCATACCCTGGAAGCCAAGTTAAAGGAAGCAAACATGATTTATAAACAAAGTTGGAAATTCTTATACGCAGACCAGCATATTACTGTTCCAGCACATTGTGAAACTGATATTCTGGTGATTCACCAGTGCATTCTTATAAAAGGTAGAATAACGTTGATTTAGACAGGACAACACATTTTTCTAACAGCAAACAAACAACAAGAGATCTTGCTAGCAGAAAATAATGTTTTATGAAATGCTAATCTGTGAACTGAATTACCTCAAATCAAAGATGCAATTAGACCTCTAAAATGCTATCACACAACTGTGGATACTATTGCCCCACTAGTTCAGTATTGCGGGCAGAACTCCTCGAGGAATTGTTCTCGATAAATGATATCTTGATCAGAGTTTGCAAACCCAAGTTGTTTGGCCACAGATTCCGGCCAGGAAATATGTATTGTGAAAGACATTTCTTGGCCCCTATCTGACCCTCATGCGAGGCATGGGAGGAGCATGTACTCCAGACAGAGAACATTCTCTCCTTCTGTTCATCACTACCCACCTCCATACACCTGTCTTGCACCATCCCACAAACATATTTACCCCTGTCTCAGTGCATTTGATAAATTTGTGCATTAGATCCCACTAATGTTGGAATTCCAAGTGAAATTCTGGCCACTAAATCTGGTTCCGCAAACTGATTTCCCACTAATTGAGATTTAACTCACAATTGCACAGTTCTGACTGGATATTACCTTACAGTTCTGGTGTTTATAGGTGCAAAGCTTCACCTTTACCAGTAAAGTGCAAATCATATTCTGAGTTTATTGGCCCAATTCACAAATCGAATCTTAAATATACACAGGTAAAAATATTCTTGTATAGGAGTGCATATTTATTACTATTTATCCCCAATCTTTTTGCCTCCTGCCTCCTATTTTTTCTGACCTGTTGCTGTTGGCTTTTGAACTCTGAGCACTTTACCACTGCTAACCAGTGCTAAAGTGCACATGCTCTCTGTGTAAATTTTATGTAATTGGTTTATCCATGATGGCATATTTGATTTACTAGTAAGTCCCTAGTAAAGTGCACTAGAGGTACGAGGGCCTGTAAATCAAATGCTACTAGTGGGCCTGCAGCATTGGTTGTTCCACCCACATAAGTAGCTCTGTAATCATGTCTCAGACCTGCCATTGCAGTGTCTGTGTGTGCCGTTTTAACAGGAAATTCGACTTGGCCCTAGGTAGCCCCAAGGGCAGGGTGCAGTGTATGGTTATGGTAGGACATATAGTAATGTGTTTTATATGTCCTGACAGTGAAATATTGCTAAATTTGTTTTTTCACTGTTGCAAGGCCTGTCCCTCTCATAGGTTAACATGGGGGCTACCTTTAAATCTGATTAAAGTGTAGATTCCCTTTGGGAGCGGATGGACATGTGGAGTTTGGGGTCTCCGAGCTCACAATTTAAAAAAATACATCTTTTAGTAAAGTTGATTTTAAGATTGTGCGTTTGAAAATGCCACTTTTAGAAAGTGAGCATTTTCTTGCTTATACCATTTCTGTGACTCTGTCTGTTTGTGGATTCCCTGTCTGGGTCAGTTTGACAGTTGGGCTGGTTGCACCTCACACTAGACAGTGACACAAAGGGGGGTGGGGCGTAGTCTGCATTTCCTGATGAGCCATCTGTGCTAGGAGGGAGGGGAGGAGTGGTCACTTACATCTGAAAGGGCTGTGCCTGCCCTCACACAATACAGTCTCCAACCCCCTGGTGAGTGCCTGGCGTCTGGCCTGGGAAAGGCAGGATTTCACATTCAAAAGAGACTTTACTTTGAAGTAGACCTTTAATAAGGCTGTAACAACAATCTCTTCTGCTAATAAAGCTTATAAATCTGTTCTGTGGTAGTCTTTTTAAATGTTACACCACTTTGTCTCCTCTGTGGTCAGCACAGCGAGACCCATTGCTGACTGAACATTTCATAAATGCCATTATTAGTGGATTCTTTGTTTCATTCCAAACATTCTAACATTCCAAACAAGTAATAACCTGTGGAGAGATGGCGCAGTTTGAAGATGTTTTCAAGCCTCTCCAAAACAAGATGTTCTCTGAAATGTTTAATTGATTAGCCAGCTGACCCTCTTCAAAAAAATAAAAACGTATTCAAAATATTCTCAATTGCCTCAAACACAATGACGACTGAACTTACGAACTGAATGCATTTTAACCCTACCCGAGTTACACAGACTACTGCTTCTCATTAGATGATTCGAACAGTAGGAGGGAGAGTAAGTTTTGTTCTTGCTCTAGAAAATCTTGAAAAATCTCTGAAACTATAGTGGTGTGTGGCAGTTCAGGGGACACATTCACAAATATTCCATCACATGATATGCAAAGTGAGCAGGTCCATTCAGAGCAGAGTTTGGACATTCTCCCCCTGAAGAAAGCTTAGAATGGTATGGAATCAACGGCGGTTGTAATCAATTGCAATTTAGGCAATCTCACACCACCTTCTATCATTGTTTCGTTCTTGCTTCTTTGGTGCAGAAGAAGGGTACTATTAGAAGAGATGGCAATGTGAGCATTTACCGAGTTACCTCCACAGAAATTAGAAATTGCCATGGGATTCAGGAACACGGCACCAGACATCCCTGGTAATTTCAAATGTTTCTTCCCTGTTTCCCCCATAGATTTCACCAGCTGGTAAGGGTCAAGTGTCGCACAGCATAAATGTGTGCCAACGTGTAATGGGAAGGATCACAAAATACTAAAATCTCAGAATTTCAGACCTTTGATAGTATAAGGCCATGTTTCAAGGTAAACAGCTCCATATAGTGGAAAATCCTCACTTCTCACTCTGCCACTATGTCGATGATACGCAAATTATAAAATTGCTTCCTGCGATGGAAAATAGCACCACACCCAATATGGTTCACTGTTTCAAGGAAGTGGCAGACAGGATGCGTCTCAACTGCCTGCAATTAAATGCAAACGTACAAAAGGATCCCGTGAAGGAAAACATATATATACAATGTTTGCTTATTGAATAGCAGTAAAGAATGTACTTGCTAACTTTGTTACATGCAAAAAATAACAAAACACAGTGGCGTATAACAGATGTAAAGCATACGTCTGTTTTTATAAGTATCAGGTATAATTTGTTAAATACGTTAATCACAAAAAAAGAGATGTTACAAATGTAGGGTCAGAACAATTAAATCAATAAGTCACACTTTCCGGTGACAACAATCAGATCCATATTTAAAAGTCCAGAGTGGTGATCCAAAGTACCATGGGAATCACCCAGTAATGTAGACGAATGTATTCAAATACAAAACAAGTATCTATTCACTAGCTAATAAACAGTAACTTTTGGAAGAGCAGCATCTGCAGCAAAAAGAAGAAAACAATATCTCGCACAGCAGCTATTAAATGCGAAACCCGTACCTTTCAAATGTTCACATATTTATTAATTAATATGAGGGCGTCAGTTAGGCTAAGCTAAGGAAAACATTTATTTTCCATGTAACAGGCCTAAAAGGATTAAATATGGTAAACCACTACAGATTTCACACTTCGCACATTTCGTTTTTAAACATATGTTTTGCACATCAATATAACTGAAACACTTTGTCAACTACACTTTTAAAAAATGTATATTTTCCTGCTTTAGCCATTTGGTCCTGCAGCCTGCCTATGTCACGTGAATGGGTGCAGTTAATAGTTGAGCTGTGTGCATTCATGTAGACTGCCACACTCAATGGGAGCTCAGGTGTGACTGGACGGGCCATCACTGGCAGGATGGTTGGGAGAAGCTGGGCACAGCCAGACCTACAGTTGACTAGGCTGTGTTCTGTCTTCACACAAAGGGCCTAATGTCCCTGCATTGTCACTTTAGCTAGCTTGGAGCCAGAGCAGGGTAGATAGGGGACTCATACAGTCCAGAAGCTTCACCCCTATCTTCCAGAACCAGGGTACCTGGGTATAAACAAAGGACCTCAGACACCAAGGCGTCAGTACACTTCTGGACCTATGAATACTCTGCCAGGAAGAAGGACTGCCACTCTGCTGGACTACAGTCCACTGTACCCCTGTGTTGCTCTGCTGACCTGATGTCCTCTTACTTGGGTGAGAAAAACTGTACCTGCATCTCTTGAACCCATAGTGACTCCAAAGGCTAGTTGGCTGGCCTCCTGATCTGAAGCCTCAGGAACATAACAGGCTTCCAACAATGTTGCATCTGTACCTGGACTCTGCCATGTGAGAGCTTGCCCTGCCAAGTGGTGCTGCCCCAGTCCTGGACCCTTGGAAGTGGGCTTAAGGTGCTTTGTGAGTCTCTCTGAACCCAGCAGAACTGACACACTGCCTCTGCTGCCTGGCGTAACCCCAAGCAGAACTAATGTATCTCCACTGCTGCGTGGATTGGGCCAGTCACAAAGACCTGCATCACTCCGGTAGCCCACATCGCCTTCATATCTACCACTGACCAACGCATCCTGGGCACTGGCCCTAGCATCTCTGCGCTTTGCATCCCCAATGCTGGACTTCAAATCCCAAGCCCTGCCAACAGGATCCTCGATGTTGATGCAACAGGACCTTGCACCACTTTTTTGCCACATCTCGGAACCAATGCATCACTCTTGTTGTGCGACGCATCTTCAACACATATCCATGCAATGCTCTGCCAATCAGGATTTATGGTACTCTTGTTCATAAGGCCTAACGGGTCCCTGTAGTCAGCCTGTGCTCCATCGCGGTCAGCCTGAACTTGTGACTTGTTCTTGTCTGGCACAACCGATATCCACAGTTTCCGCTTTACGCCTCTTAGCACTATTTATTTCCTAAAAAAATTAGAGAGCAATATCTCTGGTACTACTAATGAGATGTTTGTTGTTTTGGTCTTCTTTTATTTATTTTTTTTTTTTCCAACCCTATTGTAGGCTCCTTTTGTGGTGTGTCCTCACTGTATTACTGTTTGATGAGTTTTACAAATACACACTGCCTTCTAAGTTACGCCTGACTGCTTACTGCCAAGCTACCCAGGTGGTGAGCACAGGTTAATTTAGGATTGCTTGTGGCTTTATCCATTCAAGTATTGTGCTTGTTGCTAGAGAAGGGCTTCACCCCCCTCATACAGTGACCCAATTACTTACAATACTCAAAAACTATTCTGCTTTAATAACCTCTACACTTGATTATGGCAATGTGTTATATCTGGATGCTACTAACTCCTGGTTAAAGTGCCTGCAGACTGTCCAGACTGCTGTGGCCCATCCACTATGCTAAATTCATAATAGTGCTTCAGTTTCTCAACATTGGTGTCAACTGAATTTGCTCCCAATAGTAAAATGCATAAATAATACAGCATTATTCTATGTGTATTGAGCCATAGATCAGGCTGGTCCTTTATACATACAATCTTTAATCTGTCCAATTATCCTGAAGCGGATGCTCAGGTCAAGTAAATGCAATCTGGCCACTATTCAAAGAGTAAGACTGGCTAGACAGGAACAGTGGTCCTTTGCCTTTTTGGTGACAAAATTATGGAACTCCTTGCCACTCAATCTCAGCCTATGCTACTTTTCAGCTATTTTCAGGAAGATGCACAAGGCCTGGCTCTTCTAAATCTTTTATGCTCTTTTTTTACTTACTCTGCTAGCACTGGGATGCTTCACTGGGGTAGTGATGCACTTTATAAATCTGAATTGAACTGAAGTTGTGGTGGAGGAAGCATAGCAGTGCTATTGGATGAATGCATGGTTTATAAGGGTAGGGCTAGGGGTTGAGAGGTAAGACTATTTAATGAGTTGGGAATCCAATCATTGTGAGCTGGGTGATGCTAGTGAGCTGGATAGATGAGGAGAGGAATAGTTCAGGGATTGTGCACGATTGGGGATAGAGAAGTTCCAGAATTGGGCATTGTACTCCAAAGAGCAATCTGAGGTCCGGGTGCAAAAATCCATTAGAACTTCCTCAATTCAATTGTCAAAGGCTTGGGGGATCTAGGTTTTCTGTAAAAGCCCTGGCTCCTGGAACTCTTTGCCTATTAAAACAGAGCTCCACTTCATATGCTAACTTTAGATCCCTGTTGAAGATGTGGCTTTTCAAACAGGCTTACGACTAGCTCTTGGGTTTCCCGCTATTTGTGTTTTTAGTGCCATGAAACCTCATTGGTGTCCTAACAGGTGTGATGTGAGTGCTACAGAGGGAGGCACAACTCCATGGAAATTGCAAATATTTACATCCCTACAGTCTCTGGATTCCATCTAGGAGCAACCTCCATGTTATCCAGGGAGAAGCAGTACCCAAGATAATTCTAAGATTGTACCCCAGTCATTCCATTTGCAATCAGTGAAAGTGCTATAAGAATTTGTAGGACGAGGTGCCGATTTGAAATTAGAGGCTAGGTAAAGAAAGAAAGGTTTAGGATATCAGAAAGAGTATTAAATGCAATGACCTAACATGATTTTAGTGCACTGTGTCTGTGAGGTGAATTAGAAGAGGGATAGGGTGGTGCATCTTTGAGCGGAATAATTTGTAAACATACATGTCAAGAAATCAGTAGTGGTATCAAACACTCGGAAAGTGATGGGAGGAATGTTTGCAATAGGTCTAACCACTGGCAAATTCTCAGGGTAGCAGTCCAGACCTTTGTTCTTTTGTCCACCATGCAACACTGTTTGGACCTAACCATATGCAAATCAGTCCAACCCGACCTGCCATGCCAGGTCCCCCCTGAACAAGAACACAACCTAAACAAAACCAGTTTCATCCTGATTGGGTTTGATCAGTCAGGTGTAGCTTGGTTCCAGTGGTACAGTGAGCAAGTGGCCAATGCCTGGGCATATTCCTGCAACCTAGGGCAGTGTCAAACACACAAAAGGTGCTGGGGTGAGATGAATGTTTGAAACAAGTCCAGCCACTGGCAGTAACTTGGGGTGGCATTCCAACTCTCTGTCTGTTTGCCCACCATGCCACTTCAGTTTGGACCCAGCCATATGCAAATCAGTCATGACCCTGCTCCACTATGAACACCACCTAAGTGCTTAATTACTTAGTCAAGCATGCATATCTTGTCCATGCTGTTTGGCAGCATACAGTTCTGTTCCGCTAGTACATGTTACTATTGATAAGATGTTATGATGTTT
Source organism: Pleurodeles waltl (assembly GCF_031143425.1). Classification (NCBI taxonomy): domain Eukaryota; kingdom Metazoa; phylum Chordata; class Amphibia; order Caudata; family Salamandridae; genus Pleurodeles; species Pleurodeles waltl. The sequence goes on along the minus strand of NC_090440.1, from coordinate 461,050,775 downwards.
GTCCACCTTGATTCCTTATTTTGACCCAGTTTTAGAAAAATACATCCCCAGAATACACGGAGGACAAAGAAGGAGGAAAATTAATCTCCTATAGTTAGCTCTTTTGATCTAATTGTAAATTCATGAAACCTTAGGTGGTATGAGGTCAAATCTCCACACAAGGAGAACACCAAATGCTACAATGTTGAATTATCTTAAATCCTTCTGTAAGTTATTCAATATAGATCTGATCTATGGGACTACACATGTATCTCTGGTCACTACTGTAATCAGGTTGTTGTTGACGGCGTATGAGCCCCTATAAATCAACAGCTACAATCTTTGTTAGAGTGAGCCAGAAAGAGTCACTAAATTAACCTATGCTTACATCTTTGGTAGCTTGGCACAAAATCAATCAGCCTTAATTTAGAGGCAATGTGTAAAATATTTATGCAGCACACAAACAGTAATAAAGTGAGACTACAATACAAAAAAACCCCACATCAATCTAGGACTACAGAGTAAAATTTTGAAAAAATATTTGATATCAAAACAACAAAAATCCAATCAGTAGAACGAGAAACATGCAATTTCAAAGTTTTAACGAACATCTGTCACCTAAAAGCACAAAGCACCACTCATGGTTTGGTTGTACGAGATGGGAGGAAGTCACAAGTTCAGGCTGACAGTGATGGAGTCTGGGCCAGGTACAGGGACCAAATTAGTCTCATTAAAAAACGTACCTTCCTAAGACCAGCATGAACATTTCCATTCACGGTAGGGGAGATCGTGGGGAGCAGGGAGAGCCTCATTGATGGTTATCTCTGTAGCATGAAGAACAGGCCGAGCACCTGTTTTGCTTCACTAATGACTGAGCTGAAACACTCATGAACTGACAACAATCTTTGGAATGCGCTTCTCAGTCCAAAGAAGACATTTATTATTTCACTACGCAAGGTTCCTAAAAGAAGATTAGCATGCTGAAAGCACACGTTCAATAATGGTCAAAGCGATGAAAGACTGTACAAATGATTCTCCACTGCAATATACACAGCAAATACATGTATCTATATTATAATGCAAAGCAAATAATGAATTAAAAAATATGCATCACCATGAGAAAAGGGCTTCACTGCTCCTTCTCCCTCCTATTCAGCATCAGATCGCCAGATCCCAGAGTCGATCAAGGAGAGGGAGAGATCAATTATCCTCACCGGAAGTATGGCACACTCCAGCGTCCTGAATGTGCATGAGATCTGCAAACACTCTGTGTCCACGATCCATCTGGTCTTGGCCTCTTACACTTTGAACAAACAAGACAGGGACAGTCTAGAACCTCCCTCACCCTACAGAAGTTTACATATTCAAAAAATGCTGATTGCTTTAGGTCTGCTTTGAAAATAACACATCAGGGACTTTGCCCCAATCCCAAGGTGCCAATTTAAAACAAGACCGTCTGAGTACATTCTTGTCAGCCTAAGCCCTTGATGGGAAAAAACACGAATAATAACAATAGGTGCACAGTACAACGTGGAAAACTACTTGCAGCTTTTAACGTGGCAGTGGCTAATGCTAAAATAAAGTCAACAGGCCAAATGAATCTGGTGGTCACTGTACGGTGTAGTGCTAGGCTAAGTGCAATGTGGAGTCAGTGGTCAAAACTCACATAGCATTACATTCCACCCTTTTGACCAATGACTCATACCCTATAGTCCTAAAATCAACTTGTCTCTATCTTTTTTTCTCAAAACATTACAAGCAAATTAGATATGCATTGTACAAAGCAACATAACGAAATGACACGAGCAATCATTATAAAGCAATGGAAGTGGGATTAATATTATAAATAGTTAAACCAGGCACACCTACAATAAAAAGACTGAAGCTTGTATATTCTAATTGGGATAATAACTGATTGAATAGTTTCTCTAGGATAACGAGTTGTATATAGTTAGATGGAAACATCATGAGTCCTAATCATGTAAAGGTACACGGTTCACCTGTAAGGCTTGCTGGAATGTAAGTAAAAGTGAGGTTGTCATATGAGAATAGTCAGCCCACTGGCAACTTAAACATGCTTAATGTGACTGGCAGCAGTCATCAGGTGATAACAAGCCATGTTGTTGGTTCCATTAGAATTGCAGTCAAACAGGTTGATAGAAAATCCATGGTACTTTGCATTATTCCCATGCAGAACTTTGATCTATGAAGCACAATTTGCGCCAAATGGATTCATAGGTTCTGCCCTTCAAAAGCAGCAGGGGTGTTGCGCAACATAATTAATCAATCAGGTTCAGGTTGGGGGTGCTCTCTCACCCAACTGCACACACACACGCCCGAAGGGAGACCACACGGCACACTCATGGTCAGAGGAAATTTGTAGTATGATCTGTAAAAGAAACAAGTATGATCTTTCTTGCAAATAACATTTGTCAGCTGAAATGTGTTCCCCTTTTTCCTTTCCTTGTTTTACAATCAGCAGGACATTAGGGCCCTTGGCTATAGTTTCTGCAGGTTCTGGAGGGCCATTCAGGAATTCCACCCACACCTTAGCAACAGGGTTTTTGTCAGTTGCACCAAAAGCTCCTTTTCTTTGTACTGTCAGAAGGGCTGGGGCAGTCCCCTTCCTCACCAATCCTCCATACACTGGACTTATGACAAGTTGGGCAATTTTGTAAGCATGTAGGTCAAGACCTGCAGATTCTGGTGTTGGTCTGTGTGGAGCTGAAGCTCCAGGTTTTATTTCCCAGTACCCAATGGTGCTGGTGGCCACATGTGGTTGTATCTGAGTTCAAATTTTCATCATGGCAGTTTCAGCATTTTGTAATGGTCTGTTATTCAGAATCTGGAGGGCTTCAGTTAAATGGCCACTCCAGATTTTCAAAGTCCCATCAGATATTTTTTAGTCCAAAACCCCAGGGACACTCCTGTTCTTCTCTGCTTTTGCCACCTGCTCCAATCTACATATTGTCCCTGGATAGTTACATGCAGCACAATGTCTCCTTCCTGCACTGTCCACAAGTCTAAAGCCTGTTGAATCATTTATTTTGCCAAATCAAAAGCACACTTCTGCACTTCACCCCATTCCAACTCTAGTTTTTTTCTTGTCACTGTGTACCAAAAGGTTAAGATTTTACTCAGATGATGGTCATGCTGTCTCAAAAATTGATCACAGTGTCTCTTGCTTAGTGCCAGAAGTAGCAAGCTCCAGAATCTCAAACTCTAGAATCTTTTGTTTTACCTGTAGCAACATCTCTCTATGTCCGGGCCACATTTTATTCAGCAAAAGCTCTGTGAAAATATTGTTAACATCCTTAACTTCTTGCTGGGTAAAATCTTTTAAAGAATGCATTTCAACTCCTACCAATTTCTATGGGCTACTCTGTATTTTTCTTCTAAATATTCGCTGTACACGTACTATGTTCTGCTCATGTAGCTCACGCTGGCCCCCACCTTTTTTAACTTCCTCATTAGTGGAATGTGAAAAATCAGTTTTCCATGTGACAGCTTGGTAGATATCAACCTTATCTTGAACTAACTTAATCTCACAAGACAGTATTCAAACTCTCCTGTCAAGAACAAAAGGGACATCATTCCGTTCAAAAAGTAACTTTTTTAAACATGTAAGTACAGTTACTAATTCTGTTTTATCTAAGCACCCATCCCAAAACTTAGAAAGTCCTGATAAACAAGACAACACCTTTGCCAACACATCATAAGTCATTTAAATTTCACATGCATTTTCCGAAAAGGTTTGCAGTGCTCCCTTAACTCTCTAAATAAAAACATGTTTTTACTTTTAAATAGTACACTTTCAACTTCCAACCTCCCTTTAGACTGCAGAATACACCAAAATGTTTTTCTTCACTAATGACCAAGCTGAAATACTCATGCACTGACAAAAATCTCTGCAATGTGCTTCTTACACCAAAGAAGACATTTATTACTTCACTACTCAAGGTTCCTCAAAGGAGATTAGCATGCTGAAAGCACACGTTCAAAAATGGTGACAGTAATGGAAGAAAGAATGTACAAATGATTCTGCACTGCAATCTATATTATAATGCAAAACAAATAATGAATTAAAAAATATGCATCACCATGAGAAAAGGGCATCACTGCCTCATCTCCCTCCTATTCAGCATCAGATGGTCAGATCCCAGAATTGATTGAGGAGAGTTAGATCAATTATCCTCACGGGAAGGATGGCACACAGCGTGCCTGAGATCTGCAAACACTCTATGTCCTTGGTCCATCTGGTCTCGGCCTCTTATACTTTGAACAAACAAGAAAGGAAAAGTCTAAAACCTCCCTCTCCCTGCTGAGGTTTATTTATTCAAAAAATGCTGATTGCTTTAGGCCTGCTCTGAAAATAACACATTGGGACTTAGCCACAATCCTAAGGTGCCAATTGAAAACAAGATCATCCCTGCTGTCTGAGTACATTCTTATCAGCCTAAGCCCTTGGTGGGAAAAAAAACCAACAATAAAAACATGTGCACAGTACAACGTGGAAAACTATTTGCAGCTTTTAACGTGGCAGTGGCTAATGCTAAAATGGTGGTCACTAATGTGACGGTGTAGTACTAGGCTAAGTGCAACGTGGAGTCAGTGGTCAAAACTCACATATCATTACAGCATCATGGTGAGGAGTTGAGGATGGTCATTGCTTGAGCTTTTGGCAGTCACTGTGGTCTGGTAATGAAATAGCCGAAAGTGCAGATCTCGCATTGCCGAGCCTCACTAATGGTCGTTGTAACATGAAGAGTTGGTACTACCAGAGCATTGCGCTGGCTGTAATGGCAGGTGGGCCTATTGGCAGTTACAAAGAGCCCAAAACTTGATGATTTCTCCTTTTTTCTAGAAGGAGCTCAACTGGTGTCACACCAATGGTCCAGAACCTCAAGACATCTCTTAGCTGTCAGGAACTCACTCCAGCAGAGGCCAGCAGGGCTTAGACAGGTCCAGTGGTAGGTCCAGGCAGGTGCAGTGCAGCAGGTCAGTGGGGCAGTTGCTAGGAGAACTTTAGAGCTTGTTCTCTCCCTGTAGCCTAGAACAGGAGATCAGTCAGCTGATCGCCTCCAGTCACTTGAGCCTGGGATAAAGGGTACAGGTCCAGGCAAACCCACTGCAGCAAGTCATCTTGGCAGTCCTTCTGTAGAAGCCACAGGTCCAGGAGTGTATTGAAGAGTGGATGTGAGTCATTTTTTATACCTGGTGCCAATTTTGTGCAAGAGTGGAAGAAACATCTGGTCTCTTTCCCCTTCAGAGGTGTCTGGGATTTCCTGCCTCCCTGCTGGGTCCCAGTTTGTCTGCAGATAGATTAGGCTTGTGTGTCAGCTGAAGCAAAGTCTTTGAAATGCAGTTGTGGTAGGTGATAGCCCTGCCTCCCTCATCAAGTCAGAATGGCTTATCCTTAGGATCATGGACGGAGTGCTGAACAATGCAAACACTCACCCCCAGTCACAGATCTGGGTTTAATCCATCGTTCTTTTGGTCACCATGCCACTCCAGTTTGGACCCAGCCATATGCAAATCAATCCTGACGCTGTTCCTCATGGGAACAGTCCAGCCCGAACTGCTAGGCCAGGTCCTCCGTGGACCAGAAACAAGCAGGCATGGTGAGCAAAAGAATGATGGATTGAACCCAAATCCATCATCCTTTTGCGTAGCTAAAGTTGCCCTAATTGGTAAGGGTATGCCCAGACGTGGGTCCCTTGCTCACTGTGCCCCTGGATTCAAGCTAGCCTGGCTGATGGAGGGTGAAGCCCTGAAACAGGTCCCAGGATGCTTGCTTCCAGTCCAGGGAGGACCTGGACTGGACCCCAGTCATGCACAGAGAGCATGTGCCTCCCTGCAGAAGCACTGCGTGACCAAGTCTTTAGAGCAGAGGTGCAAGAGGCATTCACCGATTATTTCACCTGGAACAAGGGCCCTGTGCCGTCCCCAAGTACACTGGGGAAGGCATTTAAAGTGGTAATTTGAGTAATTTATCTGGCCAAACATCATGGGATGCTCAGCACACTGTTGGGTGAACTGACCAATTTGGAGAGTCAGCTTGTGAGTCTGGAGAGAAGCTTCTATGAGTTGCAGGATGTGTCACTTCTGGCAGAGGCCCAAGGCAGGCTGATGCAGATTAATGAGGCAGCACACTGGGAGGTGCACTTTTCGGGAAGGAAGGCGAGGGCAAGGCTGTACTGTGAGGGAGACACAGCAGGATAAATGCTTGCTACCCTACAGTGCAAGCCTTGGGCCAGTGATTATATTGTTCAGCTCTGGAGGGGCAGGCTGTCCCTGTAGGCGTGGATGGAAGCAGTACAACGCATAATGGGGGACTTCGATGCCTCGCTGTAATCCTCCACCCACTCTCTCGGAGCAGAGAGGTACAACAAATACTTTGACATGCTGTGGTTGCTGACTGGAGGGTGGCCACAGACTGTATCTAGACTCTCCCTTTTCTGAGGAGAACATTATCCAGGTCATCTGGAGCCTGCCAGGAGACAAAGTGCCAGGCCTTGATGGCCTAAAGGCAGCGAAATTTGGTTCCACACCTCCTTAAAATGTTTGAGTCCATCAAGTGCGGGGAGCTGCCCCCCACGATGTGTGAGGCACTTATTGTGACAGTACTCAAGGCAGTCAAGGATCCCAACAACGATGACTCATACAGACCTCTGTCATTGATCAAAATATTGATAAGAAGACCTTTGAAAAATTTACTGCCACTAGACTCCTACCCCTGTTGCTCTCTATTGGACTGCCAGACCAATCTGGGTTTGTTCCAGGACAATACAAACTGCAGACTTATTTTGCAGCGAATCATTCGGTGGATCCTGACAGCCGAGCCACAGAGGTTTTATCTAGATGCTACCAAATCATTCTACTTATTGGAATAGCCCTTCCTCTTTTCGCTGCTTGCTCCCCTGGGCCTCAGCCCTAAATTCATCCGCTTAGTTCAACTGCTGCACGCAAAGCCGACAAGTAGATTATGAATAAATGGTTGCATCACTGAGCCGTTTCCAAGATCCAGAGGCACCCGGATGGGATGTCCTCTCTCACTGCTGTTATTCGTGGTTGCAATGGAACCTTTGGCTGCACATCTTAGACAACATCACAATCACCAGGGGCCAGATGTATCAAAGGATTTTACCCATTCTGTGTCTATGGGAAAAAGCTTTCGTACATATGGCCCCAGGTGCTTGCCTTTAGATTGCGTCCAATTCTTGTGTCAATGTATGCGAACGATGTTCTCGACCTATCTTCGGGACCTGCACACGAATCTTGACCCTATCATACAACAACTTATCTGTTTTAGTGACCTTTCCGGCATCAACATTAACTGGGTAAAGTCTGCTATTCTCCCCCTCATGGCTGGCACCATCCCACATGTTTCTGAATACCCTGTACACTGGACAACAGAACCGGTTCACTATTTGGGACATGAACTATGGACAGAGAATTTATGGTCGAGCAGCGTCCTGGCTGGCAGACAAAGTTGACGGTTGGTGATCTGTCCCCTTGTCACTCACTAGCAGGATCATGGTGGCTAATATGGTGGTCCTACTATGCAACTCACATGCCAATTTAAGAGGAGGCTTTGTTTGCTGTTGATCTCCCTGGTGTGGGCGGGCAGGCAGCCTGGGAAAGCATGGAATTTGTTTTACTCAGCCCTTTAAGCTAAAGTGGCTGGCGGCACCAGATCTGGACCTATATTACAATTATGCCCAGGCGCAGCTTACACACTTCTGGATCTATCCTAAACAGAACCTGCACCACACTGCACCCGAACAGGGCTCAATGTGGCCCTGCAGGCTGTCCAGGGTGATATATCTCCCCTTGCATCAGCAAGTCTCTGGCATCAACACTGTGATGTGTACAGTTCTGGCATGGAGTGGGGTGGCGTGCTGCACAGTAGGACCTACGCACACACCCCTGAACGTATGCCATTGCTAGACCGACCTACACTACCTATAGCAGGTGAGCTGGAGGTGAGTGTGTACCTCAGTGGCATGCAGCTCACTACCATGGGTTCCCTGTACCTGGAGCAACAATTCATCAGCCCGGAAGTCATACTATGCAACACCCGCAATACCCTGCTACACAGATTCACATATTGTCAAATTAGTGTGCCAGCTCACACGCAAAACAGAGATTGCACCTCCTCACCTCCTGTGTTTCAGGCTCTTGACCTGCTGTACACCACACAGGCCCTTTGTAGGCTAATAACTCGGTTGTGCAACACCATGCAGAGTGCCTCACTGTCAGCTCCGTTAAGCACTAGGGCACATTGGGATCTTGATCTAGGGGCCCAATTATCAGATGATACTTGGAGATACTGCTGCATACATATTCGTGCCCTCTCCCCTAAATACTTCCTTCATTTAATCCACTTCAAGTTCTTACATCGGATCTATTACACCCCTCAGAGTTTCCACCGCATGGGCTTGTGCTCTTATTCTTGATGCCCAAGATGCTCAGCAGACAATAAGGACTTTTTTCATTCTGACTGGGACTGTCACGCATTGCAAAATTTCTGGCAGGAGGTATTTAGGGGGTCATTCTGACTTTGGCGGGCGGCAGAGGCCGACCGCCAAAGTCCCGCCGTCAGAATACCGCTGCGCGGTCAAAAGACCGCCGCGGTAATTCTGAGTTTCCCGCTGGGCTGGCGGGCGACCGCCAGAAGGCCGCCCGCCAGCCCAGCGGGAAACCCCCTTCCATGAGGATGCCGGCTCCGAATGGAGCCGGCGGAGTGGAAGGGGTGCGACGGGTGCAGTTGCACCCGTCGCGATTTTCAGTGTCTGCTTGGCAGACACTGAAAATCTTGGTGGGGCCCTGTTAGGGGGCCCCTACAGTGCCCATGCCATCCGTTACCGCCAGCCAGGTTCTGGCAGTCAAAACCGCCAGAACCAGGCTGGCGGTAAGGGGGTCGGAATCCCCATGGCGGTGCTGCCTGCAGCGCCGCCATGGAGGATTCCCTAGGGCAGCGGGAAACCGGCGGAACACCGCCGGTTTCCCGTTTCTGACCGCGGCTGTACCGCCGCGGTCAGAATGCCCATGGATGCACCGCCAGCCTGTTGGCGGTGCATCCGCGGCACTCTGCCCTGGCGGTGGTCAACCACCAGGGTCAGAATCAGGCCCTTAATGTGGTTGATGCCGTATCTGACTCTGCGATTCCAAGCACTCATAAGGTGGCACTTCTGGGTTATGTGAAGGACCTACAGGATGTGACCAGGAAGTTGGTGGACATGTTGATCCTGCTAGCAAAACACAGAGTTGCGATATGCTTGGGGTGGGACTTTAGTCCATGCAGATCTGACTGGCTGAGGGATGCCACATTCTGTCAGGAGCAACGAAACCTATTTTGGGAAATGATGCCTGCAAAATTGCGCCATGAAACATTTGGGCCCCATTCCAACAATTCCTTCAAGCGCAGGCGACAGATTCCATGCTAGGGAGGGCGGCCCATTACCATGCATCCCCCAGGTGATATATATGCTGATGTGACCTTGATCCCCTAGTGGCACCCATATCGAACTATTGGTTCGTCCTTAGTGCTGATGCGTGTGTGCATTGTTACATCTCTCCCTCCTCTTATTCCCAGTTTGCCCCCTTCTAATCATATCCCCAGTTCAAACTGCACCACTAGGTACTGTATGTACAGGGTTCATCAATATGTTATGTCTTGTTGATTAGTTGAGGGCAGTTGAAGCAAGTTGCAAGATGCTAACTATGTATGATGCTTTGGTGCATTGGAGAAAAGCGTTGTCTATTTTTAGTACTACAAGGTCACATCTTGTGACAGACAGCACTGTGAACATGTAAATCAATATTTTAAACTTGCATTACAAACAGTTTAAGATAGACTGCTGCAAAATGTGCAAAATGTTTAGGGTAAAATGGTGCTTTCAAAATATAGATTTTAGTAATACAGAGAGTGTACTTAATTCAATATTTTACTTTAATGTGCCTTGAACACCTCCAGGTCTAGTAAGCACAATATAAATACAATTAAATGCACACACTTCACATGTCAGCTGTTGACTCTTTGCATAACCACTCAAATCTTTGTCATCACAAAGTGAATTGCTCAAAGAAAGCCAGGACTGGCTCCAAGGCACCCATTACATTTGCAGATTAACTCATAGCACACATTTGCATTTCTTTCAAGCAAGCTGACACCCTGGCAGAAAGGCTTTGTTTAGCTGTCTGCCCAGCTTTGGTTTGCAGCTGAGGCGCTTAAACTGCCAGAATTAACCATCACTGTACAGTTGTCTTTTGTCAAGACATAGGGGAACGGTGTTTCATAAATCAGTAACGTATGGGCTAGTCGTGTACCCCTAATCCCGCCCACTTCAACCACTGAACATACCTCAATTCCAGCCTTGGACTTCGCAAGGATAAAGCTAATTTGTTTGCTATATGCTCTCCATTACAGATTTATTGGTATTAGATTGCTACACGTTTATCTCAACTCATGGACAGGATAGAATTGTTTATTTAAGTGAAGCAACTATCTTTGGAGGGACAGCCTGGCCAGCAATATAGTAATTCCTTTTTTATTTTATGGATTTATAAGTAAGTTAAACACTGCTAAATAATTACATGAAAAAGATATACGAGCATGTTTTGATTCCATATTGTATATCTATTTTAAAAACAGTAATTAATAAAAATCAAATAAGTACCGTATTAAAAGTATTAATGATTGTGTATGTACATATTTATTCACAAACTCATTATGTCGGTATCTTAATATAATCTATAATACATTGCTACTCTTTTGATTCCTATTAATGTTATTATTACCATGCAACTCGTAATCAGGGCATAGCTGTTGGAAAGTAAAATGTACATCTTATCCTCAATGTTTTGTGTTACTTATTGTTGCTACCCATACCTTGTTTTTAGTGTATCCTGTTGTTACCCTATTTACCTTGCTGTAGCTACATCATGTCTGCTGATTAGTCCTGCGGTCTGCCTGACTTATTTAGATTTTTGCCTGTACAGTGCCCTGAAAGCCGGTTAGGTCGCATCTGCACTACATAAGATAATGTACATAGAAGACATTAAAAGTGTTCATAACCATTGTCATCGTGTTGCTTTTAGCCACAGATGCTCACTGAATGGTGATGATTTGAACAGACAATGGGTTTGCCCTAACCCAAATCTTCAGCCAACAATTTACCATACTAAGGGTCTGCTGCAATACTTAAGCAGTATCGATAGGACTCCACTGGTGAGTACGAGTTGATTTTCTGTGTTTCTGTTCTTGTTTTGTGGTGGTACTTATTTCCTTAACAATGTTATACATGTTTTCTTTATCACAACTTTTTATGCTTGTCAACTAATTAATACAAGTCACATGCATACACTCGATCTCTTTAAAAATTCACACTGAAAACTGATATCACAAAACATCAGATGCTTAGCTGCCAGGTTTCTCAAGCCCATGCTCGATGTGCTGCTCCAGATCAGCTTTTTTCTTTCAATCCTAGACTGTTAGTCCTATTTTATAATGGAATAAACAAAACTACAAGTTCCAGAGTTCAAAGAAAAGTTGACCGAAGCAGCACATCACTCATGGACTGGAGAAACTTGGCAGGGCTGTAGAAGTATACTTATGGGATAGCCTTAGTTACAACAAGGTCAAGTCTGCTACCGAACAGCCTAATTGAATTCAATAAAAGGCCCTTTTCTCAAATTCACCCCATATATTTTATCAACTAAGTCTGACTCGTTTCACGCACCATTTTAGATATTCAAAGGAAATATTATTTCTCCTTTTTCGAGTTGTGCACATTTTACTTTGTAGAAACACAATGCTTTCGGAAGTTGTCATTAGCTTGAGCTAGGTAACAGACTTCTGAAAATAAAACTTGTCTGCTTCAGTGTATATAGACATTATATTATAAATGAATCTCTTTTTATGTGTGTGAAAGTTGAACACAGGGTAAAATAGCATTGTAACTGGGAAGCCAGATTAGCATTTTAATATGTGTATATGGTAAAAAGTATCTTCATAATATTACATATTATAGTGGAGATGTCTCGCCATTGTAAGTCCTTTTGCATGATATGAAACTGCTCAGCTTGCGGAGTATCTGCTAATTTTGTATTATGTATTAGATGTGGTGTTGTAGTATGTGCCAAGTGCAGGAGAAATGCACTTTCACCTACATTCAGATACGTTGCACTCTGTTACGTAAATGTGCCGAACTGAGGTGTGCCTGATTCACGTACTTTTTATTAAGAATGGTGCTTCAGGCAACTGGTAAAACAGCTCTGGGTGCCCAGGGACCAAGAACGACTAAGGTGAGGAGACTCCCTGGGGAAAGAACCGACCCCATCCACCTTTCTGCCAAGCAAGGTCTCAGGAGAGGGACCAGACAGTTGGTAGAAGATGCTCGAGGTGGGGCCTCACTGGTGACCGCTGTTGCTATCACCACCTGCAAGGTGGACTCCGGCTGGACCAGCGGTAGTGCTTGTGCAACCACTCTAGCTCAACACGACAAGCTGCCTCCAGCTCCCGGGCCTGCATGCAGATCCATCCCGGCTCGGTTCTTTGCAATGACTGCCATTGGCAGCGGTGCAGAAGAATGGTGATCCTAACCATCCAGTCCCCTGGAGGCTTTCAAATGACAGATGAGCCTTGAGGGGGGTGCTGGTCCTGCCTCATCGTTCTGACTCAGGTTAGCAGCCTCCACATACACCCACACACCCTTACAAGCTTGCTTTCATGGGAACTCTGCAATTCACAGCGGCATAATAAAAAGGTGATCAGTGACTGCATTGACAATCAATCCTTTGGTGTTACCTCTAATATCTACCACATTACTGGAGCCATATACCTTCTGTGCCACAAAGGTTGTACTGGATGGCTGAACTGATTCCCATAACATACACACAGTGGCCATCTTGGTTTAGTTTCTAGCCTTAATGCACATATATCGAACCAGAGAGCCACCTTCTTGTAACCATATCTACAGGCAACCCTTGTGGTGAAAAAAACACGGACACCATACACTGGGGATGGGCAATTTTAGAAGGCAACAAGACTGCCCTTAGTTCACATGGAGTTCTTATCCACCGGCATTATCATTTATTTTGAATGACATCCCGACAACTAACTTTTTCTGAACCAGTGTTTGGTGCCAAAGCCAAATAACAGATGGGCGGCATGGCTGGAGAGCAATCCATCATCATGGGGGTGCTCATGAAAGAACTGAAAGATATCAAAAGCTTAGTATACACAGTGGAAGTGTGACTGCTATAATGAGCAACTAGAAAACAACACATGCTGAGCTGTCTACTTTCAAGTCTGTACTCTATTCAACAGAAGCCAGGATCACAACATTGGAGGACAAATTCTGTAGTTACGCTGACTGGAGGCAAGAAATATGGACTTTCAATGAAAGTCACAGTATTAGAGAAATGCAGCATGAGGAGCGAAGTTTTCACAATGTGCCTGAAAAGGAAATAAGACGTGACATCCAGGGATTTTCCCTAAATTTATGCTAGGTCTAGTCAGTACAGAATTCAAAATAGTCTTGTTATTTGAAAGAGCACACAGACTAAAAGAAGGTGGGCAAGATACATCAAATTGCCCTCAGCCGATTAAAATGTGTCTTTTACAACATACACCAACCCCTGCAAATTCTAATGCAGACACACCAAAACAGCCTCTTAACCCACAAAGAAGGTTCCAGAGCATTTTCTGCAGACGTCTCCCTTGACACTCATGTGCTACATCAAAAGTTCCTCTCTGTCTCTTTGCCTTCTATTGACAAAAAAAGTGGACCCACTACAGATTATCGGACCCGGCCAAAATAATCCTGACAATTGACAGATTGTTCTGACAATTTACAAATCTGCAATATGTGGAGAATGTCTTAGACCATGCCTCATTTCACACAATAATGTCCCCATTGATGCCACTGAGGGATTCAACCAACCTCGGGATTAGCCTCAAACCCAAAAGAATGGTGGGAAATAACATTTTCTGAACATTCACAACTCCCCAAAGGATGTAACATGTCTACCCACAGACCACAGTGTCAGGGCATGGGATGAATTGAGATCTCCCCTTAAACTCTATCTGATTTTTGAATTGCTGAAGGCAGGGCCGCATAATTGTCTCTGGTCCTACAATGACTCACAATATTTCCACCACCCCAAACTGCACATACCTCTCACATCCTCCTTCTTTTAAACACAGAAAGAGACATAGCCCTGATGAAGACAGGGCTCCTCATCCTTATAAAGTTCACAACAGGAGCTACTGAACCCATGACCACTCTGCTTGGGAACCCCTACACCATCCACTTTGCCTTCTTTACAGACCACTCCAGGACGTAACTGGCTAGGTCAAGTCAACATACTTACATCATCGTATTGGACAATCTCCCCCTCTGTATCATTTAAAACACTCAACAAACCCATTCAACTTGGCCAAAAGGTTAATTCAATGATTAAACATCTCCTGGTGTGGTCCCTTAGTGTACACAGGAAGGTTATTGCTGCCTCAGTCACCTGATCACCATTACCAGAGGGTGATTACTGTCACAGCCTCAGACCAGTGTAACCACAGTTTACACCCATATCACTACCATGCAAGAAAGGAGGTGTGGCTATTCTTCTCCACAAACATTTTGCAATAAAAGTACATAGGACCTGGTTCTATCCCCTTGGCAGATAGATGTTTGTACAACTCACATTCCAATCTCAAACATACCTGCTGGGCTCCATCCAGCAATCAACAAGAAACAAGAAGGATTTCTTCTCTAAACTCAACAGAATCCTGCTGGAGGTAGGAACACATGAGCTCATAGTTGGTGGTGACTGGAACCTTGGATCCTGTTTGGGATCAATGATTAGGTCCAGATGCATGCCACAGCAGTCAGCATGTAACTTATTAACCAATCAGGCTGGTGGACCCTTTAAGACTCACTCATCCAACAGATAGGGATTACACTTTCTAATGGTGCCCACATCTCGACTTGATCACATCCTACCTTCAAAACAGAGCAAATTTAATCTATTCTCCCCCTTTCTCGTCCAAACCCTACTTCTGAAAAGCAGGGGTCTCTCAAGGATCAATCATCTAATCTATGCTTTTCAGCATCTACATAATGTCATTATAAGCATTGATCAATGAATTTCAGCTCACATGCTACAACTATGCAGATGACACACAAATACTCCTTAAATTGGAATGCCCCAAGGATATTGCAACCTCACAAACCTTCAGTTGCCCCAGGATCATTGATTAGTGGATGAATTGGAGCCATCTCAAACTGAAAGCTTCCAAAATGGAAATACTCACATACAGTGCCTGGAAAAATTATGACCCACTCTGCGCCTGGCCTGACGATCTGGGACCATCTCCTCAAGTATCTAAGGAAGTTAAAAGCCTTGGAATTACCATGGACTCCAAGTTAACAATGAATGCCCAAGTGGACAAATTAGCACAATCGATCTTCATCACCTTGAAAACTCTGCAATGTATTTTCCCCCACCTCAGATTTACACACAAAGTCCAGGCTACTATCACCCTTGTACTATCTAAACTGGATTACAACATTGGCCTCTACCATGGAACATCTCTATCTACTATGAAAAAACTACAACACACATTCAGAACTCGACTGCCAGACTACTACTACATGTAAAGCCTAAAGCCCACATCTCCCCTGCCTTGAAGGCATTACATTGGTTACCGGTTGTCAGAAGATCCACCTTCAAGCTGCTTTGTATCACCCACAAAGCAAAACATGTAAAAGGTCCGCTTTTCATCAGGTAGAAAATCACCAAATACATTCAACGAAGAAACCTCTGCTCAAGATTGGCACGCCAACTTAAAACACCACCATACAAGAAAAAGACTAAAGGTGTTACATGCTTCTCTGTTCAAGCGGCCAAACTATGGAATTCATTACCCCCAGATATAAGATCCACAGATAACTATCTTGTCTTCAGAAGACTACTCAAGAGCTGGCTCTTTCCTTAATATTCAAACAGAAATGGACTGAATATGCCTGGGTTAGTAAACATTTATAATCTGATTATGCGTATAGATCTAGATATGTGTCTTACTTTAAGAAATATGCATAATTACAATTTCATAATAATAAAATATTTGCATACTCTTTAAGCCTGTTTAATTTAACAAATGTATATTTACTCACGGTTAAATATATATACATATGTATATATATATATATTTGTATGTGTGTTTATATATGTGTGCATGTATGTACATACAGGTATGTATACAATGTATGTGTATATGTGTATGTATATAAATGTATATGTGTATATTATTATATGCTTAACATGTTCATAGATCATTGCATAGTTCTTAGATAAGTTGTTAGATTAGATACTTATGAATCCTTACTTTCATTTTAGCTATCACAAAGAGTAAATGTCATCCTAACTATTTTTACAGCAAGCATTTCACTGTGGAAAATTGAGGAAAGATAAATAATGTAAGAAAAGTACACAAATAAACTAACCCCAAATATGTCTAATCTTGAAACTCTATGTTTATACAACACAAAGTTACATCTCAAAATATGATATCCATTATGATATTCCTTACGCCTATATTCCCTTACTATGTATTTATGTCTCTATTTATTTATTACTTTAGTCCTATTGCACAAGAAGAAAAACAATTATATAAAAAAGTTCTCTCTTGTAAGCTTTACTCTGTCTCCCCATCACCCTTTACCTCTATCAATCTATCATCCATCCCCACTCTCTGACTCATTCTAAACCCATTCTGCTACTATGATCTCCAAATTAACCCTGTCAAAGCTCTTCCCTCCTCAACTGCTCTTGGCTCACACCAAACCTCAGTTTACTACTATGATCTCCCAAACAACTGTACTGTATTCTCCCTCACATATATAACCTTTGACTCATCTAAATCCCCTTCTACTACTATGATCTCTTAAACCCTTTCTACAAACTCTACCCTCCTCTATTTCTCCTTTACTCATCCCAAGCCCCTTCCTATTTCTATAGACTCCCAATTAACACTTCTAGTTTCCTCCCTCCTCCAACCCTCCATTATTCTATTCAATTCAATTCTATTCAAACCTACTAAAAAACTCACATATCCTCTGCTCAAATCAACTCATACTAATACTGTACTCATATTTTCCTATAATAATCCACCACTAATCCTTCTGGGTTCTAGAGTAGCGTGCTACTAGCCAGAAAGCACTTTGACGCCTCGCCAGGGGTAGTAAGCTCTATTTAAAAACAATTATAATGTTAAATCCTGCATTGATTATTTGCTTCTCAGAACTTCCATTCTGTCAAAGGTTGTCTCTTGACTGATAGGCGTATGTTCTGCTTTCCTTCTCTTATCTCATGACCGAGCTTACAGAACCTCTCTGGAATGCACTTCTGAGTTTAAAGAAGACATTTCTTGTTATTATTACTTCACCACGAGGTTCCTGAGAGACAAAATTAGTAGATTGGCAGCACATGTTCAAAAGTAGTTGCAGCAATGAAAGTAAAATATATCAAAGTACTTCTCAGTTGCAATGTACACAGCAAATACATGTGATTATATTATAGCATAACTTCAAAGCAAAGCATAAAAGTCAACATTGCATCACTGTAGGGCCCATAACTCAGCTTCATCTTTCTGGGACCTGCAAGTTGATGACTCCGGCTCAACTGCGAGAAAGAGATTTTCTACCCAAACGGGAGACAGGCAACTGACGTCTCCGTTCCTGTCTGAAGTCAAGATAGTTTCAGTCTAACTAACTCTGCCGTTGTCCAGAGCCATCGTTCCAAAAACGTGCCCCCTCCTCTCAGACTCGGGAAAACTAAGCAAGCCTTTGGAGACTGGCCAGATCTCCTAGACCCCTCCTCTTCCCAAGGCTAAGCAGCAAGGAAAACACCAAATGTACTCTCTCTTATCAGCTATAGTCTGGTGTGAAAAACACAGCTTGGTCTATCATTGTGGAAAAACACAGCTTGGAAAAACACAGCTCATCTGCAATGTCTCAACTGCAATGTCTAACTCCACGTTAAAGCCAATAAGCAGCTAACCTAAATATCAAATGTAATGTCTAATGTCATGTCAAAGCCAATAGGCAGCTAAACTGAATACAGCATGTAATGTCTAATGCCATGTCAAAGCCAATAGGCAGCTCACCTAAATACCAAATGTAATGTCTAATGCCATCTTAAAGCCAATAGGCAGCTATCCTAGATACCAAATGTAATGTCTAATGCCATGTCAAACCCAATAGGCAGCTGACCTGAATACAGAATGTAATGGCTAACGCCATGTCAAAGCCAATAGGCAGCTAAACTGAACAAAACATATAGGGGGTCATAACGACCCTGGCGGCCGGCGGTATGTTGGCGGTAACACTGCCAACAGGCTGGCGGTGTTCTGCCAGCAATTATGACCGTGGCGGAAAAGTCACGGCCATACCGCCGGCCCCTCCACTTTGCCGCCAGGATTCCGCCTGGCGGTCATGATCCCCAGGGCAGCGGTGCATGCACCGCTGCCCTGGGGATTATGAGTCCCTGACCGCCGGCCTGTCCATGGCGGTACACACCACCATGGAAAGGCCGGCGGTAAGGGGACTTGGGGTGCCCCTGGGGGCCCCCGCACTGCCCATGCACTTAGCATGGGCAGTGCAGGGGCCTCCAGGCATAGCCCCGTCGCGCATTTCACTGCCTGAATTTCGGGCAGCAACTTCTACAGGACCCTGGAGTGACAGGGGATTTGACCAACATTCCTTAAATGGCTCTGATGGCTATATCATACACCAGCAGCATGAATCAGCAGCAACAACTTCAGATATTGTTAATATTGGAATAGTTGATGTTGATGCACACAGCAATTCATTCACAAAGTTGCATTACCACTATTAAAATCCCCTGTTGTGAACTCACAATCAACCCCTGCATGAAGATACATGGTCAGGCAGTCTCTGAGACCCAGGCCTGAGGTCACTGACTGACAGGTCACAGGTGGGGTAGTATGTAGCTGGCAGACAAATGCATAAGCAGGAAACCAAGATCAAATCCCATAGATAGTCTCAGGGACACCACAATGGTCCCAGGAGATTGGCCCTAATAAAACGCACATGGCCAGAGGTGTGCATGCATTTCCAAAAACATCATAAAGTTAGATGCCACATGTAGTTAAGAACACTTAACCAATCAGAAAACAGCACACACAGCAACATGCAGCGACCATGTGCCCCCTCAGGCTGGACATCTGGATATATACTCGCTGGCCCACATTGTGACCCACCTGCATTTGTTATGAAGACCTTATTTATGACTCCATGACAACTGTTTGCATGCTTAACCAAGATAGGAATGTTGTAATTATTTTATGGCAATCAGAGAAATGCATAAACCTCCACTATAAAAAATTATGTACATTGAGAGACAGTCCTAAGTCCCCGGTTCTGTAACTGCTCTCCCCGCCGTAATGTTTAATTAAACAAATCATCCCTGTTTTGCTAAAGGCCTCTTGCCTTCTTTTTTCAAGATAAATTCACATTAGAGCAACAATCTCCTCCCCTGAACATCGGCAGAGGGACCAAAAAAGGATTCCTGCACCCCCACTCTGCTTTTCATTTTGGCCTTAGAACACCTGGCAAATTGTGCAAGAGTGGATGGAATACCAACACCAAATGTAGACATGAAGCTAATGCATTATGCAGCTAATATGTTACTAACTCAATCCTGTCCTTGTCACGGTTTTGGGCGGGTCTGATCAGGACTCTGGTTGGGGCAACACTTGAGGTCACAGAATATCTCAAAGAGGTAGTGTACTGGGGCAAAAGAGCAGCTAAAGGCATACACCGGAAAGGACGGCTATGGACAGGCACAGGAAACAGGAAAGTAAAAGCAGAGCAACCTTAGTGTGAACAAACAGGAAACAGATTACTAATGGACAAACACACTGGGGTTACCACTAAGGTTGTACACAGGGTAGGACTCAGAACTTCCCACAGCAACAGGGAATGTCAGTTCCTCTGTGCAGATTGCTCTTACAGATAGTCACCCCACAAGCCCCATAGAAAAGAGGCAGCAGAAGTGATTCTGTCTCTGGACCCTTGGAGCACAAACAAGGATTGTACTTACATACACATGACAAGCCCTTGTGGGTCCAGCTGGAAACATAGTGGCAATCCCTGAAAAAACAGCAATAACACACTGCCACTGTTAGGCACTAGAGGATGGGGGCTGGAATTGCCTCCTGGAAACCAGGAGCCAACCCCGGTACATAGAAAAACACTTATACACAGGTGAAGACTGATAGTACACTTACCAGACGCAAACACCCAAGAGGTAACGGAAACAGAAGGAACAAACTAGGAGGCAGAGGCAGGAGCTGGGAACAGACTCAGGATGAAGCAAAGGCAGGAATAGGACTGGAAAACAGAGCACAAGCTCTGGTTGGAACAAGCAGAAACAGGAATGAGAAACAGAGAGCAGGCTCTGACTGAAACAAGCAAGAACAGGACTGGAATACAGGGAGTTGGAACGAGCAGGAAACAGGACTGGGAAACTAAAAGCAGGTTCAGGCTGAAGCAAGACAGGGACAGAACTGAGAAACAGGGAGCAGGCTCCGGAAGAAACAAACAGGAAAAAGGCTAACAGACAGAGAGCAGACTCTGGCTGGAACAAGCAGGAACAGGGCAGAGAAACAGAAAGCAGATTCAAGCTGAAACAGAACAGGAACAAGACTGCAGCACCATCCGAATAAAGTGTCTGGAATGCAAAGGGATCAAACTCCAATGCACAATGAGGATCTTGAGGAAATGGCTGCTTATAAGCAGTTCCAGGCTGCAGCAAACCCCAGGTGGAATCACTTGAATGGGCTGCACAGGAGAGGTCTCAGGTGTGTGTAGTTTCAGACACTCGCAAGTCCTGGAGGAGAGAATCCAGTAAAAAGTAGCAACTGGACTTTTCCCATAGAAAACAATGTATAGTAGAATCCAGGCGTTCCTGACTACCAGGCTGTGCATTCTGGGATTTGAAGTCCCAGGAAGCAAATGTAATTCTACAAAAGCATTCCATAGCGAAAAGGGAAACCAACGGGAGTCAGAAAGGGACTCTAGATGAGTGTTCAAGGTGATTCCCAGGCTACATAGCACCCCCTAGAGATGGGAATTGATGGTCATAATAGTTGTAATAGTCCTACTGCCTCCATCCCAGCTATAATGAGGATCGTTAATTGTTTCATGAACTTCACTGGCTACCATATCAACTGGTCCAATAGCTTGGCCCTCCCTTGACCTCAGTCACTACTCTACACAGCCTACAGTTGTGATAGATGCTGGCATGAATGGAATATCTTGGAATCTCAAATCAGGCCAACCCACATCGCCTTGTACCCGAATACATTGACTGTCCTATGGATCAGATGCAGAGAGGTTTCATGACATGGCAGCATTTACAACTTTCACTATGGGGAAGGGTCCAAACTATCAAAATAGTGGATGCTCCCCACTTTACTTACGTCTTTGGCATGCTACTAGTGACCGTCCACCCACCAAAACTGCACCATATAGATTCCCAAATCAGGTGATTTGGACAGGAGCTGCGGCGAGACCTTTAGCATCTCTCTATGTCAGCACCTCTATCTCCCAAGCCTCAAGATAGACCATGCAGTGATTCAACTCTCCCAGTTTGTCAACTACTTCCAGCCCATACATGAGAACATGATTGACTGCTGTAGGAGGCTGGCCTGGTTTTTAGTGAGTACCTTGGGTACTTACACCTTACACCAGGTCCATTATCCCTTATTAATGAATGTAGAGGTGTTATAGCAGCTTAGGCTGATAAAGGTAGCTATAGCAGAGCAGCTTAGGCTGAACTAGGAGACATGCAAAGCTCATGCAATACCACTTATAGTTACACAGTACTTATACACAAGTAAAGACAATACTCAGTGTTACCCAAAATAAAGGTATTTATTTGGGTGGCACAGTACCACACATATCTCAGAGACAATATTCCTTCTGGAGGTAAGTATTACACACAATATATACACTAGACACCAAAATTAGACAAGTAAATAGTCATAGAACAATGCAAACAGTAGGAAATCCTATAGAATGCAATGGCAGAAAATAAATCTAGGGGCAACACAAACCATATACTAAAAAAGTGGAATGTGACTCACAAATTCCCTCCTAAACATGTGTAGTGTGTGATGAATCGCTGGGAGAGTAAGAACGCAGTAAAGGTAAGTAAATTACCCCAACCCAAAGCCCAGAAAAGCAGGAATAAAGTACTGCAAGTTTCCTTAGGACACTCTACACCTCGTTTTTGGGATTTTGCAGTAGCCAACCAAGTCTGCAAAGAATAACTGCTGGATTATTGGACCTGAAGACCTGCAAAGGAAGGGTATCAAGTCCAGAAGTCGAAAGAAGTTCCAGGAAGGACAGGAGCCCCTGCCAACACAGAAGAGGGTGTAAAAGAAGAGTCCTCAGTTAGTTGAAGACTGCAGAAATGCACCCTAGGAAGAGGCCAGTGGGTTCCTGCATGATGCAAAAGAGGTCCCACTGCGTGAAGATTGTTGCAGATGAGATTTTGTGTTGGAAGGCGCCAACAAGCCTTGGCTACGGCAAAAGTGTGTTTTTCATCAAAATGGCGCTGGATGGACCCAGGAGAGACCTGGGGGCCTCAACTTTGTGTGAGGAGGATGAGAATCTCTCAGCACTTTATAGAGCCCTCAGGATGCCAGCCAGAATCCCCAGAAGCCACAGGATGCAGGTTCAAAGGAGGTGCAAAATGTGGTTGATGCAGCACAACAAAAGAAGGTCCCACTCCGCTGGAGAACAACTCAGTGAGTTGAGTATCACAGAGTGGAGTGCGGGGGACTTGGGACAGGCTTTGCAAAGAGTGCACAGAGGCCTCAGGAGGCGAAGAAGACACAAAACACAGGGGTACTGTCGTTCTCGGGGAAGGCAAGGTCTTCCCTCCCCAAATTGCGTCAGCAGGACCTCAGGACAGTCTATGTCGATGATGTCCTCCCTCTGTGTTCTTAGGAGTGCGCTTGTCACCGTGAGAGGAGTCCCAGGGTTCCAGTCATCGCCTTGGAAGGTGCCTGCTTGGAGCAGAGGAGTGACTGTGTCACTCCACAGGAGATTTATTTGGTCCTTCTGGTTCAGGATGAAGACAGGGAGTCCCCAGAGCATGCACACTGTGGAAACTGCTGCAGTTGCTGACTTGGATGCTGAAGTTGTTGCAGAGGATTACTGAGGGAAGATGGGAGAGTCAGTGATTTCCAGTGAATTGTAATAAGTCTCTTGGCTAGTATTAGGGCCAAAACAACAAACCTAGGCACAACTGTAGACCCTTTGGGTCTTGGGTAGAGACCTAGTATGCAGTGTTCTGCCAAGTCCCAGTGTGAAGATTCTACAATCACCTGAAGTAAGTCATGGGTACTTCCCCAGTACGGCCTCAGAGACAGGCATGCCCACAACTTTTGGGGAAGATCTGCATCGTTCGAATCTGGACATGATGACTTTGCAGCAGAAAAAAGTGTGTGCACTTTTTTAGGAATTAGGTATGCCCTGTGGAAAATTGCCAATTGTGAAAATTTGAAATGGGAATTGTGTGGGATATGTGTTGCATGTTCTGTTAGAAATTTCCATTCCTTGTTGTGTAATGGGTGTGCCAGCGCTCTTTCCCATTTTCCAGAGCGGTGCTAGAGATATGCAGGAGTAAGAGCACTGGGCCTTGTACAGCCACTTCACTAGATAACTCCCCGATCCCATGTCATAAAGTTCCTGCATCCAAGTGTGTGTCTGGGGTCCGTCCCCTGTTGGTGTCCACTGTTGCCATATGCATTTCAATATATTTGCATGTGTGAGGAATAGGGTGCCCGGTAGTGGGATATGGGCCATGAATTGATGGTAGGGGATAAGGTTGCCCTCTTCAAATCGATCTCTCGGGGTGGATACGCTTTGCTCCTCCCAATGAGTCAGCTGAGACGTGGATAACATACCAGAAAAGTTGGGGATGCCACACAGAGGAATGTTAGGGACATATAGAGTCGTGGGCCTAGTCAGTTGGAGCGCCATGTGCCAATACGACAATGCATTATGTAAGAGGTAGTTGCTGACGGTAGGTTGGTGCCCTGGGTAGTAGCAATATCTGTAACTTCCCACTGCTCAATTGTGCCCGCAAGTAGTTTATATCCAGTAGAAGTATACCTGCCAGCCAATAAGATAACCACTGCAGTTGTGTTGCGGGGCAGTATGTACAGAAGTCGGGAGGTCCCACACCCACCTCATCTGTAGCAATTGTAGTTTTTGGAGGCTAATGCTTTGACATCCTGTGTTCCGTATTAGCTCTATCAGTAGAGTATTCAGTGTTCTAAAGGTCCACTGTGGTATAACAATGGGAAGATTTACAAAGTAGTACAGTAATCTGGGTAGCATCACAATCGCAGCCAGTGCCAAGTGGCCAGCCACTGATAAGGGTAAGGTGGACCAGAGCATGATCTGGACCCTCAATGATGTTATCGCCTTTTGTAAATTGCCATCTAGAAAATTGGTGTGGGAGCAGTATGCATGTATACCCAAATATTTGAAAGTTTGATGGGCCACAGGGATCTCGAGTGTTCCCAAGGCGACTGTGTTTGTGGAGGCTAATGCGTCTCAGAATAAGAATGCCTGTGATTTTGAATGGTTAACCCTCAAGCCAGAGGTTGTGCCAAATCGACTAAGAGTGTTTCCTATTGGCATGAGTTCCATGTCCATGTCATGTACATATATAAGCATGTTGTCCACCTATAGGGGCATTGTGTGTCTTCGACACCCAACAAGGATACCCTATACCCTCCCCTCCCATCATAGTTTTTGTGCTAGTGGCTCCATTGCCAGGGCAAACAGTAACGGGGATAGTGGGCAGCGTACCCCGCGATATCGGGTAAGGCATTGAGATGTGTTCTCCAGTTTTCACTCTGGCCATAGGGCGAGCATATAGGACTTTAACCCATTTGAAAAAGACGGCAGGCCGGGTGAACCTCCTGAGCACCGAAAAAATATATTCCAATTCTAGTGAATCAAATGCCTGCCGTAGGTCTAGTGAATAGAAGCCCGCTCTCAGAAGAGTGGATTGTGCTGATTCCATTACTTGGTACAGGTGACGAATGTTCACAGATGTACGGGTATAAATCCACATTAATCTACATTAATCAATTGGGGGAGGAGCAGTAATAACCTCTGTGCAAGGACTTTGTATTTTGTAATAGGTGATTAAGATCGATGGAGGTCTATATGAGGAAACTGTGTCTAGTGTACGTCCCGGTTTTAATAAGGTGACAAGGGCCTGTCTTGATGCTGCCAGACGTTCCTTGAGTTCTAGGACAGTTTCATACCGTTTCACCAACCTTGGTGTTCAATGTGCAGCAAATGTTGTATACAAATTCAATGGGCAGCCCATCCACTCCCTCGGTCTTGTCATGTGGCATTTCTTTCATGACCAACTGGACCTCTTCCTCAGCTATAGTCGCTGCAGTTGTGTGCGGGCATCACCTTCTAAGTGAGGGAGTTGGAGGTCCCAGAGGAAGTCTTGTATTGATCAGGGGAGGGACAGGGGTTGGCCCTGCGTAGTGCCATGTAATATTCCTGAAATGCCTGGGTTACCTCCAGTTGTGTGGAGCATTGTTGTCCGGTGTGCGAGAGCACTTGGAGGATCGGGGCAGGGGATCTAGTAGGCTGTATCATGCTTGCTAGGAGAGTGCCAGCTTTGTCCCCCTCAGCATGTATATGATGCGGGTTAGAAATGGGGTCTTTGGTTGGCAGTCAGGTTACCCCCTGTCCAAGCAAGGACCCTCACTCTAGTTAGGGTAAGTCACACACAATCCAAATTATCCTGTGCCCACCCTCTGGTAGCTTGGCACTGAGCAGTCAGGCTTAACTTAGAATGCAATGTGTAAAGTATTTGTGCAATAAATCATACAATAACACTATATAGCACCACAAAAATACACCACACAGTGTTTAGAAAAATATATAATATTTATCTGGATATCTGTAGACCAAAACGATAAAAGATGCAATAAGAAATTGTAGAGATATCACTGAAAAGTGATATGAAGTGTCTTAAGTCTTTAAAAAGCAAACAAAGTCTCTTTCAACCACAAAGTACCTGGTTTGGAGTGAAAAATCTCCACAGAGGGGCTGCAAAGGAGGAGATGCGTGGAAAATGGTGTGTGCGTCGGTGTCGCCTCTTCACACACGGACTTGCGTCGTTATTTTTCACATGGGGAAGACGTTGCGTCGATTGCGACAGTCTCCTCTGTGGGTCGTGGGGTTTTCAGACGGCCCGGGGTCTGTGCGTGGAATCCTGGGCTTGTTGTCTGGCTGCGCATCGTTCCGGTGGGCTGTGAGTGGAATTTTTTCCCTCACGGCAGGCGCCGCGTCGATTTCCTCTCTGGAAGTCGGGCAGCGTTGTCCAGGCAGG
Source organism: Pleurodeles waltl (assembly GCF_031143425.1). Classification (NCBI taxonomy): domain Eukaryota; kingdom Metazoa; phylum Chordata; class Amphibia; order Caudata; family Salamandridae; genus Pleurodeles; species Pleurodeles waltl. The sequence continues at coordinate 461,024,324 of NC_090440.1, read as the reverse complement.
CCGTGCATCAAAGTTCCGGTTGCACTGCAGGCACTGCGTCGATCTTTTCCTTGCGAAGTTGAGCGGCGGCGTCCCGGGTCGGCGTGCAGTGAATTTTTCACCGCGGAGCAAGCTGTGCGTAGAATTTTTCGCCGCACAAGGAGTCCAGTTGAAAGAAAGAAGTCTTTTTGGTCCTGAGACTTCAGGGAACAGGAGGCAAGCTCTATCCAAGCCCTTGGAGAGCGCTTCTGCAGCAAGGCAATAGTTCACCAGGGCAGCAAGCCAACAGCAAGGCAGCAGTCCTTTGTAGAAAGCAGTCAGGTGAGTCCTTTGGGCAGCCAGGCAGTTCTACTTGCCAGGATGCAGGTTCTGGTTCAGGTTTCTTCTCCAGCAAGTGTCTGAGGTGGTAGGGCAGAGGCCCTGTTTTATACCCAAATGTGCCTTTGAAGTGGGGGAGACTTCAAAGAGTGGCTTAGAAGTGCACCAGGTCCCCTTTCAGTTCAATCCTGTCTGCCAGGGTCCCAGTAGGGGGTGTGGCAGTCCTTTGTGTGAGGCCAGGCCCTCCACCCTCCCAGCCGAGGAAGACCCATTCAAAATGCAGATATATGCAAGTGAGGCTGAGTACCCTGTGTTTGGGGTGTGTCTGAGTGAATGCACAAGGAGCTGTCAACTAAACCCAGCCAGACGTGGATTGTAAGGCACAGAAAGATTTAAGTGCAAAGAAATGCTCACTTTCTAAAAGTGGCATTTCTGGAATAGTAATATTAAATCCAACTTCACCAGTCAGCAGGATTTTGTATTACCATTCTGGCCATACAAAATATGACCTTCCTACTCCTTTCAGATCAGCAGCTACCACTTCAATAATGTAGGAGGGCAGCCCCAATGTTAGCCTATGAAGGGAGCAGGCCTCACAGTAAAGTAAAAACAAATTTAGGAGTTTTACGCTACCAGGACATGTAAACTACACAGGTACATGTCCTGCCTTCCACCCACACAGCATCCTGCCCTAGGGGTTACCTAGGGCACCCATTAGCGGTGACTTATATGTAGAGAAAGGGGAGGTTTAGGCTTGGCAAGTACTTTTAAATGCCAAGTCGAGGTGACAGTGAAACCGCACATACAGGCCTTGCAATGGCAGGCCTGAGACAAGGTAAAGGGGCTACTTAAGTGGGTGGCACAACCAGTGCTGCAGGCCCACTAGTAGCATTTAATCTACAGGCCCTAGGCACATATAGTGCACATTACTAGGGACTTATAAGTAAATTAAATAGTCCAATTTGGTGTGATCCAAGGTTACCATGTTTAAAGGGAGAGAGCATATGCACTTTAACACTGGTTAGCAGTGGTAAAGTGCGCAGAGTCTAAAAGTCTGCAAAAACAGTCCAAAAAGTGGAGGGAGGCAGGCAAAAAGTTAGGGGTGACCACCCTAAGGCATGTCAGGTCTAACAATGCATGTATGTTTTGTGGTGATAGACACGCATTTGCTCAAGTATTTCTGCATGTCACACCCTTAGTTCTTGTAAGTCGGGTAAGAGGTAGGGGTTGTCAATCGCTGCTTGTTCCAGGCAGCCCATGCGGTTTTTGACACTGGTCAGATGCTGTGCGTTCCGGTACCTGGCCGCCATTGACGTATTGATGGACACTTCCATGATGACCACCTTAAAAACCTCCTATTCTACGAGTCGATTTGTGGCAAAGTATTTGTTAATGGAAGACCTATGATGCCCCTGAATACAGCATCCTCTAATAGAGATGGCTGTATGCGCCATGTGGGTATTGGTATGGGAGCATGGCCTCACTGAAGTGTCATCTCCAGAGGATTATGATCCAAGAAAGTCTTTGCTAAATAGGTTGTATCGGTAAAGAGGCCCGACATGTGGGACAGGCACAGGATGCGATCCAAGTGGGTATGTACGCTGTATGGTGGGGAAAAGAAGAAAATACAATTGCATCCCCTCATGATGGGCTCTTCACACGCCTACTGGATCCCAGTGGGAAATCTAAGTTGTGAGGGCCTTTGCTTGTTTAACTGAGATAGTACTGGGCAGCGGGGCATGAGAGTGATCCAGTGTGACATCCAACACCGAAAGAGCCAGGGTATGTGTTGTTAACAGGTGCTGTAAAAAAGCATCTTGGTCTGTGTTGGGATCATTTACAGTCCCCAAACCACTTGTACCACATCTAGGTGTCCCAGGGTGAAGGCATATCACCCAGGGGGGTCAATTTTAGTATTCAGGATCTGAAATGGAACACCAGCTTACATCCAGATGGCCACACCTTTGGTAAATCCTGAGTAGGAAGTGGCAACTAATTGACTTCTCCACTTCGTTTTAATTTGGCCCAATTTGGGGGTTGAGAGATGTGTTTCCTGTAAGTAAATGATAGATGACTTATGGTGGTGAAGTTTAGCCAGCACCGTGACCTCTGACATTCCCGGTCAGTATCTTGTAAAGGTTGGGTGTATTTGCCATGAGCATGTATTAGGGAAAATGTGGTCAGCTGCGTTTCCTAATTCCTCCCTTGTCAATTGCAGGGCATTGAGTGGCAGATGAAGCAACAATTTGTGAATCCGAACTCAATGGGTCCAACATAAAACGCCTATTCAACCAAACTGAAACTTTCAACACAACAAAAATTGTCCTGTAACCATAGGTGCATTTGCTATGGGGGGGGCCCAAGTAAAGCTGAAGCCTGGTCGGTCTGTGCCAGTCCAGCGTGAGTGCAGTAGTGGTCAAAGCTTTGGCTCATCTGCCCTGTGAGCCCTTAGTAGTTTAGAGGTGATCAGTGAGTGTGATATGTAATTGACATTACATCTACACCCAGCCCAACGTGAACAATTATGTCACCCTATTTGCATTTGAAAAAAGAGAGAGAAATGCAAGATTGAAACATATTATGCTTACACCCAGGCATTCAGACGAGGTAGTTTCACATAGATTAAATGATGGAGTCTGCAGTCTGCAGTGTAACTGGGGGGAATAATGCTATGCTAGAGTTTGACTCTAAGTCCGAATAGGATATAGTTGAGTGGCACAAGGGTGATCGCTCCATCTCGGTCTCCATGTACATCACCGTCTGCAGATCTGCATCACTCCCCTTACGGGCCTGCAGGACTGAGGGCATCAGAGATGGTGCTCCCTTCTTCACGTTTTTCAGTTGACTTTCTGGGCACCTTCCAATATGGCCCACTGTGGGGTATTTGTGCTCAGGCCTCTTCAGGTGAGTCACAGAATAGGGAGCACTCCTCATGCACAATTTTCAAGCGTGCTGGAAATAACAGGACATATGATAGACCTTCATTATTGAGCTGCTTCTTCACTGACTGATATGATGCACGGCGTCCTTGTACTTCCATGGCATAGTCCAGGAAGAGTGAGATCGTGGCATTGTTCACTGTGATGAATGCCACCCTCTGGGCCATTTGTAAGAGGTTGTCTCAGTTACGAAAGTTGAGGGTCTTGGCCACCATGAGGAGGGGCGGTGCTCCCGATGGTGGGAGGCACGACGGGACTCTGTGGGCCCTTTCAATTACAAACATAGCCGACAGGCCCTTAAGAGCCACCATCTTCTGAAAGCATTCCTCGATGAACAGGGTGGGGTTGGTTCCCTCTGCGTCCTTGGGCATGCAGACTATTCTCATATTATTGTGCTGTGCTCAGCCCTTCGCATCATCTGTACGATCCTGTAACTTCTGGATGTGCCACTGACAATATGAGATGGCATCAGTGTTCGAATACCCTCACCGTGCACTTTGTCATCTAGTTTCCTATCGTCATCTCTCAGGATACCGAGATCTGTGGCAATGGTATCTATGCGGTACTTGATTGCAGCACGCAAATCACCGTACTTCCTGTAAGATCAGGTCAAGCTTATCTGCTTTCGAAGTCAGATTGGTAGGGGGGATACAATCAACAGATGCCAGTATGATGTGCCTCTTGGGATCCTGACAGGTGTTGGTGTCCTCATGGGGGGACAGGGTATGTGCCACATTGGTGCGCCTCATTTTAGCAGTGTTTGGGTCTCTTTATTGCTTTCTAGTAAGAGGAGCAGTGGTAGGGCCAGTGTCTGGGATCCCCGTACTTCTGCACTCTATGTCCAAGTTGTAGTAGGAAGGAGGTCAATGAGGCCTTGGGGGTCTAGGCGGAGAATGCGGTCTACATCAGTCCATGGACAACCCCAGCTAATTGCTGTCTCCCTATATTCTCAACAACAAGAGGGAGGAGGGGGAGAGGGGGGCCGCGAGTGTTAACCTTTAGTCCTGCAAGTGTTGGTAGTAGGCAGCCTTTGAGGTTATTGGTAAACAAATATCACCCCCAGTAGGTGGTAGAGACTTGCGTATTAGTTCTCACTGAGCCCCTCCAGCTGTGGTGCACTGAACAGGCAGTGGTTGGTGTGGGGGCAGTCTGAGGAATCGTCTGACTGACTGGAAATTATTTGGGAAGTCCAAATCAGCGTCAAATCCGCCATCTTGGGCTGCACACAGCCTGTATGCTGTAGGGAGGTGCTCAGCTGCCCTGCTCTTCTGACACTGGGACGCGTCCTACCTCATTGCACAGCACAGCCTCTCAGCTCAGGGAGGCCACTGGAACCGAGTGCAGCCACCACCCATTCCGGGGGCTCCCTCTCCCTGGTCCAAAGGAAGGACCGCCGGGATGTCTGCTGCCATGCACTGATCAGGAGGGCTGCATGGTCCGCTCAAATCCTCCACTCAGTGTGCAACTAGAGGCTTTTATGGACTTTGCAGGGCTGAAGCAGGTCCCACAGCCTCTCCTCTGCAGTATAATGTATGGCATAATAGTGTACAGGCTTTTAGATATAGCTTTCCCTAGGTCTAGCATGCCTGCATGCAACACACACCGTGGAAGGAATCTCCTCACACCATAAACTCTAACTTGACACCTCTTTGACAGTGGCTACAGTTTGTATCTTGAGATAGTGGAAATTCACCACCCACCATAGGTGGAGGAATGCATATCAACCTTGGCTGTCACAGCATACTACGAGAACAAATAAATGAGTGGATGGAGATGTTTAACAAGATATGAGGACCCCTTTCATCGTGAATATTTTAGGTACTACTTGCTTCCTAGAGTTAGCCCCCTTTTCCTTATCTAGAGAGTTTCTGGCTCTTTAGTTTGTACTATGTTTAATATGGGACTGGAACACTCAGGCTGACCCGCTGCCCTCCCTGAACCAACAAGTTGGTGATGGTGGGGTTAAAGACAAGAGATCATGTTCAGAGGATGCTTCCCCCTCCTATAGTCACTATATATTATTAGCCTACTAACCCACTACCAAGCCCAATCATTAGATATCCTAGCTGTGAGATGAGACCTAGGGCAGAAGGTGCTCCCACTTTGCTCTTGGTAGTATAGGTCGTAGCAAATAGGAGTAGAGCAATACAGTAACATTACAATGAATTAATTATTTATTTTTACCATTCTCATAATGTTGGTTACAATACTTTGTTTCATCTGCCTTATAATCGTAGATCATGTTTTTTATACAAGAATATGATTGCTTCAATACATGTTTGAAAAGCCAATTTCTTATCTTTCTTGGTCATCATACAAAGTAGCAACAAAAGGGTAGATCTGTTGCCACAATTTCCTTGAGAAGCAGAGTTGTCATGTTCAAGGCTGGTGATACCATTTGGTACCCTGGTAAGGTTAATTGTTCAGATGGAGCACTGTGAGGTAGTTAGGAATTCTGTCAACATTTCCTCATGGTTTAGATGGACCAAGTCACAATATTCTTAAGTTCATGTTAACCTAATACACATTCCTATTTAACTTGTAGAAACCATATAACATGATGCCACCAATGTTCTAGGTCAGGTACTTCTTTAATACGTCTCCTGAGTAGTTGTTATGTGCGCCCAAGGTTCCTTTTTCACCTTTATACAGAGATGTGCATAGTATTAGGGATTAATGCTCCTCAACTTAATAGGAATCCCCCATTTTTGTCTGCAGGCTGTTTAAGCTTGAACCTTTAAAAAAGGATTACTCCACTATAGTGTTTTCCTTTCTTTAAAACCATTAATTAGGATGGTAAATGGAAATAACATTCCTGTTAATTGTAGACATGCTGTTACAGCACATTTACTGGCACAATGGCTTCATATTGGAGGCGGGGTTTATCTATGTGGTTGAGGCACAGGAAGCATATAAATGTAACGTTTTTTAATTCTTGGGTCAATTTTCATCCAGCAAATGCAACAACACAGAGATTCCATACATACACTGAAGCTGCAGTATCTAATCAGTACAGGTCTAATCATCAACTAGAAACAACATTATCTTTTCGGGTACAACAAAATTGGTTCCAAGACACCCTCCCACATCCACTTCAACATGTTAGACTGGATCCCCTTAGTAATTATGGGGCAAGTTGGCCAATCCTAGCTGGCTATATACCATATCCAAATTTGGGAGTGTTAAATGCTCGAGAGTTAACAATACTAAATAATCACATTGTTATACAATACCGTCATATAATACCATATGTGATGCACTCACTGACTATCATCCCAGAATGGGCTGTTCAAGCTGGACAACCACAATTAGCTGTGCCTGCAATTAGTATTGGTAGTAACAGGACAATTATGGGTAAGGCTCCCAGCAAGTAGGATTAAATTCAGTTTTGGATTGCATAAAAATACAAACCAGCTTAAAGCTGTGTTTCCCATTTACGAATCTAAGGAATTCTCGGAAGACAATGTGCCTACCACTTGGTATGGTTTCCCCTATAGGAGACTGTGCCACCTGGGGCACAGTTTTTGCTGCCATATATACCATAACACACAGTATGCCATCCATTGCTGTTTTACCTGAAGTGCTAAAGCAAATTCACATTGAATAGGGGACTGCCCCTGCCTTGGATTTGGGGATGAAATTAACTGGCCACATTGCCACAGTTTCCTCAATTATTTTAAGTTTCAAAGGTGAGGCAGCAGTGCTGGTAATACACCAATGCTTCAGCAGGTTCCCATTGTAGACCAGGAATGTAAATTACCAAAAAGTATTACCAAAACCTATACATGTGTAGGTTGGGATTATTTGGGAGCCAGGCCTCATGATCCACAGCTTAAGAGAAAATCTGAATCAGATAAAGTTGAAACGGCACCTGTCTTCTAAAAAAAAACAAAAGACAAAACAAAAAATAATGATAAACTATATCAGGTTACAAGATGTGTACCCTGAGAAAAATCAGAATTGAAGCCTGAGTGGAATGTTAGTTCTTTGTACCATCCTTTCATTTTATAAACTAGCTTTTCTGCCACTCAATAATCTTAATGTTTTCTACTTTGTACTTGAATGAAAATATACATATGTTTACGTAATATTTAATTAAAAAAATGCAACTCATGCTTGCAGGCACTCATATAGTAAACAAAGTGCATGCACTAGAAAGCAGGCCTAAAAGTCTCAGATAATGTACACGTTTACCATATAAAATAATTAATTACAATCATGTGCCATAATTAGAAGCCTTCTTATTTTCCTATAATTTCAATGTCTGTAACAGTGGTATGGACTGTGCCTATCGGAGCAGAGTCAGTATTGATTTGCATGCATCTGGGTCTAATGTGAGGTGGCACAGTGGGAAAAAGAATGGTTGATTCGAATGCTACCCTTGCCAGTAGTTAGTTATTGCATGCATCCTCCGATCAGGTTTTGTGTGTTTGATATACTAGTATTTAGCCAGCGGCTGGGAAAATAGAGATGTTTACTGCTACTTTTATGGCTGCCAGCTAAACAATGCAGAACCTCTACCATTTAGCCAGAGGCTGGGTAAATAATGATATTCTATTTTCAATGTTACCGGCCAAACAGTACAGAACCTCCATCATTTAGCCAGTGGCCAACCAAATAGTGAGGTTTTTCTGTTATTTTCAAGGCAGCTGGCCAAATAATAAATAACTTATACTATTTAACCAGTGGCTGAGTAAATAGTAGAGAAAAATGACTGTTTACCAAGCAGCCGGGTAAATAGTGGCTACCATGTGAAAAATGAGCTGTCACCTGCAGGATGGCAAGGGGTATGGCATGCTGTTGTTAGGACTTCTATCATTCACCTCCTGTACACCTGCAACAGTATTGACCTGTCACAAGACTGCCACTGAGGAAGATGCAATGCAGGCAGGGGACATGTAACTCATTTCCTAACTTTAATCCAATGCACAACAGAGGCCTCTGTGTATGTCTGCCTTATTATGCAATGGGCTGCAGAAAGAAATTAAATGCTACATCATCACTCACTATCCAATTGTTTACTGCTTGAAAGCCTTGACAATGAATTGAATGCTGTGGGCTCAGAAATTGCCCCATGTGTTTCTGGTGCACAATTTTCAACCCACAAAGGAAAATGTTTTCAATTGGGCTTGCAGGTTCTGCATGACAAGGCAGTTCTACATTAAGCAAAATACTTACAAGACAGCAAGCCCTAGCATACACGGAATAGTTAAAACAAAATTGCAATGCAGGAAACATGCAATAATAGATTTCCAAGTGGAAAGGCCAACTTTTGATGTATCTCTCCATAGTGCAGTACTGTGATATGGAGGTGTCGTAGTTGGACTCTTCCTCTAGGCAAGACTACCGGTTTAAGGTTGACAGTACTTCTGTTTGTAGGCAACTATGCCAGCCCTTCTACAAGTCGCAACTGTCGTCCCATCCCTTCCGGCTCACCGGCAGCACCTCACCAGAAACCCAAACAGTAAAAGGTGGTTTGTGGCAGCCTTTACGCATTGACTCAAAAGTGTGACATCTCAGGGAGTGTCGTGGTTGAACGGAGATTACCCCGTTCTCACATTAACAACATGTCTCAATCACACACAGGCAATGAAGAAGATGCAGTAAAGTTTCAATAGGTTTTATTTTAGCAAAACTGCAATCTGTGATAAGTTGCATGGGCTGCAATGATTAGGATAATGAGCAGAGCAAAAAACAGAATGGTAAAGACAAGAGTCATTATTACAAAGACCCCCACCATCTTGCAATATCCTGAAATGACAAAGAGTGTGAAATATGTCCTAATACCATAGAATGATAGGCCTAACCTCTAACGTAAAAGAGATCTAGGTATGTTAAACCTTAACCTGCCAATGCCATGTCCATGAGAAGAGCCCCCTACTGTTGTTACCTTGCAATGAGGTCTGTAGCTCAGAATCCATAAGGACACGAAGACTGGGTCAGCGTCAAGGGGACGTTCAGCAACAATAGCAGCGATGGCCTCTGGTAAGAATCCCTCTGACTATCTGTTTAAGTGAGGAGTATTTATACAGATCTTCTTGGACCCCTGACGTAGGTTTGTTCCCAAACAATAGATAGAAAGGCTTGCCTGGGACGGTAATTAACATAAACAATTCCCTTGAAAGCATGAAGAGAGAAAGTCCCCAAGGTGAACACCTACAGTTTGTTTATCTTTGTCGCTTGATATTGATGCCTTAGCGCAGTGGCACTGATAACGTAAACTAAAACATGGGCCTAACTAAAAACAAGGCACAAATGTGCTAAAACAGGGCAACTAAGTAGGGTAAAAGTCACTGGGTGACGGGGGCACGAGTCTGCAAGCCAAAGGCTAAGCTAACTCCTGTATCCCATTAAAACAAACTAGGATTCACTACACCCTCCCCATTGCCGTAACAAGTATGACACCATGACTTGATGCCACCAAAGGTGAATGAATCCAAATGCTAAAAACGCTCTGGACTAAAAGCTAATTAGCAGAAAACTAGCTAAAAAATCATATCTAAAAACATGTTGAAATCAATAGCTAAAAACATACAAAGAGACATAGGCCCTCATTACAAAATTGGCGGTAAAACCCGTTTACTGCCGTGCAGAAGACCGCCAACACACCACCGCAGCAGTGGAATTCCACCACAGCCATTACGACCCACAGCTCGGAATCCGCCAAAATCTAGACACCCACACAAGTCCGCCACACCAGAGGTCAGTGATAAACTGGCGATAACAAAACCTTCACCGTCACGCCAACAGGAATACACACACACTATCATGACCCATGAATCCACGCGGTGGTCTTTCAACCGCGGTATTCCATTGGCAGTACACACCACTGCGGTCAAAATACACACACATTTACGAAACACAACCACATTGGACAAATCGAAATACACACACCTGATACACATACACACACCACTCCCACACACCCAATACAATATAAAACACCCACCCACATTACCCACAAACCCTTAAAACCAAAAATTGGGAAGAAGCAGAGAGACAGAAAAGCAAAGACCACACCAGCATACAGAGGCACACAACACCATTACTCATACACATCCACGCACAAAACACCTCACACCCCTAAATATCACCCCACACATCACAACACACACCACCTCACACATCACCCACACCACCCCATGGCACCGCAAAGACACCCCAGGTTTTCTGAGGAGGAGCTCAGGGTCATGGTGGAGGAAATGATCCGGGTAGAGCCATAGCTATTCGGATCACAGGTGCAGCACACCTCCATAGCTAGGAAGATGGAGCTATGGTGCAGAATCGTGGACAGAGTCAACGCAGTGGGACAGCACCCAAGAACACGGGATGACATCAGGAAGAGGTGGAACGACCTACGGAGGAAGGTGCGTTCCGTGGTCTCAAGACACCACATTGCAGTTCAACGGACTGGCGGCGGATCCCCACCTCCTCCCCCACAACAAACATGGGAGGAGCAGGTCTAGGCTATACTGAATCCTGAGGGCCTTGCAGGAGTAGCTGGAGGAATGGACTCTGGTAAGTCAAATCTTTAACTACCATATCCCCCACCCTACCTGCATGCTATCACATACCCCCACCCTCACCCCCAACCCCATCACTCCAACTCCTCACATATGTCCCACTATCACAAACCACACATCCCAACACCAAGCCCTGTATGCAACAACAGAGCAGGGACACCCATCACAAATGCATGTCCACTACACATACCCACACAGATCCCCAAACCAAATATCACACAAGGTCCTACACAAGAATGCAAGCACTGGGGTACAGGGTCACCCACCCATTGCACACCATGGCACACACAGATGCAATAATCATGCCTTTACACCCCTGCAGGACCCCTACCCAACGTCATCGGACAGGAGGTTCCAGACATGTCCACTCCCCCCACAGAAGAGGCCCACAGTGATGACAGCAGCTCTGTCCAACTGGATCTAGATGACCAGCCCAGCCCATCTGGGACCTCAGGACAGGCGGTTTCCCTGACACAGTCACAGTCCACCAAAGAGCCTCCCCCCTCAGGAAACACCAGCACAGCACCCACCCAGCGGGCCCATACCTCTGTCCCCAGGACACGTCAAGCAGCAGCGTGTCCACCACTACAGGGAACCCAGGCAAACCCACCTCAAGAACAGCAGGGACATGGGGGCAGTGGGCACACAGTTCAGGGGACAGAGGCCCAGAAAAACTGGGAGGTCTGCTGTGTGACAGGGGGAGGACAGGACCAGGGAATCCACTCTCCACGAGGCCCTCTCCAACATCATGGGAGCATACCATAATTCCCAGGAGACAATGGCAACGGTACTGGCCAAATTTCAGGAGACCCAGCGTCTGCAGGAGGAACAGTATTTGGGGTTCAGGGTGGAACTGAAATCCATCAATACCACCCTGGGCACCATTGTAGGGGTGCTGAAGGACCTTGTGAACACCAGGCGGGACACTGTGGCACAACAAGACACTAGCCTGGACAATGAACTGCCCACCACCTCCACCGGTGCTAGTGGACAGGAGGCACCGCAACAGGACCACAACACCAGCACCCCACCCCCTACAGATGGAGAACCACCCCGCAAGCGGTCCCTGAGATCCAGGAAACAATGCCAAGAAATGAGACCACCCTGATTGTCATCCTTCTGTCCCACTTTGTCACCCTGTCCATCCTTAAACTGCCCTAGCTCCACTTCCTATGCCCCTTTGGACAATGCACCTGTGAGACAAATAGACTGGACTCTGCCATGGACATTCCTCCACCATCACCCCTGACCACTTTAATACCACCTCCACCATTTTGCACTTAAATAAACACCCTTAAATCACAAAACAATCTGGAGTCAGTCTGTGCTTTCACAAATGTGTATTTCTAATAACTGAGGAAAATACCAATGTCCATTCAAATTGTCAACATACCTATGTCACACAGCTCTAGTCGATGAGGTAACATACCAGAGGTCACACAGTGGGACCCACATCTGTGAAATGGAAAGGCAAAGTCAGGGCCCATACACTGGGTGAAAGTGACAGATGATAGGTCTTACAATTTTATCAGATGTAGGAGGAGGTGATGTTTTCTTACCTGTGTCTTATTGGAAGTATCGCTGGATCACGTTGTTTCTGTTGTCTATGTCCTCCTCTTCTGCCTCCTCTTCTTCACTGAGCCAGGAAACTTGGCGTTCACATGGGAGATGTACTGGTCTGCCAAACAAACAATCTGCACATTCATTGAATGATAGCTTTTCCAGTTTCTGTACACCTGTTCACTCCTGCAGGGGGTACCAAGGCCACATGTGTCCCATTAATGGCACCTATGATGATGGGGATATGTCCCAGGGGATGGAAGTCACCTTTCACTGTAGGCAAATCCTGCACCAGAGGGAAAACGATGTAGCTGCGCATGTGTTTAAGCAGGGCAGACAACACTCTGAACAACACGTTTGAGAACATTGGCTGAGACATCCGAGATGCTATGGCCACTGTAGTTTGAAATGACCCACTTGCCAGGAAATGGAGTACTGACAGGACCTGCACTAGAGGGGGGATTCATGTGGGATGGCGGATTGTTGACATCAGGTCTGGCTCCAACTGGGCACACAGTTCCTGGATTGTGGCACGATCTAGTCTGTAGGTGACTATTACATGTCGCTCTTCCATTGTCGACAGGCCCACCAGCGGTCTGTACACCGGAGGATGCCGCCATCTCCTTATGCAAGGCCTATCTATGTGTGACGCATTAAAACATAATGCCATGTGGCCACCTGAAATGGCGGCTGCCTGACCTGTAATGTGGGACAAGGGGATATTAGGTAACTGCGCTGGCATTGTACACCGTCGCGGTAGGCGGTCGAAGACGGCGGTACAATCCTGCATTGGTTAACATTGGGCCCTATGGGTTCCAGGAGCCAATGACGATGTACACTGGCGGTGACGGTACGCACCGCCGCAGATGTGACCGCCATTTTCTCTCTGTTCACTCACTTGATACCTGATCTTTGACAGGAGAAGACCTACACTGCAAGTGCTGCTGTGACCTCAGTCTGGAAGCGACGATGGCTCATGTGTCTGGGGAAAGGGCCCCTGCCTTCACATCGGAGGAGTTGGAGAAACTAGTGGATGGGGTCCTCCCCCAGTACACGCTACTCTACGGTCCTCCAGACAAACAGGTGAGTACACTGTGGCCATGCTGTATGGGCAATGCCTGTTTGAAGTGGTGTGGATGCAAGATACGGGTGGAGATGAGGCCTGCATGATCGGATGGTGAGTGTATGTGCGTCAGGGCAAGGGTGGGAACTGGTGGGCAGTGAGTATGACGGTCCAGACGGTAAAAGTGTTAAAGTTTCCCCTGTAACATTCCTCTAGGTCAGCGCCCACCAGAAGAAGGATATTTGGCGTGCCATTGCCCAGGACCCCCGGACCCTGGTGGTCCACTACAGATGGAGCACCCACTGCCGTAAAAGATGGGAGGACCTTCGCCGCTGGAGCAAGAAGATGGAGGAGGCCCAGCTGGGGATGGCCTCCCAACGTGGGAGGGGTGCCCATTGCACCATGACCATCCCTGATGTTCCGGATCCTGGCGGTTGCGTATCTGGAGTTGGATGGGCGCTTGAGGGTATCACAGCAGCCACAAGAGGGTGAGTACACTCACATTCAGCTGACTCTGCGTGCATTGGAGGTGCCAGGGTGGGGGAGGTGGGCAGTGGGTTCCCTTAGGCTAGGGCGAGCTTTGTAGGCGAGGACCCTTTGTGAGGCAGGCTAAGTGGCTCCCCATCCCCACAAGTGGTAAGAGCCATCTACACCTAGTCAGGCTCCTGTGACTTCCATGTGTGCATCAATCGGGCACAGGCCATGTACCCCATGTCCCTGTGATTAATTAGGGAACTCCAAGTGCATGGCGTAGTGCAGAGGGCTGCTGTGTCGGTAGTGTCCACCAACGGCAGCAGTATTGTATGCACTGAACATGTCGTTCTTCTTTCTCCCCCCCCCTTTTTGTGGTCTCCCTGTTCTTGTGTGCATTAGCATCATCAGGTGGAGGAGCTGTGCCACCAGCGAACGAGGGAGTTGCATCCCACATGGCCCTGGAGGGCCAGACAACGGAGTCTGAATTCACCAGTGGGACGGAGGGCGAGGGCAACTCCAAGGCGGGGACAGGAGCTGAAACCAGCGACACAGACTCTTCATCTGATGGGAGCTCCCTTGCGGTGGCGGGCCCCTCTGTGCCCACCGCATCTAAAAGTACAGCCGCCGCCACCCTACCAGCACCGCGCTCCCTGCAGCCCCTCAGCGTGTGTCCTGTGGCCGCTCACCCAGGAGGGTGGGCATTGCATTCGCCCCAGGCACCTCAGGCCCTGCCCCAGTCAGCCCTGCTGTCCTCAGTGAGGAGGCTATTGACCTCCTGAGATCCCTCACTGTTGGGCAGTCTACCATTCTGAATGCCATCCAGGGTGTAGAGAGGCAGTTGCAACAGACAAATACATACCTGGAGGGCATTCATTCTGGCCAGGCAGCCCAACAGAGAGCATTCCAGGCTCTGGCCTCTGCACTGATGGCAGCCATTGTCCCTGTGTCCAGCCTCCCCCCTCCAACTTCCTCCACCCAGACCCAATCCCCTGTACCTCAGCCTATCCCAAGCACACCATCAGTCCAGCATGCACACACCTCAACACACAAGGGTGGCTCTGGCAAACATAAGCACCACACATCCCACAAGCACTCACACAAGCATCATACCCGTGAACACATACCAACATCCACTGCCTCCACTGTGTCCCCCTCCTCCACGTCTCCCTCCTCCCTCCCTGTCACGTCTCCACTCACACCTGCATGCACTACATCTTTAGCCACTACCTCCATCAACAGCACGCCCATCACCACACACCGCTCACGTGCACTCACCACCCCCATTACCATTCACACATCCCCTGTGTCCTCTACCAGCGTGTCTGTGAGCCCGCCTCCCAAGCTGCACAAACACAGTCACACACCCACCCAACAGCTATCCACCTCACGACAGCCTCCAGCCCATGCACCTTCACCCAAAGTCAGCAAACGAACACCTCCTACAACCACTACCTCTTCCTCCACTCCCAAAACCCTCCATCTACCCAACCCAGTGTGTCAAAAAAACTTTTCCTCTTAAATGTTGACCTCTTCCCTACACCTCCCCCCCATCCGTCCCCTAGGGCCCACCTTTCCAGGTCCCAACCCAGTTCCTCAGCCACCACATCACCGGGCACAGTGGTGCCAGCAATACCTGGTTTTTGGAGTGTGCCAAGCAACAGGGCTGCCAGTGTCCCAAGAAGCGAAGCCAAGGACATTCCCCCACCTCCAAAACAGAAGAAGTTGCCCACATTCCAGAGGGAGAAGGCCAAAATACCTGCCACCAAGGGCTCAGCCAAAACAAGTGTGGGGAGTGGCAAGACAGCTGCGCCAGCATCCAAGGTGGGGAAGGGCCTGAAGCAGAAAGGCAAGTCAACGTCGTCGACCAACCTGCACAGGGGACAAGACCGGCACCGCCACGTGCACCGCCACCAGCAGCCCAGATACAGAGCCCGCGGTCAGTGAGCCAGCCGCCAGCCACCAGCACCGCCATTACAGACACCGCCGCAAGCACCGCGGTCAGTGAACCAGCCACCAGCACCGCCATTACAGACACCACTGCCAGCACCGTGGTCAGGGAGCCAGCCACCAGCACCGCCATTACAGACACCGCCGCCAGCACCGCGGTCAGTGAGCCAGCCCCCAGCACTGCCATTACAGACACCGCCGCCAGCACCACGGTTAGTGAGCCTGCCAACAGCACGGCAGTCAGTGAGCCAGCCACTAACACGGCAGTCAGTGAGCCAGCACCGCCGCCACAATGACCTCCGCAAGCACCGCCGCCACAATGACTGCCACAAGCACCACTGCTAATGACACCGCTGCCAGCCCCGCCAGTGGCCCCCGACAACCTGAGCCAATGGCACCACCGCATACATGGTTGCCATCCCCAGTGGTCATCCGTACATGGCTGGTGGTCAGTTCCAGGGGCCTGGGCAGCTTCCATGTTGCCCCACCGTCAGTGGAGTATCACATCCACTACCTCAGTCCTTGGCAGGATGAAGCACTCTAAACACAAAGCCCCCTACAGAACCAGTGGAGTGTCACATCCACTCCCTCAGTCCTTTGCAGGATGAAGCACTCTGGGCACAAAGCCCCATCCAGAACCAGTGGAGTGTCACATCCACTACCTCAGTCCTTGGCAGGATGAAGCACTCTGGGCACAAAGCCCCCTCCAGAACCAGTGGAGAATGGCATCCACTACCTCTGTCCTTGGCAGGATGAAGCACTCTGGGCACAAAGCCCCCTCCAGAACCAGTGGAGTGTCACATCCACTCCCTCAGTCCTTGGAAGGATGAAGCACTCTGGCACAAAGCCCCATCCAGAACCAGTGGAGTGTCACATCCACTACCTCAGTCCTTGGCAGGATGAAGCACTCTGGGCACAAAGCCCCCTCCAGAACCAGTAGAGAAAGGCATCCACTACCTCTGTCCTTGGCAGGATGAAGCACTCTGGGCACAAAGCCCCCTCCAGAACCAGTGGAGAGATACATCCACTGCCTCAGTCCTTGGCAGGATGAAGCACTCTGGGCACAAAGCCCCCTCCAGAACCAGTGGAGACTGGTATCCACTTGAGAGAATGTGGCTTTGCACTCCCCAGGATAAAGCAGTGGGCAACCCACCCACTGGAGAGACTTGAGAGACTGTGGCTTTGCACTCCCCAGGATACAGCAGTGGGCAAACCACCAACTGAAGAGACTTGAGAGTCTGTGGCTTTGCACTCCCCAGGATGCAGCAGTGGGCAAACCACCCGCTGGAGAGACTTGAGAGACTGTGGCTTTGCTCTCCCCAGGATACATCAATGGGCATGGAGCCCCCTCGTGGAGCTGGCGTCGTGCACTCATCCGGCTGAGGTGCCCCCCCTTCCCTTCCCCCTGAGGTGCCTGTTTTATTTTGATCTGATGCCCCTGCAGTGTTCTCTCCGTTTCGACCTGGTATCTTGTGTGGGCCTCACCCATGCATTTTGGGCCCAGTGGTCCACGGACTATGTAGCTGCAGTACCTAGACTTGAATTCTTGGTATACATATTTGTTTATAGTGGATATAAATTTTGGACAAATGGATGTTTATTGATTACAATGGTAACAATAATTTCCTTTTGTCCTTGCGTTCTTCCGGGGGGGTTGGGGGTTGTAAATGTAATGTTTCAGCATGTGTTGGTGCGTGTGTTGTTGTAGGTGAGGTTGGGGGTCTCCCCTGTGTCATAGGTGCAGTACTCACCGTGGTCGTCACCGCCGTCGGTCGTGCTCCTGGTAGAGGAGCTGGAAGACAATCGCAGGGAGTATTTGGAGTTCAGGCTCAGTGGCGTCCTGGTTCCTCGTGGAATGTGTAGAGGTGAGTGTTTTCCTTTCCAAGTCCTGTTTCCACCGTGTTTTTGTTCGCGTTGAATCCGCCCTGGAAAAGGTGGCGGATTGGCCTGTCATAATAGTGCGGGCAGTACATTGTCTTCCGCCTCTCTGTTGGCGGTGACCGCCACACTGTTTGTTTGTACCGCCATGGCAGTCAGAGTGTTAAAGTGGCTGTCTATGTTGGCGGTTTTACAGCCGCTTTACCACCGACCGCCAGGGTTGTAATGAGGGCCCTGATGTCGACCATGACAAGCACAGCAGGCCAAAGTAAGGGCAATAATACTTTAAATTTGGTGTAAAAGGCCAAACATCAAATCATTTAACAATAGTCATGATCATGAAGAGCATCTCCGAAGTCATCGAATGGAAAGGACCTCAAGAAAGAGGCCACATCGTCAGATGTTAGATCGATCACAGGATGGGCAGACGGGACCACGGAGCAGTAGGGTGTAGTAGTCCCTTGTGCAGGTCCACCTGCAGTAGTGCCATCCTCCATAGTGCAAAGTTTAGCAAGGAAGGCTCATAAATGGTCTTGCAGATCAGCCGTAGTCTCAAGGGGCACGACTGTGAACGAACCCTCATTGGGGACATCAGCAGTTCTTGGTCCGCAAGAGGCACTGGCGTAACGGCAAGAAACACTGTAGGCAAGTGTTCGAAGAGGCACCATATGCAGTTAAAAACTGGTTGCACGCACCATAGGAGTGGTCGGAATGACAATGACCAATCATGCTCCAATTCCAGCAGCAAGGCAGCATCGAAGATCTGAACCAAGCGTTCACAGCACAGTTGAGCTGGTGGCAGCGGCTCCATTGTTTTGCGTAGCTGGAAAGACACAACCACTGCAAATCAGAAGAAATAGCAGCAGTATTCGCCAATCAATGTCAAAATGATAGGAAAGCCTCCTAACACATTTGAAAAGAGTGAATGGATGGCCGATGTTATGACTCAGAAGACAGTCTGGAAGATGGACATGAAACCAGACCCAACAGCCTTAAAGAAATGGACAATCCTCGCAGTGCTCGTGGTATTGAAAATTCTGGATACCAGCTCCCCAAAGTGCTTGGGGTAGTTGGTATTTAATAAGGATTGTATCTTGGCTGATGATCTCGCAATCTGGAGAGCATTCATCTCTCTAGCTGATGTCAATGCGACTTGTTTGTGAAACAGTAGTGCCTTTAGTCTGCTCAGCTTGTCATGATTTACATTAACAGTGTCAAAGTGAGGCCACATGTCTGATACTTTTATCTCCAATTTGTGGGGGAATAAAACTTGTCCACAGCACGTAAACGGCCTTAAACACTGAAATTGCCTAGGCAATTCCTGGTTGCATATCGCAATAGCTTTGGTTGCTGAGCACCACATAACTTCCATTCGAAAGTACATGAAATGCCAGCCGAATCAAAGGACGGGGAGTATCCTTAAGAAAACAGGCCAAGTTCGTGACCATTGCATTGCAAAGGCCATGAAAGGACACCTGCTTGCAGATCATTGAATGACTAACAGTAGTCTCACATTTGCTTCCATTAAGAAAGACCTCTGTTTCGACGTTCAAACATTTATAATTAACGGGTAACTCCCACTCTTCTTTAATATAGCTATCGCCTAGTCACTCGTACCTGCCCACGTCAAGATGTTTCAGGCATTTAAAAAAACGTAAAGTAGAAATGGGCAGATTAATAATGCCATGTAAGAGCCACACCGTTGAAGGACTCTGCAACTGTAAAAGGCAACTTTTCTAACTCCTCCATGTGAAGCATGGTGAAACTTGCTTCCCTTTTAGCCATTGTCTGCTGTTCCCTGGATAAATTAAAAGCAGTGAACAATTCACTACTGTTAATGTATTTCCATGGAATTCGGCCATTTTTCAAAGTCTGTAACGTCCAACCTAGCTGCATGATGGAACACAGCTGACTTTGCCCATGATATTAAAGGGGCTTGTCTGTCTGAATGAAATCACCGCAGACAACAATATGTTTGTCAGTGAATACATTTTTCTTATCTAAATGCCTTAAACGCGCAGCACCTTTGATCTGAGAAAGCTTCCAGATCTCGTTATACATAGCCTAGATGAACCTTTCAGAGCATGGCTTTCTAGGACCTAGCAAAAAGTCCTGCAAGTCTACATCTTCAGGAAATGTTAAAATGTACCTTACCTGCGGCTAATGTGTTAGACTGTATCCATTGTTGGCACAGTTTACCCACACTGTATGTTGTAACTATACCCGTGTGTTGACCCGAGACAAAGCGAGGGTCTGGCCGGCTGATCTTGAAACCCCCGGAGGAATTAAAAAAACATACCTGACATCCATTGGTGTCTATTGGCCAAATTAACCACCCTCCGGGACTGGAAAGTGAAGAATTATAGGTACCAGCCTGAACCTTTGCATCTAGCTCTTCCTCGGTGAAATTCAGGAAGAATTGCCAATCATTTAACTTCTCAGGTGTGGGGATTTCTTTTACTTTTGCTAACCCCAGACAGGATGTCTGTTGAATGGTGTCATTTAAAAAAAATCATTTGCACAGGAATCAGGCATGCTCTAAATAAAGCTTCCTTACCCTGTATTTGCCAATCTTGTGTTCCCCTTACACTTTTTAAATCAATAGTGTTTTTCCAGTATTCGTAACCCTCAACTGGAAGATGGGAAACAAAGGAATCTGAATAGACCAGCTTTGATTCTGTTAGCAACATTTTCCTAATTTTTGAAGGAGGTAATTTGATATAGTAACACTGAACTTTTTGTGTCATGCCCAGTAAAATAAGTGAACTTATCTAAATATTGTTTTGGGCTCCCACTGGTGGTGTTGAACTGTGTTCCCACTGTGTGTAGTTAAGTACTCATCTGTGCCTAGTGGTACGGTGCAGGTGGTAATGTCCCAAGTTATTATAACATTTCCCCATGATTCATTGAATGTCTATATACATCATCACTTTCAAACACTAAATAGTCCTTCATTTCAGTTAACATAGAATCAACTGTCTGGACATCCCAATCATCAGATACAACACCAGGTGTAATTGCATCTGTCATAGAAATTTTGAATACAAATGGAATTTGAATAACCTCAGTAGGTCTGTATATATCAAATGGAACATTATCCCACACAATACCATCAGGAATTGGCACAGCTGAAATGTTCACAAGGGGCAAGTCTCTTCGGTCCTTATGTTAAGGATGATATAGAGTTAAGACTTCATCCACAAGCTCAACTGAGGAGTGTTCAGGAAGGTAATGACCATTTATTAGCAAAAGGAAAACAGTCACAGAACCTATCCATAGAAATAATGCAAAAAATGTCAAGCAGAACCATAAATAGTTCCATGGGTGTATTAAATATTTATTTTTAAGCCATATGTACAGCTTACATGTCTTTGATACATTTTCAATCACTGGAGTGGATGAGTCTAAAGAAAAGCCATCAATGTTGATGAAATAACCAGAGGCAGTCTCTTCAAACGCAGGATCAGGTGCATTACTGGTGGATGGATCCACTTCACATGGAGGCTCATAGTAGACAGTGTTATCAATCTGTGTAGTGTTGGTGTAAAAAACAGCCAAATCCTGGACAGGTGTTGTCATTGATGTGGTAACTGTAATCAGTAAAACCTCATTTTCTGCCCTCCCCAAGGTCGAGGAGGTATTTGTAGCATTGTTGGACATTGTTATATTGTCCGAAGTAGTATTGTTAATTCTACTTTGAAGAGGTATGTCCTGTTGGGTAGTGAGACGGGATCGGGAACTACCCAAGGGACTTCTGGGTCTACTGTGCAGGATCAGACACATGGTGAACTTTGATGTCATCAATGGAAATTAACTGTTTCCTCTGGAACCAGGCAATGGTGTTAAGATGACAGTTCTGGTACGTGGTACTCCCAAAACTGGGACTGGTGCTCTGTTGGATTGACAGAATTCCTTCTTCACAGTGATCATCTCACAAACCAGATCCCTGACTTTAGGAATCCAGCCAGTGGTAGTTGTTGGTAAAGCCCTCATTCCTAAAGTGGCAGCACTGGCGGATGATTTATCATCATGAAATTGCTGAAGCTCCTTTAAGTCAGTGAGACGTTCATTTATATCAAAAGGTGTGCCTGCTGCCACCAAACCAGGGCCATCAAGATCTGGGACATACATAGGTATCCCAAAGAGAACCTCATAAGGAATGCTTACCCCCAAGGACCGTCTTGGCAGATTGTTGAGTGCTCTCTGGACCCCAGATAGGTGATGAAGCCAACTGTGGCCTGAACCTAATACTCTAGCTGTTAAGGACTGCTTTAGATCACGGTTCCACCTCTCCAAGACCGAATTTCCCTCGGGATGGTACAGTGAGGAGTAATGGAGTTCAACACCCATCATCTCCATGGTGTCCCTGAATGCCTCAGAGGCAAATGCAGGGCCCTGGTCAAATGAAATGCTGCAATCACAGCAAGTCTTTTATAACAGTTCGAGCGTCAGCCGACCACTGGGGCCATACCCACAGGAATCTAGAACAAAAATCTACAGCGACTAAGATGTATTTGTATGCACCATAAGGTTGGAGTAGACCGCAATGGTCTAATTACACACATTGCAGTTGCCTGCTGGACACTAAGGGGGTCATTCTGACTTTGGCGGGCGGCGGAGGCCGCCCGCCAAAGTCCCGCCGTCAGAATACCACTGCGCGGTCAGAAGACCGCAGCGGTAATTCTGAGTTTCCCGCTGGGCTGGCGGGCGACCGCCAGAAGGCCGCCCGCCAGCCCAGCGGGAAACCCCCTTCCATGAGGATGCCGGCTTCGAATGGAGCCGGCGGAGTGGAAGGGGTGCGACGGGTGCAGTTGCTTGGCAGACACTGAAAATCTTGGTGGGGCCCTGTTAGGGGGCACCTGCAGTGCCCATGCCATTGCCATGGGCACTGCAGGGGCCCCCAGGGGCCCCACGACACCCGTTACCGCCAGCCAGGTTCTGGCGGTCAAAACCGCCAGAACCAGGCTGGCGGTAAGGGGGTCGGAATCCCCATGGCGGCGCTGCCGCGGTCAGAATGCCCATGGATGCACCGCCAGTCTGTTGGCGGTGCATCCGCGGTCCTCGGCCCTGGCGGTAGACAACCGCCAGGGTCGGAATGACCCCCTAAGAGTGCTGTCTGCAGTGGGCGTTTCATATTAGAGCCCTTTATTTGCTGGCAAATGTCACAACAAAGGACTTATTGTTTTGTCTGTTGGTGTAGACCTGGCCACCAGAAGCGTTTCTGTAAGAGGATTACTGTGGCCCAGATACCAGCATGTGCAGAGCGACACCCTCATGTGCTGCTTTTATTGGATCTAATCTCTGGTCTCCTTTGGGGATCGCTCGATCTCCAACTCCAAGAATTGTTGCGTAGGCAACATTCTGTGCAGTGATATGGTAAGAATATTTTGTAGGGTATGCTTTTGGAAGAGACTTGCCTTCAGCCAAAGCCTTCACTGCAGTCAGAATTTAATTATCCAATCTCATCTGAGAATGAGTCACTGCAGCCACAGAAGTCATACCTACTGCGGATTTGCTGCTTCGTCAGCCAAAATGTTGCTGATAATGTGTGCTCCTACACATTGGTGACCCAATGCATGTGCAACATGGACACATGGTAGCTTATCCTTGAGATCAGTCACTCTCCCCCACAATATTTTGTGTTTTATGGTGTTCCCCTTGGAATCTCTGAACCCGTTCAGCTTCCAATGATTGAGGTAATCATTATGGGACTGGACGCAGTAGTATGAGTCATAGACAATTAAAGTCAGCAATCCTGGCTCTGTGTGTTCTAGCGCTAGAAGAAGGGCTGTCAGTTCAGCCAGCTGAGCTGTGCAGTCCCCTAGGGTCTGCGTGTAGGTATTGTGAGGGTGGAAAGCTTCATCCTCCATCACTGCACTCACAGCTGCGCAAGCAGCTGAATATTGATGTTTGGTACCTACAGCTGGTTGTGCTGAACCAACAGTATAAATGACAGTATGGTATCTGTCAAGGGACAAAATATCTAGAGGAGTGGGGTACACCTGTTTGTATTGGAGAAATTCTTGTGTCTGAAGCTTTGGATCAAAGATGTAGTCAACATCAGTGGCGGTCAGGGAGGTTGCCCACTGAATCCAACATGGATGTAATGCTTTAGCATTAGGAACTCTTGCTTTGGTGACAGCCTCTAAGGCTGGCACCGGGGTAACAACAATGATGCGTTTCCCTTGTGCAAGTGGCCTCTCCTAAATGACAGCCATTTGAACTGCAGTTAGAATTCTTTCAGTGGGTACAAAACATTGTTCTGCATTGGAGTACCAATGTGATTTATATGCTATGGGCATTGTGTTGCGCTTGTTAAAGGTGACATAAGGAAACCCAATGGCACCACCAATTATTCTGCTGACCAAATTTGTTTTGTTGTCACAGGTGTGCAAGTGTTTGGCTTCTAGCATGTCATGTTACAATTCCCTAAGGATGCATGTGTGTTCCACTGTCCAGTGTCTGCTAGAAAAATCTAGGTGTATTAAGTCATAAAGTGGCTTGATACCTTGTGCATATTCAGGAATGTATGTTCTGCCAAAATTCACGAAACCAAGTAAAGACTGTAGTTAATTGAGAGTGTTAGGTGGGTGCAGTTGTGCAAATTTCTCTAGAAAGTGCTGCCAGGCTCCTCCCCTCGTTTGATAGCTTGTATCCCAGCAACAGTCCGCTGAGAAAACTATTTTAGTTTTGTCAAAATTGAATTTGTAGCCAAGGGCTGCAAATCCTAAAACGATCCGATCAACCGTGGAAAGATGAATGGTGAGGTCTTCATCTGCAAGATTGATATCATCCACGTAGGACAATGGCTCGGGATCAACATCATGTAATATTGACATTACTCGGGCAGAGAACAGCCCCGAGTTGTTCTCCCATAGCCTTGGGGCAAACGGCAGAAGCGTTGCTGCGAGAAATGAGAATGCACTCAGGTCCTGACTTTCGTGTGCTAAGTTCTGGCAGAAGAACCCATTGGAAATATCCAACGTTGCTTTGTATTTTATACGCACTATATTGTTAATCAGTGCTGTGCTATGTGAATTTTGTATAGCGTATGTACATGTTTGACTGTTTAAGTGTCAGTAATCGAAGACTATTCTGTAGGAATGATCTGGTTTTGCAACAGGGAATAATGGGTTATTCATTGCAGAGACACAGGGCTCAATCACTCCCTGGTACTCGACCTGAGTGAGGATCTCCCTCACTGGAGCTTTTGCTTCGTGTTTAACAGGATATTATGGCTAAGGTTGGGGTGTTCACCTGATGGGTATTTCATGACAAGGAGAGTCCTTGTCCCAACCTACGTGATTGCGGTATAACGCAGGTGTCTGCACTAAAGCCCAATTGACAGGGTAGGCTTGTTTTACCGCCTCCGGAACAAGATCAGAGAAAGAAGGCAAAAGGACATGTTCCCCATGTGGGAGCTTATGGACGTGCTCAGGTGGCCAATCCCTTTCGGCCAGCAGGATATCACAACTAAGTTCATCCCAGAATATTACACCAATGGTGCGCTCTATGTCTCTCTCAATTTGGATATTTAAATCATAAACCCTCTCGGGTGGGAGAACACAGCCATCCGCAGCCTCAACTGCATGGAAATCGCTAGTTGCTGTCGCATCCAGATGATCTTTCACACTCTGATGACATATCATGACCTCGGCTCACTGTCTAACAGTGTCACTGCCCACGTCTTGTTCTTCAGCAATGTTCTCAAGTGCACTAGCATTTTTAATTGACAGTGCTGCCACTTTTTTCTTTTTAAACTGTGGCTTTTGTTATGGGGACTTTTCTTCTTTTTTGTCTGAAGACTGTGGTGAGTATTTCTTCGGTTTCACGTATTCAGGACGTCGATCAAGATGGCACCCTCTCTCGCTACATATATCTGGTGCGTCCTGAAAGGAATGAGAGGGACGTGAATCAGTATGTATGTCAGGAGCTTTTATGTTTTCTCTATTTTCTCCAGATGTGGAGAATCTGCTCTCTGATTTAATCTATCTTTAAATTGTTTCTGCTTATTCCAGCGCTTCTTAGAACCCTCCTGTGCTTGTTTAGTACCTTCCTTAGGGGTGGTGCTCTTTAATTGGAGTTTCTTTGGCTTGGCTCCTAAACTGTCCCGTACTATACCAGTATATGTGTCGGAAATAATTTTTGGTAGCTCTTTCTCCCGACCCAAATGTGGAATCTCTCAGAGACGCTGGCGTATAGCCAGGGATACCGCTTCCCCATTAATGTTACTGAGTATAGGCGAGGAGACCGCGTCAAAGCTATGCATTAATTTCATTCCGAAATCTAGGGCTGGTGCACCCCCATGCTCATTCTAAATTAGTTTTAACACTTCCGGTAAATTGGCAAGTGTTGGGGTACCATATGTGGTAGTGCAGCGAAGACTGCACCCCATGTGGCACAGTCCTCCACCGAGGGAACCATCCCGAAGGGCAAGCACATTGTGAGAATTCTATGTTTCTTCTGTGGTCCCTCATGGGGAAACACAGCTTCCAGCAGATTTGTTTTCTGGGCTATCCAGAAATGTTTTTTTCTCGTTCTTGCCCATGATAGTATGCACTGTTTGTGGATTAGTCCCAGTAGCCAATTGGTATCCAGCAAGTGCTGGTGGTGCTGTACGCGCTGGTGTAGTGTTCAGAGTTTGCATTACAAACTGAACAAGTCGTCTGTAAAGTGTTACATGTTCAAGATATAAGTCTTGCAGGTCTGCTGCCTACATATTTTGTATGCCTGGGTGAGGTGTGTATGTGGCAAACAGAGGCCACATTGGTCCATCATTACCTCACCAGAAACCCAAAAAGTAGAAGATGATTTGTGGCAGCCTTTACACATGGACTCAAAAGTGTGACATCTCAGGGAGTGTCGTGGTTGAACGGAGATTACCCCTTTCTCACATCAACATCTCAGTCACACACAGGCAATGAAGAAGATGTAGTAAAGTTTCAATAGGTTTTATTTTAGCAAAACTGCAATCTGCGATACATTGCATGGGCTGCAATCATTAGGATAATGAACAGTGCAAAAAACAGAATGGTAAAGACAAGAGTCATTATTACAAAGACACCCACCATCTTGCAATATCATGAAATGACATGGAGTGTGAAATATGTCCTAATACCCTAGCATTATAGGCCTAAACTCTTACCTAAAAGAGAGCTGGGTATGTTAAACCTTAATCTGCCAATGCCATGTCCATGAGATGAGCCCCCAACCCTCGTTACCTTGGAATGAGGTCTCTAGCTCAGACTCTGTAAGGATACGAAGACTGGGTCAGCGTCAAGGCGACGGGCAGCATCGATAGCAGCCTATAGCATCTTGTTGGAATCCCTCTGACTATCTGTTTAAGTGAGGAGTATGTATACAGATCTACTTGGACCCCTGACGTAAGTTTGTTCCCACACAATAGATAACAAGACTTGCTTGGGACCGTAATTAATATAAACAATTCCCTCGAAAAGCATGAAGAGGGAAAGTACCTAAAATGAATACCTACAGTTTGTTTATCTTTGTTGCTTGATATTGATGCCTTAGCGTGGTAGCACTGATAACGTAAAGTAAAACTTACTAAAAACAAGGCAGCCATCTTAAAATATTTAATTAAATAAATGCGCTAAAACAGAGCAAGCTAAGTAGGGTAAAAGTCACTGGGTGACGGGGGTACGTGTCTGCAAGCCAAAGGCTAAGCTAACTCCTGTATCCCATTAAAACAAAGTAGGATTCATTAGGAGTAGCATTCTTTTTGCCACTGTGGTGGGTGTGGCCTGTCTTGATGGGGTTCAATAGATAATGTGGTCTAGCAGAAGCCTTTGAGGCTGTATGTGTGCAGGGAAAAGTGTAAATAGTCCTGAACAGAATTGGAAAGCAAAGTGTAAGAAGTGCCAAACAACAATTAATTTGTGTGCATTGCATGTTCCCATCACACCACAATGGCTTTGTTCTACTATGAGGCCAAAAATTCAGCTTTCTGATCAGCTGGGCTATACTGCCTAGCCATAAGGCCTTGATCACACCATTCCTTCCCCATGTGACAATCTTATTTGGACATGTTTCCAGACAGATCTGAAGACTCAAGCCTGCTATGGCTTATGTGAAGTTAGTAACTCAGTGTAGGGTCCCCAAGAAGGACTGGATTGTTGATCTCTTTGAAACTTTACAGTTTGTGAGAATCTAATCAAGAGCCTTGGCTTTGTTGTCCTGCTTTTAGAGACACTGGCAGATTAAATCTGGACTGTTCTATGCTGCAAAGCCCCTAGTATTCTAGTAACTTTTGAAATAAACTTGGAGGATAATGATATGTGTGTGTCTGGAGAATATGGAGTGCGTAGTCTTGTTTCGACCATAACAATGACCCAGGATTTGCACTTGGGGCAGCTCTACCTAGAAAACTCTGAGAGAAATTGTGCTGTAATTTAGTTGGGTGGTGTAAGAAATTGTGCTATTATTTTGAAACACATGACCTTCAGTAACTTAAAACACACAGTTTTGTAACGTTATAACACATATAGCTATAGAACAAGTGGCAGGATATGTCTAGAGACGTCTTTGTTGTTAGGTTCAAGCTGTACCAAAAAAACAAAAGTACACAGTTCCAGCCAATAGACTAGTACAAATGTAAATAGTAACTAATAAAGTCTATGAGTCTGCTCTTATTAAAACAAAAGCCCTCACTCACCAAATGGTGACATGCTTCATCACCAGGCTTTTGCTCCTCTTCAGGCCGGCACTGCAATGCCTGATGGGCCCCTCATGGGGGCTCTTTGCCGGAGATCTTTTGAGTGTAAAGAATGCCGGTAGCTGAGTGCTAGCATGTGGGATTGGTATATGGGTATGTGACAGTAAAAATGGCTATAGGTCTGGAAATATCGTATTTAATCAACCCAGACCCCTGTCATGATCAAAAACAGAGTGTGGGTAAGGATTAGAAGTAATGTCTAGTCCACCCTCAGAAACCCAAAAAACTGTCAGTCCCTGAATTAGGGGAATGTGGAGAGTTAGAGTACAGAACTAACTATACTTCTATCATCGGGATCAACATGTTTCTCGCAAAAAATGTCTGTTAAGATCGGTGCAATTCATCAGGACCAAAAAACGTACCTAATCCACATGTTATAACCCAATACAGGATTTCTTCGTACCACAAAAACCCTCCTTGTATTAAAGGATGGGCCCCATCGGGATAGCGATAAGCATCAGTGGTCCAGGCTTGTATAGTCAACCCGCTCGTGTGGCCACTGGGTGGATAACCTACCCCTGCTTCGCGTCCCAGAAAAAAGGGGTGTACCAACACATTTTATTTTAAAGCAAAGAACATATCACAATAACATTCCTAAATCAATTTAGAACAAATCTAAAAACCTTTAATGAACAAAAAGACACCTATATTGTTAAAATTGTTTAAGGAGCCTAGGAGTTAAATATTTTTAAAGTTTGAAGGTAAAAAGTAAAACAACCACAAACGGTTGACCAGGACCTAGGAGTGATTTCAGGCTAACAGTGATGGAGCAGAGGTCAGGTCCACCAAGCAGGTTTTTTCCATTAAAGATTTTATGAGAGTCCCTCAAAGTAGGTTCTGTTGCCATAGAGCACCAACTGAAGCCACTGGTTTTGATGTTAAAAGCTCTGAGTGGGGCAGTCCTGGATTTTAGCATCACCAGAGGCACATCACATGTTAGTTTGCTACCTTACCCCAGTCCAAATTTAAGATTTGGATTTAGTCACTTTTTTTGGTAGTCAAAATCCTCCACTGGGGCAAGGCTGGAAGCTGTAGCCATGAAGGGCTCTAGGATGCAAGAATCTCTCTTTTTTAAGTCAAGCAGTGAATATGATTTCAGAAGAACCCGACTGACCTGGTCAGTGAACTGCTCTACCTCCGTGTAGGCTCTACAGCCCGTGTCTGTCGAACTCTGCCCCCTGTCAGAAGTTCGAGGCCCTACTCCACCCACAGACTACTGACTGTGCCTCATCCCTGGTGTCTAGTGGGAGAGCTTTGCTGTTCTGCTAGGCTGCCCGCTGGACCTCAGCCTCTTTTTCTCTGTATTCTCCCTTTGTGCTTTTCTGCTTGCCCCTGCGCTATCTATACTTTTTCTATCTGATTCCTCTTTTTGTTCTATGCTTTTTACTCTCATTTTACGTTTTCTTCTCCTCTGATTTTTGTCTCTTTTCTCTGGCTTGCTTCCCTCTCTCAGCCTCTTCTGCCCCCGTGGCCCCACACCCTTTTTGCACCATTTTTCCTGTTCCCGCCTCCCAGGTGTCCTCTCCTCTCCCTCTACCTACTTAATGGCGGCCATGCAGCGGCCAAAGGCAAACACGTCTGCGCCCCTTCAGCGACGGGACTGTGACCAGCGGCAGGACCCCTGGACCTCCCACCTGTCACCTCTACACGCCAGCAGCACTCCAAGCACTCAACCCAGGATGCAACAACAACTGCAAGCCCTCATCACCGGCCGACACCCACGGACCCTTCAGCTGCCTCTGCTGCCGGCAATCCCACACCACCACCAACACATCTGACCCAGAACAACCCACCCGCAACAACACACCCACACGGAAGACCCTGAAATGCATCCTCCTGAATGTCCGCTCCCTCCACAAACACTCCACCGAAATCCGGGACCTCCTTGACAGCACCACCCCCGGACGTCATATTCCTCACTGAAACCTGGACCAACACCACCTCTGGCCTGGACATTGCCATCGCCATTCCCCAAGGATACAAGATCACCTGGAAAGACCGCCCCAGCCACCCCGGGGGGAGGGGAATCGCCATTGTCCACAAGTCTAGCATCCGACTGAGTACTCACCCCGAAGACCCCCGCCTCACCATTAACCGCTCCCTAGCAGAAGCCTCATTCCCCGATGACTTGAAACACACCGAGATCAACCCTATCCTCAAGAAACCCTTGGAGGACCCCACCGACCTCAAGAACTACAGGCCTATCTCCCAATCTGGCTTTAGAAAAAACCACAGCACTGAAACAGCCTTCCTGGCCGCAACGGACATCATCCGCTTCCTGATGCACAAGGGAGAGACTGCGACCCTCATCCTGCTTGACCTCTAGGCAGCCTTCAACACGGTCTCCCACCACACCCTGATACGCAGACTTCACGAGGCCGGCATCAGAGACAAGGCCCTTGACTGGATCCGATCTTTCCTCTCCGGCAGAACTTAACGAGTAAGACTTCCCCCTTTCCTCTCAGACCCCACACCTACCACCTGCGGAGTTCCCCAGGGATCCTCCATCAGCCCCACACTCTTTAACATCTACATGGCCCCAATAGCCGCCATTGTCAGAAACTATGGACTCAACATTGTCTTCTACTCTGACGACACCCAACTCATCCTTTCCCTAGCCAACGAATCCAACGCACCAGACACAACTTCTACGAAAGCATTGGAGCAGTCACCAACTGGATGAAAAACAGCTGCCTACAACTCAACTCAGACAAAACTGAAGAACTCATCA
This sequence comes from Pleurodeles waltl, assembly GCF_031143425.1. Classification (NCBI taxonomy): domain Eukaryota; kingdom Metazoa; phylum Chordata; class Amphibia; order Caudata; family Salamandridae; genus Pleurodeles; species Pleurodeles waltl. The sequence goes on along the minus strand of NC_090440.1, from coordinate 460,993,180 downwards.
TGGGCCCTCAAGCCGGTTCGTGGAACAACTCCTGGTGGTCCTCCACCTTCGGAAGCCCTCCCATCCCCACGAACCAAGCCTGCAACCTCAGAATCATCCTGGAATCCAAAGTTAACATGGACCGCCAAATCAACTCGGTCGCATCCACCTGCTTCTGTACCCTCCACTTCCTACGCCAGACATTCAAATGGATCCCCCTCGAAACTCACCTGCAAACTACAGAACATCCAGAACGCCACCACGAGAATGGTCCTCGACCTACCTCAACACTGTTGCATCTCCAAGCACCTCCACACACTACACTGGCTCCCCATAGAGAAAAGAATCACATTCAAGATTCTCATCCACACACACAAAGCCCTCCACAACACCGGACTAGCCTACCTGAACAAGCAAGTCAATTTCCACATACCCCACAAGACCCTACGCTCAGACCAGCTCTCTCTTGCCGAAGTACCCCGGATCAGAAAAACAAGAGCTGGGGGATGCTCATTCTCCTACCTGGCCACGACAGCCTGGAACGCCATTCCGCCCCACCTCATACAGACCACATCCCTCCTCAACTTCACAAAAAAGCTGAAGACATGGCTATTTGAAGAAATGGATATTTGATGAGCCACCGTGCTGGTGGAAGCTCCACACCCCCGAACCTCAGAGCCTTGAAACCCTCAAGGGTTAATAGTTGCGTTTATTGATTGATTGATTGAGTGCCGAAAAATCCTCACAGTGAGACAAACCTGTTTTTCTTCCATGCTTACAGTGTGACCTTCCTGTCCCCACTTTTATCCAACTGCTTGGAAAGTTCCTTCTGCTAAATTCTGAAGTCCCTAGCTCCCCAGAAAGGGCTTCCAGGCACCAGATCTCCTTTCAGCCTCCTGTGATCATTAAGGCCCTCTTGGAGTCATGTCCTTCTGATTGTTGTTTCCCTGAAGGACACAAACAATAGGCCAAACACTTGACCCTCGGAGAGCAATTCCAGTCGCTGTGTTTCAACAGGAAACAAAGACATTGATGAAGGTTTTTCCTTCCAGCTGGAGGCAGGAGTTAGTTGAAGTATTCGGCTGTACTGGAATACACTGAGTAGGTGATGCTTGACGAGCCAGATTTATCCTGTGCACTAGCCTGTGAATGGAGAAATTATGCTCCTAACTCTAACTATTTTTTCTAAGCCCCTCACCTCCTTTTGTAGGACCTACTCTTTGCCAACTGTAAAACCACCCAGAATCCCCTGCTTCAATAAGGAAGAACCATTTGTCCACTAGGTTGGTCCATTGTCATCTCCTTGAAAACTCACCTATTTAGATTAGCTCTCCTCCCGCCTAACAATATGCAAACTGGTTCTTTGCCCCTCAGCAATTGGAGTATGGATGTCTAGGTTGGTCTTCAGCCTGATAGGAGAAGCTGTTCTTGACATCTTGAAATCAAAAGAGGTAGTGCAAATACTGTCCTTTATTCTGCCAACTGTTTCTGTCTGCTACCAAATGGCTAAATATTGCTTAATTTCTGGGCTCAAAGTCAGGCCATTGTTTTATGAGTCAGGGTTCATAACTCTATCAGCCAAGGATACGTATTCCATCGCTATTGGTGAAGTGACTAACAGAATAGGCTTTAATCATCATTGCAATAGATTGATGAAAGTATTCAAGAAATGCTTTTTGATTGGCTTTGAAAGCATTTTCCCAGGCAGAGATAGAACATTAAAAATGAATCATCCCTTCGTCTGTCCTATGGAAAATGTTGTTGGACCTACCTGTGAAATAGCTTTTATGCCTTAAATTATTGCCTTGTAGGCCTACAAGATATGCTTTGGTGGTGACTTAATAATGTGTAAAAATAGGTTTTTGCTTTCTATGTGTCACTATCATGCTTTTGAACTGGAGCCCTACCAGACCACAGTGGCCCTTTGGTGCTCTATATTTTCATCACATATGTGGGTGGTTCATTTAAAACATGCTTCTCACATATGACATTTAACTGTCCTGCTACTGGTGCATTTTCTGCAATGTCTACTGGTTAATTTAGGGAAGTTAAGAAGACTGAAGGAGTGAAAACATGTTTACGAATACACTTTTAAGGCCAGAGCACATGTGCTTAGGATCAATATCAGTGTCACACTGTACAGAGTACCAATACCAGCAGAATTTGAGTTCAGAAAAATGTGAAAAATCTGGGGTGACCATGCAAAAAAGGTGAATCTGTTACAGTTGGTTGTACTGACTCTGGCTTAGGTTTATCATGCAGCACATCAACATTTAATTTCTCATATCTGTCATCGGATTCTGGGATATGAGGATTTCATATAGATATCTATGTAAATTATGTGTAAATGAAAGAACTCAAACTGATTTTCATTGATTATTTATAATTGCATGTTTATTACTGACTGCATCTTTAGTGACCGTGAACATCATAATTTATTATTTAACCATGCAACTGTATTTACCGTCCTGACCTATGTGATAATTGTGTGGTTTCAATCACTTAGAAACTAACATAAAGCTTGCTGGTACAATGGCAGTTTGCCATACCTTGGTTTTTGAAACTTAAATCATTAGACCTTCTTTTCTTTGTGCTCCCTGGCATATTTTGAGCAAGAGACATGGCTTCATGTGTCTTGCAGCTAGAGTACTCTGAAGGAAAAATAATGGGCAACCCTGTGTGACTCAGAACCTGAATTCATAAATCCATTATGAAAAACAGTGGTTCTTACAGACATAATTAAAGAGGTATTTTCAATATTTGAAAACTACTGAAGGAGTGGAAAAAAACCTTTCGCTTGTATTCGTTATGCTGCTTGGAAATTTCGATATACAGAGGACCAGTGTTTTTGAAAGGTACAAAATATATACCTTCATAGTAGGGTTGGGCAAAAAACTATTCTCTGCTGATGTAGTTCACAGAGTTTTGTTCATTCTGCAATTTGCTTGGAGCATGGAGTTCTTGCAAAACTCTCCCAACCACTGTGTGGTGGAGTTTTTTCTCATGCACAGAGAATGTAATTTATGGGCCCTAGACCACCTCCTGGTGAGATTTCTTAACATGGGTGGTTGTGGCAGGTTGCGACCGTACGGGTCGAAAAAGTTGCTACTCGAGGTGAAAATCTACTCGAGAGGCAGAAAGAAGCAGTGCCCTATCATGCACCATGTGGTGCCATTCTCACAGATTTTACAGCAGGGAAGAAGCTTCCTGTGATAACAATTGCTAGCGCAACATGCCCGCTTCAGCCTGCTAACAAAACTCCATGGAATTTTGCCCAGTTTTTATGTAACTATGCGAAAATCGGCAGAGTGAAACTCTGCAAGGTCCGTCTATACTTACTTTTCATTATATTCATATAATCTAGCCAATAACATAAAATGGACAACAATAGTTTGACTACGAGGTGTAATAAAAGAAGGGTTAGTGAAAAAAAGTTCAGTGCTAAAAGTGAATGAAAAAAAGAGTAGCAGAGATTCATTCTTAAATCCACTACAAAACAATGCTTTAGCTGCTAATTGGTTCTTTGAGGAAGGTATAGCTTATCTATGTCCCTCCACAGTTTGTTCAAAATAAATCCAAATGAAATCAAATCATAACATATCATTGGTGTTTCGGTCCCTAGTGGTTAACTCAGTGCATTGGGTCTTCCTCAAGATGAAGGTAAAGATTCCACTATGTCTGAATCAATGTATGTTGACAACCAATTAGCTCTAAGTGGGATGCATTACCTAAATAAAGCCAAATAACACCAATTGAAAAACAAAGGTCCATAATCCCTTCTTACCAAAGAATGGTGAAGACTGCCCAAGTAAGTCCAGTGACTTACTAAGGCAGCAATTTATGAGGCCAATAAAAACTTGGTTTGAAGAAATTAACTGTGGTGTGCTGAGAGCAAAATACGCAGTTGCGGCTCGTGACAATGAGAAGAGGCGAGCGGCGGGTGGCAGGGTGGGTTTAAATAAAAGTTAAATTAAAAAAAGAAAAAGACTGACCTCTTCTGCCGTCCGCTGCTCCTCTGTCCTTTGTCACTGATGCAGGTACAGGCTCCCAGCCTGCCTTGTGGCCAATCCTGACACTGCTCAAAGCAGCATCAGGATTGGCTGGGAGCGCCCAGACAGGGTGCTCCCAGGAGGACTGGGAGCCTGTGCGGGCTCTCTCAAGCCCGGCAAATGTGTTGCCAAGCTTGAGAGAGCCTACTGTGCATGTGTGTTTGGCCAGCCCTGTGGCCCTACCCCTTTAAAAGAAAAGGACAACAAACAAAATGTATTACCCTTTTCTTTGAAAGGTTTTTCAGCTGCCGCTGCTGGCCGGGGGTGTTGCTCCTTTGCCCCAATGGAGGAGCCACCCCTGAAAATATGACTATGCCAGTTACCACAAGACCAATCAGTTTAGTACAAAAGGAAAATACAACAGAAATGTGCCATACCCAGACTAAGCTGGTAAGGAATTCACAACATGTCCTGCAACTGAGCCTAAGATAAATGTTGTGCACTACTCATAAACCTTAGTGACTTTTGATTATGCACATTTTTTACCTTTACGAAGATGTATGCACTTTCTGACTACCCATACTGCAAAGGTGAAGGGGTGCCTTTGTCTTTACACATGTAGATAAGTCATCATGCACATATTACTCCTGAGGTATAACATTTAGACATAACCTTGCGACTAAGTTTTTTTCCCCTCTCTGTAATGGTTTCAACAGTCAGGAATATGTCAATCAGATCAGCTTGCTTGCCTAAAAAAAAATATTTTGTGAAAACAGCTCAACATTCTTCTCTGCTAAAATTGTGAACTATTGTCCTACCTAATGACATAGATAAATGTGATTTTGTTGTTAAAAGAGCCATGCTCACAAAATAAAGTGGAAGATCCTTTCAGGGGAATGGTGCTTTCCTTTCCATTATCATTCAGAGTAGAACCAAGTCTATTGTTTATGGTGTAATTACACTCTCTGATCTGGAAGTTTGTATGCTGGAATACACAAGTCTAGGTGAAATTTTAATTTTGATGTAGTAATTGGAATAATTTCAGTAATTATGCATTACTTTTGTGATGTGAAATTACACATTTACTCTAGCTAAAGTAATTAAGAGAAATTTGGGGCAAAGATTCTACCACAGAAGCAGAGGAACAAAAAACTAAGAGTGAGCGAGTGGTTGCCGGCTCTTGCTGCTTACGTCCTGTGGCATTTAGATCTATTTTCTCTCTGGGCCACTTAAGATGAGGTGGTGCATTGGGCACAAAGACCATAGTGCTAAATGCTGGATTATGCTTCTCATACAAATACAAGGAATTGTGTGGTAATTATGAGTAATTATACTAGAGAGAATTTTGCCAGCTATGCCGGCCCTTGGAATACACTTAGACATGTACATTTAATATTTCAATTTAAAATGACCTTAATTTATTTTTTGTTACCTTGAACAATACACTCTTAGATCCTTCTCTAACAGAGTGTTCTTTACTCAACTCACCAAGGGAGACAAGTTGTGCCTACACCTTTAATGACTTTGGATAAAATTGTTATCCAAAAAGCAATTATCAAAAAACAAAGGCCTCTAGTCATGATATTTCCAATACATGCTACCAAATGGCAATTTCATATTTTCAAGAAGATAAATGCACAGACTAAATTTAAAAAAAAAAATCTTATAGCAACACAGTGAGTAGAGGTGCAGAAAAACTACTTGTTGCTCTCTTTTTGAAGTTATAAACTCAAGTGATAAAATGCTGTCAACAAGCATATCAATAGACCAAGAAAATCAAGGTCCATCATGTAGTTTTATCTATACATTCAAATAGGTCTGTGCATTTTAAGGTCTACATTGTTTCGATCCCCTCATTGATAGAAGGTTCTTCATCAGGACTCCAGGAAAATGGAAGCTGAAGGCAAAGCTGAAATAATGATTGAGAAAAGAATGCATCACAAGAGGAAGGAAACAATACAAAGCATTTATAATAAAATGTTACAATTAGAATGTTATCCCACAACCACAGAATTTAAAGGTAGATTCATTGAAAGGAGGGAAAATAGGTGACATGAAATTAGTAGGAGTTTACTAAATAGAGGAGTTATCACTGCAGAAAAAACACAAATAAAACAAGGTGAGAAACCTACCTAATAGATCACCAGAGTTGCCAGGTGATGAGTTTTTACCAGGAGCACAACTTGAAGAACCATGACGGGTCTGAGTCAAATGTCAAGGGAGGATTCAAGTAATTGATAGGCTCAGATAGTGCAAACCAGGTGAGTAGCAGGATATGTCACTGACCTGAAAGGCAACAGGGTTAGTTGTGCAGGAGGGCACACTTCTACGTGTACAAGGTCAGTTGCTCGAATGCCCTGGAGAAGTTGCGGAAAGCTTTGGGAGGAGAGCACAGTCAACACATTTAATTCCAATGAGTGTGGGAATGAGCACAGTTAGCATGGAAGCAGGAATAGCCATTGTGTCAGTCCCTGCGAGTCGGCAACAGCCTTGAGAAATGCTCAGTCAGTGCGCTGGCAGCAATCAGCTAAGAAATGAGTGCAGAAGCAGGAGAAGCAGTCTGGCTTCAATTGATGACTGTGGTGCAGTGGAGAATGTTGCTACAATGATGAATAGAGGTGCTGGCGTGTATTAACATGTATGGCCAACTTTTTATAAAAATAATAGCGGGACTACAGCATTTGTGAAAGAAACATAGAAATGTGGTTGGAGTCCACAGAGCAATATGGAAAATAAGGGAGGACTAACTTGTTAGACATACTGAAAGGGAAAGGCAACCATAGAGGTACTATAGAGATGGGGTCTAGAAGGGCCTCT